>NC_134832.1:74130976-76530976 GCF_004210375.1 Tachypleus tridentatus | reverse complement strand
TCAAACTATTTACTATTGTTTTCCCGATTTTAACAGAAAAACTGGATGATTCATTTTATTACAAGATCGCTACGGATATACTATAAAACAGCTTAATTTTGTTTTTGTTATAACAATTGTATTTATTGTAGTGAACAAATAAAGCGCTTTAAGAGTAGAATCACCAGAGGAAAGGTAAAACAAATAATGATAGTAATAAAGTTGTTGTTTGTTTGTTTTTGAATTTCACACAAAGCTACTCGAGGGCTATCTGTGCTAGCCGTCCCTAATTTAGCAGTGTAAGACTAGAGGGAAGACAGCTAGTCAT
This sequence comes from Tachypleus tridentatus, assembly GCF_004210375.1. Classification (NCBI taxonomy): domain Eukaryota; kingdom Metazoa; phylum Arthropoda; class Merostomata; order Xiphosura; family Limulidae; genus Tachypleus; species Tachypleus tridentatus. Next base: position 76,530,669 of record NC_134832.1, on the reverse strand, counting down.
CACCACCCACCGCCAATTCTTGGGCTACTATTTTACCAACGAATGGTGGGGTTGACCGTCACATTATAACGCCCCCACGGCTGAAAGGGCGAGCATGTTTGGCGCGACGGGGATGCGAACCCGCGACCCTCAGATTTCGAGTCGCACGCCTTAACACGTTTGGCCATGCCGGGCATAAAGTTGTTGTTAACGTAAGTTTATGTGGTGTCACTGACAAGACGTCATCACTTATGTTCTAGTATCACTATTTTCTATGGAAGATTAAGAGATGAAAAGTCCTTAGTAGTAGTAAATATCCATAGATATTTAAAGTAAATATTTCTTTATTCTGATATAAACTATCTTAGTGTAAAATAAAGCCAGTAAAAGATAAACTAAAAATGAGAAAACTTTGATCACAACCTAGGTCTGTTAAAGTAATTCGTTGGGTGTTCCTGGAAAGTGCTATAAATCTAGAAAATGAGACAAAATCAGATCCAACGTTGAGTAATAAATAAACACATTTTAGAACCTACTTATATTTGGTGTTAGACAAGTATCACACACAGTGATATTTGACTCGAAATGGAACAATGCTCCCCTGTGAGGGATCAACATGCTTAATGTTACGAAACACTTCAAAAATTCAAGGTATAGAAGTACAATTTTATATATAATATTGTTTTATATTTAAATTATTTCACCATAAAGAAAAATGTACTAAACCTACTTATTTTAACACCATGGATACAGAAAATATGTGTACGTATGAGAAGCCATCAGTATATGTGTATTTGTTTCTTCAATTTTTTTACATTTTTGAAATAACAACTCAAGGAAGGTTAAACTTCAAGGTAAATCGATATTACGACAATCTTAAACACGTCATAGTTCCTCGTGATAATTATATTTTTCAAAATGTTATTTCAACATCAATTTTGTTGATTGAAGTAAGTTATTTTTTCTAATAACGAAATATTTTTCATATAAGATAACAAGTTCTAAACGCACCTTCTGTGTAATTACTAGCAAACAAGAACCATCCATTTGGGGTAAGTTTGTTTAAAATCCGTCTTAGCTTATAATATCAGGAATTAATAACATTTTAAACTAATTAATCAAGAAAATACTACGCGACTGACTGTTTTTGCTCCGTATTTTAAGTTTCATTAACTAAGAAGCTTTGCTTTCAAAGTGACCTCTCTATAATTTTATTCCATTAAAATTTTCCAGATTCGTGATCTAATTATAATGCGTTTGAACAAATAATAAAAAAAGGTGTATCCGCATCCTTTACCTTGACATTTTATCTTGACTTTCATATCATTAAAATCACGACCTATATAAAACAGGAACCTACAATACGATGGTATTGAAAAGCCACATTGTTTTTAGATAAATAATGTTGTCCGAGAGCCTGCAAACCTACAATAAAAGGAAAGGATTCGAGATGTGAAAATGAATGTTTGTGTGGGCTTAGTCTTTTTCTATATTAAACATCAAAGGAACAATCCATTCTTATGATGTGGACGTTTCTTGGAAGTCCATATTTTACACTATTTCTTATTCTACAAGAAGTTAAATTATATGCAAAGCATTTGTTTTTTTCTGATAATTTCTACAGCATAAGATACTTGTAGGTTTAATCGTATACCTATCGTATACCAGCTATGGTAAATGACGGATAAGATTTTGAAAGTCGTAGAAGAACTGATATATATATATATATATATATATATATATATTAAAACTTAATTTATTCAGCAATTTCCATAAACAAGATATTTGCGTATTGAGTTTTATTTATAATTGATTCTGTCATAGTGACGATACTAAAACTATGCTTTCCATTGGAGTTAACTATGACAAAAGTAATAAAACAAAATAAAACTTTTTTATTTAATTAATTTTTTTTATGCGTTTGCAAGAATTACTATACTTTTTCTTCAATAGAAGTTAGGTACTTGTGGTCGAGTGAATACAGGGAAGTCGCAGAGAGACCCGTATTTCTATGACAAATAATTTAGATCAACAAGTCATTAACATTTTGAATCGATCGACAAAAGTACGTGTCATAAAACGGGAACGTGAAGAGGCGGTGTGATAAATGTTTGAACTGCATTAGTACACCTATAAGAGGTGATGTGTGGGTAGACTTTAATCTAATTTAAGTTACGTTTAACGAATCAATAACAACAACAAAAATAGTTATAAGAATAGTTACAATAGAACTTTAGTGACTGTACAAATAGCAGAGTTTTAACTGAATTTAAATTCAGGAGTTATCTTAACAATCTCGTTCAAATGTGTGCTAGGAAATTGAGTCAAGCGTTTCGCATAACATATAAAGGTTTCCACATCTTTCTGAAATAAATACTCTACACATGAATACTTAATGGATATCATATGAAAAGCGTATTCTAAGACTATCATTCTATACATAAACTGTCTCGTTTGGAGATTGTTTGAAAAATTAGTTATGATTTCTGAAAAAAAAAAAAAAAGGTTTCTTAACCCTTAAACGGCGGCCATTATTGCATTGATGTTGCCACCTACAACATTTCTGCCGTTTAATTTACGCGTAATCTGTTCATTACTAAGTAAGTTAGCGGTTTTCCACAGTGGTTATTCTACGCATTATCAGTGCTTTCTGAAAAAGTATTGATTATGTGAGCATAAGTATTTCACGCGCAAGTCATATTTTTTTTGTAAAACGTATTCTGCACTTGAACCATGGTTTATGTTTGCTTTACGTTAATTTCGCGCAAAGCTACAAGAGGGCTATCTGCGCTAGCCGTTCCTAATTTAGTAGTGTAAGACTAGAGTGAAAACAGCTAGTCATCACCACCCACCGCAAACTCTTGGGCTACTCTTTTACCAATGAATAGTGGGATTGACCGTAACATTATAACGCCCCCACAGCTGAAAGAGCAAGTATGTTTGGTGTGACGGGGATTCGAACCCACAACCCTTAGATTACGAGTCGAGTGCCTTATCCACCTGACCACGAATTGCGTTTTACACGTTTTTAAAACAGATTTTTTGTGTATTACTTTTCATCAGTGCAATAGTTTGTATAAATCACTTACCAAACACTTAACATATCAGTTACCGTATTATATTATATAAACACACAGCTTGAAACCGCATAATAAATAATAAAACGTTCAAGTAAAAAGCTATCTAAAATTTAAAACATCCAAGTATGTGTTAAGATGAAAATAAAACAGTTAGAAGTATTAAAATTGCTCATGAATATGATGTACAATAGGTGTATCTGATCTCAAGTCAACTTTATCATTATCCACGACACATCTAAAAATAGCGTATACACGGCAGTTAGAAAAGAATTTACTAGAAAGTAATAATAGTACAGTTAGAAAGTAATAATAGTACAGTTAAAAGACTGGATGAACGACTTTTAGCGAGACTTAAAGATTATTCCCAAGAACAATCCTAGAGAACATCTTATTTAAGATCTTTGTATAAAATTGATCAATAAGATGTAGATTTCAAATTAAATGTTTTAAGAACACGCCTCTATAATCAAGGTGCAACAAAAACAATTTAACAATGACACCTCTTAGAAACAAGTTCAACACTTATCAAAACACAATTAATAAACACGTGCCTGGTGAGGACTTGACACTAATGTTAACAATGTATTACGAATATCAAACTTATTACACATAATAGAATCAGAAAAAGAGACACAAAGGAATATCTAGCTCCTAAAAAACAGTAACCACGGCTATTCCAAAAATACCTTTCAATATTAATAACAACATCGAATAATAACTCTCTCTGTTTAAGGGGGCTCCTGAGAGAGGTTTTTATTCGATGAGTACGTTACAAGAGTGCATTTCATGTGACTATAAATTTACATAATTTTCTGCTGCATTAATATTTTCTGTATGTCACCGTTAGGGAAGCTAGTGTCAGTTTCATCATACAGACATACTTACTCAAAACGCAAATGATTAGCTAAGAAGTGAGTTAGCGTTTTAATGCATCTGAAAATTCATATATAAATTAAATGACAGGAGGAAATACTAAATGAGCGAAAAACACAAGCATAATCATAAAAAATATAATTTACTATTTCACAAGGTCACGAACAATTCTAAAGAATATCTCATTTAAGATATCTATATAAAATTGATCAGTATATATAAATATATATATATATAAACTAGTTACAATTAAAAAATAATTTCAAAACTTAGGCAAACAGTTACCCAAGAAGAGTAAAAATAACAATTGTAACTAAAAGCTTTAATGACAACAACAAAACCCAAAAGGAAATTAAAGAAAGAAGATCAAGTAAAGGAACGCGTTCTGAACTTGTGGTAAAACTTTTTACCAAGAGCGTTCCAATTCCATATCCTTTCAGTATTATAATAAGAACAGATCCAAGGATAATCTGTTATGTTTGTACACAGTCTACCAATAAGTAAATAGACCACCTCGAGGAGAAGTGTGAAGAATGACCTTACGACAAAGGACTGCTGCGGTTGATAGGCGGAAATATGCCCTAATACTGTCAGAAGTGCTCTTCATAACATGGGCAACAATGGCAAAATAGCCAGACAGAATTTATTCCTCACTCCAGGAAATATCATGTGTCGATAGCAGTGGGCGCCACAGATTCTATCACACCCTCCTTCGCTGTGTGTCTGTGGATTTTGTTTCTGACGAATCCAGATGTGTACAATTTTATGATAGGAAATGCACATGGATTTGGCGACAATCCTTCCAGGAACATTCGCGAATTATCCGCAAACTGTAACATAATAATGGCGCTATTTTTACTATAGTCATTGCTACTAGATACATTATAATTTGTGAGCAAGGCCTTCTATCTCTCTAGTGCAATAAATGAGGTAGAGTTTTCATTCAACTTTTTCATCAGAGATAGGATATCATGACACAGGTCTAGATCTTCTAAATATAATGTGTGATCATGTGTGTTTCTGCTTTGAATATTGCAAAGGGCATATGCACCAAATACTAATAGTAGTATTGTACTCTTTTTTTAATGTTTATTTATTTAATTAAATGAAATTCTTTCAGGTGTGGATGTTTATTGTCTCAGTAGGCTGTTTATATGGAAGCACATACACAAACAGGATTACTCTGTAACGTTTTCACATTGGAACAAAAGCAAGGCTATATTATCAACCCATAACTCTCAAATGTTAAAAAGTAAATAGAGCGAGAATTAACGTTTAATGTTTCAGTTTTAAAACGTATACAGATCATGTATTAATCTCTTATGTTTCTGATTAGAACGTAAGTAGTAACAGAAATAATTTGTTATGTTTCTGTATTGTTGTTTACACAAATTCAAAATTAAAGCATTATATTTTCGTGTTAGAATATTAAGTGGCTAAGAATTAATGTGCTATATTTAGGTTCTAAAATACGAGGGCTGTTCAAAAAATACGCGGACTGACGTCATAAAACAAAATGTACTTTATTTAGAAGTTACAGGTCTGGGACTCCTTCAAAGTACTCTCCTCCCCAACGCACACACGTATCCCAACGGTGTTTCCACTTGTTGAAACAGTCCTGGTACGCTTCTTTTGTAATATCCTCCAGCTCCTTCGTCGCATTTGCCTTAATCTCGGAAATCGTCTCAAATCTTCTTCCTTTCAAGGGTCTTTTGAGTTTGGGGAACAAGAAACAATTGCAAGGAGCAAGGTCAGGTGAGTAGGGGGGGGTGGGGAAAAACAGTGATCGAGTGTTTGGTCAAAAACTCACGAGTTCTGAGGGCCGAATTTCGCAGCAACGCGGTGCATCTTCAATTTTTCGGTCAAAATCTCGTAACAAGATCCAACTGATATCCCACACTCTTCAGCAAGCTCCCTGACAGTCAGACGTCGATTTGCCTGCACCAGGGTGTTGATTTTGTCGACATGTGGGACGTCAGTTGACGTGGAAGGACGTCCAGGACGCTCATCATCTTCAATGGACTGTCGACCATCCTTAAAACGTTCCTGCCACTTGAAACATGCCGTACGCTTCATAGCAACATCACCGTAAGCCGTGTTAAGCATAGCAAAAGTTTCAGTCGCAGAGTTTCCAAGTTTAACACAAAATTTCACAGCAAGTCGTTGCTCCTTCAGGTCATTCATTCTGAAATCCGCCAAACGAAAAAAATCGCACTTCACTTAAAACCGCGTAGCTAATACACAAATGAAGATATCTGCAATCGAGAAATGGCGTCGTAATCAGCTGATCTGTGCGAACCTAGCGACACCAAGCGGATTTCCCTGGAACCAACTGGAGCCGCGCAATTTAAACAGTCCGCGTATTTTCTAAACAGCCCTCGTATGCACGGGTTCAGGATTAACCTGTGTTGCTTCTGTATCAGAACTTCAAATGAGCTATCATTTTTCCGTGTAAAAGCATAGAACCATTTTTTTATATTTCTGTATTAAAACAAATGCATTTCTAAGATTTATCTTTGACGCTTTCACATATACATTCAATCAGAACTATCATTACTATTTTATGTTCCCTTAGTAGAATGTAAACAGATCCAGAATTAACCCGTTACATTTTTTTAGAATGCATACAGAATCCTAATGGTAAAGAAGTAGGGTAAACGTAGTATGTTTGTACGTTGTTAAGCATAGAGCTACACAACAAGCTATCTGTTCTCTGCTCATCACGGATACTTAAACCCGTGTTTTAGCACTATAAGCTATCAGACTTACCCTTGAACTACTGGGGGGGGGTAGCCTGGTATGTACCCCTGATATTTTCATATAAATATTAATTTGTGTAAGGTTTCCAGGTATCCTACTCATGTTCTCCACTGTTCAGCTAGGCTGCATTGAAGAGTAAAACTATGGATTAGCTTTGGCTTACTTGATAAACTAAATGATAATAACTATACCATTACGAGGACCACCACAGCTTTTCTCGGTAAAAGTGAAACTACAACTCTCTGTGAGAGTTTTATCGTCTGGACAGCAAACACACAGCGGAATGTATTTGTTGTCAACTTGACACAAATCTGGTTAGAAAACTGGCTTCCTTCGTTACAAGTAATGAATGATACTTTCTGGTATCCTCCAATTCTTGCATTATGCACAATTCCAGATATCTCTTCAGTTAGAGCTCTCTGGACAGCACCATATCCAACACGAAATTTAAATAGCTTATAGTTATTCGTACAAATGATATAGGTTATGACTGTCTGTTGTCTTCATCAATTTCCAAAGGAAACTCTTCATCTTGTTGCATTACCAGTCAGTAATACGCTTCATCTGCATTGTACATGTATACATACTGTGTTGCTTCTTCAGTTGATGTTATGTTACATTATGTTTGGAAAAATACACTTAAACATGTGCGTACTTTCTTGGCGATAGATTGAAAATACCTTTTCTATTTGCTAAAACGTTATTCTCAGTAAGATGAAACTTCAATAGTTACTCACATAATAAAAACGTCTTTTCTTTAATCGATTTAATAAAACGTAAGAAATAAACTGTTTACGTTCCTGTCTGCACGTACAAGCAAATTATCATGGTTCGCGGCTGTACTTCAATAAAAACATACCCATTTTTAGACTATTTGTGAGTGTTAAAACTGTAATTTTACATTAAAAAAATTATTTTTGTCGTTTTTGAACAGATGCAAAACAAAGATTAATTTGTTGGGCTTCGGTATTAGAACGTACAAAGAATTTATTTCTGTATAGAGAAAACTACATTGAAGTTATTGATTGTGCCCCTATATTAGAAGCTTAACATAATCAATAACTTTAATTACTCTTCTCTATATGTTCCTTCATGAAAACAGATATAGAGACGTGGTTACTCTCGAACAATATCCTGCGAAAGGGTAGAAACCAACCAATTTGTAATAATTCCTTTTTCTAACATATATGAAATTAGAGCTATTTCATAACTATTTCATAAACAACATGCTAAGAAATGAACCAGTTTGTGAAACTGCACGATATATGAAAGTAAAACTAATTTGTAACATAGGAAACAAGGAATAGTCGTTTACATTTGAAGTCATACAAAACTAGAACAAGAACTTAACCTGAAGATGAAATAGGAAGGTCGAAATGTTGTTCTCTGCTTATCAATAAAAGTGTTAATACCAAATCCAGCCGTTCTGAGATACATTTTTATTTCAAGTGGGCTTCTCGTCTTCAAGAAACATAACACTTCTAACACTCAGCCACTTTTATCAGTTACCAGAATGTTACTCTTTGAAAATTGTTTGTAGCAAATGACAAAGTACAGTTTAGCAAATCAGTATGTAAAATATTAATATTGCATGCTTTTCATGTTTTACTAATCTATCAGTATAAATCATTAATGTCCTTCAGAGTAACACATAAAATTATTTAATGTTGCTCTAATATAATTTTTATATACGTGTACTTTTATTTGATTATCAACAATCCTATCATGTTTGTACAGTAACGTGCTATTACCTATCTTCTTGTGCATATCGCTACAGTCATTAATTTGAAAATGGCTTCAGGCCTCATTTGAGATTTCTTGTATACGTGACTGCTATCCTGATGTGCTCCTCGTGCTCAGTACGAATCGATTAGAATGTTAGAGACCACAGTTTTTAAGCCATAAGATTGAACTTTAATATGAGAAGAGCGACTACTTAACGTGTTGTACGTTTGGCACACAATCTGATTAGTTGTTCAACTTTGCAAGCCACGTGTGCACTTTGCATATTCGGGAGAAACGTAATATATGTATATATGTACCTCTAACAAGATGTCTATGGCCGCTTTGATTCGGTATCACTATAGCGGACCAATATCCTTTATCACAAAAATAGTTCACAAGAAATAAAGAATGATTAGCAAAACATGATGGTAATTTTGTCTTGGAACCAGGAGAAAACGGAAAACATGAGAACTATATTAAACGTTCATAACCCAAAAAGTCTAGTTAAAAAAAGATAATCAATTTATTCATGTACTAAAGCAACAACCAAATTTCAGGAAGAGAAAAAAGATGCATTTTCTTGGTGAAATGTTTCATCAGGTTGTCATTTCTTTAAAAAATTAACTTTCCATATTACATCATATTTTACACAAACTTATGTTCCACGATGTTTTATAACAACCATGTAAAAATATGCTGTCGAGTATGAAAACTTGTTTACACGCACCTATTGCTAAAATACGATTTATATTTGAATAGTGTAAGCTATGTGCGTTGGCTTATAATAGGTGAAAATCCACGAATGCAAAAACCAGTGGCAAAAGCGTCCACCTGCTCCAGATAACACTATGCAACATTAGTTAAGAAGGATCACCACCTGGAAAAGCGACACAGGCTATGTGTACGTCCACAAGCTGCTTCCACGTTTTACCCGTTCAACCGTCGCATATACCTCAAGTAGCTGGAGAATGAAAGAGGTATACATACTTTCCATATAAGACATATGAGCAAAGTAATCAAATACCATACCTATGTATTTCTGTAATCAAACTGTTGAAACGAGCTCTTAGAAACTATTGTTCTTATACACTATGTTGATTATGGAAAGCACGCAGGAAAGAGTGATATTTATTTTAAGTGATAATTTCCGAACTAAAAATAAAGAAGTGTGAAGTGCTTTACACGTGATAGTCTTTACGAAGTCTTTTGGCAAGGGAAGCTACGCTACAAGGCATTGTCAAAAATACACGATTATCAACTATAGGGTGACTGGACCTGGCAACATACATTGTAACGACGTGGTGAGGTTTCAGATCTTTCTGATATAACATACTCAGCCTCTGTTAAACTTGTAGTTGTTTTGTTTTTACTTACTTCTATCCACTTTAATTGCAATTACCCGGACTTTATTACAGTGATATTCTAACTCCTTCCATTTCTATCTTAACCATAAGTATCAGTCCTTTGTTATGCAATAACCATTAAGGACGAAACTTTAACGACCTTTACTCCTTCCAGATGAAGTTATTTTGCTATGTATTCTTCGCTCATCTCTCAATGTTATTAAAAGTCCAGGATTAATGCTTCACAATTTCATTTAATTGTTCAGCTTTACTGTACTTCTTGTCTTTCTGTGAATTTCGCTAACATTCAATGGATGGAAAATTTACTTTTAGATCCCATTTTTTACTCTGAGTTTTATTTTACAGATGTATTCATTTTGAAAACTTGACAACAAGATCATCTAAAAAGTATCTGATACTCGAATAATTATTATTTATGTAGCTTTTCGTCATGAAATAAAACTATGCGATGGTAAGGAAACTTCATGAATTTATAAATCTTAAGTACACTCAAGGCACTGGGAGTGTTCCACGAAATATTCCCAAATCCAAGGCGATAGAAGTGCTGCATAAAATATTCACAAATTCTTTGATTCAGGTCGTAACCTAAAGACACTAGAAATCTGCATGAAATATCTACAAATAATTTTATTCAGGTCATGATTCTAAAGTTCTATAAGTTTTGTATGAAATATCCATAAATATATTGATTCATGTCGTGAGGTTAAGGCACTAGAAATGCTGCATGAAATATCCACAAATCTCTTGTATCAAGTCACGACTCTAAGGCACTAAAGTTGTTTTGATTTATTTTATTCGGCAAAATGGAATACAACTCTCCAAATCCTATTACAGTTTAGCAAGTTCCAAATTCTGCTATACGTACATACCGACAACAGAATTGTTATGTTACGTTTCCTATATATAAAATAATTTGTATTTATATTGCATATAGCAAGCTCAAACTTTAGGGCAAAAGGGTTAAAAATCTTATTTGTAATTAACATTATTCATTTATGATTAAATTTTATGCAGTTAAATTTACTACACTATTTAATGAAGTTAGTAAACAAGTACAATATACAAATATAGAACCAAAGTTTAAAATAAACTGACAATCTTCAAGTCTGAGAACAAACTTAGCATGAAGGTTATAAACCAACAGGCCCGGCATGGCCAAGCGTGTTAAGGCGTGCGACTCGTAATCTGAGGGTTACGGGTTCGCATCCCTGTCGCGCCAAACATGCTCGCCTCTTCAGCCGTGGGGGCGTTATAACGTGACGTTCAATCTCACTATTCGTTGGTAAAAGAGTAGCCCAAGAGTTGGAGGTGGGTAGTGATGACTAACTGCCTTCCTTCTAGTCTTACACTGCAAAATTAGGGACGGTTAGCACAGACAACCCTCCACTAGCTTTGTGCGAAATTCAAAACAAACAAATAAATAATAATCAACCATGAGTTCAGCTTTGGAATATTTTGATACAATGTTCAAGTTTGGGAACAAACTTATTCAACAATGAGTTATTCTTTGGAATTGTTTTGTACACTTTATAAAACTGAGGACAAATTTAGTATAAAGTTGTTCAGTCGCACACGCGAATATCGCTTTAATCAGTTTTCTTAGTAAACTGTGTTCTCAGAAGAATTTTTTTCTAAAAAATACAAACATACAATTTAATATAAAATATTTGAAGCTCTTCAGTTGAAATATTGAGTAAAAATTTTTGAAAAAGTTATTTCATTGTATAAACCTCAGAACTGTTAAAAATTAACTAACAAATAAATTCTTGTATTAGAGTATATTATATTATATTATATTATATTATATTATATTATATTATATTATATTATATTATATTATATTATATTACTGAAATCACATAAATTGAATTTATACTTTTGTTTTTCTACTTCAAGTGCTTAAAGAAAATCAGCTCTTTTCCATTTTGTTATTTTTCAGACAAATTAGAAACATTTTTCACAATGCTGTAATAAGAAAAAATTTTCTCGTACACACGTTCGAAAATAATTCAGTCCTGATCTTTATCTGACCTGTGTAGGTTTGTTTGTTTGTTTTGGAATTTCGTATAAAGCTACTCGAGGGCTATCTGTGCTAGCGTTCCCTAATTTAGCAGAGTAAGACTAGAGGGAAGGCAGCTAGTCATCACCACCCACTGCCAACTCTTGGGCTACTCTTTTACCAACGAATAGTGGGATTGACCGTCACATTATAACGCCCCCACGGCTGGGAGGGCGAGCATGTTTGGCGCGACAGGGATGCGAACTCGCGACCCTCAGATTACGAGTCGCACGCCTTAACGCGCTTGGCCATGCCGGGCCATACCTGTATAGGACGAAGTCTTGAGTGAAAAAAGTTTTTCTAAAAATATTTTTATCAGGAAAAAGTAGCAAAACCATTTATCGCTGGAGATAAAAGTTGGTATCACCGGTTTATGGAAAATGGGTCAACTCATAACTGACCACGGAGATTCAATTTTTCTCTCGTTTTTATTATTTCATTAGAATAATATAATATTACAAAATACCATATATTTTACATTTGATTCAATAATTAAGCAAAATACTGCAAAATGTGGAATTCACTTTTACAGTAATGGGAAAATAACTTGAATTTGAAGTCTGAAATTCATATTAATAGGCCACGCCCTGTTTGGGTCTGTGTATAGCATAGCCTTTCATAAAATCAGTTTTAATTTACGAAATATTAAGTGAAATATCAATAACATAATAGAAATGTGAAAATATTTCATTTCAAGCTTATTTTCTGCAATAGATTTAGAATACTTTAATCAGAATAATCCAATCATTGTATCAACCACTATCTGATTGCTTTACTGACTCTTACTATACCGTACCTTAAAAAGTTAGATGTTCTATAAAGGGGAGGTAATTTCATCAAATAAACAGAAGTGAAGAGCTGTTGTTCCGTTCCGGAAATATTCACAGTTGTACTATAATCTGAGGGAAATTTATTTGTCGTCTAACTATTCCTAGGCTTTTCTATTTGAACCTTTAAAATATGGTTTATTCAATTAGGAATAATTCAGAATGTGTAAAGAAAATAAGTTATTTTTTATTTTAAAATACATATATTTCATAGTTACAGATCAGTGAGTTGGAATGGCGGCCCGGCATGGCCAGGTGGTTAAGGCACCTGACTTCTAATCCGAGGGTCGCGAGTTCGAATCCCCGTCATACTAAACATGCTCTTCTCTTCAGCCGTGGGGGCATTATAATGTGACGATCAATATCACTATTCGTTGGTAAAAGAGTAGCTCATGAGTTGGCAGTGGGTGGTGATGACTAGTTACCTTCCCTCTAGTCTTACACTGTTAAATTAGGCAGATAGCCCTCGAGTAACTTTGCAAGAAATTCAAAAACAAACAAACAAAACAGTTGGAATGGCCACTAGAGGAACTGATGGGCTTCACCAGTTTCTTCTTTCATTATATGGGGTATACACACACTTTTAACTTTATTACTGGAATATTTAAGACAAAAAGAGAAACACTTAATGCTACATTTTCAATTCGTCTTTATATTCCATGCATCGTTTCAGCGATTTTTCTTTTACACATTGTTTATACATACTTTCAAGATAGATATACATATCTTTAAAGAAATCCTTTTAAAGTCACATGCCACTTACTGCTTTTAGATAAAAAAAACTGAAATAGAAAATAAAATGTTATTTAAATAATCAAGTCTAGTGGAGATGAATACTTCTATTCTCGTGTATTTTTATCACCACTGGCATATATCGAAAAAAACCAACACAAACACATTTTTGTATTATAATCGTTTGAAAAGTTTGTTTCCAAATTTCATCAATCATTTGAGAGATTTAATAAGCATTGATGTAAACAGCATATAATAGTAGCTATTAACAGTACCTGCTTTATTATATGACATCTAAATATATACATTATTTCTCTTTTTTTGTATTTTACATATCAACGAGGATGTGATCATACCAAATTAAGTACTCAGGAGAAGATAGCAGGTACAGAGAATATCACTGAAAGAAAAAAAGATTGTGAAATCTAATGAAAATGATGCTATTAGGACTTTGAGAATTAAAGGTAAAATGAAGCGATATTGTGAAAGAAAACAAAGGGAACCAAAGTTTAAAAAACAACATTAAGGCTTGTTGAATAGAGGTATAGACACGAGCCAAGGCAAAATGAGACTGACCACGAAATAAATCCGAGACTTGCTGGGCAGAGACAACGACAATGAAGCAAAGATTTTGGTTTGTTTGGAATTTCGCGCAAAGTTACACTCGGGTTATCTGCACTAGCCGTCCGTAATTTAGCAGTGTAAGACAAGAGGGAATGTAACTAGTCATCACGATCCACATCCAACTCTTGGGTTACTCATTTACTAACGAATAGTGGGAATGACCGTCAAATTATAACGGCCCCACGGATGAAAGAGCGAGCATGTTTGGTGTGACGGGAATTCAAACCCGTGACCCTAAGTTTAAGAGTCGAGTGCCTTACCTACCTGGCCATGCCGAGTCTTGAAGCAAAGACATAATAAGATAGAGCAAAAAGGAGCAGTGAGGCTTGCTGATCTTGGCAAAGACAGGTGAAGAAATATATAACGAGACTATGTAAGAAAGAGCAGTGGACTTCTCTATGAAGTCAACGAATGAGTTGAGAGCTTTCATAAATAACTCACCGTGCATCGTACGGGTACATCTGCTAGTAGATAAAAATGAGTAGACATAAATATTTATAGTACACATATGTGTCTGACAATATTTCTTATTTATATATTTTATCTCTTCAGCAATGTGTTTCTTCATTTTGTAAGCACGAATCCGGAAGAATGGAAATGTACGCAAACTCAACTGTGCCTATGATTTTTACTATACGAATTCGGATATTTTTGATGCAATTAAGGAAGCAGTAGGATATAAATATTGGGTTATTCGGGTGAAGAGTGGTTTAATAAAATCAATGAAATATATCTTTGGTTATTGTATTGTAGTTGCGCTATTATAAAAGTACAATTAAAGAATACTCATGTAGTTATAGATATACGTAGTTTGGTATAAGTATGCACCAAAAACGTCAGTTAAAAATTGGCCACCTTTTCATAATATAATATAATATAACGTATATGTGGAACACATTTTCATATAAAATAAGAAAAAAAAAGAAACGTTTTGCCTTCATCACGAAAACATTCAAGTAATTCAACAAGTAACTAAGCAACCCATTTGAAAACAAAATTAATATCACAGCATCTTTAAGTGATGATAGTATCATTAAAAGGATGCAAAAATCAATTAGGACTACGTGTTAGAGTTATTTAACGTGCCGGTACAGCCATGCGACACGTTCTCAATACGCCCTTGTGCAATATATCGAATCTCACAGAATAATCGATACATGCATATATGTACCGGTTTTAACGATATATCAAATATCAGCTACCAACCTAAGTGTAACATCCGTGACAAGACAAACGTTGTGGAATCAGGGCGGCACCTACACACTAGGATAGGAGAACACTTGCATACTTTTTTTTTTAACAGTCCTAGCAGTCCACCTTTTTACCAATCACAGTGTAGGAGTTTCACGTATGGATTCATGTTTTTTCGTAACAGTTCTTGCCAGAATCACAAAGTTCAGTGATAAAAATTGTTATCGCTACAAAATAAACCCATTTTAAAGACACTTTTTACAGTCCTTCCTAACATTTAAATGTACTATTAGGAAATGATATGTTGTGATGTGTCTCTTTTTGATTTGAAATATAATACAACAGATATTTTGATGACATTTTCCTCATTCTTGGGACTTTGCGCGTCTCTCAGAATTTCAGCATTACTTAAAGAGAAAACGTCATAAAACGGGGTTTCTTTAAATATCAACAGGGGAGTAAAATAAATGTTTGTCACAAACTCACCCATACCTGTTTATAAACAAAGTTTAGTAGTTTTAAACTTTTAACATAATCTCGTGATTACATTTACCACGACAACTTTTAAAACAGCTAGCTCTAAATCTCTTTAGTAAAAAGAAATAAAGTTCAAGAAGATAAAGTTAATGCGTAATATTCTTTATGGTTCAGTCCATCATAACTTACGCAACAACAAACACATAACTTATTCCCTCAATTTGCTGTTTTAAAACTCACTTTGTCATTAGTACTTCCGTTTTATCTGGTGAAATTATGTTATCAAATATATAATAAGAGCTACAGACTAGTTTTAAAGTTCTATCCAAGAATGCAGCCATATTTTTCGACGGAAACGCTTTTTTGGATATAATGTTCAAATTCTGAAATGTTAGAGTACGCTTCTTCGTTTACAAGTGTTGTTGCCTTCAAGGATTATGTTGGAAGAACTAAAATGAGATTTCATTTTTAAAGTTAAGAGCACGATAAAGTATAAGGATAAGTGAACATCAATTGTCTTCGTATCAAATTTCGACTAGCTTATAGTATTTTGATATAACTGTTGTGGACCAGAATGAGCCGGATTTTCACATTTTCTGTTTGTTTGTTTGTTAGCTACTAAGCTACATAATGAGCTATCTGTGCTCTGCCCAACACAGGTATAGAAACACGGTTTCTAGCGTTGTAAGTTCGCAGGCAAACTACTGTGCCACTTTAGGGCTTTACACATTGAGGAAAATATTACTATAAATAAACTCACAACTTCGATAACAAATATTAAAATCCTTGAAGTTTTCATTAGCTTTATACAATGAGTATATGTCTAAAGTAGTAGTAGTTATGTAATCAGATTAAAAATTGGTATCAAATTTTCTGAGCGCATTGTAAAAATTATAGATAGCCGAAAAATATGAAGTGGGATAAAAAAAAAGACAAAGTTGATTGAGTAATTGTTGGTTCGTTCAGAAAAAGTGAAGTTTATTTTGGAACTTTCAGATGATTTTTATGGGTTTTTTTTTTGCTTGTACTTCTTCAACTTTCATTACAAGACTCATTTCACTTTCCAAAGCTCAAAAGTGTGACTAACAAATATGTTAAGAACTAAAAAATACAAAATCCAAGAACAGTCATGTTTGTCCACTCGAGATCCGTGTAATAACTCAAAATGATGTACTTATACTAGGTGTACATCCGGAGGTTCCCCGAAAGTCTGTTTCAAGAATAAAGAAAACCAAAATTAAGAGCAACAGCTATTTTTATTTCTTGATTTTGTAGTTTATATAGCATGCTATGTTGTAGTCTAGTGATTTATAGCGTGCGCACGTTTTACTGATGTCACGTTAAGTGCCTCTTATACTAATATCTTTTAAATGCTATTAAAATGCTTTTTTTTTTTTTTACTATGGCTGGCCTGATGCATATCGTAAACCAACTGTTATGACAAATTTTGTGCACTGATGACTGGTTGCATCTACACATCCAGGGGCGGATTGGAATTAAAAGGCTAGTCCGGACAATATCATGTACTGCATATTGGCTAAACAGTTAAAATTCAAAATAAATTTCTAAAAATGTTTCGAATGCACCTGCTCACAGGACAATTGCTCAGTATCATAGTGGACTAATCCGCTCCTGTGTACACCTCATCTTTATTTTGTTTAGTTTTGGTATCAAGATCACACTGGTTTCATTTTTAAATTTCGCTCTAAGTTATGAGTTGTACATTTTACAAAAACTAGATGTAAGAAAAAAACAACAAAAGCAAATAGATCTGCGCTTTTAGAACTGAAAGAAAAATCTCGTGACTTGGTTATGAAAGAGGCCATAGTTAAGTGAAATATTTGCGTTCATGCAAACGTTCCATCATAAAAATTAAAACCCAAACTAGAAGTCTCTTTTTTCCCTTCTGTTATCCAATGATGTTTACTCAAATAAGAACTATTTTGAAGGGCCCGAACAGAGAGATAAATTCATGAGAACTTTCTACTGTTGGTCACTAATTAAGGATTTGCTCTTGATGAGAAACTATGTGTTTGAGAAAGAACACATGGCAATCCCAAGAAAAATCCATACAACCTATTGAAAAACACTTATGTTCATAAAAAATATAAATCGTCGTAGTAATTCGGTCAGCTCAGCCTTTTACTCTGATAATAACTGTTTGATGCATTACCTTCTACCTTTTGAAAAAAATGAAGACCAGATTGTGTTCTCTAAGTAGAATAATGACAATAGCTTTTCACTGATGTATCAATAATGGTGTATGTGATTTTGGTAAAGCGACATCGGGCTATCTTCTGTGTCCACCGAAGGGAATCGAGCCCCTGATTTTAGAGTTGTAAATCCATTGAGTTACCATTGTCCCAGAGGGGAACAAAAGTTTTCTTATACGCATGCTTCTATATTTTATTAGCTTTATTGTCATTATTGATGCTGTTCCAATTTTTTGCATATTACCATATCACGTGAACAATTATCTTACCATAATAAATTGTTTGTAACGTATAACCTTGAACTGAGATATCCTGGCCAAAAAGAACAGTAATAATTTGTTAATGTTTTCATCTATTTCTACTAAACTAGAACTCACAAATTAATTAGATTTGAACGACCGTTTTAATTTTTTTTTACAAGGAAATGTTCTCGATTGATAAAATATACTTTGTTATGGTCGCTTTCTATCTCCCTTGCACTTATTTGCTTTTATGGATTATATTTCCATATAATGATGCAAAGACATGTCATACTATTTGGTTTTTGTTACTTTTCATAATTTATTGTTTCATGAATGCATTATATTATGACTCACTGATTGTTTATTGATTTTTAGAACTATAGTTAATGTAAAAAGGAAATTAAACTAATTAGAAGATAAAAGTAATACGTTTGGTTTATAAAAAAAAGTTTGTTTGTTGCATCTTTAGTCCATTCCTACTTTTACAAATAAATGAAAAGTTTTGCTTCAAACAGGTTGTTTTAATAGTTTCTCTATCTGATAAATAAATTCTAACCGTTTTAAATGCTATAATAATTTAAGCACATCTGAGTCACAGCAGTTCCTACAAGTATCCAGAGTATAATAACTTTTAGAATTTGATAACTTTAATGCGCAAGATTGAAAATAATAATCAGAAAACACCACTTGCAATGGATAACTTGTGTAGTGATCACGTTTCAATCCACTTTTGATAAGAAAACACAGCAATTTATTGAATCGTTACAATATTATAAGGCATCTAGTCCTTTACTTTAGTTTTACAAAAACTTAGAAATTTTACTAGGACTATAAATGAGAGTGGAACAAAGTTATAAATTACATTTTATCAAATAAAAGAAGAAAACAAGATGCATTCTTTTAGCAATATATCATATATATTTGTAATTTGTGTCATTAATCGGTAGATGGAGTTAGTAGACTTTTAGTTTAATACAAACCAACGTCAACTTTGTATGTTTGTTTGTTTTAAATTTCGCGCAAAGCTACTCGAGGGCTATCTGCGCTAGCCGTCCCTAATTTAGCAGTGTAAGACTAGAGAGAAGGCAGCTAGTCATCACCACCCGCCGCCAACTCTTAAGCTACTCTTTTACCAACGAATAGTGGGATTGACCGTTTACTTATAACTTCCCAACGGCTGAAAGGGCGAGCATTTTTGGTGCGATCGGGATTCTCGGATTACGAGTCGAACGCCTTAAGACATTTGGCTATGCCGGGCCTACGTCAACTTTGAAATTACTACTATATATACTATTTATAAAACACTTCTCTGCGTCTGAAAATATATGACTATGCACAGACTTTTTTGTATTATTATTTGCATCATCACATATTGTCGGACAGGGCATGACAAGAAGCAGGAAGTGTCATCTCAGTCAGAGACTAAATTATTGTATATCAGTTTCTGTAAATTCTGCATCACTGTATTTCAGAATAATTATATCGATAGTGGTTTGTATTTCTTTATGTTTTCTCGACTTGTAAATCGTGGAAGCATCATTAGTGGTCGATTTAACTTTTTAGCAAATAGTAAAAAAGCTTTTAGGTTCGTGGCTGAATAAATACCATGAAGTCCCAGGTGGTTTTCTTGCTGGTCGATAATATTCGACTTTATTGTTAAGCTACCAGGTTCCGGTGTGAATAAAATAATTGTTTGTTGGTTGTTGTTGTTTTTTTTCACTTCTGGTGATATGATTTAATATTAAACTTTTCTGTTACTGATTCAAAAACTTAATGACTCAGTAGTGTCGCTAGGGAGTAGTTCAACACTAAGCTAAAGGACTAATAATGCTAAAATCCAGGGTTTTATTTTACTGTGCAGCTTGACATTAAACAAATAGTCATGCGTTTATTAGTTATCAATATTTATTTTTTGGCAAAGCAGTCTTGTCAGCATTTGTTAGTTTTCCTATAAAAGTTTATACATCAAGCTACATCACATGCTGCGGACGCAAGGATACACCCGCTGCAATGGTAACACGTTGTGACACAAAGATACACTAACCGTGGTGGTGACATGTTGCTTGTCACAAAAATATACCCACCGTGGTGGTACTATGTTGATTTGTCATAAAAATACACTCATCGTGGGGTAAAATTGTGCTGTGTCACAAGTAATACCGTTTGCATACCTTCGTTACAAGGCTAGGAAAGTCAAGTCATTGATGACAATGGTGGTTTGGTAGGTAACTTAGTTAGTCATGTTGGTATAGAGACTGAATATTAAAAAAAAAAACCGTCAACCAAACAGTAATATGTGTCATCTAGCTTAACTGTTGCAATCTGTAAATATGTTGGTAATTTTGAACATTATAATACATTAGCTTCAAAGGACAAACTAAGTTCCGACGCGTATTCCTTTGTATAGAAGTGCCAAGTAAAGTGCCAACGCTTCTGATATTTGAAACACAGTAGCTCTGAGTCATTTACTGAAATTTTGCTGCACAATGTGCACAAACAATGTCATTTCAATAAATCTCCAGTTTTCCATAACTAATGGAAAGTTTAAGTAACCTTACGTTTTCTTTTAAAATACCAACATGCATTTCAAGGATAGCATGGTATAAACTTGATGACTTACATTTTTAATGTACCACGTAGAGGGGTATTACTGAAGAGAGGGGTGTTTCTACTCTCGATGTAAATCTTGGTAGCGGACCTTTGTCTGTTAAGCTTGATATGAAAAACCACTAAATCCCCGCCTGGAAGAAATGTTTTACTTTAGGAAATACCCTTATCAGATTTTATTATCTGTGCTTCTTAACAGTGAGAAATTTATTGTTGTTTAGAGATTTTGTGATGGTGGCTGTAAAACACGTTACAAAAAGTACGTTATAGCTACTGTCACTACTTTTTATGAAACTTTCCCAACTGCAACAAGCGTTGTTATCAGAGGTTGGTCGACTTTCTAAAATATTTATGAAGATTATGTCGAGAGTAGCAATTTGTTGGAAATTTATATACCTAATGATTTATAAATGGTTATATTCAATGAATGGGAGTAACACGTTAAATATCAGAACCACACTCTACACCTTGTTTACCTAGCTTACGGTTACGTTCACACTGTCATAAGAAGTACTGGCAGAAGGGTGTGAAAGTTTCAAATGCTGCTCAAATTGCCTCAAAGTATATCTTTATTCCACTAACTGATCCGTGACGTCGGACTGTCGTAAACCATGGAACGAAAACCGATATATATTATTCTTTGTGTAAAAATGACTTATGGAATAATTTAAAATATATTATCGTTTGTTTTCCAGCACCGTTTAATTTTGAGGTGTTCCTTAATATTTAGTTTATCTCCCAAAATAATATTCTATTTATTTTCCAGTATTCCAGATCGGTAACTGGCCTTCGTCTGTACCCACATAAGCCTTTCCTTCATATTTGTGAGACAGTTCAGTAGGTAAACTTTCAATGTCTAAAAATATAGTAGATGTAATGTATAGATATAATATTCAGAAAGATTTTTTTAAAAAACGAGCACGTGAAATCGCAAAACACGCCCTCTTAAAGCCTTTCAACTTTACTGTTTCATCTGGGGGCACAAAGGTATTTTCAATAGCTCTGAGCATGCGCAAGTTAATCAGTAAAGTGATTGGTCAACTGGTAAAGTAGTGCTCATCTTCGATACGAAAGTTGGTAGTATAGAAATTGTATGCCACTGTCTGACACACTCTACCTTCGTACATAGCGAATAGCACTGTAGAATTTCCTGTTGTTATTTCCTGTTGTTGCCATTTGTAAAAGCTGATTCGTCATTCGAACGGTATTTAGAATGACAGAGTGCAATTAAGAAGCCAATGGTGATCGACATCCCGCTGATATCTTCCTTGGAAAACAGAATACACACTCACCTTCAATTATTCCAGGGGTCTCTCCGTGTACGTGGGATTATTTTCACCAGGCATTTGTAGTATACTTCTTAGTTTTCGAACATCTTACAAAATTAAGACAAGCCTTACTGGTATGGCATAATAGACACGTACTTGGAATAGTTTAGGAACTATGCACACGTGTTACAGTCTTCTACATAATATTTGGAGAAACGGTGCACACGAGTGTTGAATGTTTTCAAGCGCACAACGAGTAAGCAAACACACGTCTGTGGACGAGGCTTACTGGCCTCGAATCATCCGACAAGGTATGAAGGAAAATGATTCAAAGGGAAAAGGTCATTTCTATGTTTTAATATCGAATCTCTCGCGCACCTGCGTTTTGGAGTGACCGAATGTACGTACGCCTTAAGGCTGACCCAAACCTTCATTCGTCGTCGTACGCGTCACAAGGGTTTGGAAATCTCTAATGTTCAGGTCGCTGGTTAGATTAGTACTTGAAGTTCGTTTGTGTGTTGGTGACAGAGGCTTTTGTGTGATATTAACTGTTAGACGAGGTTACTCGGATAGTTTGCTCGCCCCCTGTTGTCCCTGATGAGGTCACTGCCAAGCTGGGTTCAGTTGTCCTACCATTGACTGAGGCGTCCGGCCTGGAAGGACGTTGAACAGGTGAGTTGAAAAGTTACTGTGGATCGACTTCAACAACTTGTATTACACAGCACACAACTACTGTGTCAAGCATTTTAAAATGTGATTTAAACTTCAGGGTCGATTTTACCCTAAAGGTGACAAGAATAACGTGAAGCATTAAGTTTCTGGGAAGTAATTTTGTTGTTTATATATAATTACCCTTGAAGTGTTCAGCGTGGTATAATAATAAACTCGTTGACTAATAAAAAAGAAAACTTTTATGACAACTCGATAGTGGAGTTCGATTTTTTTTTAAATCGCAATCTTTACTTTTTCTATCCGTACGGGGGTATGTTTACCGTAACTTACATAAGAACTGCACCTTCATTCACCACACCCACTAAGACCCGTTATTTTTTAAAATGTATATAATATTAGAAAGTTACTAGTTTCAATAGCATTTATTCTGACTGTCCACTTCTGTTTAAGATTCGTGTGAATATCGAAGTCTCTGTTTATCGTGCACAAAATGGAGTGAGTGATGATCTGCTACTAATGAACTTTAGTAGATGTTCTCTGTTAATTTACGAACACATGCAACAAAAGACGAAAGCTTTGAGAGATAACATAGAAGTGTTTAACTAACACTTAGTGAGATTTCCCTTTAGTAAAGAAAGAAAGACATTCTTTCGCAGTGATAGTCATTGTGATAGGATCGTGTCTTGTTTAATCTTTGCACAAGAAGATGGTTCATTTGCGATTACTTCGCTTTTAAAGGTCAAAGCACTTTTTTCATCGACCTACTTAAATAACTGGGCAACGGATAGAAACGGCACGCAATAATCGCGTGTGTTATAAATGTACTTTTGACAGCTAGCTTGACGATTTTACGATTCGCCGTGGGGGAAAGCAACAAGTTCTCTGGCGAATCCAGCTATAGTTTGTTATGAAAGTTTAGTTTTTATTAACGCCAACGAGACCAAAGTTCATATGCTATTACTTTTCAAAAATATTACTACTAAATGCGAGTTCATTGTGAAAAAGTAATTAAGTGTTCACGTTTTTTAAAAATTTACTTGTGGTAAATTGAAGTTCAGATATGATGATGAAGGTTAAGGTTATATGATAGAAGTTCTCATAATGTGTTGTAATCAACATAAACATGTAACTATGGACAAAGCATTATTCTGAACCTCGGTTTTCTATACAGTTACAGTTAAAAAAACCTTAAAGAAGCAAACATACAAGCTAGTGATAATACAAGTGAAAAGGAGCAGCAGAAATAAATGATTATAGTAAATAAGGATTCGGTTAATGTTTTCAAAATATACTGAAATTGAATAAAGTCTAGTGCTTTTAATTTTATTAATATTCCTCACTTGTTGATACGACTTTAAAGGAAGGGCAAAAAGTATTTGAAAGGTGAATCTGTTTTCACTTTTTTTAACTTAATTTTTTGTCTCATTGTAATATTTGAAATCGACCCATTTTTAATACTTTGTTAATTAAATAAACGACCACCGGTTCCAAGAAAACCCGAAATAGCGCTAATATTTCCTTGTAACGAAGGCAACAAAAGACATAGGTTATAGGATGTCCAACACGATGTACAAGTATAAAAATAGGAAACAGGTTTTTCGTTTGAAATGGTGAGGGAAAGGTCGAGTGATAAACAAGTTAGTGGTAACAAAGTCAGAATGAATTTGTAACGATCCTTCAATGTAGACTTACTGCGGATTCTCAGTGGTATACTTCCATTTTTAATATTCGCTTTTGCTCTGCCACTCTGATCTGATAAAGCGTGTCCACAAATGTCTATAAGGCAATAGTACAATTTCTGAATTTGACAAAAAATTTAAAATAGAAAATCAAACAATAGAGAGGCTGACGTTAATAAAAAAAATATCTTTCATGATATTTGACAAATATCAGCATCTATAAAGGTTTTCCTACAGACCAGTACAGTACACTTCTCTATAACAAGGCAGAATCTTGTCTGATATATAACGGTCTAGTGTAGCTAAACAGATACTTAGTATGTAGATGTTTGAATATCATACATTAAATCCTTATCTATTGAACATTTGTTTAAACACTTAATATTATTCACATAAAGATATATTGTTTTGTATTAATAAATATTTGTATCACACAGTAGAGCCTTGTGCGATAAAGAAGTTTATTAATACAATATTGCTTTACGTCATTGATATTGGGAATTTAGCTTTACAAAAATAAAAACTTATCAACTGTCAAGAACAGTGGGAGATGTGGAGGCTGTAAAGCCTTTTCTGAGTTGCCAAAATATGGGTCGGAAACAAAGATGCTGAATTAATTTTAATTCCAAATAAACAATAAAACGATAAAAAATACTTTGAATTAATTAAATGTTACAATATGCCGGAAAGAGATGTTATTGTTTTTACTTTGGCACTGTTTTTCAATCACCATGCTAAAGTAATAGGATGGTGCCTCAAACTTTTTTATTCATATTAAGGGAACCTTAGACTAAAAGAGTTTGGGAATCATTGGTCTAATAAATTAATGAAAATACAAGAGTCTTGTTACATATGTATACAGATAAAAGGTGTGATAAAACACAATAAAGCTTTATACGATAATCACATAATAGAATGGAAGGCTTTTGCGTGATGTCCAAAATGTAATATATCTTTTACATAAGGGTAGGCTTCGAAGCTACAAATAATAAAGCTATAACATGCTAAGATAGATAATAAACGCTCGTTTTACATGCCTACAGAGAAAAAGTTTAATAGAACACAATAAAGCTTTATACGATACTCATATAATACTTGGAGAGTCTTATGTGTGATTCCTAGAATGTGGAGACTTTTTACATATATATAAATTTTAAGTCTATGACACTCTCGCATTTTCATCTGATGTAGTTCGAAGGCATATACCTAGGAGTTTATTTTAATGTATATTCCACAGACAGCAGTGTTGTTGTTTTTATTTTACTTTTTTTCATAGTAAGGAGCAACAGAACTAAATACTGTTCATATAGCTCATACAACTCAGCTTACGTTTTCTGTTACTAAACTTTTCCCCTGTGAGCTTAATGTAATTTACTTCTAGTAGAAATAGAACCCCTTAAAACTGGTTTGGTTTGGTTTGGAATTTCGCACAAAGCTACACGAGTGCTATCTGCGCTAGCCGTCCCTAATTTAGCAGTGTAAGACTAGAGGGCAAGCAGCTAGTCATCACCATCGACCTCCAACTCTTGGGCTACTCTTTTATCAACGAATAGTAGGATTGACCGTAAAATTATAACGCCCCTATGGCTGAAAGGGTGAGCATGTTTGGTGTGACGGGAATTCGATCCCGCGACCCTCAGATTACGAGTCGAGTGCCTTATCTACCAGGCCACCGCTTAAAACTGTGAGTATATGCAATAACCCGCGTTTGAACAGTGTCGCCTGTGTTGTGTTTGTAATAGTCAGTGACATTTTCAATGAATACTTTAACTTGAAAGGAATATTTTAGTGTTGCTCAACATACAGTTGAGTTAAAGTTCATAATGAGGATATTTTTTAAACAATATTATGATATTGTTGCTATACCATTTCTTCCATTTCCACGTTGAAGGTTCTTCACACTAATCAAATTATTTTCGGAAGTTTCAATGCATTTGTAATAACGTTAACAGCACTTTACATTCTTGGACAAACAAAGTGATTAAGTGGGTAGAAAAGGCAATATTTTCGTTTGTCTAGAGGTTTAGGTAGGATACCACATAAAGACGAATAAAACTAAATGTTATTAAGTAGGTTATATTAGATAAAAGTAATTATATTAGAGATAGAATGAAAAACAAAACTAAGAAGAAAAGATTAGGTTAAATATAATAAACAGAGGTGAATATACAAAAAGAGGTGAATAAACAAGGTATAATGAACATTTAAAATAAAACAGGTAGAATGGGTCAGCCAGGACACTATGTACACTAGACATTACTTTTAGAAAGTACAGTAGATATAGTATAATACATAAAAAAATGATTTTATACGATCCAGCGTTGGTGTTTGAATTCATACAATTTACTATAATTTAGTATACGTACAAATTATCTGTATATCTCACACAAGATTGGGACGTTTCTTCTACATTAAAGTATTTTAGTAGCATATGTACTGTGCTTTATGTCAGGTGCGTCATATGTACTGTGCTTCATGTCAGGTGCGTCATATGTACTGTGCTTCATGTCAGGTGCGTCATATATACTGTACTTCATGTCAGGTGCGTCATATGTACTGTGCTTCATGTCAGGTGCGTCATATGTACTGTACTTCATGTCAGGTGCGTCATATGTACTGTGCTTCATGTCAGGTGCGTCATATGTACTGTGCTTCATGTCAGGTGCGTCATATGTACTGTGCTTTATGTCAGGTGCGTCATCGAATTTCTTCTAAATCAGTTCAAGTTTTTATAAGTATTATAAACAGAACAAGTTTTATATTATGTCAGCGTAACTTGTGGTTTCAAGATTTTATGATGTAGCTTGGATTGTTTTTGAAAGAAGTTGGGACAGTAATTCGCTGCCTTTAGTTAGTTACTCATAGTATAGAATCCATTAATTATGATAGTGTTCAAAATTAAGGCAACGAATTGATCTCTTTTTTTAACTATAATTCTGTAGCAACCACCAGTGAATTTATTTTTGTTGTAAATTGGAGTTGCGCGATTTTCTGTTAAGTTTACTTATTACTAAAATTAAATATTTAACATTAAGTTTTAAGTAAAAAGAAAAGTTAAACTTAAGACATAAGTTAATATCATTATTTTGTAAGTGAAAATGAATGAGGACGGCTTTAATAACTCAGTGGTATAAAGTATTGAGTACTGTCTCTGTTAAGCAGAGGTCCTGAAGTCAGATCTCGATCCCAGGGCCTTTTTTTTTTCGCTTAAAATTTAATGCTAGATATTGAATTTAAATTCAATATTAAAATTCATTCACCACTTCGTTTAAATGCCACAGTTAATGGCAGATATGTATGGATACAACCTAAATCTTCGACATAGCATGTTCATGTGTAATAAGCTAACAGTTTATGATCATTTTCATTTATAAATAGACAGAAGAAGAGAGAAAATTGGATACAATATAAGTAGATTGTTAGTAAGGATTACTTTCAGATGTTACATGTTTTAAAGAATGTATAAAAACATCTTTTGAGCTTAAGTTTGTTTGTTTGTTTGTTTTGGAATTTCGCACAAAGCTACTCGAGGGCTATCTGTGCTAGCCGTTCCTAATTTAGCAGTGTAAGACTAGAGGGAAGGCAGCTAGTCATCACCACCCACCGCCAACTCTTGGGCTACTCTTTTACCAACGAATAGTGGGATTGACCGTCACATTATACACCCCCACGGCTGGGAGGGCGAGCATGTTTAGCGCGACGCGGGCGCGAACCCGCGACCCTCGGATTACGAGTCGCACGCCTTACGCGCTTGGCATGCCAGGCCTTTGAGCTTAAGTACCCCGCAGAGACAGTGGTAAGTTTTCGGATTAACAGTGCTAAAATCAAGGGTTCGATTCCCCTGGGTGGACTCTGCAGACAGCCTCATAAGGCTTTGCTATAAAAAAACACCCACAAACACATTTGTGCTTAATTATTTTCTTAAAGAATTATAGAAAGTATAAATATTTTATCATGTCTTCACATTTTTATTATTATCTCAATTATTCTTCACTGTGTGTTATGGAATATTGGTAAATTGTGAAAGAAAAACTTTAAAACATGTCCCAGAAATGGCTCGGTTGTACATGTTTTACTCCAAACGACACAACGTGGGCTGATGCAGTAAACGTTTTCTATTGTGCATTTATCTAGCAGCCTAACAAATAGACCTACGCGGAAAAAAGTTATGTTTCCCTTGATATATTAAGCTCAAGCAAGAAAGGTACTTTTGAACTCAATGAAAGACAAGGAAAGGCTTGTAACGAATGCCGTTCCATTTCGTACAAGGGAACGGACCACGTGATCAGATACTGGCCCTGATAGTAGGGCTTGCCTCTTCGTGATGGCATGTGGAGCCTGAGCTTAGTAGGCTTATGGTACCTTGCCGTGCCTCATTAACCAACAGCATCTCCACGGTCACTGTAAGCTGCCCTTACTTTTTTTTTTTTTCAGATCTGTTAGTTTGCAGTTTGAAAACATACGTTGTCACGAAAATACCAGTAATTCTAAGGAATACAGAACTTGATTTAACGAACGTGGACATATGCCCGCTACAGAACTGCTACACACTCAAGACCTCTTGTGATCTACCATTTTACACAAATAAAGCTTGTATACGTTTGATAACAGCATAAGCCTTTTTGCTTCAGCGACAATAAAACAGTTGACTAGGCGGTTAGATGAAAGCTATTTCATTCACACACTTCTCCAATACTTTCTTATCTGCCAAATAAATCGTTTCGGTAGATCCTTAGTGGCGGCGTTCCTTTAGACTTTTCTCTCGAAAGACACAATGGAGTTAGTCTCATAAACGGCTTAATAAGCTACAATTTCATTGTTTCACCTATAATGTGCAATATCAACCAATTTACGAGAAGTGTAGTGAAAACTAAATAAGTGCTACAGTCATTTCATCAACCAGTCTGCCCACAATGAGGACAGTTATAGTACAACAAGGAACACTCCCAAGACGTAAAAAAAAAAGTTTCCACGAGTTATCATATAGCGTATAAGTTGTTACTGGGGTTCTACAGTTATTCTTACTTCCAAGTTTATTCGTTAAAACTTGAAAAAAGAAAAGAAATAATGTTTAAGTAAGGAACAGTTTTTTTGTCACGAGGACAGAAAATCATTTATAAAGGAACAAAGTGAAATCGTTGCTGGATTAATGAAGAAGTACATAATTTCTAATCGAAGTTTTATGACGAATTTCTTAATATCTTGAGCGTATGTTTAAAAAACAAAAGTACTTAAATTGATATTGTTTTCTATTTTTCATTCTAGATATGTAGAACAACATAAATACCATACATTTTTTGTCATACAGACTTTTCCATAATGTTAAGTATTTTGTCCTTTCTTTGGTCCTACAGTTAGAATATGTTTCAAATATTTACATACTATCACTAGATATATATTTTCTTTAAACTGCTGCAGTTTAGCATTCATTGTCATGTAGTTCAAGTTTTATTTAAGTCTTGAAGTTTAAGAACTTCTATTTTGTTTTTTAACTATAAGTGTTAGTGTTCGATAAGGAACTTACAATATCCATTTTTATTTATATCTTTGCTAACTTAATTGGACTAATAGAGAAAGTGTTAATATTAATTGTAAGAAGATTAAAAACTGAATAAAAAGAAATGGGAAAACGCACTTGAACCATCATTTAATAAACTCCTCGTGGTTATAACGATAAATTGGCAAATTCGAAAAGATATGCAAATAACTGACCAATAAAATATAAATAATTATTCTACAAGTGCGTGTTTAATGTGATCTGTATTTACCGTCTACGAATAACGTTTATTAAATTTGTAACATGGTCATGAATTTAAAACTTTTAAATAATGTCTTGTGTAAAAACTCCTTCGTACGTTAAACCTTTTCACTCAGTGATGCTCGATTTTGACAAAACAATCTTGAAAATGTTGTGTACTATTCGTTTATCACGTTCAACAGACCTATGTAAGCTGAACTTCATCAAAATCAACTTTCACATTGCTTGTTTTTTTTTTCTTTTTTAACCATTTATATATTTAGCACACAATCCAGGTGGAAAATTAAATCGATTATGTAGATTTTATCTCAACTGTATTTGTGAATTTAAAAGTTGTCAGATACAATCAGACTTTTGTAAGAACAAAACAAAACGATGAGATTAATGCCTTGAATAAGATTTTTGTGAAACGCCATGTTAGTATATTTATTTGTGTTTGTCTGTATACGATCTACGATGTTAACTGTTTCTGTCACAACCTCTCAATAACCATTATATTTCTGATAATATTTATATGTGAACCACTGTTCGCTCGTATATGTAAGCCAGCATGACCAGGTGGTTAGGGCACTCGACTCATAATCTGCAAGTCACTGGTTCGAATCCCTGTCACACCAAACATTCTCACATTTTCAGCCGTGGGGACGTTATAATGTAACGGTCAATCCCACTATTCGTTGGTAAAAGAGTAGCCCAACAGTTGGCAGTGGGTGGTGATGACTAGTTACTTTTCCTCTAGTGGTACACTGCAAAATTAGGAACAGCTAGCGCCGATAGCCCTCGACTAGCTTTGCGCGAAATACAAACCAATACCACCTTGTGTAGCTTTTGCGCAAAATGCAAAAGCAAAAAAACACATACCAAATGTTTCAAAATGTTTTACTTGATATTGAACTTTGAAATTTGCTTTAAGCATTGCTATGTTTATTCATTAGAGTGCTTTAACTTAAGTATTTTTCTGTTTAACATTGAAGACAGGCTCGGCATGGCCAGGTGGTTAAGGCACTCGACTCGTAATCTGAAGGTCGCGGGTTCGAAACCTCATGACACCAAACATGCTCGCCATTTCAGCCGTAGAGCGTTATAATGTGACGATCAATCCCACTATTCGTTGGTAAAAGAGTAGCCCAAGAGTTGGCGGTGGGTGGTGATGACTAGCTGCATTCCCTTTAGTCTTACAATGATAAATTAGGGATGGCTTGGGGAAATAGCCCTCGAGTAGGTTTGCGCGAAATTCAAAACAGACCTACCATTGAGGACAATGTGACAAAAAAATCAACACCAAAAGAACTCGAACTATCGTATAGCTTGTCTGACATGTTTTGATTGAATACTTATTTAAATTACCAACTTCGGAAATGTATTAATTGCACGTAGCTACTATTGGTAAATAGCATATGAAGCAAACCAGTATAAATTTGCCAATCAACCTGTTCGTATATTCGAACAAATATTATATGAGAAAATGTGACAACACTTACGCATACTAAATATAAAATAATATTAGCCTCAAAATAATTTTACTTCGGTTTAAAGCTCTTGAACTTTGCAATAGAACTGAGTAAATCCGATTTAACCTCTATAAAAGCTGGTGTGTGTCACGTCACGCTTGATTTCTCCAAAGAGGGCGAGTCATAAAAGCCGAAATGCATTTATCCGAATATAATAGTTCGATTGGTGCCTGCTCATTATGATTTTAGTTCGTTTAATAAAATCAAACATTTGTTATCAACTGAGACTCTAAGTTATGAAATCAAGAAATATTCTTCCAGTTTTGTTGTGTGTACATTTCATTTTTTTTTTTTTTTTACTTTTATTACATAAACAAACAAAAACATTAGGTTATACTATTGTTGTCAAGTAACATAACGTAAAAGCTGTTGTTGTAACATAGTGTTACCAAAACGCACTGGCTTTTCTATATATTAGAAGTTGTTAATCTAACTGATTTTTACCAATAATTATACGTTAATTTACAGAATAACAGATATTTTATACTGAAAAGTAGCAATTACTCATGGTATGAAACAGTAAAAGTAAATTTTATAAGAAGCATTCCCATATCAACAAGTACTTGAATACAGTATCATTTATCATTATCAAAATGCTTGGTGAAAAAAGTGTTATTGTCAATTACAAAGATTTTTGGGAAGTAGGGAGAACTTATAATATATAGAGATAATAAGCGTATAGCCCGTAAAAAATGACGGGGAAGTGCTACTACCCCCACCGCATAATATACCTTATCCTTACATTTCTTAACTAACTTAAATAAGTACATGTTGCGAAATCAAACTTGACCAATAAATAGACAGAAAATGCAGGAGGTCAAACGTCGGTAAATTCCTTTTGAGGTCAGAAAGTTAAGCGGATTGAAGTTCACATACCTTAGCATGAAGTAAAACGGTACTGTACTCGTTGAACATGAGAAAACACATTTTCAGGCCTGCAATTTGGTAACAAAGAAATAGATTTGGTTAAGATTCTACTGTTTGGATGTGTTTTGTCAAAGTATTGCAAAATGAGTTCAGAAATTAAGACATAAAACACTATATTAATAAAAACGTCAGAGAGAAAAGTAAAGAAGAGTGTATAATACGTCAACTGTACTGTAATTGTATTATAGAGTGCCTATAATGCCTTTCACTAATACCTGGGATATTAAGACAGACAATGTTACGATCGGTATAGTAGTGATCGAGATGCTCTTTATATCACCACTTGTTTAACAAGTGTTACAGTATGAACTGGATCTAGTGTGTGTTTGAGAGCAAAGTCACATTGGGCTATCTACTGTAAGCTGGATTAAGTGAAGTGTAATTTTTCACAAATTTTTGTTTGTATCACAAACAAATACGTGATATTTGACAATATATTACGTATTTAATTCTAACACCATTTTGATTAAAATGAATTTTTTGAACTAACCTGCCTACTGATCAACCCATGTATTCAGATGAATATATAACTAAATTCGATCTTTTCGATAATACACTGTTCTAGTATACTACAACAGCTACTTATTGTATCACATTTTAAAACTCAAGCACACAGCATACAGATAGCTGCTGTGTTTTCAGTAGTTTTGATATACTATAATGCAAACTATGGAAGAGGACACACTGCAGCAATTATCTTTACCTGAAAAAGAAAAATTTATTATTAGATATCCCCTTGATGTGAGAACAGTACAAATATTTAGGACCAAATAAAAAAAAGTTTAATTTTAAAATAAATAAACATTTATTCAAAACTCTAACATAAACCTAACAATGATTTCACGTCTACAGATAATAGGGTGCATAACGAAACAACAGCATAAATTAACGTAAACATCACAAACGTGTTTATAGTGTAGACTGTTTTAAACTATTGATAGTGGTTCTACTTGGTTGAATTTGATGTGATGTTTTCAAAGCATAAAACTGTTGCAATTAATATCGTAGTAATGATGAACAAAAATTAACTTGCAAAACCATTTTCTATCTGTTATTTGTACTGGATTGTTTATTTATTATACACTGTACATCATTTGTTTTAGTATTTAGATGACGTCATATGGATCACTTATTGACATAAATCAACCTTGACGTCAAGATGCTTTGGCTCTGACGTCAAGTTACTTTTATCCTTCTTTATTCGTAAAGAGATGGTTCAAGTAGAGCGAGTCTGGATTGTTTTAGAATTCAAAATAATACGAACATTTATTCTTACGCGAGTAGAAACTGACGTAACAAATGACGTAGGTGTAATAAACTACTAGCGCGAAGTTGTCTTCATGTGTCAAAATGGGGTCAGACGGATATTGTGAAAATTTTTCACCACTACTACGAGAGCGTGTTTTATTAATATTGTGATTCAACTCTTGTATCCTATTTGTATAATGATGAAAATAATAATAATATTATTATCATAAGGGTTTTAACATGGTATTTCAAAATATTGGAAAGCTTTCATTACAACTATGATTGAAAATGTTGACGGCTTATGTCCCTAACACATATATGTATATACACACACACATAATGTATTGTACCATATAACAACCTGAGAGAATATTAGGCCTGTATATGTAATTGCTTTTTCGTTGAATTTTCGGCACTCGTTCTGTAATCGTCACAATTTTTCTTCTAACGGCTTTTATAATACTAGCATAAATAATAAGCTATTACAACAAAAGAATAAAATACAATGCATTAACATGGGATAGCGGTCGAGACGCTATTTGAACAGCAGCTGTTTGGGTTAAGTCTGAATTGAAATCATTAAAGTTTTGTACGGGCAAAAAGAATATATTAAGGTTTATTAAAAATACTGATATATTAATAAACATAGCGATATAAAGGTTCCTTAGGAGAAAACTCGTATAATATTAATATTTTCTGATTTTAAGTTTCCAGAGTACTCTATATTAGGAATATATTTTTTGGAAAGTGTAATGTTTCCAATGTTCACTTGTTTTATCTTTATATACTATTTTTACGTAAAACCTAATATTATTCTGTGTCAAAATCTATACATTTATTAAACCCCAATACATAATTAAAATGTCCCCTATACATAGCAAAATCTCTATATATTGTTATGCCCCAAATTATCCACTTTTTGACCCAGAACTTGTAAATATCTTTTATTCATAAGCATTCAATAATACGTTGTGTCCTACTTCAGACGTATATAACATAAGTGCCATTGTTATGTATCCTGAAACATTTCTCTTCAGTAAGCAAAAATAAGTGGACGCTTTTTTTTTATTTATGGCATGATGTAAGCAAAATAACTCTTGAAAACAAGTTGTTTGTGTTCACATTTTTATAAGAATCTTTGAAGGTAAAACTAACACTGAAAATAAGGAGTATGAAATCTGAGGTACGATACTTTCATCCTTTAAACTGTCATTTAGAAAAGTGTAATTTTAAGCATATACTAATATAATGCTCAGAGAGGAATATAATAATTTTAATGGTATTAAACAAGTAAAAAATAACCACGACAATAACTTAGCTGCTCCTTATTCTTTCTGTTTCTTTTATACAGTTAATTTA
Source organism: Tachypleus tridentatus (assembly GCF_004210375.1). Lineage (NCBI taxonomy): Eukaryota > Metazoa > Arthropoda > Merostomata > Xiphosura > Limulidae > Tachypleus > Tachypleus tridentatus. The sequence goes on along the minus strand of NC_134832.1, from coordinate 76,495,494 downwards.
TTATTAAGAAGAATAAATGACTTCGCAATGCTCTAATTACAAAACAACCTATATAACAGGTAAGTAAAATATCTACACTAACACCAGCGTAAATCTTAATTTAGGCTGAACTTAATACACAGAAGAACAAGATAGTGCAGTTAAAGTTATTTAAGCTTATATGGTTTGAACTTTAATTTGTATCAATGTTTCATCAACAATATGTATTGTATGTGTTGACTAAAGTGTTAAACAGCGTGGGGCCCTTTTCTAGTTTTGCCAGTACATACAATATAACTTGTGAATATAGTTAACACATTGACAAACGACATCCGTTCATTAACTCTAGTTTAATTTTCTAATTAATTCTCATTTGTATCGCGAAATGGTACGTTAACTCGACTTCTATAATAGAACCTACAAACTATCCAATTTTCCATGCTGGGCATAATATTTAAGGGAACATATATAACCATTTTACAGCTAGTAAAGAAACCTTGCTGCGTTGTGTTTTACTTAGTAACAGTACCGTGAAATTGGAATCACAGCGTTTTTGTCTAATTTATATAGAGCTTTCATTATTTTTTGCGTCTTTGTTTTACAATAACGGATGAATTAGTTCTATTTTAACTTGCTACTCATTACCGTGACTGTCAGGGTAAGCATGTCTGTATAAGTCTGCGAGGGGAGTTCCCGAAAAGTAAATACTTAAAGTTAACCATTATGATAGCTTTAAAACCAGCATGCCACTGAACTTAAGTAATTCCCCGCAAGGTGAAGTAAATAAAAAACAGCATCAGTGAACGATAGTTTATATGTTTCAAGTCATCTAATGCCATTGTTCTTAAATAAAGTACCTATTTATACGACCATAATAGTTGAAATTTAAAATACGAAATAGATTTCATTTAGGAATATAAGCTTATATTACTGGTAAAAAGTTAATTTATTTTGTTTAGAGCTTCTATAACAGAATGACTATATTGTAGAAACGATACAGTACTTGAACATGATAGTTTTGATTCGTATCTTTTAGTGTAGGGCAGTTTATAGACGAAAATAATTTGTTTTTAATATCACTTTCATTGTATATTTGTAGTTTATGAATAATGCTGAGTGTAAGTGCGGTTATGAAAATCTACACTTTTGTCGTATAATGATTAATTAGTGTAGATAAGTAGTACGTTTTCATAAGTTTTGTATTTCCCTTAATTCTTTTAATCTCCTTTATTCTTCATTGTCTGAAGATTAATGTTTGGTATACGATTATTTATTATCCTCCCTTTCTCACCACTTACGTGTATTTGGGCACGTTGCACATAACACATAAGAAACCCACTACCAGTAATACTTAGGTATGCAAGAATACTAGCAGTAATGAATTGTGTTCCAAGGCATTCATCTCCTTTCTGTGGGTTGTTGCGGGAGGGGGGAAAACATAATTACAACTGTACAAAACAGTGATTGCTTTTTATTTAAAACATCTCTCTATGCGTGTACATATTTGATGAAATAGCTGTTATCATTGTAAGTAGTACAAAAATATTAAATTAACTAATTATTTTTAAAGCTAATAGCATAAGCCTATTAATTTGACTAGTGTTCGCTGGTAGTCACAAATTAAAAGAAGTTGTAATACGTTTGATATGCATAATAGTAAACTTTTGACGCTACAATTTGTATTTTATTGTTAAGTCGAAGACACTGTCCTTTGTGAGTAGTGGACAGGTTTATTGACTATAACTTTAAAAAAATGAAATTATACCACAGCATAATATATAAGCGATAAGAAACTGTACAACTAGCTGTTGGATACAAGCTTTTCAAATAGTGTTCCACATAAGAAATGTAAAAATTTCAATCGCTGTCGATTAACCCAGCCTCTTCATGAATCCTATTTCTTAGATTTAATAACAGTTTTATATTCATGATTTCTAATGCCGCTTTCCGCAACTAAAATGTAATGAAACAAATAGTGAATAAAGTCATTTTTTTTAACGTGAAGATAGAAAAACTTAAATAAATATCGAAAAATATCGATGTTAAGACCTTTTGTGCACGTGTAGAAAATTTTCATTTCATAGTATCTAATGATCTGTGTAATAACTTTAAACCAGTAAAAGAAAATTCTATATATATTGAAGTATCAAGGCAAAGATGTTATGTCGGAATTGAGATTGGTCCCCTGAGGCGTGTTTAAACCTAGTGGCAAGATGAGTTATATAAGCATAAGCAGAGATAGAATCATCGTATTTGGCAAAAGGCCAAAGTGTTGGGTGTATGAACGTAACTACGCTTGTCGTTTATTTCAGGCTAAAAGTATGCATACACAGGACTGGTCAGTAATGATAAATTAGAATTATACGTAGATGACAGTAGTCTTGAAAAGTGGTGGCGAATGAAAACATGTTTTTAACTGCGCATCACTATGGAAGGGCATATTTAAAAAACGTATAATATACACATATACAATGTTTTTCAGGTTATTTGCATTCCAACTTGGTCTTGAGTTCTGAAGCCTTCGTTTGTTGTTGTTCTTTTACACATAACAGTTTGTTGCCAAAGAAGCTTAAACTGCCGTAATACAGTCGTGTTATTACGGATAATTTAAATGGCATTTTTCAATTAAATATCACAACATGCTATTATGACTGAAGGTTATTATAATTGTTTCAGAAATATTTTAAAAAATAATTCTAGATAACTTGGCTTTCTTGCGATTTTCTCATTTATTTTCATTTTTGAAGTTCTAGTTATTTATCAATTGAAGACCTGATATAAGTGCTGGGAATACTTGTGATTCATTATTGCACAAATACCAAAGCATAATCTATCGTTGTACGTTGCAGGTAATATCTAAGTAGGTATGACAAGATTCTCGCCCTGTTTCATTTATTCTGAATATGTACGTTACAACAGAAATGTTGAGGACTTGGGCGATGTGAAATATGTCTGAAGCGAATTAGATTGCTGTAATTTCACGGAGCCAATTTAAAAAAAAATTGTAATTTTATGGATAAATTTCGGTCCTTCATACTGTTGTGGTAGACGTATTTTGTAGATACAAAATAATAATTTAAACAAATATCTCAATGTGGAATATGAATAAATATATGTGAGGTTTCAGAAAACAAAACATACGAAAGGATAACGTAGGAGTCACGCTATTTGAAACAGTTTCCAAAGCATTTAAAACTTGAATTACATTGTGTTAAATTCGCAGTATTTTCCTGGCAAATTTAATTTTGAACATTACAAAAAGCCTCCAGGTGCTCAGCAGTTATCTTCCAGGGCTTACAGCGCTAAATATTGTGGTAGATACCTGCGATGGATACAACGGCTGTTTAACTTATAGTATACAAGTAGTAATTAGAAAAATTATCATATACAAAATGTTGTCAACGTAAAATCAGTCATTCGATGATTAGTTAGGAGATTCATTATTAGTTAGAAACGTCCGGTATAAGACGCATCAGATAGTAACAGAAGCAAATATCTTCGACGGTTGAAAAAGCCATCTTGAAATAAAATGACTTGGTGTGATGTTGCTGGGATTGTTTAAACTGTCTTTATCCATATCCTAATGTAACATGGAATACAAAGTTAATATCCTTAAAGACCAGACATGAAAGTGGCGTTCAAAGAAGGGTCAGTAATTACTCATGTGTTTCAGATTCGTGATTCTGGTTTGTGAAATCAGCAAAAAGTCATGAATTATTTTAATAAATACTAAAGACTGAAATTCATCTCTCTAGTGTTATAAGTCGTTCAGCTGTACTTTGGCCCGGCATGGCCAGGTGGGTTAAGGCGTTCGACTCGTAATCCGAGGGTCGCGGACTCGAATCCCCGTCACACCAAACATGCTCGCCCTTTCAGCCATGGGGACATTATAATGTTACGGTCAATCCCACTGTTAGTTGGTAAAAGAGTAGCCCAAGAGTTGATGGTGGGTGGTGATGACTAGCTGCTTGCCCTTTGGTCGTACACTGCTAAATTAGAGACAGCTAGCGCAGATAGCCCTCGAGTTGCTTTGCGGGAAATTCAAAAAACACAAACACACACACACACAAGCTGTACTTTGCGGAAGAAGAACAATCCAGGCATAACTTACTTTGCTCGGACTGTGAATCTGAGGGCATAGTTTTGTACTTAATTCCAAACAAACCAAACCAAATCATTGCCAAAAATGAGCATGCTTTGAATTTTGGAGCCGTGAATACGCTATAAGAGAGATGGTCAAATCATACTATTCTGATTAGCTGTCCACCCTCTGACGTAAAGTTTAAGCATTGCTATCCACATGCAGTTCGTTGTGTAGCTTTGAGTGAAAAATTTGAAACATTTTGTTTTTGAACTTGAACTTTATTGTATAAAACCACTTGTTAATTTTTTTAGAATTTCTCGAGAAATACTCGTTTTTTAGTTATATGTTTATAATTACACATTTTAAAAATTCTTATAAGAAGTTCTGTATGCGTTTTATTTTGATACTGGTAGTTAGTTAGTGCTTTCTAACAACATATTAATGCGAAAGAGCTGTAATTTTTCCACGTTCTTCCGCTCTATTTTTTTCGATTGCTATTTGAGTTTAACTTTTTTTTTAGTGTTGTTCATGAAACCTTTTAAAAGTTAAAAATTATCTGCTGGTATACAACCCACTAGTAATTACTGTGGCATGGTGTGCCCTTAAAGACACCATTGGCCTCCTCTCAAGAACGAGGAGACGAGATGTAATTGTATCTGCAGCATGTGCTGCTGGTGCGTGCATGCTGTTGCTCACCTGCATGACCAAAAGGCAGGTGCAGACAAAAGCTGCAGTACCCAGTTCTGCAGGTGATTTTGGAGGCCTATTGTGTCACGTGTTAGCAATCTCTCCTTCGAACAAAACACTATGCACAGCTTTCAGCAGATTGGTAAAATTTGATGGCGAAGAAGCAACTTTATAACCTATTCATTAAAATGCCATCCTATTTACTGCCCCTGAGTAGACCACAATAACACAGGCTGGAAGTCTGTGTTTCTTGACTCCCCCCTTGTGTAACGTTCTTTTCTCAGTGTCTCAGCTACAAAAGTAATATTTTTGATTTCTGAATAGGAAAACCTGAATACATGTAGGAGGCGTAATTCCAGCTGTATAGCTCCTTTGACTTCCGATATCGACCTATTATGATCACATGAACCTGTTGTGGTATAAGGCTAGTTATTCTGACCATGAGTCTTATTCCTTTTCTCTAGGACCCTGACCATGCTTCGGCATTGCAGGGCGTTGCAGTTGTTACTCGTCTCCTTGGTTTTGGCCGAACTACAAAAGAGAATGATCACTGTTGCTGGTCGAAAGCCACTCGAGTCCGGCATCTCTGCGGTTGACAATTCACGTCTAGTGGAGGTCTTAGAGTTCAGTTTGCTCACAATGTTGGGATTCAAATCAAAACCGAAACCAAAAACGAACATTAGAGCTCCAAGTTTCATGATAGATCTTTACAGAAAACAAGCAGCAGATACAGATGAAGACGTTTATCTAGAAGAAAAAGTGAAGAAATCCAAAAGTCTCAATCTGTACAGGACGGTTCGTAGTTATTTCCATCAAGGTAAATCAAATTGTTACTTTGAAGTTTCGGATGTAAACTCACAGTTCTTGTTTATAAATTGAGTTGGTGTCAGTGTGAAAGTTAAATTTCTTATGTATATTCAGGTATGTTTGTTTTACTTTCTATTCTTGAGACTATCAGTCGAGGACTTCCTGAATTAGATTTTTTTATTCTGGGAATGAACGATGTTCTTCGACATTTTAAATAAACGTATATTTGTGTTAAAACATGTTATATTAATATCGAAAATAGAACAAGGGGTTCGTTTCATATCTTTATTCAAATGTTTATTTGTTATTGTGAGATTTGATTTTTTTTGTTCTAATACTTGTATTTAGTTACATGCTGCTTACAACTCTGGAACTATTATATTATAACAATTTTTTTTTTTGGTAATTAATCGAATAAATTTCACATGTATAATTCTTTTGTTTATGCAGTCACATACAGTAAAACAGAGGTTTTCAAATATTTTGTTTTGCAGTTAGATTAAGCCAGTTTTCGTCATTGTAACCAAGTGTATAAAAATGATAGCTACAGATAGAGTAATCAATACACTTCACTTTCTCCTTTATTAATAATACTTTTTTTTGTATTAGGCCAGTGAAAGGGGCAATCTGGTATAGTAAATAAAGCTGTTCGAAACGCTATCTATTGACCTAGAAATATGGTACGTGTGGTCTTCACTTATACCACTAGGGAGGTTTAATAGACTGTAATTTATGACAGTGTAACTTGATTCTCGTGAAGCAGGCTTTCTCTGAGTAATTGGAGTAGGTGTGCTCTAGTTTGGAGATAATCGAATAACTTGTTGCTTGCTGAAACCAGACACTCTTATGTAACCCATCAGTAAGACTGAAGAAATCCAATCCTGTCCTTACGTCGAACAAATTTCGCTAACTGCCATCATTTACTTATGTGACGATTCCCGCACGCGTCGAGGAGGCAGGACTCGAAACTTTCCTTGTTACAGCCTATGATATTAAGTTACGAAAAACACCAAAACAAGCCTGGTTTTCTTGAATAACTTTCTTATTCTCAACATTATCTTCCTTATAAAGACTTTACAAGTCTACAAGGAACAAGTGTTGAATAACTTGAAACCAATTAAAAGTAATTATGTTTGTAACTTTGGTAAAAATAGATCAAACTATGAGGACTAATGTTTTTGTTTTTGTAACGAAAGTTACAGTTCCAAAGTCATTTTCTTTGTTTTCTCGTGTTGTCAGCGAATGTTTTGAACTGTAAACTTTCAGGTTCTTCTCTGATACAGCGACGGACGATTAAACTAAAACTCAACTAGAAGAAGTTGTCAAAATACAAATACGTTGAAATACAATTCTGGGCTATTATCATTGTTTCCTATCTATTCTCAGGATTGTCTATCGATGATAGAGTATCTTCATAAATTATACATAACTGCTTGTATTCATCATACTTGACTACTCTGAAGCCATATTTTAAGATTATACAGTACAAAAGATAATCTAGTACTCGTTTGATCCTTTAAACGTGCTCGTAAAACACATTTGGATTATCAGATTGAAACACACAGTTTTTATCTGTGAAATCCATCCTACGTTATCCAATATTACACAGTGTTGTTACCAGTAAAATCCATCACAGGTTATCAGATATCACATGTTTGTATCTGTAAAATCTATTTTAGGTTACCATATATTAAAAATTGTTTTTATCTGTAAATTCCAGTTTTCGTTACAAGATACCTTTTTTTTTTTTGTTTCCATGGGCACGAGTACTTATTGTATAGATAAAACAATACAAAATGCACGTGTTTAAAAAAAGTAACATTTGCAATTTTATGAAAGCTCTATGCATACAAACATCACCAGTTCGTAACCAGGACTCATTATAACACGAACTTCCTAATTCGATGATGACATATTTATTCCAATGATGATAGCTATGGAGAAATAAATTAATTTTTATAATGCCTAAACCCTTTTATGTTACTAAACAGATGAAACTGTAGAATTACGTTTACTTTAAATATACAATATACGATAGCTGTTTCCGGTGTTTTGGACATGTATTTAACTATATTTTTTCAAATTCTTTAAATTGCCGATATATTTTTATTCAACATAAAAAAACAAGAATTTTTTGCTTAGTAGATTTTGTACGTGTTTTTGAAAAAGGTAATTAAACAAATAATAATAAGTTTGACTTGTTTATGTACATATCTCTGAGGTGTACTTTACAAAGTGTGAATTTTAATTAATTGCAAATGTCTTCTTTCAGAAACCGGAAGCGAGCATCTATATGATCAGAACTCGATCAGGTTGAAGTTCAACATTGTATCGATACCAGTTACAGAAAAAGTGAAAAAAGCAGAACTTCACGTGTTTAAACGAACTATTGATGTACAAACACAACAACATTGTAAGAACTGCCATAAGCAGAGAGTTCGAGTGTTTGACATTATTCGCCCCGCCACCACTTGCAAAGAAGCCTTTTTGAGGTTGATTGACACAAGGACTTTAGATGTGCGACATTTTGGGTGGGAGACATTTGATGTGCATCCTGCTGTAGAGAGGTGGTGGGGAGACCCTACGAAAAACTACGGGTTATATCTGGAAGTGACAGCTTTGAATGGTAGTGACAGTAGTTATGAACACGTGCGTTTAAAGCGATCACTGCATGAAAGCGTGGACAGTGAACTGTGGATGGAAGAACAACCATTTCTTGTCACCTACTCGGAGGACGAAAAAGCCACACGAGTCGCACGCGTTCGACGTGGCAACCGTAAACACCGAAGGAAAGGCCACAAAATAAACTGCCACCGAAAGCCTATGTATGTAGACTTTGCAGATGTAGGATGGGACTCGTGGATTCTTGCGCCTGTCGGGTACGACGCTTACTACTGCGAAGGGGGATGCCCCTATCCTTTGGCAGACCACTTGAATACAACGAATCACGCAATTATCCAGAACCTTGTGAATTCTGTTAACAAAGAAATGGTACCACCAGCATGCTGTGTGCCCACAGAGCTGTCTTCCATCTCTCTCCTGTATAAGAATGAATACGATCAAGTTGTACTGAAAAACTACCAGGAAATGGTAGTGCAAGGTTGTGGGTGTCGTTGACTTTGGCATATTACAATAACTTAGGATATTACATTCGTTTTTGCAAGACAAGCCTGTGCCTTAGTCAATCATCATTATACCCAAGTGAGACTATCTGTTCTCGAAGGTTACATCTCAGACAACCTTTTTTACAAGTCTGAGGTCATCCCTACTGCGTAATGTACTTGTCGCAATTCTTCTTGTTATGCCATAATCGCAGGAGAAGACACCATCCTTGTTTAGTTGACTAATATAGTGTTCAATTGAGTTGACCGGTGGTTATGGCTAGTTCCTTTGACAATAAGAGTTCGCATTTTATTCATCCTACATACAAATGTATAAAATTGGTTCTACGTTCTGATTCCCGTCTGTTTCTGCAAAAATACTTTTGAATTATTTTGTTTGGATTTAAAGAAGTTAAAATTTTAATGTTGATAGATTTATTTTGTTTTTTAGAAATATTTCACCTAGCGCTAAGAATTAAGAATGTTGAAAACTCAAAACGTCTTGTAGAACTTTTTCCATGAATGGATGATGACTGTCTTTGTTTTTCTTGTATTATCATTTTCACCTAATTGTGAGCAGAGTGTTAACATTTTCTTATTGTTTTTCATTGGCTACAACAATATTTTAAAATGAAGATCATCAATTCTTTCTATGCAAAATATTTATACAATTTGAATTATATATAACATGCGTAAGGTTGTCAAAACCATAGATTTTTATGAGCGCCCTCTATCGACACACATGTTTACTTAAGCGGATAAAATGTTCATTTGATCAATAATTTAACTTTTGCTGATGCTGTAACTAAGATAAAAAAATCTTATCTGTGGAAATAAAGTCCACTGGTATCGTGACTTTTCAGTTACTTGGCTAGCCTATAGACATTTCCATGATGAAATCTAAAGAGTACATTCCAAGTTTAGTCATAAATTCTAATTTAAACCTGTTCCTGTTTATTTTAAACGAAAGGTACTTGGATCCGTTGTTTGTCCAGATTAATAGTTGCTTTTCAGTGATGACGAGAAACCCACTTGTTGAGAAATTTATATGCAAAAACGGCTCGTTTGGGCTGAGAAAACACTTTACATAGAAGAGCGAACAACGTTTCGACCTTCTTCGGTCATCGTCAGCCGTTTTTGCATATAAATAGTTGCTTTTTCTCTAAGCTTTCTGGACAATAGAAGTGATAATTATATTTTGTAAGTGTTCGGGTTTATCACCAATAAAATCAAAGTTCATCACTTTTCGATACAGTAACAACGCTAAATGTTTTCTCTTTGAGAATTTGCGTCCTCGAAAAATAATGTATGATTTTACACATTTATGGCTGTGAAGAACTACTGAAGCTATACAAAAACCAAAAAATGTGAATTGACATCCTTCGTCAGAAAAAACTCACACCTGCAGTAAAATGATTGAATATTAAACAACGTTTTTGAAGCATACTTTATAGAACTGTAGGCTAAGTTGTAAATATGTATTTTCTGAAAAAGAGACATTTTAAAAGTAGTAGTACTAAAATTTTATAATAGCCATAAATCCATACGAATTTAATAAAGTTATTAAACCTTCACAGCAATCAAATTAATTTATTTTACTCGCACTGTTCATTCAGTAGTGTGAACTATTATTTGTTATACATTTACCACTTTGAACGTTTCAATTTTCTTTCTGCACAATAAGATGAACTCTCTTCTTGTCACATCCCAACCACACTTGTTGGTCTCTTTTAAGAAAGCATAAAGGATAAGTAATATAAATTTTTTAATAAGATTCATATTTCTGGATCTAAGTGTGTATTATAATGTGTCCATTTATTTCTGCTCAGCCTGGTATAGCCAGGTGGTTAAAGTGTTCGACTCTTAATCCGAGGGTCCTGGTTCGAATTCCGTCCCCCCTTCCCCAAACCTCCAAACACACTCGCTCGTGAGAGCGTTCTAATTTGACGGTTAATCCCACGATTCAGTTGGTAAAACAGTAACCCAAGAGTTTGATGTGGGTAGTGATGACTAGCTGCCTTCCTTCTAGTATTACGCTCCTAAATTAGGAACGGATATCGCAGCTAGTCCTCGAGTAGCTCTGTGCGGAATTCAAAAACAAACTTCTTCTGTCAAGAATTAACAAACATCGTACCCGTCAGAGATAGTTAAAAAAGTTTTTTTATTAAAATTACTAAGCACCGATATATAAAAAAGGGAAATACTGTACAACATTTAAAACCTAAAATAAGAAACATATATCATAATAAAACATGAAATGCGTATATAATTTTATTAAGAGATTATTTTTTACTTTGACAAATGATATAAAACAATTTTCCAATAATGCATAACATTCTGTTAGGAGAATCAATGATTTATAATAAGAACAGAATATTTTATTTTTAACAACATTATACTGACCTTAATAATTGAATCTAAAATGTGTAGCAAATTAATTTATCAAAATGCACATTTGGAATTATTTATTTCATGTTTAAATTGTTTTGTTTTTTAAATTCGTGTTCATGTTTTAGTTAAACCCACATATAACAGTGTTTAGCCCCCAGCTGCTTAGTGATAAGCCTGAGGATTTATAATTTTAAAAATCAGATCTTGATACCCGCATTAAGCAGAGCACAAATAGCCCGTTGTGTAGTTTTCTGTTTAACAAAGAACAAACATTTTTTAAAAATATTTTGAATGGAATGTATAGAGATAGACATTTAAAATTAAACTATAATCAGTATAAGGTATGTGATAAATTACTCAATTTCAATAGGAACTAATAAACAAATAATACAGGTATATTTAAAATAAAACTTTGGACATATGTATCTTTGTATTTCCAACAATTGTATCTGTGATCAAGTCTCTATGGTTTACCTGGTAATTGTTTAGGTTTTTATATTCCATTGTTTATCTTTGAGTTCGCAGAATAAATTGTACAATATTTCTAGTACTGATGTTTAAAAATGTGTATAGAACATAAGACTTGCACGGTTGATGATTTTTACTATTTTTCTGTATCGTTTTTTAATTCTTAATTTAAGTGTAAACGGCAAAAAATTATTTCTTGTAACCTCTTAGTTAATTAATATGTACATTGTTTTTAACAAAGTACAAGAAAAAGAAACCTTACTGATTAATAACATTTATTATCGATATTCAAATATGCTTTAGACACTTTTAAAGTGATAGTTTTTCATCATTAGATTAAAGACCTGTTAGTTAATATACACATGGATCAACATGTATTTATGTCAGAACAGCCTGTGGAAATTAATATTCCTTAAACTTAACAAACTTTCTGACGCAGTTGTCTGTTAGTTCTGTATTGCTTTTAATATTAAATATCTTTATTTCATAACTTGCACCAAGAATATCCTTAACAGGTGGTTGAACGCTGAAGTATCAATGAGAGATAAATGTGTCTGTCGGCGTGAAGTATTTATTAAACCACTTTTAGTTTTATTTGATCTTTATCATGAAAGCACGAATTTATTGGAGTTTTAACGCTTCAAATTTTTTATTTATTACTTAACCTGTGAATGCTTTGTAAATGGCTGTTTAAATCGTGGCATATATAATTACAAAGAAAATATTTAAGACTTGTAAATAGAATATGAGCTTTGTACATACAACACTCTGCTAATTACCCGTCCATAATGTAATGTATTCAGTATTCCAGCCATGGAAAATTAAGTATTTTGGTACTGGAAATAAAGCATCGCGTTAGAAATAGTTGTTTCTGTTGTGTGTTTCTTACGCAAATGATGTTTATTAGGAACTGAACTCATATCTACCATTTCTTGTATACTTATACAGTTGTTGCGGACGTAACTCGCGTTTCTTCTACAAAGACCGGAATGGTGTTTAGGGTAGAAAAGTCTTAGTTGATATTGTCGTAAAGTTATTATCTGCGCAATATCTAATGATAAGAATTTCAAATGAAATTAGGGTAAACAGACATTCAAAGACTAAATAAAAATAGCAATCTGTTTTAGTGTATTTCTTAGCCACTCGTATCAAATAATATGATTTCTGAAAGTCATATCTGATTAGTTCCCTCTTCTCCAATAGCACAGCGGTATATTTGTGGACTTACAACGCTAGAAAGCGGGTTTCGATAACCGTAGTGGTCAGAACACCGATAATAGTATTGTGCGGCTTTATACTTAACTTTAAACAAATATTTAATTAATAATGAATTTTGTTGTAATATTGTTAGGAAAGTAGATGATTCATTTCCATTTGTTGAGAATTCAAAGTACCACTTGGATATAACAGAAGAAAAAGAAGCAAATGGTACAGTGAAGACTGGCAATGGCGGATGTGCAAGTTTTTTCAAATTCATAACTTCACATTTGTAGTCGTGTATGAACAATATAGTCATTAGTTGAGAAAATAAACTTTCAAGAGTTTGAGAGGAAAAGCACAGGCCCGGTTTGGCAAGGTGGCTAGGGTGCTAAGCCGGGCAAGGTGACTAGGGTGCTTTACTCGTAATTTGAAGGTCGCGGGTTTGAATCTCCCTCACACTCAACAGCCCCGCCCTTTCAGCCGTTGGGGCATTATAATGTGACTGCCAATTTCACTAATCGTTGGTAGATTAGTAGACCAAGAGTGACCTTTTCTCTAGTCTTATACTGATAAATTAAGAACGACTAACAAAGATAGCTGTCATGTATCTTTGCGCAAAATTAAAAAAGAACAAAACGAACAGCGATAAAATTATTTCATTTTCTTTTACGTTCCTCTTAAATAAACAGTAACCGAGGGAAAGAATCCAGAGGAAAAGAATTTCTCCTTAATGAATTTGTTCGGTGATTTTTTTTAAATAAATTTTCTTGGACAAAAAAATTTAGCTTCTAGTCTTTGCTAAGTACGTATAGTTTATCCTCTAGTGTCCAAATACTATATTTTAAGAATTTGAAATCTCTCTTAAAACATCATTTTACGACTTATTTTTGAAATAAAATTAATTTCTGAATTCCACACCTTTCATATTCAAAGAACTGAAGCTCAACTTACTTTCAAAGACATAATTTATCCACGTTTCAAATACTATGCAAAAGCCCTAAATGAAAAGTTAAATTTGTGTTTCTTCCACTTCTTTAAAAATAACTCTTACTCCTAGAGATGCCAATCGACAATAATTTATCAGTCAGTGTGAGATATTTATTAAATCTTTTAAGTATATTTTGATTATATACATTTTACTGGATATACTTGAATAATTAATGTTGTTTACTTTCTCTTGGTAATTAAATTTAGGAAAAACAAATATTTATCCCTGAAAAGACAGGATTATATTTAGTGAAATCTTGAGAACGAAGTTGAAAGAAAACTTATTTCCTGATGCGAATTCTTTTCTTCAAGTAAAATAATGATATCAACTGATCTACTACACAATGAATGTAACCGAGCAGCTAAAGCGTGACTTTTATTTATTTAATATGTCGTCGAACTGAATCTAACTGACCAACTAGTGTGATAGTTAATATTTTTAATTTTGTTGTCAAACTGAATTTAATCAACCAACTAAAGCGTGACAGTTAGATAATGTTCTTAAATGTGTCATAGAACTAAATCTAACCAGTCAAAAAGTGTGACAGTTAATGTTTTGAACTGTATCATCGTACTGAATCTATCTTACTAACAAATGTGATGGTTAGCTAATATTCTTAAATGTGTCATCGAACTAAATCGCATCAATCAACTGGAATGTAACACTTAGCTAACGTTCTTACCCTTACTGACTACGGATACTAATAGTTTATTACTTGAATTTTTATGTGTTATTAAACAGAACACGCGCCACATGGTTGGTTCCCATACCATATCTTTAGTACACCTGCACGTGCATATGAACAAAATGCAGGTGTTCGCTGTTAATATATGTTTCCGAATTGGTCCCTTAGGGCAACAGGCTGAAGTGACGCTCAGATGGATGTATAAACTTAGCGGAAAAAACAACAACAACAGAGTACATGAACGTGACTTGTCCGGGCAATATGTTTAACCCCACGTTCAGAAAGCCAATTTGTTCTCATAATTAATTATTTAGAATTTTATCACTTAAGTGGATTGCTTCATATTCACGATACTGTATTTTGTTTAAAATTCTGAGAAAAATAGTGCAAATTAAAAGACAAACTTTCTAAAAAAGGATAAATTTACAGAGCAGTAAAATCATTGTTTGTTACAGTTCATTGTGCATAAATATGAAATGCATAATTCACTAAATAAAGTGAAAATAAGCTAAAACGATATACGTGTTTGTGTATATACATTAGTGGTGTAAATACTTTTCCTGTAAACACTCATCTTTATGCTGTATATGACTTCAGATTGGTCGCGCTAGCTGGCCTAAGATATGTACAACCCTTTATGTTATCTTTATAACAAAATTATTCGCATGGCCTTCAATGTCACTTTTTATCAGTGGTTTACTTTCTTCTAACACAACAAATGGATTACGTTTTAATTTTTTCCCCATGCTACAAATTTGAACTAGATTATATATATATTCTTACTCAAATAAAACGAGGATAATTTTGAAAATTTTATGTCAAAATTCTCTTCGAGAGACTGACTGATATCAAACTTTAACCGGACTAAACAGCATGTCATAAAAGTCAAACAAACTTATTCGGAACTTGCTCTTTAAACAAACGTAAATAAAAAACCTTTTGAGAAAAATATATTGATTAGTTAATACTGTACGTATAAAAACATTTTATAAGGTGTTGCGAAACAAAAAATCAGACAATTACCTTATATACAGAAACAATGGAATAGCTTCGGTAAAATAAAACGTTCTAGCAGCATTTATTAAAACAATTGACATGAAAATATTTATTCCCACCTATTATGAAGGATATAAGTGAAATATATTTTGGCGTTATTTACAATTTAATCTGGATAACACTTTAATTAACATATGGGCGTAACGTATAGATTACATTATCGCAGTAGATACCGAGAAATTCGATGTCTTAACACACTTGCATTATTTATCTATGGTGAAACCGATATAGTAAACTAGTTGTTCAGCGATAACGCCTCCTTGCACGTATGGAGTGATTTAAACATGGATCATGCAGTCATTGGAATATTCTTAAATGTTTTTCTTCATTTATTTTTGATTTTCAAAATCACTTCCTCTAATGAGTTCAGGTCATTCAACTATTTAATTTAAAGCATATATCTTTATTTTTTCACTTTGCAAAATGTACAAATTCACTACTAAATGTCGTAAAATAACAAGTAAAGCAATCATAACGACTAGTTTATACACATGCGTAAGAACTGGGCGTTCTGTATCCTTTTTCTAAATATGAACCACTTATAAGGGCCCAGTGGTTCTTAACTTTTCATCGTCTTACCCCCTGAGACTCTCCAGGGTATTACCGTGACCCCTATAATAATTTTTGTAATGGTGAACTTTGCGTAAAGGTAGAATAAAACAAACTATATAAAGATCCTAATTTATTGAAAATTTTACAAATAAATGACCTTGAGAAATGCTACAAGTGCTAAACAAATGGAAAATCCATGGGATTAATGAGCATCATACAAAACCTACTTATTCACTCAGCGTGAGGGTTGATATAATATATATAATGAGAAAATATACTAAATACGATGGAAACTTTGATATTTAAGTTTTAAGTTCGATGTATTAATATTATATAGTTAAAAATTTAGGCAATTCAAAACGTTGTAATATATGAACATTTTTACTCAAAATTAGACAAGTGGTTGCGCAACAAGCATCTCGATGCGGTTCAACTGCCGCACTTCAGCGTGTTTCTCATTGGTGGGCAGTTACAAGCACTTGCCACAAAAACTGCTCCGTGATTTCCCCAATAATTCTCAAACCTTTCGAGATGCCCGAGAAACTTCAAACGACCCCGCAGGGGGTCACGACCCCAGGTTAAGAACCACTGTATTAGGCTGTTAATAACTACTCTGTATTCAGGCAAAGAAAATAAACTACCGTCGGTTTGGTTCGTTTTGAATTTCGCGCAAAGTTACACGAGGACCATCTGCGCTAGCCGTGCCTAATTTAGTAGTATAAGACAGCTAGTTATTATCACCCACCGCCAACTGTTGGGCTTCTCTTTTACCAATGAATAGGGAGGTTGACCGTCACGTTATAACGTCCCCATGGCTGAAAAGACGGGAATGTTTAGTGTGATAGGGATTCGAACCCACGACTCTCGGATTAGAGTCGAGTGCCTTAATCGCTTGGCCAATGCCGGGCCTAACTACATTTGGGAAAAGCTGGTTAAATATTTCTTAAAAGTAGTTCCTAACAAGTATGTCTACGAAAACTACTTGAAATTACATAGCAACCTTATATGACAACGAATATAATGGTTTTAAAATTACGAGTGTGAAATAAAGAATAATTACATCAATAAGTGTGACAATAATTGATATGTAGTGAACGTTTACACATCATGTATTTTATACACTTCCTTAAAATTTGTCCAAGAACAAGAATGTGTAACAGTATTACAATGATACAATGTCTATTATATCTACTTCAATTGATTGCTTCATGCATTTTACATTTAGAAGCATAAGATAAGTGATATTAATAATAATAGAAAGCTTAATGTTGCTAATCAGCTATTGAATGAAGTTGTACTCGTTCTTCAAATTGTCTTTACCAAACTAATCTCCAAATGTTGTTCCAAGTGAACTACCTGAAAATTTTCATCAAATTGCAATCAGCTTATAAGTAAATAGTTAGTACGTTGATCCTAGTAAATTACCTGACATTTTTC
This sequence comes from Tachypleus tridentatus, assembly GCF_004210375.1. Lineage (NCBI taxonomy): Eukaryota > Metazoa > Arthropoda > Merostomata > Xiphosura > Limulidae > Tachypleus > Tachypleus tridentatus. The sequence goes on along the minus strand of NC_134832.1, from coordinate 76,478,059 downwards.
ATCAAGTTACAAGGTAATCGTAAATATACGCTAATTAGTATAGTTAATATATTACTGTATGTTTTTTCTTTACTTTCACTCTAAAGTTCTTATCAATAATTACAAGTTAATCCTATATAAACACTTATACGCTAATTCTAGTATTTCTGACATTCCTTAGTTTGAAACATAATCGTACCTAAACAGGCAATATGTTAATCCTGGTTATAGTTTGGTACATTTCACTATTAAAAGATTTTATCATTAAGTTATCATGTAATTATAAGTGAGTAATATATATATGTTGATCTAGCGAAATGTCTGAGATATATCATTAATATGTTACTTTTTTTCTTTTTTTAATTGCTAAGATAATTTTACTTCTTACAAATATAATTCAGATACAAATTTTTTTGTTTTCACTTCTAAGACGAACGTACAGAGAAAAAACACGTATACATAATTTTTGTAACACAACTTTATAACAAACAAATAAAAGAGCCGATGATTTTAGCGGTGTGAGTTCGCAGACATGCTGCTGTGGGGGGGACAATACGCGTGGTAAGAAATTTTATCAAGAAGAAACGAACTAGGCAAAGTGGCTTCAGATTGGTTATTGAACGAAAAATAAATGTTAATTTTGAAAGCTAATAGAAGAACCAGACCAAAGTGATCATTTTAAAATACCTGACTAGCCCCTACAGCTGATGTAGTCTGTTATTGAACTCATGCATTATGTAGGAAATTGTGTACAAACTAAGTTGTTATCATTCATATTAAACATTTGTAGTTAAAATTAATTTTTCTCTTTGAAAAATAACAGTCGGTCTTGGTGAATATATGAGATTCAAAAACAAACAAACAAACCAAAAACAGCGCTATATCGGATCTGTAAAATACAACACTTTACTATAATGTTAACATACTTTGGCTTATAGGAATTGTATATTTTGTTCTTACTAAGTCAATCAAATTTTCTTAGTATTTAACTGGATATAACATAAATTATACTCAGACTAGTACTCGCGTGACTAAACACAGTGCAATACCTGTCGCCCTTCATACCAACTAGTTTCCCTCTACTTACATTGAAATTGGAAAGTCACCTATCAAGGCTGTTTAGTCATTACTGTTTCGTCCAAAGGTCTTTTTACAAAATTAATACACTTCGCAATTCTGGTCTGTATCAAAATTTGCTCACGCAAGTGACTTTAAAATTAATGTGAATCAAATAGAAAGCTGTGCTAAGTTCACCAAAGATGCTTCTGATAATCAGTAACGTAAATAATCAGCCTCACTTCGCCTTCTCAAACTACAATGTTGAGAGTAAGACGTGGACTTGGGACCACAACACAGACATTAGAACAATTAAAATGAGCCACGTGGCGAGAGTTCCCAAGTTATTTTTAGGCATTTACATATATATTTACAAATAATTACGTATGTGTGAACACACACACACACACACACACACACACACAGGTATTTAACCTACTGTGTTGAAATAGTTTTACGGTTATCTGCGTTAGCCATCTTTAATTCTGAAATGATTACAGGGAAGGGAGTAAAGCAATAGTACTATTGGACAACTCTTGGGCTACGTTATTCTGATCGCCATCCTTACAAAGCACCAACAGCCCCAAAAGGCAGTAACAGGAAGTGAGTGTTGGATTCATAGGTCTATAGTCCAGCATGCTAATCAATGAGCCACGCTCGTACTAAGAGGTAGGTAGTAAGAAAAGTCAGGAAGTATGTACTATAAAGTGGATTTTATGATTTTGGAAGTATCCACGTGTAGAAAGAACTTCATTGAAATCCTCCTTCTGGTAAAATTATTTATGTTAGAAAATAACAACAAAAAAACAAACATCCAACCAAATAACTATGTAATAACTATGTAATCCAAAGTAGATAAAGTCCTTTGAAACGAAACTTTATGTTTAGAGGAAGAGGTAAAACTTTAGAAACGATGATTCATTATCTAGTGGACTTAAGATTTAAAGAAATATGGACTCTTTAATCCTTATTCTAAAAGTTTAGTCTCTTCGAATTCATCTTTTACACATATGTCAACGTATGACCAGAATACTTTCTGCAGGAATAATGAGTAAAACAATGTATTGCAACTTGTTGTTGTTGTTTGGAATTAATAAATGATATTCATGGTAGCAGTGAAAGAAATTGTATTACATTTTATTTTATCTACCATTAGAATACCAAGGAGAAACAAATGTGACGACTTACTTAAACTGAAAGAAAAAACACTTTGTATTTTTTAACAATGACATACAATAAAATAGCTTTAAATGGAATAACACTTAAACTAGTTGATACCAACTACAGTCTAGACGACCTTCCTATATTTGCCACTTGTATGATAAACACTTGCAATTAAAACAAACAAACTTAGAAACATGTTTCAGCGAGAAATAAATCATTCTTTGAAATGTTTCCAGTTTTTGATAGCAGATCTGTTTCGCTTTGAAGCAGGTGCTTGGGGAAATTCGAAATAATGATGCTTGTACGAACTAAAATCAGGCCATGACCTCTGACGATGCAGTTTTAACTAAAGATTATGACTGTTTCATATACAAATAAATTTTCTAGTTATAAAATTGACTTCAATAAAAACTTATTTAAACGGATGGAGAAACATTATTTTTTTGTTGATAAAGTAAATGATAAATATGAAATTTGAAATAGCTATTTAGTTACATCAAATATTTTATGATAATTAATATAATACTTTTTGTACACATGTAGATTTAGTGTGTAGTAAAATCTAGAGTGATAAAATGGAGTCTCATTAGTTAATGCTTTTGTTGAAGTAATAAAATATCTATTTCATCAACTTGATTTAGCATAAACAATTAAACTATTTCTTTTTTAAAGATTGGATTTTAAGAGCCTTATCACATTACTTTTACCACAACTGACTTACAATTTTACACCATAAAGACAATTTGAAATGAGATTTTATCAGGTAGGCTAGTCATTACTATTTTTTTATGATTATGGCTTTGATGCCAAGTGAAGGTCACAGCTTCCAGTGCTATTTATCTCAACAGAACCGATATTTTACGCCTAGTCCTAACTAACAAAGTTCTTAATCTGTTAGCATGAGAAAAAAGTATTAATCTTAAGAAACTATTCTTAATATCATTTTTATTACAATAAGACTTATGAAGTTAAGCCTAATCCATCAAGGTTTTACATTATCGTTTTTCTGAAATAGTTCTTCGTTCTCACACAAACGATAACACAGTGTAAACAATAATTATTCATTGTCTTTCGTGAAAACTAAACTTAAAATTTATGTAGCTTACTCTAAAAAAAACAACACAAAAACGTGACTTTTCTCAATTGGCATTTTTTCACCCAGCAAAGGTCCACCACTTACTTTATTAATAAAGACCCTCTTCATAATAACAAAACGTAAAGAAGCTATATAAGCAACGAGAAAACTAAGTAATAGCCCTTGCTGGCTCTGGGCAAGTATTTACAAGTATATTTTATCTCAAGCCGAGTGCTACGACCAATTTTATGGTCGTATCCTCTTCAGCTAATGACTTTCCCTTGACTGAAATTTAGCCAGAAATTTAAGATTTGCTGATAGGTTGATAATTTTTCTAAGTTCGGTGGGGTTGATTCCATTAGGGAAAGTTTTATTTTATCTCCACTCAATCAGAAGTACATACCTTGGTATCTCGGAATGGCATCGTAATTTTTATCGAAGGACAGTTTTCGACACTCCTGGTTTCAGATAAAGTATGCCTCAGTGACAAACGGTGTAGAACCTACATTTATTGGCTAGGTAGTCGCTACAAGGCCGCAATGTCCTAGAGCAATGCTTGACCATCTACAAGGTCCTAGGACTGTAGAGGGTACAGGGAGTTAAAGGAAGCACTCCCTTTTCGCCCACCCAGGCAGATTGACGAATTAATCAGAATGTGTTTCCAGTCATCCGTTGCGGTGCTTTTTGAAGTTAAACAAACAATGAGTTACCTGAGAATGATTTTGTTAATCACCGTGTCAGTGTGCGGTTACTGTTCTCAGGTGTAGTAGAACCGCACTCTTTTATTACGCGTTTCTGTGACTTTTTGTGTCAGCACCATCAGCGATTTTTCCACGAGGTTAGAACGAGTGTTCTTTCAACGGCTTTTGTAGTAGGCTTTATGTTACTCTTATGATTTCCAATCTGTTTTATTTTTTTTTTTATGAATAAGAAAAATATTCTTTGTTTATTTCACTGTTTTTTTCTCGGTTTGTTCGATATCTCGGAAAAAGCACCATTTTTGTAAAATATTGACGAAAGTAGTCAGGATTAACCTAAGTGTCAAATGTTAATCATACATAATTATGATCACAAAACCTTCAAAAATGCACATAATATTTAGATTTCATCGTACATCTTACGTCAGCCGTTTCATTTCAAATTATTAGCCATGTGGTTAGAATTTTGAGTTTATTTGATACTTCGTTCTCACTTTTGAAGAACATTTCAACATACGTATGATATACAATATATTTAAATATTTCTATAGAAAATTAGTACTAAAGTAGTTAAGCAAAAATAAACACCAAAAGAAAGCACTGAAACAGCAAGTCCAAACCTTTGATGTGTGACATTTTAATGAACAAAACAGACACCACAAACAAACGAAATTGAAGACGTTGCATAAATTAAAAGGATCCACAAGATGTAAGCTATAACAGAAGATATAAAATATATCCGGAGTTTTGGAAAAGGCTGAAGAAGTAGGACCCACATAATAACAATTTATATGCAATTAATGACAGAATTAAAATAAGTAAGTCTTAAAAAAACATTATTTACAGCCTCGGCATGGCTCGGTATTAGGGCATTCAACTCCTAATCTGAGGGTCTCAGGTTCGAATCCCTGTCGCACCAAACATAATCGTCCTTTCAGCTGTGGGGCGTTATAAAGTGGCGGTCAATCCCACTATTCGCTGGTAAAAGAGTAACCCAAGAGTTGGCGGTGGGTGGTAATGACTAGCTGCCTTCCTTCTAGACTTACACTGCTAAATTAAGGACAGCTAGCGCAGATAGCCCTCATGTAGCTTTGCGCGAAATTCAAACAAACAAAAAAAAATAATTCAAGACACCACTGTGGACTTTTGTGCCAGCGCGCAGCGACGTCTCTGCCTTAGACTTTACAGCGTATCAAAGCTGCATGTTTTTTTCATCACCATTATATTAATTTTCACAAAAAAAAGTGGAGTTAGATACAAATGAAATATTTAAACATGCGATTTTCTAATTTGAGTTACCTACCAAAACACTGTTACTCGATTACTTTAGCCATCATTTTTTAAATACTGAAAGGCTAGTTTTCCGCGTGAAAAAATATCTTTATTTTCCACATGTTTAAAACCCGACAACATAGGTTTAAATAAAAGTAATACAATTGCCAGAATGTTTGATGTAAATGCACTTGATGGATCAAAAGCATAAAAATACATTCTGTTAAATGTTTTAAATAATTACATACAAATGCTTTAGCATACCGAAACAGCTGCTATGACTTAGCAATAAAAGTAGAAACAATAAAAGACATTTTTGTCGAATTCTGTTTGTTGGTCCTTTTCCCTTTATTTATAAAGTGGATTACCGACTTACATGAGCATGATGTATTCAAAAATCTATTCAAAAGTTGTCCTCTTTTATTGTACTTAATTAATGAAAATATTCTGGTTCCTTACTATTATTTAAGTGGTCTTCACTTTTAATTCTTCTGGAGACACTCAGAGTAGTAAAATACAACAGAAAGAAACTAAAGACCGAGTTTAAATAGTCTCGATAAATAATATCAATGAAATTGTTTTAACCTTTTGAGTTTTTAACTTTGTATCAGTAAAAAGTTGTTAAATGTAATAAAATGTATATTAAAATATACATAATATTACATACATAATACATAATAGTATAATAAAAAAGTTATAAATTATCTTCTTGTCTAAATTAATCTCGAAAACTGTATTGTGATCATACATATAAAATTTCAATCGAAAGAACTGAACATTTGGAATATAATATAATCAAGTAATGAAAATATTTATTCACCTTTTCTTACTGAAAAATATCAACATTAGTGGATATATCCAAAGACCATGTGAGTTAGGCTTAGACAAATAAAAGTATAGAAATATGTACACGATCTGTATATATAGTTCTCCTTACCTCTATCTCACTTGTATCTTTGTAAGTTAAGTAATTCATATGAGAATCTAAGCTCACCGTGGGTATCAAATCCTGATTTTTAGCGTTATAAGTTTTCAAACTGAGCAACAAATGGATGGAGTAAATTTAACTGAAGTTATAAATGGCTGGCTGATCGAGAGTCAACACCAGGATCAAAAGTATATAAATTTATCATTTTATAAAGAATAAACTGTTAAAACATTCAAATTTATTTGTCTAGATTTTATAGAAAATCAGAACGTCACAAGAAAAACACTTTCAATGGCGTTTTTACAGATAATAAATTATTAAATTATTCAAACAAATTGAACTGATTAGTTTCTATAGACAATTAGAATGTCACAAGAAAGACATTTTCAATCTTTTTTTTTACAAAGAATAAACTGTTAAAATATTCAAATTATTCTGCCTAGACAATTAGAATGTCACAAAAAAGACATTTTCAATCTTTTTTTTTACAAAGAATAAACTGTTAAAATATTCAAATTATTCTGCCTAGACAATTAGAATGTCACAAAAAAGACATTTTCAATCTTTTTTTTTACAAAGAATAAACTGTTAAAATATTCAAATTATTCTGCCTAGACAATTAGAATGTCACAAGAAAGTTCCTTCACTGGCGTGGGAGCAAAACACCAAAAAACTAACGCACCACAGTTAGCAAAAACAAGAGTAATTAATATCAGTAAAGTCACAATGCTAAATTAGGGACAGCTAGCGCATGTAACCCTCGTGTAGCTTTGCGCGCAACTCATCACAAATCACATTTTTTGTTTGTTTGTTTGTTTGTTTGTTTGTTTTGAATTTCGCACAAAGCTACTCGAGGGCTATCTGTGCTAGCCGTCCCTAATTTAGCAGTGTAAGACTAGAGGGAAGGCAGCCAGTCATCACCACCCACCGTCAACTATTGGGCTACTATTTTAAACAACAAATAGTGGGATTGGCCGTAACTTTATAACATCCCCATGGATGAAAGAGTGAGCATGTTTAGTGTAACGGGGACTCGAACTCGCCATCCTCAGGTTACGAGTCAAGCGCCCTAACCATCTGGTCATGCCGAGCCGTGACAAATGAAATAAAATAAGTCTGTCATCATGGAAACATATCATGGTAATCACTGATGAATACAAGGTGAAAGAAAATACGCGAGACAGGCTGCAATTAAAATACGCTAGATAGGCTGCAGTTAAAATTGGATTGTCTCAATTCATTGATTCCTTTAAAAATGACGCGATATTCAGCTATACTAAAGGAGTAACATAAAAGATTGTCATATGGAAGTTAATAACAGTTCAGAAATGACCTTTTTCAGGCGCAAACAGAAAAAATGTCATACGTTGTACTTAAACAACAGGCTGTGGACAGTAAATAAATTTTGTGTACTAATAATTGGGTACAAATTTGGAAAAACAGGATATGGTTGTTAATATTGCTTGTTTTAATCAGATAGTGCAAGCTGGTGGTAGTATAATGGTAAATGGAACATTCTCATTGTAAAGATTTCGTTTTGAGGTTTCTTTAAAGGGTCAAATAACATCCTAAATTATACCTAACCATTACTGCATTTCCACTCTGATAAGCAAGGATTCTATTAAAATAGTGTAAAGGTTAACTTTGCTTGTATTGTCAGCAAGTTATTTAAAAAAACATGAGAATTACGTATGTCATTTTCAATGGCGAATATAATCACCGGATCTTGAGAGTCTTCTCAATACATTACTTTTAGATTAACTATTGAATCTATAGGTTCACATCAATATTAAAAAAATAGCAAAATATATTAATTTCACAAGCGAAATGCGCAATATTTCTGATTAATGTAGGCTTGGCATGGCATAATGGTTAGGGTGCTCAACTCGCAATGTGAGGGTCGCACTTTCAAATCTTTTCCACGAACATGCTATTCCTCTCAGCAGTAGGCGTTTTATAATATGACGTCAATCGTACAATTTGTTGGTAAAGTGTAACCTAAGATATAGACGATAGGTAATGTTATCTCTAGTTTATCATTTCAAAATTAGGGATGCCTAGTGCTTGGTTTGTTTTGTTTTGGTTCGTTCTGAATTTCGCGCAAAGCTCCTCGAGCGCTGTTTGCGCTAGCCGTCCCTAATTTAACAATGTAAGACTAGAGGGAAGGCAGCTAGTCATCAACACCCACCGCCAACTCTTGGGCTACTCTTTTACAAACGAATAGTGGGATTGACCGTCACATTATAAAGCTCTCACGGCTGAAAGGACGAGCATGTTTGGTGTGACGGGGATTCGAACCCGCGACCCTCGGATTATGAGTTGAGTGCCTTAACAACCTGGTCATGTCGGGCCGCTTAGTGCTTATAGCCCTCAAGTATATTTGTTCAAAATTCAGACCGAGTTTATTAACTTAAACAACTAAACGCAAATAAGTACTCTTAGAAACACTACAAACGAAACAAAAACACTAAAAGCAGAAAACCTGAACAACTACTGCTATAAGTTAAGCACACGAACATATCTAAGAGGCTTCTGGTCCACCTAAATCAAAATCCTGTAAATAAACACTAATAGCACACACAGGTTTACACAAACACACAAAAAGCTGAGGCTTTCAGCGACATCTACAAAATACTTTAAAACACCAAAGGAACCTACAACCAACACGGTTTTTTTTCGATAAAGTTAACAATTATATAAAAGAAAATAGAGAAATGTATTCATCTCACTTCCAGTTTTACCACCTATTGTACAATCATAAAATAAATATGAACGGGGTACCGTCCCACACCTTCTCATGAAACATATCGCTATATCAGAAATACAATACGCTGTTAAATATTAAAACAAGGCACCAAAACAAGATGGTATACAACATATACCACTACCACTATCAATAAAAATGCCCTCTGCTATTATAGTAGCACCTTGCACCTATCTTTACCTTGTCATTCTGAATACATACTAGCCGCTTGGATGTTAGCATTGGATTTTATGTTCTTAAAAGCAGAAAAGTCAGCAAAGAAACCCGATAACATAATAATATATTATACGATATTATATGTATTATAATATATAATAATAGCGTAAGTAGGCTACACAGGTAAATTTCTTGAAAATATCATAAGCAAAAGACAATGGACTTCTTGAGAACTTTCATCTAAACTACCGGCAACACAAAACTCTTTAAAAACAACAAAAACGACACTGAATTCAAATAACAGAAAGTGTAATTAATAGATTTAATTAGAAAGAATGCTCTATCACTCGTTTTTACACCTAAGAGAAAACTATTAACAGTCTCATAACAGTTCCAAATGTCCAAAATAAAAGCTCTTAGCAGTATTATTTATTGATTTTCCCACTTTTTTGAAAATGGATAAGAAAGAATTATTGTGGATGGCATTTGTTCAGATTACTTTACTCTTGAGGTTAGTGTACCACAAGGAGTGGAGCATTTAGCCTTATATTGTTCATGGTTTCAAATTTCCATTTTTATTTACTGTTTGCTGATTACATGGTTTCCTAGAAAAGTTCACATAGTTATTAAGTCAAAAATATTTTTACACATATGAGGATTTGTTTGTTTTGAATTTCGCACAAAGCTACTCGAGGGCTATCTGTGCTAGCCGTCCCTAATTTAGCAGTGTAAGACTAGAGGGAAGGCAGTTAGTCATCACCACCCACCGCCAACTATTGGGCTACTTTTTTACCAACGAATAATGGGATGGACCGTTACATTATAACGCCCCCACGGCTGAAAGGGCGAGCATGTTTGACGCGACTCGGGCGCGAACCCGCGACCCTCAGATTACGAAGCGCACGCCTTAACGCGCTAGGCCATGCCAGGCCCCATATATGAGGAATAAACACCAAATATCCTTAAAACACGAGTCATTCTACTCTCAAAATTTACTAAAACAATCAGACAACCCCGAAAATTATACCCAAATTGAACCATTCTACAAGTAATCACATCATATAATTCTTAACTGGATATTAGAAACATGTAAATAACATGAAAGTAAAAATACGTCAAAGTACCAAGTGTGAACAACATGTTCCCCGCTAGTACAGCAGTAAGTTTACGGATTTAAAACGCTAAAATCACCGGTTCGTTCCTCTCGGTGAACTCAGCAGATAGCCTGATGTGATCTTACTATAAGAAAACACGCAACGCACATACGTGAACAACATCGTTTGCTTGACAATAATAAAGTAACAGCGACGGAGAACATACTACATATGTATAAAACATATATACATCCAGTAGCTTATATACAACCAGTAGCATCTGTCTGTCCTGTAGCTTATGTCTTTCCAGCATGGTTTGTTTGTTTGGAATTTCGCACAAAGCTACTCGAGGGCTATCTGTGCTAGCCGTCCCTAATTTAGCAGTGTAAGACTAGAGGGAAAGCACTAGTCATCACAACCTACCGCTAACTCTTGGGCTACTCTTTTACCAACGAATAGTGAGATTGACCGTAACATTATAACTCCCCTACGGCTGAAAGGGCGAGCATGTTTGGCGCGACGGAGATGCGAACCCGCGACCCTCAGATTACGAGTCGCACGCCTTAACACGATTGGCCATGCCAGGCTCTGTCCTGCATGGATTAACGTTTGAAAACATACATAACCAAATTACATACAAACCAAAATTATTACTTACTAAAGCGTACAAAGTGACAAAAACCACCATTTCCATATTCTTACATAGGCTACGCGAATATTCCTACGTTGACAGGCAGACGTCTGAATAAATGCATAAATTATTTAAAAGAAAACAAACACCACTACATATTTTTGGAAAATTTACCTTACATGATGAACAAAGACCTAAGTACATCTCACTGTTAAATATATGTTCATTTTATCAACACCACCCAATACCAAGCTAATTAATGCTTATCTACACTGTTATTTTTATTTTAAAAGTGTTTATTTTACCAAAATAAAATTAATATTATATTTTATGTACGATTGTGGAGCAATCTGTATGAACAAGACTTTCTGTTCGAACAAACACGATAACTGATATTGTTGTGGCATAAATTGAAAAAAGGTAAATTCTATTTATTAACATGGCTGGTTTTGTTTGTTTGTTTTGGAATTTCGCACAAAGCTACTCGAGGGCTATCTGTGCTAGCCGTCCCTAATTTAGCAGTGTAAGACTAGAGGGAAGGCAGCTAGTCATCACCACCCACCGCCAACTCTTGGGCTACTCTTTTACCAACGAATAGTGGGATTGACCGTCACATTATACACCCCCACGGCTGGGAGGGCGAGCATGTTTAGCACGACGGGGGCGCGAACCCGCGACCCTCGGATTACGAGTCGCACGCCTTACGCGCTAGGCCATGCCGGGCCGCAACATGGCTGGAAAAGAGCCACTTTTGTGCGCGACAAACTATGGACTTTCGTATTGCGCCTGCAGCGGCTGCTTGTTCGTAAATCGGTTCTTTATAATATTTTTGTCATCGAACATAGAGAAAAGTAAAAACAGATTCCTCGGTTAAACAAAAGCACAATCGTTAAAAAAATCAAAACAGGTCCAGTGTGCACCTGATTTCCCGACCACACAACTCACGGTGTACAATGAAAGCTATACCTTGGTTGTTTATTTTCTTGCACGAGCTAAAGTGACTTTCAATTTTTGTAATTTTACCTATTCTAGACAGATTACACGGAAGTTTCATTTTTGATTCTTTTGCTGGCAAACAAGAGAGTAAATGAAAGAGGAACTTAAAGTTATCACCTATGAGTGTTTGAACATTTATGTGAAAAACTTCCTTTGATGAAAGTGGAGAAACACTTATTTCAGTTGGTCAAGAAATCTATCTAAAATGACTGTTAGTAAGTGAGTTTTAGGCACTCAGCAGCGAAATGTATGAGCTGACGATCTTTACACGGATCACCAGTTTTATCAGCCACAGTTAGACATCTTTAGAAAAATTACCAGATTTATCAGCTTAAGTTGATTATCTTTACACGAACCACCAGTTTTATAAGCCACAGTTGGTCCTCATTTGTCGTGTACTGATTGGATACAATTTCCCAGCAAGACACTAATTAAACAGTCTTTTACTCGTTTGTTACAGCATGGATGTCCATTTCACTTCAATAAATCAAGTTCCGCCTTGAAGCGTATTCATAAACAACTTGTTAAGCCTATCACTACTGGTAAAAACTGTATATTAAGCCTATTGTCACACAGATAAACAAGAAGCTAATCGTGTAATATACTTGTATAACATAGATAACTGTATCAAAAATATGCATTAACAAACTACAGCAAAAACAAAACTATATTTTAACAAAAGCGTATTGGGTCCCACGATCAACAAATTCAGAAGTTGCACATAATTATTCAAACATGCCAAATCTTTCAGACAGACTCCTGGATAACTCGCTTCAATATTATAAAAAAATGTCAATGAAAATGGACTGATGATCAACGTATAGAGTTACATAATACATGTTGAATGAAGTCATAAGTAACTCTCATGTCTAAACATCATGAACAAGAAACTTACAAGTCAAATAGTGCTAGGCTAACTGAATTCTAGACACAAACGTAGCTCTATTTTAAAAGGGTTTTACATGTAAAAACAGGATTGCATGTTCATGTGTCTGCTAAATGGAACTATATTGTGAACACAGACTAACAGTACGATCATGCACCAGTGAAGGTAGTAAAAATGTAGTAGTTAATATTACCCCATAAGTAGGACGTGGCACGAAAAGAGTATGTTAATTAAATACACAGACAATGGATAAAATTTAACATACTATGAATAATGCTACAACAAAGTAAAACAAGGATTATTACTCAAGATTCAGTTAAGTGCAAACAAAATAACAATTTCAAATATAGAGGAAGAGGTCTATGCTGAATCTAACCTTCCTTGGTCCAAAAGATGGACCGAATCCTGATGAGGAATAAGTGTATAAACTTCATTTGCAAATTGTTCAAAACAATGTTTCATTGGAAGCTTATTGTTAAAGTTTACCGTTAGAAAGTAATTAACTGATTGAAACCATAAAGTTCTTAAAGAACAGGCTCATTAAAGTTAATCTAGATGTAATAATATTTCTCCAGACTGAGCAGGAGCTCAACATCATGAATTGGATTTTTATTACTTACAAGCATATGCGTGTTTCATGTATTGATACAATTCTTACGTATACTAATTCAGAATTTTCAATTAATTTCTCGAAAACGGATAAAACAATATGATTTGGCATTTGTTACAGCACAAAGCTACACAATAGGCTGTCTACGCTATGTCTACCATGGAGAACCAATTCCCAGACTTTTAAGTTGTAAGACCGTAAAATTACTGCTGACCCACTGGTGAACATTTGGATTTGATCATTAATTCTGTACAGTTTTACTAATTAAAATCATTATCAAGAAAACAATAATAGATATAGATAAGGTTATTAAAAATTGTTAATATAAAACATATAATATAAAAATGGAGTAGGGATAGTCAAAAAGTTCAAAAATGAGTTGAATTAAAATGCAAGGATTATATATTTAAGCCTACAACTAGGGACTTTAAGAAAGTAAGCAAACTAGACTGGGAACAGTGTCTACACTATTTTTTAAGCTACAAATACACATTAAACTCCAGCACTTATCGATTTTAGTTTTTTTCTGTTTATGGGTTATAGCTTTTAAGCTATATACGTGCATGTGTATTCAGTTGAATGTTATACATTTTTCAGCAGTTTACTCTTGCATCGACTTCTTATCCACCCAACTATTATTAACTGAATCAGGTAGATTTATGTCTGAGGTTTCGTGAAAACAAGTGTCGAGTACAAATGAAACTGCTCACAACAGCATCGCATATATTACGTATTTATAGCCATGTAAATAGGCTGTAGGTCTCTTGGGATGGAATAGAATATTTTCGCTCTGTATTAGTTTCCCAATCATAGATGAAATGGTGTGAGGTAACATGACATCGCTAGACAGACGTCTTCCCTTCAGGGCGGAAGTGCTCCTGAGTTAATTCGACAGCTACATGTTTGCATCAGGGTGTGACATATACTTTATGATGGCTTTAGTTGGCTATGAGGAGATGGGCGCCACCAGGTTGTAACTGCCTAAGATACACCACAGGATAACCAAAACTTAATTTATATCAGATTGGTCCCAACCTGGTTACCCACTGATCATACCTTCTGCCTCATATCATGACAAAGATGAGAAGTATGCTACAGGTACTCCTGCCATCAAGTTTTGTGGAATAAACAACATTAACATCGGTACATGTAATGTAAGAACATTGAGAGCCACAGGGAAATTGAAAGAACTTCATATGAAATAGACTGGCACCGCTGGAACCTCTTAGACTCTGTGAGATGTGCTGGAAGTACTTTGGGGAAACATTAGGTAGGGAAGAACACAAAGTTTCCTTCAGTGGCAAAGAGGATAAACATAAATATGACATTGGATTTTATGCATAAAATACACCATTGCTGTCCAGTATTCAGTAGACACACCACCTTATGCCTGAAGACAACTTCATTCAATATCACAGTAAAGCAAGTGTATGTCTCAACATCTGACTACAACGACAACTAGATGGAAGACTTTTATTACAACCAACTGCAGGACCTAACAGATTAATAGCTCAGAAAGGACATCCTTGACGTACTAGGAGACTGGAATAAAAAAGTTATTGAGGATACATACATAAACTGGCGAGGTATCTGAAATACTGAATCAAAAGAAAGAGGCCTCAGACTCCTGGAGTTTGTCACATATAACAACCTTGTGTTGACTAACACGTTTGATCCTCTCAAATTATCCAGAAAATGGGCCTGGAACATTCTAAATGGACAGCATCACAACCAGATTGACTACATCATGGTGAAAAAGCGCTTTTGAACAAGTTTTCCAAAAGCATACATTGGAAATGATCGTAATTTGTTGATGATGATTTTTCATCTTCATCTCAAGAAAAATCACCAAATCAAAGTACACAAAAATTAAATTTGATCAAGCAACGATTGATGGGAAATTTGCACCTCTTACCATCCTTAATCACCACCTTCATTATAACAGTGATTTATGCAAACAACAAGACCCTTGACAACTAAGAAACCCTGGGTCACACCAAATATTATGGACCTATGTGAAAAAAAGAGAACTGAAAGAGAGAAAAGGCAATTCTGAAGAAGAGAAAAAATGTAGATACGTCAAAAACAAAATTTAAAAAATACATGAAGAAGGCGGAGCAGAACTGAATTCAAGAAAAGTGCAATGCAATCGAAGAGAACTTGAACAAGAACAACAGTGAAAATGCACATTAACCTAAGAAAGATCTTACAACTTTGAAACAAGGGTAAGCTACTACTATACAAGAAAAATTAGGAAAATACTTCATGGAAGAAAAAGAGGTCCTCAAATGGCGGAGAACATATTGATCAAAATTATACAACCTTCAGAAGAGAATTACTATGGTATGCTTTTGTAAGAAGTAAAATGTAGTGAGATCACTGAAGAAAGAGAAGTCAGCTGGAGTTATAACATATCAGTGGAACTGGTTCAGGCTAGGAAAGAAGCCCTGGCAGACAGGAAGATGGCCCACTCCTTGGACCCATTCTGTTGTTATTATGATTCCCAAGAACAACATTTTACACATTGTGCCACAACTACTGAACAATAAACCTCATCAGTCACCCGAGCAAAGTCGTGTTAAAAATAATATTAAACAGACTAAGTTCCAAGGAAAAACGATTATTGCTGGATAACAGGTGGAGTTTCGAGCAGGATGGATCACCACAGAACAGATCTTCAATTTCAGGATCCTTTGTGAGGAACATTTCAACTTCAAAGTACTTTATCATGTCTTCATAGAATTCAAGAAGTTTTTTGACAGGGTATAGCATGCAGTCTTACGGTTATGAGGAAGTACAATATTAGAGACAATCTTGTTCAAGTCATCGAAAACCTTTGCGACAAGACGATGAGTGGAGTTCTTAGAAATGGCAGGTTAGAGAACTGGTTTCACACAGTGGTTGGAGTTCGACAAAGATGCTTACTTTCAGCCCTCCTTTTTAACACCTTTCTAGAAAGGATTATGACTGATGGCTTTGAAGATCATGCATCATGTACTGTCAGTATTGGAGGCAGACCAATCACTAATCTCTGCTTTGCAGACAACATTGATGCTTAGCAAGAGAAGAGTAAGGAGTAGCTAGCTTGGTAGTATGTCTTGACAAAACATCTATAGCTTATGGCATTGAGATCAGTGCCAAGAAGACTGAAGTGATGACATACAATATCAATAGCATCAGAAATGAGATCAATGTATTTAGACAAAGAATTGAAGCATTACAAATTTGAAAACCTATGATTAGTTGTCACAGATAAGAGTTCGAAATCTAATGTACTTTCCAGGATTGCGCGGACAATAGTACTGGCAAGTTAAAGCCAATGTGGAACGACAACAACATCACTCTTAGTTTCAAAATTAGACTGTTGTGCTCCGTTGTCATATCTATATTTCTGTATGCTTCTGAAACATGGACCCTCACAGTATATCTAGAAAAGAAATACAGGCCATGGAAATGAGATACAACAGAACGATCTTGTACATCTCTTATAAAGATCATGTTATAAGTGTAGAGGTCGGTAACTAGATCCAACAACATATTCGACCCACGAAGATCTCTGACCATTGTCAAAAACGCAAATTGAAGTGATCTGATCACGCTTCACAGTCATCTGGCTTGGCAAAGACTATCTTGCAAGGCACTGTGAGAGGGAAAAAAAAAAGAAGAGGCAGACAGAAGAAGAAATGGGAAGGCAACATCAAGAAACGAACAGCTCAGGAGTTTCACAACTCCAAAAAGCTGGTGGAAAACCAGAAAAGATAGAGCGAGCTAGTGGCAGTTATTAGTAGTGTCCAAACGATCCCAAATATCAAGGGACAAAGTGAAGTGAAATGAAATCAACTTTCATTGAAAAGCAATCAATGTTTAAAGCTGGTCATGAACATTTACAGCATTTTATATAGTATATATGGCTAGGTTTTGGTGCAAAATACCCAGCTAACTTTTCTGTAAGTTTGTGAAACAAAAATATAAATAATAATAATAAAACATTACTAAAATAAACACTTACAGTTTGAGAAAAATACGAATATCAGTAAAATGAATCACCACTCACAAGAGTAGATCACGGCATGGCCTTGTGGTTAAGACACTTGAGTCACAGCATGGCCTTGTGGTTAAGATACTTGAGTCACGGCATGGCCTTGTGGTTAAGACACTTGAGTCACAACATGGCCTTGTGGTTAAGACACTTGAGTCACAACATGGCTTTGTGGTTAAGATACTTGAGTCATAATCTGAGAGTCGCGGGTTCGAAACCCGTCACACCTAACATGCTCGCTCTTTCAGTCGAGGAGGTGTTATAATGTGACATTAACACATTAATTTTCTCTCTCTGGTAGAGTGGTATAGTCTACAGATTTAATGCTAAAATCAAATTGCCTGATGTGGCTTTGCTATAAAGAAAGACACGTATACACACCACATTAATTACTATTGTCCAAGTTCTAGTAAAATATCCGTAGCTGTTTTTTCTGTAGTGACTTGTAAAACTATGATATAATGATTAATAATAAGGCTGGAGACACTGTTATAAATCTCTACATTTTCTTACCATAATAAAACAAAACTTTTCCTACTCTTGACAGAGCATTTCTGACTCGTATAACGGTGCGTAAGTGACTATTACATCATTTCTGCGATGCTTGAATGGCTTCGAAGAGCACAAGTTGGTAGGGAAGAGGATTTTTGGAAACTTTTGAGAATTAAAATCTTGACTTTTAAGAATCAACTTAAAAATAGCCTTAAAATCATTCATTTTGTTTTGTTTGTTTAGAATTAAGCACAGAGCTACACAGTGGAATATATGTGCACTGCTCACCACAGGTATCGGAATCCCATTTTTAGCAATGTAAGTCCGCAAACATATCGCTGTGCCACTGGAGGACACAACCATTGCAAATGTTTGTTTAGTACCTGTGCATATATTTGATTGTAGCGTACTTTATGCAACCGTTTTTGCTGTAGGTTTCGATGCTTGGATGGTTTCGAATAGGAACTTGGTCAGTAGAGATAAAAAAAATCAAATAGAATATCTTCCTCTCTAACAAGAATCAACATAAATATAGTCCTATCATCTACACAGGAGTATTTTAGTAGATTTTCCCAGGTTTGAATATAATATTAATAACAGTCTTTTCTGTAGATTTGTGAAACAATATAATATGTGTGTGTGTGTGTTTTCTTATATAGTTTTCAAACCTTTTATCGTTTTGTAAGACTAATCAAAAACCTAAATTAGGCGGTATGATATAGTCACATCTTACAGAAAAGACAAACTACTAAGTTATTCCTATTTAAACAATATAATCTACAGATAAAATGAGAAGAAATGTGATATTTTCTCGTCGCTATTTGTTATATAGGTTTTTTTTTTTTAATTAACAAAACAAATATTTTTAAATAACGCATAAGGTTAACTTCGAAAATTGGATTTTACAAACATCGATATAAACAGTGTAAGACTATTTGCTTCTTTTGAAACATATTGGTGAAAAAGTTATAGCTCAATATTTTTATATCTGATCTTTATTCAACATAACTACACTTCATTTTAAGCTCACGAGAAGACATTGTTAGTGAATTATTATATAATGAAGAAAGAAAAGAATCTAAATCTCTAATAAATCGCATATTAAAACCTGCACATTTTCAAAAATTGCTTCATAACAGAACTAAATGATGTTCATTCTAGATATTTCTATCATATTTTTGAATCCTAAGAGCCTCAAAGTGACAGTAAAGAAAAATGTATAATAATGTATCAGCCACAGTATATCTGTGGTATTCTGTCCTGATATCAGGGCTCATCAGACTAGGGGGGATACTTCAGATACAGTAGCCTCTGAGACGCTATTTGTATTATCAAATAGTGTGAATAGTAACTGTTATAGTTAGTGAAGGGTAGTAGAATAAAACAGGAGGACTTGTTTTTGTTGTTATAAAATCAATTCTACCCATTCAGTGGTATAAATATTTAAGAAGTTAAGGCTTTTATTAAACAAAGCAACTGCTAATTTAGTTACTCCCTTCAAATATGATTCGAGCAATACTGAGTATTTTCTTGAAGACAAACAAGTAAACCCAAGAGTTATTTTCTTGTTATCATTTATCAAAATGTTTAGATTAGACTTGAGCAAAAACTAACCATGTGGTGGAGCTTTGGAGTTCGGAATCAACGAGTTAAATTCGATTTCATGCAATACAATAAAACATTTCTTGCACCGCTGATGGTGCGTTATATTAAAAATGAAATTCAATATTTCAGTGTGGCTGCCTTCTCTCTGGCCAGTTGATATAGTTCAAAATTAGGAACGGTACTTAATAGCTTTATGATAAAATATCAATAAATTTCCACCTTATCATCCCTCCTGTGGACCAGTGGTACGCTTATGGACTTGCAACTAAAACCTGGAGTTCTGTTCCCTGAGGTAAACAAAGTGCAGAAAGCTCATTGTGTAACTATGCCTTAAACCAAAATCAAATACCTTATGACTTTGATAATGGAAATTTTCCAGCTTAAGAGGTAGGGTTTTACTTAAGTTTAAGAAACAACTATTTAGTAGAATTTGTTTCACTTCTTTCATATCACGATGATGGAAAACCTGATTAGTTGTTCAAAGTGATATATAAAGAAACTTCAAAGAAGGCTTTTGTTGTGCTAAATATATTAAATTCACGAGTCTGTTGAATTAAGCCTATTTAATAAAAAGAGATATCGTATTGCTTTTAAAAGACAATAGTTAATATTTGATACTATATATATGCGCTGTTCTAACGTTCTCAGTACTCTTACTGGGATTGGCCCTCGAGACGACTAAAAGCTGTCCAGGTGATTCTTCTTTCTTCAGACAAAGAATAACATCACATTCGGAAGGCTGACAATAAGCTTCTCAAATGGCTTACTAACTCTTATCTGAATAGGAAATCTGTTGCACCACTCCCTCTTTCAATAGACGACTTGTTCAGTTTGTTGGAATAAGTGTAGTATGACAAGCACTGGACTAGAACGATGTTGTCAAATAACGATCTTCACTCATAAACCAAAAGGATGACGAGTAAACCTTGTCAAATTTTATAGCAAAAGTTGAAATTTCTTTTGGAATGTTTTGTCTGCAAAAGTTTTATATTTAAAATCGATGTTTCACAGTACACAAAAGTGAGTCATTATAAAAGCTTTTTATTTCGTGTGCATTCTTAAAGTAAAACATTTTTTTAAAAAGAGTTTGTTTGTTTGTTTTGGAATTTCGCACAAAGCTACTCGAGAGCTATCTGTGCTAGCCGTCCCTAATTTAGCAGTGTAAGACTAGAGGGAAGGCAGCTAGTCATCACACCCACCGCCAACTCTTGGGCTACTCTTTTACCAACGAATAGTGGGATTGACCCGTAACATTATAACGCCCCCACGGCTGGGAGGACGAGCATGTTTGGCGCTACTCAGGCGCGAACCCGCGACCCTCAGATTACGAAGCGCACGCCTTAACGCGCTAGGCCACGCCGGGCCCTGAAAAGAGACAGAACAAAATGTTTTAGGTGCATTTATATGTTAAACAAAAATAATAATTGTGTTGAAACTTGTATGTTACTGAGTAATTTACTTTTATTTTTTCTTCTATTCCCATGTTTATTAACCTGTATATTATACTTGTTTTTCAAAATAAGGAATGCTTTTAGACAGACACTGGAAGTAGTGTTTCGAATTCTAAACATATGAAAGAAAAATCTTTATTTGAAATATCAGGCTTAGATTGCCTCAGAGATACTCTACACAACTACTGCTGTTTTCTTTCATTCATCATCAGAAATCTTCCTCGGTCTTGTGTTAGTTAGAAAGGCATGATGCATGAATTAGATAAATACCACGTAAATTTAAAAAGTTGGTTGGTGAACGAACTAAGTTGTTTTTAACCACAGATTTGGTGTGGACTTTTAGAAAACCTTTGAGAATACGGTCACGCTGTCAAAGGACACCAAATAGTGCAGTTATGTATCGCAGCCTTCAGTGTGTCTACAGGAAGAGCTTTCTAGTCACCTTTTGATTAGCACGTCAGATAAGGTATAATAGAAGGCTAACCTATCATCAAAGCCCTTAGAACTATCCATCAAAACTACCTCTCTGTGACCTCGCCTCAGGAAGAAAGGCACACCTACACAATGGATCAAACTATTTTTTTTTTATATAAAAGCCAGAGGATGGAAAATGTTACAAAAAACGTTTCTGAATCGGATAGTAAAGATTTTTCTGAATCACACTTAAGTTCATTACTTTCTTCATTGCTACTACGAATTACAGTGCATAACCATAAGGCGATTTATTTTCGCTTTGCACATATTTAATTTAATCTTTTCACTAAACCGTTTTTTGGGTGTGGGTTCGATCCGATACAATACCAGTTGTCCGTACATTATACATCCCATAAAACATACAACGCTTAAAATTAGATTAATTTTACACGCCAAAGCGACGAATTCTTATTATATTATTTTAATTATTCTGGGTTATGGTAAAGAATTGTAGTATAATTTTCTAAAAATCAAGCACTATGTTAAAAATACATTTTTCGGCTTAAGCTGATGCATTAAATATTCTTTTTTTCATATTTTGTTAATTTTTTGAACAATTTCTGTTTTCATTTATTTGTTTTGCAATCTAGGATATACGATAGGAGTTAAATTGAATATTTTTTTTCCATAGGTTCTATTTGTTAAAAAACGAACATAGAAAAAGTACTTTTACCTCTGTTGGTATCAGTTATGTCGAAAGTTACTAACTACCACTGTACTTCATAAGACATAATTCCTTCTAGAGGGTTGAGTACGTTAAATTAAAACGATTTTGAATATGCAATGAAGTAAGTCACTTGACAAACAACAAATACAAAGTCACGGTGGTAAAGAAGAATCAGAACTACATTTTGACATTGTTTGTATTTCATAAATAGTTTGATGTCACCGAAAATTAAACACTTTTGGACTTCATGAACGCAAATCGGTGGAATTAGATTTTCCAAGACGGGGATATTTCTTGTATTTTATGCATTGAAAAACAAAGGAATGTGAATCATTTGGGGGTTTAGGATAATCCAAAAAAGGCTTGCTAGATTTAGAACTTCAAAAGAGGTAAGTAAAAGGTGGTGTCCGTAAGGAAATCCACGAATCATGGAAACATCAACAGTTATAAAAGCCATCGATATTCCTATGATAGCAGCAAATAATATATCCAAGAAGAATCTCTGTCTGGAAAAGTGACACAAGTGACACGTACACAAGATGTTTCCATAATATATAAGTTAAACTGTCGCATACCTCAAGTAGCGGGAGAATAAAATGGGTATTCATGCTATCACACACAAATGCATTTTAGCCAAACCGCGAACCAGAAGCCCATGGATTTTTGTCCAATAACAGTGTTGAAATGGGTATTAGAAACAGTTGGTCTTGAATACTAGATGACTATAGGAAAATATGAAGTGAATGAAGTGTGTGTTTTAGACATGACATCATTGCTAGGGGTCTTTTGTAATGGAAACTATACTGCAGAACAATTTTTACTGTACACGTTCATTAAATATAGTATAACAGGACGTAAAAACATGGAATGTAATAATGTAGTGAAGCTTCAAAATATTATCTAAAGGGAGATTGCAGAGAAAGATTTACAGTTCGGCGTATCATATGTCACAAAAGGTACGGTATAAAAAGCTAAAACTGCATAAGAGTCTTAATAGCATCATAAAGGTGCAATTGTCACAATTATCATACGTTACTATCGGTGCCGCTGCTCAAGTTCCAGTTCCATATTTTCAATGGGTACAAATGGATCTATCGATAGAAGTACAGCTCATCCAACCTGCATGAAATTGAACCCTTTTACAGAGAGATGAGTACCTCGGTGAAACAGTGGTAAGTCTTCGGATTTGCATCGCTAAACTCAGGGGTTCGATTCCCCTCGGTGTACCCAGCATATAGACCGATGTAGAAAACACACACACACATACCCACATATTAAGAGAGACGAATTAGTGAAATGTTATTACAATAAAAGTTGTGATGCTAAATTAGTTCTCAGAGAATATTGTAGAATGCAAAACATCTGTAGAAAGCCCTATTCCAGTAATGCTATTCAAAGACTCATAAAAAACAAACAAATTGAAGAAGCAGGTTGCGGTGGGTGGATAAAGAGAAATCACTTACACCCATTAAAACTACCACTGAGATTAGCAATTCCGCAGAAGAACAAGCCAGCACATTTACCAAGTTCTTAATGCACGTTGTGTCACCTGTTTGAATTTCCCAATTTCATCTCTTCGTAAGGCTCAGTTGTCAAATTTGCGAACATTTCCTTACAAGTTGTATTATATTCAATTACTGAATGAGACGGATTAATTCGAAGTGTTGATTCTACATTGCAATTATATTATTATTAACGCTGGACGTCAATGAACAAGGACTTGCCAATATCTTAATGGCGAATGATGAACACTTCACCATTTTTGAAAGAGTCAACAAGTTCAACTATTTGGTTGGAAACTAATACACACGTAAGATGGCTCCTACACACCATCCATCATATTAAGGTGATAGGTTAGATACTACTTTTCTTTATAAGACCTAAGTTCCTTCAATGTGCTTATGATGTCCTGCCACAACACACGTGCTACTGATCTTCCTCATAAAACAACACTTCCTTATACTTATCAAGACACGTGCTAACTGATAAAACAGCAACAATGTATACTTTGAACTATTTCGTTTTTTTCGTGCCAAATATCATGTTGATTAACCTACATACTAATCACAGGTTAAAGGCCAATCTGTTGGCTGCTTTGTTTCAACTGTCCGAGTAATGAGCCACGTACTTGACATTTTAATTTGACTTATTTTACGTTTCATCTTCAATCTACCTGTCCGGCATGGCCAGGTGGGTTGAGGCGTTCGACTCGTAATCTGAGGGTCGCGGGTTCGAATCCCCGTCATACAAAACATGCTCGCCCTTTCAGCTGTGGGAGCGTTTAATGTTACGGTCAATCCCACTATTCGTTGGTAAAAGAGTAGCCCAAGAGTTGGCGGTGGGTGGTAATGACTAGGTGCCTTCCATCTAGTCTTACACTGCTAAATTAGGGACGGCTAGCGCAGATAGCCCTTGTGTAGCTTTGCGCGATATTCTAAAACAAACAAACAATCTACCTACTTTAGTTTCCCAGCGCTTCGTTTTTCCATTTGTGTGTTTTGTGATATTTTTTCTGTAAGTTTTACAACATTCCTTTCATTTTCGTTGTGCTTATGTGTTCTTTTTAAATATTTATACTTTTAAGTTTGTTTGTTTTTGTATTTCGCGTAAAACTACACTAGCCGTTCCCAATTTAGCAGTGTAAGACGAAAGGGAAAGACGGCCATTCATCACCACACACCGCCAACTCTTGGGCTACTTTTTACCACCGAAAAGTGGAATTAGCCATCACATTATAATGCCCTCAAGACTGACAGGGTAAGCATGTTTGGTGTGATGGGGATTCGAACCCGTGAACCATTGGATCACGAGTCGAGCGCCCTAACTACCTGGCTATACTTTTAAATAGAGTTTCTCTTACTTTCGATGTTATTTAGTGTTATAGATTTTGTATTCTTGTTCTCATTTCTCTACTTAAGTTTTGTGTTTTTATTTTGTGGACTTTAATATTTAATAATATAGGATATTTTAAATAGTTACTAGTGGTATGTTTGATAACCATCAAATACATATGCATGTTATTATTTGTATCTGTGCTCAAATGCAAAAGATAAACAAACAAAAATCAATGGTTTTATGTTGTAAATACTCATTACAGGGTTACGTTTCATTTAATAATGTTTGTTTACAGTCACATTTATACATACACATTTGTATCGCTTACGATGTGACTTGTTTGCATAATCAGAAATGTTTACGATAAGAAATACGCGAAGTATTAATTATCATATGAAAAAAAAAAAACAGTTCACATATGTGACTCATTTCGGGAACAACAAGCCTAGCTTCTGGTTCACCAGTGTTTCTGAATGGTGAGTAAAGTTATTTCAGTAAAAATAAATAACAATAATAAATGAGTGATGTTAAAACAGTTGAATAATATTTTGTTTTAAACCCTAAGACCAGTTGTGATTTATAAATGATTCATATAAAACTACTAAAAATTACACTTTACAACTTAATTTAGTTCACACCATAATAATTGTTCATGCAATTTGAAAACATAAATATCCTCTCAACCACCTCTATCTATCGTATTCTAACCGATCTAATTAACCCTGATATTATATAAAATGGTCTCACCGGCACTGTATATGCTAGAAAGTATGTAGTTTAAAGATTTGTATATATTTATTTTTTTACTTTCATTCAAATGTTCTTAAAATTACTAATGTAGTTGAGCCTGGTACAGCTTGGTGGGGCCCGGCATCGCCAAGCGCGTTAAGACGTGCGACTCGTAATCTGAGGGTCGCAGGTTCGCATCCCCGTCACGCCAAACATGCTCGCCCTCCCAGCCGTGGGGGCGTTATAATGTGACGGTCAATCCCACTATTCGTTGGTAAAAGAGTAGTCCAAGAGTTGGCGGTGGGTGGTGATGACTAGCTGCCTTCCCTCTAGTCTTACACTGCTAAATTAGGGACGACTAGCACAGATAGCCCTCGAGTAGCTTTGTGAGAAATTCCAA
The DNA here is from genome assembly GCF_004210375.1 of Tachypleus tridentatus. Lineage (NCBI taxonomy): Eukaryota > Metazoa > Arthropoda > Merostomata > Xiphosura > Limulidae > Tachypleus > Tachypleus tridentatus. The sequence continues at coordinate 76,452,058 of NC_134832.1, read as the reverse complement.
AACAAACAAAACGGCTTGGTGGTTAGGGTGCTCGACTAGAAATATAGAGGTCTTGTTATCGAAAGCCTTCGTAGAAAACGCTCGCCCATTCAGCTGATAGGTGTTATTATGTAACGATTAATCCCACCGTTCGTCGGTTTGTAAGGTTGATTAGCTTGCTACCTTCCTTCTAGTTTATCACTTCGAAATTAGGGGCAGCCAGCACAAATGGCTGTCGAGTAGCTTTGCGCAAAACCGAACAAACTAACTGGCTAATTTAATTTTCTTTTTTTTGACGCTCTTGTTATTTGAAATACTCCGGGAACAATAGGATTATCTTGCTAGTTTGGTAATTCTTCTGAATTATGAGTAAAGTTAAAACAAGTAAAAATAAATAATGATGATAAATAGTTTGTTTTAAAATAAATAAATAACTGTTCGAAATCCTAATCATAATAGTGATTTGTAAATGAGACAAATAAAACTGATAAAAATTATACTTCATCAACTGAATATAGTTCACACCATAACATTTGTTGTTCATGCGATTTGATAAAACAAACTGTATGACAAACACAATTGTCACTATTGTACACTAGCCAGTCTCATGAATTTTGCTAGCGAGCAAAGGGCTTCGTAGACAGTTTGTAAAACAGTGTGTTTTCTTATAGCAAAGCCACATCGGGCTATCTGCTGAGCCCACCGAGGAGAATTGAACCCTAATTTTAGCGTTGTAAATCCGTATGTTTACCATTGTACTTTATAAAACAGTTATACTTTCACATATAAGCTCTTAGAATGATATATGGCATACTTTACAAATTCGTAATAATTTTGTTGTTTCTGTAAATTTTTCTAACGTTTCATCATGTGGTGTATTGCAAAAACATCATTCATGTTCTAAACTCGAGACAGAAGATACATCTATATCTGTTTTGCAAAAACAAGAACAAACATGACATGACAAATAATTCAGTTTTCCTAATACAATCCACATGTTTATTGTTATAAAGCTTAATGTGGTAATTAGACACCCCCTGACCTCGGAGTTTAATCTCGAACACTGCGGATTCCTACTTGGTCCTTTTCACTAACGTTCGATTAATTTTGACTACCGTGGCCAATCTCATTACAAAAACGTTTACTTAAAACCTTTCAAAATGAATATATATATATTAGTTGTTTATTGCTACTGATGACCGTACATTTAACTAGATAACCTTGATCCTTTAATTTAATGTAGCGATGATTATGGTATAAGGTCGTGTTAAAAAGTAAAACCCTACGTTATAACCTGCAATCTTTGATCATTTCGCTGATTGTACTAGCTTGTTACTCTAGTTTTTATGATAAAGTTCACCTTGCTATATAATCTTGTCATATATTTCTACACTTTCATTACTTATTGTTTTTGAAGCCTCTTTCTCATAGCTTATATTTGCTTTGCTCCTAGTTATTTAGTCTTGAGAGTCCTTTGTAAATATTGTCTTTCAAGAGTCACAAGTTTATAGATAAGCACATCCGAGTTGGCATTTATTTTTTATTTTTAAGGTTAGAATATTTCAGGCAATAATATTCGTTTTTTTATCAACAAAGCAATAATTTTAATCAATCAAAATGTCTACGCATTCAGGTAACAAGGAATCTTATAATGGACTTGTTTATTTTATTTTAGCGCAAAGCTCGGGTATCGATCCACAAATATTAACGTTATAAACCTGCAAGCTTACCACTGAGCCCCATGAGGCCATTTTAAAAAAAATAAATAACCTATTGATAATATAAACCATTTGCGTGAAACCGAGAAAAATTAACTACCTAATTCAATTTTCTCTCGTCTATGTTGTGGTCAAATAATGCTGTATTATAAATCCTTAGCCCAATTGTGATTTGTAAGTGATTCATACTAAACCGATAACAACTCACAACTTACTCTTCTGCACATTATAATGATGAAGATATTCATACATAGTGTATTAAAAGGGTGATTGTCGTAAACAGCACCAACATTATTAAGTATAAGGATGTAAGAGCGAAGCCAAATAAGAACATAATAATGTGTCAATCAAACCATATTATATTTGATTACAGCGCCGACGAGGCCTTTCGCACAATACCACGGTTTATCAAGCTGGGGTGAAACAGATGACCAAGGTGTTATTTGTGCCATCAGATGCTCGAGAAACTGAAGGTGTATAGCGACTATTCCACTGGCAAACTATGTGATGTCTGGAGGATACAACTTGAATGGGAATACCAGAAACTAACGTGACTGGTGTACATCGTCCTGGAAAAGTGTAACATTCTATTTATTTGTATATAGCATTATATTTTCCCAGTTGGAATAAATTCACAAGCTCTTGCAGATTTAGTAGCTTATGAATGTATGGTAATCCTTTGTGCAAAATAAAACATAAATTGTCGTTTCCGATTGTGAATGAAATATTGTTTTCATTATATTCTGGCATTGTGTCCAGTTTCTTTCTTTCACAAAATGAGTCAGTTTTACAGATTTCAGGTTAAGTATCTTTATACGGATTTACTCCTATTTTTATGTGGGTTCTTTCTTGTCATTTTTAGGGAAAATTAGCTTACCCTGAATACGTCACAATATTTGAACTAGTAAAATCTTGTACTGTGAGGATATACATTTAAACTGACACGACATTACATAGGACGAATTATGAATACACACACAATATTACGTCTAAGAAAGTAACAACTAAACGCACTCGACATAGTCAGGAAAATATTAACACATGATTCTAGATAAAACTGAATGCACTGGAGTGACAGCTCTTGTGGAAAGTTTCAATAAAAAAAGAAAATGACTACACTAACGTTTGACGTGCACAATAATTTATTTATTTGAAGTTAAAAGTAAAACTTATACGCTAAATAATTCTAAGTGTTTGAATGAAACACATTCCACCATCATAAGAAGGCAAAGACACATAATGTAAACAGATATAGTTTGCCTCTCGTACGGTGACGCCATTTATAAAACCGATTTCCATAAATATACTTTTATGGCACCTGAACTTCAAGCTTTATTCCAAATCGTTTTGTTTTTAACAGTTTCTAACGGTTCTTTTACATTTAACCCTCCAGTGGCACAGTAATATGACTATGGACTTATAATTCTAGAAAGCAGGTTTCGATAGCCCCTTGTTTAGTTTTCTGCTTTAAACCAATATCACTTAAATCGCAAGCAATTACATAAAATTTTGTATCTTCCACATCTATTCCTTAGACCTATTTTATCTTTCACACCATTAACAATAATAGTTAATTTTAACTAAGGAGTAAAAGCTATTTGACAATCCTTATTCTTCCTTAACACATTATTTACTTAGTTTGGTACACTCAGAAATATGTCCATCAAAATACGTAATTTTTTTAGCGTATGTCATTCTCCTTTTAACTTTATATAAATAAATTACTGTGCATATCGAAAAATATTGCCCAGAAAATATGAGTTTCGAATTGAATAACATTTAAACACTCACAACATTACACTGAAAAACACAACAACGTATAACTAGATGTAAATATATACTGTATATTACACTGCCTAGAAAGGACTAACACCCACAGATACACCAGTATCCACAAATAACTTTACTCGAACACGACGTAATTCTAAACCAAAATAAAAAGCAAACCAATAAACCTATCTTGTGGTATGTGTTACAAGAAATAACTACATTACACAAGGAAGAAAACCATTTCGTCAGCATTAACTTTATATGTAGGCAAAGTAATGAATCTTGGCGGTACGAATTAGAAAATTAGGGATATCTTTAGTATATACTTGAACATATACAGAAAAGCAAGCCTAACAAGTCTTTCAATCTGATTCATAAAAGTATTTGTATATTCGTAAAATAAAAGTCAAAGATAACAAGCAAATTTTCAGTTTTCTTTCAAAATACGACTGAGCGCTTCAGATTTAGGTAAAAGAAGAAATCAACAACAATAAAAACTTGTTCTTTTCTTAGAACAGTGGTGGTAACCAGCACAACTGAATAAATAATTTTACATCACAAAGTTATATTTTCTCAATTAATTGTACCTTTATAAATATGTGATTGTGAAATCCAATAAGTGTGAAAAGATATATTTAATTTAATAAGAACATAAACGAATCTAGTGTTAGTGATAACAAGATGAGCATTTTAACTTTTATATAGGAAAGTGCTGTAGCCAGAAGAGTTTGGTCGCCCGTTTCAGATATTTGTGCAAAGTTATCTAATGAGTATTTGCGTTAACCACTCATAATAATTTGATCTGATAGGTTGAAGAGATGTGTTACAGATAGTAACACTTAGGCTACTATAATTGGAGTGTGTTTAGTATAGTAATGATATACGAACCACGGTACCTTTGATTTATAGTCTCGTACGTTAACCACTAATTAGACCAGGCATGACAACATCCCAGACAGCGAGGAAGGTTTTGACTAGTTGACAACATTCTATAGTGAAACATCTCATAGTATTTTATCAGAATAAGTGATATCTGTCGCAAGCCATACACAAGTACAAAAAATTAATCATTTAGTAATAATCTCATACAGTTGAGTGAATAACAGTATAACTTGAACTTGTATTTAAAACAAATAGAAAATATAGTCACAATGGTGGAGCCAACGTTGTCTAATGGAATACTGAGAAATATGACGTTGTGATACGATAGCATAAGTTCCTATTTTATTTGTTTTACTAAACTTATCTCCTTTTCGATCACATTTGAATTCTCTTGTTAAATGACAATTTCTTTGTAGTTTAATTTTTGTATAAGTAATCCTCAGACACAGCTTCAAGCATAGAATAAAGCATATTCAAAACTGTAATGTAGTGTTTTATTATAAATCCCACCAGAATTAGATAAGCAGAAAACTATGTCGAACGAGGTTATCACTGTTAACTACCGTTGACAGAATATTTCATCAAATTAATCGCACCAAGGTCTCTCTTTCCGCCTTGTTTATAGAGGGCGTCATACACATGACCTATTCTTGTTCTCATTTTATTCAGGACTATGGTAATGATAGACAATGTGCAAAGAGAAAACCCTTGCCTTTAGCAATAGTAGCCTAATCAGCGAGAAATACATTAGAAGATGAAGTCTGAAAATCGCTGAAAACATTGCTCTCCGGTTCAAGTCTAATTTTTCTTGGTAGTTTCAGGTTTTCTACGTTTTTGGTGCAACATGAAGTCCCAGCAGTATGGTTTTAAACTATTATTATTCTTGGTGTCGTAGATGTACGAGAAACATTAAGTAAAATATACAAATAATACCAATCTACTCATAGTATTCGTTTGTTATACATCCTATGAAAAAAAAAACAATTCCTAGGGGAATGTTATAAAAATCTTGACGCAGTAATTTATTATAATATTTAAAATCGAACCAAACGGTTTTTTTTTTTTGCAGGTAAAAACGCAAGCACTGTTTCGTCTTGCCAACTAAATCATGAATATTTTAGTTACATTACCAGAAATGTCTTTTTATTTTACAATTAATGTAAACGTATAGCGACGAGCAAGTAAATTTTACAAAGAATCAAAAATAGTTGTGAGTTTAAGTAGATTTGTATGTACAAATCAAAACATTCACAATGAGAGTAAAACAAAAACAATGTTTGTCTCCATTAGTGGGCCTTCTCATTATCATTAACTCATAACAGAAAATGTTTGTGGCCATAGCTCCCTAAAGTTTTGGGAATATTCCAGCTATCAGGCATGATTCAAACACAAATGTCAAACTGGTCAGCAGTTATGGAGAATGAGGTAAAAGTTGAATGCTTAAACCCATAACGTCTCAACTCCTACTATATTACATTGTATATATCCAGTTATGGGAAAGCACATCTTGATGAGTAGTGAAGTGTTTTGATGGGCAGACTGGAAAAATATACACTGTGGTTTGTGAGTTACAGCTGATGGAAAAGAAGAAAAAAACAAAAGGAAAACCAGACTTATTCCTACATAGATCTCCCTACCGCGCTGCCTGATATGTTATTATCTTCAGTGGAATTTTTTTGGATAAAAGAACTACGTAGACATTGGCTTACTCGATATCTTATCTTTATACGTGTAGTTCTGCTGCTTTACTATTATCATTGGAGAAGCAGACACATCTATAAGGGATTAGCATTTTATAGATAATTCCATCATTTTCAAAAAGCTTCTACAACATAAAACTTTATTCACCAGTTTTAATAACATTAACATCACATTTAAACACTAATTTAACATAGCTCGCTGCTTAGATAAACATTTAGATAGGTTTTAGGCTTATCTAATAGTGCTCCTCATGTCCTGTTTACTGATTTTTAAAGAGCGAAAATAGTTAGATAAAAAAAAAGATTTTCATTACAACATGCATTTTTGGAACATCTTTTATTAAAGAGAGCGCCATTATCTGTTTCCTCTTACTGATACTTAAAGGCACTCATTTTAATTTAAAATGTAAGCAGTGTTATTTCATTGAGTTCTGAGTTCACAGACTACATTTTGGTCATTTATCACACACTTTTAAGTATTTTATTCAAGCTAATAACTGCTTATCTTCATATTCAGAGTACATTTTAATCTGTGTAGATCTTCTCACGGTCTACACATGTATTCTTTTTAACATAATCGTATAGGTATCAGCTTCTCAAACCACTTTATAAGATACAAATAAATGAATTCGAACCGACTGAACATTTTAATGTGCTATGTAAACACCAGATTAAGAAATAAAGAAAAAAAACAGCTCATTTTGTGCTTGTGAGTTTCACTAAGTTTAACAACTAACATAACAGATAAATTTAGAATAAATCTCATTGTTGACCGGAATATCGTTGATATTATATTAGGTTGTCCCGAAATAAATGTCGTTTTTAAACTTCGATGTTTGTAAAAGTATAAACCAGTGTTGTAAAACATGCTTTAATCAAAGTAAGTACCATTTGCTTCATTCAACACACTTTTCCAACGTGTAATTATGCTGTTTATGCGCCTGCTGCAGAAATCAGATTTTCTATGGTCAATGAACTCCCTGGTCTTGAAAGCGTTTATTGTTCAAAAAGTTGTCAAATTGATTTACAAAAATGAAAATCTGTAGGAAAAAGGTATGGGAAATAGGGTGGATGAGACAGAACATTGATTTCCAATTCGTTCAATTTTTAAAGCATCATCTTGACATGTCTCATAACATCATTGACATGTCATCATTTTGATGTTTAGTCAGCTTATGCGGAACTCAGTTATCCAAATTTTTCTTCTTTCCAATCGCACTCAGGTGGTCGGCAATGCTTGATTTTCTGTTGTGCTTAGCTTTACTGCAAACTCATGTACTGTTGCGCGAGGGTCTATTTCAACTGCTTTCTTTAATGTGTTTTCATCTAAGGATGGCTTCCTTCCACGACCTTCATGGTCTTCAAGACTTTCATCTCCATGTCGATACCTTTGGAACAAACACTGAACTATACGCCAAATGCCTGTTTGATGTTCCATGTACTTTCGGTGACTTTTCCTCCAAGTTTGAAGTCGTAGAAGAAAATCAGACGAAAGTCCTTTTTGTCCACGCTGCCTTTGGGTTGCGAAACTTACTCTGAGTAGAGTTCAAACAGCAGACAATTAAGACACCTTGTAAGCGACAAACGTTGGATTAAACCAACCAACCAAAGGTAAGTTACTCAATATTTAGCTTCTAAATGTCATCGCGATAATTTCGACATTTATTTCTGAACAACCTAATATAAAGCCATCTGTCTATATGACAGCTTGGATAATATTTTCTGTGTCATAATATGGGACACACTGTACTGTATACCGGTTAGACGTCCTGTAAATGGACTTACTGTTTTTATAATATGAAATATCAAGAAAGTAAAGGAATAGTAGATAAAACGCCTAAACCACAGCTTAAATGAGTTAAGGGACAGACCTAATTTTGTAGCGTGTGTTACACATTTAACTCCCACACAAAATGCTAAAAGAGTTTCTTTTTAACGTCTCATTATCTGACTCTACAGTAACTGATGGATACACCCATGGGAATTGAACCCCTGCTTTTAGTGTTGAAAATCCAAAGATTTACCGTTGTCCCAGCGAGGGACACCTGTGCTCTGCCCATCGAAAACCTATTTTTAGCAGTACGAGTCCGTAGACACACCGCTGTGCCACTGGGGGCACCACTGTTGGATCGACAAGGTAAAAAATACACTGCAAAAATAAACATTGTAGATCACCTCACTTCATACCCAGATTAAGAGTTATAATTTTATAGTTTTGAACGTTTAAAATATACAAATTAAGAAATACAAATTTATTTCTGTTGACATAGACGTATATATAATAGATAGTCAATTAGTCAAGAAATATTCAAGTACGAATTTTCAAATTTGAGGTTTCAAGATGTTATATTGATTTAGATAACACATTTAATTTAATATAGTATTTGATTGCTAGAAAAAACAGCAACGTACTTTCAAGTTAGCTAATGTAATCCAATAAAATGATTTACTCATCTTGTTGAAGCATAAATATATAATTGTTAAAACACCGTTCAATTAGCATGATTCATATCTATAAAACTACGTGTACTAACGATCTCGTGACGTCTCACCAACGATATGTTTACGTTTAAAGAAACTATACATTAATTTCAGGTAACGATGAGGCCAGCACGCAAGTGTTTATACGATATTTAAATGTTTGGTAAAACGAGTTAATCAGCAAGAAAACCTTCAGAAGCTAACTTTATCAACTACTATAAACTATCCGAATCCTTCTCAGAAGAGTAAGTTAAGTTAAAGGACATAATACATAATTAACCACCAGTAAGGTGAAAAGAGGCGGAAACATTGAAACAGACCAAGCAGTCTTATACTTATTAAATACACACGTGTAATAATAGTTTGTCAAAAAATCAACAGGCGAAGGTAACATTTTTTTTGTTATAATACTAAATATTATGTTCTTCATTTCAAAATGTTACAACGCTCACTCACACGGATATATTTTACAATATCACAATACTCACTTACATGGTGTTATTTTAAAGCATTGCCACGTCCACTTGTACCAAATTCCTTCAGAATATCACAACACTCATTCACTATTTTAGAATCTCGTAACGATCACATACACAAAAGAATTTTTTCAATATATTGTTATACTCACACATGCATGGACTTCCTTCAGAATATCGTAATTCTCTCTCTAACACACACAAACGGACTCTCGTCAGTATGCTGTAATGTTTTCACACATACGTATTTTCTCCATAATAATATAACGCGCATACATTGGCAATTTCTGTCTTTTATTAATTTATTTAAAATTTCAAGCTTCATTTAATAATTAAAATCATGATACTTAGAAGTAAAATTAGAAGGTAGATATACGGCAATCATGATACTTAGAAGTAGAATTAGAAAGTCGATATTCTGCATTACAATGAAACAATTCATTGATCCTTTTTTTTTTAGCATTTTTCGGTATCTTAGATGGCCTCTTCGAAAACTAGGATCTGGATAAATATAGGCTAAAATACCCAGGTCTGAAATGACCTCTTCGTGAATTAGGACAACATTAGACTGAAACACCCAGGATGAAAATGACCTGTTTGTGAATTAAGACAACTATAGGTCAAACCACCTGTAATTTATGAGGAGTCTGTTCCTTAAACGAGTTCATGTTAACAAATTCTTTGATAAATAAAAAAATAATTAAATAGGTTTAGTAATTTAAATTGCTGTTGGCAGGTAAGAAAAAAAAACAATTTGAAGCAAGGAGAAAATTCTTTCTGGAAGTAAACAGTTGCAGAAAAGCTTGTGACCTTGTCTTGTTAACAGACGTATGGTTATATACTGGAAACTGACATCAGAATCTACATGACTAAGATATTAATGTGCATTATTTTATGTTTAACTTAACCATCTTTTCATCTTTGTATTGCATGATGGTGGAAAGGTAGTCAAGACAAACACGAAAACATTTTGCGGAGTTACAAAAAATGTCACTTGTGTCATTGGTGGATGAATAAATCAGTAAACAAACATAACACCGAAGCAACTAGCATCTTATTTTATTTTATTTTTTCAGTAGCACAGGAAAATCTGAAAGAAAGTTAAAATTTCACAAGCAGATCATAATTGTTCAAAATAAAACGTGATTAGTCAAAAAACTGACATTTTAGTGTAGAATATATAGTAAGGTAAATATAGGTGTGTTGGCTAAGAATTCTTCACTTGCTTTTAAAATAATATACATATATATGCATACATTTCAAACAAACGTATATACAGAATTTTTTTACACTATGGACTTAATAGTTGTATCGTAATCACTATGCAATTATCTTCTTGTCAAAAGTCCAGGTAGACCAATTCAGTTACCTCATAATTCAGTGGAAAAGCAGAAGTATTTTTCAGTTATATATATGTCACAATAGAATCCGTATACAATTTACTTAAGTTGTCGTATGAGTTGCCGCAGTTGTATTTTGTACTTCCAATAATCGTCTGCTTTTTTTCAAAACCCACTTAGGTGGGTTGAATTACTTTAGAACACCCTTTGACAAGACAACTTATTCTTCTTATCAAACATATCAACCGTCAGGCCGTTCACTTCCACGACGCTTAACACTAAGTTTGTCTCTTCACTAACCGAACTTTTCTTTCTCAAGAGTTTACTTATACTTTCTTCCTGTTCGTTTGGTCTCTGTTATTTATACGTCTATCTCTCAGGCCTTTCAGAAATCTCTATAGCCTTGATATTAATGGATTGCACACAATTCGATAGCCTTGACATCAATGAATTAGAAACACAAAATAAAGCAATTAATAATACTATTTACACAAGTAGCGACAGGAGATACAACTCGAACGGTATTTTTAATATATTTTTATTTTCTATTTATGGCAATGTTACTAAGGCTATATGCCACCAGTCAGCAGAATCCTAATATTTATCATATTAGCTAAGAAAGTGGCTGTAACTGTTATAAAGTATGTTCGCAGGGGTTTAAAGAACAATCAACATGACTGTTGTCAACTTTGATACCTAATTGCTCCTAACAAGAGTGCAAGATTTAATAGCAATTTTTATATTAGTAGCAACAAATACCCTCTCTTCAGCAAATCTACAATACGATAAATTTAATTTAAGTTGTTCTTGGTGTTCTTGCATTTTGTATTCCTGAGATATTTGAATGAACTAATAATAACGTGTTTTATAACAATTAAAAATTGTTAAAATTCGAGATTCTAGCTATAAAGATGTCCAACTGTGATAAGGTAAAAAAACAAAAAAAAAACATAATACATACAATTGGAGTTTTAGAAAATCGTACCAGATGAGACTGAATAAATACAATTTTTTTTGTCTGTTTATTTTAAAGTGTTAAGCTACACAATGGACTTTCTATGTTGTGCCCATCATGGATTTAGAACCCAATTTTTAAAATTTAAAGCCATCTTGCTTATCAGAAAGCCATTGGAAGGCACAAACTTATTTCTAGAAATATATTTTTTTCGTAGCAATGTATTTTGTGGTTTATGTATACAGAATAAATATGTTATCAGTTAAAATACAAAATCATTTCGTTTTTAACTGAAATTTTTCCTAACATCAGTTTTCATTTGTCATTTCATTTCTAAAGTCTTATTAAAATTATCAAGAACTTTTTCTTCCCTCTTCCAATGTTTACATACGTATGACTACACACCTCCTTTGTGTTATACTAGATTCACACTTTTATTCTACATTGAAAGCTGAGGAATAATTATATTGTCTAGAAAACCACGTGCAAGGTGAGTGGCCTTTTCTGAAATGACACTAGACTGAAATAAGTTTTGGAAGTAACAGAGAAAGAGAGAGACAGAAAGAATAAAAATAAATACGTTACTTTTTTTTTACGTAAAAGTTAAACAATGAACAGAAATGTATGTACCAAGAGATATTGCGCATGCGCGGTTGGGTGACTGACCCGAAGCCATGTTGAGAACTTCTGTTAATTAAAGCCAATAGTATGCTACTAAAAATAGTAGTTCTTTAGAAAAGATTAAAAATCAATAACAAAAAACAAACAGCTTTAGCTCAAGTTAGTCAGTATGTTCATCTTTGGGTAGGCAATTTTAATATAAGATTTCTGACAGTTCTTTTAATGAGAGTCAAAAGATGCAATACTTTGAGCATAATCAGCTGTTGATAGCTCTAATTATAATTATTGCAACACCACAAACTTACTCATAATTTGCTCTAATAATTCGTCTGCGTAACACTGTTTTCAGACCCGGCATGGCCATGTGGGTTAAGGCGTTCAACTCGTAACCTGAAGGTCGCGGGTTCGAATTTCCGTCACACTAAACATGTTCACCCTTTCAGCCGTGGGGACATTATAATGTTACAGTCAATCCCACTATTCGTTGATAAAAGAGTAGCCTAAGAAATGGCGGTGGGTGGTGATGACTAGCTGCCTTTCCTGTAGTCTTAGGCTGCTAAATTAGAGACGGCTAGCACAGATAGCCCTCGTATAGCTTTGATTTATATAATAAGCTCATATAAACTTGTAGAATATGGAAATACAAACTTGAAAATCAACTATATTTTATTCGCTCACAGAACTTTTAGCGAATATGAAGGGTTAATTGCACCTGAGAATGATTTGCATATGCTAATAAAATGATATGCCACGAGCAATATGTTTAGCACATATGTTTTTGGTTTACTGCAAATTCCTAAACATTTGACAGCGCAACGTTATTAGAGTAGTTTATAACCAGAAGACGTTGTGGCAGCCTTTTCCAAGGATCCCTTAGCGACTTAGTCTGCAAGCTTAGAACGCTACAACACGGATTTCAATACCCATGATAGCAGAGCACAGGTAGTCTATTCTTAAACTTTATGTTTAATAACAAAGAAACCAAACTTTTCTGAAGAATTATATTTGTACAGTGAAAATATCATATTATGTAGAGCCAAAATACATAGCGTTATGAAGAATGAACTTTTACTGCTTTCTGTGAAATTGCTAAAATTCATACAGCAGAACAAACTTCGAAATCATATCTCGAGCTAAAGTCAGAAGAGAACACTCAGAAAGTCAAACCTATGGCTGCAAAATAGGAGCTCTCTGATCCAAGAAAGCTTTGTAGATGAAACTGGGTTTATATTCTGCATCGTGTGTGACATAATAAACAATAATTTGAAGTTAACAAATCCTCACAACTATATTTTACAAACATCCAGATGCGCTTCAGAATCAGGAGCTATTTTCTTTAAAATTATGGCTAAATAACTTGTAGATAATTATTTTTAGAGTTTATACGAAATTTATAACATATAAATTATTTTTAATGTCACAACGCTTTTATTATCATAATTATTTTTATATGTTTAATGAAATCAACAAAATATTTTTTTCCGTTTTGTTTATGTTCTTCAATATAAAGAAAATTAGCAAATCAAAATGTAAAAAATAAATAAATAACAGCACTTCATCCTATTTAAGTTGTTATTGATTTTCACTTTTTCAGAAAATCGTACCCGATGTCGATTAATAGAAATGCTGACTCAAATTTTGTTATACAGACTCGGTTATGTAATATGAACTACTTAAATGTGAAAAGTTTGAGCTAAGATGGCTCGATAAATAAATCACGAAATACACTATAGGATGATAAATACACAAAATAGGGAATTGTGGAATGAATAACTTTAGCTTACTTATGATGAAACAAAATACATGAACATTTTATTTATTTGTTTGTTGTTAAGCGCAAAGTTGCACAATGTGTTATCTGTGCTCTGCCTATTTAACGCTGAGCCACCGGAGAGATTTATATTAAAATTGATATTTTAGCAACTGCTGAAATATTTAACGATGATTTTAGTTTAAAAGTAATTTAAACCAGACAAAGTTTTCAATTTGAACTTAAGTATAAACGTGTAACCTCATGTTATTATAGGATATATTTAACTTGGATTTTGTGTTTCGTACATGTTTCTGCACAACATATCTTTTCATTTATGGTTAAAGAGTTATAACAGGGCATATGTCTACCAACCTAAACGCATCTTAACGAAATTCACATCACTTCTGGTAAGAAATAGTATTCGTGATACATCACAATAACTACTTATGGAGATAAAGGAGACAGGGAATAAAAATTAAAAAAAAAAAATTGTTTACTTTATATAAATTCAGGTCAGTTTTACTAAGCCTTGACATATTCTGCGGTTATCTTTCAATTGGCTTGTAAATGTAGTAGTTATGTTCATATAACGGAGTAAGCAGTCTTGAGCAAAGCGTTGGCAAATTATAAAGTACCATATCCATATTCGTTTATTTTAAATCTACAAGCACAGGGACGTAAAAACCCTTCTTGGTGGACGATAAATGTGAAATAACAAAAATTATGTCACGACCAAAGGAGTAAAAATCACAGTTGATAAATTATTTAATGTACACAGTGCTTTAGTAAAGAAATCGTAATTATTCCAAAGTTTTTACTTTTTTCTTTCTAAATAATAGCTTCAATAATAGCTATCAGTTTAAATATATTATGACAAAAATACTCTCGTAACCAGTCCTATTTTAATGGACTATTCATCTAGCGATGATGGGCAAAATGTTTAAGATGAATAAAATGTTAAACTTTAAACTTGTTTATTGTCAGGCATACAAAGTATATTACACATGGTTAAAACGTTTCACCGGGTTTACCTGGCATCATTACGTACAACGAATGAGCTCCTGATCTAGATAACACTATAAACTAGAGGACGAATACATTAGTTTTTGTTTGAATGATCTTAACAAGACTGCAGAAGTTGTAAATTGTCAAACAATTAATGTCATTTTTCTTTGCATGAGGAATCCTGATCATAAAATCAACTGGAAATCAGCCAAAATAATATGTACAAATTGGAAATTGTGTCAAAATAAAAGTTTGCTAGGTTCACTAATCCAAAGATTTCCAAACTTCAAACACGACAAAGGTCAATTTAAAATGAGCCCTTTCTCTGACATCACATACCATTAAAGGACTTGAAATTTCCGTTATAAAATAAACAGTGTATGTGTTTCTCTTCACAAGACTCACTTTTTGCGAATTTCGAATTCGCATCTCCACCACCGAAAATTCTCGCCCTTTCAGCTGTGGGGGCGTTATGATGTGACAGTCAACCTCACTATTCATTGGTAAAAGTAACAGTATTATTCGTATCGTTGAACAGACCACCAGCAACTTAAATAATAATATAAACATTAGAAACGGAAAAGAATTCTAATCACAAAAAAAAGTTCCAATATTTACAATCTACAATAGACCAACGCCAACAAAATTCCGATAAAAACACGTTGTTTTTGATATTTCTAAACATCAACATTCGAAGGATAAATCTGAACTGTTAGAAAAAAAGGTTTAAGTCTGCTGTTGGTCAAAAACTGTTTTCTCTAAAAACTGCTTTGGAAGATATCTTCAACAATTGCAATTTAAGATAAATTTAAAACCAAGGTTTATCCACAGATCTCTGAAATAGCAAAATCAACTTCACTTCTCCGTCTAGTTTCATTGAAATATCTAATATTATAAAATATTCTGCAGTTTCCTTCGTACATATTTCATCATATAACCATAATCACAAAATCTCACAAAGTTAAACAGAACATGGAAATCATTAAATAGGGATAACGACACAGCATAAATCTGTTAAAACAACATAAATGGCAATTACATTGTAATCATGGATCGTTGTGATAATATCATGAAAATGAATGAAATCCTCAAAGAAAAGATTCATTTCAACTCATTGAGCACAAAAAACTCTATTTGTCTACTGCAACTAAATGAATTGAACGTTCTTTCATACAATGTGTATAACTTTGAATTTTCACGTGTCCTCTTCTGTTCAATGTTGGGTTGGTTGTTAAGCAAAAAAGCACATGAATTGTTTAATTTACAATTGGTCGATCAATGATTTTAAATTTTTTTATTGTTGTTGCTAAACTCGAAAACGCACAATGTGCTATGTACATCGCGACCCGAAAATCACCCAAAACAAGATTTATTTTACTTCACAGTTAGTTTGCTGTTTCGAAATCAGTAGTGTTTGAAAAGGTGCTTGTACATGTGTGCAGAAGATTTCCTTTAATGTTTGGACCTCAACCCCAGTCCGCCACTGATACAGCAGTAAGTCTACTGACTTAGAACGCTAAAGTCAAGGGTTTGATTCCCCTCGGTAGACTTAGCAGATAACCCTATGTGGCTTTACTATAAGAAAACGCACATACACACACACACACACACACACACACAAACCCCATTACGATGTTGTTGTTAACTCACACTTAACAAATACGTAATACAACAAATGGATATATGGAGAGTTCCAGTAATCCCATATAATCACATTTCTTATGATACTATTCGCAGTTTTATTATTTTAGACATGTGAAAAATTTTGGACATTCATGAACATATTCTACTTTATTACCATAACCCCTATTTTAGTCCCCCACTGGTACAGCGCTAAGTCGACGGATTTACAACTCTAAAATCAGGGGTTAGATTCCCCTCGGTGGGCTTAGCAGATAGTCTGATGTGGCTTTGCTATATGAAAAAACAAACAAACACGCGCACACACACACGCACACACAAGCCACATATACTAACTAATGTAGCACCATCTATCGTCAATGTTTTATAATTGTAAAAGTTTATTTGGTTAACGCGATGAAAGTATATTTCGTATTTTCAACCTGGAGAGTACATTATACAAGAAATGGTGTAAACGTCCAAGTCATGGATACTGCCTGGTTCAAGTTTATGACTTGGAACGTTCGACGAGAGGAGGATGAAGCAATCAACAGTATCAGACACCTTGATCACTATTCATGTTAAATGAATACGTGAATTGACTGTATTTTTCTAACGCGTCAAAAACGCGGAGCGAATTCAGTGACATGTTATGGGTTCTAACCTTGAACCTTTCGAAACGTTCAATAAAATTATCGTTTGTAAGGATTTTTCTTATTATTTTCTCTGTACTTTAAAAATATAAACAATTAAAAATTACACGGCCTAGCTCCTTTAATTAAAGCTATAGCATCTAAATAAAGTTCCAAGAACCACCGACCTACATCCTTAGTAAATCTTAAATTAATATTATGGGAAAACCACTGCATTAACAATAATACATTTTGATGGTTAACTTGTTTTGTCTTTCCATCACTGCACCCTGCGTATCGTTTGTTATTAAAGTGTATTAGAAATAATGTTTATGTGTTTCTCATTCATAAATGTTTTCCGTTACTATATGAAAAACAACACAACTATGCCTTCTTCATAAAATCAGAGTTCCACTTCAAGAATTTAGGTCTTCTTATTAATTTGATACGGAAACTATAAGCAAGATTTTCTAAACGTAATATATTATACATTTCAACATTTGATCTTATCAGTATTCACAGTTGGATGTATTTTTTTCGCACCTTTTATAACATGGGATTAATCTGATTATGTACGCAGCTTAAACATAGCATACAAAACAGATTTTTCAACCTCATTTTATTGTTAAAGATCATGCTATCACGTCCAGTCATGCTCTTTCTGACACTGTGCACCATAACAATTGCCTAAAGCGTAGTATTCATTGCAAAAGACTCCGTCATAAAGTTGTCACTACCAAAGCCTACCTCGCCTCTCTGCTTGCTTTCCATAAGTCTCTTAGGGTCAAGGCTTGCGGTATCGTAGCGTCCATTTTAATAGTCCAATCAAATAGGCATTAATAATGCGCCTATGGAATACAATGAATGTCCATTTTATTTTTCATTTGTTTTAGGTATGCAAAAAAGAGTTATGACTTAAAGTTTTATCTTCGAGAATCTATAGCCTGTTTGCCTCGTTTCTAGATGGAAATATATTTGTATTAGGTTGCGTATTGTTATTTTAGGCATGTAGACAGATCTTGTTACTGGTATCTGTATGTACTACGACTGGAGTACGACTAGTTGCAAGTCTCTTTTTGGAGAATATTGATACCAATACCCCAAGTTGATCCACATTCCTTTATTTTCCAATGCCTTTAATTAAAATAAATATTCTTATTTTGGAAACTCTAAATTCCTGATGTGAAAACATCTTTATAATTTGAGGGTATGAATGTTCTACATGAAAAAAATGTTGCTATATATTCTTTCTAAAAGCAATTATTTTATGAGAAGATTCCCACATTATCAGTAGTAGTGTTTGATGGCTAATATGTTCTGTCCTTCTATTACAGGAACTATGTATCATAGTCATAATACAAGCCATCCTTCTATATCTTTAAATCAACAGTCGTAGTGACAAAATTTGCTTATATACACATTAAAATAGTTTAAATATAAGAAACTTAACATATTGTAAAATTATCTAGTAATTATCAAGTAAAATGATTAACACTACATATAGAAAGAAAAATACATATTTTTCATATAGTAAGCCTCATACTTATATAGAAGTGACATTTTTCACTCGGTTAGTATTTTTAAATGAAAATAACTATATTTCTGAAACAAACTACACATAGCAATGTTGACCCTAGTGACTTGCATTCAGTTTGTAAACTTATAACATAAACGTTGAGGTTAAGTATTCTTTACACGCACTATAAAGATTTATTATCATTGTGTTAATTCATTTGTAAATAAGTTGTTACTTAAACACTTTAAATGTATTTAACAATACCTGTGAGCTTATGGACTATTTTTTCTTAAAAGTATATCCAATAAATTTATTGAAGGTCAATATTTTTAATAAAGCAGATTTCAACAAATTATTTTAAAGCATTGAAACTAAGTTATATTTGACTTTTTATCGTAAGTAGTTAAAAAAAGGTTTGGTTTATTTTGAATTTCGCACAAAGTTACACGAGGGCTATCTGCGCTAGCCGTCCTTAATTTAGCAGTGTAGGACTAAAGGGAAGGCAGCTAGTCATCACCACCCACCGCCAACGATTGGGTTACTCTTTTACCAACGAATAGTGAGATTGAACGTTACATTACAACGCCCCCACGACCGAAAGGGCGAGCATGTTTGTTAGGCGGGAATTCGAACCTGCGACCCTCAGATTACTAGTCGAATGCCTTATTCACCTGGCCATGCAGGGCCAGTTAGAAAAAAGTCCAATATTTTGATAAAAGATAAGTAATCAAAGTTTAGATCAATTACAATTTGATCAAAATATTGGTATGTCAGGTATCTCTTTTTCACGTTCGTTTGTTTACTCTTATTAGTTTGTTATAAAACACAATACTAATCAATGGGCTATCGGTGCTCTGCCCACCACGGGTATCGAAACACAATTTTTAGCGATTTTTCCTCAAACACACTGGAGGGAGGAGTTTGATCAATATCTAAATTTCGTATGGATTTTTCAAACATGTTTTGCTTCCAAAAAGAACAGGTATTCATAATGAATATGAACATATATATGTCTTAAGGGAAATATATAATAACAGACCTGACTGATTTAGAACCCAAAGCAGATGAGAACATTATTGATCCCTATAAAAACAGGACGTCAAACTTCACTAATTTAAAACAAGAGACACACGCCATCCTCTAGACTGACTGATTCAGAAATAAATACAACTGATTTATAAACAGAGGCTGAATAAGTAATTTTAGATACAAAAGTCTGGAATTACAAGCCAGACTGCTTTAAAAACCATCTGCTTAAGCAGAAACCTGACTGAGTGAGTTAGAGAAGCAGATGAAGGGATTAATAACACCATATTGTAGAAGTCCAAAACTTACTTATTTACAAACTGAGGCAAAATAAGACATTATCAACACCATACTATACAGCTCCAAGCTCAATTGATTTAGAAACTGTAGCAGAAAAGTAATCACTATTGGTAACATCCACGAAAACTCCAAACCTGATGAACTTATAACATGATGCAAATGAAATCATTCTGCACACCGTCCTCTAGAACTCCAGACTAGACTGATTCAAAACCCGAGGTAGAATAAATAGTTATTGATAACATTGTGTGTAACCTCAAACCTGACTGAGGGAAATGAAATCATTATCGACACTATTGTGTAGTTAAAACTCAAACAAATCGAGCTGTATTCAAGCCGAGAAAAAGCAAGCCCGTATCGAAGCTAAAATGGGATAAACGTATTGAGGTCGAACAACCCAATATCGAAGCTGAGAAATAAATTAGTTTTAAAGAAATAGAAACAAGGTTCGACTCAGATTGACCGAAGCAAAATGACAACTTTGAACTCAATTGATAAAATGAAAATGAAGTTGATAAATATTTTCAACAGTTTGAAAGAGTTGCCCAAATCATGGAATGGCCCACCGAAAACTGGTCATTATTATCACAAAGTGTTTTAATCGGTAAAGCACAAGAAGCTATTGCTGCTCGCTCTTTAGAAGATTACACCAATCATGATAAGCTTAAAGCATACAAGATAATACCAGAGATTTATCACCATAGGTTTCGAGGTTATCACAAGCAAGATAGCCAAACTGATATGGAATTTATCCACGAGAAAGAAGTTTGTTTTGATCGATGTTATAATTATATGCATATTGTCAACAGTTTCAAAAAATTAAGACAATTATGTCTAAATGAGGAATTAAAACACTGTGAAATTCACGACCTCAAACGTCCTTGGATCAAAAGAAAGTTGAAACATTACAAGAAGTATTTTATTTTCCAATTATTACACTTTAACACATAAAACCACTTTTCATTAAAGAAATTTCTATTATTTTGACAAAAACCTTTTCACCATTCATTCCAATAGAGTTCAATATTCCAAAATATCCAGCTTCTGTAGTTTGAAATCTTCATAAAATTGTGACAACACTTCATCAAACTCATCAAGTCATGTTTACCATTTTTAAAAGCTTGATCATGTTATAATCAACTTTTGCCTTTTGAAAAAGAAACAAAGAAAAAGAGGGAACACCCAATGTATTTGTGTCTACATATGGACGTTGTATCACCAGATCATGATTTTGTTGACTTGTTCACTGATAAAAAGGCTGATATAGTTAGGGAGGAATTTAGATATTTTGTGTCTGTTGGCTCTGTTACTTTAAGAAATGGCATCGCTAGTCCCGTACCTATACATATTCTACGTGATTCTGCGGCGAATCAGTAATTGCTGTAAGAATGTATAGTGTCATTAGGTTCGAGTTTTCCCACTGGTGAGTCTGTTACTGCTTATGGTATTGGGGGTAGCTTTGTTAATGTTCCTCTTCATAACATTTATTTAACATCAGACCTAGTTGTGGGACCATTTGTGGTTGGAATAAGACCTACTCTTTCCATGAAGGATGTATTATTATTGTTGGGAAAAGAATTGGTTGAGGTAAAAGTTGTTGCTAAACTCAAAACTGTTTCATCTAAGGATGATGTTGTTAAAGGGAATCCAGACTTGTTTCCCTAGTGTGCTGTGACTCTAGCTCAGGTTAAGAAAGCAAGCCAAAAATAAATTATAGAAACGTGTTCAGAAAACGATATTATAAATTTGTCTCAAACATCTTTTAATCTAACGGAGATCTTATGAATAACTGATTTAATGACAATTCTTCGGTGAGTGACAATGATGGACGTGAGATAACTGGTTAACCTGGTAAAATCTGCTTGCTGGAAGTGTATTGGCTACGAGCAAAAAAAAAAAACCAACTTATTCACTATTTAATTAGGCACTTCCAAAAAATGAACTGGAAAACTGATTACATTTTAGAAAATGGTGTGCTCATGAGTAAAAGGAGACCTCCAGATGTACCAACTGTAGAGAACTGGGCTGTAGTTTATCAAATTATTGTTCCAAAATCGTATGACATGTGACAAAATCATGAGACTTTTTTTTGGCCAAAAATTAGACAAGATGTCTCTCAGTTTTGTAAAGCGTACCATGCCTGTTAAAGGGTTGGAAAACTTAAACAGAAAATTCCTGTTTCTCCTTTGAAACCTATCCAAGCATTCGAAGAACACCTCAGTCGTATGATTGTTGATTGTGTTAAGTCAAAAAAATAACATCTGTATTTAAGCTCTTTCACATGTTGTGCATATATAATTTTATGATATAAGGTTGTTTGCATTGGTTCTATTATATATTCTCATGATTACAAAACTTGTATAATTTTCACAACGGCAATGTGCTTTGCACCATTCCAACTGACGATTTGCATTGCGTATAGTGATCTCAGGCCAGTTGGTTCACACTTTGCTGTTATAACGGCCTCCACTCTTCTGGGAAGGCTTTTCACTAAATTTTGAAACATAACTGTGGGGATTCGCTCCTATTCAGCCACAAGAGCATTAGTAAGGTCGGGCACTGGTGTCGGGCGAAAAGACCTACCTCGTAGCCGGTGTTCCAGTTCATTCCAAAGGTGTTCGATGGAGTTGAGGTCAGAGCTGTATGTAGGCCAATCAAGTTCTTCCACATCAACCTCGATAAACCTCGTTAAAAGAGATCTTCACGTACCTCGCTTTGTGCATAGGGGAGTTATCATGCTGAAACAAAAAATGGGCCCTCTCCAAATTGTTGCCACAAGGTTGGAATCACACAATTCTCTAGAATGTCATTTAATGCTGTAACATTAAGACGATCCTTCATTTGAACTAAAAAGCCATCCCCAAACCATAAAAAACAACCCCAGACCATTATTCTTCCTCCATAAAACTTTACAATTGTCACTATGCATTCAAGCAAGTTGTGTTCTCCTGGAATCTGCCAAACCAGGATTCGTCTGTCAGAATGCCAGATAGTGATGCGTGATTCATCACTCCAGAGAACGAGTTTCTATTGCTCCAGAGTCCAACGGCGGTGTGCTTTACACCACTTCAACCGGCGCTTGGCATTGCCCATGGTGATCTTAGGCTTGTGTGCGGCTGCTCGGCCATGGAAACCCGTTTTATGAAGCTCCCGATGAACATTTCTTGTGCTGACATTGCTTCCAGAAGCAGTTTGGAACTCGACAGTGAGTGTTGCAACTGTGGACAGACGATTTTTACGCGCCAAGTGCTTCAGCATCCGGCGGTCTCGTTCTGTGAGCTTGTGTGACCTACCACTTCGTAGCTGAGCTGTTGTTGCTCCTAAGCATTTCAACTTTACAATAATAGCACTTACAGTTGACCGGGGCAGCTCTAGCAGGGCAAAAAATTTAACGAACTGACTTGTTGGAAAGGTGGCATCCTATGACAGTGCCACATTGAAAGTCACTGAGTTTTTCAGTATGACCCATTCAACTGCCAACGTATGTCTATGGAGATCGCATGGGTGTATGGTTGATTTTATGCACCTGTTAGCAATGAGTGTGGTTGAAATAGCCGAACCCACAAATTAGAAGGGGTGTTCACATACTTCTGGCTATGTAGTGTGTATAGATATTTATAACTGAGAGTTAAACTATGTTGGTTGTAATAGCCTTACTACATTTTATTAAACCAAAAGCCTAATAGCTTTGTGGTAAAAAATAAAGCGGATCAGCTTATTGATGTTTACACAATAGAAAGACTAAAGAAAAGACATTGCATGCACACGGTTGTATATTGGAGAGGCAACAGTAGGAAGAAGAGTTCCCAAACAGAGGGTTGAATTGCATGTTGTAGACTCATTTAGTGCAAAACCAATTGGCATCTGGAATTGTAAGTCAGATCTGTGGTAAAGGGGAGTAAACACCCTCTTCACCAGTAGAATAACATAATCGTTCTCTTAACTGATACTGAGTTGGATTGAGTACACTTAGGAGGAAGCCTGTATGGTCCACCCCAACTTCCAATGGTTAGGAGTTGGTAAGTGGTAAGAACTCCCTTATTCCACTAGAAAAGATGGAGGTAATGTGGTAGGCAGTTCAAAATAATGCAACACTGGAGAAAGTACAAGGGGTGATCATGAATCACTATTTCAAAAACCAGGCCAGACTTCATGTATGTAAGCACGAATTGAGGAAGAGATAGAAGTCCATCCCCTACTTTACTACGATTTGTTATGGTCAAGGAGAGGCATATTTATTTGCAGTACACTGCAATGATGGGTCTGCTAGTGGGTTTGTGGAATACCCCGTCTTAACAGTAAGCATAACAGATTCTGAAGGTTATAAAGTGCAGATTTGGGTGGCTGGTCCATCTTTCATTCAAACCTATGCCACCTGAGAACCAACCTGGACAGGCAGCACTCACCACAGAGTCAGATTCTGTATGAAGCAAACACCCACTGTAACATAAGGAAATAATGAAAAGAAATTGTGTCTTCACACACTTGAATCAATGTGTGTAGTATGGTAAAATGTAACAATTGGTATATTCATAGGAGGAGGAAGAGATGGCCAAATGTAAATAATATACAATAAACATGTACATTGTAATCTACCTGTCAGCTTGGAAGATCTTCATCAAGAGATGACAGAAGGAAGTAGCCATGGATATGGTTAGGCGATGAAGATAGTTTAAAATTATAATGAAAAGACAATAGAAAACCAAACACAAGAGAAGAATAATCCAGCTTAATGAGTTGGTGAATACAACTGGTAAGAGTAAAGGTCATAAGTCGAGGAAAAATTCCAACTAAAATAAGAGGTGAGAACAGGAACTGAGAAAGAAAGACGTGTATGCAAATTAACACAAGAGAATATAACACAGGGAGAGGAATACAATGAAATACAAGTGATAAATGGAAAGTGAAAGTAATGATTCCCTCACAATTCATGGAGGTCTTTAGAAGAAGAACATGATGGTAATAAATACAAGATACATTAGGAATGAACACGTCCCTCCTACAATATCCACTGGCCAAAAGGAGCAAAATAGGTGGAATAAAAACAAATAGACCATGATTCAAAAGGAGGCTGAGTAAAGGAATGTGGAGAATGAAGGAGCAGAGGACAAAAAGTAATAGAGGAAAAAGAGGACAAAATCTATGTGATATGATAGGAGAGGAAAATAGTAGAAGTGGAGAAAAAAGTAGAAAAAGGTAGTGGATAAAGCCATAGCCTGCAACAAACTATGAAATAGTGAAAAATACAAGAACTTGAAGGCAAGATACAATGGTGCAGAGATCAATGACAGAGTATGTGATTGTCTTCTGTTATTGTCCATCAAGAAGGAAAAACAGACCAGATGGAAGATAAAAGCTGTCACACGTGAAGAGTCTGGATCGCTCCACATCAGTAGTAAAACCGGAGAGCAGGAAAGCAGGATGAAACATCAATACGTTTAGTAGAAATTATTTATTAAGAACGTTAGTTTTTTTGTATACAACATACTTGTAATGCTTAGTAAAAGTTTGCCACAATTCTTAAAGAATAGTAAATTCAGAGTTATAGTAAAATACGTATTCTTTCATATTTTTACATGTTGAATGTACCACTGTTTACACTGTGAGCGTTGTACCATGGGATTGTCACCTGCAAAATATAATAATGTCCATACACAGTATACTTTCATATTTTATAACTTGCATCTTGGTTTCTTACCACTTTTATTTCTATTTTTTGTAGATGGTTATGTCTTAGCCGCTGCAAAATGTGTATTTATATACTATTGTATACTGGAATGGTCCAAAATATATTTGTTATGTGGAATAGCATAGCAGAGTGAAATATATATTCACAAAAACTACAATCACTTCAACCTACGTACCTCTCTGTGAATACACTAGTTTTTCTAATGAATAAAGCCAGGAGATTTGCTTTTAAAGCTGCTTATTTGCAGTGTTATATGATACGAGGCTGTCGAATATCTATATTAAAATTATTTTTTAATGCAGCTGATGTTCGATAAAGTTATTAAGTGGTTTTATCTATATATATAACCTGGAAAAAATCTTCTTGATGTAAAGAGCTGCATAGTAGCATTAGGATCAAGAGAAGTGAAGTGGAAGTTCGAAAGATACCCGTAAAAAAACAAAAAACAAGTATGAAAGCGTAAATTCGCATGTATCTCCATATGTACTCATCAAATTTTCATGCCAAATTTGGTGAAGATCTAACAAGGGGTGAAGTAGTGGTAAAAACGCAAAATTCGAAACTGAAAATTTGTTTGTATTTCCACATGGATCTAATAAACCTTCATACCAGGTTTAATGAGATTAATCCACAAATTGCGAAGCATTTACATAGACATCCAAGAAACAACCGATAGTACTATTATATCAGGCTGTTGCATACGAAATGTCTGATTTCTAAAGGAAAATGTAAAAACAAATTCGTATCTTTGTTGTTCAATTTAGTTAATCAAAATAAGCTCCTTTAGACTCAATACACTTCTTCCAACAAATTGTAACTGCCATCTATAAAGACTTGGACTCCCTTTGATGTAATAACGTCTTCAAAGGCACTTTCAATTGACATTTGGTTTGCAAACATTTCTTTCTTTAAGAAAGAAATCAATGTCAAAATGTTTAAAACGTGATAATATGTAGGGGAGATATGTTTTGAATATGATTGAAGAGGTAAAATATCATATTGAAGCTCGTTTAGTTTTTTTGGACAGTAACGCGTGAGACATGAGGTCGAGCATTGTCTTGAACCAGTATGGGTCCACTGTGATTGACTGTTGCTGGATGTTTTCGTGACAACTTTTGATGCATAATTTCAAGCTCACAACAGTATTTCTCAGTTATTATTGTTTCTCCTGGGTTTAAGAAATAATCATGGATAACAGCTGCTGACGACCTTCAAATACTGCCCATTATTTTCTTTGGGTAAAGAACTGGTTTTGGTGCTTCTTTATAGTGAAGCCACTGTCTGTATCATCGTTTATTGTTATAAAGAATTAATTTTTCATTACAGGTGACAATTCTATGGAGAAACGGGTCGTTTTAGTTGCGAGTGAGGAGTGAGAAACAAATTTCAACTCGTTTTGTTTGACGGTTTTCAGTCAATTCGAGAAATACCATTTATCGAGCTTTTTCACCTTGCTTCATGACATCGAGAAACTATTAAATAATGAATATTAAGTTTGTAAACAAATTATTTTACGATTTGGCAAGTATCTGATTCAACTAAAAATTCAATTTTTCCTCATTAATGGCTATCTGCGAGCGGCTCCGAGACTCATTTTCAAGGCTTGCGTCACCAGAGAGATATCTCCTAAGCAAACGCTGTGTTGTGCGCTCATTAGCTGTACCATCACGAAATGCATGATTGATATTAAGAGCTACTGTCCCCGTATTGTGACCAAGTTTGACTCGTACAAGAAGATGACACGAATATTAATTTTATTCATGGTGACAAAAATCAGTATAAATATGATTTAGTTTCTGAAAAAATAAAATAAAATAAGCTTGAAATGAACCAGAATATATACTATATTATTCTGACAAATTTACAATAATTTTTGTTTTTCAGCCGCTAAAAATCAAGTTTCAAAATTGAAAATCCGACATTTGATACGCAACAGCCTAATATTTACACAGATTTGGCGCAAGCTGATATATGGACCTACTTGATTACATGGTGATATCTCGCTCCTAGGTTTTAAATAAATATAATTTACCAAAAAAATATTTCTTCCTTTCCTGAGAACTTACTGTATGTATATCACTTTCTTCACCCACTTACTTCTTCCTTAATTGTGACAAGCGCTAAATCAAGTTTTCGAAGCATCACCATTATCTGGTGTGCTTGGTAAACCTAAAAATATAAACAAAATCTTAAATTATAGTACGTGTAATATAGTACTGTTTCATTCTTTTACCAATACCATATTCTAGTTTCTTTTACATTTAAAAATATTCATGTTATCTAACTCTTGAACTCCACTTTATCTAATATATTTTCATATTGTGTATGCCATTTGTATCCATAAATCACACTGAAGCAGCAAATTTCATTATGCTCATTTAGCAATTGTTTTGAAACATCCCTTTAATTGGTTATCTGGTTCTTTAATAATTTTTGATAATAAAAAGTTGTGCATCAATATGTTATTTTTTATTTTCCTCTTGGATATCTAAGCATTTTGCTTGTTCATCAAATCTTACCATTTAAGCCTGAGAAATTAATAGAGTTTGTGAAATAAGAAGAAACTTGAACTTCCAAAAGGACGCATAAAGAATAACTCCAGATTAATGAATTAAAGTGTGAGAAAATTTCAAGAAACCTAAGAACAGTATGAAAACGAGCCCCGATAAAATTAATAGTGCACATGCTGAAAGAACAATATATCAGCTCTGTCAATTGTGGTGTAATGTAAGTAAAAAGCATACCGAAAAAAAATGCATATATATATATTACTAAGTCGTATAGAACCGGATAGAAAATTGTGTGTTATCCATAGTGAAAAAATAAAATCAAACTGAGCTGGCAACAAATAGCCTGTACTACTGAACATTACATATAGAGTATAAAAGACAAGATACAAACCTAGATCAAATATATGTTTGGAGGAAATGGTATACATCATTAGAAAGCAAAGTGAAGAACTAAGAGAGGAGGTGGAGGTAAGATAATGCGAGGTATTTCACATGAATATTAATTTACATCTAGTCATGCTGATGAATAATACTTAGAAAAGGCCCAAGAATTAAGTAACTAAATGGTACGATGCTATCAGAATGCGATATACACCACTGTATACCTAAAACTTTACGAAACTGGAAGGATCAGAAGTGAAATAAGATATCGGTGCTAGAAAGAATTGTATGGCAAAAGCTTGTACTATGCGTTAGCTATTTAATTAATGTATACTTACCATTCGTGAGGCAGTTTTTATGAACAAAGTTCTAACTTCAAACTTTGTCAAGAGAGGAAGAAATATGCAATAGGGATGCTTCGAACAAACCATCCTATCCTGGCTGCCACACCGTACCAATCTTGAGCCTAGTAAATCGTTAAACAACCCACTAACCATATATCATAGTATTGTGATATATATATATCACAACCATACATATCTAGTGAATGAACATGGTTATCCCAGTTCTTTCATTGCTTACATGCTTTAGCCTTCACACAGACATCTTCTGAAAGAGAAAGAGAAAATGTTTGATTTACCTGTTAGGTAATAGATTACTTTCGAGAGAATTCTCTGTACTTTGTCAAACATCAAGGCACAAGGCTATTACTTTAAATTAAATGCTAAACATTTAGAATTTCCAACAATTGGTTTTGTAACTGAGATGTTATTTAAGGGCGAGTCTCAAGTAATTACGTTCAATAACACGAGTTAGGCTTAAATACATATCTTTAGAACGTTCGGAAAATTGATGCTGTAAATGTAAATGAGATTTAAAAAAAAAAACAAAAAGTGAACTCCGTTACAAATCATATTTATCCATTGTTTTTTCAATTGAGGAGCAGACATCCTCATCATTCCTGCTCTGTCTCAAGACTGTAGCATAATCAGAATACATTCTTGCAGCTAATTTGTTCTATAGAGAGTTATCAAGATCTGACAACATAGCTAACGTTAAAGGGGTTGGGTTCAGCTTATAACATTGTGGTAAACCATTCAACTGTGAATCAAACATCACATAGTTTGACATTCACATTCTTTGAATAAAATAGCTGTTGAGTCATTGTGAACTGTGATTTCCATTCACTATGTGAAAGAGTTATCTGATGAGACAATCAATTCAAACTGAGTCGAAAGCAGATTCAATATCGAGATAAACAACTACTGCAAGGCTGCAGGGCTAATGTAATTTATTCTTGAAGTGTAACAATGCAATTGATAACATATATCTTTGCATAAATAATTTTTACCAATTTAGTGTTAATTAGCATATTCTGGAATCCATTAAAGGCTAGAGTTTATCATACGCCACAAGGTTGTAGTGGCATATAATAGAAGATAAATAAGGTGACGAGATATTTGAGTAGAGTTATTTGCTATAGATGTAACTTCCATTTTCTTTCTATACAGAATGGCTCTTACTTGAGATCGAAGTATAATTAAACTGCCAAAAGAGAAAATAAACTAAGTGATATGTCAAAATGCCCTCGTAAAGAACACTTTATAAAATCCCCACCTGGCACAGTATCTTGCTGAGAATAAGTAGTTTTTATTTCTTTTAGGATAAAAGAACAACTTATATCGACATTGCTGATTCCTCAGTAATTTTATATGGAGTGAGTGAAGTATATCTATGCTCAGTCAATGTTTTTATGACATTGACTTAAGAAAAAGGATAATATGCAAATGCTTTACATTGCTTGAGAAAATGTGGTGTCTTTATTTACAATGGAAGAGAAAGTTCCTCAGCTTCTTCGAATATAACTTTTAACTTATACTGACGAGAGATAATTAGCCTATAAAAAGTCAAGATCCATACATGCAAAGTACACGAAAAGACATTATATTCATGAAATATTTACCTCTACGTCATGTAACAATGTTCATTGTTTCCATCATGACTCATTAATAAACCGTGATCATCTCTAGACATATGTTAAAACTAATATAATGTAACGTTTTCTGGGAGTTCTTTAGATAATTTTATGTTATTCTAAGTGTCCGATGTCTTGTGAGCAACCATTACCTGTTTCAACAACGAAAGCAACAAAATTACAAGAGTTTGATAACTGATGTGTAATCACGTAGTTCCTGACTTGACACTAGAAAGGACTTTTGTAGATTTTGAATTACAATTCTAGCGACTTATAAGTTTACCAGCTAAGTGGATTCATTCAAAGAACCCTTTATTTTAGCTCTTGAAGTCTTCTTAGGAAGGCTTATTCTTCCAAGATTTTTAGAGGTACAATTGACCTCGAATATTCTTTTCTACTACACATAGAATACCTTGGACTACTTCTACGTATGGATGAAATGTATCTAAAACGTTGACACTCATAACACTGTTTGAACAAGGTATAAAAGGACCTTAATGAACAGTTTCAAATTTTATAACAACATGTGAGTGAAAAATTGTTCTCTTAAGAGTCCATTCTCTTAGGTCCCTTTTTCTCCAAATTCTTTAAACACTTGTGAAAAGCACCGACGGCTTGGCATGGCCAAGCGCGTAAGGC
Organism: Tachypleus tridentatus; assembly: GCF_004210375.1. Taxonomy (NCBI): domain Eukaryota; kingdom Metazoa; phylum Arthropoda; class Merostomata; order Xiphosura; family Limulidae; genus Tachypleus; species Tachypleus tridentatus. The sequence continues at coordinate 76,421,090 of NC_134832.1, read as the reverse complement.
GTGCGAGTCGTAATCCGAGGGTCGCGGGTTCGCGCCCGCGTCGCGCTAAACATGCTCGCACTCCCAGCCGTGGGGGCGTTATAATGTGACGGTCAATCCCACACTATTCGTTGGTAAAAGAGTAGCCCAAGAGTTGGCGTTGGGTGGTGATGACTAGCTGTCTTCCCTCTACTCTTACACTGCTGAATTAGGGACGGCTAGCACAGATAGCCCTCGAGTAGCTTTGTGCGAAATTAACAAACACAAAGCACCGAACTTTTCATTGGGATCTATCACTGAAATTATATTCTTCATTTTTACTATTCACTACTGGCGTGGTTTAAATACTGAATTATATTGGATATTTTACTTTTTGTTTGTTACAACATTCATTGAAAAGACCTGACAAAAGAAATTGTGTAAAATCACTCATGTTTATATACCTTACACAGGGGATCCCAGCACTAAACGATGTGGACAAAGTGCAACATTGAGAGCAATTTTATGTTTTTTGTGTGTGATATTTAAATTATCAAGACTTCTGTAACCGAAAAGCTTATGGACTCATAAGTAATTATATGCATTAAAACGTTAGAAAAATGTGTTTACAAAACCAATAGGTTAAAATTAAAAATGAATAAAAATTTTACACTTTCCCGCTAAGTCATACGTATTTTTTATTCGAGTTATTAAACACACACACATCTCTTATGTGTTATAATACTTTTGTCAATTTCAACAAACAAATAGTCCTATATTATTTAATCTCAAACGCTTTATTTTACTGCACAAAATACGTAAACTAGAGATATTTTGGTCAGTTTGTGACAAAAGTTTAAAACTTCCACGGCCTAAAATTATATAGATATAACTATGGAACACATTTTCAGAACGTATTAAATTTTTGAGAAACCAAGCTAACATAAAAATAAAAAACTGTGTTCAGAAGATCGTGCTTTTGTAAATGGAATCCTCAATTCTGATATCAGCACATCCTCGGAACGTTTCTTGTGGTCCACAACCAACAGCTCCAGTTCCGTCCTCACAGATTCCCCACGTGTTTGCTTGTATTTCACGAAAGGAAACAAAGGATGACAATAAGCTTGATGTTACACAATAGCAAATATAATATACACTCACACACACATATGTTTGAAAGAAAAATGGAAATATATATTGGTGAAGGATTAATGTGGCATGGAACCACCAAAAAGCCATCAGAACATCACCAGTTAAGTCCGGTATTGATAAAGCAAGGGACTGATATGTTTTGAGTAGATTTCAACTGTCACTAAGAACAGTTTCAAATTGGCAGTGAGTGCTTTTGAATAGCTACTTTCTTCCTAGTATATTATTTCAAAATTAAGACTAACTAGTGAAGATAACGAAGCAAACAAACAAGCATAACTTCTTTTATAAAATTACTATTGTTGTGTAATGAAATGGTTGTTGTGCTACTATATCATAATTAATTGTGATATGATTAAGTTATTTATGTCACGATCTGGTTGCTGACATCCGTTATTGAATCTAAACCACATTTCAGTTGGTTCTAAAATTCTGTTTTCCTTCACTAAGGGAATCGACATTTGGCGTTTGAACTTAATCACGTACTTGAGTATTTTGTAATTATAGTCTTTAAGTATTTACTTAACAATAATACATCTGTCATGTTGACTTTTAATTTCAATTACATCAAGACAATTTATTTATATTCTATAGTATATAGTTACTTAGTAATCATGCATGTGCTAGAAATGTTGTTTATTTATTAACAAATTAACCTTCGTATAAATCCATAACTGTTTCGTGTTCATATATTTAGCAGATAATCAGGTTTAATCATGTAGCGCTGATTTGCCATGTTAATCTAAACTGTTCATGACTGAATTTGTTAAATATTGTGTTCAAACTTACAGATTGATGGATAAATATATGTTTAATATGGTTTAGACCAGTAATTGTAATGGAATGTAACAAGAGGTTTAATGAAATGTGAAACATTATTATATTTTATCATTGGAGTTGTAACTTAATGGCGAGTAGACATTCTTGTACTCTTTTACCTATGTTTTTATTAGCTTCAAGTGTAATGACATTTCGGTGTTTGGTTCCTTTTTCCTACAGGTAATGTGCCAATTACCATAGTGATACCAACTGAATTCAGATTGGAGATTCCAGTTTGCTAAGACGGATTTAATAATTGATCTTACACCATTGCATAACCCAATATGTTATATTGTATGGCGAATTACCATGCTTGAAAACATACGATCTTTCTCCTTAGAATTTCATTTTTTTGTACGTCAAAATACGACAAGGAATCCAAATGACTCATGTGACAAACGAAACAATTTCAAAGGAAATAAAACAGGCTCAAAATAATCCTAGTACCCTTACCTTTCCTCCCGATTGGAAAGGCCTAATAACATTATGTTCAGACACAGATCCATCTATTGAAAGCAAAAAGTGAGTCGCAGCATTTATTGCTTAACATGATTTTATTTCAGTCTTTTTTTTTTTAATGTGAGATTTCAAGATCAGTAAGGATGGATGGAGCTTCACGTACAATTTAGCAAAAATGAAAGTAGTGAAGAATCAAAACTCTTAATAATACAGAGGTATATGTCCTTTCATAAAACATCTCGAAACTTACATGAACTCATTAATGTTAGATTTCACATATTTGCTTGAGATCCAGTGCATTTAGGTATGAGCATGTCAGTTAACAGACTATAATATCGTATTTTCTTAGCATCTTGGTTATAAATAACTTATTAGCTTTATAACGTAGTTATGCAAGATGAGATTTCCCCTTCAAAGTTGCTCATTACGTGTTAGAAGAAAGAGTTGATGTTTCCATACTTTTGTTATTATTTAGTGGGGTGGAAGGTACTACCTCAATAATTTTATCATTATTTAGTTGGCTAGAAAATGCTGTTTTAGTACTTTTGGTTCTTACTGAGCGATGGTGAAATGTTACTATTTCAATACCTATAGTTATTAGAAAGTGGGATTGGAATTTGCTGTCTCAATGCCTAGTAGAATGGAACTTGTTCTTTCAACATTTTTTTATTACATAGTGAAAAAAGGCCTTATTGTCCCAATACTTTTCTTTTTTACTTAGTGGGGTAGAAGTTGCTGTCACAGTCCCTTTACATCCTCATTACATGGAGAAGATAAGAGTTGCTTTAATAGTAATTTTAACCATTAGTTAGTAGAAGTGGAATTTACTGTCTGAATACGATTAGTAATTTATTATTGAGAGAAGTATTTGCTGTCTCGATACTTTTGGCAATTAGTTAGTGGGTTGTGAGTTGTTGTCTCAATACGTTTGGCTAGAAGGGTGAGATTTCCTTTCAAATCTTACAAATGTTACAAATGTTTTGCTGTTACTTACTAGGGATACAGTTACTTTTTTCAATACTTTTATCGATTACTTAGTTGGGTGAGAATTACTGTCTCAATACTTTTGTTCATTACTTAATGAGGTGGGCGTTGCTGCTTCAATATCTTTGACATTTAGTGCGGTAGAAGTGGCTCCCTAAATATTTATAATCATTATTTACATGAGGTTACTGTCTTAATACTTTTGTCCATTACTTAGTGACGGAAAGAGTTACTGTCTTAATACTTTTGTTCATTACTTAGTTATTGTCTTAATACTTTTGGTCATTACTTATTGCTTAATGAGAGAGGCACTTGCTGTTTTAAAAGATACTTACCTGTTCTATAGTGCCATTGAAAGACGCAGCGTTCACACGTAAGGCCACGTGGGAGGTTCAAGTCAATCAAGAAAACCTCTCTTCCCGATCCATGAGGTAGTACGTATTTGTATCCAGAACCATCAGCTAATTCGAGCACATATTGATCTAGACAATCCTGATCCTCTTTTTGGTTTTCATATCTATGGAGGGATTCAAAGAAAAAAGATGAACCCTAAAAAAATCCTACAAATCAATTAGCGCTAATTTTTATCATTCCCTCTGTCTTATATTAAATTATATTATATAACAGTTCCCTCAAAACTCCTTGGTTTTGTACTGGCGTATTTGAGTTTGTTAATATGTATGCTTGTAAACTTTTTATATGTATGCATAGTTTTACTAAAAGTGAAACTGACCCTTTTCCCTCTAACTGAAGTAGTATGTATTTTCTACTTTTTACTGACTAGAATATTATTTTAATTGATTTAGTAAGAGTACTCTTATCCGTTCATTCATAAAATAATTTGTTTTGTCATCGTAAACTATAGATGAAATTTAATCATCATTGCTCTTTTTTTATTATTTCATTCATTTCTGTGATTGAATTTGAAAACACTTTGAACAAAAAGGTAAAGCGACCCATTACTTGGGTTATCAATGAAAGAAAACTTCCAGGTTTAGATTATCCTTTGATCTTTCATAATACATTGAAAATTATTTTACGATATGAGCTATAGCCGTCTAATTAACACATCTGTACTTAATCAGGTTTCAGTTAAAACCTACAGTGATTTCAATATCTAGCGCGTAAGGCGTGCGACTCGTAATCCGAGGGTGGCGAGTTCGCGCCCGCGTCGCGCCAAACATGCTCGTCCTCCCAGCCGTGGGGGCGTTATAATGTGACGATCAATCCCACTATTCGTTGGTAAAAGAGTAGCCCAAGAGTTGGCGGTGGGTGGTGATGACTAACTGCCTTCCCTCTAGTCTTACACTGCTAAATTAGGGACGGCTAGCACAGATAGCCCTGGAGTAGCTTTGTGCGAAATTCCAAAACAAACAAACAAATTCAATATCTAAAAATCTGTGTTAGATTATTCTAGTTTTTCGTTCCGTTCTTGTAAGAATAAATAACACATAGGAACACTCATTTCTAAGCAATAACAAAATATTTTTGTAAACTAATTTTAAAAACACTTTTTGCTCAAAGCGTCGTCTCCAAACATTTTATTTTGCAAACTGTCTGACGTTTTTTTCTATTTTTATGGTTATCATATAGACTGGCCAACTCTATCATAACATTTAGGAAAAATCGATAGCAACTTAAAAAACGATGCGTTAATATTAGGGAAATAAATTTTTTCAGATCTGTTTTGCACATTAAAAATGCGTTAAAATAATTATCATAGCTGTTATATAAAACAATATATAAATATATATATACGCGTTAAAATTATTTTATCGAACCTTTTATCTTTGTATTTAAAATTTAAACTTTACGTATCAGTGCAACTGTTTGAATAGCTTGCACCTAGCAACCAAAATTGGAATGAGCTATTCATATGCTAAACTCTGCTATTTTGCCCCCAGTGTTTCAGTGGTGAGTCTGGAGGTTTATAACGCTAAACACCAGATTTCAATACTTGTGGTGGGTAAAGCACAAATAACCTATTGTGTATTTGATACTTTGATATTTTGAAGCTAAATTTATGGAGTTTGGAGTTCGTATTAAATTAAAAGTTGATGGTTGTTTTTATTAACTATCTCTCGAACATGGGACAGTGTATTAAGTTAAATAATGTTTTGAATGAGTATTATGGCAGTTTAGTTAGTCTAAGGAAGTCTTTATAATGAGTGTATAGTTTGTAGCAAAAATGTTATTTATTAAACTATTGTCAGTTTGAAAATTAAACTCGAAGCCCTGCTAAATTACACAGATAATTGAGTACATATGTTCTGAAAACAAAGGCCTGCCAGAATCTTTACAGAAACTTCTGCCATGTTAACGACTCTATATCTAAACAGTAACATTTGTTGTAGTCATTTATCTAAATTGTCAGGCTACTCTAAAATTTAATAGTCTTTCATGGATCACAGTTGGTAATTTATTTAAACTCTTGCTAAGTTATTTAAGGAGCATTAAATATACGATAGTAAATGAAGCAAACCATTAGGATGGTCAAATCTCATTAGGTATTATTGGTATTACGGCCGAAAATATCGGTAAAAGATGAAACAGTTCATTCAAATCTTTACAAGATAGAACGTAACAACCATGTATTATATTAATGAAACTCAGATATGGGTTGAAGTTTAGTTATGATTTATGTAAGTAGGTTGCATTGATAATAAATTAATACTAAATGCTTTAGAAACAGTTTATCAAACAGCCTGGGAGAGAATATTCTGTCCATCCAATAAATACATGTAGTTATGAAGCATTCTTTACTCCTTTGATAACTTAACAATATAATTATTTAAAAAAATTGCTATCTAGACTTTACTAACAATTTAATAAACACGTTGTTTAAAGAGTTTTCAGTTAGATCTATACTGACAATTTAACAAACCCACTGTATAAATTAACGCTTATTATACTACTTATCTTTGTTATAAAATCTGTGAATTTAAACCTCCTAATTTTGTTTATTTTTAATAACGGATTTTCCAAAATCTAGCTACGCAGATTTAAGCAAAAAATTATTTTTTATCACCTACGATTTTCTTTTACAAATCGAGAACAAAAACTCTACTCAGATCGAATTGTTATATCACTTACCACAATTAACAGTTTTTATTATTATGTTTGGATTTTAAAACAATCGGTAAGACTCTTCCGTCGCGATTGATTTAGAGAAATCTATAGCTAGTGGTCGTCAATATTTTAAGCACAACAAAATGTGACCCGATTTCAATGAAAAGTATTTACTTATATAAAAGTACATATGACGTTTTGTGAAAAATCTCTACGTAATGGAGAAAGATGGATACCATTTTCGGATTTAGCGTACAGGAATTATTGTAAAACATGTAAAATTGTCAAGACAATAAAACCATCACAGGCCTGTTTAACTTAAAAAAACACGCTGTTTAAAGAGACGTCTGCTGAATGATACTGACAATTTAATAAACATTCGCTGCAAGTAGACGTTTATTACTCCACTGATAATGCCACAAACATGTCATTTAATGATGCGTCTGTTGTATGATATTGACAATTTAACAAACACACTGTTTAAAAAAATGTACATTGGAGCACCATTTAGCCTCGGACCAGTAAACCGCGAAATCGCTTAAGCCGCAGTAGCAAGTCTTGTGAGCGAGGATTATCGCGGCTCACCGCTAATTTAAGAACGTGTAAAAACGCGGCTTACGAATTTAATCCTGGCTTTATAACTTCAAGGGGATATTTAAAAAGGACTTGGTTTAATTTGAGAAATAAATAAAATATATTACAATAGAAATCGACCTTTAATCTACCTTCTCCGCTCTCTATGTCAACTTTATGGAGGCGGCCATTGTTACCGAATCACACCTCTCCATAAATTAAAGTTAATCCGCGGTAAATCCGTGAAAAAAGTGATCAGTAATTAAAATATTATTTTTAATTCGATAATCCGATATAATGATCACGCAATGGCCCGGATGAGGCTCCTCGGCGGAGCTGTTGGCGACTTCGGCTTTTCAGTCACAAAGGTTTAAGCCGCGGACCACTTAAGCCGCGGTTAAGCAGGTTGATCCCCAAATACCGCGGCTTAATGGCGCTCCACTGTATTTTCTGGAGTACTGATAATGTAAGAAATTTATAATGTAAAAATATGCTTGCCTTTTAATAATAATTTAACAACTCATTGACAGAAGTGGCCATTAAATTAACAAACAAGTACTGTAAAACAATGCTCTTCAGAAACCGTTGATGTATTTTGCAAAGGATTACTTTCTACGTTCTACTTATGACAGAAATACTGTAAATGTAAGCAGTTGCATTTTATGGATAATCCACTTAGGTCACGTTGCAAAGAAACATCTACTGTATTGGTTATTTACCGAATATACCTGTGAACAAGATCCATTATCTACATTACTGACACTTAAGCAAAAACATCCTGTAAAGAAATGTCTTTGATAATCTATCAAACATACCTACTCTTAATAAATAAACTTAGTGTTCCGAAAATTGTTTTTTATCTCAAAGGTTAAGTTCAACGGAGGTCCATTTCAACCTAAAATTTGATTAACGTTTGTTACTAAGCTAAACTAGTATCGGAGAATTCCATTCCCTGAATACAAGTTAACTGAAGCAAAATAAACTGGACCTATATCATAGTAAAAAGTATCAAACATACTGTTTGAATTATTTATGTTACAAACACATACTTCGTTCACAAGGTTTCTGTAGTATTTATCTGCAGTGTTCAAAAATACAACAATACGTTTGTTTTCGATTAAAAATAAACTGTATATCTCAATACGCAATTTATAAATTAGTAAAAAGGTATAAAGAAAGTACCTAACTGGACATATACGGAACTCAAAGTGGCCTTTGTGGTTAGCTGTAATGTTAACTGCAACAGTGATTGTCTGACCATTCTCATACGTTCGAACAATGATCCCATTACCGTATTTTCCTCCATTTTCATTGTCTCTTGGCTCAGGCTCGTCCCACGGATCTCCACAAATTCCACATTTCCCATTGTTTACCAGCCATTGACGCTAAAAGATAAATTGAAACATAGCAAAAAACAAACCAACTAAAAATAAAAGGAGCAAAAAACTTGTTTTTGAGTATGTTGTTTTCATTTATTCACAATATGATGGATAGGATGATATCAAGTGTAATATTTGGTAACTGAAGTTAATTTAGTAAGAGTGTAACAAAACCCAGTTGTTCGGAAGAAACCTTTAATTTTTTGGCATACACTAATCTAGTTATCTTTGATAGTATTACATTACTGCTTCAACAGCTTTTTGCTAAACTCATGTTTCTCAGCAGAATGTCAATAATTAACAGACAAAAGAAATATCCAGTTTTATAAGTTTGCTTCATTCTTCTGTGTATTTTATTCAAATAGAAACTAACATGTACATTGTAAACTGTTATTTCAGATTAATATATTAATACTGTATTTCTTAATCATTCACAGACTAATAATGCTTTAGAAACATTTTCATACTCTAAAGTTGAAACACAATATAAATTATATTTCCTAGCTTTTATGTTTAGAAATGACTTATTATTACTTTATACTATTTATTTTGAGACTACAATCCGTAATAAATATAAGCAGTTATGCAATAATGAAATGCTGATTTGTATGTAGAGGTTAAAGGTGTTTGTTTATTGTCAAACACAAGCCTACACAATGAGATATCCGTGCTTTACCCACCGTGAGTATCGAAACCAAAGTTTTGGCGTCAGACATCCTCAAACCTACCGCTGGACTACGGGGAAAAACAAAGGATAAATATCAAATAAAAGTTGAATTGTTTAATAAATACTAACTGATACGAAAAAATACTGATACAGTATAAAAGATGATGGGTAAGTATTTTTAACACTGTTTAAAAGTGTCGTATTCTTTGTAGGTTTATGTATGGTTACAAGACTATTATTTTGTTGTACCGTTGTCATTTTTTAAAATATTTCAAGAGTCTAAGGTAACTATAATATTTATGGTTGGTTTAATGAATTTTCTCAGAATGTTTGAAGAACCTTGCTCGATACAAATTTTTTATAATTCCTGTCGGTGTTGTACCATGTCCTTGAAAACTATATCCCGTAGGCTGCACATAGCCCGTAACGTGGAGAGCATAAGAATGAATGATAAATGTGTTCGTTATTGAAACTTTGTTGAATATTTTCACCACGACAATGAAATTTTAACTGAAATCTATAGGAATCAGACTTTTAATAAGATATTTGCTCGTGAATGCAATGTGACAGCTGTATCTTGTTTTTTATGCTTCTTTAAGAGGTGCCGAAAAGACCCAGGTCTAACTTCAAAGTTAATTATTCCAAAGATCTCAAAGTGAGTAAAATTTACTGTTGTAAAGAGTTATAAAAACTGTTTGACTCCAGGAAATTTTGCGGTGCAGAAGTTTAATAAAGAGAAATATATAGTTAACCGTATAGTCGATAAAGATTTCGAAAATAAAGAATAGGTTATATCATCGCCAAGTTTGTTTTAAATAAATTTTATTTTAAGACGATGATGTTTCGTGCTAGCACTCTTCGTCACATTGCACGAGCTAGCACACTTCGTCATATTGCACAGCTTATGACTCGAAAAGTTATTCTCTTGCAATGAAAATATAAAACACTTGGCGGTTGTTTAATCTATTTTTTAATTTCGCTATCTTTGTCGCCTATGTGGTTAGCTATATATTTCTAAGTATTTTTAGTGTTTTGACGAATCCATTGTCATTAGCAAGTACGTTTCATTTTCCTTTTTCTTCCAAATTTCACAAGCTTTTAAATCCCATCAATCATTTGGAAAATAAGTTTGTTTGTTTTTGACTTTCGCACAAAGCTACTCGAGGGCTATCTGTGCTAGCCGTCCCTAATTCAGCAGTGTAAGAGTAGAGGGAAGGCAGCTAGTCATCACCACCCAACGCCAACTCTTGGGCTACTCTTTTACCAACGAATAGTGGGATTGACCGTCACATTATAACGCCCCCATGGCTGAAAGGGCGAGCATGTTTGGTGTGACTGGGATGGAAAATAGGTATCTATACAAAAACTATTTTTAGTGCATGTTTCATCAAAGATGTAGAATATAGTTATATTCAATGTAAAAAATAATAACATTCTTTCTTAGAAGACGAAAAACAACGTGTTTGAGCATTTTTTTCGGATATTTTTTACACTAAGTGTAAAACACTATAATATTAGTACTGATGTTAAAGTGTTTAACACAAAAGATCATTTTCACAAGTAAAAACAGTTATTAGATGTAGATATTGTGAATATGTATGAAGGATAATATTTTAGCAAACATACTTCAATGTTTCGAGTTCTTCCACTTTATATACTTTTTAATCGAGACTGGTTTCTTAACAGCTCAGCAGTAAGTCTCAAGACTTATATCACTAAAACTATATTTTGATACTTGTGCTAGGTAAATACGAATACCAGGTATGTAGCTTAGTACTTAACGGTAGACAAACAAACAAATAAGACTAGAGTGACATATGTGTAGTATATGCTTGTTTTACATGTTGTCAAATAGAAATACAAATGTGCATCGTCTGTTTAAAAAACATGAAAGTTACACTTACACGGAATCCTCCGCAGAAAAGTTCATTATCATTCCAATTTACTGGGTTGTCGAATCCAAACCTCCACATGGAAGAGCGTGAAGAAGGATCCTGAAGATAACCATGAGGCCTACAAAGGCCTAGAAGTGAAAGAAGTATTAATTGTATAAACATTTTAATGATTTTTTGGGTGATTCCTCAACTTTTATGGACCAGCTTTTTATATCTCCTTATCAAAGTACCAACTTAAGTTAGCTACACATCATTAGAAACCGAGCAAAATGATAAGTAATCACAGATGGAAGTTCCACTATCTTTCCCGTGAGAAACAAAAATATATTTTTATAAGTTATAGAGAAGTAAGACAATGTGAGGATAATTCAGTTAAGCACATTATAGGGCATGTACAGTCTTGGCCAAAATGTTTGCTTATTTTGTAACAAATAATATTATTATTATTAAGATGGATTACAAATATTCTTAATGCTGTCAAACTGAGAAATGAGTGTTATATTAAACATCTACATGTGTAATTTGTATAAATAAATAGGTTCTACAGACATCATGAACAGTTTACTAGAACAGCAAACAATTTTACCAGACACCTGTAAAATGATGTGTAATTCATCATATCATCTACCACAACAAAACCTTAATGACAAAATATAATATCATATAGTTATTATACATAGCATCTGTAACCTTATATTCATACTAAACATTGAGCACTTGGTTGGTTTCCTCGCACTCTAATAACACCCACAAAGTGACGTAACATGCTATCGATGAGGTTATTGATGCAATTAACTGTGATTTTATCCCAGCTTATTACTAGAAGACGATGCAACCCAGCTACAGTAGTTGGCTTAGAGTCGTTGTTAGTATTTTTTCGACTCAATTTTGTCCAACGTTTCTCAAAGGGATTGCAATCTATAGACATCGCGGGTCATGGCAATCTTCTAAAGTCCTTCTGATTGAGATAATCTTGTACAATACATACACTGTAGGCAGTGCAATTGTCATTCTAAAACACAGTTATTGTTAAACATTTCCCTAGCATATGGTAAAAATATCATCTCTACTGTAGGTGACGTCACTGATATATCATTGGGGGATATAAAGAATAGTTTTCCACCACAATGAATTTCTGTCCAAACATCTACTACACAATCTCTTGTGTGTTTCCTGCGGAAAGATATCTTTCTTCTTCCACTATCAAAAGAACTGACGAACAACGATGAAAAAGTGATATGTGGCCAGTATCCTAACTGCAAGTTGGCATCCTGTATTGCTCAAGTAACATTATGACAGCGGGTAAATTCTGGTTAATATTGGTTTGTAGGTAACCTCTATTACAAAATACACTTGTTTGGTCAGTCTGTTACTCACTGTTTTTCTGGATATTCAGAAGAAAGCATGTTCATGCTATTCCTGCCGTAAGATGTTGCGAGACTTCTTTTGAACAAACGTGTTAACATAATCGAAACGCGGTTATTTCAGGCAGTAGATTTTCTGCGCCTACCAGTAAACTTTCCAGGAACAATGTTTCCTATAGTCCAATGACATTTCAGGATTCTGGATACAATACACTGGGGTGCCCTACCGTTTTGGTATTTCCGTTTGTTTCATATCATTTGTGAACAGTCGAACAATTTGACGACCTATAAGTTCTGGCAAGTGACGAGGTATGGTTCTACTCCAAATACAGGAAAACTGTCAATATAAAGCGCTGATTTCCTTCGATAAAGATTATACCTAGAGTTTGCCCTTTTTACGAAACAGTTGTGTATGTTGTTTTTTGACAAACAAGTGCTCAAAATAACCTATACAGACCAGAATACAACTCGCCCATGTTTCTCCTATCATGGATTGTAATATATTGATTTCTTCTTTGATGGTGGTTAGAATGCTATAGCCCCTCGCCCCAGTAAAACAGCGGTGTGTCTGAGGACTTACACTCCTATAAACCGGGTTTCGATACTCTGAATGAGCAGAGCATAGATTCTACATTGTGTAGCTTTACGCTTAACTTAAAACAAATAAAAAATGTTAAGGCAAATAACGATAAATGTTAATGTTACAGAATAAAAATATAACATTAAATATATATGTTTATTATTTAGTAAAACGTTGATGTCGTTTGGTATGAAGATTCAGCATTTGTTTCATGTATAAAAGCTATGTGAATCCGCAGCTGTGTAAAAATGATAAAGAAACGACTCTGCGTCATCAACTATGAAGAAATACAGGTCAAAGTCGGATTCTACTGATAAGGCGACAGGTAACTTTATTCAAGATTATTTTTATAAGCTTAGCATAGCCTACTGGTTAGTCTTCCTGTAATATGAATTGGAGAACTCCTGATTTGCGACTGCTTGCTGCTAAAATGCGCTGCACAAATTGAAACTGTAGGTACATTTTAAAGAATGGCGATTATATTCCGCTATTTGCTAAGACAAGAGAGTTTGTGAGGGTGCTGTTAACTAGAAGCTTTCCCTCTAGGCTATCAGCTCATACTTATGGATAACTATGAGCAGATGACTCTTTTGTAAACAAACAAAACGTATTTCTTGGGTCAGAATTTTAAAGAACAAATATTTGAAATTCTAGTCTCTATTTCTTCCATTTTTTAGTAGGTCATTAAACAGTGGTGGGTAGATACCTGGGGTTAGATTTACTAGTGTTACATCTATGTTTAAAGGGGTGATGAGCATTGGTCTGTAAATTAAACGACAGTTGATCTTGCACCTGCAGTGAGAAAATATTCCAGAAAGTCTGACAAAAGAAATTTGATAAAATATTTTACTGAAATATGGTATAATAAAAGATAGACATTTATAATGCAAATATTGCCTGACTATTATGTTATCGTTTTTTCAAAGCTGTTATATGGATGATAAATGTAAATTGTCTTGGAGTTCTTTGATTTTCAAAAAGCTTTTGTAAAGTGTCACTAAAAAAATTAGCTGAAACATCACACTAGTATATGTTAGGAAACCAAGTTAAGTGTATTGTAGATTGGTGTGATAGGAGAATGGAAAGGGTTGTAATTATCGGACTCGAGTGAAGTTGGATCATTGTTACTAGTAGTGTGTCTTTATATCCGTATTTGGTCCTTTGTTTTTTCTTATTTATATTAAGTATATTGATATGGGCATAATTAGTAATCTTTCCTTATAACATTGAAATCTTGGATATTTTAGCTAAGTTGAGGACGCTGAGCTATTAAACAGTAAATGGGATCAGTTGGTCAAATAGCTAGCAAATACCGTTAACTATAGTAAGTGGATAATAGTACATTTGGGTTATCGTAATCTGTGTTGTTGAATTATTATTGTTACTCAAAATAAGAGTGCTGAAGTGAAAAGAAAACAGACTTGACAAATAATTTAAATTGTGTTTTATTTCTGAGAACTGAATGATAAATGAATTATTTTTCTGAAGATGAATTGAAATAAATGAGAAAACAATTATGGGATCATTTTACAATTGATAAAGATGAAAACTTGCAGCGGAAAGGGATTTGTTGTATTAAAAAATAATAATGGTCTTTTTTGTGTTTTTAATGATGCAAGTATTAATGTTGCGTATAATGCTTCCGTTAGCTCCTCGGTAGGTCATCAGTGTGTGTGTATAATGTATGTGTGTTTTTCTTATAGCAAAGCTACATCAGGCTATCTGCTGAGTCCAACGAGGTCATCAGTAAGTTTACCGAATTATAATGCTAATTTTTGGCGTTCTTAGCTGTGGAAAGGTTTTAAATTATTCAACAAACCCAGAGGAATAATTAGCTTCATATATGTTACAGGCTTACTTGGAAATGTAAGATTAATAAGCTATTACATAAAATCTAGGGACATAAAGAAAGATTTATGAAAGTTATTTATTTATTTTTAAAACTTTTATTTCTTAATGGTGGATATTTTATTATTATTATTTATCTAACTTTGTTATTAAGCAGTAAAACTGATAATAAAAACAAACGTTAATATAAACATTTAGATGTTTTTTGTAGAATTTCTATTGTTTGAGTGGCGTGAGACCAGTGTCGATAAAAAACTGATGTTATAAATACAGACTGAACGCTCAAATTTGTTTTGGGGCATATTTGAACAATATTTATTTACGTTAATATTCAGGTGAAATCTTAACCAGATATTTCACTCGAATATAATTATAAAGAATTATTAGATAATCAATTTTCCCTCCATTTCTAACAATTTTAATGACAATACTTTTATCTTTAATTGACCGAAATAAACCTAATGCTATAGTAACAAATTCAGAAATGAATGGGCTAAGTTAAACTGGTTCGAGTTATTGATAAACAGGTTGTTATGTGTGTAAAGACCTTGCTTTTATGACTGGTTGGTTGGACTTACTTTACAACTTTAACATAATTTTAATCTATGTCTACTTTACATTCACTTAAGACATGCTCCAAATTATTTGTTTTCGCATACGCGAATTTAGATCGTTCTAGCGATCGATTTAGTACAACCTGATATAATCAACTAGATTAAAAACTGATAAACAGTATTTTGGGTTTCTAAATGCAATATTCTGTCTTTAGTCTAAAACAGAAGATAAATCTACATTAATGTTAAAATACATATTAAGACAATATTCAAATAAAATGTATGAATAAATTAAGGAGATGATTTTAAGGAGAATAATATATAGTGTTTATTTGTTGGATAAGCTGAAAAAACATTTTGTTTAAGTATTTTAATCGTTTTCAAATTTTGTATTTGAAGTATTTTTTTCTATTTAATTTTATAAATTTTCTTTCTCTTTGTACCAAAATATAAAACAACTATACAAAAGCAAAGAAACATCAAAGACACTCCACCTTTAACTGGATCAATACCACTAAGAGCGAGCATACAACAAATTTACCTTTAAAAGGATTTACAAAGTGTTAATAAGAGGAAAGTGAAAAGTTATTCACTATCTTTTGTAAACGATGCCATTGATTTTTTGTGTGTGTTTTGCTATGCATACTGTGGTTATCTAACCTGGTTATTAACATTATAAGCCTTCAGACTTATTACTCAATCACCGGCAACCATATGCCTGATGTATCTGAAATTATTTTTTTGTCAACATAATTTTACCTTGCGTTGTTAAGTTTATATTTTTTTCTGAAGCTTCACTAATTTAAAGATTACCCTCTTCGGGAACTTTCAGAAGTAAGTGACATCTCATAATTTCGGTTAAAATGGGTGTAAGAGTAATTTAGGGGTTAAAATGTAATAATAAAAACGAGAATAATAAAATCGTAATATATCGTAAGGTTTTTTTTAAATTTTAAATTGTTACACGAAAATCAAATCACATGGTAGTACGTCTTGCGGCCAAAAAAAAAAAAAAGAACCCGCAGGACACAATGTGTTGTTATCAGCAGTGACTGTTTAGCAGTATTACACCTTCTCTCGCTCAGACTGTGGTAATCCAAACTAAAACCTATTTTCAGTGGATGTGCTCTGCATAACAAGTTCAATGCAATCCGTTAAGAAATGCCTGAGATATAACAGATTCAATTTTGATTGAATATTTTCCCCTTTTTTATTCTCCACACAAAAAAATACGAAAACTTTATTTGATAGAAAAACATATTTATTTTTACGGATTTTTAAAAAATTTGGTACACTTACAGATCTTTTCAATCTACAGTCAGAAGCTTTATTTGGTATATATATATATATATAAGACACATGTACAAAGTTGTCTAACAAAAACTCCCAAGTGTAACGAAAAGTTTTGCGCACTCCTACGCAAAAATTATGTGAGTTCTTGGTCTAATGTTTTTAATACAGCTTCACCTAGTAGTAAAAGTAATCATTTTTTAGTCTTTTGTTATTCGATTTAAAGACAACTGATTTAAAGCAGAAAAACTATAAGAGGAAAGTACGTGCAGATACATTTGGCTAGTCCAAATAAGCTAGGTTAGCCGTGTTTCGCCCAAGTTTTTAAATAATCATTCGGGTTGGCGGTTATTATACAATGATGCTTGATACAGCTGTTTTGATTGCATGAGGTGTGATGATAAGAAACTGTTAATTTAAATTCCAGTGTAAGACTGGAGGGAAGGTAGCTAGTCATCACCACCCACAGCCAACTCTTGGGCTACTGTTTTATCAACGAATAGTTGGATTGACCGTCACTTTATAACGCCCCCACAGCTGAAAGGGCGAGCATATTTGGTGTAACGGGGATTCAAACCCGCAACCCTCGAATTACGAGTCGAGTGCCTTAACCACCTGGCCATGCCGGGCCTAACCACGAAGAATTGAGGTCTATAAATTAGCGTTATAAGTCTGTAAACTTAAGCTGACCCACCATAGAACTGATTCTAGTAGATAACGGATCACGTAACATAATTTACGCGCAATTTTATTAAAGCACGATTTTGATGTTAAGATATATTTGTATTTGAAGTTTTTATTTTCAATGATGTGTCCATACTTGCTTCATTGGTATTTGTTTTTCATACAGATTAATGAAAACGGTTACATTAATTGCTACAATAATTGTGTGATAATATGATATCTCATGAATATATCCGACCAAATAAATTTACATGATCAATTTATTGATACAAATGACTTCCATACCATTTATAGCTGACATTAACTTTCGACAGAGCAAGCTACCTCCTTAGAACGAAATTAAAAATAAATCTGGTAATCAGTACGGCTAATTAGATATATTTTTCTCACTTCCCTTATTTTAAGTATGATAGCACTTAATAGTAGAGTTTCTAAATAATTCAAGCGCCGAAAAGCCACACAATCGAATTTTTAAAGGAAAAACCGACCATTCAGAGTACTGGTTGTGATATATTATGCTCAAAAGTACTAAAATACGCTACCATAGTCGCTAATGTCACAGGTATAACAATTCAGAAATTTCTAAAACAGCAAATTCTTTTTTTATGCAAAAACGGCTCGTTTGGGTTGAGAAAATATTTTACATAGAAGAGCGAACAACGTTTCGACCTTCTTCGGTCATCGTCAGGTTCTCAACAAGTGGGTTTCTCGACATCACTGAGCAAATTCTTTGGTACCTACCTGATGACGTCAGCGGTGACGCTAGTTCCTTTAACTACTCGGACTATTCCTACAATATTTCTTTAGCTTACTTGTATGGTCTTTCTATTTCGATAAATAAAAAATATGTATACATTTTTTTTAATAAACTGCAAACATATCATAAACGTACTTAAATATATTATAACTCTAATTCAACCTAACAGATGAGGTTACATATCGATGGATAGCCACGCAACAGTTTCTAAAGATAAAAGAAAGCAAAGAAGAAAGGATATTAAACATTATGAATTTGAAAAGAAAGTGAGGATTCTGCTACAAAAAAACAAAGAAACAAGAATTAAAACAGAATGATATATTTATTAAACTTAATCCCTACATTGATAGCTTTATACACTTATCTTTAGGCCAAAGTAAAGACTGTATTTTATAAACTTGTTATTACGGTTTAATTGTTGTGAAAGTTATAGCTATCAGAGATACGGGTATACTAAAAGTTTATAGATGTTGTGTATATTTCATGGAACTATAAACATTTAACACATAAAAAGGGGGGAAAATAACATTTTAACGGATGGTAGAGATTGGTTAGTCCTAAATAAATATATTAGGCTAAAATGAAAAATAGTATCGAAAATAAAATATGGTGGTAAAAAATAAAATTAGAAAGTAAAGCTATTAGATATATAAAACAGTATAGCCAACATCTTTAATGAAAGTAGTAATAAACAAATTATATAATGTATCTTGTTTAGGGAAAACAGAAATATTGATTGTTGGATTAAAAAACAAAAGAGTATGGACATCATTATAAATATCTAAATATCAGATTAACGGAGAGTGCAATAACACTTTCTGTACAGGGATGGCACAAATTCTTGTTTTAAAGTAATTCAAAATCCATCTGAAATTTATTCTGTACAAATAATTAAAAGCTAAATACGAGGAGATACCTGGCATAATCGCTCTACCCCTGTGTATATGCTGGTTTTCGGCTATTCATAGTGTCCAAAAATTGAAAATCAGCGAATGTCCAAAACCAAAGTTTCTTAGTTTCGTTCATCTTTCTTCAACAGGTCTAGAGCATCTACCTAGTTCTAGCGTTAACCTTTAATTTCATTATCATTTTATACAATAAAACAGTCTTCACGATCTTTGACTACTTATTTTATTATCATTATAAGCTATTTAAAGTTCTACCCCATACAGTGATATATCTACAGACTCGCACGACTAATAACTTCGATATCCGTAGTGTCAGAGCACAGATAGTTTATTGTGCAGCTTCGTCCTTATTTGTAAACAAACAGATTTTTAATATTGCTTTAAAATGCATTCTATAACCTAGTAATGCACGTACACCATTTTATAAAGATGTAAACATAAGTATTATGAAAAATAATTATCACTAAATAAAAAAAACAAACTGTGTATGATTGGCTACTGAACTTGAAAAGAGGAAACAAAAAGATAGCGATGGATGTGATCCGGTTAATGATCTCATAGTAGACTAAACCGTCTCATCTTTATATTGAGAATAAAATTCTTACATTGCTGGCTTCCTCACCGGCAAAAAAACAGAAACAGACATTTTAATGTTACTCTATTGTAAAATAGTCATAAAAGTATTATTCTAAAATTAACAAAAGGAATTGTATAATGATAAGAGCTGAAATTCTACTGAAACAGCAAGCTTTCGATAGACAATGTGGGAAAGCCATTAATGTAGAGATTTTATTCTCTACGTAAAGTCGAGACAGCCAAGGGATCATTAGCCAGATCAAGTGTTATGTTTTGTTTGGTTTATTATTTTTAAGTTCAATATCCATTCCTACAGCTTTTTTATTTAGTGATTTTTCTAATACTTGTACGCTATGAATATTTATTTCCGTAACAGTGAATTATTTAATTTTCATAAATTTGTATAAGAAAATTGTTGTTGTTTTGAAGTAAGCACAAAGCTACACAATGGGCTATCTGTGCTCTGCGTTGTAAGTCTGCAGACATACCGCTGAGCCACTTGGGGACTGTATAAGAGAAAGAAATTGTTACAGTTTCACTTTCATTCATGAATTCGTTGACATACTTATATATATGTTTGTGTTAATTTCCATATATTTTATATTTTTTATATAGCCGTGAACTAGCTAGTTTCATACTTACGTTATAATGCATTTAATGTTTGTGTTCTTAAACTTTTCTCTAAATGGTATATAACAACTTCACACTATTTAGAGACAATACTAGTCAGTAACACACTTTGGAAAAGGAAGTATGACGTAATACGTAACTATTATCATATAATATACATATTAATAAGTAATTTCACTTTAATTACATACAAATTAATAATTAGTTACTGGTGATCAATTAGTTAGTTGAAAAGATTAATATTCAAGTTGATAAAATATGCTTGTTTATTTTTGAATTTTGCGCAAAGCTACACGAGAGCTATTTACGCTAGCCGTCCCTAATTTTGGAGTGTAAGACTAGAGGGAAGGTAGCTAGTCATCACCACCCACCGCCAACTCTTGGGCTACTCTTTTACCAACGAATAGTGGGATTGACCGTAACATTGTAACGCCCCACGGCTGGGAGGGCGAGCATGTTTGGCGCGACCGGGATGCGAACCCGCGACCCTCAGATTACGAGTCGCACGCCCTAACACGCTTGGCCATGCCGGGCCAGGAAGGAAGAAACACCATATTAGGAGAAACAAGAAAACAGATCTCTTAGAAACAGTTTGTTTGTTTGTTTGTTTTGAATTTGCACAAAGCTACTCGAGGGCTATCTGTGCTAGCCGTCCCTAATTTAGCAATGTAAGACTAGAGGAAAGGCATCTAGACATCACCACACACCGCCAACTCTTGGGCTACTCTTTTACCAATGAATAGTAGGATTGACCGTAACATTATAACGCCCCACCGCTGAAAGGGCGAACATCTTTGGTGCGACGGAGATTCGAACTCACGACCCTCAAATTACGAGTCGAACGCCTTAACCAATCTAGCCATGCCGGGAATGATAAAATATACAGAAATATGTAATAACAGTCAAGTCCTAGACGTCAGTGAATGTTTTTCAACAAATGAAATTGTTTTTACTGATATATATATATATTTAAAATTGTTTGCCGTTAAGTACAAACATACACAAAGAGATATCTGTGCTCTGTCCACCACCGGTTTCAAAACCCGATTTATAGCTGTATGAGGTCGCAGAAATATATGTATACATATATTGTCCATATACAGAGACGCATAAGGTAATTGAAGTGTTTTTATTATGAGTACATATTTGACAATTGTGTTTCACGAATCTTCTATTGAAGTTACGTGGAGGCAGACTTAATAAATCAAAATATTCTTCTTTCGACCAAAGTAGATACAGACCCACTGACTTTCTGATTTATGACTTGGATCCGGGTTGATGATGTATAACTGTTTGATCACTCGCAAAACAACATCAAGTTCCTTTCTCACACTCACATTTTGTGACAGTATTGAATAAATGTCTATAGTATTCCTAGTTCCTTACGCATTAGTTACGATGTTCCTATACTGATCAGTTTTTAAATATACTGAAATTAATCATAGGCGAGAATATTTATGGTGTTGGGTAAGGCTTTACAAATTTTGTTTCACCAAGTTAAAGTGTGAATATGTAGCAAGAAGGTCACGTTTAAGAATAAAAAATAAAGAATGTATATCTTCCAGAATATTCATCCTGTCCTGCATCAATTCCTTTGTTTTGAAACTCTTTTTTTTTTTCCAAGAAATAATGCTTCGTAACTTCATACATATAGCTCAGTATCATAATCTGGTTGTAAAGATCGAGTAGAAATTTGTTTTCCATCCACAAAATTGATACTTAGGTGCTTGAAATTTGATATTATTATTACATTGTCAATTTAATGCATCATTATCAGTACATCCCATAACAAAACGTACAGGTACTTGACCTAAAAATACATTTTTGACAGATGCTTGTAAGTTTCCCTGAAGAATTAAAATGATTTGCACTCATTATTTTAGAAGATATTCAGGAGGTTCCTTTTTGAAAGCCTTTAGATTGCGACAAAATGACTGATGGAGTGATTCAAGTTTTAAACGTGTACCATTGGACAAGAACTTGTTTTGCAAAAAGACGTCTGAAGGCAAATGGCTAATTATTTCGACAATCAGAATACCTCAGGTATCCATGTTTCTGTCCTTGATTACATCGTTATCTCCATCTTTAAAGCCGAAATCATCAACACTACCTGTTGTGTCTACATAGACAATGTCAAATGATTCCTCTTATCACCTCCATTGTAACTCAGTGGATTTTCTATAAAATACTTATAAGTATAAAGATTGTTAAATGGTGAAGTGAGCTTGTTCTTCAGGTGTACATCGACTTGAAAAATAGAGAATGAAGAAATAGATTGACAGATGCAGCCTTATCTTCGTCTTATCTTATGTCAGTTCCATCATGTATACCAATATTTGACTTTACATCAAGACAGGATTCAGCCAAATCTAGGCATTTATCCTCTAAACCTGATGTTTTCACTGATGATAGAGGATAATATTGCATCCACTGGCCTTAATCAGTTATGGTTTATGTGAGAGGGAAAGAAATAGCTTTAGCTCAGATTTTGTACAATGACAAGGTTTGTTTTTATGTAGAATAGATATGACTGCATGTAGAAAATCTTGAGTCGATGTTTTTCATCTCTAGACGTCAATGATTCTGAACCTGGCGACATTCATTTTTTCTTTTTATTATGAGAACAGTCTGTTTAGTGTTCTGAGCCAAGCTCTGAGCTCCTTATGTTGTTTGTCATTTTTCAGAATCAGCAGGATATTTTTCTAGTGCAAAATATGCTGTTAAATGTACACCTGACTAAACAACTGGTTTTTTCTACGGCACCTTTCTTCAGAAAAGCTATACGTAAACAAAAGATGTTGCTTCGCACATCTTCCAAACCACGACTTCATTGTCACTGGTTACCTACAAAATCTAATAAATAATTTCCCACCTGGTAATTGTACTTTGTACCATAACCCATTAGGTCTTCATAGTAGGGCACTCTCATGATGACAGAACTAAAGCATAATGATGACGCTACCGTGTTCAAATACTATACACATATATATCTCGAAACATTTCTTCCTTTATATTTACCTCAGCAGTTTGAAGAGTTTCTTTAAAACAGGTAAAAATGAAATTTTGTAAATGTTTTAGTAATCATGACTCCATTCTGACCTTTAACTCTAATAAGGCTACTTGTGATGACCAAAAAAAAGAAAGACACATCCTTTCCATAAGAAATATTATGCTAATTAATTTGTACCAACGTTTTCAGTTTAAGTTACTGTCTGTAACAGTAGTAGTTATAATCTGTCCTTCACAGCATGGAAAGTTAAATCCTAGATCACTGAAAATATAAACAGGATTCTGCAGTTGACAACAGTCCATGGCAACAATCAAGAAACAAATAATTGTATAATGCAACATTTGTTTATTAAAAATAAGCCCATTTAGATACAATTCGTTTGGAACAGCACGATGTTCGATATACAACCACCTGTCTACATTTTCAACTTCTTGTGGAATGTTGAAAACAGATAATTGATCTGCAAATGATTTCTTCTGGTAGGGTTAAAGTTCTTTCATTTCCATAATATGATATTGATCAGATCGATTATGTTACTGTTCGGGACAGATCTTCCATTAATCACTACTTCTCCTCAATCATTCCATGTTACATTTTCATTTGACTGAATTACGTTTAATAGTATTTCAGCTTTTTCTTTGCATTTTAGAGATACACTGTTGATGACATCTAAATTTTCATGCATCACCAACTTCGTTTTAATTTTAATAGCTTCTATGGCTTGTGACTGAAAGGTTTGATGATGTTACTGCAGTTCAGTTAACACCTTAGCTTTATAATCTACAAGCAATTTATCATTGCGCATAAAAGACGTCATATTTTTATTTATTTTATGAGTGAGTGTTTCATAAACTTTAGGTTTATACAGTGATTGAAATAATTTTTAGGAATAAAAATCGTCTGTTTCGCAGGTTCTATTTTAAAATACAGTGGCTTTACTAATAGCCTGTCTTGCCAAACCATCAAATAATGAAAGTATTAGTGTCATAAGTAATAGTAAAAGCCCTCCTTTCTGTATGAGTAAGTTTCGATTTTGATTAACTGATGATTTCTTACTTATAAGCCATCTTGCTCAATAATTACCTGTATCATCGAAGTTTCTACTTTAATATGCTTGTCATGGGAATGTTACTCTTTCAAACACTTAATGATATAGTGTTAATTTAATAACACATTGAAACCAAAATGAGTTTTACTGCTTCAAGTTGGACCTGGGTAAAAGGGTGTTGTAAGCGGTAATCCATATTAAATTATAAATTATATTGTATAGAATATAAATTATTTTATATATACAGGACCAACCTGTCATCAAGCAAGTTGAATAAATATTTTAATACTTATATGAAAATGTGTATTTTAATGTAAACAGGGTGGTATATTTTTTTACAATGTGATTTGTTAATTGATAGATATCGTTTTCTTATCCTGACACATTTTCCTATTATCTGTTATTATACTAGCATACTGAGAATGATTTAAAATATGTAGGATTTTACTCTGCATTGACGAAAAGTTTAACTTCACACTATTGATAAAATTGAGACTAAATCAAGTAAACTCTCTAATTTTGCAAGAGAACTTTCCATCTTCACGTAAATATCTTTAACTCTTGAGACTATCACTATCCCATGATGTGATGTAATGCTCATCAAATTCGTCTGTAAGTTCACCAAGGTAATCACCTAGTCCCATCTGAAACGTGAATAAAGCAATTAGTATTGTAATATAAAATAGATGAATCTAACATCTTTAGTGCACGATACAGGTTCATACGCGAGTGAGCAGTCCTTGTATCTCCAATGAAGAGTAACAAGCTCATTATTAACCAATGTAACATCTTTGAAAATCTTGATGGGTCAGTTGTGATCTATTCTCAGAATACCCACAACAACCCTAAAAATAGTTAAGATAAAGTTTTGCAATTGATTTTCTGTCTGGATTAAGTTCTATGTTTTCAAGGGACAGTTGTACTCTTTTTTTTTTTGACATAACACAGTAAAGAGGTCATTTTTAACTTCCAGTTTAATTTTTAAAAATGCGTCTGTATAAAGTTTAAATAATTCTGTGAATTTTTGAAGGAAATGGTAAAATTCATATATTTTTAGTACTCGATAGCCAGTCTCAATCACTTTTTTAACCTATTCTGTAAATCCTATGACAATAAAAGTTCTCTCGTCGTTGTTGATTTTGTTGTTGTTTTAAATTAAGCACAAAGCTACACAATGGGCTATATGTGCTCTGCCCACTACGTGTATCGAAACCCGGTTTTTAGCATTGTAAGTCCACAGACATACCGCTGAGCCACTGGGGGGCGTTCTCTCGTCACTGGAGTGTTTACACAGTGGCGGGATTCTTAAACTGACACACGTGTTCAGAGAAAGAAAGCTCATTTTCTATTACTTAGCAAAACAGGATGATAGAGTTTTCTCAGAGCTAAAAGATTGCAATTAATGAAGCTGAAATAATTATCTAGTTTGAAAAATGTGTTGTAATCATAATGGGATGACCAACCAAATACTCACAGTACTTACTCGTCTATGGATATATAGACGTAAGGTCAACATACTTAATCTTTCACCTTCCTTCACATTGTACAAAAGTCTAGAAACATTGATTCTACAACCATAGAAGCTATTCCAGATGCTAGAAAACTAATTGAATTGGTATCAGAACACTTACTATAGGATCGTAATATAATTACACTCATGATAGTAAAATATGTAAAATTCATATACAGTTGTTGAAACTCTTGATAACACTAATTTTAAGGGATTCGACAGTCATAACCATTATATTTCCACCATTAGAAATAATACTGGATAAGGTAATTTAAAATAAAATAGACATAATTTTTTTTTATATTATGAATTGTGGCAAGGTAATTCCTATGTTCTTCAGAAAATAAGAACTCACAAAACCCGTTGCGTAAATTGTAGACTTTAAATACTGTTTGTTCGCCTTTAAAATCACAGACCTTACAGTAATTCACTTCATGAGCTTCATTTCTTGATAAGAATACAAAAAATAGACTGCTCGTCAATATTTTTAATGGAAGAAACATAGATATGTAGAGTGTATAATAATGTACATCCTGCACAATGCATGTCACTGCATCTGTGAAAATCAGTACAATGCTTTTCTGTTAATGATAACAAAACACTTTTTGAATAGAAAAAATTGTCACATGAAGAAACCTTCTGTTTACCACAAGTTGATTTGAATCTGCTGTGACAGTCCATAGATTTGCAGTATCTGTTACAATCAGAACAAGCCATTCATGCATTATTTACTGTAAGAAACATTACAATAACTTGCACAAGGTACTTATTTAAACTCAATAACCTCTTGCCAAAAACAGATCAGTAATAGGATATCCCAAGCAAATCCCTGATTGATGTAATAATCTGAAAATGGTTATCATGCAATCACAGAAACTTCTTTTAGGATATGAAGAACCTCGATAAATAAATCTATTGAAAGTAATTGAAGAAATAATGTTGATTTGAATGTACATATATCGTTCATCTTGCTGTTTCTTCAATTCCATAAGATCCTTTAGAAATATTATGCCCTTAACCATACGTATAGGTAACTGTCTTCTCTAATCTCTAATTTTATTATATATATATTTGAATTATTTCTAAGTTGTACTAAGACCCCTACTACAATTATTTTTTATAGATATAACTGAGTTTTTAAAGTGATCTGCACTCGACTTAGTGATTTTATTCCTACTGTTACCTATGAGCATTTCTAAAGTTTTGGCCTTAATTTTGAATGATTCATCCAACGTTAAATATTTTTTTACTCAAATTAACTTTTTCAACATTTAACAACATCATATCAGGTGAAAACACAATCTTGGCACATAAATATATACTAATAATTTTGCATAAATTATTTGAATAGGTTCACACTCTAACTGTGTTTATATGTTTCAGGAGAAAGTAGTTTCATTCAGTATATCCTGTAAATTACTGGTAACAGCTTTTAGAACATTTTTGGGAGGCTGCCCTTTATTAAACACGATATCATACAAAGAGGACATGATGTCATATTTGTGTCAAAAGTTTCTTTACATTGAGAATATCACAGTGGGCCATCAACTAGATGTTTGTAAAAAAAAAGAATACATAATAAGTATGTATATAAAAATAATAGAACTGAAAATGTTTCATTCAAAATATCAATATATATATATATATATATACATATATTGCTACCAGTATAAAAGGAATTCAGTCCTGCTTTATCTATATCAAACATTCGTTTAGGCCTTGAGAAAGTCTAAAAAAAAGAAATGAACAACATTGTACATAAATCAAATTCAAAACATATATAAATCTTCAACATATGTTATTAGAATATCTCTTCGACACAGATCATTTCATCCAACTTAGTATATTAACAGATAGTAGATGGAGATGAGCAGTTAACTCATTATCAGAGGTAGCCAAGTCCTGTATAAATAGAGATAAACTATCAAATGCGTAAAAATGAATACAAACTGTATAACTGATAACGTTTAATAAAGTTATATAAGAGTAAAACAAAACATAAAGTAAAACTATCAACAACCGAGTTAAAAGCATAAACAATCAAAATTTACTTCACTGTTTTTCTATCGTAGACAGAGGATGATGCACTAGCTGGAAGATTCCTATATTTATGCAGAATATCTCTTGGACATAGAATAAATGAAATTTATTTGGATGACTTTTCATAGTAGGCCAGTAGAATATATAATTACAAATATATAGGCGTCTTGGAAGATTCATGTTTTTCAGCAAATTGTGTAACATCATAAATACATACACTAAAACTCAGACAATATTTTATGATAATTTGACACATGAAGTAAAAAAACTTAA
This sequence comes from Tachypleus tridentatus, assembly GCF_004210375.1. Classification (NCBI taxonomy): domain Eukaryota; kingdom Metazoa; phylum Arthropoda; class Merostomata; order Xiphosura; family Limulidae; genus Tachypleus; species Tachypleus tridentatus. The sequence continues at coordinate 76,393,066 of NC_134832.1, read as the reverse complement.
GGCATTCATGTGATGTTGAAGAAAATGTGTTTCTGTTTCCTGTGGAATTAACTAATAATTAAGAATTGAGAAAGAGGATTAATATGATTTTAGTATCAGTCGATCTCGTACTGTGAACAAATAATGTACTCAAGAAAAAATGATGGAAGCACAAGTTCCAAAAAAAAAAGAAGTCAGGTCTGGTCAATGGAAGCCAAAGTAATAATTTCAGAGAGCAGATATTCGTTACTTTGAAAACATTGAAGTCGAAAAACATAGGCCAAATTATACAGTCTGATTGATAAATGCTATATAGTAAATGAAATAAAAGAATGCACCTAGAAATGGTGTAAACTAAGTAACATTTGATGGGCCAGTGTGGCAATCGAAGGAAGGTGACTAGAAAACTGCAAATTGATTCTGAACTGGTATTGAACATTGTGTATTAACTTTATTTGACCATTCTCTGGTTTCTTGGGAAAGTAAAACAAAATCATAAGATAAAAGAATTGTAAACTACGTGAACAAAAACATCAAGTCCTAATTTTTATACGTTTTTATAATATTATCATCAAATTTTAACTTGTATTTCTGCCCAATAGTAGGTAATGCTGTGTCTAAATTTTGGTCACATGTGCATGAAATAATACAATTGCTTTAATGAGCAGTATTACTCTTTTATACGTATAGAAAAATCTTTGGGCTTGGCATTTTTTATTTACGTTTTTGATTGTTTCTAGTATTAACTATGAAGATAGTCATCTACTGACAATGTTTATAGAGGTATGTACTGCCTGTTTGCAGGAATAAGATATGGTTTATGGTCTTCATTTTATTGGGCTATGTGATGTTACACTATTGTATACTATGATCAACCTATCATGTTGGGTTGATATTTACGATCCCATTGCATTGTATTGATGACCAATGTCCCTTGTTGCTACAAGTGAAAAGTTTGATAAAGAAACTATTGTACATTATACTTAAATGCATAAGTTGCAGAATAGTGCTATAAGTAGTCATATTTTGCACCAAACCATAGCATACTATATTTCGCATTCTCATGTTCTTTGTTTATAGGCTTATGCCATTTCATTTATCATTTGAGGAATTGAAAGAGTAATACCACGGAAAGCAGCGTAGCTACAAGTTCAGTTTGTGTATAACTCTGGACAACACAAAGTTATTCCGCAGAAAACTTAAATGTTTTGGGTATTTTAATATTGCTGATTTAAAAGTGAATTGAGAATTTGTTCATCGCCTCCTCGTTTTGAATCATTGTAATAGGTTTCCAATTTATCAGCAGTATGTGAAATACAATGAAATCATCTCAAAACAATAGATTTATGCTGTGAAATTAAGTTTACTTAGAAAGTTTAATTAGTAAAAGACATACGTGTTTTTATAATTTAAAAAATTGACTGTATGGTATTGGTGTAAAAATCCAAATATATTTTTCTGATATAATTGCAGAAAATTTCACCACATTTGACTAATTCAGTTTGCTAGAACATTCGAAAAGTCCTAGGAATGAGCATAAAAAGGGTAAAGTCGGACACCTTTTTCTCATTTACTCTATTGATCATTTTGTCTTGCTTCATGGGTAGTCAAAACAATGCCCAGTTTTCTTCCTCGGACCATACCTGCGATATATACAAATTCTGTAAAACTTTATTTATAAAAATATTCTAAACTCTAATTCTGTAAACATAAGTTATTTTATATCATTTAGTTTCTTAGTTCCTGTAGTAGACCGTTGAAATCATCTACAGGCTTAATAAGCTCAAAGACGATAATGATTATGTTCATGATTAGAATTTGTATTGTTCATGGTGAATTGGCTATTGAAAGATATATTTTAAATGGTGCACTTCGAATAAATTTCATGACAAGACCAGAGACTTCCAGAAACCCTGGTTTTAACTGCGAAAAAGTATTGTTCAAGTCTTATTTTCGAAGTGTTTTACCTCTTACAAGAAAAAATGCTCTTAATTTTTCATAATAAAAAGTAAACTGTGTATAATTACAAATCTAAACATTTGATAAAAGGCGGGTCTTGTGCGGATAGTAAAGTAACATCACACAAACCTGTAAATGTAGGTAGTGGAATAATTAAGAGTACAGACTACCACAAAACACAATGTTTGTGTGTATAAGCTTTAAATCTAATGTATTTTCTTTGCGTGTCAGTCAAGTCTAACCTATGGTATAATCGCTGTTTAAACAATGCGCTCAGTGTCGTTTTGCTTGCTAATTGTATGTTGTCGGTAATTTGAACACTGTTTTTTGTTTCACATTAGTTTCTACTGATCGACTATTATCCTTCATGAGCATAGGTTATACTCCACTGTTGGTTGTTGTTAGCATTAATATTAACTAATGTAATCAACACAGTACATTTAGTAAGTTTATCATTAGAATAATTATTGACATCATCCGTAAATTACGAATCTAAGAATAAAATGAATATGAAGCCCATATTTTAAAGATTATATTTACAAGTATTTTTTCTTTTGTTTTATAGAGTCATACATGATTAATCACTTTACATCTATCCTATCTAATGATCATGTTCACCAATTTTCTGGTGAAGTCATATGCGAGTAACTAAATAAAATAAGTATAATATAAAGGTTACGCTCACAAGCCCTTTTTTGAATGATCCGTATGTGGGTAATCAATTCAACCGAGTATCATGTGACTTCATAAATAGTCATATTGAAATATATTTGGATATAATACTACAAAGTCTAGAAACAACTATTTGTGAGATAATAATGTTTTTCTGCACAACGTTTTCTCTCTAACAGTAAAATATGATCATGTAAACACTCATGGTACATGTTTACAATTATTTTCGAATCGTGTATTTGTCATTTGAAATTATAAAAAACTACTGTCTGTCTCTAGTCTTTAGTACCCTACCGCACGTTAAGCGATTGATCGCCACTTTTATAATGGCCTCAAAGCTTAAAATACAAGAAATATTTTGTGGTATCACCCGAATTTGAACCCACATAGTTATTCTAGTACCCTGGAAGTGCTCCCTGATTGGCTACCTCAAGCGATAGAGGTAAGGACGATGACACAAAGTAGAACAAGGGATGGCAAAGACGATGACGTCACAGTTTTACAAAGTGGAATCAGAGGGTGTGGCTCCAGAGAGCATATTACTAGAACTCATAGTTTCATAAAGTGGCATAAGATGGCGCGTTCGTATGGGAGGAGGTGACATCATAATGGTACTCACCTGAAAGCATGTTGCAAGGGTCGTGTTGTTGATGGTTTGCTAAGATATAGTTTTAGCATATGTTTAGGTCATCAGCATTATAGTTTCACTTCTATACGTAACTAAATATCCTAAAACGTTTAGTTAATAATTTACAAGTAAAATTATTAGTTGAACGAAAGAGTTAATATAGCTGATTGTATTTTCATTTGGTTGTTGATGTGCATGTATCATAAAAGTTTTAAAAACTTTGCAAGTAAAACTTTTTAAAGAGACAAATATTATAACAAAGTCATGCGAAAATTACCACACATAATATATCAATTTATAACTAACCCCATCACTTAAATGAGCAAATATTACAGCATAATTAATAATTTACCTTACATACTTTCACAGTTATCTGTTTCTTTATGTATAAGGCAGTAACTGATGTCACTAATTCATTATGTCTTTAGTTTTCACTTCTCTAACTGATATTTTCTATAATATACAATTATTTGTCCTGAATAGATTTAACATTGATTATAACCTATTTTCAGTTATTATAAATAAAACCATTACTTGAACAAGACAGTAACATTATTATTTCATAGATGATTGTGTTTTTAATGATATAAGTATCGATTTAGTACCCGTTTAACGTACATGACTATAGGTTTTTGCTTCTGTATTTAATTTGTGTGATAAAGTTTTACATTTTCTGATATATTACACCCTTGTGCAAATTAATTGAAATAAGACGGAAAATTACGATTTTTTCAATTTTGTGCATTTTATTTCTGAGAATTCAAAAATTATTCACAAATTAATACATGATATGACCGCCTTTAATTTTCAAAAGATCATTAATTTGCTTTAACATCGAGTTCACGAGTTGACTGTAATCTTTACTAATTTTTGTAAACGGTACCACACCTAAATTATGGCCTCAATTAGCTTATCTTTCGTATTACAGTCTATTTCCCGTGTCTTTCTTTACAAATCGTCCAAAGATTTTCAATAGGATTTAAGTCCGGAGAGTTTTCAGGTCAGTCCAGCGCCTTTATTCGCGTTGTAGTTATAAAATTATTCACAAGTTTTGATGTGTGGCATGTTTTCCGAGCTGATTGATGTGAAATTCTCGAAGTTTATCACCTGGAGATCTGCGAACATGCAGACTTCTTTGACCCTGTACGAAGAAATGAGTCTCGTCACTGAATAACACCTTTCTCCATTGTTCTTGCGTCCAGTTCTTGTATTTAAAACCTCATTTATACCGTTTTTTCTTCATTGAGTTGGTAAGAAGTTGTTTTTTGACTGGTCTTCTTGCTCTTCTAACGCAATTTCGAATGACGTAATATTCCTCAAAATTTCGTCATATATCCCAAAAATAGATCGACCGTACTGCAAAACACATGACGCCGTCTGTGTGACAAAATGACTGTTAAAGGAAATCAGCGGGTCCAGAGAGCCTACACCGGCCGCCATGTTGAAAATATTGTAAAATGACCAATTATTTCAATTAATTTGCACAAGGGTGTGTATATAAAACACTTAATATTGCTAAATTATTGGTTCTAGTCTTCATTTCTATAATTAATATGTTGTATAACATATTTTGACACCTATTCTCCCTGAAAAGAACATTTACTTGAATTTCTAGATAATATATAATATGAAATAATTTAAATTTGATATTTAGCTTTATAAGTTCGTCCATATAATTATTCCGTTAAAGTTTACTCGGAAAAGATTAAATACTATTCAACATAAATAATTTTGTACATTACTTTTAGAAAATAAAACTGATATTCTAACCTTTCTTCAGATGCTTTGATATGTGTTTAGGCATATTCTGACAAGTCTACACTAAAAGTAATTGCATATAGATATTATTTTCACTTCTGTCTGAGCATCCCTAACATTGAACGCAAATGAGACAATTCAATACATGTAGTTACCAAATGGTATGGATACTTCAACCATATTGAGTATTTAGTCTGACTCATTACTGTCAATAGTATGTCGACCCTTTAATAGAAGAAAGGGATGATAAGATTCAAAAATCAGTATGGGAGAAAAGATAATTTTGTGAAAACAACAGTTAAACCAGTCAATCATAATATATAGTATAGTGACACATACTATACTACGTAGTATATGCCGCTCTTTATGATTATACAATCATTAATGAGGTATAAATATCATACATATATTTATATTATATTTAATACTGAAACTAATCCTACTGATTAATATAAAATGTCCAGTTTCTACATAGATGTCAAATTAATTATAATGTTATAACATCACAAGCATTGATTTTTCATGTAAATTGAAAAACAGTAAATTGGCCTTTTATGACAAATTAGACTTCATGAACTGATCGTGTTTCTACAATGTGTTTAAGTATCTTATACACATCTCCATACAGATATGTTGTAATCAAAGCATCTAAGTAAAATCACAAACTTAAAATAAGAATGGTGCCACAAAAATAAGGGATTAAGATATTAGAATACATATATATATATATATCATAATTCATGGTAAACTGGTAAGAAAGATCAAACAATAGATTAATGATTATTTTCATTGTAAACATTAGAATTAAGAAGCTTTGTTTATAAGTACGAGTGTTCAATCATAGCTGTTTATAAGTACGAGTGTTCAATCATAGCTTTTTCTATTTTCTCAACAAATCTTCATTTGAAAAACACGATTCCAATTTCTCCGTATGCCTAAAGTCCAATATAATAATATTTGTGATGTATCCAAGTCTCCTAGCATGTGGTTAGTTAAACAGAATAAATCACTGTAGTTAAAATATAATGGAATTTCCAAAAGTGATTCGAATTAATATGATCCTTGAATATTTCTTCAATTACAAAATCTAGAAAACATATTGTGCACTTAAAATCCATAACAGAGTTGGCTATTCCATAATGCTAAAATTTCGAATATTAGATATTTGTACCCTTTTGTTATACCTCTAATACCTCTTAACCCTTAAACAGCGAGAATGTTGTAGGCATCAATATCAGTTGATGATATCCGCCGTTTAAGAATTAAAATGATAGAATAAAAGGTCAATAGACGTGAGAGTAAATTTAAACTCTATGCATTTTCAAACTAATAGGTAATTAGTACATTTTATGATAAATAAAAAATTCAAAGAGAGCAATATTAACTTAATTATTTATTCAGAAATAAAACATTCTGTTTCAACGTATATTTGCACTTTCAAGATGGCTATTTTTTACTTAGATATTGTGAAGTGAAACATATGTATGATAACATACGTATGACAACATATGTATGATAACTCATTCTTTTATTCTCCCTCTCAAAAATCATCAGCTCATTTTTCTTACAATCATGACATGTAACTAATTTGTTTATGACTGATTATTGGCTTTCAAACTTTACTTCTTACTTTTTGATACCTACTTTTCCACCATAGCTCTAAAAAACTATATCCAACCTAAGAAGGTATTAGTTTTTCTTCAACTGAATGGGAAGTAATGAAACAGCGAATCCTGACAATTTTAGTGTAGCTGTATAAATAAAAATTAGACACGATTTTTTACTAGATGGCTGGAATTGTATACTTTGTATGTTGTGTGTTAATAAAATATTTTATTTTATTTATGTTTTGAATTGGCCATTATGGTATTGATATGACATATAATAAGGTTCTCGTTGTTTTATCAAATTCAAAATAGCAAAATTTACATGCACATGTTTGACATTCTAATACGTAAATACTATAGTTGACATTCGTGATGAAAAAAAAAGTAAATGTTCGAATTAAATCATTACGTATTGATATACATGCTGAACAAATATACCTTATTTGTTAACAAAACTTTGTGAACTATGACGCCTTCATTTCTCTCACCTTTCTGCGTCCAAGGTATCGGGATAACTATCACTCCTCTTTGCCACTCAGAAATACACAGTGGCACCAAACAACCCGAAATGGATTTTAGAAATACCTGACTGAGTTTTTATACTCAGTGGTTTAGCGGTAAGTTTGAAGGCTTCAAACACTAAAAATCTAGATTTTATAGCAATAGTACACATAGCACTGATAGCCCATTGTAAAACTTTGCACTTAATAACAAACAATCAAATACTTAATTTCTTAATATGAAAATTGTCGGGTGCTTAATCAGCTTTAAAGTAGTTTCCTATATTTATCTAGACATTTATGTTACGCATTTCAGCTACCTCTAGCTTCAGTGGTTTAAAAATTTGGTAGGGTAAGTGGCTAAACTGTTCCAGAACCTAGGACGCCTAAAAAAAAAAAGAGATAAGTGGAAAGTATAGAAGTTTTACACGAAAAAGCGAAAAATACTATTAAAAAGAAAAGAATGAAGTAAGAGTTTCAAAGATAAGTAAAATCAGTAATAACTCAGTCGTGTCTCCATTCTTTATAAGTAAAATCAATAATAACTCAGTCGTGTCTTCATTCTTTATAAGTAAAATCAATAATAACTCAGTCGTGTCTTCATTCTTTATAAGTAAAATCAATAATAACTCAGTCGTGTCTTCATTCTTTATAAGTAAAATCAATAATAACTCAGTCGTGTCTTCATTCTTTATAAGTAAAATCAATAATATCTCAGTCGTGTCTTCATTCTTTATAAGTAAAATCAACAATAACTCAGTCGTGTCTTCATTCTTTATAAGTAAAATCAATAATAACTCAGTCTTGTCTTCATTATTTATAAGTAAAATCAATAATAACTCAGTCGTGTCTTCATTCTTTATAAGTAGAATCAATAATAACTCAGTCGTGTCTTCATTATTTATAAGTAAAATCAATAATAACTCAGTCTTGTCTTCATTCTTTATAAGTAAAATCAATAATAACTCAGTCGTGTCTTCATTCTTTATAAGTAAAATCAATAATAACTCAGTCTTGTCTTCATTATTTATAAGTAAAATCAATAATAACTCAGTCTTGTCTTCATTCTTTATAAGTAAAATCAACAATATCTCAGTCGTGTCTTCATTCTTTATAAGTAGAATCAATAAAAACTCAGTCGTGTCTTCATTCTTTATAAGTAAAATCTATAATATCTCAGTCGTGTCTTCATTCTTTATAAGTAAAATCAACAATAACTCAGTCGTGTCTTCATTCTTTATAAGTAAAATCAATAATAACTCAGTCTTGTCTTCATTATTTATAAGTAAAATCAATAATAACTCAGTCGTGTCTTCATTATTTATAAGTAAAATCAATAATAACTCAGTCTTGTCTTCATTCTTTATAAGTAAAATCAATAATAACTCAGTCTTGTCTTCATTCTTCATAAGTAAAATCAATAATAACTCAGTCTTGTCTTCATTCTTTATAAGTAAAATCAATAATAACTCAGTTGTGTCTTCATTCTTTATAAGTAAAATCAACAATAACTCAGTCGTGTCTTCATTCTTTATGCTCACTATTTATTGACGAATATTTTATCTTCTCTCTTGGAGAGCTACCTGCTACCTTTATGATATGTGATAGAAACATAGTTTGTAAAACTACGGTAGTAAATAATATCTTTACAATGACAATATAACATTACTTCTTATTAAAACAATAGTTACATTCAATGTAATATAGAGACTTATAACTGCAAAACATTAATATAAGTTTTTAATAATATCGTATGCTTACAGGGAAAATATATATTTTGAAAGCTTGTTGATTATTAAATATATAACATCACAAACGAAATATTATCTTTTATTAATTACTCACGTTTTAAATTTGAAACAGAAGATTTCATAATGTTAAACTAACCAAACAAATTTAATAGCTGTTTGTATTTGGGAGGGCAGAAAGAGATTGCATCCATTATGCAGTCGTTTTACAATATCTGTTGTTTACTATTAAAGAAGTATTTTGACGTTAGCTATTATGTGATAGAAGAAAATAATTTTGCATCTATGGCTGTAAGAGAAAAGGTAATGAGTTGATATCGAACAGAAAACGTACCACAGAATGTTTTAGATCCTCTCTATGTCGCAGACTAAAGTAGATAAAATTCAACATAAAGCCAAACTTCTCTCTGTTATGAATTCAAAACTTGAAACAAAACTTTTGTACGCGGTTACTAAATAATTTTGCTCTTTAAAGCAGAATAAATTAAGAACTAGAAAAAACAGATATTTATGCCAGCATAAAAGAGCTTGAGATTATTTCAGCTAATGATAAAAAATGAATGTTAACACACTTTGTAATATGACAACTCCAACCATAGCCATTAGTCAGTGATATTCACTTTTAAATATCACTTAGTGATCTTCATATGCAATTAAAGGATATAAGGGTTAACCACTTTGTAACAGAGGATTCACTTACTTAAGAAGATCTACGCAATTCAAAATAAAAGATATTTGGAATTTATAACATTTCAGATATGTAAAGCCCAAGTCACTGTTATAAAATTTTATTTTGTCAATTCTGTGGTTTTCTTAAAGGAATACGTTAACCACTGTAGTAGCATTCTCAGGACAAATATTATCATTTATCAGCTTAAGCAAGGGTCAATTTCCTTAACATGTGATAGCATAATCGATCCTCGGATAGGGTCATTATAAAGTGTGGCATAGATAATATGAGTCCACAAAAGACTGTATCCTACTAAAGTTTATTGTATACACACCACACTTTTACATTCCTATATGGATCTTGTTAAATAGTCTCTAACAAATGCGTACACCTATTAAGTTGTTCCAAGATGAAAAGCGAATAATCTACTAAAATAATATTTTTCCGTATGTTGTTGACTCGCTGGAAATGTACTTGGAATCACTACATATGAGCTATTTGTTTATTGTTACGAGCGTAATACGCCTCGATAAGTGTCTGGCGGAGAAACCAGCTTTGAAAAATCTATTTTCAATGATATTGAGTATAACACAAGTCCTGTTGTTGCTGAGAATATATAAACCTGCTCAGAACCAGCAAGTAATGACTGCATCAAGTTTAAATGGACAGATAGTAGTAATGTAATTGTGTTGTAGGTAATGGTTTGTCTAATCCGGGTGCATGAGCAACTATATCATTTATTGCCTTGATAACCTACTAATAATCCATTGAGAGACTTGTATCCGTTTGACAATAACATGCTATGAATAATCACTTCCAACACTTAGTGATTCTTCACGTGAGCATAACAGCCAAATGTCTCTATTTTTTAGGATATGATTGTGGTTCATAAACTATTTGGAACATTTTAAACTCTGTGATTTGTTTCAAAGTAACAATGAAGAAAATACTGTTAGATTATTATATATATTTAGGCTGAATTATAATTCGTTTCCATTCAGATAAAACGACCTCTCACCAGATGCATTACTTTTATAGTAATAGACTGGGATGATTATTAGCATTACTGTATAAGAAGAAATTTGCCTTGTCATGACTATAATATTAAACATTCTGATGACTCTTTTATTATTTACTGTAAATATACCCTAAACGACATAATGTAACTGGTAATGATTGGAAACTAATATATGTGTTTATTTGAGTTATTGAAAAAGAAGCCATATTGGAAAATACTGCTGGGTTAACCCTTAATTCAATTTGTAAACCTCTTACCTCGTGAAGGAGGGATCAACTGATTCCTGTAGCTACAAAGACATATATATACAAGTATATAAACTAGTGCCCAATTAGGTGGTTTTTCAAGATACCCAAGGTAAGGCTCAATAGAGGGCTTTCACTCTGAGAGAGGAAGAATGTTATCGTTTGAACTATTAACAAGTGATTTATTAGGAACCGATACCATGTTAATCTTTTAGCTCAGACGTTAGTGCACCTGGTGTACTGGAGGTTTCGGATTCGACCACCACCCGAGGAAGTACAAAGATGTTATTACCATATGTGCTTCAAATTCAACTAGAGGTAATAAAGGTGGGTCACCACACATCACTCTGATTTACCTAATTGCAAATTTAACATACATTTCATCTGGTTTAACAAACATGCAAAAATCTCTTTTATTTTAATATGATAAAAAGGTCTTACAAATATATATTAATCAGTTATATGATAGCTAAATGACACCAATGAAACAGTGTTCATAAAATATAGAAAATAAATATTCAAGATACGGTTCCAACGAAAAAGTATTTAATAATATAAACTCTCTTTATCCAAAACTTTTATTATTGCGTTTGATTACTTTAGTTCTCCCTTGTACCTCTGTAATGGAAATAACAGGTATTTAGTATGTGTAGTTTTATCAAATTAGGACTAATGCCATAATTTTTATTATTCAAATTTGTCATCACTGACGTCTGAATAGTTATCTCTGAGCTCGGAAATCATACATGATATGAATTATTACAGTAGTATATACTGTTATGATACCATTTGTTCTCTGCAGAGTGGAAATGTTCTAGACCAGATAATCTACTTCCTAACTGATAAATACTTCCTTACGATTTCCAACAACCGTTTCTTAACCAGTCTATAACGCTATTGCCCAATTTTGAAACATCTGCCCTAACCAACAGCACTACGTCTACTTCCCGTGTAAATATATTCTATCACTAAACCTTGACAGAGTTGGTCACGTGATAATTTCCTCCGTGACGTTTAGCCATGGATGACTCATGCTACAGCTAATCGCTCGTGCTAGACCTGTTGCTACTCCATTCGTCACTATATCGTGCTGTTTCACTGGTGAACACAAATAGTCACCATAGCTTACAGTTTTACAGAAAGGTAAGCCATCAGTGATGTTACATTTCACTTTGCAATTTATTAATAGATAGATAGTATTGACTGTGTACAAATTCTAGAATATAGAAATTACTGTGTCTTGACACTAAAATATTAAGTATTAATTTAAGTTTCAAAGGCTGACTTTTATTGTTGCTCATGAAACATAACAGTGTTGTCTGTTCTTCGGTTTCTAAATTCAGAAAAGTTTAAAGAAGTAAGAATGTAATCTTTAGTTGTTGTGGTTCTCAAAGTGATTTAGTGTGTTTTTTCTCCCATATTGCTAGTTTTTTAAGTTTTTTTTTTCTAATTCTCTAGTTAGTTAATCTAAGTTTTCGCGTTTGATGGGTTGGACTGTTTCCCAGTGTTCGGAACATATTGCTGATTTACGAATGCCCACGCAGTCTAATCAATATAAAAAAAGAGAAGTTTGTTGAAAAATTGTCACTTCTTTGTATTTTGTTTCATTAAATAATTTAGATGCTATATTAATCTATAAGAAAGTTTGAATGGTACTAAGCAAGTTAATATAATAAACTTTGAATGGTACTGGGCAAGCTAATATAATAAACGTTAAATGGTACTGGGCAAGTTAATACAATAATAATAAACTTTGAATGGTACTGAGCAAGCTACTATAATAAATTTTGAATGGTTCTGAACAAGCTAATATAATAAACTTTGAACGGTATTGGACAAGCCAATATAATGAACTTTGAATGGTACTGGAAAAGCTAATATAATAGACTTTGAATGGTACTGGACAAGCTAATATGAAGTTCTCACATTACATAGTGTTCTTCTTTTTACTTTTAAAGTATACTGATGTTAATTTCTAATTTAACTCAAAATATAATACGTAAAAGAACTTATATATAGTCACAGCTGCAAAGTTTTAAATATGTTTGTTTTTTTTAATTTCGCGCAAAGCTACACAAGGGCTATCTGCGCTAGCCATCACTAATTTTGCAGTGTAAGACTAGAGGGAAGGCAGCTAGTTATCACCACCCATCGCCAACTCTTGGGCTACTCTTTTATCAACGAACAGTGGGATTGACCGTGACGTTATAACGCACCTACGATTGAAATGGCGAGCATGTTTGGTGCGACGGTTTTAAATACGATAGCAAGTTCTATTTACATCCGTGTTTGGCTGTTAAGTTATGGCCCAGAATTACTTAGCTGTTTTAAAATAGTGATAAAGAAGTAAGCTTCTTTTTATCAGTTTCTGCTAGAATTCCTTTTAAAATATCTTTAGTTATTTTGAGAATTCGTGTGCAATGTTAAAGGTGAAATTTTAGTTTCTACTAGAATAATCAACGTTGGACTGATAGCAGCAATAAATGTAAACTGTGACTCAATAACAATAGTTTGCTTACTCATGGACTAGTATAATGTCATCTCTAACTATTTAATAATCACTCCACGAAATGTTCCCGAATAAAAGCGTAACTGTATATTTTACGTGTTCGTTCACCTAATTCTGTAATTTGCCGCGAACGCCATCAACGTAGTTTGTTCGTGCATGACGTCACTAGACGTCACAGGCAAATGTTAAGAACTGTTTCAAGAATGCATATTAAAGTATGTGAATGGTATAGTAGGATTGAGATTACATGAAAAGTGGTTTCGACGTATGTATAAGGAACTACTGTACTTATTTTCTCCGGTAAGTTACAGAGTGGCTTTTGTTTAATTTACAATACAATATTCACTATGTTTGAGAAATCTTTTTCAGAAATGTTTGAAAGAGATTTAAATCTATGAATATTTCATTCCAACTAAATTACACATAAATACCAGTTTCTTTTGTTGTTGTTCAGAAAACCAGAAAGTGTTGCTTGGTTTCTGAGATAATCCAGTTGTGGGTTATGTTTATATTTTATGTATTTTCAGACTTGTTGGAATAGTTCACTGTGCTTCGAATTCTTAAACTGGGTCAGAAAACGAGCAGAACTTCGTTCATGTCCGGAGCGGCTCAAGTGGAGAGACTGCCCGGGGTTCCCAGCATGTTACATACGAGCGGCCTTTTACGACCTCGGCTGCATCTCGCATTATCAGAAGGTTCATTTTGTTGTTCAGGCTGCCCATCGGTCCACTCTTCTCCACCTCTTCAGAAACGGTCGCGACTGGACTCAGTAGTGACTGTTCAATGCACTCACTCAGCGTCTACAGGAGATTTGTCGTCCACTAAGACCAATAAAATCGGTAATTTAAAACACGTGCGCGTAGTGCATCCGAATGAATTGGCAGACAATGTGTCACGGACTAACCCCCTTTCCTCCTCTTCACCTATTATTTTAGATTGTCGTCCATTTCTTAGTTACAACAAAAATCACATAAGTGGCGCAATTAATTTGAACTGTTCCGACCGAATCAACCAGAGACGCCTACAACAAGGGCGGGTGGCACTGTGGGATCTGGTCAGTTCTAGGGAAGGGAAAGAGCTTCTCCGAAGAAATATGAACAACGAAGTCGTAGTTTACGACGATTCCACGACGGACATTGAAAAGCTTCCAGTGTTTCACCCATTAACATTGGTTTTGAACATTCTTTGTGAAAATGGTGCGAAAATATCAGTGTTAAAAGGTAAGTTCATATGTTATTGTTATGTTTTAGTGACGTTTTAATAACTTGCACAACCGTAAGTAAAAAAAGACAAAGATATGAAATATATAAAATTAATCTTGTTTTGAATATGGATACGGTAGCCGCAGATCGGAACAACTTCTCCCGATTATACTAATATGAACTAGCTGAATTATGCATAACTGAGATATTTCACGCGTAACCATTATTTTGAGTAGAAATAACGTAGTAACTTCCCGATGGTTGAGGTAATCAACTAAAACTCGAAAACTGTCCTATTATACTTGCAATAGGTGACGTCAACATAAATTTAATGAGGCTTAAAACTTTCAAGGAAAGTTTTTTTTTATTTGTAACTTCGCACAAAGCTAAACGAGGGCTATCTGCACTAGCCGTCCATTATCAGCAGAAAAAGACTACAAGAAAGGAAGTTACTCATCGCCACCTACTGCCAACTCTAAGGCTACTTTTTTGCAAACGAATAGTGGGATTTATCGTCACATAATAACGCCCGTACAACTGAAAGGGTGAGAATAGTTGGTGGGAGACAGAGATTCGAACCTGCAGCCCCCAGATTGCAATCAAGCCCCCTAATCACCTGATCATGCCAGTCCTTAATAGGAGAGGGGAGTAACTTGATTTAATTCATTTCTGGCACAGAGGTCCAATTATATTTAAACAATAAAAGTATGGTTCCATTAAGACTGATGTCTTTGTATTGGATGATTTTTTTATGTGCATTATATTTATAGCATGTTATGGGCTACAAGATTTTTAAATAGATCTTTTCACAGTTTACCTTTCTCGTTTGTTGGTAAACACAAAACTATAAAATAGATTATTTGAGCCGTGTCTAGAAGGGATCGAACCTCAAATATAACCTTCATACTTGTCGTGGAGTCATGAAATTCTGCGTGGACGGAAGTCCTTGATTTTGTAATTATTGCATATATTCCTTGAATAATGTTACATATTATATTGATGATTAATATTAGCAGAGCTAATATTTTTGTCAGCTACAATAATATACATTATATGGTACGATCAACAATAGTGTGGATATGTCAATTGAAAAATTGTGTTCATTGTTAATACCTTAAGTGATTACCAAACTTTCATGTCTCTGAGGCACTATTTTTAATAAAAAACAAATTCATGAACGTTGCATTGTTTCTCTACTCAGTTTGTTTATTAATTAATAAGTTGCTAGGCAGTTTTTAGGTATCACGTCAATGTTACATGTTTATAAAGTGGACTCATTAACTTTATGTTCTTAACTAAAATTGTCACCAAATATGAAGATGCTTCACAGCACTTTCATACTAAAATATAATCAGTTTTATTGGGTGTTAAAATTAATTTAATAATATTATTGAGTATGTAACACGAATCGTCGCCATCACTCAAGTCCTTAATAGCTATATCTTAAAAAAACATCGCACGTAATATGTTGAACAACTAAATGAACGAATTTGTTTGTTGTATATTCTTATACTGTGACGATCTCAGTTCGAACGTTACATCATTTACCCACTAGTTTGATATCTACTTACAATCTGAATTTAATAACTTTAATATGAAATCACCAACAATATAACGCTTTTAACGTAAGGGTAATATTTCGAGGTAAATTAACAAGAATGGCACTGTTTCAGAACATGTGCAACCTCCTTGTTATACAAGTTCTCCAGCAGTCAAGGCAACCGATCGTTGTCTTGGTTGCATGAGTCAGAGCGTCCATGTAGGACACATATTTAGCTAAACCTCTCCACCCGCTTGGTATTTTCTACTCTACATTTGGAAGTGCGCTCATGCCTAGACAGTGAATAAGACAGTGGCCCACGCTCATAGAGAAAACTTTTCTTAACTCTGCATATTAGCCTAAGAAAGTACACACTAGTGACTAGCCGATTACAATAAACAAAAGTACTGTGAAAGAAACTAGTAGACTATACTGGGCCCGGTAACCTAGTTTTCAACAATAATTTAGAGTATCTAGCTCCTTAAAAAATACGCCTTTTATAACAAGATCTCTCCTACAACTATAATGCTACTGGTCTTGCTGATTTTTCGGGTAAAAGATTTTTTTCTAAGGTAGTTATTTCACGCTAGAACATTTTTCTATGTGTAGTAATGCCATTAAACTCGTTGTTACAACGCTAAAATCAGGGGTTCGATTCCCCTCAGTAGATTCAGCAGATAACTCTATTGTTATTTCGTATAAACAACAGGTATATGCTTAAAAAGTTCCAGGACATTTCCTTGGTGTATTGAAAGTACACTAAGTTTTCTGTATTCCTCGCTATTAGTGATACCTGAGTTTGGATATCAGTGGAATTATCAACAGTTTCTAACTCAGTTAACAACATTAAAATCTAGGGTTCGATTTCCACGTAGTGGCTTTACTCTCAAACAACAAAAACAAATAACTCAGTTAACAACATCACGTAACAGAGAGGTGTAGCACTGAATCATAAATCCACCTTTTTAACTGTTCCTCGTCTCCTAAGAGCTGCTTTCTAGAGTTAGCTTTAAGATGTTTTGCCAACGAACCACATCTTCAAGTAAATCCCAAATTTGAACTGTCACTGGATTTGAATACGGGCCTATTAGCTGACAGAATAAAATGTCGCGATTCATTTTTCACGTCACATTAGCCATCATTTTCTACAAAACTATGAATCACAGACTTCGATACGGATCGCTTATTGTCTTTTGTGTGTTACTAACGTTTTGGTTTAATCGTCTCTACAAATCCGAGTTTTTAGTAAAACTACATTTCAGTTAGCAGTAATTATACAGTTGGTTAAAAACACTAGTATGGTGTTTTGTTTGACTTTGTTTCGAAAATAATATATTTCATAATAATAATAATAATATTATATCTATAATTAGTTATATCAGAAAAACATAATTACCTGAAAATATTTTGGCATATATTTGCTTATGACTTTAGAAAGAAAATTTGGGTGCCTAAAATAAGATTCACATCTGGAAATTATTCGTTAAGAAGTTTCACATAACGTGTAAGAAATTTTTTTTTTGTGTGCTATGAGTGTGTTTTTCTTATAGCAAAGCCACATCGGGCTATCTGCTGAGTCCACCGAGGGTTTTGCTATGTGTGTATGTTTTCTTATAAGAAAACCACATCAGGTTATCTGCTGAGCCCATCGCGGGGAATCGAACGTCTGATTTTAGCGTTGTAAATCCGTAGACACAGCACTGTACTAGCGGGGGCGGTTCTGCTCTGAGAAATTCAGCAAGGTTTTGTTAATTTTTGTCACAAACCGTTATTTTCGAAGATGTGGTTCAAAACTGTTGGAAAGCCGATACATTTTAGAATAAAAATTATTTCCCGTAAAATTACAAGATTTCTTTTGCGTCTGTTTTTTTTTTATGTCTTTTTCTCAAAAAACGACATCATCGATAATCGGCACGTGTTTCACAAAAATACAAGATTTGTTTTTTAGTTGAATAATCATTTATATTTCGAGTTTTATTATATCCTTCAACTCGGACTTCTAATCTGAGAATTCCAGTATTGATTATACGAATAAGTACTGCTAGATGCTAATATTGTAACAAGATGTTTGTAAGTCCAAGATTTCCTGCAGGAAAGAATAGATTGGCTAAGTAATGGTCCATTTACCAGCATCACACTGTATTTACATTAATTGCTTTACACGTCATGTTAATATATCATTTAATTTTTACTTCAGTGGGTAATGTAACAGTGAGTCAGGGATCAGTGATCATAAAGTAATCGTTGTCGCTTCAACGAGGGTTAACTGAACCTTCACGTCTGTTTGTAAATATCTCTTGGGATCTCTAATTGATCCTAATTAATGGATTCCCCCTCCTAATTAATTCTGACTTTCTGGATCAATATAATTACTATAACATCAAACGGGTACAGCATATTTTATGATGCCTTTTCTTGATAAATCAATCCTGTTGGAATCGTCGTATTAACTCGATAACTTAAATCACATTTTTAAAATATCGTGCGTTAAGAAAACTTTTGCTGTAGAAGTCATAATATACATGTTGCGAATTCAACAGAAGAATAAAATCTTCAAATCCACATAGCACTTGTATGATTTAAATGTAATAGCATAGATTAAAAAATAACAATTATGCATTTTTATTTTCGATGTGTTTAATATTTTAAACTTCTACAGTCATGTTTTATCTTCTGGTTACTTATGTCCCGCTTCTTTAATTTTTAACCGTTAAAATTGATAATTTTAAAAAGGTTGGGCAACCTTTTTCATGTATTTTTCTTTATATAAATGTGATATATAGATATTACAGACAAACATTTCTATATTTTCTACAAGTTAATATTAACCAGGTCGACTGGATGACGAATGGTCAGTTTTGCCCTGCATGTTTTGCAGTGGTTGTCTGCACGTATACTACAAAGGAAGTAGGAGAGCATTTCCTTCCTAAAACTTGGTGATTCCTGGGGCGGTAATGACCTGGCACTGGTTAAGTCTCCACTGTTTTAGCAGTTGTTAACTTCTGAATTATGCGATACTTACACACACACACACACATCATTTTTTATCTACACACCACACATAAACACATCGACTGCACATCTACATTACGCAAAGAAAAAAATAAATGGAAGACAGCAATGCACTTAAGTAACAAGTTAGTTGTAAACTGGCAAACAACGATTTATAAGCATGAAGAACTAGTTTTATTTTTGGGGTACATAATACACATTTCGACAAAACATTAGTTTGATTTCTTCAGATATGAAGTATACACCCCCCGAAACGTAAAGCCACTTCATTATGCTTATAAATTGTTGTCTGTCAATTTACTGTTATATTAGCATAAAGTGCCTCCATACACAAGCACAGGCAAATAGAAAGTTTTTGCAGTAATCTTTTTTTTTTCTTTTTCGAATAACTTTCGTAAGATACTTTGCAGTGATGTGAATTGTTTAGTAATGGTTTATGTATCGCTACTTGAACGACTCGATATTTGTCATAAAGATAAAAAATAAATTTTTGTATTACTTTTGTATACTGTTTTTTGATTATTGAGAAGAAAATACGTTGTGAAACTATGAGTTTTTGTGTCTATCGGTTTTAGTTGTATTTACGTTTTGTTTCGACTTATGTAAAAAGATAGTGTATTTGAACTTCTGTTTACTTCAGTGATTTTTAAAAGCTATAGCAACTAAAACGTTTTTTTGTGTTAACGCAATCTGATCGCAAATCACAAAACATAAAATAACGTAAAAACTATATATATATCATCTGTAAAATTTATCTGGATAAGATATTTTTATTGTAGGTGGTTGGCGGGAATTTCAGCGTTGCCATGGGGATCTCTGTACCTCTTTGATCAAGAACAAAGTAAACGAGGAAGTTCAACCAATAGGTTTAAATCTACCTTTCTCTCCTTCCATTTTATCGTCATCGCCAGTAGAAATTCCTACGATACAAGTGCCTTCTGTTTGGAATAAAGATCCCAGCAGGGAAGACATGGAGAACACACCAGCGTCCGAAATTTTACCTTTTCTTTTCCTCGGCAACGAACGGGATGCAACTAATTTGGCCAACCTCAGGAAGCTGGGAATTGGGCACGTGCTCAGTGTTACTGTTCATAATACTGGACACCATAATTCATCAGGAATCATTTATAAACGACTTCCGGCATCTGATAGTTGTCATCAAAACATTAAACAATACTTTGAAGAGGCTTTTGATTTCATAGGTGAGCTTTATTGTTATTTTATAAATGTGTTCAAACTAGATAAAGGTATGAAACACTTTATGCTTTTAAAATTGATCTTAAAGTTTAATGTGAAAAAAACACTTAGTAAATTAAATCCAATTTCATTGCAATTCTGAATAATATGTTCATATTCATTCCATACTAGGTTTAACCATGTGCTGCAACAGACCTTTGAGGTAAAAAGTAAAAGTGGCATGTATAAAATTATAAAACTTAAAACATGCAGAATACTTTACCATATGAGTAATATAACGTTTCCATTGTTAAATATCATTATGATAAATTGAAAAAGTTTTTCTGTGATATAAATAAGAAATGAAAGTTCTAGAGAATTAATAAATGACTGAAACTAATTTCTGTTGTCGCTTGTTGTCTTTCTATTTTTCTGTATTTGACTTTCTTAACATTTATTTAGCCGTTATGAGTTCTGTCAGGGTAGAGGATAAAACCTAATGCAGAATGTCTGACAAATAAAGAACGTTCCTTCAGTATTCATTCTGTTTAGGAGTTGTAGTTACTATATCGAATATTACTAAGTTCCGAATGAAAGTAGTTTGTTTTAAACAATGAAGTTGGAAAAACTACGTGAAGTTTTGTTTATATACTTTATGAGTAGTTGACCCAAGGTATCATTTTATGAGTGAAAGCACTGATCAATTATTCTTAATATTTTAGAAACTGGTTAAAAAGTAAACGAAAAACATAAATATTTGTATTATAAAAATAATGTCTAGGGTATTTTAAATTAGGAACAAGGAAAGCGTTAACCTGCTACCAGCGTCCCTATTACCAATTGAAATACATAAAAGAGACATTTTTGTATGTTTGTTTATAAATGGTACGTACAGTGTTGGCCCATGGTGAGTCACTGTTTGCACTCATGGCTCGCTTACTTTTAGTGTTATATATATCAGTTTGCCTTTCGTGCAGACTTTGTGATCATTAGCGTTTGTTTGCCTCGATTAGCGGTAGTCCTATGGATTAAACATGGTCCGAAAGTAGAATCCGCAGCTATTGTTGGAGAACATTTTAAAAGTATGACAATTTTTTCGATAGGAGGGGGTGCTTTGTTCCTCACCCCAAAAGGACGCTTAAAAGGACCTTCTATAATCAGAACACTCGTGTTCCGCGTGTAGAAACCTGACAGCTGTTTTGTAACGTGACTCTCGTCTTCTTGGAATTATTCATTGTTTGGGGGGACACGTCATGAAGTAGCGGTCTGACACCGGTTTCCACATACAGCTTCACCGACAGTGTATATTGTTCACGTGACTTTACAAAGCAGCCGACATAATAACTACCTGAATGACTTCATCGCTCTTTGATGGAAACTTAGCATCCCATGTGACGTAGATGCACAATAAAAAATCATTGTTTAGTGGTTAAGTGTAATTAGAATTTTTATTTGCTCGAATTAAACACCTGGTGACTAATGGTAGAATAATGCACCATTGTATTGTAATTCTTGCTATTTGGAACTTAGTACATCTTTCGAACTGTTTGAATGACAGTTTTGTAGTGAATGAAATATTAACTTTTGTATGTATATGAAACTAAAACGTGACATCACGTTGTAATAAATAGGTAATTTAAAAGGTATTTAAGCACAGCGTTATCAATTTTGAAATATATTTGTTATCAACAATTTTTATATACTGTGTATAAAAAATAGAAAAACAATTGCAGTAACACACCAATATAAACCGCTAAAACAGCAATTAATGTATTGTAAGGCATAAGTGAATGTATATATATATATATATTTATATGTACACACTTACAAACTTATAGAGCAATAACACGCCTTCTCTGAAACGTTTAAGATTTGATTGTGTTTTGTGTTAAGTATGTTTTTCAGTACCCAGATATCTTTGTTGCTTTACGACAAAAAAACAAACAAACTCAAACAACCAAACGTTTTCCGGCTGGAACGTTGCCCTGAAGCAACATAAGGAAGGGTGAAGTCGGCACAAGCTGGAAAATATGACTCAGTTCTCTCTTCTGTTTTTTTTTTACCGTTACTCATTTGCTACCTGTATAGTTACCATATAGAGAGGGGAAGGGGACAACGTGGGGCTTAGGCGGTTGTTTTTGTCTCTCCATTCATGACAAACTATTCTGCTATCCACACTGTTATTAGTTCTCTTTACGTCAGATCGTATGAATCAGCACTCAGCATATCTGTCGTCCCGGGACACTGAACAGTGGGGTCGAGGAGAGAGCTGTATGTGCATTACGTCATCTCATCACAGCATAGAACACCTGTGGGGCCTACCTAACATTTTAAGGAGCGGGAACTTTTTTGTTTAAAGTTAAGTACAAAGCTACACAATGGGTGATCTTTGCTCTGCCTACCACGGTTATCGAAACCCGATTTATAGCATTGTGAATCTTCACACTTGGAGACAGAACGAGGAAAGTGACAAAGTTTACATATTTAATCACACTGTTATAAATACTCTGATATAGCTCTAAACTTCTAAATCGTAACTCTGCAAGAGGAATTAGAGAAACGTCTCCCAGATCAAGCTCCACATGGCTCTAATTTCTTTTTTTTGGTTTTTTAACGTATTATAAGGATCTTATCCGTGTTTTAGTATTTGTATAATATCCTGATTTCTCTTTTTAAATTTTTCTGTATTTAAAAGAATCAACGGTATCCATGTTGTTAATGCAATTTTATAAATAGTGTAAGTTTCCAACTCTTTGTGCATGTCACCACTACTTAAAACTTGGTTCACATTCAAATATTGAATGAGAATAGTGCTGGTTTTAGTGTCTGAATCGGTTAAAAATATCCATAACCAGTTTATGTTTCTCTTTTCACACTAGTTTATTTATAGACATGCTTGAAACGAAAGTAGGCGTTCTCTTACCGAAATTGTGTCGTTAAACAGCGAAAACGCAAACTACACGTGTTTATGAGTAAAGAAGAAAAGAGCGACTTTTTAAAACATGACTCATTATTTCTGTAGACATATAGAAAGAAACCCATGTGGGGCTTTGTAAATGCGTTAACGTCTTTGAATTAGCCAATACTGCAGTCGTGATCAAATGTCAGATCACACATTACTGGTAGAACCATTTGTTATATTGAACATTGTTTAAGAGATCGGGCTGTATACAACTTTCTACTTTTTGAGATTGTTCTAGACTTTTAGTAAATAAAACACAAACAATATTTCTACAAAAATCCTTTACGGTCAGTCTGCTTTAAATTAATATGTTGAAGAATCAACTAAACCTTTTTCACTAAAATAAAATTGTACAATATTCAAGTTAATACTGTAGTCAGGATCGAGTTAAGACTACAGTGGAAACATCGGCAAATTCGGTTCTTGGGGTCTCTTTTATTCCCCAATCCCTCTTTTTGTTTACTCATCAAAGCAATCCTTTACAAAGTATAATGTTTTTAAAATAGTATAGTTTTCAGCTTTAGAAAATTAGTTAAGAGGGGTATTTAAAAAACAAAACAGGACATAGTCACTGTGGGTTTTTTGACATTGTAGGATCGTAGACAGCTGCCTACTCTAACTTTTAGTTAATCCGTTCCTGACTGTTGTACTGATTTTTACTTTTGTTTCTTTTTATTTATTTTCTTTTTAACTGATGACGTATTCAGTGGGCAAACTGTGAGATAACGTAGACTAAAAATCCAGTAACGGACATAGAATAGCCTTTCCTAAGCAATCGGTAAAATGACAGCTCGAAGCACTTGTAAGACACACAAAATGAGGGGAGTACGACAGTCACTAGATATATGTATAATATATCACACAGTGGCATTTTGAAGTTAAAAACCCGTAATGGTTAAACAGTTAGACCTATGAAACCCCAAATAATCTCATATTTAAACACCAGTTGATTGAAACAGCAAGAATACCAAATTCTTATACAGTCCAAGACAACACTTCACAGAGTTTGTGAGTTAACTAAACAATTGAAATAATTGATTTTTATTTGAACTGTAGTAAATACAGTGTTATATAATTTATGACGTTGTGATAACTTTTTGAAACAACTTTGAGGTTGTTCTTAGTACATACCATTATAAGAGAGCTAATGGTGTTTCTTTGGTTTATTGATCCTAGCTGTGCTGATGCGCCTTGAATAGGCAATGCTGCAGTCCACATCAGAGGATACAGTCAATCAAAGAATACATTCAATTTCACCTTTGATGAAAAATAAAAGGCATTTTTAATACACAATATATATACAAGGTAGTGAATGTCTTCGAAGAATATATATATATATGTATATGGGACAGGCGAGGAAGCTACACCAGGTGTCCACTTGACGTAATTCAGTGCCAACTTAATAAAGATTCACTTGTTATTTATGTAAACTTAATACTTGTTTGATGTACTGGCAATCTTTGAGATCCCTTACCAGTCAAAATAGAGACCTTCTGTACCTTCTTCCACACCAGAAACAGTAGGAAACGTGATTTTGTGTAATTCAGGTTGTAATTTGGTGTGTGTGTGTGTTTTTTTTACTTACGTAAAAACGTAAAATTAGTAAGGTAGCCCTGTGAGAGTGAGCTTAAGGGTGTAGAGACACAATCATGTTCTTGTTGAAACACCAGTTGTTTGACATAGAGAAAATACTTAACTTTTACACACTAAGATATATAATATGTCGGTTTAAAATAGACTCAACACTTTCCTTGAAACTGTACCATTGTTAATAATTAGAATCTTGTGTCGCTTCTAGTTGGTAAAGAAATGGATACATTCAAAACTTATGTAGTCAGATAAATAAAACCGTATTCATTTATAACCTAAACTGTGGAATAATGTAAATGCACTTAATTTGTGTTTTTACAAAGCGAAACATTTTGTCTTCTAAGTAGCAAATGATATTAACGGAGACTTTGCACACTTGTGAAACTGATACGGGTTCGTTTATATATTACTGGCTAGAATACAGTTGCTCCAAATTTATGTATTTCATGAAAGCGCCTTTTTAGGCAAAATAAACTAGATATTGAGATATTTGAGAAGTAATAAATGTTAACAAATTATCTTTTAACTAAATATCTCAAATTGTAAATTGATAATGCTTATTGTACCAGAAAGATAAAGAAGACAGGAGATATATCTGTCTTCCTTTATACAATTATATTAATATGTGTTCTACTAAAATCTACAAGATATACGTCCAAGTTACAATTTCATCTTAAAAGCTTCGTACTTAAAAAAGGATAACCGCTTTTATGTACATAATATGTAGTTCCAAGATTTGCAAATTTTTCTGTTTACTTTTGTAGGATGTTATGGAATGAACTCTATGTTTAAATTTTTATTTTATATTTAACTAGCTTTTGGGACTCATGAGAATTAAAAATATAAATTTTTTGGAAAAGTCGACTTAAGCTCTACAACACCACTTTTTCTTTGTTTTCAGACGAAGTCAGGTTACATGATTCCAAAGTACTGGTCCATTGTCAAGCAGGAATCTCAAGATCTCCAACCATTGCAATTGGTTACATCATGCACCACACTCATATGTCTCTTGTAGATGCTTATCGACTAGTAAAGACCAGACGGCCTACCATATCTCCCAATCTAAACTTTATGGGTCAGCTTCTGGAACTAGAACAGATGTTGCATCGAGATGGGTCTTCCGAACCTGATTGCAAACCTTGTAAACAGTGCATCGGAATGAAGTCTAAACCTTCTGAGAACGTTGAGCCTGTGGTTTGATAAAAAACGTTGGCCATATATGATGACTCGTTCATTTGCTTCAGAGTCCTTGAGGCCTCAACAGAATCCAAAGGCCTAACTTTCTAAAACTGGGTTCCTGAGTTCATGAAATGACAAAATGATACAAATGGTTGATTAATTCTTACAAACTCTTCCACTGGGACTGTTGGATAATTACACAATTCAAAGAAATAATTCCTTCTTATCCATCACTGTAGAGAAGACAGTGTCATATAATAATGATACTATGATATATTTTTGAAACAATTTTAAGGTAATCCCAAGTACATCAATTATGCTCTGAGTGTTGTGCCATTTCTGAAATGATTAGACGTTACTTCCAGCCGTGGACAATATTTAATGAATGAGATTAACTTTCCTCTCTAGCTCAGACATTAGATACTTATAGTCAGCTATGTGATATTAAGCTACGTTCCCACAATGTAGCCTTCCTTGCTAAATTAACTAGCTGTTAATAATAGAAATAAGCATCGTTTTAGTTCTTCAGTGAGATACATGGAATATTAATCAATACTTCTTGAGAAAGTGCTTAAATGTTGATACAAATCAACAATAACTGAAAATGAGTGGCCTTTTAGTGACATATTTCTTGTCTTTACCTGACTTCAGAAAAATAGTTTTATGTCTAATTTTTTCTAATGATAAATTAGAGATCAAACAGCCAATACTGCTTGTCTTGATAGTTCCAAATAAAAATTTGATTATTGAACAAGAGAAATACTTAATGTAACTTGAGATTTCTCCCAACTAAAACTTTTTTGCACGATAATCACGAGGGATGAAGATTCTGACAGATATCTTTAAAAGTACTCAAATGAAAACGTTATATATATATATATATGTGTGTGTGTGTGTACAGCTTTTTGATGACTAGAATAACTTGTTCTTTTTCAAGAAATCATACACTGTATTCATTGTTCTTGAGAAATCAAGAGCTGCTTCACTATTTTCAAGATGTGTACACTGATTATTTAAGAAAACAAGTAAAGTTGGTTGAAGTGTCATAAAATACTTTAAGGTAGAAATAATTTTCTGAAAGCCTTCAAAAGACAGCTATCAGATTAAATAATAGGACGACGTGAAATTAGATATACATTACCAAGTATGAAGTGAAAGAAACAACTTTCCAAATGTTTTGTTATGACAACAAATGTTGCTTATGACGGAATGTAAGGGCAGTTAATTATCAATTATTCTTGTGTCAGGTTAAGCGTTGAGCAATGACAACTCTAGTCAATTTATGTTTTTGTTTTCAGCTGTGAGGTGTGAGTGTTGTGGAAATAGTTTGATTTCAGAGAAGATGTCTTTAATCGATTTATATACGTAATTACACACTCTGCGGTTCTTAATTCAGAAGTTTCTAACCATAAAATTTCAGTAATAATTCTTAGAAAGCCATGGTGTTTCCTAAGTGATATATGTATATATATTATTAGAATTATATCACTATTGCAGAATATATTACCCAATTTATAGCATATGAACTGTATTTTATAGGTAAAATGAGGAATAGTGTTTGTTTTTCTCTGAAACAATATTTTCCTAAAGTATTAAATTAATGGATGTAAAACTGTGTATGTTTGTATGTATTACTATAAAACCAGTGAAATATTTAAATTAACCTGTATGTATAGAAATATCAGTTTGGTGATAATCACCTGGCTGGATCAAGAGAGAAGAAACATAAAACCCAACATGCCTTCGATAGCCAAGTACAAATAAATGAAAGTAGATATCTCTGTTTTTAATTGTTTAATATTTTGATTAACCTAAACAGTAGGCCTTAATATATTTTTAGAATGAAGCAGTTTAGAATAAAATGTTTTTTTCTATATGATATACGAAACTTTGGTGTTTTAGTGTGTATTCAAACTTGGAAGTGTTGTCTCACAGTTTATGAAAAAAAAAGGAGTATTGGTTTCAGAGACTATTTAGAATTTACTAACGTTAATTTAAGCTGTATAAGACGAAATTATTCGGATTACTTTATTATTTAATTTGTTTAATTATTAATTTTTGTCTATTTATGAGATTGACGGTGTTCACTTGGCCTGGAATGTAAAATTACAATGATCGTGTCTCACTAAAAATATTTTATTTTTGATTATTATTTAGCGTGGTTATATCGTCAAGGGTACTTCATATTTACAAAAAGAATAAATTGAGGTCTAGAGAAATATATATGTACATTTAAAAGTGACAAATGAATAACGCTTAAAGCCAGAAAAATAAATCATATCTTGGAATGTACAATAAAATAATATTTGGAGTCAATTTTAAACGAAGGAACACAAAGGGTAACATGATATACATAATCATTACGTTACTCTGTGTGTTATACTGAATATATAAGTAAAACGAAACAAAGATGTGTTTTAAAAATAAAAGAAACTATGCCAATTTAAAAAACAACAACAATATTATGACACACATAATTGCTCATAAGCTAACAGCAACGTTTTATTGAGATACATTTTTTGTGACGCAATGAAAACTATAATGTGGCGTATTGAAAAGTCCAAGTAATATCATTAAATTTAAAAGATGAAACTGTATTTTTTAGATAGCTGAGAGAAAAAAATGGTTAACATTATAACTTTTGTAAACATATTCCAACAGGCACAAAACACATTGTGAAGATGAACTTTATTTGATAAGATGCAGTTTTTTATAGCTAATAACGACAACGTAACATAATATGTATATATATTTAAATAAACCCACGGAATGGTTTTTGAACACTACTTTTATGTCCTGGAATATTAATGATAGCTTATGATTTATTAACGCCCGATAAAAACTGTTTCAATCTGTGTACATTGACGAGAAGTATCACAAATATGTACACATTTTTAATTCTAGGATGTAATATATATATAAAACAGGATTACACCTTTATATTGGAAGAAAATAATATACATCGAATAAAACTAGCAGTACCAAACAATACTGTTTATTTCAGAGGTTCACATTGATACACAAATTCCTAATAAAGGTAAACAAATTAAATCGGACACTGCGATTTTTGAAAAGTCAATCTGTTTTTTCAGGTTGAAAATAATAAAAACACTTTTATAAATCATATATAAAACATTACAGAGGGCTTTTACTGTATGTGTGTAAGCAAAGTGTACAAGGTGTTATTGTTAAATGTTGTGTCTTTAAAATTAATGTTTTAAAACAACTATAATAAAGTGTCAAATATGTAATATTCAGTATGATCTGAAAATATCTAACAATGAAATCTCCCCTTAACAAAAACCCTTAAAGCGAGGTACAATAATGTATAAACGATAAACCAATTTACAATACATCTGGTTTTTAAATTTAAAGTAAGTATTATTACTAAGAATCGTTTATAGCAGCTTGTTCTCAGAAGATCATATTGATAAACCTTCATTAAGAAATATTTTAAAGGTTTGAGTACGCTATACAAAAAAAATTATGAATATGCAAATTGTAGTTAATATAAAGTTGCCGATTAAATGTATTTATTAGTACAATATTTCGCATTGTTTTGCATTACGTAGATATCGCGATTGAACTAAAAATTGGAAGGGTATGAAAGGTTCCTTCCGACGCAAAATATTCAGATCACAAAGACGCGTTCTTAGAAGATTCAAAATGGGGGATTCTGTATTCTTAGTGGCATTGAAAAACTGAATGTGGATTAACTTGGGGCACCAGAACTGTCTGGATAGCGACTTACCTTTTCGAAGCGCAGACGTATTAAGAAACGAGCAGCGTATTGTAACAGGTGAGAATCTACGAATACAAACGTAATTAACCATAAGTATTATTCACATATTACAGACAACAGTACAAGACATAATCAAAAATGATTTCTATCTGAAAACAGGACCAACAGGGTTTTATTTGCTAAGATAAGCCTTACAGTCATTTTCACATTCAACTGCTACATACTTCATAAAGCTTGAAATGGGTATTTATGCAATGATGTAAAAAGACATATCAATCAATTTTCTGAACAAAATGCTTGTGGATTTATATGCAATCAGACTATTGAAACAAGTGCTAAGAAATTTTCGTCCGTGTACACTAGATGGATTATAAAAGATCTTCATTGAGGAGAGGACATGGCAGCCTTATGATGGAGTCTTTGGCAAAGAAAACTGCTCTGCGAGGTTATTGTCAGGATAAACTGTCGTCAGAAAGAGCATGATCAGACCTGACAAAATAGACTGTAAAGACGTGGTGAAGTTCAAAATCATTTTAATATAATGTACTCAACCTCTTAACAAGAGCTAGATTATTAGAACATCTTAGTCAGAAACATACATAATGGGAAGACTGTTCTTATCTTGGAACATAAAATTGTTTAAAAGGCTTATGTCTATTATTACACAGATGACAAACTTGACCAAAGACATTCTAAGAATTTTCAAAATTGTAAAAGATAATCAACTAGTTTATTCAAAATATTACAAATAATAACAACAGGAAGAAGCTTCATGTCACAAAGAGTCTTCTGTAAGGATCTGCTTTATTTTACCTGCAATGTTGAAATACATAAAAATAATTTGTTTTAACACTTTACTTTTTAAATATTTATGTTACAGTAGAGTAGCTGATAAATATTATGCTATTAATTTTTTAACTTTAAAATAAAAATGTGATACTCTCAATGTGCAAAGAAAAGAATTATGTAGCTTTGTAGTTAACAACAAAAATCTTAAATACTTTTGTATATGTATATGAAATTACTTTACAACAGCTAGTCTGAGTTTTAATTACATTTCTAAGATATCTTCATCACTCAATTCTGGTTGGCTAGTAAAGACACTAGAACATTCCCATGATGCTTCTTCAGACAACAAATCATATTCATATTTAAACAATATGTTTTTTAAATTCATTTTTCTCATTGACTTTTAGCTTCTAATTTTAATAATTTTGCAATTTTAAGCAATTAACTCTTTTATGTTTTTCTACTTGGTTAAGAAAACCATGATAATCAGACATGATCAAATCCTGTTGGCACTAATAAATATAAATAAATATAATAATAATAAATATAAATTGAATTAAGATTTGAATTTTAATTGTGAACAAATTTTTGTCCGTGATTCAAATCTCGGACGTGAGCTTCCAATTTATTTTTACGTATTATAATCTCAAATGACTAGAAATTTTTATTTATGTTTAAAAATTCATTGAATTTCGATATGTATCAAATTTATGATATTTGCCAACATGATTGATACACACAATTTTCTTTCTTAAAGCAAATGTATTCTAATATAGAAAGAAAAACAATATAATGTATAATAACAGTCATTATAAATAGTTGAAAGCTCGGCATGACCAGGTGGTTAAGGCACTCGACTCGTAATCCGAGGATCGCGGGTTCGAATCCCGGTCACACCAAACATTCTCGCCCTTTCAACTGTGGGGGTGTTATAATGTGACGGTCAATCCCACTATTCGTTAATAAAAGAACAGCCCAAGAGTTGGCAGTAGGTGGTAATGATTAGGTGCCTTCCCTCTAGTCTTACACTGCAAAATTAGAAACGGCTAGTGCAGATAGCCCTAGTGTAGCTTTGCGCTAAATTCAAAACAAACCAATCCTATATAATTAATCAAGTTTGTTTTTTCCGCTCCTTTTTTTTATGGTGTTTACAGACATAAAATATTATGAAGTTTTACATACAGTCATGTGAAAAAGTTAGGACACCCCATGAAAGCCTGTGTACTTTTGTAACATTTTTGAATATATAGATATTTAATCTCGATTTTAATAATACTGAGAGATTATAGGAATATAACTGAACAATTAAAACTGAAGAAAAGATTTTTCAAGATCTTTTGTAAATGTAATTCTACAAAAATGAATATTCTAACTGAGGAAAAAGTTAAGACACCCTACCCCCTAATAGCTAGTGTTACCCAGTTTGGCTGAAATAAATGCAGTGTGACGCTTCTTGTAGCCATCTACCAGTGTCCGACATCGGTCTGAAGAAAGTTTACCCCACTTCTCAATGCAAAATTCTTTCAGCTGTGAGATGTTTGAGGGGTTTCTTGTATGTACAGCCCGTTTCAAGTCACCTCACAGCATCTCAAAGGGATTAAGATCTGGATTTTGACTCGGCCATTCCAGGACTCTTCTTTTCTTAGTTTTCAGCCAGTCCTTGGTGGATTTACTGGTATGTTTTGAGTCATTGTCGTGTTGCAGGGTCCAGTTCCGCTTCAGCTTTAATTTTCGTACAGATGGACTTACATGTTCCTCAAGCACCCTCTGATACACAGTAGAATGCATGGTGGATTCTATGATTGTGAGCTGTCCAGGTCCTGCTGCAGCAAAGCAGCCTCAAACCATGACACTTCCACCTCCATGCTTTACAGTTGGTATGAGGTTCTTTTCCTGGAATGCTGTATTTAGTTTACGCCAAACATGTCCTCTGTTCTGGTGTCCAAATAATTCAATTTTGGACTCATCTGTCCAAAGAACATTATTCCAGAAGTCCTGGTCTTTGTCTTCATTCTCTCTGGCAAACTTCAGTCTGGCCTTGATGTTTCTCTTCGAGAGCAAAGGTTTCCTCCTTGCACACCTCCCATGCAAGTTAAACTTGTGCAGTCTCTTTCTGATTGTAGAGGCATGCACTTTCACATCAACAGTAGCCAGAGCCTGCTGTAGGTCCCGTGATGACATGTTAGGGTGTTTGGAGACCTCTTTTAGCATCTTGCGGTCTGCTCTTGGGATGAACTTGCTTGGACGACCAGACCTGGGCATGTTGGCTGTTGTTTTGAAAGCCCTCCACTTGTTGACTATTTTCCGGACAGTGGAATGGCTGATTTCAAAATCTTTTGAGATCTGT
This sequence comes from Tachypleus tridentatus, assembly GCF_004210375.1. Lineage (NCBI taxonomy): Eukaryota > Metazoa > Arthropoda > Merostomata > Xiphosura > Limulidae > Tachypleus > Tachypleus tridentatus. The sequence continues at coordinate 76,360,234 of NC_134832.1, read as the reverse complement.
TTAAATCCCTTACTAGACTCATAAGCTGCTACAAGTTTCTTGTTGTCCAAATGCACCTTCTTGAAACATACACATTATATAAATCTTTACTAAAAGAAAAAAGGTGCTTCTTGATTGTTTAAACATTAGCACTCAAGCTTTGTATGTGATTCATTGGATATTTTCTGATCATCTTAAAGGTGAATTTTCAACAAATTTAATAGTTGACTTAGAAAATTTACTTTGGTTAGGTATAATTCCTGTGTGGTTGCCATATTTATAAACACTTTAGTTTTTGAGTAAAAAAATGAAACAAAATATGCGGGTCCTCGAACTCAAGTTCCTCTCGATCGTTCGGTTGTTTGCGTGAAGTTTTACAACTATGACGTAATATTTGCCAAACACGCATCGTTGCGCGCCAACCATTTCGTTCCTTTCAGTGCTGGTGTTTTATGTAAATTTATCGGTGCTTTTTCTCGGATTACATACTTTGTGAGACTATTTTTGTCTTGATATTGCTACTTTATGTTTGTTTTATGATAACATGGTTTACTGCGTTGCTTATGGTTGTAAAAACGGTTCGGCATTGGGCAAAATCTTCTTTTCGTTCCCGTGCAAGGAGAAGGAACCGGCAAGGTGGCGACAGTGGGTGCGGATGGTCAATAGGAAGAACTGGACTCCTTCACACCATGCAAAGCTTTGTCAAGATCACTTTGAACGCTCATGTTTTGTGTCGTATCCCACTACTTTGGATTCCGTGGGTTTCAAGTCAGGCAGGTTGAGACTGAAAAAAACCATCGGCAGTAGACAGGATCGTTCCCACCATCTTTCCTGATGTAGAGCTGAGGACTGATTTCAGCCTGCAGCGTACAGGTTTCAACCCTCTGAAGCCATCCCTTGCCATCACGAAAAAAACAAACTTAAAGGTATGTGTGCAGTATAAAGTGATAAACAATAACTAGTATAATATAATAATTTAAAAAGTACAAGTTTTTGAAGAATGTAACTAGACATACACATTTCACATTCATGAGCGTGTTTTGCATTTGTGGCACCTGAAAGTTAGTGAAATCTTGATTTCCAAGTCAAGACAGTGGACAAATCTATCCCAAATAGAGTATATTCCAAGTTTAAAAGCTGGTAGATCATTCTGTAAATGTTTTCGTATCATTTTTACATATGGAAAAGTTGAAGAATACCATTTTTCAAATTTAACATTTCAAGATAAATTGAAATAAGACTATGTCTTGAACATGTTGAAGTAATCAAGTACATGTTATGTATTTAAAAGAAAACATTGTGGACTTGTAAACAATCAAATATAAACTCCATAACATATTTCCATAACTCATCATAATAAAATTAATCTTAACACAGTACTTTGACATTGTAATATTAAATGTAAATCTCATAAACCTTATAAAACATGTTGTTTTAATATATAATCTTATTTCTTCAGTATCACTCACAGTTCCGCAACTTTCGCTCGTGGAACTGTCCTCATCACTAGAACTTGTCACATCTGTGTCAAAAGTAACTGTACTAGGTTCGTTCAGAGTAGGTTCGAATTGATAAGACGCTACTCGACACTGTTCAGAAGACAAAGTTAAAACACACTCTCCTCTGTTTCTCCGTATGCACTGGCCATGTTTATTTACATTCAATGCGCTGGCGTTGGCGATTTGTTTGGTAACTATTACGTCATAATACTTTTCCTGGCGGCAAACCCAAAAACTAAAACGTTAGCACATATATTTTATAATAAATGTGAACCTGCAAAATTAATCAGTATGAGTAGTTCTTTTGATTGCAAAGTTTTCTTTTTTCTGTAAAATTCACCTTTAACCACTGTCCTTAATGAGCTCTTGCTGATAAATGATGTATGGGTTTGTTATATATTACAACTGGAAAGAGCTCAAAACTGAGATAAATTATAATTTATATTTAGAATTTAAATATATGCTAGTATGTATGCAATTTATGATACTTACCTACAAGATTGATACACATAGTTACCTTCTGTAATACAAACATATTTTAATAAACAAATAATAATACAGTGAAGTCGAGAAAACCCACTTGTAGAGAAATATATATGCAAAAACGGCTCGTTTGGGTTGAGAAAATATTTTACATAGAGAGCGAACAACGTTTCGACCTTCTTCGGTCATCGTCAGGTTCACAAACCTGATGTGAACGATGTGAACCTGACGATGACCTAAGAAGGTCGAAACGTTGTTCGTTCTTCTATGCAAAATATTTTCTCAACCCGAACGAGCCGTTTTTGCATAAATAATAATACAAGTTACAATTACGGTTATTACCAATAATTATCTACATACATAAATTTTAGAAACTTACAAACAATATCGAGTCTACTATCTGATATGGAACTTCCTTGACGTTTATCAATAGTACACGGTGAGCGAGTTAATTGCGAGTTGATATAAACACAATTCACCTAAAGGGAAACTAGCTGGTTCTACGTTCTTCTACCTCGCAATGTAGAATTTCTCAATTTTTCACACCTTTATACAACTTCTCCATTAAAATATTAATTTCCGGTGTGAGTCCGCTAAATTTAAACCGTTTTTAATGTTTAAAATTTAAAAACGTTTCTGGTCAAATATCTGAAGTTACTGATCACTAAGTGTTAATTATAGTTATAGCTTCCTAGGTGTATACCAACTATAGCAAACAATAATGTATATGTGTATATATATATAATGTCTCTTGGCACGTAGCGTTGATTACATTTATGGGAGTAAGAAGAGTTTCTAAAATTAGCAGCCTGAACACAACAATAACGACGATCTATTAGTGTTTACATATACACAATATTGCTGATTTTAAACTCTAGAATCTTCTACAGCTTTAGTGAACAGGCGCGAAATTTGCAATACAGATTTAACAGTATATGTTATGTACCTTTCTAAATATAATTTTAATTAAAACAAATATCGATATTAAAATACAAATATAAGAGTAAATCCGTCATAGTCTCAACACCTAGGAAATACAAGCCTACTTTTGACATAAATTTTGTAAACAATCAGAGAAAATGATTTCTCTGAAAATTTCCATATAATCAGGCTACACTTAACATTTTGTAAACATAGAAAGAAAAAAACAACTAATCATTATAATGGAAACATTTTAAAGATTATCATCATATCTTCTACAACATTTTTCAACAAATATTTTCAAAACAGAGACTATCTTAGCATATAAATGTGAATCGTTGAAGATGTTCTGGCGATTTTTCTCTTCTCTTTTCAAAATTGAAGAGAAGCAGAGCAGCCTCCAAACAAAAATACTAAAGGGTATGCACACATTTTTTTCACAAGCGTTCACAGCTACATATAGCTGTGTTCAAGTTAGGAGTACTAAAGGAGTGATTAAGAAAGGCCGTGCGAATAGATTGTATATGTTATATGGAAAACTGCAAAGCAGCTGTTGTTAAGATCTTATGAAGTGTGGTTAACTGCTCTTACTGTTGTATTTTAAACTTACACTTTAACAAACTTGTATACTTGGTAGAGTAATTTTAGAAAGAAGTTGTAATGACAATGATTGACATTTTTGTGGACAAACTCTAAAGAATTATGAATGCAACTGAGTGAACGATACATTCTTTCATTCATTGTTTACATAATGTTTCTATAAGTTCCCTGTAATAACCTGTTAACCTCCAGCTCCGTGCACTATAGTGCACAACCGTAATTTTAATTTAATCTGCATTAATATCTTAATTCTTTGTCTAAGCTGTGATTCATCGTCATGGAGACAAGAATATTTGAAATAATCGTGATTGACATGATACCTTGTTTTCTTTAGTTCGGCTTAGTGTTAGGTTTGACCTTACTGTAACATACTGAATTTGTATATTGAAAGACACTTGGGTGTTAAACGAACACTGGTGTCACGTAGCAAACAGTGCGGCTTGGTGGGTATGTCATCACAGCTGGTACATTAATAGGTGATTAATCATTTCCAATAGTTCTTTCCTACCACTGTCCCTTTAACGTTACTTATATGAGATCATTCTATAAACTTCTCACTCTGGCGAATTCCAATGTTCTACACTTCTCCTATATAATATATACAGCTAGGTCTATGAAAATGACATTCACCATGCACACATGCAATATTCTTTCAACGTTACGGTGTGCGACACCTGACGCACACGTTAGTTAAAAAAACACTCAACTCTCAGTGCATTACTTCAACAACAACCACGTGTGTGACGTCCCCTGTTTATTGATAATAACATTTCATGCAGTATTATAATTAAACTAACGAAATGAAGTGAATGAGAAAAGACGTTCGAGGAACATACATTAAAACAAAAGTTGTGTTATTTTTATAAATACAGATAATTATCTTTACGAATAGATGAAACTTTTTTTAACGCACAATGTGTATTCTCATTCCCATTATATAATATATATAGCATAGACAGGTGCAACATTACTTATGAACAAATATCATTATTCAACTACATGAAAATTACAAAAAGCAAAAAACAAAATATACACACATATATATTATTATTCGGTTCAACAAAAATTTCAAAAATCAAACCAAAATGTATCATTGACATACACACACAAATATATATATATACACACTACATAGCTAGAAGTTTGTGGAGAGCCGACCATCACACGCATTAGTGCTTGATGAACATCTCACTCCAAAACCATGAGCATTGACATAGAGTTGGTTCTCCCTTTGCTGATATAACAGCCTCCACTCTTCTGGGAAGGCTTTTCACTAGATTTTGGAACATTGCTACAGGGATTTGCTCATATTCAGCCAAAAAAGCATTAGTAAGGTTAGGCACTGATGTCGGGCGAGAAGGCCTGGCTCTCAGTCGGCTTTTCAATTCATCCCAAAGGTGTTCGATGAGGTTGAAGTCAGGGCTCAGTGCAGGCCAGTCAAGTTCTTCCACATCAACCTTGGCAAACCATGTCTTTATGGACCTCGCTTTGTGCACAGGGGCATTGCCATGCTGAAACAAAAAAGGACTTTCCCCAAACTGTTGCCACAAAGCTGGAATCACCCAATTCTCTAGAATGTCATTGTATGCTGCAACATGAAGACTTCCCTTCACTGGAACTAAAGAGCCTAGCCCAAACCATGATAAACAGCTCCATAAATTCCTCCTTCATAAAACTTTGCAGTTGGCACTATGCATTCAGGCAGGTACCGTTCTTCTGGAATCCGCCAAACCCAGATTCGTCTCTCAGACTGCCAGATAGTGAAGCGTGATTCATCACTCCAGAGAACGGGTTTCCACTGCTCCAGAGTCCAACGGCGGTGTGCTTTACACCACTCCAGCTGACGCTTAACATTGCGCATGGTGATCTTAGTCTTCTGTGCGGCTGCTCGGCCATGGAAACTCGTTTCATGAAGCTCCCGACGAACATTTCTTGTACTGACATTGCTTCCAGAGGCAGTTTGGAACTCGGTAGTGAGTGTTGCAACTGTGGGCAGACGATGTTTTACGCTCTTCGCGCTTCAGCACCCAGCGGTCCCGTTCTGTGAGCTTGTGTGGCCTACCACTTCATGGTTGAGCTGTTGTTGCTCCTAGACGTTTACACTTCACAAAAAAAACATTTAGAGTTGGCCAGAACAGCTCTAGCAGGGCAGAAATTTGACGAACTGACTTTGTCATTGAGCTTTTCAGTACGAGCCAATTTTTGTCTTTGGACATTGCATGGTTGTATGTTTGATTTTATGCACCTGTTAGCAATTGGTGTGGCTGAAATAGCCAAACACAATAATTAGAAGGGGTATCCACATACTTTTGGCTATGTAGTGTATATATGGGTGAGTATGTAAGTCACAAGCTCAAAAGAAAGAGAAGGGTTGTTGTCAGGGTCAACCACCCTAGAGTAAAAATTACAGAATAGGAATCACGGGTTAATTACAGATGAACACAAGGCTAGGGCTTTTCCCTGTTGACGAAGCGCAACAAAATTCATCTTTTAGTGTGAAAAATGGACGAGGAGTGCAACAGGCTTCATGACTGCAGCTAAAGGAACAAGTAAAAATAAAGCGTGAAAGGAAGTGTATAGGTAGAATTTCAATTTTGAATCCGGGTTATTTGACTGGGAAAGGGCATGGAATAATTAATGTAAAGAAAATTTACACTCTTTGTATACGTGAGACTAAGTAGAAAAGCAAGAGTGCAAGAGAGCAGGAAGGAAAGTAGAGAGCATGCTAATATGGTGTGAATAGAATGAGAAATGAAGTAGGCATAACACTAATTAAAGAATTCAAAGAGAAGGTAATTGAAGTACAAAAGATAAGTGATAGAGATATGGTGGTAAAAATGGCTTTTGGTGATGTATTTATAAACCTAATATCAGACGGTTAGGAAGAGAAGAGAACTAATTCAGAGAAGATCTTGAAAAGCTTGTCAGTAGTATACTATTAAGAGAAAGGATTCTAACTTATCTTGTTGGTAAAAGTCAAGCTAATTTCAGTATGTACATGTAAAACAAATATATGGAAATTAAAATGAAGAGGGAGAGAGAATTTTAGAGAATTATATTTTGCCAATTCTGGATTCCAGAAAATATAAGAACACTTAACGTATAAGCATAGTCAGCATGAAAGTCAAATTAGTTTTCTGAATATCACACAAACAAATAAAAGGAATATTATAAACTATAAAGTGATACTGTGGAAGAAATATAGAAGCAACGTAGGCCGTTAGTAGTAGATATAATGATACAGAAAGAGAATAGAAACAAGCAGCTGAAAGTAGGAGCTAAAATCAAGATAGGGAAATCGAAATAAGAAAATATTGTGTTCAATAGGCTTAGAGAAATCATATGGCTGAATAATAGAATATTATATTGTGTGTTTTTTTGTACACGTAGAAAAGGTTTATTGTAAAGTATCTAGGAATATTCTTTACTGGTTTTTAAGATAGTAAAGCCTCCAGATGAAAAAAGAAACTGCCAAAATGATCCAAGGAATGTATGAAGGTACAGTTTGTTTGTTTGTTTTGGAATTTCGCACAAAGCTACTCGAGGGCTATCTGTGCTAGCCGTCCCTAATTTAGCAGTGTAAGACTAGAGGGAAGGCAGCTAGTCATCACCACCCACCTCCAACTCTTGGGTTACTCTTTTACCAACGAATAGTGGGATTGACCGTCACATTATAACGTCCCCACGGCTGAAAGGGCAAGCATGTTTGGCGCGACGGGGATGCGAACCCGCGACCCTCAGATTACGAGTCGCACGCCTTAACACGCTTGGCTATGCCGGGCCATGAAGGTACAAAGACGTGGGTAAGAGAAAAAATAGGAAATGTTGATGAATTGGAAGTAAAGGCCTAATTGCATGAAGGGCTAGCACATAGCCAATTCTTTTTTTGTAACAGCAATGAATACCCTTTCAGAAAACATCAGAAATCGGAGAGCTGTGTGATTTGTTATTTGCTGACGATCTAATGATCACAGCTAGAAGAACTGAGCGAAAGATGAGATACAGTTTATAACAGGGATAGTTAGAGAGAGATGAATTTAAGGTAAATATAGGAAAGACGGAGGTAAGGAAGGAAGGCAGTTGGTCAGAATATGAGATAGGCTGGAGATAACCAAAATAGCTAAGTTTAAATAGTTTGATTCAATGGGAAATATGACCTGGAAGTAAGAGAGAAGAAGAAGTAAAAATTGGATGACAGAAGTGAAAAAGTGTTTCGGAAATTAGTGACAAATAAATTGAAAATTGATATTTCTAAACAGTAGTCAGGCTAATTCTGTAGTATGGATCGGATACATAGGCATTGAGAGATAAAGAAGAAAATCTGCTGAAATGAGATTGCTACGTTGGATGATGAAAATACTCTTAAGAGATATAATTGTGAGTGGTGATATTGGAAAATTGAGAACAAATGGGCAAGATATCTTTCATGGGTTAGGAAAAATTGTTGATATTTCAGTAAATAGAGATATTGGAATTCTGAATGTATATATTGGAACTTAGAATTGTTCCAATAGATTGTGCGTAAAATAAGATAATGTTTATGTTGGAATTTTGGAGTTGCACAAATAAGAAGAAAATTGAGCGCTTTTGTGTCATGTGACAAGAAAAGTGAAGATTGAGAATTTTTAAGATATTTTCTTTCGAAATTAAGAAATTAGAATTTATATAATGATAGGGTTTAAATCACAAAGTACATTATGAATCTAATTGTAGTGACATACGTGAATAATATAGCTACTCTGCTAAATTTTGAGAACAACTCTGTAAAATGTTGGAAAATGTGCGGAAAAGTCTTTGCTTTCTCAGTATAGTTAACCTTTAATTTGGTGATACCAATGTATAGCATATAAAAAGTTATTAATGAACAAATCTGCAATAATTTTATGTACATTCTAGATATCAGGCAATAAAATAACTTGGCTATTATAAATAATTGCATGATTGTTACAGATTACATTGGATAGAAATTTGACACAGGTAGCTGTGAAACCAATAATGCTTTGTCACATTTCTCACTGATTGCTTTTTAAAGCTCACATAGAAGTTAGACAATTGAAACATCATTTACTCATGCCAGAGGAATGCAGATGTTTTATATGCTATGCAAAATTTGGGACTAAACAGAAAAAACTCTTGCCAAAGATGGTATCACTTACATAACATGCCATTAACATTATTATTACAAATTCCATACACCTAATAATTATTCATTGGATAACAATGAAACTAAATGAAGTGATTTAATTAAGCTATGCTTCTGCTCTCTATTTTGTTTTTTTGATACATTCTTGAGCAAATATAATTTTAAAACCCTTAATTATTTAACTTTTAAAACACCCATGCACTATGAAATTATAAACCAATTGTATTCTTTGTTCTATTGTATTGGAACAACAACAAAAAACTGTATAAAGTGGTGTGAAACTTGAATTGAAATTACAGTAGATTGTGTAGCTAAAATATAATTTTTACATATGATACTTTGAAAATTCAAAAACATTTCATTGTGATATCTTTTCAAAGAAGCAGTTTGAAAGACTTATCTATGTTATTTCCTTAGTTGTAAAAATTTACTGGAAAGTTATTATTTTATAAAACTTTAAATTTTAACTTTATTTAGGTTTCAAATACACCACTTGTAGTTTCACTTTGAATATACACTGCTGGCCAAAATCTTAAGGCCAATGAACATAAAGAAAAAATATGCATTTTGCGTTATTAGACTCAACCACTTATTTGAGTATAGCTTCAAAAGATGAAAATAAGAAAAGGAAAAATAAAAAATAAAAACTTTTTTAGTATTTAATATGGAAAATGTAAACACTATGAAATTAGCCTAAATACTAGCTGGTCAAAAGTTTAAGACTATACTAAAAAAAGTACTAAAACGGGTAGGAAATGCCCAACAAGAAGTCTCAGTAGTGAGTTGCACGGCCCTCATTGCGAATAACTTCAAACATTCGTTTTGGCATGGTCGATATAAGCGTTTGCAGAAGGCTGGCTGGAATGTTATTCCAAGTGGTGAAGATGGTTTCACGAAGGTCATGCACTGTTTGGAATTGACGTCTATTTCTATAGACTTCCCTTGTCATCCAACCCCAAACATTTTCAATGGGGTTCAGTTCGGGCAAATACTCTGGATGGTCCAAAAGAATCTCATAATTCGCCATGAAAAGTCCTTTGTCTTGTGGGCATTGCGGATTGCAGCGTTGTTCCGCTGAAAGATCCAATCATTTCCACACAAGCGAGGACCTTTAGTCAATAAGAATGCTCTCTCCAATATGCCAATGTTGCCAGCCGCTGTTTGACGCCCCTGTATAATCTGAAGACCCATTGTTACATGGAAGAAGAAAGCACCCTAGATCATGATGGAACCTCCTCCACTGTGTCGTGTAGAAGATGTCTCTGGTGGGATATCCTTATCGTGCCAGTAACGGTGGAAGTCATCTGTACCATCCAGGTTAATTTTTTTCTTATCAGGGAACAAAACCTTTGTCTACTTTTCTACGTCCCATGTTTGGTGCTTCTCAGCAAAGTTTAACCGAACTGTTTCGTTGTGTGGAAGAAGGCGTGGCCTTTGAAGACATTTACGAATTTTAAAGCCTTTCTTCTGTAGATGCCGTCTTATTGTTCTTGAGCTCCATTCTGCGTCCGTAAGGACCTTAATCTGATTTGAAAATCGGCTGGTGTATTGCTGGACAACCCGTCGAATTCTCCTGCTCAACGCTAGCGAAATTTTCTTGGGTCGACCACTTGAAATTCTCGTTTCGTATCCCTCACGGTCTTTCAAGAAATTTGCAACAGCAGATTTACTACGCCAAATCTCACCAGCGATGGCACGTTGAGAGAGACCTTGCTTTTGCAGGTCGACAATTCTTCTACATTCAAACCCTGTCAACGTTTTAGCCTTTGCCATGTTTTCACCCAATGTTTCACAAATGTCAGTGGGAGATGTTGACAACGCTAATGATTGAACACAAATGACTAAATTTCGTTACATGTTTACCGATTAACGCTTCGTTTCAGTATGGTCTTAAACTTTTGACCAGGTAGTATTTAGGCTAATTTCATAGTGTTTACATTTTCCTTATTAAATGCTAAAAAATTTTTATTTTTATTTTTATTTTCCCTTTTCTTATTTTCATCTTTCGAAGAACTACTCAAATAAATGGTTGAGTCTAACAACGCAAAATGCATATTTTTTCTTTATGTTCATTGGCCAGATTTCTTTCTCCAGCGTGTTTGTCGTCCTTCTGTCAAATTGGAAACTGGCAGCTCGTATGAGGTTTGTCCCAACTAATTTTTGATATGTCTTGTTTTATCTTGGAGTCATTTCTCACCCTCAGTTGGAGTTTTCTCCAGATATCCCAAAGAGTTATGATGCAAATGCTTATTTGCATCTTCTAATATTTTATTACTCATGACTTCTTGTTACGCTTATTATCCACCTAGTGGTTTTTCCGTTTCACTCAGTGCTATTTGGACTTATTTCATAGGGTGTTCAGAGCATTTTTTCGTCACTTGTAGGCTTTCAATTTGTACTTTCCTTTTTCTTTGATCGATTGTGTACTGTTTGAAAATTCTAAACGGAAGTTTTCCTGTTACCCTTATTAGCTGCTCCTGAAGGAGGCTATAATGAGATGCTCATCAAGTTGGAGAAGTTTTTACTGAAACTTATCCAATATCTTGTCCATTTTGGTGTTTTTCTTTTTTCTACCCACATCCTAGTTATACCCGTACTTCTCCTCTTCAACTTCATCAATGGGTTTTCAGTGTAATTACAACTCACAAAGTTCTATAACTTCTGGGGATGTGATCTTTCATTGTGGCTGTTAGGTCAGACTCATATGCTGGCTCTTTTATGGGCTTTTCATGACCAGTGGAACTTCACAGTGATTCTTTGTGGGCTTGTCATTTGGTGTTGGTGGTTAGATACAGTCATACATTGTGGTGTGACCTGCTTCCTCCTCTTCATCTGTTTTTTTTAGATTTCATTGACTCATCTCTTCAAATATGAGGAGCATGAGTAACAGTTAGAATACTCCAGGTTTCGATCTACAGCTGAGAGATCTTAGCCTACCAGTGTTCTGGAAATTCTTGTTTAAGGTCGTGTTTTAGGTTACCTTTTCCATCCGGCCAGAAACCTTCTCGTAAAGATCCTTTACAACTTTTCCTCAGTGGTTACTTATCTTAATCACCAGGGCAGCATCCATTTTTATCTCTCTGCATCCATACATTGGATCTTTATTCTGGTGCCATAGACACATTTCTTTTCATGTTTTGGGTGCTTCTGCTGGCCACACAACATCTACCTTTTGGTATTGTCTCTTGAACCTTTTGTTTTCCAGCGGCTTTGATTTTAGTGAGCTACTCTTCATATGGAGGCCGGGCCTGGCATGGCCTAGCGCGTTAAGGCGTGCACTTCGTAATCTGAGGGTCGCGGGTTCGCGCCCGAGTCGCGCCAAAACATGCTCGCCCTCCCAGCCGTGGGGGCGTTATAACGTGACGGTCAATCCCACTTTTCGTTGGTAAAAGAGTAGCCCAAGAGTTGGCGGTGGGTGGTGATGACTAGCTGCCTTCCCTCTAGTCCTACACTGCTAAATTAGGGACGGCTAGCATAGATAGCCCTCGAGTAGCTTTGTGCGAAATTCCAAAACAAACAAACAAATCATATGGAGGCTTTTGCTATGTCCTTTAATCACAAATTGCCTTGGTTTTGGTCTTTGGTTCTTTGTCTTTTTGTTCTGGCTATCGATGTCTTCAGTCAGAACTGGACATAAAAATATTCTGTTCTCCCATTCTCCTTCTGTTCATGATGAGTTCATTTATCCTTAACACTTCATATTCAGTTCTTTCCTCGCTGTCTGAATATTTGTTTTTACAGTTTCTCCAGCTCCAATATCCTTCTCCATTGCCTTTTTTTCTCTATTTCTTTCCCTTTTTCACCACCGACAATCACTCCTGTCCTCCATCTTCACTGTTGGTTTTCCTGTGTTCATTAGTGAAGTGTTCACCTTCTTCCGACAGTGAGTCTCTTCTCTAGCTTGTTTCATTCACCCTTTATGGATGGAAGATTTTCAATGCAAGTGGAATATTTCCATCATTGGTTTCTGGTTCAGGGTTTTCCTCTGATCGACCCACAATATTTATCACATAGATTTCTTCTTTGTACTTTTGGATCAGGAAGTTTCTGTCTTCTCAGTCTCAGATTTTGTGTGGTTCTGTTCCACACCTTTTGTTGTTGTTTTTTCGATTTTGCAGGTTTTCATCTCTCTGCAACTTTACGTGTGGGCAGTGACAAACCTGAGGTTGTGTGAATCCAGAAGCTAATACTTTTTGGGCCCTACATCCCACGTAATTTTACATAAAATAATATTATCAATGGACCACCAATAAGATCATGAGCCTTGAGGCTGAGTCCATTCTAACTCCTACATAAATACGTCACTGCCTGTGAATATATTCCTTCTGGGTTTTTCATCTGCCACAGGGGCTGCATTTCTGGATGGGAATATTAATGGGGTCTTGCAGTGCCTCCCTTTGCTTACATACAAACCACTTTCTAGTGCTGCTTGCTTCACCTTCCCTTATATCTCCGTTCCTCTTTCTATTTGCCTGTGTGCATCACTGATCTGTTTATTTGCCATCAACGTATCATAGTCTTTATCTTTTTACATATATCTGGATCCTTTTTTTCTCCTTAATTCTTAGGTAACTCATGAGAATATATCCTGTGATTCACAACTTTATCCAAACCTTGATCCAATTAGACGTTTATGTCCTGTATGTACCCTGCTTTTCTTATATATTTCTTGCATGGCTTCCGTTTGTGGTACGCGTTCGACTCTTCATTTTATTTGATTTTTTTCTTTTTGTCCATCCTTTCGTGTGTCTTCTCACCCACTTTTACACTTTACCCCTCTTCTTGTTATTTCTTCATCACCCTTTGGAGATACTTCTTATAAGACATGTGGACTACCTACGATACGTTCATCTCTCACTATTTGCATCAGACTATTGTTTTCTTCTTCTTCAGGTTAGAATCTTCCACTTAGCCATTTTAGATTATCAGAATTTATTGAAGCTTTGACTGGGTTGTTTAGATTTTCTTGTCAGTGGCATATTTTCTTTTCTTAATGCTCATTGTTTGGATCTTCCCTCTGTGGCATGAGGTACCTGACCAGGTATCCTTTAACTCCTAAAATTAACACTTTCAAGTTAACTTGCTATAATAATTCCCTGACCACACAATGTACACTGCAGAGATGGGTTGCTTCACAAGATCATTTGTAGGTTAGAATCCCTTCATAAGTTTGCTTGTCCTGGATCGTACTCACCATGGACTATATGAGTAAAGCAGAATGGGTAGCTGCCAATCCCTAACATGCTTTGTATCGAATAAATTGGTATGATCTATTTTTAAAACTAGGATTTCATGTTTACCCTTGCATTGTCCCAGGTGTGGTCGTTCCTCTGGATTTCCCACCAGATAGTTGAACTTGTAGTGGAGTTTGAGAATGTTTACCACTTTCCAGTTCCAAGCTTCTTGGGTGGTGAACCATAAAGGCATCCTTCTGAATTGGTTAGTGAAATACAACAAAAATATAGAAATAATTATAAAGCCACTGGGTTGAAAGAGTAGGGTGTTGTTGTTCTGCTGTTGTAGATGTAGTGATATTCTCCAATATGAAACATAAAAAAGAAAGGTAGTGAGACATCAAAATTGTATTTGATTTCGATCCCTCATTCTACCCCAATGTGGATGTCAGTTTCCAGTGGCTGGGTTTTGGATTTAAAGTAGAAACCATTCATATAAGTTCTACCACATATGCAACACATGCCTATACTCCTTTCTCATTTATACTCCATCAGTGTTGAAAGTCATAGAGAGGATTCTTGCAGATTGTTACTATTCTATCCCTTTCTCTGTTCTTTAATGTTTCTTATTCTGAGGACGTTAATGCACTTGGAGCAGCTCCGTTCATTTGCATGTGTGGTTTACATTATGTAAACATCTTTTTGATACTAGTTATCGGGTTTCTAGATTGATCTATCAATTTGCTATATTCACATGAAATAAATCAAAATATAAAAATGATTATAAAACCACTCAGTTCAGAATTGCGTGGTGATGTTCTGTTTGGGTTTCCGGATTGAACTATAAATTTGTCATATTCACATGTGCCTCGTTTATGAGTTGGGGTTGACGAGATTCTCTTCAGTCTCATGCACATGAAGAGAAGACAGTATTATCATCTTTCCTACTTTTCCAGGTGGCTGGATTTTGAATTGTAGTTGACTTGCCTCTAATATGATTCTTGTATCTGCCTCCACATGGGCGTTCTGGTGGCCTGGGTTTTAGACTGCAGTTAACTTACTGGTCTGTATGATCTTCTTTCCTTCCCCCATGTGGATGTTGGTACTTGGCAGCTTAGTATAGAACTGTAGTTGACTTACCGACAATATAATTCTCATCCCACCCTGTTAGATATATATTCCCAGCAGCATAAGTTCTTGATCTAGTTGACTTGCCATGTAGGGCCTGTTGTGCTCTATCCACTCTACTTTTAAGGGCACCTCCTTTTCAGTTTGTGAACTTTTATAATTTATAGGATTGAGTTTCAGAATGTTGCATGGCTTGGATCACTTTTCAGCCATAGTCTATGTGCTCCTCTGTTTTTCGTTCAGATATACAATGTCTTTCTATGATAGGTGAAGAGTATGCCTGGTTGAGAAATGGTGTGGTTCCCCACAACATATCATAAAATTTGACTTCTTGTCTTAGGAAATGTTTTTTGGATGCTTTCAAATAATGCTTCTTTCTTTCTCTTGCACAGGTTCGTCCATCAACTTAAACTGGATTTCTAGCTATTTATGTTAGAGGAGGTAATGTGCAGTATCGAAAATTAGAATATTTTATTCTTGTCCTCTCCACTAAAAACCAATGTTTTCATCTTCTGCAAAAATTCAAAGTGAGAGTTCGGTAAAATTGAATAGAGGGAATAACATACCATGCGTCATTGAAATATGTTCCATTTTTATTGTGGGAGGGTTGTTGTATGATGATTAGCATGAGAGATACATTGGAATCAGTCAATTCCAGTAGAGGGGAGATAAAAGGTTTGTGGTGGACAAAAGTAGTTTTTGCATATAGAGAGTAGCACTGAACAAGAATAGATATTTATAGGAAAGGAACTAAGTGCTTATTTACATACATTTTCAATGAAGGAAAATTATAATTTCTACGACTTTTTATTTATAATTTTGTAAGAGTTATCTGATGACTTTCATAGACATTTATGCAAAAGTTGATGTTGCTGTTTTAGTGGGATATTTTAACTTTCTAGCCTTGCTCACTGCCAATATCTGAATCAGCGTCAGTGGATTTTTTTTCAGGTATAGTACAGCTTTGGATCCAGAAAGGCTAGAAATGCACTCTGATTTATTTTATAATCTTTTATAAATCCAAGTTTCAGAATATTCATATGGATAATAACAGAATTAGAAACAATTCAAATTCACTAGCTTTTATGAATCGGCTTGCTGCCTATCTCTCATTTTGTGTGATACATTGTGGTGTAAAAATACCAAAATTAAAGTCTGTAATGAAATAATGTTTTTGTTTAGTATAAGGTTCCTTAGAGATTTGACGTGAAAGCTTATATTACAAACGCGAACTCTTTTTGCACAGGTATCTTTTACAGCACATATCACAATACGGGATTAGTCAGCTTAACAAAATACGTGATTTCTTTGTACTCATTTAAAGTATTTATAGTTTAAATACTACTAAAATTTTATATAGCATGTATAGCTTCACAAAATCAACTTTTGGCAGACATTCGGTAAATATACAAAAAATATTTTTTTAGTGAAACAGTTTCAATAACTAACAATAGATTTCTCCCTAAATATATAGTTTTTTACCAGTCTAAGTGCAAACTAGTTTTCATGTCAAAACTAAAAATACTTATTTCATTTCAGAAATCTCAAATTTCACTTACATGATCCCTAAAAGTCTCATAAATACATTTCAAATGTTTGTCTTCAGGAAAATCTTTTATTTTATTGGTTATTTTTTACCCTAACTCCACATAAGACTGGTAATTTCACTAACCTCATAATTAAAAAAAATGAAATAAATTTTAATTACCGTTTTTTTTTCTCTTTAGAATTACTTCAGATTGTAACATGAAACTATTTTCGTTTATCCTAAGTAGCTTAAAGCCATAACAGTAGTGGAACATTTCCATTATATTATTTATTTTACCTAATCTAACCTATGAGTTAGAGATGCCTATTTTTACATTTTTATTACTTTTGTAATAACAAATAAAGAATAAACATGAAAACAAAGAATAAAGTATTTATCTGGGTCTTGTTTTTTGTTGTCTACTGTCAACGACACTCAACCCTACTTTTTATAGTAATGGCGAAATTCACTAAATAATTTTTATCTAATTAAATAATGCACAAAAGAAAATAGAATAATAACATGCAAAGTTCAGACAATTACCTCCAATTACCACAGTTGTTCTGGCTTTCTAACTATGTAACAATAGCTGTTACAAATTAATCCGAGTTAGTCATTCTTTCCTATAAGAATGATACATATAATAATTCTCGGTTCAGAAAACGAAAATAATGTAACATAATACATCATTTGATAGAATAAAACCTTGGCTTTCTATTGGGTAAACATAATATAATATTAATATTAAGAGAGAGCTACTAACAATTCGTAAAGAATTTGACAGGTGGGTATGACAATAGCGGTTTGTTTTTCTATTTGATAGCTCTGTAACCAAAGAAGATTAAATGCTATAAATATTATGGTTTGTCTGAGCAATGATTATTTTATAGTGAGTAATTTACATTTAATTTTGTACTTACTGGCGGATTGTTGAATAAAATAAAGAACAAGGGACGCCTAGAGAAAATATGTCACAGTGTGGGGAAATTCAAGATTTAAAAAGAAAATTAGCTAATAGAATTAAGTGCTTAAAACATATTTATTATTAAAACATATATTGTTATCTCAATTTTATGCTATATTAATTGATATAACATAAACAAAAACTAATTTAATTAAAAAATGGAATTAAGTCATCAAAAAACTTAATTTCCTCGAGAAACTACGAACGCGTAAATTCTGAACACTCTGTAGCATAGTGATCATAGTTTTAATGAGATGCTTTATATGTGCAAATTACACCACAATGTAAATTGTGACTCTGCTAATTAAAGATGGCCACTCACACAGAGTGTTTCTATGCTCTGCTAAACGTTTGGAAACGAAAAAAGATGAATTCTTGAACAGCACATTAGAGAATTGAAAAATAGAATTATTATAGCTTGGATAATATTTGTATCGGTGAGGCATAGTGACATTTTGGTCTGATTTTCCATATGAAATATTTTGTAATTTTCGATAATAAAACTTGACTTCCTCAGGAAATAGAAAAAGCGTAATTTCTGACCTTTATGTAGTATGACAGTCGTAGTTATAATAATATATTTATTTGTGAATATTGACAGATGACTTAAGTTATATTATTGAATAACTCCACTCAATGTTAAAGCACTAACATTATTAGCCAGGATTTTCTGTTTTGAAGTTATTTTTTATGCGATTTGCTTCACTAATTATTGAAATATAGTAGCATTACTATTTTTCTAGATTCAGCATGGCTAACTGACCCATCTATACTAGATTATTGTACATAGGGTACAAGAATAATGGGCCCGGCATAGCTAAGTGGTCAGGACTATCGACTCGTAATCTGAGGGTCGTGGGTTGAATTCCAGCTACATCAAACATACTCGCCTTTCAGCCGTAAAGGCGTTACAACGGACGGTCAATCCCCTTATTCGTTGGTAAAAGAGTAGCCCGAATGATGGCGTTAAGTGATGATGACTAGCTGCCTTCCATCTAGTCTCACGCTGAGCATTGTTTTGTTTGTTTGTTTGTTTTGGAATTTCGCACAAAGCTACTCGAGGGCTATCTGTGCTAACCGTCCCTAATTTAGCAGTGTAAGACTAGAGGAAAGGCAGCTAGTCATCGCCACCCACCGCCAACTCTTGGGCTACTCTTTTACCAACGAATAGTGGGATTGCCCGTCACATTATAACGTCCTCACGGCTGAAAGGGCGAGCATGTTTGGCGCGACCGGGATGCTCACGCTGAGCACTAAATTAGGGACATCTAGCACAGCCTCCTTCCAAATGTATAGATATGTACTGACCAATGCGCTTCACAATTAAATGAGGGGTTTAACGATCTTGCTCTTGCCCGTCATCAGATAGACTGTTCTTTTCTAGACCAACAATTTTAGGTTTTGTTTTATCTGTTTGGGGTGCAATCCTAGAATATCATGTTAGTTTGCCCCATGCCCAATTTAATTACCATTGTCTTACCCTCAAAACTTTCTCATGGTATCTTTCCACTATCAATTTCCCCTCTGAAACCCTGCATTGGAATCTTGAGAGGTTATCTTGTGACAGCTTCTTCCATCTTTCTGCCATGCTGGTTTGTTTTCCTTTTTGTATCTGACTTTGCATACATGGTTTCTTTGTTTGGGAATTTCTAGATTATGATGCAACATTAACTCTCATCTTATCTTCAGGATTTACATATTACCTTATTTATGCAGCACTTGACACGATCCCTGATTCCTTAAAGCCATGAGTTGCATCTATACAAAAAAGCCTTCTCTTTCTATTATTTTTTAATTTTAATATGGCATCTGTTTGCTCTCCTTTCATTTCCAAATTATTACTTGTCCCTCCTTATCAAGGTGCCAAATCTTGTCAAAGGTCATTGCATTCTTTAAGTTTTTGGTAAACAGTATTGGTGATTATCTGGTGGTAGTTTGACTTTTTAATTTTCTTCATCATTGGTATCGAAGTTTTATCGGCAGAATTCGTTATTTGGTTTTTTCCCCACATCCCATGTATCTTGTACATGTTCTTTTTACTCCACCTCAGGATCCAATGACCAGTCACCATTTATCAGAAGCAGTTCAGGATCTACTATTTCTGCATTCCATCAAACTTATATTGCATACTTCACCAGGTTTTTATTCCAGACTCTTTGTTATTCCCAAGAAAAGAATGGACTTAAGTCTTGTCATAGATTTGCTCCACCTCAATTTATTAGCTCAACTATCCCATTTTACCATGAAGTCACTTCTCACCTATAGTAGGAGTTTTCTTTGGGCTTATGGATGACCAATATGGCCAATGCTTCTCTACACATCCCAATTTCAACATGATCTTATCCATATTCTTGGTCTGTTCATCACGGGGTAGTTTAATAATTTTTACCCTACCCTTTTGGTTTCCTTCTGCTCTTTATGTTTTCTTTCGGATTGTCAGAGCTTTTACTCACTATCTTCATGCTGTGGGTGCTGTGATTCCATTACTATATAGACGACTCCCTTATTCTGTCTTATTCTGGAGTCAGCCAGCCATACTCGTCAACTTCTTCCTATTTCTGCTCAAGTGGGTCCAGTTAATCTAATTGGAAAAATCCTCTTCACTATGTTGACCATTCAGGTGACCAGCAGACACAACTTTCTCCTCAGTGACCTCCTTCTATGGAATTGTTATTTTGCCATTTCTTTTCACGTCCCTCATTATCTTCTCATATGGTTCTACTACTTTTGGAGATGTGATCTTTGGTGATGTCATTAGTCCATCTCAATTATGCACATATGCAATACCTTCAGTGGGCTCATCATGATCAATGAAATGTAGTACAGGATCTCTTAGCAGCTCGCATTAACCTTCCACAAAACCTGTTGAAAAATTTACTTTAGTGATTGGCCCAAATGCTAACAAAGGCATCCGGCTTCTTTCTCCTTGTCTGGATTTATATCTGTTCATTGATGCATCCCCTAAGGGCTGAGGTAAATGGAATAATCCACAAGAGGTTTCAGGTCGTTGGTCTGTCAATGAGCAATCTTTGTATGTCATCATTAGTTTTAATCACTTTTACCTTCTCACCAGACATTGTCTGGTCATGATTTATTCCAACAATTCTATGGCAGTAGCATATATTAAAGGGCACCCAGTCACGATCTCTATTTTTGTCCATTGAATCTTATATATTGAGTACACACGTACCACATTCATTACATTACATGTCGCCTATTGAATTTTTGTAAACTCATAGTAGATCTCTTTTCCACCCAGAAACATTTATTCAATGGAGTGGTCTTTAGATCCCCTCATATTCTGGTGGCCTTGCAATCGTTTGAGTTTTTCACTCATAGCTGCCTTTACCATGGCCTTCATTCACAAATTATCCCCATTTTTGCCCTGTAAATAATCTTTTAGCTATGGTGGTAGATCCCTTCAGGTATGAATTGGTCGCATAAATTTCTTTATATTTATCTTTCTATCTCACTAGTCCATTGGGTTGTACCTCTAATCCATACAACTTTATCTTGAGTCCTCTTGATTGCTCTCTATACGGCAGTTTAACCATGGTTTCCATGATTCCGCCAACTGCATCTTTGCACATTAGTACCTCTTCCCTTGTTTCCTTTCCTTCCTCTCTTAGTGGTTTTTATCCCAGCCCTAATAACATTTATCTTAATGCCTGGCTTTTCTTGAGGAGATCAAGTTTTTCCCATTGAGAAGCTATTCTTTTGTCTCGCTCCATATGTCTTTATTTAATGAAGGTGTATCAGCACAGTTGGATAGTGTTTCACAGTTAGTCTGCTACTTGGGGATTCCTCACTGACTGACCTATTTTAGATTGAATGGCTCGGTTTCTTACATGGCTTTTTGGCTGGAGGTCTTTGGTCTCTTTACTCTTGGGTTATCAGGCTGCTTTAATCTATACATTTTGTTTTTCTCAATATCACTGAGTTTTGCTTCCCTTGTCATAAACATATTAATGTGTTCCTTTAGGATTCGTTGTCCACACTGACGGCTCCGTCTTTCAGACTGGGATATTAATATCGTTCTCTGTTCTCTCACTTTACAACAATCTTAGCTAATTTCTTCATGCTCCATCTTTCACCTTTTCTTTAGAAAATATTTCCTTCTCCTCTTAATCTGCGGACGTCACAGGTCAAATCTGTTTGCCATTGATTTTTTGTGTATGCCTTTTCACCACACCTATCTTCTACTTTATCTAGATCATTCCTTCCTCTCAAAGAGCTCAGTAACAAGGAAAGGTAACTCTTCATTTTCTCCTATTTCCCTTTTTCCAGCTGTCATCTCTACCCTTTTCCTAATCTGGATATACTTCTATGTTAGATTCGTACGTTTCATTGATATATTTCCCACACGAATTCTTTCCATTGTATCTCTTCCCAGCTTTTTATTCCTTGGCGGTCTTTCTCTGTTTATGATCTATCACATTCTACACTCATCAGTTGGGTTTGACATTTATTCCTTTCCCCCACTGAAATTCGTTCAAAGTGTCTTCTAATTAGGTTTGACACCTTACCTTGTTTTTCACATCCCATCTTCCTTGACCATTAAAGGAAATCTTATAATCGAGCATGTGGTTTATACTTAATACATTAATTTCCAATAATTTACACGATATTGTGTTTTTGTCTTCTTAGTATTCTCACCTTCCACCTTTGGCTATTCATCAAGCTATGTTTACCCACGTTTTAACATTTATGGTTTTGCAATTCACACCATTTAGGTGGGATATTCCACAAGATTATTTGTAGATAAATAATCTTGCAATGTAATTGCTTCATGAATTTGCCCGTTCAAGATAATATTATCCCTGGATTGCATAGGTAAAGCACAAGAGGATAGTTGCCCATTCTTACTATACGTTCTATTGGAAAAATTGGTATGATATGCTTTTTAAAGTATGTTTTTGTGGCCTTAAGCTGATAATGCTCCTCCAGACTCTCCAATGTATTTTCACCACTTTTCTCTAAAATCCTTACCACTTCCCAGTTTGTAGTTTAATGTAGCAAGTGTTTTCAAATTAAAATATTACTCGGCTATAATCATTCAGTAAAGGGTAGGACAGAGCTGTTTTCAGGTGTGGATGACATGATATCCTCCATCCTTTCGATTGGAAGCTATCATCTTACTCTCACATAGTTGCCAGTACGCCATGGATAGATTTTGGATTTAGTGTAGAATCAACCAACATAGCTCCTCAAACATTTTTATGGTTTTCTAAATTCCTCCTTTGATTATACTTCTGTGTTTCTGGTCACAGCAGAAGTAAGGGAAATTGTTCTAGTTCTGTCCTTTTTGCTATTTCTCGTGTATCCTATTCTGAAGATGTAGTTGCTCTTTGAATGGTTCTGATCAGTTTACTGTTAGCATAGTTTATTTATATTTAATAGACAACTTTTCAATGTTGAATGTCAGGTCCCATATCAATAGGTCAAGGCTAACATGTGTCATGTTCTAGAGTCGGAGTGGTTCTAGATTCCCTTCATTCTCTTGAATTAAAGGTGAAGATGTTATGATTCTCATCCTATTCCCATGTGAACGTTGGTTCCCAGTGGTGTGGGTTTTTGGAGTAGTTGACTCATGAAGTATGATCCATCATGATAAAATGACATATATATATTAGGGTTAGAGCCACTGTCCTGGCTTATTTCTCTCCCATTTAGATGAGCTTCTCTCCATCTCCACTCTTTTCTATTACATACTTCCTGGATAATACTCTTATCATTGAGTGGACCTTCAGTCCATATGTTTTCTGTGGCTGTATATCCTTCACGTAAAAGCATGTCCCACTTATTGCAATGCCAAGCTTTCACTCTTCTGGTTTCCTGTTCATATACATCAGCTCCAGTGGGGAGTACATTAAGTCAGGATTAGTTCAACATCTTTCTTTACATTTACCCCTGTGTTCCTCCTCCCTTCTGGTCTCTCCTTTATTTGTTACAGTTCTCATAGTGTCATTGTCGTAACACTATATGACCAGTTGAATCGTAATTTCCTCTGTTGAACCTTTTGACGCCATTCCTTCCTCTTCTGCTCTCCCCACTCTCTTCTTTCTTCAGTCTCATAATTTACTCCTCCATCTAGTCATAACATCATTCCAGTTTCACACGAGTTATTTGTCCAATTCTTTGCACAACGTTCAAAACTCTCGAAGTATAGCTTCCCTCCTTACCCAGTTTCTTCTCTCATATTCCCTCATGCTGTATCAGTAGAAGTGAGAATGTTTTACTATTTATCATTAAGCTATTCTTTCTCCATTATGATCATTTCATTCCTCATCTGAGTTTTTCATTTGCGTCTTTGAGCTGAGCTTATCTGTCTTGAGTGTTACAGGCTAATTTGTGGCTCTTTCTACTACTTTCCTAATCTTCCATTTTTGTTAAGTTCTTCTTCCTCGATCTTTATTCTGATCTTCCAATCATTTCGTCTATTTAACCTTTTTCGTCCTTCTGGCTTTTTTTATTAGGACCTTAATGTTATTTTACATGACTCTACCTTTCTTCCTTTTGAACTTTAACTCCCTGTGCCTTTAACCAACTTTCCCTTAAGACGTACTTATCCCTCATCTTGTCTACGGTGGTTGATGTGTATGTTATTGGATCTTCTTATATTCAGTTTTGTTCCTCCTGTATCATTTTCTACTTTGGTTATGCTTTTTTCCTTAAATGTTTTAAATGTACTAAGGTGATAATGTATTTATACTTATATCCCTCCTTTCAAGTTATCATCTTTATTCTCCTTCAGTCCATCATTATTTGGCCTACAAGGTTTGCTCATGGTTGTCCAAGATTTGATACAGTGTCTAGCAGGCCTAAAATAGCCTTACAGGATACTCCATCTTGTGAGTAAACACTATATCAGGCTAAGATGATATTAGGTTTCCTACATGGTCATATTCTTTAAAATATGTGTCTGTTGCTTGTTGACAATAAATTTCAACAATAAATAGGCGGCATAAAATCAATTTGTTTTAAAGTAATATTTTTGAAACAAGCCAAAAACATGTACAAAAAATATGTTACGCTATTGGTTATCACAGTTGTGTCATAACCTTAAATAAATGTTTATTTTTTCCATCAAAGTCTATATAGGTTCAATTAATTTGTATCACTTTTTTATAACACGAATTATTTTCTCCTATACACTGTTATCTCAATATAATTAGTAATAAGTTCACTTACTGTTCCCTGAGGTTACCACAGTTGTATACAGAGCTTTATCCAATTCTCTTTAAGTCCACACAGACTGGTTGAGTTACTTTATAATCCAAATGATAACAGCAATTATTTCTTTTCTCTCTGTTTCTTACAATATATGAGATTACAAGACTTCAAAAGTCGCCACTATACACTCTCCATGGCTAAACTTACAAACATAGTTTAGATCTATATCACTCCATATCTTTGTCTTCTTTTCACTAACTTAAATATATTTATATATACATAAATTGCAAAACTGAAACCAAGAAATTTCTACAAACTACATGACAATGTGATATGACAATTTTTACTCAAAACATCAAGAGAAATATAGAAGGTTCGAGTAATGTGGCATTAATACAACAACTGAACTACACAACAAATTATTCGCGAACACTTAGATACAAGCAAACTTACCATTACAATTGCTTTTCAACGTAATATAAACTAAATAATATTCAGCAAGTAAACTTAAAATGAACATTTGTACATATGTAACAATAAGAACCCTTTCGAAAAATATTTACAATATGTTTACACTATATACAAAGACTATTTTCAGTTCATACACAAGGTCTACTCATACAGTCTGCAAAAAGATTTGCTGTCCATTTGATGGGACTGTAGTGTTTGAGGTACAGTGCCCACCTCATGATCCTTACATTATCAACTTTGCTTGTATCTTTGGATATATACAAGCAGTTGATGGTCCACCTGAATGACGAACTGTTTTCCATGTAGATGGATCTGAAAGTTCCAGAACGCAAATATGATGGTCACATTTGTTCACAAAGTAGTTCTTCTCATTACTCAACAATATTTCAATTATATATATTACCAGAAACAGTCTGTTTTCACGTTTTTGTAGTACTGCTCCAATTCCAGTGTTTGAGGTTTAGCTGAATGATGTGTTGGAATCTGGCATTCTAAGGACTGGAAAACCTTCCGACATGTTCTTTAATTTCTGGAATGCCATATGTTGTAGTTGTTTTTCTTCACCTTGTTTGGTAGGGCTTTCTTGATCATGTTAATCAACATTGCAGTTTGGGATAAACTTCCTATAGTATACTGTTAACTCCAGGAAGGATATGACTTGCTACTTCGTCATCAGAGCCGATGTATCCTATATTTGTGTTAGCTTCTTCTCTTATATGGTTATTTGCCTGTGCCCACCTTGTGTCCAACAAACGTAATCACAGGATTGCTAATGTAGCATTTACATTACTGTCCTCACTCACCTGAACAGTTCTTTCTTCGGGAGATCTTTCCATCTCGTAGAGTGGATCACAGTCTTGTACTCATTATGCTCAATGCTGGTAGTGTTATGCAACATCTTCCTAATCATGAGGTTTAATGTTGCTGTTGAGTTAACTAATATAAACTTTCTCTTAAACTGGCAGCTTCCATTTGGTGTCATAAAATCTGTCTCTTCTTTATATTCTATCTCTATCAGTTTGAAGTCAATCTTAGAAAATAACTTGTTTCCATCTAGTTTAGCCATGATAATTCTTAGGCTGCCTACATTTGTGGAAGCAAACTTCGTCATGAAGTTCAGATTCCGCAAGTCTAAGCAGAGCTGGTTTGATACATCATCTTTTTTCTTCATGATAACTTCTGATTAACAGTGAGTTAAATTCAAAAGCTCGATGACTCTAGCTTTTAACAGTGCCTCAACTTCTTGCTTTATTGGGTCTTTGATACATACAAATGTACCTTGCTTGTCACTTGGTTATTAGATGCTATGCTGATTCTCACTGCTGTACTACTGAACCCATTGTATCGTAGGACCTTCATTGTTTTGTTCCTATCATAACTTTCACCTACTGGCACAGTGTAACTGGCTATCACCTCTCAAAGTCTGCTCAAATATCTATTGGCACTGCTGATTTATTTGCCAACTTGAGCTAACCATCAGTAAAACACTGTTTTAACATATAAATAGCATTTATTTCATGTAGTGAAAATAACAGGTTGTCTCTGTTGTGCTTCTTCTAGCAGCAGCATCCATGGTGATAATCATTCTTTCCTTGTTTCTTGTCAGCACCGTGTATTTGTTGAGATTTCTGCTGCTTTTGTTGGCGTCAGACTTGCATTCATTTGCAATGTGCTTTGTTTTATATCAAATATAGCATCTCTTCTTCCATTTTTCTGTTAACATCTTTTGGTGGACCCCTGCTTCTGGTTAGCCACAAGAATAGTTAGAAATGATTTAAAGGAAAGCAACTAGGATAGAAATTGTTTTTTACAGCCAGGTTGCGCTAGCTGTAACGTTTTCTCATGAAGTGTTAGAGGGGATCTGATTAACTGTTTATTCTTAGATTTACCAGTTCTACTTCTCCCATGAACTTCCATATTTTATACCACTGGTTAGTTATCTCATACACATCTTTTGGTGCTCTCTCCTTTAGGAACAGTAAGATATCAGTTTAGCACATAATCTTGAACTGTTCTCGTATTAGTATATCTGCCAGTTCCTTAAAAATATTTTCACATTTGGCCATGTTAGTCTATATCATGAAATATCGCTGTAGACGTGCCACAGACTGAAATATAGTTTCTCCAGTGTCAGGTTTGAACTTCGGACAGAAACGTATTTCATCAAATCCGTAACACTTCAGCAAGGACGTTTTAACTTTTCATAGTTCATGACATGTTTTGATATCATGCCTGCATACACTTGTAGACCTTTTCCTGTGAGATGAAGGCTTTGATGGATTGTCTAGTCACTTTTGTTCCGATTCAGACCGAGTGAACATTTAATGTCTCTCCGAGAAAGCATCTGTGTCGTTTTTCTATTCAGCAAATTTGGACAATTTAGGTTGGCTGGCCCTAACACTATTAACATTCTTGGCTTCTTCCTCTTTCTGTTGGGCTAGCTTGGTGATTTCAATATGTGCTTTTATCATCTCAGTTTCTAGTCTCTCTGTTTTCTTTTCTTCTTTCACAATTTGTGCTCTTATTCTCTCTTTCTCTCTCTGTATTTTCAGTCTTGTGCTTTCTTTTATCAGTCTTTCTTCCTCTCTTCTTTGCTCATGTTCTAGTCTCTCCACGTATTGTTGTTTTACAAACTTTCGTAAATCACCATCCTTTTACCCAAGTTGCTCACCTCTATACTGATTTATCAAAACCTGTTCACATGGTTATACAGCATGATTTTAGTCACTTCACTATTTTTGCCAGCACTATAATAGTGCATATGTAGTGCATATAGGTCTATTTACACTTCAGTGCCTTCTCATATCACTATTTAATCCTCGCTGGCTCGTAAATGTTAGGTTTTTACACGGCCAGATTCTTTATCGTAGGTGTCTGTAATTTATTGGTGATAAATTTCAACAGTAATAAAGAGAGCACACAATTCACTTACTTTAAAAACACTTAAATATATGCACAAAATGTCATTCATCTTACTTTTAAAAACACTTAAATATATGCACAAAATGTCATTACACTATTGGTTATCAAAGTTGTATTCAAAACTTTAAATAACTCTTTCTTTACGTCAGGCTAGTTCGGGAACTTAAAGATGAAATTATACAAAAAATTAACAAACTTACAAACAATGCTGAATTTTATATACGGTCTAGAACTGAATAGTTTATTGACACTCCAGGTCCACGACGAAGAAATCAACTCTGAGCACCTCTATTAAGCTAACACAGTCTTTTGTTGACTAGCCTCACACCCTTACAAGATAACGATATCTAATATCCTCGTAGAAATAATAACATTCGATGTAATTCACTGAAGATGCACTGTTTGTCATGTTCGAAACCTATAAAGGTTTAAGTTAAGATTCTGTAGCTTTCTGATTAATAGGCGTGAATCACAGTTATAGCTTTTAAGACCTACAACATAGTGAATGTAGCTGACGAATAATATTCTTCTTCAACTCCCACTCTGCTACTAAGCTGCTTTTATATGAATCATGCGAGTTTCTCAAATTTTTAACACTGTTCTAAAAGAGACTAGCGTTTTCGTAAAACGTTTTCTTGAGAGTAAGAATCTTCTATAAATTTCGAGAACAGGCGGAACTTGTGTAATACACAGCCAACAATATACGATATAAGCAAAAAAGAAAACTGTAATTAAACAAGCATAGGTACTAAAATAAACGTGTAATGGTAAATCCGTTACAATATATATATATTACTAAATTGAGGTCTAGAACTTTCTACAAATTACAGGACACTATGATACAGCAATACACACTTAAAGCAACAACAAAATACAGAAGGTTAAAGTAAGTGTTGTCAATTCACAACAACTGAACTTGAACTACACAACAATTTTTTAAAAGTTATGTATACAAACTTGTCATAACAATTGCTTCTAAAAATAACATACTGTAATGGTCGCACAATATGAACTAAATAACACTCTCGTACTAAACTTAAAACAAACTGCGGTGTATATCTAATAGATGGCTGTATAGTGTGCAATTTTTATTTAAGTATATCCTGGCAGGTGACACTCCCCATTAAATGGGGTCATGTAAGTCATGTGAGAATCCTGTAAAAACAAGGTAAAGAAGAAGAAATTGTACGAAATCAGAAACTGTATGAGGTGTAGAGAATAGCAGTTGGAAACAATCTATACCACAACAATGAACAAACAGCGAAATGACAGTTTTTAACAAAAGTTTTAAGATGATGAATTTGATAAGATGACACCCAGAAGCACCAAAGTACATTCCCATCAAATGAAGAATATGCTAAACAGATGAACTGAATGAACCATTTCGAGAAGATAATGGGAAAAAATACAACCAGAGTATAAAATAATACAGGAGGAACGAAACAAAATACAAGAAGAATCAATAGCATACACGTCAAAAATCAACTACCATAAGCAAAAAGGAGGAGGATATAACATCAAGGTCCCAATAAAAGAGGCCAGAAGGAAAGAGAAAGTTAAATAGATGAAATTACAGAATATCAGAATAAAGATCGAAGAAGAAGAACTCAACAAAATTGGAATATTAGGAAAGTAGTAGAAAGAGCCACAAATTAGCCTGTAACAGTCAAGACTGATAAGCTCAGTTCAAAAATCCAAATGAAAACTCAAATAAGGAATGAAATGATGAGGATGGAGAAAGAATATCTTAATGATAAATAGTAAAACATTATCTCACTTCTACTGACACAGCATGAGGGAAGATGAGGGAAGAAACTGGGTAAGCAAGGAGGCTACACCAAAAGTCATGAGCGTTTTTGCAAAGGACTGGACAAATCCCACTTATGAAGCTGGAGTGATGTGATGGCTGGATGGAAAAGTGAAGTATGAGACTGAAAAAGAGTTTGAGGAAAGCAGAAGAAGAAGGAAGCCACGATTGAACTGGTCAGAGGGTGCTACAAAAAGGACTAAATAAGAACTGTACTAGATGAAGGAGAGAACATGAGAGAGGAGAAACATGGGGATCACTGTAAAGGAAGAAGTTGAACTAGTTCTGACTGAATATTCTCACCACTAGAGCTGATGGATGTAAACAAGAGCCCAGAAAAGTGAAAGCTTGACATTGTCATAAGAGCCAAATGCATCAATATGAAAGATGTACAGCGACTGAAAAACATGAAAACTGAAGGACCAATCTATGAAAAAATATAATTTGCCTTTGAAGAGTGATATTTAACAAGATTTAGAATACCTTGAACATGGCAGGCCACAAGGTGGAGATAAAGATAATTGGTCAAGAAGAGGAGACTGAGGGTTTAGAAACAGAGAAAGTGAGACTGAGTGCACTTCCGATAATTGATATAAAGTCAATTCTTACAGGGTTCATGGACTCTAAGTCTCAAGGTAGCTCAGAAAGCTCTCCATCTAATCAGGAAAACATCTATAAAAATTACCTGTACAGGGAGAAAGGAGAGAAACCTTCCCAATAGTAATTGTTCAGTCAGTCAACCAGTTGAAACTGTTATTAGAGAGGGAGGAAGATGAATAAAGGAAAACAAGGGGAACCAAGACAGGTTTTCCTGATCATGCAAACTCTATTGCAAAAGTTGTATCTAAATTTCCGAGAGAATAAGCATTTTCATAGAAAATCAAGTCCTAAAGAGAGAAAATTTCCAACTTAGTACTAGAAATTGCATATATGCTTTGAATTTAACGTTTTTATGAGTTCTGATATATACGTCAATTCCATAACTTCCATATTTCAATGAGAAATATTAGTATTTCATGTGCAAATTTTGCAAACTATTGTCAATAGCCAAATAATTTTAATTTTGAAACACTTGTTGCATTAACTTACAAAGTCATACTAGTTAGTGTATACTGTAATCTATAGAGTAAAGAACATATTAACTACTTTGATAGAAGTACCACATATTGCTAGGATCAATAATCCTTAGATGCTATGATATTCAAGTGTTTTAATTTTGGTATACTGAAACCATATTTCGAACGGTTAATTCACAAGATTAACTATTCTCGTAATGTGTTTCCTTCTGTATGCAAAC
Source organism: Tachypleus tridentatus (assembly GCF_004210375.1). NCBI lineage: Eukaryota > Metazoa > Arthropoda > Merostomata > Xiphosura > Limulidae > Tachypleus > Tachypleus tridentatus. The sequence goes on along the minus strand of NC_134832.1, from coordinate 76,329,145 downwards.
TTTTTCTTTAAGCATGCCACAAGCTTCCTGCTTTCTACCAGTAGAATAAATTTATTCGAACATGTCTTTCATGCAAATCATCACATGTTTCTTCTTCAACAATAAGATTATGACATACCTGAAACACGTGACTCTTTCTATACACCTCCAGCAAACTATCATTTCGAAGTTTAGTAGAAGACATAAGCAGCAGAGGAAAGTGAGCAGAAAGGATGGGAAGTGTGAGTGGAAGGAAGTGCCCATTGAAAACACATTTTCAGTGTAGGAAAATAATAGCATCTAATACGATACTTCGCTCTTTTCACAAGATTAGCAGCAAGAGTCCTACCCTAACTGGGTAGAGGGACAAATGCGAGAGAATAACAAAAGTACCCTTGAAAAATCCAAAGCATACCTTTAGAAATGAGAGAGTCAAATCCAGAGATATGATGTGGGAAATCACGCCACTTGTGAAAGAGATATAAACTTTGCCCATCCATGAATTATGTAGTTGATAGGAGCAGAGATAGATTTTACTACATCCAAATAGGAAAGACTGAGGCAGAATAGCTATTCTAGCCCCAAAATATATATGTAACTTAATCTTACCAGTTATAAAAGTGAAGAAATCAATGAATGTGGCTAGAGCATGATGGATTCTACTCGATAAGTCAATTACATCCAAAACCCATGCCACTGGGAACTAACACTCACTTGAGGATAGGATGAAGATCATACTGACCTCACTTCAAGTTCAAGAGAAAAAGAGGGAATCTAGAACCACTCTGACTCCAGAATATGATACATTTTAGCTTTGATATATTAATCTGAGGACCTGCATTCATTTAGAAAGGTTGTCTATTAAATATAAATCAACTTCGGTGAAATCAAAATTGATTGGAATTACCCAAAAAGCAATAAGCATTCTCGGAATAAAATAAACAAGGGATAGCAAAAAGGACAGAATCAAAACAGTTCCCCTAACGTCCACTGAGACCAAAAACACATGAGTATAATCAACGGAGGAATATAGAAAACCATAAACATGTGTGAAGGCTTATGTTGATTTTGTTGATGATTCTACTCTAAATTCAAAATCTATCCATAGCATGCTGACATCCATGTGGAAGTAGGATGATTGATCATCACATCATAACGCCTCCACGGCTGAAAGGGTGAGCATGTTTGAGATGACGGGGATTCGAGCCCACGACCCTCAGATTACGAGTCGAGTGCCTTAACTACCTGGCCATGCCGGACCAAAGTAGCAAGGATTCTAGAAGAAAGGGGTGAAAACACATTAGAAAGCCTGGAGAAAAATCACCACCTGAAACAGTACAATGGGTGACCACAACGTATAGCAGGATGGGCAACTATCCCCTTCTGCTTTACCCATGCAATCCATTGGTGGTATGGTCTGGAAGAGACAAGTTTACAAAGCAATTACATCGCGAGGTTATTCTCCTACAAGTGATCTTATGGATCATCCTATCTAAATGTGACAATAACCTGAAGAAAAATTATCAGCGAGAAATCCACTCGTAGTGGACCAACTGTGGAACACTTTCCAATTGGGCTGATTTAAATCCATTGAAGAAAGACACATGGAACGGGACGAAAGGAAACCTACTCAACAAGAAGAACCTGATCTTCTCACTAAGGACTGGATGAACGCCAGTCGTGAAAACAAAGGTCATAAATATTCAGAAGTGCAACCTGTAACTGACAAAAGGAAGAAAACATGGGGAAATGGTACTAGAGGGTAAAGCTGCAGTTGGTGTAATTGTGGAAACCATTGTTGAATTGGCCATAAAGAGCAATCAAAAGGACTTAGAAGAGATACTACCCAATGAAGTAATCAGATATAGGATTAAAATAAACAAACTTATCTGGCCAATACTGTCTGAAGGCATCTATCACTGAAGCCGAATGATGAGGTACAGGGCCAAAATAGGAATAATTTGTGATTGAGAGCTAAAGCAAAGGCATCCATATGTGGAAAATCTCAAAAGGGGGTATAATTATCCTTCCATTATTTTCTGGATTTGAAAGAGATCTACTATTACAATGTCTGGCGAGGAGAAGGAAGTGATTCAAAACCTGAGAGACTGAAAACAGCTTAAGAACATTGATTTACAAAAATTGCTCATTGACAGACCAGTGACCTGAACTCTCTTGATGAATGACCCATTCATTCCAGCTCTAAAAAGATGTATCCATGTAAGAACCAAAATTGCTCATTGACAGACCAGTGACCTGAACTCTCTTGATGAATGACCCATTCATTCCAGCTCTAAAAAGATGTATCCATGAACATCACTAAATCCAAAGAAAGAGTAGTAAATAGGATGCCTGCCAACATATGGGCCTTGTCCAACCCTCAAAATAGTTCCTGCAACAGAGAATAAGGAAGGGTAATTGTAGCTGTTAAGAAATCTTGAACAACGTTCTATTTGTCATGAAAATCTCACTAAAGGTATTGCATATGTGCACAACCAAGATAAACTAGTGACGTCACTGAAAACCACATCCCTAAATGTGATAGAATCTCGTGAGCAAATAATGATGGAGATGAAAGGGCATGGTAATCAAACAATTCCATGGAATGAAGTTATAAAGAAGGTTGGACCTCACTAAATGGATAAAATACTGGGTAGGACAGAGGAAGTACTTCTCCAATTGATTAACAAGCTCATCTGAGCAAATATGTGAAGAAGTTGACGAGTATGGCTAGCTTATTTCAGTTGAGAATCAGACAGAAGAAGCCAGTCTTCTATATAATAGGGAAATCACAGCCTCAAAGCACGAAGATAGTAACCAAAAGCTTTGACCACCCAACAAAAAACATAAGGAGCAGAAGCAAGCCCAAAGGGTAGGGCAAGAATTTAGTAAACCACACCATAATGGACAAACCAAGGTTAATATGGATGAAATCATGTTGAGATTGATATGTGTAGATAAGTATTGGCCATATTTATCATCTATAAGCCCAAAGGAAACATCCAACATAAGATGAGAAATGACTTTATGGTAAAATGGAGTAGATGAGCTGATCAGTTGAAGAGGAACAAATCTATGGCAGGACTCAAGTCCTTTGTTTTCTTGGGAATAACAAATAGTGTGGAATAAACACCTGGTAAAGTATGCAGAACAGATATGATGAAATGTAAAAATAGTAGGTCTTCAGTGATGACGAGAAAACCCACTTGTAGAAAAATATATATGTAAAAACGGCTGGTTTGGGTTGAGAATTTTTTTTTATATGGAGGAGCGAACAATGTTTCGACATTCTTCGGTCATCGTCAGGTTCACAAAAAAAGAAAGAGGTAACTGAGCGATAGCTGACCACATGTTTGAAGGGGGTTGTGTAATTTAGTATAGGAATGTAGAACCTGACGATGACCGAAAAAGGCCGAAACATTGTTCGCTCCTCCACATAAAAAAAATTCTCAACCCAATCCAGCCGTTTTTACATATATATTTTTCTACAAGTGGGTTTTCTCGTCATCACTGATAAACCTCATTTACTTCTTTAGTTGCAAAATTGATTCCTCAGGAAGGGCATGGGAAGGCATAGCAAAATAATGATGTGAAAATAGACGATCCAAGTGCTCGTCAGCAAAAAGGACTCAACATGTTAGGGAGAGAGTGGAGAGAGGTCCTGAGATAGATGTTGAGTTATGAAACACTATGTCTCCAGCAGGTAAACTCTTATAAATCTCCTCATACGTTCCCAGCACCTAAAGCCTATCACATAGTGCTAGTTGCAGATGTAACTGCCATAGTAGTAACGTAACTTCAGAATTCAAAATCAAGAAGAGTAAACTAAAATTCGAAATTATTAATAATAATTCGATTGTAAAAATGGGATTAAACTAAAGAAATGAAACAGTCTTAATGAACTTGAAAGTAACTTAAATGAAAGCCGCTTTGCCAGTATATGAAAGCTGAACAAGAAACTTGAAACAAACAAATACGTTTGAGCACTAGCTCTACCAAATGAGAAGGGATAGTTTAGTTGAGGCATGTTTTGGAAGTCACATGCATCACATATTTCATGCTCCTACTGGTTAAGAAATGACGCATGATAATTTGCATGATAAACATGTTGGAATCATTTGATTCCAATGAGGAGAAGCAAACGATTGTTTCATATATAAAGAAAAAGTTCGCATATAGAGAGCAGCACTGGACGAGAACAGCTAATCTCGTGAGCAGAAGAAAGTATCATATCGAAATTGTATTAGGTCTAAAGCTTTATTAACTAAACTTTACTAAAGGAAAGTATTATTTCAAACAACAAAAAAAAAACAATAGTATAAAATGTCATATTGTACAAAACGCAGACGAACTGATGCAAAAGGTGCATAGCACGTTGTAAATATTGATGAGAGTAATCTATCATATCCCATTGAAACTGGATTTCAAAAATTAGACTCTCCTATAAATGAAGAGAATAGCGTAACTAACCTTAGACTAGTCATTCAAATTTTTCATCCACTTCTGACTGGGAGCGTGATGTTGAGTTCTATGAAATCAGTTACTTGGGAATTGAACATATAACTTATCTTTCTTCTAGATCACCGCCGTTTCATCTATAGAAGGATAAGAATGGTCTAATATCAGTAATGAAAGTGATTTTGATCAGTTGTCAGTTAACACTGTTTTGCTTGAAATTATGAAACCTAGGTTTCCAAAGTCACCTTAAGATCCCTGAAATTAGATTTATGGAAAATTATATTAATATTTTAAAATAGCTAGAAGAATAATTTTAGAGGTCAATGTAATTTCACTGCAGATAAATAATATTATTTCTGTGTTTAAAAGTATCAATAGTACTAGGCCAGTATTAGTACAGTACTAGATAAGCTTGATAAACCCGTTATTACTGATTTGTATTATAATGAGAAATATCTTAAAATTTTAAATTATTGACAAGTTTCATAGTTAAAAGGGAGCACACGTTTGGTGGTACAAATTACAACTTGCACCATTTACACTGTGCCTCAGGCACCATAACTACTAGGCCATTCCAGACCTTGATTTTATTAAAGAAATTAATTTACTTAAACAAAATGGTGTTGTTCACAACAGATAAATTTTGAATTTGAAATATCAGATGTAATTTCTATTGCATCTGCAACATTTGTCATTAAGAATGTGAAATAAGATACAAAAATTTTGTCATGTGAAACGTGCACTCAGCGTGGTGTTTGGGCTGTAAGAATTACACTACCAAAGGTGAATACACCTCCATATACCGATGTTTTACTGATGGCCGATGAAAAATATTATCTTAGACCTTTACCTCTGGCACCCAGAGGCCTAAGAATGGTGACCTGGTGTGCTCTCCATCGCATACAAAAAGTTTATCTTGGAATTACAAAATGCTTAACACTTTTGCATTGCGCCTGTTCTATTACACACGAGTTTGTGTACATGTTTGCACATGCTAATATTTATACTATGATTTTTAATTCGGTATATGCGTCTTCACAACATTTGTTATACCTTTAGTAAACATTACAAGTCGTTTGTACACAATAAATCAAATTTTCTAAAGAGTTACAAGGTGCTTAACCCTTTGTCAAAATGGTTGGTATAATATACACAAGTTTAAATTCGCCCATGTTAAATATTCATATTATAACTTTTTAATTCAGTAAGTGCATCTTCACAAAATTTGATATACCTTTAGTAAACATCACATCTTTTGTATGCAATAAATCAAACTTTTTAAAGAATGTTTTGAGTTTGTTTTGTTACTAGTCTAAGTAGAAATGATTTTTGTGATATGATTAAAAATACCATTCTTAATCCCAAAAATTTCAAATTTCTTTTCTGTAATGTTTAAAATCTACTAAATACATTTCAAACATTTGTTTTCAATAAAACTTTATCTTATCAGTTATTTAACAATACACTTGAGTCTTTAGCTTGTAGACAAATACCAAAAGTATATTAAAAAAACTTGTTATAAAATTAGAAATGGAAGAAGAAGCTGTGCTCTTCTTCTGATATTATTGGTCATCAAGTTTGAACAGCTAAACGCTTCACATTTATTTTCTGTATTTATTTTACTGTCAATAACTAAAGTAGAATCCTGCTGAAAATTGTTTTGGAATTTCGCACAAAGCTACTCGAGGGCTATCTGCGCTAGCCGTTCCTAATTTAGCAGTGCAAGACTAGAGGGAAGGTAGCTAGTCATCACCATCCACCGCTAACTCTTGGGCTACTCTTTTACCAACGAATAGTGGGATTGACCGTCACATTATAACGCCCCCACGGCTGAAAGGGCGAGCATGTTTGGCGCCTGCTGAAAATAAACAACTTATTTCAATAGACTGTTTATGTGATATCACCTTAATATGATATCCCTGAAAGTAACAAAGCATGCAGGAAAAGATATTTGACTAAACCCCTGCTCCAAGAATAGGATATCTAACGTATTGGATTAAATATCCTAATATGGATTCTTGGAACATTTAGAGTAATTACACTGCACTTAGAATAAGTGAAAACGTTTACGCTGACAACAGTATGTGTAATTTGTCGGCTTAAGTATGTATGTATCCTAAAATGTTCATAAGAAAAAAATTTCTGTATCTTATCTATGGAATGAGAAAAGCGTTCATGAAAATAGTTTTATTTTGAAAAGCGTACATCAAAAGACTTTTTTTAGAACAATAATACGAAAAAATAAAAATTGAATATTTAAAAAAAAAATACAAAGGCAGTTTTCGTGAAAATATTATTATTTTTGAAGCAAGATAAGAAGTTATTATTTTAAAACAAAGTTAGGTTTACAACCTTCTACTGGTTTTGTTTCTTAGAGAAGCATAAGAATTAAACATTGTGAGTGTAACAACTCATAACATTTCGTTTACAAAGTTAAAACAGTTAAATGCGGAGAATAAAAACCAAATGGAGAACGGATTAAATATGTACCGACACCCTAATAATATTCTGGATTTAAGAATTTTAAGAGATAATTACTATTTCGGAGTCTCTTTGTTTTCTTTTTGAAAGTGTTGTAAAATCAAAATATCTGAAATTATCAAAACAAATCATACGATAATAACTGGGAGAATTGATTAGAAGAGTTTCATTTTAAAATGCGTACATCAAGATAATTTTTCTACATCAGTAATATGAAGAAACTTTCGAAAAATACAAAGTCAGTTTTTGTGATGAAGTGATTTTTTGGAAAAACGTTAGACAGTACTTATTCTGAAACAGTGTTAAGTGTCAAACTTCCAATTGTCTTTATTTCTTAGAAAACGCAAAAATAAAACATTTTGACTTTAATAAATGATAACATGTCGCTTCCACAGTTTAAAAATGTAGATGTTCAAAATAGAAACAAAGTTAAAGATAGGCTAAATCTCTGCAGAAGCCTAATTATTATTCAGGATTTAAGAATCTTAAAAGAAAATTCTTATTCCTGAATCTATTTTTCTTTTTTAAAAGTGTTGTAAAGTCGAATATAACCAAAATTATCACAAGCCAACTGATTATTTTTGCAAGATTTCATGAAAATATTTTCATTTTGAGAAGCGTACACCACGTGCATCCATTTTTCTACACCAATAATATCAAAAAGAAAACTTCACAGAATTTACGAAAAATACAAATGATTTCTGGAAGCATTTCAGAAATTACTAATTCTAAAGCAAAATTAAGTGTGAAATATCATATTATATTTATTTCTCAGAAAAACAAGAGAAAAAAATATTTTGACTTTAATAATTCACATGTTGCTTTTTGTGTTAAAATAATTATGTCTAGAACTGAGACAAAGTTAAAAATGGATTAAATTTGGCCGACTTCTCAATAACCTTGTAGATTTAAGAATTTAAACAAAAATATGTATTATTCTTGAATCTCTTTCAATAATTGAGAGGTGCAGCAAAATCGAATATAACCTAAATTATCAAAACAAATCATGGGATACAAAAATAGTGCCCCCCGCTAGTACAGCGGTAAGTCTACGGATTTACAATGCTTAAAATCAGGGGTTCAATTCTCCTCGGTGGGTTCAACAGATAGCTCGATGTGGCTTTGCTATAAGAAAAAACACACACATAATTTATAACGTCCCGGCATGGCCAAGCGTGTTAAGGCGTGCGACTCCTAATCCGAGGGTCGCGGGTTTGCATCCCCGTCGCGCCAAACATGCTCGCCCTTTCAGCCGTGGGGAGTTATATTGTGATGGTCAATCCCACTATTCGCTAGTAAAAAAGTAACCCAAGAGTTGGCGGTGGTTGATGATGACTAGCTGCCTACCCTATAGTCTTACACTGCTAAATTAGGGACGGCTAGCGCAGATAGCCCTCGAGTAGCTTTGCGCGAAATTAAAAAACAACAACATGAGTGAGCTTAAAAGCATAGTATGGTGAGGAAACGACTGGATCATGTAGTGTGTATTTTATCTCCACTCAACTAAACAAACCCAGATAGAGTTATGAAATTGTCCTGTTGCAGGATAGCCCTCGAGTAGCTTTGTGCAAAATTAAAAAACAACAACAAAAAAAAAAAAAAGTATTTGTGAAAAAAACGTTTTTTTTTTGTAAACTCATTGGAAAGTTCTTATTTCAAAGCAAACTTAAATGTGAAACCTGGTACTGTCTTTATTTCTGAGTAAAACAACGATAAAATCTTGTGACTTTAAATGAGTCTTTTGGATATTCGCTTTATATGTTCACAGTTTGGGGCTAAGGTTTCACTATTACATAAACAATTGACTTCTCTTCACCCCTTCATAGGAGGACATCTTGTTTAGCATTTGTACTTTTCTCTGAGAGGCTCCTTGTCTAGCTTCTTCTCTTTCTTAAGGACCTAACTTCATAGCCCAATCATGCTAATACCACAGTGGGTACCCACTTACCACCCCCGCCATATCTTCATCTTTTTAAAATTATTTTCTACAAGATTGGACTCTATGAGGTTCCTGTAATCATTTGGTTCTACCATGGAAATATTTTGCCGTCTATTCTTATAAAATAGGACTACTAACTCCTCTTGTTGGTGTATTTTTTCACATATATTAATACTTGCAGGCTCTTTCACACTTTGTCATATTTGATTAATTACATAACTCATTTTCTTGTATCTTACTGTTGCTGACTTTTGGATATATATATATATCATTAAGGAATGCATGTGGATGACTCCGCATACATTCACACTCAGTATCATCATTTGGTTTTGTCTCCTGCAAGGTATAACTACCTCTGATAGGTGTTATTTATTTAATACACCATCTCTGTGAATGACAATTAAATTTGTTTATTTACAACCCTCTTTTCTTTTATAGAACCACTTCAGGTAGCTGATATTGCCTCCTGAGGTACGTTTCTTTCCCTTAATATCTGTATAGAGCTAACAGAGCTATAGGGCTAACAGACAGTACTCAACTTGTCCAACCTATCTCTACCAGAGCCCACAATTGAGGTGCATATCATCAGAGAACTGAAGTTATCTTTGTGGTATTAAAATTACTGTGATACCTAATTCAGGCCATACATTCTATGGAAATAGCTGAAATCATGGAAGTGACTCTCCACGTTTTGCCTCGTAATTATTGGTGTATCAAAATAAAGTTCTGTCATCACCATTACATTGTCTCCAATAAAAGGCCTTTTCACAGGGCATATAATAGGGAAATTCTCCCCTCTACCTTTTGCAAGTGGAGAACAGGAGACCATCTTCATTTACCAATTCCTAGCTGCTTAAGTGGTAAACCTTAAAAGTTCTTTACTGATTGTATACAGCACAATATGATGGCAAGTGGTGGTACTATGTGTGTAGTATATGACACCCCTCAAACAACTTGTATGCCCTCCTTCTGCAGCAGGATAATTTCATAACTCTATCTTGGTCTGTCTAGTTGAGTGGAGATAAAATACACACTACATGTTTCAATCGTTTCCTAACCATACTATGCTTCTAAGCTCACTCATGTTGTTGTTGTTGTTTTTGAATTTCGCCCAAAGCTACTCGAGGGCTATCTGCGCTAGCCGTCCCTAATTTAGCAGTGTAAGACTAGAGGGAAGGCAGCTAGTCATCACCACCCACCGCCAACTCTTGGGTTACTCTTTTACCAGCGAATAGTGGGATTGACCGTCAGATTATAACTCCCCACGGCTGAAAGGGCGTGCATGTTTGGTGCGACCGAGATTCAAACTCGCGACCCTCGGATTACGAGTCGAACGCCTTAACACACTTGGAAGCTCACTAATCACTTGTGCACTAGTGCTCCACTGATCTTACTAAAATTCCACCCACCCCCGTGAATATACTCTAATCGAGATTAGTTTCCAGTATTTGTTACTCTATGAAGTTCCTGCCATCAGGTGCCATACTCCAAGATATTTTTTTCTTTTTGGGGGGTTTCTGAAAAAGCTCTTCTGAATTTAATGTTTACACCAGCCTCTAGTCGTATACTCCAATGGTATAGGAACTCTAGGCTTTCATTGAATATAGGTCGCTCAAAATGTTTTTTTTTTGTCCACGAAACAAGAATAGAGATACATGAGACTCAATACTGAACATCTATTTACCATCAAAATAAATTTTTACTGATGATTATAAAATTATTTAGAGTGTATAACATTTGTTTCATCCCTACTAGATGTCGCTAGCTTTATTTATAAAAAGTAAACAAAAACTCAAGCAAAACTATGTTATCTACTATCTGAGTGCTTGTGTGGTGAGTCCCGACATAAGACCTTAAACTTCTTCCCTTTTCGCTGACGAAAATAGACGTTACAGCAGAAGTATGAATGAGTATAGTTAAGTTCAGTTTGAGAAAGACTATATGCTCGGATGGACAATTCACAAGAAAACAGAATTTCTCCTTTTCGTCTTTGATAAGTGATCTTGCAAGTTTATTATGAATGTTTTAGTTATAATCCTAAAGAGTTAATCTAAGATCATAATCCCATATCTAATACTTGAAGTTTGTTAACATATATAGAAACATTCAGCTCATGGGTCTAAATGATGAGAAAGTATACAAGAATTGTACAATAACTAAAATATACTATATTTGTACGAAGGTTAATATAATTTTGATAACCCAGTATTTTACAGTTCATGTGTTTTAATTTGTGTTATTCTTAAATATCAAAATTGATACCACTGTCAGCTTGTCAGTGGAATTTTCTCCTCTGATTAATTTGAAGAACACAACCCAAATTGTAAAATCAACAATATTGCTATTTCTTCACATGTCTAAATGATTACATCCCAAAGAAATTAAACTACCTATAGACTTTGCTAATTTATGTTTGTAAATATAGTAATTTAAAACTACAAACAAACTGAACACAAAATGTAGTAGTAGCAACTAATGGATCAACGAAAACTTATAGTGATTACAGGTAGCACCACTCAATTAAATCGCGTGTGTGTGTGCGTGCTTTTTATAGCAAAGTCATATCGGGCTATCTGCTGACCCCACCGAGAGGAAGCGAACCCCTTATTTTAGCGTTGTAAATCCGTAGACTTACCGCTCTACTAGCGGAGGGCAGCCATTACGTCGCAAAGAAATACTTGCTATAGTTTTAATAGAAAATATAAATGATAATCATTTTTGTATTGAACATACTTATATTACGTATTATTATATGTATTAGTGTGTGTGTATATATATAATTGTTAAATTCATATTGCTTCGGACTTAATTAGGCTAGTCTGTACTACCTATCACATTCAGCTCATTCCATACAGAGCGATGGCTTGCTACCTATCTGTGGTGCAATACTACATAATATATTTAAAGTGTCCTTTGCATTTTTTTCATAATATTGTTATACAGAGTGTTAAGAAAGTCACTGTGCACTCATTTATTTATTAACAGACATGTTTCAATATAGAATACAGAAGGTAAATATGAATGACAATTATAAACAATGTTGAAAGTGAACCCGTTGGCATCAATACAGGCCTGGATCCTTCTCATTTTGTTTCTAAACACTGCTATCAGTTGTTGGCTTGAAATAAATTTAATAAAATATGATTACAAAACTGCACAGTGACTTTCCGAACACCCTGTATTTAATGTTTACTGTTAGTAAGTTTGATTTAAATTAGAAAGTTTTGATTTACTTTCATGTAAAAATTAAGTTTAGAACTACTGTTAGCTGTTTTATTATATTCTTGAGCTGGACAGTTGTATCAGAAACTTTCTCTAGTCAACATGTTTCAATTGATAGTAGAAGATAGTCATATGAACTACTCAGTTTATATTTTGTATTGGTTAATTAGTTAAGAAAATCCCAGACATATATTACTATAGTTGGTAATTTATCATATATACATATTTGGGATTGGGATATATATGCACTTTCACTTCCGTAAATTCAAAATATTCTGTTATGAAAAACTTAAAAAACTGTTTCCGTGATTAAAATGTTAAACGCTTCTGTAACAGAAACGTTGTTTTTATTAAAATAATAACTAGGCTTGCCATACGTCCCGGTTTGGCCGGGACAGTCCTGGTTTAAGGGGTCTATTCCGGTGTCCCGTCCGGTTTACTAATTTGTTCTGGTTGACAATGAATTGTCTCGGAATGTCCCGGTTTTTGATGAAAAGGCATAAACTCCAAAAAGGACAAACGTAAAATATTTAAAATCTGCATGGAGTCCGGATTTGGTGTTGACAAAAAATGATTTTTAAGTTTTCATTTTATTAGTTGATGGATAGAGGGAACCATAGCGCTGTAGAATGCAAATTTTCAAAGGTATTGCATCAGACGAAATTCACAGATAGCTTATACGATAACTGTACCAGTATAATGATTCATTAATGGGCTGCTATTGGGAGTACACGTGTAACGGAAACTGCATAAGCGGCAGCATATGCAAAGCTTTCTTTGATTGAGCAAGTGTTTGTGCTTTATTTACTGCAGTATTTATTATATTAGTCATACGGTACGTGGTGAATTATTTTCGTTATTTTATTTTAGAAATTAACCCCAATCATAACTTCCAAAGCTGGTAAAAGAAAGTGTACATTCAACAGTAAATTGCATAAAAATATTCATTCTTGAAAAAAAAAATTGTGGCAAGGAAGACAGTCAAATGTTTGCAGTGTTCATCTGAGTTCTCTGTTTCACATGGTGGCCGCTCAGACATAAAAGACCATTTAAAAAGCACTAAACATGCAGCTAGTCTTTCAGTAGCTGCTCAAAGTTCAAGAGTTCTTAAAAAAAAAACAACTGTGTCTGAAGAGAGTGACTTATTAACAGCTGCCAAAGAAGCAACCTTTACTTATCACAGTGCTGTTCATAATATAAGCTTTAAAATAGCTGATTGCTCTTCCAAACTGATAGCAAAGTTACTTGAGTCAAAGTTTAGTTTTGCCAGAATGAAGCTAATATTTTGAATTCAGTTGTTCCTTTAGCAGCAGAGGAATTGAAGAGAGACTTAATGGAGGTCCAGTTTGTTTCACTTATAGCAGACGTCTCAAACCGAAAAGATGCCAAAATTATACCTATTATGGTGCAAAATATTTTGCCAGAGGAGGAAGTTTAAAGTAAAACTTTTAGGCATTAAGCCGGTTCTTGAAGTGACATCAGAAATTTTGACGAATTGCTTGGTGTCCACATTAAAAAAAAAATCGTTGCTTATTACGGTGACAACTGCAATACAAATTTTGGAGGTGTAAAGAGAAAGGGAAAAACAATATATATAGTCGACTGAAGAAGAAACTTGGCAGGTATATTGTTGGTGTTGTGGTGCTCATATCGAACTGTTGTACAGGGTGGGTAAAACGTGAACACAAAAGCTGTAGAGAGGACTCTGCGCGAAACCAACAAACCAGAACAAACAATGACAGAGCCCACACAGTCACCTGATATTGAACCATTTGTATAAATAGGAATGAAAGAATTGTTCAAAAAACGTTCAGTAAATAACAGACAGTATTTCCAATCAGGAGTGTCTGCTTTTTTCAGATGACTTAAAGATAGGTCACAATTGGGTACTGTAATAAGCCATTGTAGGAAGGACTAACCAGTGGATACAGCAGTGTTATCCAATGACATACCCAATTCATCCAACTACACCTGGATACGAAGGACAAATGGAGTAATGACAGATCATCTGTTCTGAAAAAGTATGGCCCACCAAGGAAGGAAAGCACAACCGTAGGTGGGATTCTTTAGTAAAGAACGAAGTTTCGAAGCATATAGTAAAGAAAGTGCAAACGGTGGAGGTGCAAAAAAGGTTCATAAGACTGTGTATGAGCTCTGAACTGGAGTGCGAAAAGCCGAGGTAAAGAGCCGAACTCGTTAATGACGTATAGGGTCTAGCATCTTTAAGACAGAGGTCCTGGCAGAGCCACAGGCCAGTGATCCATAGTCGAGTTTCGATCGAATAAGAGCACGATAATAATTTAGACTAGAACATCGATCTGCTCCCCAAGTGGTGGAAGAGAGGACACGGAGGATCTTCAGTGCTCTTGTACATCTTACCTGTAGCTGCTTGATGAGTGGTATAAAGGTGAGCTTATGGTTAAAGATAAGCCTCAAAAACTTTATCTAAGGGACCACAAGCAGCATAACTTCATGATACAGAGTTCAGGATCATGAACAATACCCCGTTGGTGGAAAAAGTGCATGCAAACGGTTTCAGAGGGAAAGAGAATTAAAAACCCTTTTCTGTGGTCCACTTCAGAAAACGATTTAGGGTAGTCTGTAGCTGCCGCTCAATACACCTCATGTTTGACGACTGACACAGTTGTCAACATAAAGCCCATCTGCAACAGTAAGAGGGAGTTCTTCAGTGAACTTGGAATCGCCTGTCCATTAAAATGTTTTAAATAAAAATAGGCAAATTGCCACGTAACCTTCTTCATTGTATCACAAGCCTTCTCAATGTCAATGAATATTGATACAAGGTGTTTGAGAAAGGCTTCTCTGATTGACGTTTCAAGTCGAATCAGGTGGTCCATGGTAGAGCGCTGTCGTCGGAACCCACACTGGGTGGGCAAGAGAGGTTGTTTGATTCGAGGAACCAAACAAGACGAGCATTAGCCATCCTCTCTTAGGTCTTACAGAAGGTCATCAACGCAATTGGACGGTAGTTTTAAGAAATATTGGGATTCTTCCCAGGCTTAGAGAAAGGTAGGACAATAGCCTGGCACGAGGCATCAGTAAAAACATTCTCCTGCCAGATCCTGTTAAAAAACAATCAGAAGAATAGCAAGAGAAGCAGGAGATAAATGGCGCAGAATTTCACAGTGTACATCAACAAGTACAACTGATGAAGGGCCAGTTTGAGAGTTCCACCAGTGTAAAGGAATGATTATACTCATTGAAACAATCAGCTCGAAAGGAAAGAGGTGGTCGCTCTGCCCCAGTCTTAATGGTTAAGAAGGTGGAGGAAAAAGCAGAAGTGCTAGGTACTTGGCAAAAGATTTAACCTAGGGTATTGGCGATGCTCCAGGTATAAGTGACTTCCTGGCTATCAGAGAGCAAGATCGAGAAGGGGACATAATTATATTGCCCCAATAAAATATTTTACAAGCACACATGTAAAAAGAACATTTATGAACATTTATTTTATAGGTCATATGAATCTTTTGGAAGTTTTTTCTATACACACAACACCCCACACAAGTTTTAAAAATATTTGTTTGTAACAAAATAGTATATTTTAATTTTAAACTTTCAATACAATGAAGAATAGTCTTAACATTTTCAGTAAGTGTATATATAAAAACAGCAATGTTACATGTTGACATGCACAATTTTTTTTACAACTTTAGTAGTATATGCCACTCTTGAACAATTAGTAAAAGAGCAGTTTTATCAGGTTAATACTTCTGATTCTATTATTATTAGTTACAAATTTCCTAGAATGTATTATTAATCTATAAACAGCATACATCAAACACTTAAAAAAATTACAAATGCTTTCATAACTTTTACACCTTTCATTACTGTAATTAAAGAACTGTAACACATTCTTCCAATCATAATAAAATAAATAAAATATTTATGAATAACCACAAAGCATCAATGAAAAATAATCAAAGAAAACTTGTCCAAAATATTAA
Source organism: Tachypleus tridentatus (assembly GCF_004210375.1). NCBI lineage: Eukaryota > Metazoa > Arthropoda > Merostomata > Xiphosura > Limulidae > Tachypleus > Tachypleus tridentatus. The sequence continues at coordinate 76,313,101 of NC_134832.1, read as the reverse complement.
AACTGAATTTTTTTAATAGTACAGACAGAAGAAGTGTCAATCATTTGTGGCAAATTATATGAAAGTTTCAAAAAATCACCTAAAACCAAAACTAGTATTCATTGTCCAAGAAATTTGTTACTGAATGTAATAACATTATTATTTTCCACTCAGATTAATATAAATGCTTTTAGTGGCTAAGACAGCATTTGGCATTTACTTCATAATGAGATCTACCTATTTCTGCAATTTTCAAAACTTTGAGAGCCACCTGTTAAAATTCTGCACTTTGTGATTGAACCAGAACTTAAAAAAAGAAAGTACTCCTGCTTCACCAATATTTTGTAGCATATTATAAAGTTCTTAGCTTGAATACAATAACCAACTTAGTGTGTATTAGCAAACAGATAACAAGATCCAACAAGTATTTATAATTTATGATTATACAAAAAAGTTAATATTTTAAGCAAATTAGTTGCAGTATTAAGTCTTCATTAACTAGACAATTATGTAACTTTTAATACTTTTCTGGGGTTACGTTCAAACTTTTAGAAATTTTCTTTCATTTGGTTACTCCTAAAAATGGTCAAATAATGGTTCTTAGAAAGCTAGAAATAACAAACTACTTACTATTTTAAAATCAGTATACAGTAAATGTTTAGAATTTACATATATTAAAGTTATGATTTCACTTTCCATTGGTATTTGGCTTGGGATATACAATAATCAATGCCAAAAAATGGTCTCTTTTTTTTTTTTCAACAAAGTGGGATTAAATAATCACAATGACATTACAAATAATGTCTAACCTTTCACTTTTAACTGGTCATAAATGAGTTTTCAAGAAATATATTTATAACATTTCAAAACATGATTTAGTTCACAGAACAAAATATTAAAAGGAATTTTTAGTCTTAATGCAATGCTTCGTTACACTTTATATGTTAAAAAAATCTTCATGCTTTGAAAGACTTGACATTTGTCTTCCTAGAACTAAATAACCACAAAATAAGTTTTAGACACACTGATCTAAAATACAAATATGCATGTTATAAAATACAACTTTATATATAGTTGATGTCTTGTTTCAATATACCAATAACACTTAAAACTTAACCAATATTTTGAATAAGGATTACAATATTGAGTTTTTCTTAAATTCAGCTGGGCAATTCATATGTGATATTATTTTTCTTCATTTAATCTCATGTAATTATAATACTTGGCCACTAAGTGATATATATAATTTTTTTACATTTTGCTCCTACCCAGTTTTTGTATACCTTAGAGAAAATGTCAAGTTACAAATCTCAGGAAAATTTAGAAGTTGCATTTTCCATCAGTACACATCAAACAAGCCAAAGTGATATTCACAAACACCAGTATTTTAAAGCTACAATGTATATTACAAATATGTAAACTGTTTGTAGAAATGCCAGCTATACTAATTAACTATTGGATTCAACATTTCTGAATGCAAATATCATGGTGCACAAAAAAATATTCTCAGCTGTAATTTTATCATCCAAAAAAAAAAAAAAAAGTTAAATCTGGAATGTCAGAAAATTAAACTAAACGTATGTTCGAAACCCAACCTCCCATTCACCAGGACTTATTGAATTGCCGAACTTGTTCAATTTCTCTTTTAGTATACTGAAGAAGTTTTGCTATTGCATTTAACATGTGATATCTATCACATGGATCTTTACAAAGCATATACTGCAATACTACATTTTTTAGATACTCCATGCTTGTACCACTTTGCAATTGGCTAGATTCTAAGCGATGTATTCTCGCCTTCAGAGATTCAATTTCTTCAACATACTTCTCTTCCTTCTCTAGTGCACTGTGCTGTAATTCCCTAAGAGCTGTTTCTGCTTGGTGACGAGACTGTCTTAATCCTGAAAGTTCTACATCTTTTCTCGACAATTCCTGAACATAATAAAGAATCTGGTTGTCCCTACTGCTAGGACGAAAAGAATGTGCCAAAAGTTCAGTGAAGTCATTTTCATTATTTATTTCTTGACTAGAAACATGTTTCTTGTTATACTGGTGAGGTGCTAACTCAACAGTATCATATCTCTGTAAAAAACAACAAAGTATGTCAGTCTCACAAGTTATTCTGATATTTTTCACACTGTACACTTAAAAAAAAGTGATTTTCATATATTTTTACACTTGATTTTTTGTCTGAAATTCTCCATATCATTTTATAAATGGCATACTTTCAGAGATATTGTAAAAGCTTTAGTCAAAAAATTTATGAATTCATTTGTAATTACATTTGAAAATATAATTTTAAATTTTTAATTCTTAAATATTAGGTTTTGTTTCAATATAAATAATTCTTCTACTAAAAACAACAAATGCTTTATTTTCCTTAGTTCACTATAACTTTACATAATTTAACTAATGTGATCATATCAAAATTATAACAATTGTAACTTTCCAAAAATAAAGAATGCACATATAACAACCATGAATGTGATAGGTTTGCTCTGTTATGAAGTTTACTTGTATAAATTCCAGTACTACTAATAAAACTGATTGAAAAACCATATTTGCTATTAAATCATGTTTCAATAGAACTTTTAGAATCTCAAGTTGAAAAAAATGTTTAAAGCTGGTTAAAATATAAATTGCAAACATGATACATATTTTTAAACAAACACATGATTAATCCTCTTGCTACAAGTCTTCCTAAGATCAGAAGACAAAGGGTATGTCATCACACTTGTAGACTTATGTTCATATATTTATTGAATGCATGCCAATAAGTCTGGTATCACATTACACATTATAATTCAAGTTTCAGCATTATAAATTTTAAAAAAATCCTAAATATCAACTTTTACGTGTCATGTTAAGTTCAAATTTTACGTTTGTCATGTCCAAATACAAAGTCTATAGTTTCTCATCAATAAAAAACTCAAATAACCAATGTTGACAAACTAGAATATAAAATAATAACTTCCTATCTTTTCTACTTGCAGTGATAATGCTGCGTTTAGTGAATCAAACATACTAGACCCACACACGTCTCTTTCCATTTTTAGAAATACTTGATTATGTACACCTATTTCTGTCTATGACATGAATAACCAATCAAAAGCCCAGAATGCCACTTCCCTTGGTGGTTTTCTCAGCTTAAAAAAGTAGGAAGTTCCCAAGAATCATATACAAAAGTGGTAAGTGATTTTTTTTTTTAAACTAACATACAGTTTGGTAAAAAAGATTGATAAATTACAGTGGAAATCTGCAATGTTGATAAAGTAATTTATAATATTTGGTCATTTCAAATTGCATGTATAAAACTTTAAAAAATTGTGTTTCACATCCTTCAAATGCAAAATTTAATGAGGCTTAACAAATTGAAGAAAGTTTATATTCCTTTGTGGAAAAAAACTCTTACTTACATGTTTACAAAGTAGTTCTGTTTTGATCTATAAGTGTTTTTATTATTTTGCTCCAATTATGTATATTCTAATTACTCTACATTTGGTTTAACATAAGAATAATTATTGTGTACATCTGTAGTTTTCTTTCAGCACTTTTTTCCTTTTTTCATACTTACATATCCATTATGGCAACAACTTTTTTGAACCCATAAAAAACAATTATGGCAAGAGGGCAAACAATTACAATGGTTTAAGTAGAAAAATAACTGAAATTTAAGAACTTATATGTAAATAGTAATATTTACATTACATTACATAAACAAAATACTGTTTCATTAGTATAAACCAAAGATAGGTCATTTTTAAAGGCCTGTTTTATACTATTGGATATAGTAACATGAGATGCACGTGTGCAGCATCATTGAGATTTCAGTATTGTTAGTTAAGCATGACTGAAAAATAAATACTTGTATAATGATATGAGATTTAAGCTATTTAGACCAGAAACTTGTGGTTTCTTGACAAACAGACCCAAGGAAGGGGGGGGGGCATAGTCATTCTGAACAAAAAAAGCAAAATTTATACCTGTTTCCTAATTTTATACGTTGGTTATGAAGTCAGTCAAATCAGGTAAACTAACACAAAGATACAATAATGAAACTGATAGAAAATGTAGGTTTTTATTAAAAAAAAATAAAGTTTGCTATTTATCTGATGGTTAAAAAGATTTTGCACATGAAATATCACAATTTTCCAATGTATAAAAGTATTTTTAATCTTAAAATCAAAATTATTGGACATGTTGGGTTGTCAACATTTGAAAAGAAAAAAGAAACACAAGGAAATCACTACTTAAAAAATCAAAATGTAATTAAAAAATATTGATATTTTGTGCACTGAAGCCTTTTAATGTTTATTGATAATTTGCAGTCTGTGTTAGTATACACTGTACTAAAAGTTATAGTACAAAAACTAAAACAAACAAAATGTGTAAACCAAATAGTACTGGGACCGAGCCCACAGTGAAAAGAATAAATACATGAAAAATAAAAATATTTCTATATTTTCCAGCAACAGTAGATTAGCAGCATGTATTCCATCAACACTGCTTCATTAATCTGATGGTTTGTTGTCTGGATTAGTTTCCAAATATCAGTACCAAGTTTGGTGACAGTAAATCTGATTTTATTATTCACTCTTTAAAATTAACACACACACATGTAGATCTACTATAAATCTTGTATATACTTTTTCCATGAAAGTTGAAAATCCCAAGGAAAACTTCAACTGCTCCAATTCTCTGTTCTTTTCTTCTAAGAGTGTAGCTGTTCTCTCTCTCTGACGAACCATCTGTTGTTCTAATTCCACTAAACTGATCTTGTTTTCAGCTTCCTGGTTTGCCAAGTCATCTTTGTGTTTGTCTTTTATCTTCTGGATGGATGTTTCTAATTCTGATATTGTTTTTTGGTAGCTGTCTTTCATAACTTCAAGTTTAGTTTCACTAGCTTGGAGTCTCTCTCTCATTTTTGCCAACTGCATTTTCAAAGATTCCATATCTTTTTGGTTATCCAGTTCCTGAAAGTTTAATAAGATGAATCACTAAATTCTAACATAGATTAGAAAGCTTTACAAACAACTTGTTTTGTCTAAGGTCTGAGCAAAATGCACCATAATAAACACATTTTTAACATATTAAAAACTGATATTTCATACAGGTACAAAATAGCAGTGACCATTTATCAAAACTAAAAACAATTGTTTGTTATTGCACATTTTCACATCAACTTCATAAATATTAATATGGGCATAATTTCATGTGCTTAATTTTAATAATTAACTTGAAATTTAAATCACTGAAATAATTATATCATATAACAACCACAAGCATTACATGTTTGCTCTGCCACAGAAGTTTGACTGTGTATGTAATAAACTTTACAGTTTCACAGTAGCAAACAGGAAAGGTGAAAAAATGTGTACATGCAATGTTTAAAAAGCAATCCAATAATTCAGTCACAACTGTAAATTTTTGGCCTATAAAACAGAAATGTTATTCATCAAATGAAGCATTTTATAGACACAATTATTTATTGAAAACCTCACAAAAGTTTATTTGCAAAAAACATAGAATAAATAACTTTCCCATATTAATATGTATTACATAAAATAATATGTAATAGATTTGTTGGTATAAGATATTCATACATAATTTTAATAGTCAGATTTATCTTTTTGTAGCCATTGCTAACTTTATATACATTTTCTTTATGAATAAATTAAGATCAATTTTAGTAATGCTTAGAACATTACATGCAGTTACATTTAAAAAGAACTATAAATATTTAAGTTCACTGTTACCTTTTCCTCTATCCCATTAAAACTTAGAATTGACTGCTGCTTCATAACAAAATACTCAAATCAGATGCTTCTGTACATCTTCAAGTAACTTGCATGCCTTATGACTGTGTGGTCTTGATGTACATTTTATGTCTACACATAATTATAATTTTTACAACTAAGGGAATTTAGTATCTTGATTTTTATGGGGACATTTTTATGGCTATGAAAAACATTGTTAATCCACAGTTTTACGCAATGCATGGCTTATTTACAATGTTTGGGTTTATACAGTGTCAAAACACGAAAATTTACACATCCATGGAACAGTCACATGCCTGTAGTATGGTTTTCTAATATAATGCAAGAGTGAAAATACTCCAGTCTATTGATTAATAGCATTTGTGAAGAAAGGTTTATCAATGATTATATATCAAATCATATTAAATACAACCTATTACAGATAAACTAGCCCCTTAAGGAAAGTGTATCTCTCTCTTGTGTATTCAGCAGAAATAAAGATATTGTAGATCTAACATTTCTTGCATATTTTGTAGGGACTCAACTACATATACTACTAAAAAATCACAAAAAATACTGGATAGGAGAACTTTTATTTCACCATTTTGTTTCTTCTGCTGATTTGAGTTCTAAAAATTGTTGATTATTGAAATGTCATTTTCTCATGTAAAAGAAAATACACCATAAAGCAGTAGGAGACCATCCAAGAGCATCACAATCATGCTCTAACTTGTTATTCCACATTTATTACTCATTAAAGTGAGGTTATTCATCTTAGGTTTAGAATGAATTAATAATAGTTAGACCAACAATAACTTATAAGCATAAGAAACAGTTTTATTGATAGTGAAATATACTATATGTTTCAAATGGAACACTAGTCTGTCTTCTGTCTTTACTAAGTTATACAGGGTTGTTTTTTTACCTGTTATTATATTATCATAAGCTGCTTCCTTATTCAACCCCATAATGAAAATTGCTGTTCTAGAATTTTACTATGCTTAACACCAAATTAAAGTCATTTGGGAAAATTTGTTTGATAATGTAATATTTTTACAATATTAAGTATTGATATAAAAGTCCTTTAAGTGCAAAAATAGCAATCAAACATAATAAAAACTGTATTTTATTTTCTCTATGTTATTAGATAACAATGTCAATTGATTTAAAAATTAGTTTTTGTGTCAACTCAGTAACCTGTATCATACAGGAAAGCACAATGAAAGAAAAATTCTAGTTTGCAAAAGTGAAAAAATATACTTAAACAATTTTATCATTTGCTTATTAATAACTTTGAATGACAATATATTTTACTAACATCACAAATGCAACAAAAAACAAAATAAAAAGCACTGTCAAGATGTATGGATCTAAATCTGGCATTTAATATTCTATCATGACTCGTACCTCAAGATTTTTGTTTCTATTCTTTACTACAGATTGTACCCTTATTTTGTACTGTTCAAATTCTTCTTTCAGCTGTTGTAGATCCTCCTGACATCGTGCATGAAGGTCCATTTCTGCTGCTAGCTGGTGCTGGTAAAATTCTATAAGATAATCCAAACAAGCTGATGCTTACAGAAAAGAAAAACAACAATAATAATTCAAAACAACAAAAAATTAAAGAGATAGCAGAGTGAATACCCATATTTGAATATGCTTCTATTTGAAAAACAACACGTAATAAGTACAACTTCAAATTTCTGGTTTAAAGTTTACTATAACACAAACAACATAAACTATTATCATCATGAAAGTGAATTCTAATCGAATCAGTTTTATTTTACTAGCATTCAACATTTTAAAAAAACATGGTCCAGATCCAGTTTCTTTTAGAAGCAAATTATTTACAGTGTATGTAAAACACTACTTTGTCATTGATTAATTAGTGAGTTGTGGGAAGAGTAAGTAAACTGAAACCAGCATACAATAAAAAATTTCAAATGTAATCCATTTGGATAGTTGTGGTATAAACCATATTTGTGCAATAATAGTAAACTACACACAAGCGATAATCTTAAAAAATTCAACTCATACATCAGTATGTATTGATATCAAATAAAATAGTTTTCACTTATAAAGATAAAATCCTTGAAAAACATATACATATGGTTAACTGCCTTAAAATTAAGATCAAATAACCAAGGATATGCAACTAATTGTTCTCTTAAAATCTGTTATTCTTTAAAGCCTGTTATTATGAGAATGCCATGTAGAAAACTTGAAAACCTTTAACTCTTTTTAACTACCACGGTTTTCTTTGTATTAATAAGCATTAATAACTCCTACATATCATTAAATGTAAAACATAGACATTTCAAATACATGACATAATTTGTGACTTCTTCTAAATCAATGGTTTTTTTTTTATCAACTTATGATTTATAATAAAATCAAATTGACTATGTATGTAACACAGATAATTACTATGCTGTCATGGATGCACTGTATAGTGGTTGAAATGATTGTCAGTGTGTTCATACTTATATCATATGTAGGGCTAGTTTGCAAATTCTATGGCACACTCAAAAGCAATCATGCTATGAAAAATTGAAAAACATATTGAAAGTAATATATATAGACAGAATGTATGACAACATTTATATATAACTTATTTATGGCATACATGTTACATTTGACATGTTTAATAATGATGTAACATCACTTACTGTCACTTACCTTTGGCAATGACAAACTTGAGTTGCAAAATCAAACTTATAAATAAAAAAATTAATTGCCAAAATAATTACTTCAGTAAACTATATAAACATACAGAGAAACTCATTAAGTTAATAGTCCAGCCTTCATAGTTATTGTAAATCTATGCATTTATGATTGTCTCATTTAACCCTTTTGGCATGGTTGGCGACTGCAGTTGACTTGAAGGCTCAGCGCAGCAGGTAAGCTTCGCCAACAAGATGTAAACAATATACCCTCGTGACTAATTATTATAATAACACAGGCCTGTAGACCCACTTGAGGCTAGAACCATGTGTATTCATTGCTTACTTGGATTTACCGGCAGGTATATAAACTGGAGGTCCCGTGATTTCTTTGTTTTCTAGTCTGTGTAGATTATACTGTTCATTGTTTTAGAAGACACCTTCCTTACATATTCTGTTGATACTTGCGACATTGTTACAATGCCAAGAGAAAAAGCTTATACCACGAAAGAAGTAATTGATATTATTTGTAACGATGAAGAGATTGACAAAGAGTTTGAGCCAGATGATAATGAAAGCTTACTTGTAATGAATGAGAATGATAATGAAGACATTAGTGGCCTCGAATCTGCCCCTGCTTTAGGTAACCACATGGTGTAGTTAGGGTCATATAACTTATTGCATAAACTGACTGACTAAGGCTAGTTCTCTACATTTTCATATATTATAAATAGAAAAAAATATATATGACATACATACATACATAAAACACTGGAAAAGTGCTATATCTCTATGTACAAGAGTTTTTCTGTTTTATTTTGTATATGCCCCTAGCACTTCCAGTGGTGGTCTTCATGGACAATCAAGGAGTGTATATTCCCGGAGGTCTAGAGGTACAAGGAGAAGGTAGAGGAGAGGCATAGCAGCTGGTATAGCACAGCTTCTAGCTCCCCTTGAAAGTGATAATGAACCTGAAGACCAAAACCAGGATCCAAATTTTCCATGGCTATATTACAATGACACTGATAATTTTGAATCTGACTGGTTGCCAGATTTTACCACTCGCATTGGAGTCCTGACTGATACAGCAAATTTCACTCCATATCAGTATTTCAAACTTTTCTTTCCCAATGAAGCATTTGAGCTGATTTGTAATGAAACAAACAGATATGCTTTGCAGTATTTCGACTGCACCATTGAATTGTCATCTAACTTCCATTTTATGAAATAGATTGAGACCAATGTCAATGAACTCAAAGCATATATTGCACTACAAATAGCAATGGGGTTGTGCAAGAAACATGAACTGGAAGATTACTGGGGCTCCTTTTGGCTAACTCGTGTGCCATTTACAGAGGTAATGCCACGAGATTGTTACGAAATCCTGACATCATTTTTGCATTTTGCTAACAATGAGCATAATCGGCCAAACAGTGGAGATCCAAATTATGATCCACTGTGGAAAATTCGAGATCTGCTGAATCTCTGTGAATCAAAATACCTTGTAGTATATGCCCCACAACATGAGCTGTCCACAGATGAAAATATCATCAAATTCAAATGGACAGTTCATCTCAAACAGTATTTACCATCAAAACCCACAAGATGGGGCATTAAACAATTTGCATTGTGTGAAAAATACCATAGTGCCTGTGGCTGGATACTCAGTCACAGAGACTATATGTTTGAATCTACTGGAGGAGTTTTGGAATAAGGGACATATAGTCTTCACGGACAACTTTTATTCTTCACCTTCTTTATTCAAACACTTAGAGATGAATGGAACTGGGGCTTGTGGCACAGTTAAGGCTAGACGGAAAGACATGCCATCAGATATCCACCTTACAAAATTGCGTCTTAGCAAAGGAGATCTGCTGGTATTTATGCGTGGTGGTAATATGGTAGTATGTGCTTGGCATGACACTAAATGTGTGCAATTTTTATCGACCATTTCCACAAATGGTACCACAGATAAAATAATTTGATCCAGATACAGAAATGTGAGAAAACCACTAATTGCTGAAACATACAACCAACACATGGGTGGAGTAGACATCATGGACTAGAAACTAGGAACCTATATGTATCCACACAAAAGTAACAAGTGGTATTTTACCATTTACCATCAGCTTAGAGAAGTAGCTCTTATTAACAGATATATAATATATTGTGCAGACTGCAAGAGCACAGTGAAAACCCAGTATCTTCAAGACTATTCAGAGATAAGATTATTCAAAAGTTGCTGGAGGGATATGTCAGCTAAGCCAAATGAAAAGGAAGACCAAGTACTGACAAAGGTCAGCGCTTGGTGGAAAAACATAGTATTGGACAATATGAGGACAAAAAGCACAAACCTGACTATACTGTTTGCAGCAATAGATACATAGCTGGATGGAAAAGAAAGCAGACTAATTATTTCTGCAAACAGTGTAATCTCCTCATGTGCTTTTTACCATGCCATGAGATACATCATAACAACAAAGACTATTGATGGGCTGCTGCACAAATTGTATACAATTTATAATAAATTATTGTGTTTTACATGGCACTTCTTTGTTGTGTATCAGAGTGTCTTCCTTTATTCCTGTTATTCTTATGTATTGAATTTAACGTATATAGTATTAGGTACAATCACTGAACATTTCAGGGACTTTTGTTGAGTTATTGCCGAGATATCATACTTTTAGTATTGATACCGTAATTAGTTGAAGTATCAAAGATATATATTCAGCGCCATAACAAACATTAAAATTTTTTATCAGTGCCGAAATGGTTAATGAAAAGTTTTCTCCTGTAGGCAGAAAATGTAATGATTTTCACAATACAAATAAAATTGCAAATACAAGGTCAAAAAAAATCAGACCCAGAATTTTAATCTGCATTTAATTATTTTGTTTAAAACAAATGCTGACAACATATATTACATGAAAAAAACATTTTAAATCTCAGCATTTAAGTAATAATTATACTTTTGAAGAAACTTGTGGAAGTAAATTCCAAATAATTTTTCATAATTTAATATACATTTTTTTTTCTGATGGTTGAGACTGAAAAATGATTAAAATATTTACCCACAAAGTATAGTTATAAATTACATTATAGCACTAAGACACTAACAATTTTTAAGTGATAAACAGCATTAGGGTTTCCCATCACTGCTTACCATTAAGGTCAACTGGATTTTCTGATCTGTCATTTGCTGTTTTCAAAATGTTCTTATATTTGCATATTTTATCCATCAAGGTTTGAACATCAAGATTGGAATCTTCATCTTTTCCCACCTTCTTATCATCTTCAGCTACAGCTTTAGCTAAGGTAGTGTTTTCTAAGTCAAGTTGAGCAACTCTATCCTGAAAGTTAAAAAGCCCAAACTCATTATATTGCAAAAACATCTGTATTTTAATACAAAAAAAAAACTTTGTATATTAGAATTATTCCATTAACAATTTTCATAAGATATGCTAAAAGTCTTAAATTACTACTTCTGTACTTGAATTTTTCCAAACTTTAAGCTTACTACCTGTAATAACCAAACAATGAGGTGTGTGTAATAGAGGCATTCACTTCAAGGGCAGAATAAAACTGAAGAGTATTCACATTCAAACCTCTTCTTGTAAAAATAAGTTTTGTGTAAAATAACATAATTTACAGTGTTTGATTTGTGTGGAAATTAACAGTTAAAAATGTGTTGAGAGAAAACGTTTTATAAAAAATTTCCAATACAGATTGAGAAACTACAATGAACATTTTAAACTCGTACGTTTCCAAATTACAAATTTACTTTGAAAGATTATTAGAAATAAAGGTTAGCTTATAAAATGAAACTATATTAAAGACTATGAATAAAAACATATATAACAATTATGTAATTTACAAAATTCAGAGGCAATGTACAAACTAAAAGATATAAAAAAAAAGTATAATTCAGAACATTTGTATGAATCTACAGTAAACAAATATATTTAATATTGAGACAAGTAAATGCAGAAGTGCCTGCTTAACCTTCACAAAAGTTAATATTTTCCAACAATGAAAACATTGGACAACAAAAAAATTACTAATGGAAAAAACACTAAATTATTCAGGATAATTTGATGATGCTGATTTCAAAAATGTAGGTAGAGCATTTGTTCATAACTCTAGATTTTGAGTTATCATAACATCTCAATATTTTTCAACACTATGGGAAATACCATGCAATTAACTCAGGACAAGAGATTTATGCTGTGAAATTAAGTTTACTTGGACACTTTAATGGGTAAAAGGCATACACTTTTGATAACCTCAAACACCAAATGTATTGATGTAAAATTCCAAACATACTGTTTATATATGCACTTTATTTCTGATATAACTGTAGCAAATTGCATCACTTTTGTTTTATTCCCATGGCTCTGGCTAGGAATCATGAAATCCTCACATGCTCAGTTTCCTAGACTGTTTGTTTGTTTTTGAATTTTGCGCAAAGCTACACAAGGGCTATCTGCACTAGCTGTCCCTAATTTAGCAGTTGTAGACTAGAGAGAAGGCAGCTAGTCATCACCATCCACTGCTAACTCTTGGGCTACTCTTTTACCAATGAATAGTGGGATTGACTGTAACATTATAATGCTCCCACAGCTGAAAGGGCGAGCATGTTTGGTGTGATCAGGATTCGAGCCTGCGACCCTCAGATTACAAGTCAAATGCCTTAACCAATCTGGCCATAAACATTCAAGAACTTACTTGGTTGGCAGGTATTTTTTTTAAATCTAACAAGCCTCTAAGGGACTTGAAGGACTACCACTGAAGGAATGCTCAGAAACCATTTTCCCTCACCCCACTAAGAATATTAGTTTATTCTTCTTATGGAAGAATTTATTAAACTAGCAGCTTTGATTTTAATTCACTCAGATAAGATTTAGTTATGGTTAAATATTTATTGACTCATGATTTATTTAGTAGATAATTATGGCTAGAGTGTGAAGCAAGTATTGCTAATGAATGAATCACCCCAAAGCAATCAGGAAAACTATAAATGTCTAAAGCTGAGAACAGCAAGTCCCTATAAAGAAGTGGAAGGTTCAATAATGTTCAACATTTGAAAAGTTCCTAATTTGAGCATAAAAAGAGCAGAGTCAGATGCCTCTCTCACAGTTGTTTCTCACTCACTCAGTTGGCCACTTTGCCTCACTCTGTGCAAAGTCAAAACAAAGTATGATCTTCTTCCTTGTACCATACCCAATATATAAGATTTCAGTATCTTCTATAAATTAATTCTCCAAAAATAAATTCTTTGACATATTTTAGAATAACTAGTAGAATAATTTTAGATATGAATAAAATCCAAGTATTCAAGATATCAAAATAACTTTACTACAGATAAATATTGATAGTATTCCTGTGTCTAAGAGTACCAACAGTCAGTACTAGGTAAGCTTGATAAACCATTTGACATTGATTTGTATAATCATGTGAAAAACCTGGAAATTTTTACTTCTTGACCAATTTCATTGGTTTCTTTTGGATTTCATACAAAACTACAATATGGCTAGACAGAAAGCCACTAATCAACACTATCCACCATCAACGTCTGCACTATTCTTTTACCAACAAATAATGGGATTGATTTTCACATATAACACCACCATAGCTGAAAGAGATAGCATGTTTGGTGATATAAATTAGAACCTGCATCCCTCAGATTATGCATCAAGCACCTTAACTACTAAACCAAGCCAGGCCTTGATTTTATTAGAGAAAACAGAACCTGCAAACTTTAGATTGTGTGCCAAGCACCCTAACTACTAGGCCTTTATATTAGCAGAGAAAATAGTTGACTTAAACAAAATAGTGTTATTTTCAAAAGCTAAAATTTTGAATTTGAAATATCAGTACTGATTTGTGTTGCACCTGCAACAGCTTCCATTAAGAATGTGAAATCAGATACAGGGTTTTCATCATGTGAAACATCCACACAGCATGGTGTTTGGGCTGTAAGAATTACATTACCAGAGGAAAATACACTTCTACACATAGATGTCTCTCTGGTGGTCAATGAAAAAATATCACCTTGGACTTTCACCCCTGACACTCACAGATATAAGAATGGTGATCCAGTTTGCTTTCAACTGCATGCACCAAGTTTGTTTAGGAGTTACAAGGTGCTTAACCCTTTGTCAAAATGGTTGGTATAATATACACAAGTTTAAATTTGCCCATGTTAAATATTCATACTATAACTTTTTAATTCAGTAAGTGCATCTTCACAAAATTTGATATACCTTGAGTAAGCATCACATCTTTTGTATGCAATAAATCAAGCTTTTTGAAGAATGTTTTGAATTTGTTTTGTTACTAGTCTAAGTAGAAGTGATTTTTGTCATGTGATTAAAAATACCATTTTTCATCCCAAAAATCTCAAATTTCTTTTCTGTAATATTTAAAATCTCCTAAATACATTTCAAACATTTGTTTTCAGTAAAACTGTATCTTATCAATTATTTAACAATATACTTGGGTCTTTAGCTTGTAGAAAAATACCAAAAATATATTAAAAAAACTTGTTATAAAATTAGAAAAAGCAGCTGTGCTATTTTTCTGATATTATTGGTCATAAAGTTTCAAAGTACTTCCCTTATGAGTTTCAACTGCTAAACACTTCACATTTACTTTCTGTGCTTATTTTACTGTCAATGTTAAACCACTTGTTTCAACATATTTTTTATGTGATATCACCTTAATATGATATCCCTTAAAGTGGCAAAGCATGCAGGAAAAGATATTTGACTAAACCCCTGCTCCAAGAACAGGATATATAACATATTGGATTAAATATCCTAAAATGTATTTTTGGAAAATTTAGAGTTATCACACTGCACTTAGAATCAGTGAAAACATTTACGCTGACAACAGTATGTGCAATTTGTCTGCTTAAGTATGTATGTATCCTACAGCAGAGATGCCACCTATTTCAAATGATTGAGCCTAATGACTGTACACAGAGCCCTTTATCATTTGCGGCTACTAAGCCTGACCAATGTCTCTAAGCTGTAGTTTTGGTTTTAGCACAGCCATATGTTTTCGCTATATCAGAGTCTGGGAACATTTTTCTGAATAGATGTCCTGCATGTTCAGCTACAGCTAGGGGTAAATTATGAGCAATGACAAATTGCGTGAACATCTCTTCTGCATTTATGGTTTCATATTCTGAGTCATTGCTTTTATTCTCTACAAGACAAAGACCAATCAGCCAGAATTATCACAGAAGTCCTTCAGGATAGAGTTGGTTGCTTCTCTTCTTGAGCCTCTACTTCATAACAGAACTGGTCCTTCTGGTATTCCACTTACAACATCTGCACAAAACTATCCTCCGAGACTCAACTCTTGACAAAAATTAACCAATACATGTTAAAGATAAAACGATGCAGGCCGTGCCTTAGAGACAACAGGATACTCACAAAGTGTACACTCTGTGATGTGTATCTTTGTACAAAACACATTATACAGTATCATTCCAGTAATACTCTCCAAAGATAAATTTTTACTTAGTGCATAACCAAAACTGCTGAGATATCATAGCTGATTCATTTTGCACATTATACAGTAACAATAAATCTGTTTATGATAGTTTCACTGAAATATTGTTTATGCAATAATTAAAACAGCCTGCTATTTTAATTTTACAAATAGTTTTTCTCTTGCACTAAAAACTAGTTGTATTTTTCTCTGAATGCTAACGAATATCTTTGTTATGCAAATCTATGCATTTTAAATGCATTTGAATGTACAAGTTTCCTTTTTATAATGTTTTTGTCTGAAATATTTTTGTAAAAAATGTTTTCTTTCTTATTCGTACACTTGTATCTATGACACTCCCTCTCATTTTATAACTTTTCTGGGAAAGCTTGTGTATATTTTCTGAAAGTTCTCATTCTCAAACATTTGTATATAATTATGTATATCAGATTTTGGGCAACTTACAGATTTGTGTATTTTTCTATTATTTGTACACTTATGTGTACACTACCTGCTGTCATCTCCATTTTATACAATGTAAATACATCTATTTAGTTACGTGAATCCATACAACATACATAACCTCTTAACAACAGGCTTATCTTTTTTACATGATCTTGTAACTACCATGTACTTGTTGCTTATTCATAAAATTTAGCAATCTTTCAGTTTGCAGACAAAAATCAAACCTTTTACTAAAACTTTGTTGGTAATTGTATGAAGTCAAAGTATTGAATGCTTTACGTTCAGAGTGATTTTTAGGTTAAGATTGAAAATTCTTTCTTTCATCTGAAAATTGTCAAATTTCATTTTATAATCTCTAACATCCTAAGCAATAATCAAACACTTTATTTTTCAAAAAACTTTATATTGTATCTGTTATTTCTCTCTACCTCAACTTCTAAGGGTTAAATTCATTTCACTGACCTTGTAACCATCACAAAAAATTAGCAAGTATATCTAAGTTACCCTTTTTACTTTCTAGAATGATTGCAAACTGTAACAGGAAACCACAACTGTTTATCTAAGTGGCTTAAAGCTTTTAACAGTATACATTTCTTTAAAATTATAGTGTTTTATTGTCCTTTGAACCATGTCTAACTAATAATCATGTCAAATACATTGTAAATCACTTGGCAAACATCTACCCTTTTAAGTTTGTAGATTTTACGTGTTAAGTACTTTTATAATAATAGAGAATACAAATGAAAACAAGAAATGTAGTACTTATCTGGGTATTCCTTTTTTATGTTAACTGTTGATGAAACTTGACCCTACTATTTTTACACTAATGGTACTATTGCCATAAATCATTTTAATAATACACTTAAGCATACAAAACAACTGCATGGAAAAAAGTAAACAACGTCTTATAACTATCATAATTTTCTTCATTTTCAAACTGCAATACAATAAAAGTTTTTAAAACTTCAGCTAAGATCATCAATTATATTTTACCCCAGACAAGCCTTCAATTCATTATGTTATGTATTATGATTTCAAATAATCTAAAACTGAATTAAATCATAATTTAAATTTAGAAGTTAATTAAATGAAGAGATGTATCGAATTTATGTTTGCCAATAAGAGTGATACACAGTTTTCTTTCTCAATACAAATATATTTTAATATACAAACAACAAAAATGATTTATATAGAAAAGTTTTAAAAACTTACAAACAATATTTAGTCTTCTGTCCTAAATGGAATTTCCTTAATATCTTATTGAAGATTCATGATGAAGAAATTAATTCTGAGTTGATATAGGTACAATTAACATAATGAGGAGCTAGCTAGATCTACACACGTGAGATTTTCACAACTGAATTTATACGATGTCTTCACAGAAACACCAATATCAGAAGTTAAGCCACTGAAGTTAAATGGTTTGTAATGTTCAAAATCTATAAATGGACCTTGTTAAATATCTGTAGTTTCCCAATTAATAAGCATTTATCACAGTCATAACTATGAGGGTTTACAGCATACCAACTGTAGCAAACCAACAACATATATATACTGTCTCTTGGTGCATTGTTTTATAAGCATTAAGGCAAGGTTCTAGAAATTTCAGCTGGCCCAATCCCATGCTATTACTTATGTAAAACATATTATTGAGTCTTTTACCTGAGAATTTTCCAGAAATTAGGATAACAGGCAAGAAGTTTGCAATACACTGTTCACAATATAAATTACATTTCTAAATATATATGTAACTGAAACAAAAACAATATTAAAATAAATATAATAGTAGATCTGTTACACCTGTAAGAAAGAAATTTATAACTGGAGGTAAAATAGACAATTCTCTGTACAGAAAATAACATCATTAAAATTTTGGCTTTGTATTGGTTACAGATAATATAGAATAAAATGTCAGAGAAGACTACAGACAATTTGTAAAAAAAAGGATGGGACAAGTAAGCATGGCAAGGAAGTCCAATTTTCTAGTTCATAGCTCCATAAACAAACAAGATTGTAGGCTATAAAAGATATACTTTGACTAAGTCATATTTATATTATAATATACAAATTACATTAAATTATATACACCACAGAGGGAGTAGTAAATAAGTTAGAAGAAATTTTTGGAATGTTCTTGAATTATTTGCAAACGATCTGTCTACAATGTGTAATGTACTTACTATTAAATACTTTTGTTTCAGTTTAATATATGTTTATAAATGCATGCAACTTATACTGTTAGAAGTGTATTGTGAAAGTCTCACCTGTTTTCTAAGTTTATCATTACTCAAGTGTACAAATCAAGAATATATGTTTTACATTGTTGCCAGATGAACTTTTGATAACCTTGCCAAAACTTTATAATTCAACGTGCTAAGAAACAGTTTTCAGAATATTGTTGGATTGCTACTGTCAGTATACTATAAATTTCAGAAGCTATAATTGTGATTATTGCATGTTAATTGGATAATTACAGATATCTGACCAGAAACATTTATAGGTTTTGAACATTACAAACTTCAGATGTTAGTATTTTTATGGGGATATTAAATATTTTTGTTAGGAAATAAACTCGTGTTAAGAAGCTAGCTTCTTTATCGTCACAAGAAGTGTACCTGTGTATAAACACAATTAATTTGTTGATAAAGAATTCAGTTCAAAATAGAAGACTCAGTATTATTTGTAAGTTTGTAAAACTTTTGTACATAAATTATTTGTAATAACTGTTATTATAAATTGTATTGTTGTTTGCATAATAAAATGTACTTTGTTAAGAAAGAAAATTGTGTGTATCAATCTTGGTGGCAAATATCATAAATCTGATACATACTGACATTCAATAAACTTCTCAATTAAAATTAAAATTTCTGGCTATTTGAAATCATGATATGTTCACATACATAACATAATAAATAGGAGATTTGTCCAGGATAAACAATAATACGTGATACAACTGTTATTCGAATGTCTCAAAGGGAATGTCAACATCACAAACGCAGCCTCTTATACACCAGTTCTTAATATTGATGTTCTTAACCACAAGTATTTTACGTGACAAGAAAAACGGAGTTTTAAATTAGTTTTAAATATTACTTTTGAAATAAAGGAAAAAATAGCTTAAATAATATGAAATTTTGAATTATAATGTACATGAAAATAATAATTTCATTAAAATACACTGATGGTAAAATGGGTTAATTAAAGTTTGAAAGTAATGCAATAAAATGCACAGATATTTAAAAATAGTGCTGGCTCTTATAGGGATAAATTATCTCCATTTCCATCTAAACAATACCATGGAGGCTATGTGCAACAAGGTTTTCAACTCTTGCAAACAGTTTAAGAAACTTCATATGAAGTTAGAATCTAAAAGCTATGACCCTCCTGAATGGCAGCAAAAAAAATTAAAATAAGAAAGTGACAGTCACTTATAAATAATTTAATTACTGATATAGATAATATTTACAATTGATGATTTAATAAGTAACAAAACCAGGTTATAAAATCAAACTTTTTAAAGTAATAAAGAGAGTTGATAAGTAATAATACCTTCTTCTACACAGAATGCATTCATTTAAGACATTTGATACACACATAAAGCATAAATTTTAAATTTCATGTTCAAGTAATTTTGGCTTCATTCAAAGAATTTCAAATCACCTCTACAGCAATGAATATGATGATGAGTTAGAAAACATTCCATGTTCACTGTCCAAAATCACCAGCAAAATTCTTTTACATCCACCATCATCACCAGCTCAGTTAACCAACATTACAAAATAACTACAATGAAAATTTCATTTAGGACATGTTACTGTCTCCTGCACCTCATTTGTCAACAAGCATCTTTGAGGAGCCATATTCATTTAGAGATTCGTATATACATTATAGAAGAAAAATGTCCATGGATCAAGATATGCCCTCAAAAAATATCTATTCCCATACTTCTAAGAAATATCAGGGTAGCACCATCTTGCTCAGGTAAACTGCTTCACTCCTGGGAGAAATTATTTATAAAAATGAATAATTAGTTTGAGATAAAGTCATATACTTTCAGGACAAATGTCCCTAAGGAAATGATATTGATACATCTTTTGAAAATATAAATAGAGTCATTATTTTCATTTTATATTGTAACTATGAATGATAAGTATCACACTCTTTCGTTATACGTAAATGTTCAAATTAATTTCCCTTTAAGTTTAGAAAGTTCATAATTTTGTATGTTAGCAGAACTGTGAAAGCCATGGAAGAAATAATGAAATCTATTCATTGTTTCCAATTTTTTCTATTATTCCAGATACTTGGGTTTCAGTCATCACAAGTAGGAGCATCAAAATAAAACTTCACTTGTACAACATTAAAATCAGTCACAATTCGTTTTCACTAGGTTACATAATTATACAAATCCTCAATAGGTTTTTCTATTTCCAGGATATTTTGAAAGTTACCTGCAAGCAGAGTTAGAAGTAATAACGGTTACACTACAAAAGATTCAAACAAACTAAACTCATATGATGAGCAAGACTGATCACTTCGTACAAAGAAGTAGCTTAGTGAGGTAGACAACAGAATTACCAGAAGATATCATATTCCTACTGCAGACCATAAAAGGTACTGCCAACTTAGAAGTGAAATCATATGATCCAAAAATCCAAGAATGTGTCATACATAACTTAAAAAAGCAACAACTAAAAACTGATCACATACGTATTTTGGTCATATTTCACCACAAAATGTTTCAATCTCTAAGAGAGATACATGCTTGTCTACATATATATTTTAGTGTATTTAAAGAACTGGCTTTGGCATAATGAAACAAAAGGAATAATTAATTTTTTTAATAATATTGCTTATGGACAGTAATGGCTATACAAACAATTTTTTTTTTAAAAACAAAAACTATAGGAGTTTATTAGAGTAAACATTTATTTAAGTACTCTAAACTGTGTAATATCTGTGCATAAAGAATTAAATTTCATTTCTACTATTAACCCAGAAGCCATTGAAGATGCTGTTGATAAATTCCAAAGTCAAAAAGAGGCAACATCCTCTTTCAAAGTAGAAGCTGTGTTATTATATGACATTTTTAACTTTATAGTGTCATGATTATAATCAACAGAAAGAGCAGATTTCACTCATGAAAGTCATTAATGTAATAAGAAATATACTTAGACATCAATTTTCAAACTGGGGGAAATGAACCTAAGTCTGTTGTTTAGAGCAAAATCCCTAGCATTTGGCTATAGTTCCTCATGTTATACATTAGAATGATTAGATAGATAGTTAAACTACATTTAAATTTTAGTAAGTTATATATTATTTGTGTTTTAAAATTCATATTTGAAAAGTTGAATGATTTTTATGAGTATACTTTCTAGTTTCCTTTCTAAATAATAATAAACAAAGAAAAGTAAAAAAAAGAAGTAAAATTGAACTATAAGTGAAAAAGACTTAAAATTATGCATATGACACAAAGAACATATCTGAATGAGTTAAAAGGTACATACGTATTTCCATTTGTTAATTTTGGAAATTTCATTGCACAGTAGGTTGATGATAATAGTTCAGATTAGTGATATAGTGGAGAAAACAGAAAATATTAAACATTTATCTTGAAAAACTATTGCTATTCATTTAGATCCTGTAGATTATGCAAATGAAATGAGCAAACTGTAAGATAATGAATAGTATTTTTATGCTCAAAGTAAAAATTATCTTGCATGTGAATTATTTAGAGCATGAATGCACATAACCATGTTAAATCATTTTTTATTACAATAGTAGAAAGAATAAAAAATATGTAATTTAATTTTCTGAAACCATAAGCTTTCAGGAAAGTCCTTGTCAAACTTCAAACAATTGCATCCACAAGTTTCACTTATACAAAGACATTTAACAAGGGTTACATAAAACAGTGGTTGTCATCATGCAGTTAAAACAATTTTGAATATGCATGTCATGAAGTTGTTCAAAAAACATAAAAAAACCACAGCAATTATGAAGTTATAATGGAACAACAAGAGGGGAATGATCTTTGTACTTAACAGCATTGAAAAATAAAAGGATATAGAGAAATCTGAGGCACTTGAATACTCTAGAAAAATAACACAGAATAATTGTATTCTACTTATAGTAGCAAGGCACAATCTCTTGTAATAAATAAGAATCGATTGCAAAAGCCAGCAGGAATCACCAACTAAATGAGACTTCCAGTTACAGCCCCAATTCTACTGTTACATACCTCAAGCAGTTGGAGAAGAATGAAATGGACATTAATGCTATCCCATTTAAAGATATACTGGTCAAGTTTCTAGATGAAACATTTAAAGATTTCTGTGCAATAAGACTTTTGAAATGGGTTCTGGAAAGCTATCTTCCTCTACACTATGTTGATTATTTAAAAAATTCAGAGTGGAGTGGCTTGCTTTGGGCATTACAGCCTTATGAAGGACCCTTTAGAAATGGAAACTATGCTGCAGGGCTATGGTCACAATGCACTTGTAGCAGATAAGAGTTAATAAGAAAGTGGTTGATTGGTTGGTTGTTTGGCATTTCCGGTGCAAAGCAACTAGGCTATCTGTGCCAAAGAATTGGTAAAAAATTAAAAGTAAAATAATTAAAATTCATAAAAATGAATCACATTAAAACAAAAAAAACTCTAATTTTTGAATTAAAAACTTAAATACCATTAAAAAGCCCATAGGCTCTTAAAAAACTAAAAACATTTGTACGATGGACGATGTCACCATCACTAACGACACTGTCCAGCATCAGGGGTAAACCCTGGGACAAAACATGTTTAAAATGGTGCCATCATTGGGATTCATAATGATAGCATTAGTGTAAAATGTGGACTATTGTGACCTGAGTGTCACACAGACTACACATTAGTGCATCAGTCACAGATAAAGGAAAACAATGAGTCAAAAAACTGTGACCAATTCATAGTCTAGTTAGAACAACTTCCTTCAGATCCTTATGGAAACAAGACAGCCAAATTACAACAAAAGGTTTTATCTGGAAAAGCTTGTTTTTACATTGCTCACTCCAAGTCAACTGCCAAGTGGCACAGAATTGAATCTTGGATACAGGGCCATAGTCCATGTATGGAACAGGCACAACAGTGATAGTGTGTATGTGTTTTCTTATAACAAAGCTACATTGGGCTATCTGCTGTGTCTACTGAGGGGAATCAAACCTCTGATTTTCGTGTTGTAAGTCTGAAGAATTATTGTCATCCCAGCAAGCTCATTCTCATGAATACCAATGTTGTCTGGTATCCAGAAGAACTGGATAGAAGTAGATGTTAGAGAGAAATGGGCCAGTCGGTTTTGAATATTGGTGGGAACTAATAAGAAGCATTCCAGGGCCAGTAGAGAACTAAGCGAGTTGATATAAATACTATAATTTGAGTACTGCTTAGCTTCTATGTGATCCAGGGCAAAAGAAATGGCACATAGTTCAGTAGTGAACACAGAAATTGTAGAAGGGATTCTGTGTGCAACAACCAAACCATGGCAGAGCCCATAGAGTCACCAGATTTTGTACTATCTGTGTAATTCGGAATAGAAAGATGGTTCAAAAGATGTTTAGCAAATAAAAGATGGTTCTTCCAATCGGGAGCATCTGCTTTTCTCAGATGACTTAAAAAAGGTCACATTTGGGGATGGTAACAAGCCTTGGTGGGATAGACTGACCAATGGATACAGCAATGTTATCCAAGGATAGACTCAATTAATCAAACTGCACCTGGATAAAAATGCCAAAAGCAAAAATGACATATCGTTTGTTCTGAAAAAACATGGCCCAATGAGGAAGGGAAATGCAACACCAGGGGTATGCTGTGGTAAGGATTGATATTTTGAACTATACAGTAAAGATAGTTGTTAACGGCAAAGGTGTGGAGGAGGTTCACGAGACTCTCGTGTACAAACTCTGGACTGGGGAAGTGTAAAAAGCATCAGTGCAGAGCTAAAGCTGCTGATGATGAACAAGGTCCAGCAGCTTCAAGAATGAGGTGCTGACAGAGCCATTGACCAGAGACCCATAGTTCAGTTTCAATCTAACAAGAGTACGATATATCTTTAGCACAGAACATCGATATGCTCCCCAAGTGGTGGAAGAGAGAACACGGAGGATGTTCAGTGATCTTGTACATTTGACTAGTAGCTGCTTGATGTGTGGTATAAAGGTCAATTTATGGTCAATAATAAACCCCAAGAACTTTACTTCAGGAACCACAATTTCATTGACCCAGAGATCAGGATCAGAGTAAATACCCAATTGGCAGCAAAAGTGCATGCAAACAGTTTTAGAGAGAGAAGCTAAAACTGTTTGCAACAGTAAAGGGAGTTGTCCAGTGATGGCATTGATCTTTATACTGAAAAGTGAGACACTCGAAACAAAGCTCTGAGGGGATTACAAATTCCTGTATGAAAGAACAGGAGTGTCAAACCCACATGAACCTGAAATCCCCTGCTCATTAAAAATTGTTTAATAAAAATGGGCAAATGGCCATGCAATCCATAAAAGTGAAGGTCTCACAAAATACCGTACCTCCACATAGTATCATAAGCCTTCTCAGGGTCAAAGTAAACTGACACTAGATGTTGTTGCTTGAGAAATGCTTCTCTGATTGACATTTCAAGTCTAATCAGGTGATCCACGATGGAGTTCTATCACTCGAACCCACCCTAAGCAAGCCAGAGGAGGTTGTTTGATTCGAGGAACCAAACAAGATGAGCACTAACTGTCCTCTCTAAGGTCTTACAGATACAGCTTATCAAAGCAACTGGACAGTAGTTTGAAGGAATCTTGGGATCCTTCCCAGGCTTAGAGAAAAGCAGGACAATAGCCTGATGCCACACATCAGGAAAAACATTTTCCTGCCAGATCCATTCAAAAACAGCCAGAGGAACAGCAAGAGAAACAGAAGAGAGACAGTGCAGCATCTCATAGTGTGTATTATGAGGGCCAGTCAACATACTGCCAGACCAATCAAGAGCCAGTTTGAGATCCACCAGTGTAAAGGAATGATCAGTGCAAAAGGAAATATGCAATCGCTCTACCCAAGTCTTGATGGCTACAAAGGTGGAAGATGAAGCAGAAGTGCTAGATACTTAGCAACAGCTTTCACTGAGAATATCGGTGATGCTCAGGGCATCAGCTACTTCCTAGCCATCAGAAAGCAAGATCAGAAGGGGTTAGAATTATACTGCCCATTGATGTTCCGAACCTTGTCCCATATGACTTTGGAACTGGTGGTTAAAAACAGATGATGGCTATAAATTTAATCCAAGATTCTTTCTGGTTTTGTCGTCTTACCTACTGTGCATGTGCATGGGCCTGCTGAAAAATGATGCAGTTTCAAAGTGTAGGATACTAACAAAAAGTGTTCCAGGGCTATTTTTAAGCCTTCCACCATGAATGATGATACCATGGAAAACATGCTGAGGTTTTAGGAATACATTGAGCAGCTGCCTGGATAATACAGTCTGCTGCCATGCAGTCATCAATCAATGGCAGGATCAAATTCTGTGAGAGCAGTGAAAAAGGTCCAGCTGGCTTTATAACCTCATTGAAATAATAAAAAAAGTTAAGACAAGATTTCCTTTATGTCAATACATGTTGACATTTATATTGTGCAGATTTCACAACTTTTGTCAAATTTATAATAGTGCTAGTGTTACCTGTAATAAGTGCAGAGGAATCTTCAGCCATGGCCACTGTAAATAATTCTCTACAACAACAACATTCCACATTATATCTCTATAAGTCATGTCTTTACGTACATCCAATAGTCTTAACTAGATTTTATCTATTCTATAACACTCATTTTCTCTATTTCTATACTATTTCCACCAGGACATGCAGGTCAGGTAGCATCAACCATGGCCAGTCTCTCTCAAGATGACAGAAAAATGATCACTGCCCATGGGTTACTGTTAATTCTTGATGAAACGTGGGAGAATAGTGAAGGGGAGAAGATTGAGGGATCAACAGCAGTAAAAGAATGACTAGGTGGATGAAAATAAGTATAAGAAACAGAAAAGAGTGTATTCTGAGAGCATATGCTCTTTGGAGCAACACTTCCCATCAATATCAAAACCTCGTCAGAGAGGATTATATCCATTAAAATTCCCTAGGATTAAAAATAAAGACAGCAACTGTTTAACAAGAGCATCAAACCCTGACTGATTATAGATCTTTCCAGAAGAGAGATAGTGAGAACAAACATTAATGGTACGACCCAAGGAAATATGAATGGCTATGGCCTCCAAGGGTGTGTCGAGTGGCAAAGACAGGGTGGGCACATGCTGATCGACAAGCTGTGCCACCCTTCCATTCACTCATCCATCACACAACCTATCATTTCTGTACAAAGAAAACTGCTGAAAGGTGACTGTATTGACAGGTTTAAGAAATGTTTCCTGTAAGGGAAGCTATAAAGGATAGTAAAATCAATCAGTTCTTTCATGTCATCCAGATTAGAATGTAAACCTTGACAGTTCTACTGTATCAGTGTCCATTTTTACTTGCGTGTACATGATTTTGGGTGGATATCCATTCTGTTTCTGACCCTGTTTTTTTCTTTATTTTCTTTATTCAAGGGAGGTCTATCAAACTCCATGGATCCTGACCTGGGTTGTTTGGATAGGTCTCTGTCATTGGAAGAAGATTCCAGTGATTGAGGGCATGAACAAACGATCATTCTGCATCTCGGGGCTAGAGAAGAAGATGGACCCGAGGAAATGCCTGTACCCAGAGGTCAAAAGACTTTTCATATAGTCTACAGGAATTCACAGCCAAAGTGGTGTGTTAGGGTTGGACCTCTCAACCATCAGGATCCTCTCCTCCCCTTCACAGGTCGCCATGCAAGCAAACACATAGGTGGATATATAGATCCCAGGTCCCCTCACCACATACAGGAATCCACACTGAGGGGACTAAGAAGTAACAACATGAACTATAACAATGTGGTGAGGCTCCAAACTCATTTTAATCCAATATAATGAAATGAACCTCTTTATACATCATATACACCCACTGTGTAGGTGTGTGCATGTGCATTCTGTGTATATAAACACACATGTATACAAATCTGTCACAGAAAAGGGAGTTAATAAAAAGTGCAGTTCATTAGTTTTTAAAAAGTAATGGCACACAAAATATAAGCTGTTTTTGTCAATCATAAATGTTAAAGTATGAAAATTGCAGAAATGTAGTTGCAGTAAAATATTTTTGTAAATTAGATAATTTTTAAGTAAAAATTTGAAGTCATTTTGTCCTCAAGTGAAAAACAAATTACCTTTCAACCCTCTCAACATGAACTAAGTCAATTTGGCTAACAATTTAACCTATTTGTACTCATTTAAAGTCTTTATAGTTTTGATACTACTAACTTTTCATATAGTGTGAATATCTTCACAAAATTTTGCAGAATTTCAGTAAACATTACAAGTCTTTCAGATACAAAAAATCATTTTTGGTGATGTATTTTTAATAAACTAAAAAAGATTTGTCCATAAATATATTGATTACTTTTTCCCAAGTTTGCATGCACAGTGACCTGTTAAAATTAAAAATACTTTCCTTACACTTAAGAACTCTAAAATTTTATTTGTATAATCTCAAAGCCTCCTGAACAAATTACAAATGTTTGTTTTCAGGAAAACTATATTTTATCACTTATTTTCTCTACCCTAACTCTGTACAAGGTTGGTCAATTTCAGTGACCTTGTAACCACTAAAAAAAAAAAGAAAATTAAAATAAATCTAAATTACAATTTTTTTCTTTCTGGAATGACTTCAAATTGTAAGATAATTGTATTTATCCTAAGTAGCTTTAAACTCCCAACAGTATACATATATTAATATTTAAATGTTACTGTTCTAATGCTCTTTGAACCATGTCTGCATAATTAAAAGTTGTAAACCACTTGGGGAATGTGAAGCTCAGATTATACTACTGAATCACATTACTCACAAGCTACCTTTAGCTGCTCATGTGCATGCCTAGTGGAGCATTACTATTATTCATTTTATCTAATCTAGCCATAATTAACCAAAGGAGATCCCTACTTTTACATTTCAGTTACTTTTATAATAGTAAACAAAGAATAAACACTGTCTATCCTATAGCAATAAAGCTTGTACTAACAGAGAAAATCATAATTCTCTGATCAGAAAGCAGCATAATATAACACACATCTAATAGATGAAAACCTTGGTTTTTTTATTGGTTATACATAATATAATACCAGTAAAAGAGAGTGTTTAACAAATTCTGAAAGAAAGAATGTGATGGGTGGGGGTTTGACAAGAGTAATCTGATTTTATATATGATAGTGCTGCAAGGAATTTAAAATTATTAAAATTATGGTTTGTCTGAGCAGTGACAATTTAATAATTAGTAATTTATGTTAAATTTTGTACTTACTGACAAAGTGCTGAATCAAATAGAGAAGAAGAGTGCCTAGGAAAATATGTTACATTTTTCACACAAGGAAAAATTTAGGGTTTTTAAAAATATTGCCTTACAAAATTAAGACCTTAAAACTGATATATTATTAAAATATTGATAATTAGCTGTGATTTATGCTATAATAACTAATATAACATAAAAAAGTACTCTAATTAAATTTTGAATGTAATTCACTAAACTTCATGACATGCACAGTAAAGGATGCCTATGATGATAGAGTTAACCATAAAAGTATTATAAATTTTACCACTAATTTTTTTTTTTAAATACTAATAGTATGTTTAAGTGTAGATATGTCATTAACAGTCTGAGGCATATTCTAAATAAATCATTTTTCTGACAAATTGGAATTTTGTTTTGATATTGTAAAAACAAAAAACTTGGCTTCAATTTAATAATTTAGAACAAATATAAATTCCTCCAGTGGTACTTATCATTGTTACTAGTTGTCCAATCACTAGTAATTTAATTTGACTTCAGTAAAAATAGTAAATTTTGTACCTTATACCAAAGATTTATGAGCAAAATTAATAATTTAATCGAAATTATAATAATAACATACCTTCAACCGTTGAATAGCGACTTGATCCTTTTGTTTAAGGCGATCATAACTTCCAACAACTTCCGACAATTCTGAAACTCGAGACTCCAGACTAGCTATTCTTGCTTCACTAACAGCAGACAAGGCTTTCAGTTTTTCTTCTGCTTCACTGACTCGATGTTTCTCCTGTTCTACGGCCTGTTGATGACTTATCTGTGAAAGAAAAATTCACGTTTGAAACTGTATCCAACTTTTATTTTTCTAGTTCTTCTACTTTAAAATATTAAATCCTACAACTATTTTTATTTGCTTTATTAAAATAAATTCTATCAGAATAAGTGATGGACATATTCTACTCAACTTCACTTGACACTTTCACATTTTGACTTCTTCAGAAAATACTTGAGTTTTCTAAATTAATATACAAATATAAATAAAATTAGAAAAGAGAAAAACCAAAGATTTGGTCCAATAATGAATTTTGGATATATGACTCATTATATCTCATTTGGTCATAGATGTGGCTATACATTAACATTTTCTTTCAATGAAAATGTATTTTCCAATAGGTACTTACCTCTTCTTACACAAAGCTATCTCAATCCTCTTTCCACCATTAAAGCATTGCTAAAAAATGTTCACATACCTTACCAATTCCACTTTATTACTGAACAAGTACATGTGACTATTCTCCACCAATACTATTGCACCATGCATATTTGCACAGCTAGATCCAAGCTATTCTCATTAAATCCTCACTTTTTTAGCAGGACCTAAAAAAAATACTGCTCGTAGTCTTGCAAAACACCCTTTCTCTACAGAGAGCATTATACTCTAAACAGTAAATAATCTCTCTTTGGGGCATAGAATACCTGATAAAGCAACACCTGCCACTAAGTGGGATCCCACTAGAAGTGGTAAAAATATCTCTGAGAATAAATCAAACAAAATGAAGTGATAATATTTAAGTGAGCAGATGTATGTAGAATCACCACAGGATAGAGATGATACTCACCTGGGACAATACAGCTAGGTCATGCAGATAATGAGCAACAAGAGTGTTTGAAAGAGTCCAATGTATGGCAAAAATGAAAAGTCAATGGTATGTTGATATTATGAATTTAATGAAAAGAAACATTGTGAAGATGGCCTTTCATGGATAAGCATACACCAGCTTAATGAGTTGACAAACCCAACCATGAATAAAGATGGAAGGCAGAGATGTCTGGATGAACAATATCTAACCAAGGTTTATGGAGTACAGACTGAGATAGAGATAAGAATAGGAGAGGTTGTACAACTAAAGGTCAGAACAGTGGGAACCAGAGGCACTAGGAGGACTAGTCATGAAGTGGTTTGGACTCATGTCAGAACTCTGGGAAGGAGTCAGATAGCAGAATAAGCATGAATGAAATGACCCCTCCACAACCTTGACTGAATGAGTCTGCTTCCAGAGTTAGCAAGTGTGAAACAAGAGACCAAAAGAAAGGAAGTCTGGTGTTTCAGTGGGGCGCAAAATCATTAAGTGATCTTAGCTGAGAACACACATTAAAAGACTTGTGGATTGAAGAATGACTTTGTGGGGAGAGTCTTGTTGTGTCAATATAAACAATCTGCAATAAGATTCAAGGCACCAGGAACATGCCATGCTCAGACCACCATGTGGTTACTGTGGGCATATAAATGAAATCCATGGTCTGTAAGCACAGAGACCTATATTTGGTATACCTTTACTTGCTCATATAAGTGACAACTGCCAAGTTGTCAAGGTACATCATAATCACCCTTACCCTACAGGAGAGGGAGAAAGTGGGAAAACTCAACAGCCATAAGTTAAAAATGTGGATATGAAGAGAAAAAGTCTCCTCAGCTAACAAGAGAATGGAAATCTCCCAAGAATTAAGGTAAGTACCCCAACCCTCAAAAGATGTTTATATGAACAGATATAAATTTGGAAAAGGTGAAGAAAGTTGAACCCCTGGCTACAGTCTGGTCCCTGTATAGCCACCAAATCAGATTGGAAAGAAGGGTAAAAGGGTGGTCCAGGAATCCATTGATCAAGAAGTGCCCACTAAAGAAAGCTAACATGAGCTCAACCCAATGGAATGGGTTTCCAAGAAAGTTCACATCCCTAAAAGAGACAGAACCTTCTAAGCTGTGGGAGAATGTGAGATGAGGGATTTGTGAACTACTTATTCCATATTCTAAAGATAAATGGGATAAGATTGGGCCCATCTAAGGTTGGAATTGAAGGAAACTCCCAAATGAAAGAAGATATTAAGTGGGGGTTAAAAAAGAATTCTCCACCCATACCGCTTTTATAATTTTATAAGAGCAGACAAGTATAGTCTTCAGACTGTAAATGGGAAGAACAAGCAGGAGACGTTGTCCATATAATGACAAGTGTGAAGACCCATCAAGTAAAGCTGTTAGGCAAAAGTTCTTACCATTAGATAAAACACACAAGGAGTGAAGATTAGTCCAGATGGAGCACCACTTCCAGCTTTAAATTATTATCAATAATGGGGGTACTGTAAGGACAAATTCTGAATTGTAGAGTAAAAGGATAAAAATTGGTTTATAGTGTCAAGAATGTAGAAAATGGACCTTAACCAAAGCTCAGCCCTACAAAAAAAGAAACAAACACTTGAATGATGTAAAATGCAAAATAATTTTAGTCCTACACCAATGAAAATTATAAATTACATATTTAACAATGGAAAGAAAAATTATTCTGATAAAAATATAGATTACAAGTTATTAGTGTGATGGATACATAAATAACAAATTCTCTAAACACATCTAATTAACAAGGTACTTATTAATATCAAATTGACAAACCATTAAAATTTACGTAATCTAAAAATATATAATAATAATGAATGTATAAACTGACAAAAATACCTAAAAACAAAGTAATAATCAATATCTAACTTACAACAAATATAAATTAACTTAGATAATAAAAGATAAAAATAGCTAACTTACCAAATTATGAGCAATGATGACATGAAATACTTGAAATGTAAAGAAGGACAAAACCAAACAAAAATCAACTGAGCTGTGCCAACCACAGATTTTGCAACCAGGTGCAAAGTGTAAGATTCAGAAAACTTACCACTAATCCACTGGGAGATCTGGAAGCAACAGAAAAAAAAGAGAACAAGCCTTCACCAACATGAACATTGTGGAGGCACATTGACAAGAGCAGGAAAATTAGTAAAATCACCCTCATCTCATATGTACAAGAAAAACTGGATGTGCATTGACCACTGACATGAACAATTAGCTATTAAAAAAGGTTGTGGAAGATGAATTCTTCTGAAGAGATGTAGAATGTAACAGACCCAAATAAGATGATGTCAAGAAAAAGATAGTCAAAAATGTTTTCCCTTTTACTGAATTCTTTGTCAGGTTGAATGAGAAGAAATTGCTGGCCAAACATACAAATTTAGTTCTGTATCTCTTGTGCAAATAAAGTCAAACCCAATTTCTGTGAAGTCATACCAGTGGTGTTGTTGACTGTAACAGGATCTACCATAGCCAATACTTTGGATTGTAAATTCATATAAAGTTCTCTATAATTCAGTAGAAAAACAAATGCAAAAAAAAAAAAAAATGTTCACACAAATGCAAACAATGTAAAAGAAAACCATTGAAAAAATAACTGAAATGGCAAAGCACAATCATAAACACTAGCCTCATGCAATTAAAATGCACACAAACAAAGTTATGTCAACTGAAAGAGAAGACTGAACTGGTATAGCAAAGTGAGCTAGCTGTGCCAATAAAGTTGGTGCAATACTAACAGTGGAAAGTAGTCACATAATATGTACATGTTCAATAGAGGCACAAAATAGGTGGGGTACACAAACTCATGTACTGAGAATGAAGTTTTTTTTAGTAGTGCTTAGAGAGCAGAAAGATAAAGATAAATTTGTGCAAAGAGGAGGTAAAAATATATTGGAATCTATCATTATTTTTTAAATTTAATAAGAACAGATACTTCTGCATTAGTGAGCAGCCTTTCTCGTTCTCCAAAAGAATGCAGCATGTAACACTGTGAAACAATGCTTCACATCCTGAAGTCCCCCTCTTCTAAAAGTGTTATATGAATTGAGCTTGCTATTGCCATTTCTACCATTACCATCTGTGTTGTACAACTATACACAGAAGTAAAGTGTATTTAAACTAAATATAAAATATCTGTAATGATTACCAGTGTTTCCACTCTTTAATATCAGAGAAAATGCTATTACATTTAGAATTCAGTAGAAATCACCAGTGAGCTAGATGATGTAATACCAAATGTGTGAAAATCTACAAATAATATTATACCTGCATAATATTGTGAAATAACATTGATGAAAATGTTGATCACCCAATTCTTCACAAAATTAATATTTGATCAGGTCTCATAAAATTTAACTGAATAGTAAAATATAGGATAAGATCAAATTTTTGTCCCAATTCAAGTTAACATAGCAAAGAATAATAGTAAATATATTCCTCATTTTTTCTCATACATTAGTCTTATTTTAATGTCACATCCTTGGCTCCACAGCATATATTCCTAGAGGCTGATGTGTAAAGTTTGCCTGATTTACCAAACTGTATATAGAGTGCTTTTCAGTAAATAGTAGTAAACACTTGACATTTACAAGATGAAGTCTATGTACTATTTTACAAGCAGAGCAAGCTGTTTTCTTAGTGAGTTGTACATATTTTACTTTCTATAATGTTCTTTTATTATGGAAAGTTCATGACTACTTTAAAAATGAATAGCACATTTTTACAATTAAAAATGCTATCCATGTACTGTTGTTGGGTTAAGGCAGAGGTCACCAAATTATGGCCCATGGGCCGGATACGGCCCTCGAGGTCATTTTGTCCGGCCCACCAGCAGCTAGCCATTTGGAAATAAAAAGTGAAATTTCATCAAATAAGAAAATCCTTCTTTTGTCCTTGCTGCCTGTTTATTCGTATCGAGGCACATATCTACGAAAGTATTAGGATTTCAAAAACAAATACAGACTTAACCCTCGTCTTGTAAATTCAGCGGCCTAGGGTTACCACTTCAGCAAGCTCATTTCTCTTAGTAGTCGGGTTATGTGCTTTTGTAACTCGTTCTAAGATAAGTGATGTGGCAAATGTACATTTCAATACATTTTGTTTGTGCATTCTTGGACCAGTACAATACTTTTCTCACAGCATTCTGTTTTTCATTTTCAGATCCTGTTTTTTTTCACCCATCATTATGGCTGCTTTTAAAAGAAGAAAAGTGGACTCTGAATGTTGTGCTTTCAATGAAGAATGGGGAGAAAAGTACTTCTTTGTGGAAACAAAAGAATCAAAAGGCTACTTGTGTGATATGCACCGAAAGTGTTGCCATTTTCAAAGAGTACAATCTTCGGCATCACTATGAAACAAAACATCTATCAACATGTTTAAAATTTTCAGGAAAGTTCCATTCTGAGAAATTTGAATCCATGAAACGTGTTTTTGAATCTCAAAAGAATCTCTTCATGAGAAAGTTTGCTGAAAATGAATCTGTAACTCGTACAAGTTACAAAATAGAGCATAGGATGGCAGAGCGAGGATAACCTTTTACTGATGGCAACTTCATCAAAGAATGTATGATGGAAGCAGCAAATAAGCTGTGTCCTGAAAAAGCCAATTGCTTTGAAGGTATCAGACTTTCAGCAACTTCAGTTGTACAGAGAGCAGAAGATTTTGGAGAGAACATTGCATTACAGATACGTCAAAAAGCTAGAAACTTCCTATGGTATTCTCTGGCACTGGATGAGACTACTGATCTCTCGAGTACGTCACAACTTCTTGTGTTCATTCGTGGAGTTAATTTGGACTTTCAGATCACAGACAAGTTGGCATCAGTTTGCATCATGCACAGAGGAACAACTGGAGAAGACATTTTCATGGAAGTGCATAAAACTTTGCAAGACTGTTATATAACCTTCAGTGGAATCAGCTTAGAGGTGTAACAGTTGATGGAAGTAAAAACATGGCTGAAGTAAAGAAGGGTCTGGTGAGGCTGATCAGGAAACAGGTGGAAGATCTTCAACTCCCAAGTGCTCTGTTCATACACTGCATCATACATAAGCAAGCACTCTATGGAAAAGACTTAGATATTTCTTGCGTACTGAAACCAGTAATTTCTGCAGTGAACTTCATTTGGGGTCATACACTTAATCATCACCAATTCAAGGCATTTCTTGAAAAAATTGATTTGGATTTCTGTGACTTGCCTAATCACACAGCGGTAAGGTGGCTCAGCTGTGGTAAAGTCTTGCCTCGTTCTTATAAGCTGAGAAGAGAAATAGACATATTTCTTATCGAGAAATATAGAGCCATTCCACTTCTGTGGGATCCAACCTAGTTGTCAAAGTTGTCATTTTTGGTTGACATCATGTCCCACATGAATGAATTGAACTTGAAACTTCAGGGGAAGAATAACCTTGTCTGTGATCTCTATAGAATCATTAAAGGATTTCCGAGAAAGCTGTCATTGTTTGAAGCACATTTGGAAGGAGGAAACCTCTCCCATTTTCAGTGTTTCAGAGAGTTTCATGCTGGAATCACAGAAGATGTCAAACTGGAGTTTCAGAATCCTTTTGATTGTGTCATTGATGACATGCCAGTGGAACTTCAGCTGGAGGTCATCGATTTGCAAGGAAATGACTTGTTGAAAGCAAAACATGGAGATGGGTATTGAATTTTACAGCTGCATACTTGAAGATGGTTTTCCAAAGCTAAGCAGTTCACATCTGGTATGGCATCAGTGTTCGGAACAACTTATGTTTGTAAACAAGCATTTTCAAAATTGAAGTATGTGAAGTCGGTACATCGATTAAAGTTGACTTATGAACATTTGAAAGTAATTCTAACGATTAAATGCAGCAATTCAAAACCAAATATTGAAGATATTTTGAAAGTCAAATGCCAATTTCATAAATTTCACTAACTTTTTTGCAGCTTAGTGAAATTCAGATATGTACTCACTATGTGCAATGTGACAATTGTTTTTGCTAATGTCACCTTCTTTGATAACCTTTTGGTAACTAAAAATGTTGGTTGTATTTCTGTTATTATATGTATTATATGTGTGTATTGCATGCTACTCCCACATGGCTAATGTGACATCCTAAACTTAGTGTTAAGTCTTTTACAGAGAACTTTCATTCCAGCTTATGAGTATTGAGCATAATGATCATGGGCCCACACTTGTCATTCCCAAAGTAATCTGTCCCCTTGTGAAAAAGGTTTGGTGGCCCCTGGGTTAAGGTAAGCTTTTGGCTATTTTTCATTAAATACTACTTTTCCAACAGCTATATTAAATAATTAATGTATACTTGAGTGACTGAGGTTTTTAGCTGTATTTCCAAAGATGCAGATGACATGTGCCTTTTTAAATAATTTTTCACAAATTTTGTTAAACACAGTTATAAATTTATTCACATATTTGGCACAATCTTCAAACAGCTTTAATAAAATTGCACATTTAGGATAAACCTTCATTTCAGTCATCTGCTGTTTTAGCTCCAGTAGCATAGGTGGTGTTTCACTGGCCTTTTCTTTTGACACATCAAGTTCTTTCTTAACTTTTGTGAGGTCACTCTTTAGTTCCTTAAGCTTTTTCTTGTAAGTTTCTACATTATTTACGTTTTTTGTTTCTTTCCATCTTTTCTTCAATTTCTTCACACTATGAATAAAAAAAAAGCATACAATTAAAACCCTTTATGACTAACCATAAATAAACTTTCTGCCATGTTGGCAAATCCTAAATCTAGATGAGAACATTTAGCAAACAAATTGATTTTTCTCCTTAAAATAAAGTTACATGTTAATTATTTTTAATGCAAATTTGTACTAATAGGAAAAGAAAGCCATATTTTAGCTATATAACTCAGTCTGCCCATTTGACATTTTGCACCTTTTTCCTATGTATTATGGAAAATGGTGAGGTGTTTGTAAATGTCAAACCAATATTCAGTGTCATGTATTAAGACTAAATAACCTCAATAGAAATTCAACATATTTAAACATTCTGAACAAAATCACATTATTTTCAATAATTAGGAATATATGTGCACACTGATTAACCTTGCACTATACTTTTACATATGCATTAGTGCATAACATTAATTTTAATTTTGTAGTAACTAAAGTGAACATAGCTTCATGTATATCTGCAATTTGTAATAATTTAATCATTATAATGAAAGTAAACTGAGCTACAAAACTTTAGTTTAAGTTACTTCATTTCTCATGCAAGTTAGCATAGCAAAATATAAAACTTTCCACCTCTATACATGTTCAAAATATGTCATTATTCTTGCATCTATGCACAACAAGCTGGCATAGATGGGTCACTTTGTCATGCCAAATCAAGAGAATATTTCAATAATTCATGTTAAAATTCTACATGAAAAATCAAATAAAAAGTAACATCAAATCAGAAACTCCTGGCTAATAAAGGTTAGTACTTTAATACTGATTTATTCAATAGTAAAACTTAAGTCATCTGTCAATATTCATTAATAAAGCATTTCATTACAAATATGACTTCCTTACTATACAAAAGTCGGAATTTATAGTTTTCCAGTTTCTTGAAGATGTCAAGTTTATTATGAGAAATTAGCAGAAACCTAAATATTTCATATGGAAAATCAAACCAAAATGTCACTATCCCTCACCTATACAAAGACAAATTATACTAAACCTGTTTTTCATTCCTTTTACATGTTCCAAAAAAATTCATCTTTTTCTCTTTCCCTAAGAAATAAATGTATGATGTTTAGCAGAGCATGGAAAAACTCTGTGTGGGTGGCCATCTTTAATTAGCAGAGTCACAACTTACAATGTGGTGTAATTTTTACATAGAAAGACTGTCACTACAACTATGTTTACTACACTACACAGGGATCAGAATTTATGCTTTTGCAGTTTCCAAAGAAAATTAAGTTTCATTGAGAAAAACTAGTAGAAAGGCTAGCTATTCTGTATGGGAAATCAATTAGCAGTCAGTCAGTGTCCATAAACTTGCAGGAAAACAGATAACAAATGTCAATATCCCTTAACTATTGGAGATTATCCATACCATACACATCCCTGTTTTTGATTCTCTTACCTGTTGTTCCAAAATTTATTGGTTTTTCTTCTATAAATATATGCAGTATGGAAGAGAGTGGAAACACACTATGTAGGTGGTTATCTTTAACTACCAGTTGCAATTTAAAATGTGCTGTAATCTCACAATGATCTTAAGTTTTTTTTCATTTCAAGACCAAGACAAATAAATAGTTTCATCATTCTACCAAACATATTTGTTATTACTGGGTATATATCATTCATTTAAATAATTCAACACAAGATCAGTAAGTTTGACCAACCACTTAATCTCTTTGTACTCATTTAAAGGATTTATATTTTAGATATAACTAAATTTTTATATAGTATATACACATCTTCACAAAATCAAAATTTGTCAAACTTTCATTAAACATTACAAGTCTTTCATGTATAAAGAAATCATTTTTTTGTTGAAGTAGAAGCAGCTTTTAATAAACTAAAAAAAATTGTTCTTGAATATATTGGAGTTTTTTTTTCTGAGTGCAAAATAGTTTTCATGCCAAAATTAAAAATACTTTTTTTCATATCAAAAATCTCAAATTTAATTCACATAATCCCTAAAAATCTAACTACGCAAGATTGGTCAATTTCACCAATCTCTTAATCCCAAAAAAATCTAAGTTACCATTTTTTTTCTTTCTAAAATGACTACAAATTGTAACCTGAAAGTACATTTGTTTATCCTAAGTAGCTCTAAACTTTGATAGAATAAAAGCTTAGCCTTCTATTAGATACACAATATTATATTAAGAGAAAGCTACCAACAAATTGTAAATTAGACGATGTAAAGGTGGGTGAGGTAAGAGTGGTCTGTTTTTTCCATTTGAAGGCTCTGTAACCAAACAAGATTAAAGGCTATAAAAATTATGGTTTGTCAAAGAAATGAAGATTCTATAGTGAGTAATTTACATTTCTTCTCATGATACAAGCCTCCTATGTCCCTTCTATTGGAACTGATTTATTCCAATCCATCTCTCATGCAAATCATCATACTACAACTCTCCAACAACAGGAGTTAAACATGCTCTCATGGCATGTGACTCCTTCTATTAAATTCTACCAAACTATCACTGAGGTTTTGTAAAAAATGGAAGCACTAGTTTTCAGTCAGGAGGATAAGGAGGAAAGTGCAAGATGGGTAAGTACCTATTGGAAATACATTTTGAGTGTGGAAAAATTGTAACTTCCAATATCATACATTACCTTCTATCACATAAATAGCTAGAATCCTACTTCAAACAGGTGAAGGAACTTGAGCAAGGGAAAGAAGTATCATTTGAAAGCATCCTAAGAATATTCCCTAAGATGAGACAGTTAAACTTTAAGTTATGATGTGTGGAACCACAACACTTCTTAACCAGGTATATTCTTCACCAATCATAGAAAGATGTTTAACTGGATGGAAAACAGAGGAGCACCTCCAAATGCAAAGAAGGTGTTCTTAGGTGTAGAGTGGACCTTACGTGCCACTGGGAATCAATATCCAATGTGGGGGTAGGGAAAAGAATCATACCACTAGCAAGTTGACTACAATCTAAAACCTCGACTACAGGGTAGTCTACGTGTTGTCAAGCAAGAGAATCATGCCAGTGTCAAGTCAATTACAATTCAAAACCCAGCAAGCTGGCAGGATAGGAAAGACGATAATATTGTCTTCACGTCATGTTCATGACACTGGAGAGAATCTAATCAACCCCGACTCATTAATGGGGCA
The DNA here is from genome assembly GCF_004210375.1 of Tachypleus tridentatus. Taxonomy (NCBI): domain Eukaryota; kingdom Metazoa; phylum Arthropoda; class Merostomata; order Xiphosura; family Limulidae; genus Tachypleus; species Tachypleus tridentatus. The sequence continues at coordinate 76,272,849 of NC_134832.1, read as the reverse complement.
CATGCGAATATGATAAATTGATAGATTGATCTGGGAACCCAAACATTTCCACCCTATTTTCAACTGAGTGGTTATATAATCATTTCTATATTTTGGTTGTACTACATGTGAATATGATAAATAGTTCTGTAAACCTTGCATTCCTTATCAAAAAGATGTCTACATAATGTAAACCATCTCCGTGAAAAGTGAAATTCACCAGAACCACTCCAAGTACATTAACATCCTCAGAATAAGAAACATCAAAGGAAAGAGAAAGAACTGTAACAATCCACAATTACCTCCACTATGACTTACAACACCAATGAAATATAAATGAGAAAGGAATATATACATCTGTTTTACATGTGGGAGAACTTAAGTGGATTATTTCAAATATAAATCCAAAATCCAGCCTCTGGGGACTAATATCCACATGGAGGTAGGATAAACTGAAATTTTGAAGGATATCACATCATATACATTAGTAGACCACCATCACTGTACTCTCAACTGAGTGGATTTACAATAACTTCTATATTTTTGCTGTATTTCATTAACCCATTCAGGAGGATGCCTCCACAGTCAATTTCCCCAGAAGCTTGAAACTGAAATATGGTAATTGATCTCCACTACAAGAAAAAAGGATAAAACACAGTGGAGATTCCACCTGAAACAGTGCAATGAGTAACCATGAAACCCTATTTTTAAAAGCAGATCATATCAATTCATTCAATACAAGGCATAGCAAAGATGGGTAGGTACCTTCTGCTTTACCAATCTGCTTTGGTAAGCAACATGCCAATCAATACTGAATAAAATGACAAGATGAGAAACCCCTAGAACAAAGTCAGATATGGGTAGATAAGAACAAAAAAGGAACAAGAGTGTGTTGTGGCTCCAACAGTGACAAACTTGCAAAAAAGACTAAAGGTCGAGTGTTGACACACAGATTACATGAGATTCCAAAGTCTCAGAGACACGATCAGAAACATATCACCCAAGAAAAAATACCAAAATCCCAAAAAGAAAAAGGCAATATATGTACCCAAGACAAAGTCATATCATGACCAAAAAAAAACTACAATGAAACCATATGTGTGAAGCAAGAGCCAAAGATGACAAATCAACCAACATGAAGATAATAAGGAATCACAGCAAAATGCAAAACTGGATAAGACATATCTGAGAAATCATGCCAAAAGATGGTACGTTAGACCTAGCTGACTCAGCAGGAGGGATAAAGAGAAACATGGCAAAACCTGATGGTGTGAAGAAGCTATCAAATATTTATTAATTTCTTCACCAGGTTTACAAGGAAGTTCAGGAGAAGAAGGTTGACCCATATAACACTCAATTTCACAATGAACAAAAGCAAATAAATCTATTTGTTAGAAATGACTCCAAAAGGTGGCTAAGAATTAAATCAGTTTCAAAACTAGATTACACTAAAAAAGAACTAACATCCAAAACACGTGACTACAATCAGTCATATAAAGCTTATAATGATGACCCTCAGCTTTAAGAAAAATGTGGTGTATCTCAATGTGTATCTCAAACTGATAATACGGTATTTATATAAGGCGCGTAGAAGGTTGGTTGGTTGATTTAGTGTTTTATGGCACAAAGGCTAGGCTATTTGTGCCAAACATCTGGTAAAAAGATAAAAGTAAATTCAGTAAAATTCATAAAAGGAAATTAAGATAAAACACAACAAAGTGTAAAAAATATATAAATAGCATAAAATCAATGTTTACATCTAGTCTACAATGATAAGATAAAACTACAGTAAATCAAGTTCTAAAGGGCTTTCTGTAGCATAATTATAATTATCATAACTTGCCAAGAAGACCAACAGGTAAGTACAAAACCACTGTCAATCACCTAAAGTTGTCCTTTCCAGTGCTGGTTCTGAGTTATTTGATGTTATGGTCATTTTCAAAAAGGAAAGAAATAAAAAGGTCTTAAAAGACGTGTAGCAAAATTATAATAATACCTCGCCAGGATGACAACCGGGTAGTTCAAACTAATAGTTCAAAAATCAGCATTAGTCACCTGAAGTTGGTCTTTCCAGTCCTGGTTTCGAAGTTATTCAATGTTACAGCCAGTTTCTAATTTCAAATTGAACAAGATGAACTGTGATTTTTAAAAGGGAGCCATATTAAAAAAGTATAATGTATAAATTAAAAAACTTAAATGGCATTAAAAAGATTGATGGCCTTTAAAAAACTAAAAACAATACCAAGGTGGACAATGTCATCATCACCAAAGACACTGACTAACGTAATGGACAAATCTTAGGACAGAACATCTTTAAAATGGTGCCATCGTTGAGAGTCGTAATGATGACAAGAAAGTAAAATGTAGCTTATTATGATCTGAGTGGTACAGAAAATACACACCAGTGCATCAGTTCCAGATAAAAGAAAATGATGAGTTAAAAACTATGACCAATGCATAGTCTAATTAGAACTTCCTTTTTCCAATCCTAAAGGAAACAAGATGGCCAAAGTCCAATATAGGGTTTTTTACTCGGAAAAACTTGTTTTCGCTTTGCTCACTCCAAGTCAACTGCCAGCGGGAATGGAGCCAAGCCTTCAATACAGGACCATAGTCCATGTATGGGACAGGCACAGCAGTGATAGTGCCAGAGCAGATAAACTTAGCTGCAGTGTTGACGAGCTAGATCCCACGGATACCAACATGGCCTGGTATCCATAAAAACTGGATAAAAGTAGATGTTAAAGAGAAATGGGCCAGTCAGTTTTGAATATCGGCAAGAACAGGGCATGAACCAACATGAAGCGATTCCAGGGCCAGTAGAGAACTAAGCGAGACAGTATAAATAGTGCAGTTTGAGTATTGCTTAGCTTCTCCATGATCCAGGGCAAAAGAACTGGCATACAGTTCAGAAGTGAACACAGAAGCTGTATAGGGGATTCTGCATGCAACCACCAAACCACAACAAACTATTGCAAAGCCCACACAATCACCTGATTTCATACCATCTGTATAAATAAGAATGGAAGGATTTTTAAAAGATGTTCAGCAAATAGCAGACCATATTTACAATCGAGAGTGTCTGATTTTCTCAGATGACTTAAAGATAGGACACAATTGGGTACTGTAAGAAGCCAAGGCAGGATGGGCTGGCCAGTGGATACAGCAATGTTATCCAATGACATACCCAATTCATCCAACTACACCTGGATATAAAGGACAAAAGGAGTAATGACAGATCATTTGTTCTGAAAAAGTACAGCCCACCAAGGAAGGAAAACACAACCCTTGGTGAGATTCTTTTGTAAAGAACGACGTTTCGAAGCATACAGTAAAGACAGTTGCAAACAGTGGAGGTGCAAAAAAGGTTCATGAGACTGTGTATGAGCTCTGAACTGGAGTGTGGAAAGCCGAGGTGCAGAGTCGAAGTCCTTGATGATGAATAGGATCTAGCACCTTTAAGACAGAGCCACAGACCAGTGATCCATAGTCAAGTTTCAATCAAATAAGAGCACAATATATCTTTCACACAGAATGTCGATCTGCTCCACAAGTGGTGGAACAGAAGACACAAAGGATGTTCAGTGCTCCTGTACATTTGACCTGTAGCTGCTTGATGTGTGGTAAAAAATGTCAGCTTACGGTCAAAGATAAGCCGCAAGAACTTTGTCTCAGGCAACTCAACTTCACTGATACAAAGTTCAGGATCAGAGTCAATACCTTGTTGGCAGTAAAAGTGCAAGCAAATGGTTTAAGAGAGAGAGAAGTTAAAGCCATTTGCTGTGGTCCACTTCAGTAAACAATTGAGGACAGTCTGTAGCTGCCACTTAATGTACCTCATGTTCGAAGACTAACACGAGATGTGAAAGGCATCGATATAGAGCCTGTTTGCAACAGTGAGAGGGACTTGTTCAGTGATGGTATTAATTTTTACACTGAAAAGTGTGACACTCAAAACACAGCCCTAAGGGACTGCAAGTTCCTGTAAAAAAATGGGAAAGTGTCAAACCCACATGAACTTGGAATCTCCTGTCCATTAAAAAGTTTTTAATAAAAATGGGCAAATGGCCACATAACCCATATATGTGGAGGTCTTGCAAACTGCCCTACCTCCATATTGTATCATAAGTCTTCTCAATGTCAAAGAATACTGATACAAGATTTGTTGTTGTCATTTAAGAAATGTTTCTCTGATTGACGTTTCAAGTTGAATTAGGCGGTCCATGGTGGAGAGCTGTCGTTGGAACATACACTGTGTGGGAAAAAGAAGGTTGTTTGATTTGAGGAATCAAACAAGACGAGCATTAACCATCCTCTCTAAGGTCTTACAGAAACAGCTCGTCAAAGCAATTGAACAGTAGTTTTAAGGAATCTTGGGTTCCTTCCCAGGCTTAGGGAAAAGTAGGACAATAGCCTGGCACGAGGCATCAGGAAAAACATTCTCCTGCCAGATCCAGTTAAAAACAATCAGAAGAATAGCAAGAGAACCAGGAGATAAAGGCACAGCATGTCATAGTGTGTATCATCAGGTTCAACCGATGTACTGCCAGACAGATGAAGGGCTAGTTTGAGTTCCACCAGTGTAAAGGGACAATTAGAGTTATAGAGACAATCAGCTTGAAAGGAAAGAGGTGATTGCTCTGCCTGAGTCTTGATGGCTAAGAAGGTAAAAAAAGAAGCAGAAGTGCAAGATATCCAGCAAAAGATTTCACCTAGAGTATTGTCAATGCTCCAAGTTTCAGTTACTTCCTGTTCATCAGAGAGCAAGATCGAGAGAGAGGACAAAATTATATTGCCCACAGACATTTCGAATCTTGTCCTATATGACTTTGGAACTGGTGGTAGAAGATATACCAGTTGTGAACTTAATCCAAGATTCCTTCTGGCTTTGACGTCTTACCCACTGAGCACATGCACGGGCCCACTAGAAAGTGATGCAGTTTGAGAGTGTGGAATATCTATGGAAAGTATCCCAGGCCCATTTTTGAGCCTTCCATGCCATGCGGAAAGCTGGATTCCAACATAGATGAGGATATAGTGGAAAAAACGTGTCAGGGTTTTAAGAATACATTGAGCAGCTGCTTGTATAATACAGTTAGTTACTGCTGCCACTCAGTCATCTATTGATGGCTTATTGACAATGGTAAGATCAAGTTCTGAGAAAGCAGTGTTTACGACCACAGAAATTTTTGATTCTCAGGAGAAGTAATACTATGAATCGTCTTCAAATGCTGCACCTCCTTTTCTTCCAACCATTTAGGGCAAGAATGAAACTAAGACAGATGACAGCCATTGCAATTGATACAATGAGAGTCTGTTTCACACTCACAGGTATCATAGTCATTGCCACTGCAATGAGCACACATCAAGGAACCACGACGTGACATCTTTGAGTGACCAAACTGCTGACACTGGAAACATTGAAAAGGGTTTGGAATGTATGGCCATACTCTGCAATTAAGATAACCTGCCTTGATGGTGGCAGGCAAACATGATGATGTAAACGTGAGAATGGAGACATTGGTAGGCACCATAATTCCATCTGTGCGAGTGGATATACGTCCCACTGCAGAAACTCCTTGGGTGGAGAAACCAGCGAGAATCTCCGACTCTGGGATGTTCTTCAAATCCCTCTCAACAACAATTTCTATTGATGAATTTAAAGTAGCTTGAGGTGTGTAATGTCAATAGGTATGTCCCCAATTGCCTTTGAATGCAAGAGGAGTTCACTGTGTTGAGATGTGGATGTTTCCACCAATACGTCACCAGATCAAAGCTTCATTACTGACTTTGGAGAGCCAGCAAGTCTCTCTAGTCCAATCTGAATGAAAACGGGGAGACATTTGCCTTAAGGTTTGTGTGAAAGTGAAAGCAATATGAGAAAATGAGGTACAACAGGTGGTACAGACGGTGAGGATTGCTGCTCGGGATAACACGTGATCATTTACCTATAGACTATTTTTTCACTATTTTATAAAGATTTTTAATGGTTTGATTGATTGATTGATTTAGTGTTTTATGGCACAAAGCAGCTAGGCTATCTGCGCCAAACCTCCGGTAAAAATAAAGTAAATGTAGTAAAATACATAAAAGGAAATGAAGGTAAAATAAAACATCATTGAAAAACAGAAAAAAGTATAAAACCAATGTTGACACCTAGTCTACAATGTTAAGAGATAAAGCAGAGTAAAAGAAGTTGTAAATTACTTACTCTAGCAAAATGGTAATGAACATAACCCGCCAGGAAGACTAACAGGTAAGTTCAAGAACCACCGTCAGTCACCTGAAGTTGGCCTTTCCAGTCCTGGTTCTGGGTTATGTGTCATGGCAGCCATTATCAAAATGTAAAAGAATAGAAGTTTTAAAAGACACATAGCAAAATTGTAATAATGAGTAGCCAAAAGTCCAGTAAAAAAGATAAAAGTCAAGTAAATAGAGTAAACTTTGTAAAAGTAAATGAAGGTAAAAACAAAACAGCAATTAAAACAGAAAATGGCATAAAAACCAATGTTGACATCCAGTCTACAAAGTTGTAAAGAACTACCTGTAGCAGAATGGTAATGATCATAACCCGCCAGGAAGACTAACAGGTAAGTATAAGAACCACCGTCAGTCACCTGAAGTTGGTCTTTCCAGTCCTGGTTCCAGGTTATGTGTTATTATGGCCAGTACTAAAAGTGTGAAATGACATGCCGCAAAAGTGTAATAACAACTCGCCAGGATGACTAATGAGTAGTTCAAACAGATAGTTCAACCAGCAGCGTCAGTCACCTGAAGTTGGCCTTTCCTATCCTGGTGTCGAGTTATTTAATGTTCTGGCCATTTTCCAATGTCAAATTGAACAAAAGAGAATAAAACTGTAAAAAAGGAACCACAATTAAAAAGGTGTAATGAATAAATATGCAACATTTAATGAGATTAAAAAGATTAATGGCCATTAAAAAATTAAAAACATTATCAAGGTGGACAGTGTCACTATCACCAATAACACTGTCCAATGTTACAGATAAACCCTGGGAAAAAATATGTTTAAAATATTGCCGTCGTTGAGAATTGTAACGATGGCAAGAAAGTAAAACGTGGCTGATAGTGTGAGTGGAGATGCGCCTCACTGCAGAAACTCCTTGAGTGGAGAGACCAGCGAGAATCTCTGACTCGGAGACGTTCTTCAAATCTCTCTCAACAATAACTCCTCGTGATGAATTCAAAGTAGCATGAGGATGTAACCTCAATAGGTACATCCCCAATTGCCTTTGAATTCAAGGAGTTCACTGTGTTGGGATGTGGATGTTTCAACCAATACGTCTCCAGATCGAAGCTTCTTTACTGACTTTGGAGAGCCAGCAAGTCCCTCTAGTCCCTTCTGAATAAAAAAGGGGGACAATTGCCCTAAAGGTTTTTCCGAAAGAGAATGTAATATAAGAAAATGAGGTACATGTGTTACAGATGTTGAAGATTGCTGTTCAGAGTCTTCAAGACATGGTTGCTTACTCATTGACTGTTTTTTCACAATTTTATTTAAATTTTTTGGAGGATCCATAGGAAAAAGGAAAAATTCGGCACCAACTGACCCCACCCACCATGGAGCCCTACAAGGGGATGCACTACAAAGTCATGCAAGGACATTGCAGCAACGCCAGGGTTTCGTGAGTACTAGACCCAAACACCAGCATCAGATACCATGCCCACAACACCTGTCGAGAACATCCAACACTGGTACTTGGTTGATCTTGGCCTGAGTGGACCAGGTGATTGACCCAAGGGGGGCCACCCCAAGGTTGCCCGTCTACAGGAATTCAAGGCCAAAGTGGCGTGTCAGGGTTGGACCCTCAACCACCAGGATCCTCTCCTCCCCTTCACGAGTTGCCACGCATGGCAAACATGTGAGTGGATGTTTAGATCCCAGAGGAGGTAAACTGAAAGAACAAAATCTTCCCTGGGAGGTCCCTTGCAACGTACAAGAATTCACATCAAGGGGATGTATAGAGTTTAAAAATTAATAGATGAATATTTGAATGTGATTTGGTAAGAGATATTCAAAGCAGCATATTTTTTTTCCATATTATGCAATGGTAGTACAAATGTTTCTTGATTGGAGGAAGAAATTGTGTAAATGTGATACTTTAGAGATTATAAACTTCACAATGTAATTTTATGTGTGAACAATGTGAAAAACCTGATGCAGACCACATTTTTAACCATTTCTGCACAAGTCTAATAAAATATTTATAAGTGAATAATTCATCAGACCTAGTCCCATTTATGGCTGATGAAGGTGTTGTAAATTTCAGCATTTGAAATGGAATATAAAATGAAGGTCAAAAATTCCTGAAGCTTCTATCAGAGACTGTTGGTATTCACTACATGGCACACAGATTCAAACTATCACTGAAAGATGCATCAAAAAAGTCAAGACTGCTAGTTCCAAAAATGTTTGTTATTACAGTCTATATACAAATTTTCATCAGTACACAAAGCATCACTAAAATACCCATGAGACACCAAACAAATTTTACAAAACAAAATGGATTAGTCACTGAGTTCAAGAATTAAGCACAGTGTTTAAAATGTGGTTAACCACTGGTGATACATATAGCCCAAATCAGTGAAGAAACTGGAAATAAATGTGCAGAAATTTAGGACAGAGCATCTAAATTAAGGAAAGGGCCTGTACTACTAAATTTGTTATTGGTAATATTTGTGTTAAAAGAAATTTCTATTTTATACACATCAGGTAAGCACTGCAACAAACTTTTTATTTCATGGCATACATCAACTCTAAGAAAAAGGCAATACTGAAAACACTGAAGTGGTCTAACATGAAGGAAAAAGTAAAATCAAACACAGACACTGTAAGGACTGATCTTACAAATTTAGATCTCCATAGAGAGTCTTTGTTGCTAAAAAGTGGATAAATAGTGGAAAGCACCACTGACATTCTAGTAAAAGATCTGAACTTTTTTATTCACAGGAACAATTTATTCTATTTGAGAAAGGTTCAAAAATGTGCATGAAAAACAAGAAACGTGTATCAGAACACACGTTTTCAAAGTTAAATTTTGACTTAAAGATAAAAAAGCTTCAGATAGCTCTGGTCAAAATAAAGTTGAAGCCTTGACAAGACATTTTAGTAAAATCATGGAGCAAAAATGATTTAATCCTGCCCTATATGTAGTCAAATAGGTCCAAATCAGAGTCCTGAGAAGAAAATTGTTAGCTCAAAAAAACAAAACAAGACCAACTTAATATTAGTGCTTTATTACAAATCATACTTGTTCTACCAATCAGTACCTCTGACACAGTGTTTTTTGTAATAAAACAGATAAAAATAGACTGGAATTTCTTTAAAATCAGATTCATCCAGTCACCTTATGACATGGAGTTGAATGATTATCAAAATGACACATATAATCCTGAAAATGCATATGCCAGGTGAAGACTAGAAAAAAGAAACCCAGATGACACACAATATATGCACAAATGAAGGGTCCAAGAATAACAACTGGACATAACAGACGTGTTCTGATGAGAGTGCTTGAAATTTGGTTGTGAGGTGCTGAACTACTTTTTGTTGTAATACTTTTGACCTAGGTTATTATGTGACCATTCTTTTCAAGTGTTTGTGCTAGCTTTATTCAACAACAAACAACAACAACACTGTTAAACACTTTCTTTTTGTTGGGTTGGACTTAAACTGCTAAGTAAATCTCTCTTGATGTTTCTAGTTATATCTAGTAAACAAAATTTATGAAAAAGTAAATGCTCCGACTTAAAGTGATGTGATAGATGTATGCTTTTAATCTATAGTTTGAAGTCATTTTATTTTTGTTGATATGAGATGTAGGTAGTGTTTTGATTTAGTCAAAATGTTGATAAACATTAAGAAGCATGGACCTTCTGTAGTTTTTTAAATTTAAATGCATGTAAAGTTATAAAAATTGTACTGTAGTTTCATTAATATTTTAACAGATGTGAATAAACTTATTGTTTATATGGAGTATTGCACTCATCATCCCAATCCCATAACTACTTGCATTCTTAATATAGTCATGTTAAATATGAACTTCAAATCCAATACATCTACCATTTTACAGAGGAAGCAACTAATTAATGAGAGGAATTCAAATTTCTTAGTTGATTTCCCAAATTTTGAACTATTTATTCAAATCTAGTAGGAATAAGTGAAATAATAATATTATACCATATCAATTAATTTGGACTATTTCACAGGAAGAACTCTGAGATAACTGACCTCCCTTACACAGCTTCTTACTGGTGATCATATTCATAGTGAAAGAGACTTTATAAAAGAAAACTGAGGGAAAATTTGTACTCTTGGATAGCTGAGCAGTAGAGTACTAGTCTTGATAGCTAGGTGAAATTCCAATCATGGAGTCACTTTTCACTGACCAGTTTTTCAGATAAAATATCTAATACTATTTATTACAATACAAATATTCAGTTGGTATATAATATTGGAAAACTGGCATGATTGAATCTTTGCACAAAAAAGACCAAACCATCCCTTTCACTACTAATCACACTTTGTGGGGTTCAGGTGGTTCATATTTATTTCACAGTAAAGAAAAAATGTGCATGCCACAACACTTCTAAAAACTTGCTATATGTCTCTATCCTATATGCATAAAATAACATTGATAAGGCTTTTACACATAGAAAGCCAATGCCTTGAACCACTGGACCAGTTAGTTCATAAAGTATGAAAAGAGGGAGTCTTGGGTAGATAGAAGGCAAGTTGTTCAGTGAAACAGGACTCAGCATGACAAGCAGTGGGGAGAAATAGCAACTGTCAAGTCCTTTTTATTTCAAACTAATGTCTGCTGGGAATAAAATATAAAAGAACAAATATATAACCAAAGTAAATGCAAAACATAATAACAACACTGTAAAAATTACTCTCTCCAATTTATATACTTTAAAACCAATATAAGAAAGAAAAACATACCTTACAACAGATTACATAATTCACTTGAAAATACACAAACATTTGGTATATGAAACTTTTCTCCTAAATTGAAAATATAAGCATCTCCAAATTCCCTCACTTTGAGGTTACCAAAACAAATGGTTTCTATAAAGAACACAAACTCAAACTCTGTATTTGGAAACTCAAAAGAAATAATATGAAGTTCTAGAGGAAACAGGTTTAGTTTCTTAGATCTTGGATATTTATTAGTTATAAATTTCAACTGTATGAGTTGCATTTTGCTGACAAAGCCACTGTTTGTTAAGCCCTGTTTAAATTAAGCCTTATCAGTCTAAGTAGCTTCTTGAATGGACAGTGTAAAAAAAAGTGACGTAAAATTTACCACTTATATTAAATGAAGTCTTCTGATTAAGATTTAAGAAGATGGTTTAATCTTATTCTTCTATAGCAAAAAAAAGTTATTTTTATATTATGTCAGTGATATTTAAAGTGTAACTATAAGTGGTGTTTTTGAAATCTAAATAAAGTTAAAATTTATAGTTTTATAAAATAATAACTTTCCAGTAAAGTTTTACAACTAAGGAAACAACACAAGTTTTTCTAACTGCTTCTTTAAGAAGATATCACAATGAAACATTTTTGAATTTTCAAAGTGTCATATATGAAAATTATATTTCAGCTACACAATAGGTTGTAATTTCAACTTGTGTTTCACACTATTTTATACTTTTTTTTCTGTTATTGCAATGCAATAAAACAAACAATGCAACTGGTTTATAGTTTCAATGTACATGGCTGTTTTAAAAGTTAAATAATTAAGGGTTTTAAAATTATATTTGCTCAAGAACGTATCAAAAGAAGAAAACAGAGAGCAGAAGCATAGCTTAATTAAATCACTTCATTTAGTTTCACTGTTATCTAAAGAAGAATAATCAAGTGTATGGAATTTGTAATAATAATATTAATGGCATGTTGTGTAAGTGACACCATCTTTGACAAGAGTTTTCTCTTTAGTCCCAAATTTTACATAGCATACAAAACATCTGCATTCCTCTGGCATGAGTGAATGATGTTTCAGTTGTCTAACTTCTATGTGAGCTTTAAAAAGCAATCAGTGAGAAATGTGACAAAGCATTATTGGTTTCATAATTACAAGTATCAAATTTCCATTCAATGCGATTTGTAACAATCAAGCAACTATTTATACTGGCCAAGTTATTTCATTGCCTGATATGCAAGATGTACATAAAATAAATTAAGAAATCAGAATTTATATAATATAAAGGTCTGAATTATAAAGTACATTATGATTCTAACTTCTTAAGTTCAAAAGAAAATATCTTAAAAATTCTCAATCTTCACTTTTGTTGTCACATGACACAAGAGATTTCTATTTTTTTCTAATTTGTGTAGCTCCAAAATTCCAACATACACATCACACTGCGATAATAAGTTAGAAAAGCATGATCTTCATACTCTCAATAAGTATAAAAAAATTTTTAACTGATACTTCAACACTACTCATGAATTTTGTATCCTTTTAACTTACATTTTGTTTCCTTTCATCTTCTATCATCTAGCCATTTGCTTTGTATTAGTCATAAAAAAGTTTGTAATTACAACAGACTTGAGAAACTGAACAGTAAAATCAGTTTGATAATGTAATAAATAGCACAATATCAAACAGTTTTATGCACTAGACATGAAGAAACCACAAAAGTTAAACACCAGTTAAAATAAAAGTTATCCTGTAATTATATGAAATGTAAAAGTTTTAGCTTTATTTTCAAAATGTGTTAATTCCTCCCATATGCACTACAAATTCTGAAACACACCACATTACGTGATGCACTTCTTATAACCAATAAAAGAGTTTATTTCAGTTTCATACTTGTAATGACTTTTGAACTGGATAGTACCTTGATAGTAAAAAATGTTTGCATTCACAGCATTTAGCTTTTTAATAACCTAATTATACCTTAAAAAGACAGTAAAGTTGGTTTTGGGCATTCTGTTTTTGTTAAATTATGCACTATTTACTTTACTTTACTTTAAAATGCATATTTCAAAACGAAAATATCTTCTTTTCTTGCAAGAAGTCAGATAAATTTTAATAAAGCTTAGCTTCCTAAGCAACAAGTAAAGAACTTCATGAGTGCAGTAATGTGTTTCCTCTGCAATTCACTCATGCATATATTAATTATATGCCATACTTTCCAGACAAGAAATTTACATAATTAAACTATATGTGAAAAGGTAAACAGTAGAAATTGTAAACAATACAAATTCCAGTTCTGTAAAGAAGAAGAAAATGGCCAAGTTCATTTTATGTCATGATTTTTGCAGTTTCATTTCAATTTCAGTGTTGATAATTCAGCTACATCTAGTATTAGGGCAGAAAGTAACAGGTAAAACATTAATATTCATTTATAAGGACCTGAAAACTGCATATGAAAAAAATAAGATAAAAAAGAACTACTTTTATTTTTAGTAATAAAAACCATCCTGCACTCAGACTAGTCAAAGTCTGAGTCAAACTGACACCCTAAATGCATAGAAGACATTTAGTAAAAATACTATTTAAGCAATATAATTTTTTTTGCATACAAGTTGTTTTTAATCTTTATTAAAAGTAACAACCTCTCCATATTTCATGAAGATACACAGTAAATTCACAGTTATAGTTCAGCTTCACAGACAGGAAACCTGGTTCAATGGACCAATATCACTTTTAACCCTTTTATGATGAGCTCAGTATAAAACACGAGTTCATATACACATTAAGTATTTATGATACAACTTTTAATGCTTGATTTGTATCTTCACAAAATATGGTAGATAGATTTCTAATAATTATTCCAAGTTTCCTGTATTTAAAAATTCAGATTTTTTAATGAAGTATTTTTATTAAAGATTTATTTGTGAAAATACTAAGTCTGTTTTATTACTAGTATGAATATGAGGTGATTTTCATATCATGATTAAAAAACAATTCCTCATCCCAAATGTCTCAAATATTATTTATGTAATCCTTAAAACCTCTGTAAAACATTTCAAACCTTTGTTTTCAGTGAAATTTTATATTTTGTCTGTTACTTTCTCTACCTAACAATATGAAAGTCTGTCAACTTGACTGACCTGAAAACAACCATAAAAAATTAGGAAATGTAAATTATGCTTTCTTCACTCTGGAATAACTACAAATTATAACATGAAAACATAAATGTTCAGTCTAAATAGCTTAAATCTCATAACATTATATGCTTATGTTTATTTTTATTATATCGACTTTTTGATCATGCCTAGCCAATTACACAGAAGTTACAATGATGTGGCACACATGCACTAATGTTACCATATACTTTACAAAGTGACCTGTCTTAGCTGTATTTTGTAAAATAGTCACATATCAATTATTATACATCATATATGTATATAGATTATTTCTATTTACAAACAAGTTATTAAACTTTTTTCTTAAAACAAAGTATAGTGAATGAAGAAGTGAAGCAAACAGTTTTCTCTTCTTGTTATGATCTTTATACTTGGTTGTTACTTCTTGTTAACTTGCTAAATCTTTAGAAATTTCAAATATGAAGAATCTGAACCAAAATCATTTTTTAGGTTTTATATATACAATTGAATAATAAAATGTCATAAATTACTATATTGAAAACATAGAATTTCCTTTTAATTTATCAGTTTAGTTAAGTTGTATTTTGGTTTAAAAAATATGTAAAATCTTTCTTTGAAAAAACAAGATGGCATCCTAACATATGAAAATGGCTGAGAAAGCCACAAGAGGAACACTCAGAACTTTCAATTGCTTATTACATGTCATATACATAAGTAAGTGTATATGAGGAACCATTTCCAAAAAGGAAAAAGGTGATCAGGGCCAATTTTTGATTTAGTATATGAGCAATATCTTAACAAATAGAAAAGACGGCAAATTCTAATTTTATGTTCTAGCTTGTTAATATTAGTAATTTGGGTTCATAATTCATTACAACCTAGACTTTGTAACTGAACATTACAAACATCTAACTTGAATTACTGTTGCATTCAATGTACCACATGCAGACCCAAAAATCAATGTTTAAATATTTTCTAATATTTACTTTAAAATTAAGAAATTGAATGATTCATAATACTAAAATTTGAATTATCATCTACATTCTGATACCAAATTTAATGACATAAAATCATAAAATGGTAGTTCAATAAAATTTTGAATTCAAATCAATAAACATGATAACATGGTCTTTGACCCATGAACCACAGTGACAGAGTTGAACACTTCAGAATTATAACAAAATATATGCCCATACACTTAGCATAAACAGATTTTATAAAAAAAAACATCCCAAATCATTTGCTTATCATTATACAGTGTTGGAGTGGTGTACATTAGACTTATTTTGAAACACCCTGATGGGCCTATCAATATTGCAATGATTATTTTACTTGCATTCATTGCAAGAATCCATCCAAGTTACAGTTATTTAGTCTATTATTTGAATAATTCAACAAACTGAAATTTAACTTTAATATATGTTATATAACAAAGTTTAATAATGAGCCCTTTGTTTTTTATTGTAACACTGTATGTCTTGTACTACCACCACACAACCAACTCAAAATATATTCAGTAACTCTTCTATATCAGACCTGGCTCTTAAGTTTATGAGCTGTTACCTACATCTACAAATATTTGTCAAAGCCTGCCTACGACTGTCCAATTCCAAATGAAACAACAGTAAATATTTTCGAGCTCTGCATACAAAAAATAATAATAAAAAAAAATTCTACATTATTTTCGTTTGAACTCTCATTTATCTACATTAGATTACATTTGTAAATTGTAAATTTTTATGGTTTGACATTAGACTTAAATATACTGTTTAATAAATTTATTTGATTACCTTACGTTCAAAGCTTTCTTTTAATGCTCTTTCATCTGCCACCAAATGTTGTAATTCTCTTAGCATAAGTGCATGATTCTCTTGTTCTTGTTCTCTCTCTCTTTGTTGAATCCTTATTTTTTGTTTGAGCTGAAAATAATAAACTTTTAATCCCTTTACAGTAGTGTTATCATAATTTATTATAATTCAGTGTTTCAGTAATTCCATTTTTATCGAAAAGGTCTCACAAAAGAAATTCAAAATACAAAATTTAACAAACCTTTTCCACAGATGTACAATATTAAAGAAAATATCATAGAAAAGTTAAAAACATTTCATAATAGGAAATAAAGCCCCTTAATATGATATAAACAAATAAACCCTTTCAGAGTCAATCTGAGGAGTGTTATTATATCAATCAATTTCTTTTCTTCTTGAAAAGGAAATACTTCAGTAAATTGAAACTTATTAAACACTACATTGTTTTTGCTTTCAAAATTCAATCTATTAATTCTGTAATTTTTTTTTAGCTAGGAAACTTCTAAAATGTTATTGTGAGACAATGTTTTGAAAAACTCTGAAAATACTTCTTTGCACTTTAGAATTTTGATGTTTTCATTGTTAAGCAGCAAATTTTATATATCCAGTCAGGTTCAATTTTATTGATATTTATTAATGCACTTCTTTTGACACTTCATTTTCTCCATTATAGAAGTTACTATTTCCAGCTCTTATGTGTAACAAACACAGCAAAATTTGAAAAAGATTAATCAGTGACCTAGAGCCAGACCTTTCAAAAGGAGCTCATCATTATCTGTGTCAAGCCAGATATCGTGATTTTTGCTACCAATATTCTTGGTAAAGACCAACTTAGAAACAATAAATAGTTAATTTTCAACAGATAGTAATTTCATTTTTTGTATGTACATTTTATTAATATTACACATTTAACAATAATAAATCAATAAATATGGATCTGAGATATAACATTTTTCTATTGCTTACACCTTCACTAAACCTAACTATGCTTACCTGATACCTTGTCACAGAAGAAATATTTTGCAGCTTTCAAACATATATAATGTACAATAAACATTTTCAAATTAAAAGATCATCTAAAGAAGGTATTAAAAAATTCCAGATCTGTGGTTTGTTTCCAAGTCCTCCAAACTGCTTATCAAATTCCTTTGTTCATTCTTATAGGAATTTCATACTTACCCACAAAACCATATATTACTATTCAATCAACTTTATGTTTTTCTACAATGATAAAATTATTTAATAATCTGATTTATCCTACTGTATTTAAATGTTGCCTACAGCTATTAAATTTTAAAACTGTGTTTCAATATTATTAAGACCACATGGTATGATATCATAAAATGGTGGGACTGAAGCCTGTAGTAATAAAATAACAGAGAAGAAAAATTGTAAATGAAACAAAACATGGACAAGTATATTTCCAAAGAGTGATAGTTTCTTAACAAATATAAAAATGGGCATATAAACTGAACAAAATATATCATCAAATGAGTCATTTACAAGTAAGACACTGCAAAGGTGTGCATAGAAAGTTTTTAATTGTCTTATTGATTATAATACATACACCCTTGTGCAAATTAATTGAAACAAGATGGAAAATTAAGAGTTTTTCAATTTTTTGTGTTTTATTTCTGAGAATCCAAAAATTACTCGCAAATTAATACATGATATGACCGCCTTTATTTTTCAGAAGATCGTTAATCTGCTTTGGCATCGAGTCCACGAGTTGACTGCAATCTTTACTAATTATTGAATTGCGGTACCACACCTCAATTATGGCCTCAATTAGCTTACTTTCGTAGTAAAGTCTTTTCCCCGAAGTCTTTCTTTACAAATCGCCCAAAGATTTTCAATAGTATTTTAGTGTGAAGAGTTTCCAGGCCAGTCCAGCACCTTTATTTGCATTGCAGTCATAAAATTCTTCACAAGTTTCGATGCGTAGCACAGAGCCAGATCTTGCTGAAAAATGCCAGATCCACCTGGAAATCTCTTTCTCAATTCTGGAATGACTCTTCTCTGCAAAACTACAATGTGCTGTGGTCCTCGCATTATATCTTCTATGATATGTAAGCCTCCGATGTCATAGTAGCTGAAAAAGCCCCAAAACATCTTCAAGGATATTTTATGAACTGATTGATGTGAGATTCTCGAAGTTTCTAACCTAGAGATCTGCAAACGTGCAGACTTCTTTGACTCTGTAAGAAGAAATAGTCTCGTCACTGAATAATACCTTCCTCCATTGTTCTTGCATTCAGTTCTTGTATTTCAGACCCCATTGATACCATTTTTTCTTCATTGAGTTGGTAAGAAGTTTTTTGATTGGTCTCCTTGCCCTTCTAACGCAATTTCAAATGACATAATATTCCTCAAAATTTCATCATATATCCCAAACATAGATCGACCGTAAAGCAAAACACAGCTAATGATGCCATCTGTGTGAAAAAATGACTATTAAAGGAAATCAGCAGGTCCAGCAAGCCTACACTGGCTGCCATGCTGAAAATATTATAAAATGACCTATTGTTTCAATTAATTTGCACAAGGGTGTAAATGTTGCATTATTACAAGTTATCAATTCTCAATACATTTCCAAGTTTAAAATATTTGAAATAAGATTTATAACTATTTAAACTTGTATTTCAAAATTTAATACATAGTTTTGCTCTCAAAACCTGAAAGCTGATCACAGAAATAAAAAATGCTAACTATAACAACCTATATATTAAGCTAGAACACGTACACCTCTAAATAAGTAAAAAAAAATAAGCCAAACAAAATGTGAAATCATATAGATATAAAACTAATCTTAAATGTATTACTCCAACATTGCAAACACAAGTGTATGAAGCAAAAAAATTTGTTGAATATCATGTTTTAGATATAATCTAAAATCAAGTTACCTACAAGAAATATCATACATTTATTGTACTATTTTACAGAAAAGGCATGAACATAATACAGTAATAATCCTTCCCCTAACAGTTAATACAATATTATCTGTTTGAGATTGGTTTATATTTATTAAATTTTCTTAAAATCATAAAACATTCAATATTTTTACTATATAATACAAAAAATGAATGATAAATAATTCTAATGTTTCCCAAGTACAGATAAGCTTATTCTTTGTTAAAGTGTTCTCTTGATATAGTAACTTACGTTTTGTAAGGTAAGTGTAAAAAAAGTTGATAAAAACATTGTACATGATGTAGTTGAGATTTTTCTTTTCAATTCTTCAAAATGCATAAATCCTGCTATAAAGTCCATTTCCTTGTAGTTTAATAGTATACGTAATTAAATAAGATTCTTACATCTTGAACTTCTTGGTCTCTACTCTGGATCTCTTTCTGATGGCACAGTTTCATTTCTTCTAACTGCTTTTCAAGTTCTTCCTTTTCAAGCTTTAGATGAAAAGTAAATTTGTAATTTGTAAAATATTATATAAACATACTGTAATGTACAGAAGGTCTGTGAAAGAAAGAGAACACACAATGTAAAAATACAATTTTCATTTATTCTAACAGAAAAAAGTGTGTATATATATATTACATGACAGATGACCACCCTTACTGGAGAACTATAACCAGCTTATTTTCTCTCTAGATCTGTCTAAATATGAATATATACCTTTTGAAAACTAAAACTCTACACTTTAAAAAAAAAATTAATTTCACTTATGTCAACAAGCTAGTTAAGTTTCTTAAGCATACACTGTATACATGGTATGCAACACATTTACATTGCCTCTGATCAGTTACAGTTTGAATTCATAAAAATCTTTAAAAATACAACCATTTCTAAAATTTTATGTGGTTCTGATTCACCACATTACAGTCCATAATTTTATTTTAAAAACAAAGACTTGGAATCAACTCATTTTAGTTCATATTATAACTAGCTAGTGATAATATCTTTAGCAAAACCAAATACCATCAAAACAGTTGAGCTTACACACTAAATTAGGACAAAATGTTCCAGTATATTTTACTTCAATAACTTTTAAGTCCTGTTTATTGCTTCATCAGAATAAAACTGACAAAAAAATAACATGCATGAGAAACTATCAATTAATCTATGCAATAACATATACACTGTAAAAAACCTAACACTCATTCCTTAAATGCAAAACTACAAACACTAAAATTCCTACAATCAGCATATACATTACATTCATAGTTTTCCACTTACTATTAGCTTTTTTTTGTCAGATAGAAGATTTGCTTCCAAACGGGACTTCTCCTCTGTAAGTACAACTAAAGAGGTAAGTAACGTCGTCACTTGATCCTGCTCGTCTGTTTCATTTTCCTTAGACTTCTTTAGAAGAAAATACAGTATCAAGAACCCTTAATGAATGTTTATAAATGTATATACATTCCCATTATGATAAAATTTTAATTTTCTTGATTTCCCAGCCAATATGTTATAGATTGTGTATTCAATAAATGAGATTTTTACTCTTGTCAAATTAATGTTTTTAGCTCTTAGATGGTACATTATGTGTACTATAAATAAAAAGAACCCACAAATATGTGAATTACTCTCTCATAAACAAAATTTGAAATGCACAATACTATACAGTGTCAAGAACAAAAACTGTGTAACAATAACAATAAATTTATACACTTGGTGATGATGCTTCTAGTAAAATATTTTAAACTTACTCTAAGTCGCATTACATTCAATGTGAACTAGCTATAATATGCAAGGAAAGGACATCAGATTATTTTTCAACCCTTGTCAAAAAACCTAAAATTATCCAAAAATCACACGAAAATGTTTGAATAACACAAAACTTTAACTATTTTCTGAGATGTTCACTTAGAATGTTATGTCTTGGGTGTTAGTAAGCTCACCATAAAAGTATTTTTGTAGGCCAGTAGCATATTCTTATTTTAGTTGCTCTATGGACATGATTGAGACATGGTATTTCCTGTAATTTAAAAAATCCACAAAATAAATGATTATACATGCTGGGGATAAACAGCCTCACATATACTCTCCCAAAATATACTACAAAATTTGCTTTAGCTTATAATTTAATTAGAATTATAGTCTCTGTTGTGTGTGTGTGTGTGAGAAGTAAACACAGAAATCTAGCCTATATCTGACAGTGGTTTAGGAGGACTGTCAAATTTAGAAATTTTAACCAACTGGAGATTTATGAACCTTGAATAATGGTTTTGTTTGATTTTGAGTAGACATAAAAGAAGGTGGATTGTACAGATATATAAGTGTGTGTGTGTTTTTCTTATAGCAAAGCTACATCAAGCTATCTGCTGAGCCCACTGAGGGGAATCAAACCCCTGATTTTAGCATTGTAAATCTGTAGACTTACCACTGTACTAGTAGAAAGACATATATAAGTATAATATAGTATATGCAAAAATTACTGTTATAATTATAATGCTAAGCAGCTTTGCACATTTCTTTTATACACTGCAGGCAGTCTCTGAAGCTTAAAATTCCTTATTAATACAGTGGATAAAAATGTATTGGTCATTACAGTTATTTCAGAAGTTTCACAACGCAAAGGATCTCCATCTCAGAGAAGATCACCAACACCAGAAACACTGATACACAGTGCTGTTAGGGACATGCCTTGAAAACAAATCAGTCCTCCCATGTTCCAGTACCTAAGATGGCAATTAGTGTCATGGCCTGTACATATTAATTCTTTAAGGCTAGAAAAATGAATAGTTATTTTTGGAACAATGTTTTTAGTGTTTGTAGAAATGCTAAAGCAGATGTTCTTATCAAAACCTCATTTTTATGTATAAATGTCAAAATGTGCCTGAGAAAGTCTAACAATAAATCACTGAATGGTTTCATCAAAACTAGCCAGTAGGTGATACTGTATAACTTTCTCAAGTTTAGTGCTTTTAACACACTTTTCACAATTTGGAGACATTGCATTAAACTACAAATAAAAAAAAGTAGTAAAAATTATGAAATAAAATATTCACCTGATTCTGAATTTACACAGAAATGTAGTTATGATGTTAACTTTGTGTACTGTATACATTATGATTTATATAAATGCCTATTTTGAAAAGGAATACATCAAATGAAAACTCACTACTAAATATAACAAATGTAATAAAATTCAGGTGTTCCTTACTTTGTTGTCTGTCCAATATTTTTCTTTGAATACATTACACAAGATTACAAAATTTCTTTAGTTTTTACACTTTCAGATGATACTGACCTTCAAACAATTACTTACATCTGATACAGTCTCTTTCTGTTGAGTTCCTCACATGTTGATAATAAAAATGTGACAACAATTTTGGAATGTCCTTGACACAATGCAGAGCATTTGTCAACTTTCCCATTGTTCTTTACTCTCCTACCTTTCATGTGACTTATTATGCAAGTCAGGAGGATATATAACTTCTATTTTCTCATAGTAATACAGACTTTATAGTTGCAATTGTGATGGTAACCACATATTTACAGGTTGTAGAGGTGGATGCAAATGAATTTCACCTGTGTGAAAGTCATTCTAATCATAAAAATATAAAATTCAAAACAGTCAGACTTACTTCTGAAATACAAAATTTAAAAACTGAATCTCTGAGAAAAAGAATAAAGCAAATCAACCTTTTTCAACTGAACCAATTGAATCCACTCAATAAATGCCTTCTCCTCAGTTGGCTAGTTAGCATTTATCGGAGCAAAGCAACTAGGCTATTTGCAACAAACAACAGCTTGAAAGGTAAAAGTATTATAAGAGATAAAATATAAATTAAGCTAAACAACATGCACAATTTGGATAAAAGATCTAACCAGAATTAAAAAAGTCAAAGGCGCATAAAAAGATAAAATCACAATGACGTTAGACAGTGCCACCTCTGCCAATGACACTGACTAACATCAGGGCAAAAATGGTGTTGTCACTCATATTCATAACGAGAGTATAACATTAAAATGTGGGCTATTGATGGGTCAGTCTCTTATAAAAGAAAATGATGAATTAACTGAGTAGCCTAATTAGAACAACTTCTTCCTATCAATCCTTACAGAAACAAGACAGCCAAGGAATTACAAAAGGTTTAATGTGGAAGAGTCTGTTTACAATGTTATTCACTCCAAAGTCAACTGCCAACTGGCATGAAGCTGAGCTTTCAATACAGAATCATAAGCCCATATACAGGATAGGACATGGCTGTGATGTCACCAGAGCAGACAGACTTTGCCACAGTGTCAGCAAGCTCATTCCCACAGATATCAATGTGGCCAAGTATCCAAGAAAACAGATACAAAAAAGATAAAAAGAAAAATGGACCACTCAATTTAGAATATCAATGAGAACAGGTTTAGAACTAACACTAAGCAATTCCAACACAAGTAGAGAGCTAAGAGAATCAGTGTAAATAATATAATTGGAGAACTGCATAGTTTCTATGTGATCCAGGGCAAAAGAAATAACATACAATTCAGCAGTAAACAAAGAAACTGTGAGCAACAAATCATGGCAGATTCCACAGAGTCACCTGATTTCAAAACATCTGTATCAATGGGAATAGAAGAATGGTTGGAAAAATGTTTGGTAAAGAGGAGACAGTACTTCCAATCAGGAGTATCTGCCTTTCTCAGATGAGTCAAATAAAGGTCACAGGTGGGACTGTAACTTAGCTGTGATAGTATGGGCTAATCAGTGAAGACAGCAATATCATCTAATGACACACCCAACTCAGCCAGCTGCAATGAATATAAAGGTCAAAGGAAAAAAACAGACCATATTTCCCAAAAGAGCATAGCCCACTAAGGAAGGAAGAAATAATCCTAGATGGGATACTGTGGTACTGATTGAAGTTTAATGGCATACTGCAGTAATTGCTGCAAATGATAAAGGCAAAGAGGAGGTTTGTGAGGCTCAGTGTATAAACTTTGGACTGGAGAAGTGCAGAAAGCTCCTGTGCAGAGCCAAAACCCCAGATGGTAAATGGGGCCCAGCATACTCTAGACCAAGATCTTGACAAAACCACAGGTCCAGAGACCTATGGCCCAGTTTGGAGTGAATAAGGTCACAATAGATTTTAAGCATAGAACATCTGCTCCCCAGGAGGTGGAAAAGAGGACAGAGAGGATGTTCAGTACCCTCAGCTTACAGTCAAAAATGAGCTCCAAGAAGAATTTTACCTCTGGAACCACAAGAACAACAACATCACCAAGTTGGAGCTCAGGATCAGGACTTATAACCCACTGGTTAATGTGCAAACTGATACTGAATTCATTTGCTGTGTCCACTAAAGACAGTCTAAAGCTACCAGTCAGTTCCCAAAAACACAGAAGTTGAGTAGTGATATAATTAATGTTGATTCAAGACTTCAAATTCCTGTGGAAAAAATGGGCAAGTTCTAAACCTACACAGACTTGGAATCACCTATCCAATAAAAAATTCCAGAAGAAAATTGGTAAATAAACACAACCCATAGGAGGAGGGGTGTCCCACAAAAGGCCATACCCCACATGTAGTGTTGTAAGCTTTCTCAAGATAAAAACATAGATACAAGATGTTCCCTCTTGAGGAAGGCTTCCCTGACCAATATTTCAAGTCACATCAGGTGGTCCACTGTGGAGTGCTGTTGGTTTGATATCTAACCTTACAGGCACAGGCCTGCTGAAAAGCAATGTGGTTCAAAATAATACCCACAAAAGGTATTCCAGGCCCATTTTTTAGTTTTCCATGCCTCCTAGCAGGCAAAAATCCACTATGGATGAGAATACTGTGAAAAGCATGTCAAGGGCTTAGGAAAAGATTGAGCATCTGCCACAGAGGGGATTGTGTCCATTAATATTACCTGGGATCCCAGTCTGATTGATCATAAGTCTCTCCAGCAGACAAGTGGAGAGAACAAATAGTGATGGTACAACCCAAGGAAACATTAATAGTGAGGAATTCCAAGGGTTTATTGAGTAGCAAAGACAGGGTGGACATGTGTTGGTCAACCAGCAGTGCCACCCCTCCATGCACTTTTCCATCACGCAGCCTGTCATTTCAGTATAACAAATACTGCTGAAAGATGATTGTATCGGGAGATTTAAAAACTAGTTCCTGTAAGGAAAGACACACAAGATGATAGGAATCAATCAAAATTTTAATGTCACCTAGGTTTGAATAGAAACCTCAATGATTCCACTAGATTCTGCTCTGGGATGAATGAGCAGGTCTTTACTTGTATATGTAAATTCCTGCAGCTCAGGGCATTAATAAATAAGAAGCAGGAGTAGACACTGACTTGTCAACTCACCTATTCATAGAATCACATGGTTTGAGAATGACTCTGTTGGTGGCACAAAAAGAAATCTGTCTGCACTCCCACCATAGCAGTGAAATGTAGTGCAGCATTATAGATCCTCAATGGATTTGGGGACAATAACTTCCATATCTTGGAGTTAGAAATGTTGTTAATCTCTTTCAAATGCTGCACCTGTTTCTCCTCCACCCTCATAAAGCAACAACAAAATTAAGAGGGGTGACAGCTACTACAATTAACACAATGAGTGTCCATTTAGTATACATAAGCATCATGGTCTTTGAACCACAACAAACACACAAAGAACCATGACATTATGCCTTCAAATGACCAAACCACAGACTCTGAAAACATCTCAAAGGGTTGGAAATATATGGTCATACTTTACAGTTCAGATAACCCACTGCTGTCACAGCAGGTGAACATGGTGATGTAAACATTAAAATTAGAACATTGTTAGGCAGCATAATTCCATCCTTATGAGCAGAGATGTGCCTCACTACAGATACTCATTCAGTGGAGAAACCAGTTAGGATCTCCAAGTCAGAGATGTTCTTCAAATCCCTCCCAACAGTAACTCCTCATAAGGAATTTGAAGTAGCATAGGGAATAATTCCAATGGGTATATCACCAATGGCCTTCAAATTCAAGAGAGTTCACTATGTTTTGAAGTAGATGTTTCCACCAAGATGTCCCCAGAATGTAGCTTTTTGATTGACTTAGGAAAGCCAGCAAGCCCTTCTAATCCAATCTGAATAAAAAGGGAGACATCTGCCCTAAAGATTTGTCTGACAAAGAATGTAGTATGTGAAAATAGGGTATAGGAGGAGGAAATTGCTGTTCAGAGTCTTCAAGACAATCATTTACAGATGATCCTTTTTTTATTATTAGTATTTTATTTTTATGTACATTTGAAGGATCTATAATGAAAGAAGAAAGATTCAATATCTACTAACCCCACCCACCAAGAAGTCCTAAGAGGATAAAGCACTACAATGTCAAACAAGGAAAATGCAGCAATGCCAAGATTTTGTGACCACTGTACCCAAACACCAGCATCAGAGATAATATTTACAGTACCCACTAAGAACACCAAACAGTAATACTCAGTTGACCCTAGCTCAACAGGATCAGCCAAATGAGTCACCAAGCATGGCAAAACATGAGTGGGCATTCAGATCCCAGAGGACATAAACTGAAAAGACAAAACCATCTATGGTAGATCCCCTCACCATGTATAAGCATCAACACTGAAAGGCATTCTCTTCAGTAGGATACCTCATCAACAGTTAATATGTGTACATATAAATAAGTGGAGTCAGGTGGTATGTATTTATCAGTAGAACCATCACATTTTCAGGGCACAGGTGGAGAGAACAACATGGCATTGTACTGCCCTACATCTGTAGTGGAAGATTCTTAGAGGAATAGATCAGTAATAGTTAAAGAGTGGAGATAATCTTGAAGTTAAGGCTCTCTATATCAACATTTGAAAAGGTTGAACAAGTTATGAAACCAACCCATGAACAATCATAAAGACCCAGAGAAATTTGAGGTTCTATACAAATGCTATTTTATGAAAAGTGGACTTTTAAGATTGTTGTAGAACACAATTTGATGGTGATAACTACACAGTTTCCTGGAGAATAATCTGACATAATAGAACAGACAAAGGTGAAGCAATGAAAAGATCTGATACTTCAAGCAACTGAGTTTGGCCAGTACCTGAGAAAGAAGGCAGAGCACAGGTATGCATAAAGGAAAAGACTAACACAAGGCACTCAGTGCCAAGAGGGAAAGAAGACTTCTGGCCAATGTCACACTTCGGAAGGCATCTGCAAAAATACAACTGTCTTGAGATAAAAGATCTCAAGTGATACATTTGGGCATACATTAAAAGGCCATTGTCCTCAAAGCAGAAAGTCATTGGTGACACATGTAGAATATAGAAGAGTATAAACTGAAGAATACAAAGCTTGCAGTGACATAGAAGATGGACCATGTGTACTTTGAATTGTGTTGATCCAGAATCCCAGGTGTACCAAATATTGTATGGGTAATAAATAAGATTTGGAATTGTCAATGACTTGCCTGAAAGAGGTAGTCAGTTGGGTGGCTCATCAATTAAACATGTACAATACCAAGTGGAAGAAAAGGTCAATGTCAAGTTGATGAAGATCATATATGTTTTTGCAAATCAACAGAAGCTTATGGATCTGAGATGAAGATGACAAAAAGAGCAACAAGCTGATATGCCCTCCACTCCAATGAAAAACTAAGAAAATCAGGTGATAACAAATGAATATGGACAGAAAGATAAGCATCCTGATTATTCATCTTTGTAATCTGACTGCTTTGATGAAAAATGTCAAATAGAAATTCATGCTTTCCAGTAACAAAATGAACATCATAAGTACATAAATAAGAATTTAAGTACTAAACTGTTTAACACAAAAGACAAGAACCATCAGTGTAACAAAACTTGGTTCAAAATTTAAAACAAAAAAAATTAAGCAAAAGGTTTTTAAAAATTAGTGCTAGTAGAAAGTTCTGCTATGCAAACACTGAATGGGAATAGATTGTAATACAACTGATATTTTTCAAAATCAATGGAAAATAGTAGTTACTATGTTACACATCAATAGAGAATTAAGAATTAATGCCTTGAATGCACTGATAAGTAATGGCTGACAATGCATTACAAATCCTCATGCAAGTTAGAGGCATAATGAGAGAGCGTTGTCTCCAAAAAAGTTGTAGAAATTACGATATTGTTGGAAATACCTGAAAGAAAAATTCAGGAATGTTAATAATGCAATATTCAACACGAAAATCTGAATTGTGGTTAGAAATCAAAACCCAGGGTGGTCCTTATTTCTGAAGCTTTAATTTACAATAGTCTCACCCCTCATTTTATTCCAATACGTAAATCAGTAACTGACACTAATTTTTATCCATATGTATTAACATTTAAGGGTTGCTTATGGTAGTTGAAATTTTACCTTGTAACTTGTATTATATATTCATATTAAATATATTCAATAATGCTCCAGAATATTCTAGAAAGGTTTATAACATTATGCAATATTCTAGGCTATTCTGGAATAATGTAGCATACTCTAGAATATTTCAAAGTATTTCAGAATGTTCAGGAACATTTGATTCCAATTCTTCAATTATCATGCAATTATCAAAATAAAAGGGATTTTGAAAAAAATATACAAAGCTAAATAATTTAAAAATGAGAACCAAAAGGCAGCAGCCTAATGAAAGAAAGTGTGTCACATGTGTTAATTTTTTAGGTAAATAAGGCTCTTTCTTCAGAGGTTTCAAATGCTAAACAAAAAAAAAAAAAAGAAAGTATGGATGGTAAACAGCACGTAGAGCAGAAACAACAAAATGAAACATTCAGTTGTTGGGAATCATCTGACAACAGTTGTGATAAGGTTGGTGGATACAATACCAATAACAGTAAAGAGAACAGAGGGGTAATTAGAAAATCACTATATTCTAATCCTAAAATGAAGGCATGAATATTATCACTTCCAATTTAGCAGTCTAGTTGAGTGAGAAAAATGTAACATTTTTCCTTAATGCCTTGGTCATGATATACAAGAGATAATCATTAACCTCTCCTCAATCTAAAAATCTCAACAATGACACCACTTCTATGAAGATCTTGTCAAAAATGGTTCCAATCAACAGTCTTGGTGTTCACTGGGACAACAACCTCCTTTACAATTTCACAAGGAAAGTAGAGAATGTTTGACAGTGACAGTGGAATAAGAGTAAATCAAAATCCTAAATACTGCAATTTTGATTTCTAGCACTGGTGAGGCTCAAGTTCTGCTCTGATGTATTTGCTGGAAAAGAAGGGTGTCACTGGTTGTGTAAAGACAGTTATGCTTTGACAGCAAGCAAGACTGTTCTGAAAAATGGAACAAATGTGCTCTTAGGATAGAGATCAATCAAGTACACTGTATAGGGCTTTTCTTTGATCCAGATATTACAATTTGTAACTAATCTCAGTAATCTTGGAAATACACGAGTCCAGTCATGAAACTGTAGCTGATCATGAAGTTGTAGTAAAAGCCACAGAGGAAGGTAAAAACAGTGCCACTGAATTTGCTACAAGTCACCTTCAAGTCAGTCAATGCAGAAACAATTATCAAGAGATTCTTCAACTAGCCACAAATTTTCTTAAATGTATTCCTTCTTATGGAGTACAATTTATAGTATCTAAGGCACTGAATCAAGCAAAATCGATGAGCAAAGCATTATTTGCCCTCAAGGTCTGGATGTTTATGAGATATTTTAAGCTCACTAGTCAGGAGGAAAGAATTCTATGATATCCACACCTTTGTTGATTGATTCTATCTTAAGGCATGGTTCACTGTTCTTTGTGTCATTTCTATTCCTCAAAATTATCTTAACTTCCTACAATGTTTTATCAGATATAAGAAACTGAATTCTACTTTTTCAAAATCTCCCTGTCAAAGTTTTGCAGATCTATGGTATCTTAATAAGTATCTTAAATCTCATTGGTTTGGCAATCAATTACATCCACATAAACAAAATGATAAATGGTAAAAGTATTACATAAGAAAGAAGGCAAAGATGAGTACATCCAGCTAAATATCAGAAAGCCTGAGGATGTGCCAACTGAAAATTTTGTCACAGAGAACACAACAGTTACCTTAAAGTTTCATTTGGATTTTTTTTTTATTATTATAATAGTCATGTGAGCTCAAAAAGGACTACAGGGAAGCACTGCAAACAGTTCAACACTAGAATTTTGCACATGACAATTGTGATCCTTATTGAGGAGTATAATGCCATCTCAACAAAGCAAGAAGTTGTGCAAGCTCACAGAATATGCTTTCCTGATAGCAAAAATGACACAATAACATTGGAAATTTACAATCCATCAAAATCATATAATTATGTAATTACACTATTCTACAATGCAATAAAGATAATATACTATAAATAAATCATTGATTATACATAAGAAATATATTTCTAGGTTATACAGGTCAGGACATTGCCATCTAGAACTTCAACTTCATTTAGCAACCTCTGAGCACAGTCCAAAAAGGATAAAATTTAACATTTAATAATTTTTTTAAACATTGAAATAAAATTAGTGGGTGAGAGCTTTAGAACCTGTAACCTCAAATCTTACCTGCATATAAGAACCACCCTATTACACACATCTTCCAGATGCAAGTGCAGTAAGTTGCATGGAATACAGAAGCATGGAAAAAATCAGCAAGCTGATGCATGTTCAGCATTCTATCAAGGATATTTGGAATTTTGGTCACATATCTGTTGACAACATGAAAGCAACAGAACAAGAAATGGATTTTTGTATTTCAGAGGTTAGTTTGCCTGTTTTGAAATATTTGTTACAATTTATATTTAGTTCAGAAATGTTATTACTACAACATGTTTAAATTCTATAAAGCATTATTTTTTGAGAGGTTAAGCCTTTCATGATGGGTTCAGTATAAAATACTCAAGGTCTTATACACATTTGTACATAAGTATTTTTAATATAACTATTGATGTAATGTGTGTATCATCACAAAACTTCATACACTTTTAATAAATGTTGCAAATTTTTTGTACACAAAAATCAGGTTTTATAATGAAATAGATTTACTTTACTAAAGATTTGTTTGTGAAACACACACAACCTACTTCCTTGATATTTTAGTTGGAAAGAACATGGTAGCCTTTTAATAGATTAAAATGGTTGAAAAAAACCACTAGGAGGACATTCTAAACAACTGATTAGTTATTCACATGTCACATATTGAAGTAAGTGCATGTAAGAGACTGTTTCCAAAAAATGGAATGAAAGGAACAGGCCACTGTGTTTGATTCAGGACATGAGCCATATCTCAGTAAAATGAAAGTATATTGGGTTCTTATTTTATATTCTAGCTTGTTAATATTGGTAACTTGAGTTCCTAATTCATACAAAACTGTATACCTGGTATTTTGATAAAACAAACATTCAATTTGAACCAATGTTGCATCCAATATGCCAAATGACTTACAAAAAGCAATATTTAGGTATGTTCTTTTAATACTTACTTTTAAATTAATAGTTCTAAAATTTGAAGTATAGTCTATATTTGACACAAATAGTAGTTAAATAAAATTTTGAAAGCAAGTCAACAAATGCAATAACATGGCGTTTGAACTGTGACTTGTCAAGATAGAGTTAAAAACTGATTTTTAGAGAACATTTAATGCACTGTATCCTCAGCTCTCAATGGAAACACTACGATTTGCTCTTCATACATGATCTTCCACAGGCAATTTCTGTGTCATTAGGAAGTCTCATACATTTGCTGTGTAATCCTATTTTAACACTGTTTGAAAAATTGAGAAGTGTAGGAATGAATCTAGGTTGATTTTCATATAGTAAAGTGGTATGTGTACCCAAAAAATTAATTATAAATAGTATGTTCCCAAACATTAACTAGCTTCAAATAATGTTACAAACCAGATTTCCATAAAACCGTTTTAAGAATAGAAACAAGAAGTACAACTAACCCAATAAATATTAAGACTTCATTAGAGGCTAAGCAAAACATATGAAAATGGTTTCATAAATATTACAGGAAATACTTTGAGATGCTATTTTAAGATCCAATAGCTGTAGTAAGTTAAACATGCATTCACAATGTTACACAATATGCGACAAATCCACTGATTCAAAATTTCACCTGTGTGGGTGTTGCTAACATATCATGTGATAGTGATGATAAATGTCTTTTAAAATGCTTTGTAGTTTCATATCAAAATTTAAAAGAAACTTCAATAGTTGATACACTTGATGACAAATAAGAACACTTGTAATTTCAAAGTGGAAATACATCTACTTTCCAATATCCTAATACAGCACTACGTAACACAAATTTTGTTCCTGGATAGTATGTGTTAAGGTCATTTGATGTTGAATCATCCAGATTTTGGAAAATTTTCCAGGTGACCCTCTCAGAATGCCTTGAAAAAATTCACATGTGCTCATCTACCCATATAATGAAAAATTGCCAAAGATTAGATCAATATCTCTAATAGTTTCTGATTTACAGCCCTGTAAAAGTTAAGTTTCTTTTGTTTTGTTTTTGGCAAATTCATTTTTGGGCAGCTTTGGCTGCTTAAAGCTGCAAGAGTAATGGTGGTAGAAGGCTGAAATTTGCTACACTGACTGAATTAATCTCACAGAATTCAAAAATAGTCCCAAACCAAGTTTACCTCTCTTAGGATTTGGATAGTGAGGCAGTAAAGTCACTTTAAAACCCAAAATCGTAAAAAACATTGGTTTATTTAATAAGCCATAGCTCTAAGATTTAATATTATACAAAGCTGAATTTTGTTTTCAAATTTCCTATAACATATCAGTTGATAAATCAGCAATTGTTGTAATTAAAAGTCTGTTAGATCTCCTGTAGAAATATGTAGCTTCATGCAACTTTTTGTGATTTAGCTAAAAATAGCCCTACTTCAGGCCACAGTTTGACCATGTCACAGTTATTCAACCCTTTCAGATTTTTACCATATATTCTTACATCTCTGAACATGACCTACAAAAAATCAGGATGGTGTTCAACCTACTTTTTTGAGTTATAATTTTTTAAAGTATCCTCTGTCTGTGGGAGACACCTGCAACCCCCTGGATGATTTGACATGGAATGACCCATTATTTCTTAATTGCTTATGTTGTAAAGGTACAGAAAATGGCCATTATTCCCTTCAAACTTTGCTTTTGTGACCTGGATAATGAAATTTAGAAATTAACCTATTTTCTATATAAAATCGGGCAAATTTGCACATTTTCATTTACATAAGGTCTGAATAAAACAACATACGAATCAAGATTTACATGTACTTTTTCAAAACTTGTGACTGTAATGTAAATCACTTTCACGTATCAGTCCCTAAATATGGTCTCCCATCATTTTTTCATAAAACGCTCCTTGGTAGCGGGCGTTCAAAGTTCAGTATATCTTGGTGGAAGTGCACACATTGCTCCTCTAAGCATGCTCCCATGTTCTTGAATTTATCAAGATGAGCATCAAAGATATGGACTTTCAGGGGCATCCTGCAGCCCATTTTGCTATACTTCTTCACCAGAGCCTCAACCAGTTCCACATAATTTTCAGCCTTGTGATTGCCCAAGAAGCTCCAAACCACTGCAAGAAAGCTTCCCTATGCTTTTTTTCCCTTCCTACTGAGCTTCTTGGAGAATTCTGTGCACTCCAGGATCTTCATTTGTGTTCCAACGAAGACACCAGCTTTGAAATTTGCCTCAAACAGCTTAGGAAAAAAGTCTTGAATGTACTTGAAGGCTGCAGACTCCTTATTAAGAGCTGTGACATATTGTTTCATAAGACCCAATTTTATGTGCAATGGTGGGAGTAACACCTTCTGGAGGTCCACTAGTGGCTCACACTTGACATTGTGCCTCCCCACAGAGAACTTGGTCCATTGTGGCCAGTGCTTTCTGTTGTAGTGTGCTGCGGTGTCCCTGTTGTCCCAAAGGCAAAGATAATAGGGAAACATGGTAAAGCCTTCTTGGAGATCCATCAGGAATACCACCATTTTGAAGTATCCACTAACCTCCTAGCAATACTCATCATAATTCAAGGCTTGTAACAAGGTCTTGATGCTGTTGTATTCCTCTTTAAAGTGCACCAAAAAATATTTAAATTTTAAAAGGTCTAAAATTTGTATAATATAACACTATTCAAGTAAGCAAAAATTGTCCATCTACCTTCTAGGTAAAATGAGGTGCCAAGGGTTTGTCTTGATCCCCCACAGGCATGCTGAAATATGCCTTGTAGGCTTCATACATTTTTGCAGATGCTGTCACAGACTACTTTTCACTCTTGTCTTGATAAATTGGCCACATACATAGCAGAATGCATCTGGAGAATGCTTGCAGCTTCTTGATGCCATCTCTGATAAAATCAGATAAGTCTGTGTGTTCACTTATGCAGCTAGAACTAAACTGAAGTGGCGAGACCCTGTGTGTGTGTATATATATATATAACTATGGAAAGTTCTAGAAAATTCTAAAAGGTTCTTGAAAATTCTCGTAAGTTCTACAACATTCTAGAAAATTCTTAAATTCTTGTAAGTTCTACAACATTCCAGAAAGTTCTTGAAAATTCTCTATCAGCTACTCACTGAATCTACCTGGAATGTTATGGCAAATAGGTAAATTTGAAAATTTCATTATCCAGGTAACACAAAAGCAAAGTTTGAAGAGAAAAATAGGTCTTTTCCATTTACTTTAGGCATAAGCAACTTGGAAATAACATTTTCTGCCCAGGAACAAGAAAAGTAAAAATTTTGTTACACAGTGTAATTAAAGTGAAGTAATTTTTAAAAAAAGGGGTTAAAAATGTTCCAACTGGTTTATACATAACAATGCTTATATGTAAATGAGTAATTTAAAAACCTGTCCTTCACCATATACATAGTAAAATATCAAACACAGATAACTTACATGATAATACCTAACTTATTATGTATCTTTTATTTTACATTTTAAGTTACCAAATGAATCTTACCATGGCATTTAAAGGGTCTGAGAATTCTGAAGAATGTCTAGATTTTTCAATTTGAGCATCTTCAACAAAAGCTTCAGTTTGATTTGGTTGTTTGACAACATTTAGAGCTTTCACAGTTGATTCCAATGCTTCTTTTTCTTTAGTTAAGCTTTTGTATGCTCTCACCAAGTCTGCAACACAAAAAAATTAATACACGGAGAGTTTAGGACTTTGTTGTTAAATGTGTACTTTACATCCTGGTGTCAAGAGGGCCTTATTTATGAGCAGGTAATGAATTTATGCATGTAGAGTTTTAACTGAAAGAATAACGCAATTTGGTCAAGTTCATTGCTTTAAAAATTAGAAAATCATTTTATAATATATAGAAACTACACAGTTCTGACATCATAAAAATTATTTACAGTTCAGATATACAGGAATACATTACAACTTAGTGTTATAAACTGATATTTTTCCCAAATGCTTATTCTTGATAACTATTTTCAATGAAACTTGCACACAGTTATACATATCAGTCACTTTTACAGGTGAAGCTGTTTAGACTCTTAAAAATGGTATTTCTCATTGCTTCATTCAGTTGATATTTGCTTAATAGTATCATTCTTGTAGGCTATATTTTTAGACTTGTAATTTAGTTGTTTCTTATAGAGAAGCTAATCATAATGATGATATTTTGTTTAAAAGTGAAGCTACATTGGGCTGTCTGTTGTTTCCACTACAAAGGAATTGGAGGTAAAGTAGTGTGAAATTGTGAATTGAATAAAATATTCCTACACATATGCAGAATAAATACAAAAAGCATTATGCTCCTCATTTTCCAGATGGGGCAATTGCATAAGCAACTGGGAAATAAGTTATGCCCATTCTACATGCAATTTTACATGACAAACACTGGGAGAGGAATACACATGGGAGGCCACCCACTTCAATACCGAGTATGCTCTGTACCCAGTGTGGAAACAGATGTTGTGTACATGAGCATGAAGTTGGAGGAGCACAACCAAAAAAAGGAAGAGAAAACTGATTTGACTGGAACCTAAACCAAAGTATAACAAAATCTTAATATATAGAAGCAAGACTGTAGAAGAGCCATCTATAGACAGGAATGTGGGGAAAGTTAAAATGGATGTGCTCTATAATGTAGTGTCTAAAGTGTGACAGACTGTACATAGCTCCACTTCAAAACTAAGTAGTAAGATCAAATATAAAACCCCCAACCTGTGGTAGAATGAGGATCCACACTGTCTT
The DNA here is from genome assembly GCF_004210375.1 of Tachypleus tridentatus. Classification (NCBI taxonomy): domain Eukaryota; kingdom Metazoa; phylum Arthropoda; class Merostomata; order Xiphosura; family Limulidae; genus Tachypleus; species Tachypleus tridentatus. The sequence goes on along the minus strand of NC_134832.1, from coordinate 76,236,875 downwards.
CATTGCAAGTTAAGTAGAATGGAAGTATATACTGTGCAAACTGATTTACATAAAGTGCACATGGACACAAATCCTCAACCAACAATACGTCTGGGAACCTGACATCTGAATGAGGAAGGAAGAGATGTAGCAACATGACATGTAAAATCATACTCAAACTCAATCACACTGGCAATGCACAGCACAACATTAGCCTCAGGTAGTGAAAACACCCTTACGTGGAACACAAAAGAGTAACAACCATCACCCAAGTCAACCTTATCATTCAAATAGGATTTCAGAGAAGCCAGAGCACAACACCAATTTCCAGATCTACCAAATGAAAGTGGATTGCTTCTGGAAATATAGAGTAATCCATCCTCCAGAAAGAATCACAAAGAAGCTGAGCACAACATCAACCTCCATGACATACAGCACAGAGATGAATATTCTGAGACAAACTGAGTGAGGAAGAGGAAACACAACCAAGATGTGTTAGGATTTATGTTGATGTGATGGTAGGATAAGGAATCCCAATCAAAAATGTGAGCTACAATGTTATCAATCTACTCCAAAGCAACATCAACCTACAGATAGGACTTTATAAAGACTGAAACTCAATAACAACATTCAGGTCCCACCACATAGAAGTGAATTGCATCTATAAAGTATAAACATCCTCACCCTCCAGATGGAACTCCATAAAAGTTGCATGCAACATCCTCCTCCAGAACCCATGAAATGGAGATGGAGCATACTTACTTGTAGATATTCAAAATTTCATACCCTGGATAGATCACATGAATTAGAGCACAATCCAACCCACTGCACAGAAGTGAATTACACCTATAAAATTTAAGCATATAAACAACCTCACCCTCAGTAGATAACTGCACAAGAGCCAGGCACAACATCAATCTCCATTACCCATCACATGAAGATGGAGTGCAGGACTGGAGGACCACACACTAACTGCACCAGCAGAACACCATTGCCCTACTCTCCACTGAATGGAAGTGAACATATTCAAGAGGACTCCTCCATGGTCCACCACCCCAGTGGCACAGAAATGAAAAATGACAAGAACTCTCATATTCCACTAGAAAAATAAGGGAAAAAATATATTGGAGAGTATGGAAAAAATGCCAACACTAGAGACAGTACAAAAGAGGGCCAAGAAAACTTTACTTTCAAAATCAGATAGCTGCTGATTTATTCAATCAAAGAAACAGCAGAGTTGGGCAGCCATCTCCTTCTGCTTTTCCCATGTAAATTCATTGGTTAGTGTATCTTGACTGCACATTACATTTTTGAGATATAGAAAGAATATCTGGATCAACAACACTAACCACTAAGTGAAATCTGGATCCACATTTGAAACAGGACATGCCTCTTGAGAAAAAAATATAAAAATAATAAATAACTTACCAAGTCATGATCATACCAAAGTTTAAGAGATGGCAATAATCCGAAGATGGTTAACCAACAGAGGAAAGAAAAGCTACCTAATGAAGATTGTGGAAGATGAATGTAGGAGGAGGAAGCCACATACCTGATTGAAGAGTATCCTTCAATGGATGACTGAGGTAAAACTCCAGGAAAAATGAAAGATGTCCAATCACAGAGTCCACACATAAATCCAGAGAGTCTAGAAATTCTCCAAAAATAAATAAATGGAGAAAACAAGCTATTCATAACAAAGTTATGTTAAACAAGTACTGTAAGAGATCTGTAAGGGTAAGATAGACATGGGCAATATGGATAAAATTATAAAGGAGAGTCCTCCCATGAGCAAAAGTGACTCCAAGTGGCAGAAGTCAAGAAGAAGCTTGCTGATAAGCCAAACCATAATGATCAGAAGTCACGGAAGACAAGGAATGCTAATACCAACTTCCAAGAGAGAAACAAAATGCTCAGCAAGAACCCAGATATCATAAGGAAAACAAGGGACTTTAGTGATGGATGTCATGTAACATAATATAAAGCAGGAATAGTAACACATGAAAAGAGTAAAAACAAGAAAATGGAAAACACCTGAGATGGCATATCCAAACAAAAGTAGTGTTAGGCTTAGTAGATTTTACAGGAGATGCATGAGAAGACATGGCACAGGAAGGAGGAGGAAAAACTGCAGGAGGAACCCAGACACTGTCAGGAGAAAAAGAATGCCTCATATAAAAAATTCATGACAAATGATAGCCAAAATATCTTAATCGTCACTTGAGCTGTCAAACAAACTATTCAACTACATCTATTCAGGTCATTGAATATAACATCCCAAAACTTTTCTTTGTTTTCTATTTTCTAAAGTTATATTTGGTAATGGCAGTAATAATATCAAAAGTTGTAAAACACAAACTTTGGAATTCATCTTTAATTGAGAAGTTGAAAATGAAAAAAAAAATGAATAAATAAAGGTAAGTTATCACAGTTAACTACTACAGAAAAAAAATAACTGTAGCAAAAGAAGAAATCAAGGAAATTATTACTTCACAAAACAATGAAATGAGAAAGTGAACAACATCTGCACTTGATCACTGCCTTACAAAGTTTGGTTGTATCAAACAGAAGTGGTCACATTCATCATGAGGGTGTACGGCACTCCTTTTAATAAAGGGTTCTCTCATGATGATTAACATGCGAGATACAACTGAACTACAATAATTGTGGGATGTATGGGGATTCAAGGCTTGTGGCATTTGCATATATAGAGCAACACTGAAAATGAATAGCTACACATAATGTACTGTATCAGAAATACCTAAAAATCTTAATATTTTATGTTCAAAAGATTTGTAGTTTTTGCTGAAAGCTTGTGAAATTTCATGAAGATATACATAACCTACTAAAACTTATACCATGGGAACTATGATGGCTACTTTAGGGTCAATCTCAGTCAAAGCAACTGAGCCCATAGCAAGAGAGTTAAATGAACACTAACCATAGGTTTGAGAATAATTCCAGCATTGTGTGAAATGTAAGAAAGGAATTTAATGTGATCCCCACCCAGAGTATGTTAAAAATAATTGGTGAAGTCATGAATGAAACAACACTACAGGAGAAGATGATGCTTATAATCCTACAAATTAAGCCTAAATTAAACAATCAACAAACAGATAGAGTGTTTATTTGCCATTTAGATAACTGAACTTAAACCTTTTATATACTCAACTGTATAACTCTGACTGCTACACCTGGTCAAAATCTCATGCGAGTTAGAGAGTAACTATTTTTTGATTATTTAATTCACTTTTTGCTGAATTATGTTGTAACAGTTTTTCTTTAACTAACCACATATTTGATATAGTCTCAGGCTGTTAACCTACAAGTTACGAGTTTCATTCTTTGGCTTTATTAACACAATGTTTTTAGTAATTAGACATTCAACTTCATTATTTTTCTCCTTTAATTTTTAACTTTTCCTGTTTTTGTCTCTACCTTGATATAGATGTAATAGTACATATTAATGTGTAGAAGTGGCTTAACATGACTTGGTTGTCATATAACTCGGGAAATTTTGCACTGACTTATACTGTAGGCTGTCAGGTACTTTCAGTTACTTTTTACAAAGTTTCTTCTAGAATGTTTAGCTGCAGTAACATGTACAACCATCTCAGTTTATTTTAACCTTAATGTTAATCATTACTGTAATAATACAGCAATATTTTAAATAGACATGAGTGGTTGTGTTTCTTCTTTTCAAGATATTAATTACACTTAGATATCCTAAACATTGAATCAACACCTACTGTCCTAAATAAGACACATATGTATATTCAGATCATCTTATAAATTTGAGAAAATGTTTGTTACCCATTCTAATATGGGTGAGTGGATTCCACCTAGCCTGTTTTCCTGAAAGTAACCATACATCAGTTATACTGTAGCTTTTTAAAATGTACACATATCTTCACCAATTTTTGCAGATTATCAGTAAACATTAGAAGCCACTTGTGCACAAACTATCAGATTTTTACTTATTTGCTCATGCCTTTTTATTATTTTCAAAGTCTTACTCTCTCATATGTGTTGTATTTTTAATTTTAAGATTAAAAATAGCTTTATGTATCACAAAATTATATTTCATAAGCCAGATCTCTATGACCTCCTAATATGCTTCAAATAACATAACTATCAAACATTTTTCTCCAAAAAAGAAAATTTATATTTTGTTATTTTTGATATCATATCTTTGAGTTTGGTTGATTTTACCAAACTCACAACCACCATGAAAAAAAATAATAGGAAATAAATATAAATTATTTTTCATTCTAGAATTACTACAAATTATAAAATAAGAGCAAAAATGTTCAGTTAGTCTATGTAGTTTGATTCTCATAATATTTTAAATATAAAAAAAAATTATAATTTTTATTTTGGCCCTTCAACACTGTCTGACTAACATTACAGAAGTTAAATGAACTGGTGCACATGCACTAATTTCGAGTCCATAATTTGTAAGAAACCACAGATTTTGTATTTAAACCTCATAACTCATTCAACATACCATGTGGCACACAAAAATCAATATTTAGGATTTTTTTTAAATATTTAATTTTAAATTAAGAAATTAACTTATGTCTAATACTAACATTTGAGTTATAATCTACACTTTGATACAAGACTTATCGATATTAATTCATAAAGCAGTAGTCCAACAAAATTTTGAATGCATGTCTACAACGATGATGACACGACCTTTGACCCATGATGATAGCAAAACACATCAGACCCATTTTGGTAGTGCTAGGATACAAAATATTGACTCCATATTTCTTTTCTAAAATAATGCAAAATTGTCAACTTAATTCAAAGTTTCTTCCTTTTAACACTGGAAATATTCTCAAACAAGACAAACAATATCAACACACACAACAAAAATTTTTAGAGTCTAAAATTAATCCAAAGTACCAGTCAAAAAGGCTTTAAACTTTAATGGATTTAAAATGCAAGATCAAAAGTATTATCAGCCTAGTGGATTTCAGCCATTTAGATTGCTTCATTAAGTGTTTTTACAATAATGAACTAAAAACAAAAACACTTCAATTATCTGAAGAAACCAGCAACTGCAATGTTTAAAAACACTTGAAAAAAAAAGATATTTAACTTAAAGTCATTCATAACTTATCTAACTATACATTAAGGGAAGTAGAGAACAGGTTTTCATCTAGGGTCTTGAAATATTCTCTACTAACAGAATTCTGGTATCCTGATTATCTGGCCCCTTAGGAACTTTTGTTAAGAAAACTCAAATCTTATGATGTTTACCCATCTTGCAACAAAATATTTAACAATGTTAAAACATTTGTAGACAAAATTATAGGAATGTAACCTAGAGATGGTAATGCTACTGATATGTTCTGGTATGCTCTTATCTAATGTTAATATTGTGATTAATAAACCAAAGAAAACAGCACAGTTATTTCAGATAAAGATGAATACAGGCAATTAGTAACACTACTCATTTTTCTAAACTGTCAAAAGACTCTACCACTTCAAGTGATAACAAGTTAATGAAATTTCTGCTAAGTGTGGAGAAAATTAGTGTCCCAGACAATAATACTTATAATGATATAATATCAGTTGGTTCCTGTGCTGGCACACTTTAAAGGCTACCTAAGATTCACAAATCTTATTACCCCGATAGATTTACTATTTCTGACACAGACTATTGTCTCAACAAGCTCTCTGTTCATTTTTACCCAATTTTATTTTTAGTAGTTACACAGTAAACAGCTTTCAGTTTTCAGATAATGTTAAAAAATGTAAAGTATGATAAAGATTTTACTTAGCCAGTTTAAATATTGAATCTTATTCACTAACATTCCCCTACATGAGACTATTGATGGAATCTGCTATAAAAATATCTGTTTTTCAGTTCAATGGTGACTTTTATGAATTATGAACAAATTGACAGCATCAGGTCTACCTTACTGCCTGTATTGGCTAATGTTTTCGTATGCTTTTCATGAGAATAATTGGCTGAGGTATTGTGCTATCAAGTTCAAACCATATATTTACAATTACTATGTTGGTTACACATTTGTAGCACTCAAAATCTAAAGTTCAATTAGTGAAATTTGTAAATATGTCAGTTTTTAACACTTTTCCATAAAATTTACTTGTGGATGTCAACAGTCCTATGCCTTTAGCTTTTCTTAACATTTATATTTTCAACAAGTAAGGATATTTAGATGTCAAATGTTACCAGAAAACCACCTACACTGAACTCTAACACCCAATGTAAGCTTAGTTCCTTATCGCTTCAAAGAAAACCTTGTGAAATGTCTTACATCTCATGCATAATGTATCAACAATTCCCTGCAACTTTTTACAGCATGAATTACTCACCCTAAAATCTGTTTTAAAATGTTACCCCTTCCTGAACAGTTTGATTGATTCTAGCATCAGTAAAAGTACTCAAAAACCACATCTATTCAAGTCACTGAACTATAACATCCCAAAGCTACAGATAATGATCTCTCTACTGTACAAAGGTTCACACTCACAAATCTTGAAGAAACTAAAAACCATAATAACAGAGCCTATTCAGAAGTTCAACTCCAATATATACAGTTTTGTATATATTGTATATTCAGAATTTGTTTTAGGTTTAAATATTGTATTATTTTCTTAACAGTCATGCCATTTACAAATTCTGTTGTCCAATGAGTAAAGGTGCTTACATTGGATTGACTGACTGAAGACTGGGACATTATTAAAAGAAACACTGTAATTCTAAATTAAAGTACTATTTTTCATCAATTATATGAATGTAATAAGGTCCCAACCTTCAGTAGATTCAAGTAAATGGTAAAGCAGAAGGTGAGACTATACTACAAGAGAAGATGATGCTTCTAATCCCTGAATGAAGCCTATAATAAACAAGCAGCAAACAACTACTGAACTACATCACCGAAATACTGAACTGTTACTCTCAATTTAGATAATTGAGAAAAAAATATATCTAAGACTTATATAAAGACACTGAATTATTCCAGACACAGAACTTCTTTTGCCACAGTTTCAAAGTCTGGGATTTGAAATAAAAACAGTGGAAGCTAATGTTTAGAGATGTCAGAAAGGTATCAAGGATAGAACTACCATAATGGGCACAAATTCACATAAAACATCAGAAGATGGAGAAGGTACTGAGAGAAAGGTTCAGGCATAGACAAGAAAGTCAAACTACCACATAAGCTTCCAAGACATTACTGAACAACAACCAAACTTTTGCAATCATTGGTACAAATAAAAAGGTCTACAGCAAGATGAATTTCAAAGGAGAGGTGAGATGAAAACAATCAAAGACTCATTGGATGAGAAAAGTAGAGTTCAAATGTCCATAAAGTAGAAAAACAGTAAGATTCTGCTCAAAAGAACACAAGACCCTATTGAAAATTTATGGTGCCATAGTCAACTCCAAAGAAGGAAACTATAAATCAAATTCTTAACATAGTGGACAAACCAAAGAATGCAAAAGAGAAGCAGATAAATCAGAATGTGAAGAAAACATCTGATATTTTGATCCTGGTCACCTACTTCTCATTGGAAAGTTAGAATGACCAACTTTGAAGCCATGACCTAAAGTACTCATGGATTCCAGGTAACAAGAGCTCCAAATGTCTAGGAAGTGATGTAACTGTGTTTCCACTGCTTGTACACCCCAGAATAATCACCATACCATTGTCATTAGTATGCCTGAACTGAAAATCCTCAAGAATATGGATGGAACCTATTATAGGAACCAAGTGAGAAAACTGTGAAAACTGCAGGCCAACATACCTAAATTAAGCCAAAAAGATGAGAAGCCAAGAACAATAAAGAAGAATGTAAATGGGCAGTATCAATTTGGGAATATAATGTCTATGGAACTCCAGTAAATAACTAGGGATGGAGAAAAGGAGATTCCTGTAACTTCCTGAGGGCAGAAGATGGTAAACTCTTTCTAACAAAGTGTCTCTACCCAATAAGTTGTAACAACAGATCAACCAGAAAATCACAGAAAGAATGAAAGACAACCTAACAAAATCCCAAACTACACCTCAAATTCCTGAGGGGAACATTGATAAGATTCAGAGAAAAGATGGATAAAGCATAAATATTCCAGGATAGTCACGAGTGTAAGACTAATACACAAAAACTACGACCTGTTCAAAGTGATCACAAGTTCCAGTCTAGACCCCCACAGGTCCAAAAAGAGGGATCTTTCCACTGAGAATCTAAATAAGGCTCCTCCTGACAATGATAATCCAAAATATGCTGATCTGATAAAAGTGAGACAAAAGGCTTAACTATCTCATCAAATACACAGGTAGAAAATCTTCTAGAATGAACAACAATATAAGGAGGAAACATTTGCCATTCTTTCTACCAACAAGGAAAGAGTAGAGTAAAATGCAATAGGTATCACCCCCAAAACCTCTAAGTAACCCACAAACAAAACAAAAACAGCTGGAGGAGCTTGCTCAAAATGATCCTCTCTTGAGGCTAACTTGGGAAAAGGAGGAGCAGAAAAAGTGAGTCTAAATTTTTACCAGTCATTCCCAGATCATTTGCAAAAACTTCATCAGAACCTCCTGGGGAGAGATTCTTGGTGTGCATATATGTTTCCATCTCAAAACAGATCATACTACAATCAGCCTCAACTTGGAATGACCTTTCCCTGACTGTTGACAAACACCAGATAGTAGAGGTGGAAGACTACTGTAGGAGAAACATTAACTCTGGAATTAACATCAGTTAGCAAGTTTGTTTTGTTTTTTTCTTAAATAATGCATAATTATAAACAAAACAATAACTGTAGAAATTCTGACCTCATTCAAATTGACAAAATAAACTGTAAACAATCACAACACTCCTGAATAAACATTGTAGAATGGACAGCAACTGCCTGTTGTGGAGACACAAGTGTAAAGGATGTTTTGAAAGTCTTCTGTCTTTCGTCTTCAGGTCAGTGTGTGTGTGTGTAAGGTGTTGTTGGTCTTTTACAGTGTTCTGGTGGATTGTGGAGAGCATGTTATGAATGGTTGGATTATCACTGTTTCTGACTGGAGAGATTTCCTGTAGAATCAACCAATGGTAACCACATGTTACTAACCTCTAATCTGGAATCTCTGTTTAGTGAAGGTTTAAGTGTTAATATAAAATGATTCTTTGACTTTTCTTGTCTTCCAGAATTTGTCTGTGTCAATGGTTTAAGTTTTCTTTCAGATTATTCTACATCTAGTTGACATGGCATGCTCCGCAATGGTTGAATTTTTTTTCATGAGTCTTGTACTATCTTTAAGTTCTTTTATTCTTGTTGCAAGTTTTCTTCCTGTTTATCTGATTTATCTTTCATTGCATGAACACGAAATTACATATGATGTTTTATAGATTCTTTCTTGCACACACACTGACCCAAAGGTGAAAGGCAGAAGACTTTCAAAACATTGTCCTCTACACTTTTGTCTCCACAACAGGCAGTTATCATCCATTCTACAAAGTTTCATCATGTATGCCAAAACAATCTATCAATAAATACATAACACTCCTGTTGATAGAAACCAGTGCCAAATGCTTTGTCAAGAAAAAATTATTACACTATCACGATCAGGTGCTTATATAAAGTACCTGGACAGAGGGAGCATTCAAGTAGGTGGAGAAGTTTACAAATCAGAATTTGCTTCATACATTTGAGTGAGATATAAAAAAACAGAAGCAAGTATTCTCAATGTGCAGAAGGGCAAAGAGTGGAGAACCTGAAGATCGAGAAATACCTATAGTGTTAACTGATGGTAAGTATGTTTGGGAACAAAAAAAACAAAAAACTCCACTCATACCATAAGTGAATGTGTTTTACATGAGTGGCTTACTTCCAATTCACAACTGAAGACAACTGCTGGAACAAAGTACAGAATGAACAAGGATCAATAACAATGAACATCTTGACATGACAAGAATGAAGTCAATAATAATGACATACAACACCGTTAATTCAGAACAAAGTCTGAGTGAACTACTCTACAGTGATCATTCTCATTAAACACATTCCCCAAAAACATAGTAACTTAAAAGAACAAAAAAAACTATTTACCATCCTTTCTACTTAGAATAACCCCATTCCAGGAAAGTATGCAAAATATGTAAACCTTAGTCCTATGGGACAACTGTTATAATAAAGTTTTGTCTAAAGTAAAGGATTAGTATAATTCTCAATTTGGCTTACATTAACTTCACTGGAACACTTGCTTGAACATTCATAAGAACTTACTGGAATAAAAATATATTTTTCATTATTCATGGATGAGTAAAATATGATTAAACCTTTAATCATACAATATTTAAGCTTTGGAAGCCCTGATACAAATATGTTGGCAAAAATATTTTGGTGTTATGTTCTAATACAGGGTGTTCGGAAAGTCACTGTGTACTTATATATTTATTAACAGACAAAACTGCACAGTGACTTTCCGAACACCCTGTAGTAAATATTTTTATGTTGGACACATATACAGATATGAAGTGTTACACTAAGATTTCTCTTAATGAATAAGGGTGTGAAATTGAAATCAATGGTTTTCCATAACCTTGACCTTTCTTCATTTACACAGTAATAAAGGCATAATAAATTACCACATTTAATTGTTAAAAAAAATAACACTCACCTCCTAATCTAATCTCGTAGTTTTTTATTTTCTCTTTCTGATCACCAACAATCTTCAGAAGCTCTTTTCTGCTTGACTTCTCCATTACTTAATAGCAAATTTATAAGATTACTTCAGGCTAAAATCAATTCAGAAACAATAAAACACATTAAAAAATAAACTTCATTAAAGAGTAATGTGGATACATATATGTTATAGTGCATTTTAGGGCAGGGACAATGTATATAAAATTTAATTTACAAATATGTAAAACGTTAAACATTTAAAGTTACATAATTATGCATTTCATTTTGCATATCTATACCTTCAAAGTAAGTGCATAATTGTTATGCACTAATCTTTCAATATTCTGTATCTCAGAATAGCTGGTATGGGTATTAACACTTTTATTGACAAGCAGAGAACAACGTTTTGACCTTCCTAGGTCATCTTCAAGTTAACAAAGAAAGTTTGAAACTGACCGTTGCTGGACTATCTTAGAGACGAGTGTATAAATGGGTAGAGAATTGTAGGGGGGCGTTGCAGTAGGATGTTAGATTATTAACTGGTATAGGTATAAAAGTGTTCCTTTATAAAAATTAAACCAATTTAATTTTGGTTTTAGTTGTTGTATAAGTAGGGCTTGTTTGATTTTGCATTTGTTTATGTTTGTTTCCCTACTTAGTATTCAGGAGTTTTCTATGATTATGTTGAGTTTGATTTGTAGTGTTAAAAAATGTGTGGTTTTTTTTTATTCTTTGAATCTAGCTAAAAAATAACCAACATTTGGAAAAAAACTTATAACAGAACATTCCAGTAAACACCAAATTTATTCAAAACCAGGCACAAAACTAAAGTCCATACTATGTAAAAACTACACTGACGAACATAACACCAACATAATTTGTAAAATACAATGTAACAACTGCCACAACTTCTATATTGGAGAAACAAACAGAAAAATGGAAACTAGATTCAAAAACACAAATAAAACAACCTTCACACTTTTTTTAACACTGCAAATAAAATAAACCTAACTACAGAAAACTCCTAGATACTAAGTAGGGAAACAAATATAAACAAATGCAAAATCAAAGAAGCCCTACTAATACAGCAACTAAAACCAAAATTAAACCAATATAAAGGAACACCTTTATACCTATACTAATTAAAAAACATCCAACTGCAATGTTCTCTACAATCCCATATCCATTTATACTCTTTCCCTAAGACGTGTTTGGCAACAGTTGGTTGCAAACTCTCTTTGTTAATCTGAGGATAACCAAGGAAGGTCAAAACATTGTTCTCTGCTTATGAATAAAAGTGTTAAAACCCATACCAGCCATTCTGAGATACATTTTTATTTCAAGTGGGTTTCTCGTCAAGAACTTTTAAATCTTCATTGCCACCGAAAATCACAAATTCACTTCAACATAAGTGACAAATTAAATTTTAACTCAGATAGTACATTCATGTAAAGATTTTATCAAAAGAATAAATAAGATAAGCATATTTTCTCCTTCTGGTTCAACTTCAATTATTTTAAACATTTACCTGTTATGCAGTTTCACCATCTCCAAGTTGCATAATTGACCTCTGATTGCATTCTGCTTTACAATTTTGATTTTAAAGTGACCTCTCTTTTTGTGAAGCAAACCCCCAGAAACTATTACTTTTTCTTTTCCCTGCACCTACAACTGTTTGAAGCATGATAAGTTTGTTATCACTTGAGTTTCTAAAAGCAAAACAGCAGGAAAGTTTCTCTTAAAATGTGACAGTATAACACATAAACAAACTCCAAGTGAAAACATTATCCTGTAAATGCAATATAACAAGCTTAGAATAACAGCTAGAAACTATTCTTGGAGCCACTGATCCCTTCACTCTTCTCTCAAAGGCTGGCAAAGTCATAAATCTGGTTTAGTCAGTAGGTACACAGAAAGAATGGAAGAGATTTAAACTGACTTAAGGATAGATTCAACTACCAAAAGACAGTAAAAAGGGAAGATCAAGTAACTTGATTGAAAAAAAAGAATATGTTCCACATCATTGTTGAAGCTATATCATGTAGAAAATGGGTGTCTTATCTCCAGTGTTTCAAGTGATTTGCAAGAACATCTTCAACAAAGGTAGGAAAAGGTATCTGCTGCAACATAGTAAAAACACCAGAGAACTCAAACCTCTTTTGTATTTCCAGCATAAGGATGGAAATTTGTCTGCAATGAAAAGGTACAGGTAACATGAAAGTGTCACAATTACAAAAGTTCACACATGGAATCTCATGTTAAAATGAAAATCTGTTCCTTTGGTTTCAAAGATATAGCCAAATGGTGAATTTGGTTAGACATAACCCAAAATTCAGTTCTGAGATGTTTAGAAACATCACAGTACACAAGACAGATCAACTGTACAATCCAGATCATCAATGTATATAGTTATAGTAAGATCCTAGCCAAAGAGTATGATTCACTGTATGGGATAAATAAGCATTTCCTGGCATTCTTAAATGATTCATCATGGGGAAAATAACAACATAAAGATCTAGCTCGATGTGCAAAACATTTTGTTGAACAAAATTCAATCAGACATGATATGAAACAAAAAGGAAAAAACGGTGGTTACCTTTTATTGCAGCCAAAGCTTAAAGTCAGAAGGCATGACCTGGGTACAAGGATAAAGCTTCCCAATAAAAGGAAGAGCAGTGCACCAAGGCACAGATATTGGAATATCTTTGACATGATACAAACAATAGAAAAAGAAGTGTTTTGAGAGAGAGATTATAGAGCAATTGGAAGGGCTCAAATGTGAAAGTTGCCAAGAAGTGTAAGATTAAACTCAAGTACAACTGAAGACAGTATCAAAAAACCAGGAGTTGCTGAAAAGAAAAAGCTTGGAACAGATCTTTGAACTACAGGTTAAGAAAAAAGATTGGTGACTTTCCTTACATCTGAAAGTTGGAAATAAGTAAGCTGATCACCCACAATCATAAAATAGAAAGAAGAAAAAGACAATAAGCTGAGTAACTGAAGATAACAAAAAATATGTTTAATGCACTAATTCTGGAAGGTAACATAATAGGATAAGTGACCCCCAATGAAGAGCACATGGTTTTAAAACACAAATATTTGAGCCACTCAGTCAAGGGCCTAACAACAGAAAAGAAGAAGGTTGTGGTTCAAAGGTTTGGAGATTTGTTCAAAGATAATTCTGAACAACTGAATATTCACAAGGTAGCATTCAAGCAGCATCAGCTTTTTTTCTCATAAACAGAAATCACTGGACAATGTTTGAATGTTAATCATACTTAAATGTACATATAGAAAATACAACCTTCTGATTACTTAAACAAGAGCATTAAAAGACAAAAAACATACCTCAAAAACATTATACATCTTAGTTCCTTCTTTACTGGAATATATCATTATGGAAAAAGAAGAGATGAAGGGGCATATTCAGGGCTAGGTTTAAGGGAGTGCAATTGCAGCAAGAGCCCCAAGGCCCCACAAAAACAGTACTGTTGTGTATGCCACAAAATACTGTATATATTTTTTGTTAATTTTACAAAATGAAAATAAAGTAAAAAGAAACAGGTCACCTAATTCAGACAAATTTTGTAATTAAATTTCATACTAACAATTATTTGCCAGTGAAACATTACTTTTTTCTCTTCCAGCTAAACATAAGTGTTTGTTTGTTTGTTTTGGAATTTCACACAAAGCTACTCGAGGGCTATCTGTGCTAGCCGTCCCTAATTTAGCAGTGTAAGACTAGAGGGAAAGCAGCTAGTCATCACCACCCACCACCAACTCTTGAGATACTCTTTTATCAAGGAATAGTGGGATTGATTGTCACATTATAATGCCCCCACAACTGGGAAAGCGAGCATGTTTGGCGCAACGGGGATGCAAACCCGTGACCCTCAGATTACGAGCCGCATGCCTTAACACACTTGGCCATGCCGGGCCAAACATAAGTGACCAACACAATTCCATGAGTGTATCAGGGTGGTGCAGAAAAATGAAAATTAAGTGGAGAATGCAAAAAGAAGCAATAAAGTACTTCAAAAGCACCAAAAGTTAGTGATTACTCCATAAGCTTAAAAGAGCCTTGAAAAGCAAGTTATCAATAGAAACAGTTGCACCTCCACATATTACTGAAGAAATTATCTCGGATACAAGTGAGTAAAATAAGAAAGGAAAGAAAGTTCATGTAGATTATTATAAAGAAGTAACTGGATCCAAACCTTGTGGATCTGACAACAATACTGGCTTGTGGCCAGAATCAACAACACAGAAAATAACTTTTTTTTTTTTAAGCAAAGAAAGGATCTATCTATCAAATCACAGAGCTGAGAAGAACAATTGTTTGAAAGATCATCAAGAGCCCAAGAACAGATAAAAGGTAAAATGCACTACATCCAAAAATGCTCACTAATTCTGTTTCAACAAGACAGTTAATCAGTCCTGGCTCTGCTTCTATCCAACTAATGACAAAATCTACTGCTACATCTGTAAACTTGTAGACACTCAAGAGAAAAAAGCTTTCCAGTAATGGATTTTGTAATAAACTATGCACATGAATGGTTGACAGAACATGAGAAATGCAAATATAATCTGGAATAAGTATAAATTTTGGCAAAATGTGTAAAAGTACTTGGGTGCACTGATAAGGACTTTGCAAAACAAAAAGCATAATTGAGTGGATATTAGTGCAAGATTTGTGTGTGTACCATCAAATTCATTGCTGAATGTAGACTGGCTTTTTAAGATATGGATAAAGTGATTACCAACAAATGACAACAATTTTGGCATTCTGGAAATGCTAACAGATTGTGATGCATTTTCCACATCTAATTACATGCAACAGAAAGTAGTTCCACAAATTACCTCTCAACTTAAATCTGCAAAGAATCAACTGGGATAGTGAGAAGTCACGTTCTAAAACAAATAACTGAATGAATAAAGAAGTCAAAGTATTATTCTGTGTCAGCTGATTTCAACCCCTTATATACAATTCTCCAAGCAAAATGTTTCTGACATTTGCACCTAATCATGGTCATAATGGTGCTACTACAACTAATGCACTACTCAAATTTTTGGATCATCACAACATTGCTAACCATGACTGCTTGTAACAGTCATGGATACCATTAGTGTTATTATAATCCAAAAACATTGAGGAATGCAATGTCTCATAACTGAGAAAAACAGCACATCAGTTTTTGTATCACGCTGTGACAACATTTGCTCTGCAGCTGTCACTTTTTTATTTCATATAACTTTGTCTTTTTCAATGCATTTCAGGCAGAAACATGGTTGTATATGCCTAAGAGATTGAATGGAACTCACTGGTCTTGCCAAGCTGATGCGACAAAAGCCCATTGTACATAGATATGAGAAGATAAAGGAAGCACTAGTGAAATCTCAAATGACTAGGAGTAGAAGAATGTGGTTCGAAATGAAGTTGGTGTTCTTAATGAAATGTACAAACTGGAAATCATACTGTATGCTTCATTCTAGTATAACAATGTGAAATAATTCAATGTAATAAACAATGCACTGCACATCACCAAATGTGTGTATAAAGAATATGTACTTTTCATTTAAATTATTAAAACATTATTACTGTTCTGTATAACATTTTAAAACTAGAAGTGAATGTTTTCTTTCATATATAAAATAACCCTTAAGTTTTCAATTAAATACGAACTAGCAGTTATGGTGACTGTTATCAATACATTATGAAAACCTACAGTATTAAGCCCTTAAATCTTTGATTATACATTATAATCCTTTTGAAGATCAAATCTATCCTTTATTATAGCTTTAGCCAGCAATGCAGTTCTTGCCATCAAATTCTGGTACAAAAAAAAAAAATTTATGTCTGAGGTTGACAAAAATTATAATCCCAAGATGGCAACTGAACTGGATCTCAGTAAGAATATTGACATAACAGGGAGAAAATGGTTGATATACAAAACAAAAACAACAACAAAAAAGACACCTGATCTTTTTTATCTTTATTATTGAATATACAAATACCAGTAATGACTACTAAAACAGCAAACTTCACAAATCATTTAAGCTTTATTGTATACACATGAAGACTGTATACGAGACAGAGGAGGTCATTAGTTCATACTATTAGGTGTTGGTTAAAACTCATTTACAATAGTATGCTCTGTTTTAAACATCCTACTAAATGTTGAATTATTAAAGATTTCAGAAAAGATATCAGGATTACTGTATGTGGAAATCTTAAAACCTTTCTCAGTGTTTTTGGTGGGACTCAAAGCAACAGAATTGTGATTTTTAAGAATGTTAGGAGTCTCAAATCATAAATTTGTGTGATTTTTTTTTCACAAAATGCTCCTTAATTTAGGCTGAAGACCTGAAGGACAAAAGTTTAAGATCTGAATACTTACACATCACTCCAGTACATGTAAAGCAGTACTACTTTTCTAACTGGGTGCTTTGCTTGTGGCATAACTTTCCATCAGATACTGTAGAAGACACAAAATCAAAGAAGGTTGGAGGAGTATTTTACATAGTTGAATGTAGAAAGATAAAAGATCTTTTATGCAACTGTAACAAAGTAGCAGAAAATTGCTTCTTGTTATTCCTTAGAATTAAAACTGTTCTGGGACAGGTTCACAAGATGTTAGATACACTACACAAATAAACAACTAACATGCAAATGTTAAGGAACCCAAATCACAATCAAATTCTTAAACTTATTTGGTTATTCTTAAGCACAAAACTGCAGAATAGTGTATCTGCCCTATGACTACCATGAGTATTAAAATTTTTAGCCTGCAGACTTATCATTGTGCAACTATTAACTCTATAAATCTAAGCAGACACTGTCAGTCTTACCAAAAATCTCAATTTTGATATCAGATTGTAAAAGTGTCCAATAAAATCTGTCTCTGTCTGAAAACTACATCCAAACCATATTATTAACCACCTTTTATACAAGCACAAGACATTTTATGAAATATGGTGACAATTATTAGGGCATCATGAAAATAATTTAAGCAGAAAATACAAAAATATATGGATCTAAAGAGTTAAGACTTGTAGTATTTGACCATGTTAATAAGGCTGTTGTCTACATATTCTATACTTGCGAGAAACATTTCATTTTCAAACTACTTAACATTTAGGAAACATGGCCCATGCAAAAAAATAACCTGATCATTATTAACATGACAACAATGAAACTTGACGAGTTTTGTTTTGTAATCGGCGATGGTACTGTTTGTTTGTTTGTTTTGGAATTTCGCACAAAGCTACTCGAGGGCTATCTGTGCTAGCCGTCCCTAATTTAGCAGTGTGAGACTAGAGGGAAGGCAGCTAGTCATCACCACCCACCGCCAACTCTTGGGCTACTCTTTTACCAATGAAAAGTGGGATTGACCGCACATTATAACGCCCCCACGGCTGGGAGGGCGAGCATGTTTAGCACGACGCGGGCGCGAACCCGCGACCCTCGGATTACGAGTCGCACGCCTTACGCGCTTGGCCATGCCGGGCCACGCGATGGTACTGATAACGCGGAAGTTAAAATGAATTTGATGTAAAATGGTGCTACTAAGTTCACGATTACTTACTTAAAAAGTTAAGCTACTTCAACGTGATAAACTCATACAAATTACAAAATTACTATTAATATTACTTATAGGGCAATATCCTTATTCTGGTAGTGCTACTACAAATACTAAAAGTACTTTACAAAATGTCTTCGTTGTTAACAGTTTAGGCCTAGCAATACCAATTTAAAATGCAACTAAGCAGCACAAAACATTTGTGAAACATTTTACAGCCATTTAGATTATGTTTTAGTTGTACTCATAATGTCATATTATTTAAGTTCTTATTCTTGTTGTTAACAGAACTCTATCACTAATTAAAGTACAAATCCAAATATAACAAACCTCACGATAATACTATTATCATTCCTCATTTATTACTTACGTTACCAAAAACTTTATTTTTAACCTCAAGAGGGTGAGTGAAAAATAACACATTATATACATTATTATTCATTCTTTCTAGTAGCATTTTTTCAGAAATTTGTTTGTAGATATTATATAACTAAGCATAGAACATAAAAAAATAAACATAATTTGAAATTCGTAAAAGCGAAATTAAAATTTCCTAAAGGGAAGAGCAATAAAATTATGTTAAAATTTGAGATCTTAGTTGACAAACACACAATAAAATACAATTAACTAAACCATGATATAATATTTCGTTATAAAAATATTTATAATGTTTATGTCTCAGACCCATCACATTTAGAAGAAAAAACAGTATACAGAATATACATATATTTTTAATGAGATATGATCAGAAATGAAAACCCGGCTACACGACTACAATACCTTTTGAAAAATCCACTAAATTCAAGTTGCAGGAATAAAATAAATCAGTGGAAGGTACTGTTTATCGTATTTTAACTCTTATTGTAAGGTTGTAACGATTGGATAACAACTGCTGCCATGATTAGTATCATGTGTGATTAACAAAATACAATTACTAATTAGTTTCTTTTTACTCTGCTATATATATTAATTATTTTGTTTATAATTCAGCACAGATCTGCACGATGTAATATCTGTGCCTTGCTCACTACGGGTATCAAACCCTGGTTTTTAGGTGTGTAAATCCCCAAATATACCCCCTGTACCACTGGGGAACACATTAATAAGTAAATAGATTTTATTCAGTATCTAAACTGCTTCTGTTCATCAGGAAACTTTGAGAAGTACTGTTTCTTTCTCAGTTTAGTCAGAAGTCATGTCATAGATAACAATCTCGTCTCTCACACTTATACATAGATATAAACAGCATATTGAAATTCCTAAACTATTCAGAGTTGAATTAAATATCAACTCTCCACGTTCTGTGTTTATATTTTATTTATATGTTGATACCTGACTTATCTTGGAACAACATGATTTGATAATTTTCTCAATCTATCTCAAAAAACCTATAATAATAAAATGGGGTGTCTCTAGGTCTGTATGTGTGTATGCAACCGCCATAACTCCAAGAGGAAATAACTCATATTTTGCACACATACCAAGTGGACCCAGATGGTGTGCACCTGGGTATTATTACATATCTTCGTGCGTGAGCGCATGCTCATCATTTTATTGAGACAACCTAACGAACACAATATATCATACATATGATAGTAAAGAAGTTTCTTCGTTTGTTTATGAATTTCGCGTAAAGATACACGACGGCTATATGCAATAGCCATTCCTAATTTAGCAGTGTAAGACTAGAGAGAAAGCAGCTAGTCATCACCACCTACCGCCAATTCTTGGGCTACTCTTTTACCAACGAATAGTGGGATTTACTGTAACTTCCTAACGCCTCCACAGCTAAAAGAGCAGGTATGTCTGGTGTGACTGGAATTCGAAGTGGTTCCTTATATTACAAATGTAAATCACAAACAGACGTGCACGTTTATGCGTTTGTGCGTGTCTGTGTGACTGTCATAGCTCTGAGAAAAAAGAACCTTGAAGCCTGAAATTTTGCACCCATACTAGGTGGACCATGATAATCTATACTGACTATTTTTACTTGTTTAAATATCAATAAGACAACAGCTACTTATGGGTAAGGCCCAGCATGGCCAGTTGGATAAGGCACTCTATTCGTAATCCGAGGGTCGCAAGTTCGAATCCCCATCGCACCAAACATGCTCGCCCTTTCAGCCGTGGGGGCATTATTATGTGACGGTCAATCTCACTATTTGTTGTCAAAAGAGTAGCCCAAGAGTTAGCTGTGGGTGATGATGACTAGCTTTCTTTCCTCTAGTCTTACACTACAAAATTAGGGATGACTGGCGCATATAGCTTTCGTGTAGCTTTGCGCGAAATTCAAAGCAAACCTAGCTGGTTACTTTTGTCAGTATATACATATAACACCAAGAGAAGGAGTAACCTCTGTGCAACCATAAATGTAAAATCTTGGTCTGCAATAATGTTTACCTTTCTAATGACCTGACAAATGGCGTCTCTTGATAGTATCCCACAAAGGAAACCAAAACTAGTTTCCACTTAGACGTATCACTTTATTCTCTTTTATCCAAGTTTTACATCTTACATTTTGGGAACAACACACTTAGACCATTCACAATTATAAATACATTTTTAAAACACTTATAGCACTGAAAATAATTTTATAGCAAATATTCATTTTTTTGATTAGCCAAGTAGAAGATTTTGTTCACCTAGGGACATAATAGCGGGTAAACTAAAATACGAGGCCTAGATAAGAAATGAAAAAAAATATTTGTTGTAAAAACTCTTATAATTCTATAAGTGCAGTTTCAAGTTTTGTTGCCAATTTTGATTTTATTCCTTTAAGTCACATGCTCAATCCTTTTTTGGCTGCACTTTTTTTCAGACAAAGGTGTTTTTTGATTAGCTATCATAATTTTTGTCAATATACGCCAACAAACTACAGCAAATAAGAAAGTGACACTCGATAATAACTAATATTAGCTTTAGAATTACATTACTGCTGTTCAGAACAGATCTTTACTTTACACAATTAACCAAAATCTTTAAAGTATATGGTGGTAGTTTCCTTTTGTAAAAAAGTGTAAATAAATCCTTATATAGTAACGTCATAGAAACTAGATTAAGATTTTCTTGTCATCACCCGTATCTACTCGGTACAGTCGGATGAAACGCTCTTAATTGGGATAATTTCATAACTTTTAGCAAATTTATGCTTGAAGCTGTTAATGAATAAAAACAGTAACAGTTCATTTGTATGTTTCTTTTTTAAACTTGAGCTAGAAGCTGTTAATCTAGCTTGCTTGGCTAACCAATACTTAAGTATCTGCACATGCTTTCACCTTGTAGTTGTACTGCTCTAAATCAGTAGTCTTTAATACCTCCCTAAAAAATATAAAAGCGGTCCTTCTTTATTTTGAAGTGAAGCTGTAGGGATAATTTTAGACTGACAGTTCACATTACTTTTCGCGCAAGAACAATAAATTTTCAACTGACAGTTACAAGTTGATTTCAGACTACATTAAAAGTACAATGGAAATTAAATCAAAGTTGAAACATCAACATTTTATTAATTTTCATATTTAATACAATAGAAACTTATTGTGAGTGTTTGAGTTTGGCGAACAGTCAATTTCTTGTGTGCGTCCAATTGTTTCAATAACTGTAGACAATTTTTCAGACATTAATGCAACATATTTAATCAAAGTTTCCTTTGGAATTTTATTCAAATGTCTCTGAGACACTCCCATAAACTTTATTTTCAGAGGTAATATTTGATTTGTCAAGTTTTTTATCTATCAAATCCAAGACTTGCTCAGTTAGGTTGAGATCGGGGATCTGTCATTTGAATCACTCCAACAACTTCTTTCTTAGCTGAGTAACTTCTGCATAAGTTTAATAAATATTTGGTGTCATTATCTTCTTGGTAGTAGAATCCTTTACCAATAATACTTGTGCCATTGGGTATGCTGTGATGGATCAATGTCTAATCACCCTATCTCCCCTTTGCTTCGTGGTAGGTGCTATGCATTGAAGTACCTTTTATCCTTGTTCTACCAGACATACTACAACCTTCACTTTGAATCAAATATTTCAAACTTGGACTCTTCCGTCCATAACACCCTTCTACAATCATCAACAGGTCATTTTTTGTACATTTTAGCAAACTTCACTCTCTTAATAATATTTGGAAATCGAATTAAAAGTTTTTAAACTAGTACAAGACCAAATATTCAATTCTCGTTGAACCTTGTTATACTGTAGATATGGACATTTTTTCTGTCATTTGGTACATGGACGTTTATCATGCTTGAGATAAAAGAGTCGTCTAGAAAGTTCTTTGCCTATCATCAGAGTTTGTCCACGTCGTTTTGTTCTAACCCCAAAACCAAATACTAGCATTCCTTCATCAACGTTCCTTCGCTCAACCACAATCTAATGGCTCCTCAGTTCAAGAAAGAGAGATTTAAATTTTCTTAAGATACTCAATAATTAATCTTGTACAACATACTATTACAATTTCATTTTAAAATTGATCAATGGTCAAAAAAAGACACTACATATTTCGACGTTCTTCACATCATCATCAGGAGTAAGAAAAACAGATGCTGTACAACATACTAAAAAAAAAAGCCATGGTCAAGTGGCTGCTAGTTTATATATTTAAAACAATCACGCCATCTACTTATTTTCTGATTTTTTAGCCTTCATCCTTATTCAAGATTTTTTTATCTTTACTATGTTTCATTATTGCAGTAGTTTCTCTAGTATTTCTAACCGTCATATTATTCAGTTCAGCAAAAGTAACACTTTTCCCAATGAGTAAGATGACTAGGTATAATTTGTATATTCAGCTAGTGCAGAGTTTTCATGTTTGTTCATTTGTAATTTAACCAATAAATACACTACTACATTCACACTCAATTTTATAAATACCCATTTTCTCTGTTAGAGTAATTTCGTTTTTATTAATATTTAATGTAAACGAAAGTAGCCGGATTATCTCGAGTTACTTAGGTTGATTTATTTCAGATGACTATACCAGTGCGTGTATTCTGAACCCATTTTAGCATAAAAGTGTAAGTTATATATCTTTATTTTTTCCTTTTAGGAAGTAACCTGTTTATAAAGGTAAACTTCCTTTTGGTTTGTTCTCTGATTTTAAACATAAATAACAAAACAAACAATAAAAACAAAGCTATTTAGCTAGCAGAGTCTCTAAATCAGAAAACAACAGTTGTTTCAACTTTGTAGTTTATACATTTCATTTTGCCTCGTAGAGACACAGTGGTATATTTTCGGACTTAAACGTTAGAAACCGGATTTCTACACTCATGATGGACAGAGCACAGATACCCCATTGTGTAGCTTGGTACTTAATTCCAAACAAGCAATCATTTCACTATATACGTTCAGCACACAACTTCTTAACAATAGTATAAGCCTATACATTTATTATTAAGCAACATGATATAAAAGCCACTGTTGATAAATGTTGCCAAAATGCACTGGCTTTTCTATATATTACAGCTGTTATATAAAGAACCACTTCTTTTCAATGTGTGTGTGTGTGTGTTGTTTACTAAAGTGCTTCATTATTAAGATGCGCATGCACTTACATGCGTGCCTGTCTGTGATTCGTATTTATAATTTGTAATATAAAGAACCACTTCTTTTCGCTAATATACTTCGTTAAAAAGATACGCATGTACATAAGAGCACGCATATAAATAAATACTAATATCCAGATGCAAACCATCAGGATCCACTTTGTACGGTTGTACATTTTCAGGATCCTAGGTTCTTTCTTCTTGGAGTTATGTCAGTCACACTTATATAGAAGCGTATGAACGCATAAATGTGCATATGTGTATGTGATTTCTATTTGTAATATAAGAAATCACTTCTATTTCTATGTGTTTTTTGCTACCTCGCCTCATCAAAAAATGATCACAAGCGCACGCATGTGCACATTTCTTTTCTAATAACCGCCGAGGTGCGAACACTCAAGGTCAAATTACTATGGCTGCCAAATTGAGACTTGAAGCTATGGCAGTTACAAATACACAGACATGCACGTGCGTGTCTGTCTGTGAGTTCTATCTGTAATTTAAGGAACCACTCCTTTTCTGTATGGTTTTTATTACATTGAAACCCAACTGAACAGCTTTTTTTTTTGTTTTTATTTACTGAAATGAATGCTTTTTTTTAGAAATGGTATGGCTGAATGGAACAAGTTACTCAAAATGTTTCTCAATCGGTGTCTCCATCGCCGTTGACTACCACTATAATAAAGTAACATGTTTCCCACTTCGTTATGGTAATATTCAGTTGGTTCATGATAGTAAGGTACTCTCATGACATGAAACACTGCGATTATGAAATGTTACAATCATTCTTTCTCGATCAAATAAGACAAGTTGAACAATGTCGTCCTTCATATCGATCTCAGTTGTCTCTTTGTTTGTGTTTGTTTTGAATTTTGTAGCTTTGCACGAAATTGGTGTTGCGCCTTGGTGTTGCGAAACTTACTCCATGTTTAGGTTATATTAACATTCGTAAATAAACTAAATTAACTGTAAATAATTCATAAAATAAATGTTTTTATCACATGTAGCAAGTAACTCAACATACAGCATTATTAACATATATATATTCGTGTTTCCAGATATTGATAAGTCCGAAATTTTTCAAGATAATTCACTTTTTAGTTATAACTCGAAGATGTACAGCAGTTTTATGCGTGTAAAACGAATAACTGAAACTACAGTAAAAATACAGTAATACGTGAGCGTGACTAACTCCAAGCTACAATACCACGTTCTGAAAATATGGTTTGATTGAAATTTAATTAGACTGGTCTATTTTTTTGTATTAAAACCAAATGCAAATCTAATATAATTCTTATGTACTTATTTTCAATATAGGGTAGTTATAGGTACTAAACGTGTTTCTAATTTGTAAAACCTGTTTGAGTCGAGCTATCCTTTTTACTGACTCATGCCCTCGTAATTACAAAACGAAGTGGGCTATCTCACGTTTAAAGCATCTTTGACGAGTCTGTCCTTTCCCGATTTTCCAGCCTAACCCATCGTCCAACTCGTCAAGTGTCCTACACGTAGATAGTCCCATTGTATCTCAGTCATCACTTAACATAGAATTTGACCAAACCCATGCCCAGTTTTTTTTTTTTTTGTTTTGCTACTCCTCAACTAGTGAAGATGAATAAACAACACATGATAGACCACTCCTGACATAATTCACCTCCTTCGCTTGCCTATTCAACAGGATGGGCTTCCTTCTTCACCATTTTGCTACAGCAATATTCCCATTTAATCGGGCACCGGTCAGGCAGTTTTTCAGCACCTGACCAATGATAGTGAGTTTTCTCGAAATGCTCTCGTTTCCACCCACAACAAAGTCTGGGTATTGGAGTTTTAGATCCATCACCACCCTGAAGAACCTTAAGTCAGATAATGACCATTGAGTATATGAGAAGAGACCCAGTAATATCACTAAATGAACTTCCTGGATGCAGTATCATATACTTCATGTTATAATTCCTCACTACCACCATGGATAGGTTTAATAGAAGTTAATGTTTTTGAACACTCCCGTCAAGCAACGTACAAGTTGCAAAGACATTTTTCCCACAAGACTGTGGCAGACTTTCTTGGTGGTGTCAGCTGAAATATTCGTCTTAATCATTAACATTAAAAACGCTGAATATACATGTAATGCCAAAATATTATAGAATATTTTGTTTTATTACTTTACTTATTTATATTATTTAAATAAAATGTGACTTATTCCCTCTGACTTTATTTCCTTTCACCTGAAAAAATAAACACATCTAATTTGGAACAAAGCTGCATTCGACATACACAAAAATCAATATATATTTAGGAAATTTGTTTTAATATTTACTTTTAAATAAAGAAACTAATTAATATATAACACTAAATCTGAATTATAATATACAATGTGATAATAAACGTATTGTCATACATTCATAAAATATTAGCTCAATAAATTTTGAATGTAAGTTTACAAATGTGATGACATGCCTTCTAATCCATACCCATAAGAAAATTTGTCGCTATCGGGTTATGTAAGTTTATTTTAGGGTTATGCAAGTTTATTTTATTTTTTCTTTTTCTTTTTTTTAATTTCGCGCAAAGTTACTCGAGGGCTGTCTGCGCTAGCAGTCCCTAATTCAGCAATATAAGACTAGAGAGAAGGCAGCTAGTCATCACCAACCACCACGCCAACTTTTCGGCTACTCTTTTACCAACGAATAGTGGGATTGAGCGTCACATTATAACACCCCCACGGCTGAAAGGGCGAACATGTTTGGTACGACCGGAATTCGAACCTCCGACCTTCGGAGGTTATGTAAGAAGTAATGAACTAGATTTAAAAACCTTATTTGTGAACATGTGTGGAGTAATAAACTAGGACAAAATATTATTGCTAAATATTAAATAGAACATTAACCTTCCAGTGGTACAGTAGTATTCTGCGGACCAACAATGTTAAAAACCAGATTTCGATACCCGTGGTGAGCAGAGCCCAGAGAGCCCTTTGTGTAGCTTTGTGTTTAATTACAAACAAACTAAACATTAAAACCAAAGGAAGAAGTAATTAAGAACAAACATAATCTTTTTTGTTTAAATTTGTAAAGCAGTCAGGAACTATGTCTAAACATAATATAATGTGGTATACATTGAAGAATAAGTAACTGCAACTAAACATTTATCCTATATGGTACAAATTAAGAAATAATGAACAAGATGTAAACGTTACATTGTATGTGAAAATGTTAAGGAGTAATAAGTGATGTCTAAACATTAAATCTTATGAATTATGTGTAAAGAAATACATAAACAATATCTAAATGGTAACTTTCACATGCTACTTGATAAAGCATAGAGGATGGGGCACAAAACAGTAGAAAGAAATTAAGCTTGAAGCAATTATTGGGTACAAAAGTACCTGCTTGTGAGAAAAGAAAGGAAACCGTGAGATGTTCATT
Source organism: Tachypleus tridentatus (assembly GCF_004210375.1). Classification (NCBI taxonomy): domain Eukaryota; kingdom Metazoa; phylum Arthropoda; class Merostomata; order Xiphosura; family Limulidae; genus Tachypleus; species Tachypleus tridentatus. Next base: position 76,209,694 of record NC_134832.1, on the reverse strand, counting down.
AGGTAGAGCGATATTTTTAGCAAATTTGGTAGAAAAAGCGCTAAAAATCATTCTCTTTAAAGTTAGGCCTCATAACCAGTAAAAAAAGAGTGGAAAGGATAACAGCAGAGGGTGTTCGCAGCATGAGCACCCTATCCCATAATATAAGATGGCCATCAGATCTTTTACTAATAAAACTTCAGCAGAAATAGCAGTAAATTATTCTGTGTAACGGAATTTCATCATCCACATTAGCAGAGATAGATCTCATACTGATCTGTAAAATAATACTGAATATATCAAACTCAATATAACTGAAAACTGAAGTTTAGAAAAAAATGCTAATCTCAGCAAACACAAAATACGACTGTGCTAAGGAAAAGAACAAAGATTCTTACATGTAAATGTAAAGAGTGTATTTTTACATGATGATATGTCATACTACTATTGATGGAGGGTTCTGCTGCAACATACATCATCTTGTAGTAGTACAAATTCACTACACAGGAGTTTTCACAAGGCTGATGGATGCAAATCTCTCAAGCCGAATGCAAAAGCTCAAGAGGACATAACCATCTGTGTAGAGAGATGAGTATTCACTTCAGAATGTTTGTTTTATGTTATAACTGACTTCAGGTAATATTTATTATAGATTTGCATTGATTACAGAGCCAAATGGTGTAGTAATGTGATGTTTATTGTAATGCAAAATATTAAATGTAACAATGTAAGACTAATCATACAAGATAAATCACTTCTCTGTGAGAGCAATGTTTCATAATATTAAAGTAAATACAAGTAATACGTAAAAAAACATTGAAAAATTGTATCTCATGCTCTAATAGCCTGCCATTAAACTAATTTCTATTGCAGTGAAATTTTAAATTTATGTTACCTTTCATATTCTATTTTAAAATAATGCATCAATATCATCTATTTCCTTTACAATTTTGAACACTTTAACTAGATTCCTTCTAACCCTTCTTAAGATAAAATAATTTTAAGGGCCTTAACCCATCCGTATGTGAGAGTCTAAACATCCAAGAAATCATTCTAGTAGCTTTTTTTTATTGATGGCCTGGCATGGCCAGGTGAGTTAAGGCATTCGACTCGTAATCTGAGGGTCACGGGTTCGAATCCCCGTCACACCAAACATACTCGTCCTTTAAACCATTGGAGCATTATAATTTGACAGTCAATCCCACTATTCGTTGGTAAAAAAGTAGCACAAGAGTTGGCGGTGGGTAGTGATGACTAGCTTCCTTCCCTCTAATTTTACACTGAAAAATTAGGGACGGCTAGCGCAGATAGCCCTCGTGTAGCTTTGCGCGAAATTCCAAAACAAACGAAATCTTTCTTTTGAACCATTGCCTAATGTTCACATGACTTCTCTCTAAATCGTAAATCTATCTTCCCTGCATTTAACCTATAAAACTAAATACAATTCCAAAAATTGGCCCACATGACTTATCATGGCTTTTACATCTATATAAAAGAGTTATTAAGTTATTGAGAAAGATTCAGGATATGATTACTGAGATCATTCTGAAAATGGAAGGGTTCCGTTAATGAAATAAGACCTTATACTTTATTTCTTTTGAAAAAGAGATGAGATGTTATATTTAAATTTTAAGATTATTCAGGGGGTCAATAAAATAATTCCTTTTTATTTCTTTATGTTGATTACATTAAACTTGATTATTTTTATACATTGCAATGTTGGGGTATTACAGAAAGACTTCTTCTGATTGTTAAGTTGGACAAATTGTTGGTAAACGACTTTTAACCTTTTCACTCTGTAATTAGATTTCACAGTCAGGTCCCAATTAATGTTATTTCTTCATCGAAACACACTGTGAACTTAAAGTATACCTTGCTGTATTATACATTTTCTTATACAAAATACACTGCATATCTTGACATTATAGCATCAATCACTTACCTAAGTTATGGTAAAGACACAGAGAAAGTACAAATTTGGAGATGAGTTGAATGGGTAGAAAGAAGGCTATTATAAACGCACAATGTTTCTACAAGATTGTGTCATCATCATCAGGTACAAGTATGTATATATATATATGTGTATACTGTTTTGAATAGATGTACTCTGGTTTTTGAGTTGCAATAATGGTAAACATGGGATGCTTTTTATTATGTTTGAGAAAGATGGTTTTCAATTTTTCTCCAGTTTCTCCAGTGTAGAATTCATGACAGTTATTACATATTATTTTATAAAGGACATTGGTATTATGTGATTCTATATAATTTCTATTTAATAATGATTTTAGTTTAAGACCAGGTTCTTATGTTTAATGACAAGTTTGTCCAAGTGTTAATTATTTTTGAACTGATTTCAGAAATAAATGGTGAGCTACCATCAGTAGGTTTTGCAAGTAGGACATGAGTAGATGCCCTCAAGTTAATAGTGTATTCCTACCCACGAGATTCCAATAGCAAAGAAATCATGTGTGATGGCAAAACATTGAGAATAAATGCACCAATGTGGAAAATCGTATGGAGGAGTAGAGGATAACCACAAAAAGAATGTGAATGTAGGATGGGCAAAGAAAATCCATGTTAGGGTTCAAACAAGTGGGATGAGAAAACTTGCTAAAAGAATCAAGCTTAGACCCTATAGACGAATCAAATACTTAAACAGCTGGGATTCTAAATACAAAAAATTGCATGAAAATATATTCAAATCTAGGTGACAGAAACTTGGGAAAGACTGCGCATGCTTCTCTTTCATCAACTGCACCATAAATTGGTCAGTATAGTAGAGAAAGATTAAACACTAGGTAATCAGAAATGAGTTTATCCACAGTAAGAACTTCACAGCCCAGGAAAAGGTCATCAAATTCACCAGAAAAAGAAGTTTCAGATATAGGCTGCCACATACCTTACAGGAGCAGTAGATGAGTGTAATGGGTGAACTTCTGTTTGGAATAAGCTAACAGAAACCAATCATCTATATAATGGTGTAATCACAGTAAAAAGCATGCAAATGTTGGGCAAAAGTCGTGTTCACCCCAAAAAGACATATGGAACTGAAGCAAGCCTGAAGGGCAGGGCATAAATTTGATAAACTAACCATTGATGAACACACTGAAGAAAGTGCTTTGAGAGAAGAGTGTTTGGAACATAAATGTGAGCATTTGTGATATCTACCTTGGTCATCCATAAACCCAGTAAAAAAACCTATGTGAGGAATAGAAAAGACTACATCGTTAATCAGGGTAAAACGAAATATTGATTGAGGTGGGAAAAATTAATAAGAGGCCACCAGTTCCTGGTTTTTTTAAGTACCACAAACAGCCAAGAATAAAAACCTGGAGAAGGATGAATAACAGGTATGAAAGAATTTCGAGAGAGATCTTCTACCTCTTCATAATAGATGCTGACTAGTGTTAGAATCCCGAGGCAACGAAAAGAATCCGCGTACCTAAGACAACAGAGGAAGGGAAACGAAGTGAATGATAAGTCCTTCAGATAATACCCAAATATTCCACAGATCTGTGAGAAGAAGTTACAAATAGGAACAAAATCGATAAAGCGAGCCCTACTGAACCAGAACTCACCATGTCCATCTGCATTGAATAATACAATGAGAAGAAAATATGGAGGAAGGAACAGGTTAGGGCTGTAAGGAGTAGGACAAGAAACAGTAATAAGGGCTTATCTAGGCTCTGAAGAAGACTAGTGATCCACCAAAGGAGGATAGGTTGTTTATTGTCTTATCAATTCCATCTGGGATTCCAAAGACACAAGAATATTACCGAAAATATATTACTGAAAAAAGAGGCCATACACAAGTCCTAGAGATACGTTGACGGTAAACAAGCATGACACGAAACAGCATTCCTCTGCAGGAGATCCCAGTAACAGAGAAAGAAGCTATCTCACGAAAAACCCTCAGGATCTCATTAAATCATTTAAAAAAAAATTGTTAAATAAATACCATTGAAAAGTCGAAAGGGTAAGACAAAGGTGGGAAAATTGGGCATGGGATAAATAAACAAAATGATCAGGGTACACCCCCCGCACGGGCAAAATCTATTACAGCTGTTGAGAATTGACAAATGGATGATCAATCTGATAGTAGGCCAAAGCAAATTGATCAGAAACCTATGGAAGGTGAGGCATGCTAGCATCATTAACCATCTGAGAAACAAAATACTCTGCATGAACCATAATATCCAGAAAAGGGGGAAAACCAAATATTGGAAAGAGGAGGTATCATGTAACAAAAAAGGAAGGGAATAATATGAAATTGGGAAAACGGCTGAACCAGAATATGTCTAAAAAAACCCATATTAGGCTTAAATGATTCCTCAGTAGGAGTATAGGAAGCTATCGGAAAATCAGGTGGAGGAAAAAGGTTGTCAAATTTCTCATCAATCTGAGTAGGAATACTTTTAAAGCAATCAAATTAAATTATCCTGTATTGTCTAGTTATTGATTTTTCTAGAAACCAGTTATATTTTAACCGAGAGTTATACAAGAATGTGACATACAAATATTAAACTTAAACATTCAATTATTATCATGTGGTTCCTGTCTCCGGAAGTCCCTCTTTCTTTTCCAGCTTGTAGTAGGCCCACACTTCATACAAAGTTTGTAGAATACACATGTGATATATACAGCCGTTACCAAGTAAACACAATACAATGCGACACTATTTCTATTGCACCTTACGCTATCAAATTTCACCAACACTCTTGTTTTTGTTGAAAATGTATCCTTAATTTAAGCTTCAAGTTCAGCGATTCTGCATGTACAGTACGCATATATGTTAAATGGATACAAAATGGTCTCTAATCGTTAGATCTTTCAACTTTCCGTATATAGGACTTCGTTTGTGATGACACAATCATAGCCTAACGAGAACAGTATTTAATTATAGTGGTTATTAGATATAAGTATTTGGCGCATTATATTTTTAACAGCACATATTTTTATTCTTTTTTTGAGTTACTTAGGATTTTTTGGAAGATGAAAATGTTATAGTGGTACGTAACGAGGGGTAAAAATTTCAACAACAAAAAGTATCGTTACATCTGTGCGTACACAAAAGGATTGTTCATATATGTAAGTTCTAATATGGTTTACAAAACAAAAAAAGGAAAAAAAACCGATATGGCCAGGTAATAAAGACGATCGGCTAGTAATCTGAAGGTCGCAGGTGCAAATTTCTTTCAGCTTTGGAAACGTTACATTTTAACGGTCAGTCTTACTATTTATTGGTGATAGAGTTCTTTAAAAGTTCACGGTGGGTGGTGATGACTAGCTAGAGACGACTGGCGCATATTGCCCTCGTGTAGCTTTTTAATGGTGTGAAATAAATATATACATATACTAAATGGCAAATAAATTTAGAATTATATAGGTATAATCCTACCTGAGATATCGTTTGTTTCCCTCATTCCGTTTAATGTTAGTTAGTTATCACCATTAGATTCCATCTAGGAACATAGGGCCGCAATTTAAGTGAGCAGGTTGTTAGCCCATTGCACCGAGCCGTCCCTAATTTAGCAGTGTAAGACTAGAGGGAAGGCAGCTAGTCATCACCACCCACTGCCAACTCTTGGGCTACTCTTTTACCAACGAATAGTGGGATTGACCGTGACATTATAACGCCCCCACGGCTGAAAGGGCGAGCATGTTTGGCGCGACGGGGATGATCCGATTAGCACAAAATAAACCAATACATTCCTACACTCAATTACACAACCGCCGTCAAACATGTAGTCAACTATCAATCAGTAACCCCTTCTTTCTTTGTGAACCTGACGATGACCGAAGAAGGTCGAAACGTTGTTGCTCCTCTACTAGTGCTTTCTGTACTATCCGATTATCCGATTTGTTTAATATTGATTAAGAAGGCCTGTTTACTGTACCTTGCTTGTTAATCAAGTTTACAAGTTACATACCATAATTTATTATAAGCTACATATGTAGTACTGCGCCTTACAGATTCGACAAGTATGTGCCGTGCCTTTCTCATTAATTAACTGTATAAATCATATTCCATATGTTACTAATACATTTTGTTGTGTGTTCGTATATAGAAATAACTTCTTCATCACTGATATAAATATGGATTGTCAAATTAGTTTTATGGCTCAGACTGAAAATATGAACACGACAAGATTAGAGTTTTTATACAAGTTGAATTTTACCATTGCTACTTATTTCTGTTTCCTGATGGCTCACAGTCGACTTTAAAGTTTTATGATGTATAAATCCAGGCTTCTCAACAGTAATGAAGTTGACATTTCAAAGGATGCCGCCTCATGCTGATTGGTTGCTTTAAGTTTAGGGTGATGTGATCAAAGATGATAAGGTAGTATTTCCAAGAGGTAGGGCCTGGCATGGCCTAACGCGTTAAGGCGTGCGCTTCGTAATCTTAGGGTCGCGGGTTCGCGCCCGAATCGCGCCAAACATGCTCGCCCTCCCAGCCGTGGGGGCGTTATAATGTGATGGTCAATCCCACTTTTCGTTGGTAAAAGAGTAGCCCAAGAGTTGGCGGTGGGTGGTGATGACTAGCTGCCTTCCCTCTAGTCCTACACTGCTAAATTAGGGACGGCTAGCATAGATAGCCCTCGAGTAGCTTTGTGCGAAATTCCAAAACAAACAAACAAGTATTTCCAAGTTTTGCCATCAGAGAGCACGTGGTTAGGAACGCGTTACCAGGCGACCATGATGGATGATTACGTTACAAAGTAGAGAACGCGATTTTAGGCCACCGTGAATTTTAACAATACTTGTCTCAACAAGAATAATACTAACCATTGGTTTAAGAGTTAATTAAAACATTTATAACTAAATTCTTTTTAAAAAAAACGATTAACACTGATTCATTTATAACTAGTTTATCCTTAAAAGGAATCTTAACGCTAATTCATTTATAATCAAATTAATTACAATTAGTTTGTCATAGTAAAGGACGCTTAATGCTAATTCACCAGTTAATTAAATTTTCTGTCCTAAAAGGACGATATCTTAATCAGGTGATTAAATATTTTTAGTGATATAATAAAATGTAAAAAACAATACTTAACGAAACATGATCACAATTATATACGTTTTACCACGTTCTCAATATATGTCTTCACATTTAAATCGCCATAAAGTTGAAGTTAACTAAGAACTCGTAGATATTATATTGTTGTAAGTTATGTTTTAAGATTTTAATTTCGACGTTTTCTTGCTGAAAGGCACATGGCACAACGTCTACAAAAATTCATGAGAATTAAGTGTGTGTGTTTTCTTATAGCAAAACCACATCGGGCTATCTGCTGATTCCACCTAGGGGAATCATAAGAATTAAGAATCTAGAAATTTTGTATCGTGTATAGAGAAAAGATCCGATATATAGACGAAATCCAATAAAATATTCAGACTTTGGCACGGCATGGACAGGTGGTTAAGGCACTCGACTCGTAACCCGAGGGTCGCAAAATTCGAATCCCCGTGACACCAAACATGTTTGCGCTTTCAGCCGTGAGAACGTTATAAAGTTACGGTCAATCCCACTATTCATTAGTAAAAGAGTAGTTCAAAAGTTGGTGGTAATGACTAGCTGCCTTCCCTCTAACCTTACACCGGAAATTTAGGGACGGCTAGCGCAGATAGCCCTCGTGTATCTTTGGGCGAAATTCAAAACAAACAATACAGTAAAAAAACAATAAACATTTATTCCTTTTGTTTTAATATATCACGCAATTTAGCGATAAGAAAAGTTATAAAGTAAATTAAGCTAAATTTCTTACCATGCAAGTATACAGGAAGGATTCAAAGTGGTTGTATAGTGAAGACAACATTTTATTCACTGATATTGTTTTTTATGTTTTTGGTCCTCTGCTGAAAATATTGATACCTAGTTGACCTGCATCTTGGATTTTCGCGAAGGATTATGGTTGTTGTAAAGAAGAAGCTTATCAAAATTAGGCCTAAATGTACAAGAGAATGGAGAGCAAACTGGCAATGTATTCATTTTTCATATCCTGAAATATGAAACTTATAAATTAAACAAATACCTAATATGCAATAAGCGCATGGAGTCGGAGCGTAAACTCATGTCGATATAGATTAATTTAGAAGAAGTCTGCAAGTCTATTTACTTTGTTCCTTTTCGAGATTTTGTGTTCAACTTGAACTAAGTACGTTATTGAGACGTGTATTGATTTACAAATTACGGTTTACAGTCAGAGTGACTAATTGAGTTTGTCTGAAGTGCTATAGTTCGTAACATTAACATCAGCAGTACCATAAGAATGTATGTTAATTGAAGTTATGCATGCTGAGTATTCAGAATTACGCTTGATTTTGAACTGTGTTGCAACAACCATCATTCCACTAATTTATATTACAGCAAAAGACTTAAGTGTTAATTATAATATCAAAATTTCATAATGAGTCATTCGCACTCGTCTAAAGTTCAATACCTGTTGAATTGGGCTTGAATTTGAAAGTGAAGTTGAATTAAAATTGTGATTTTTCTAAAACTAGTATGTTTTAATTTAAGTTTAAGAAGTGACTGAAGTTTAAAATTAATGATTTTCATTGGGAAGACAGTAGTCTGTGAGAAACTTTCAATGTTCTCTTTCTTTTGAAATTGAAAATGCTTAAGCATATTGTTGTGTACTAGCACTACCACTGTAGTCTGTATTTTCATGTGCAATCTCAAGTATTCAGAGTAGTTATAACGTGTGAGTGCAGTTTTTACACTGATTACAATATTGTTGAGCACTGTAAAACTATTAAGGATGAGAACGCCTTTTTTTTTATTTACAATTATTAGTGTTAAGGTGGCTAAGAGCACATTTTGTGGCATGCAGATGTATGTTGTGAACTTGAGTAATAGTATGATAAAAAACTAAATTAAATATAGTTTATAATACCACAAATAGTATATTGAACCCAAACTTATTCTTAACAATTATTTTTTCAAGTAAATATGTCATTCCGAGGAACTTACTATAATAGACCTAGAGGAAGAGGAGGAATAAAACCTAGAGGCAGGGGTTTTATCCCAAGAGATAGAAGTCGAGGAAAACAGTTTAGTAAACCGTACCCTCGTGATGACAAATATTATAAATATAATAGACAAAAGTATGAAAGTTCGAGTAGAAGACATGACAGGAGGCAGTTATTCTCGCCTAGCAGGTCTAGGTCTCATTCACATAGCCGTGATAGGCCTAGGTATAGCCATCACTCTCTTCAGCGTACCAGATCAAGATCACGGTCTTATTCCAAATCTCCTTCTTATCATCACAGTCAATCTCCATGCTCCCATCATCAAAGCCATTCTCCATCACCAACTCAAAATTCTAGAGAGAGAGAATTAGTTGGATCACTTAAGCCTTTTTCAACTAGTGGTCCTAGTAGATTGCAGACACCACCAAGAAAATATCAAGAGGTAATTATAATTTTAAAAACTTATATGATTTTTTTATAGATATTATTGGAAGCTTGTATGTTAGAAACCTTTCATACCATTAAGGTTGACTGTAATAGACAAAATGGTTTGCTTTTCTTTTCATTCTATAATTTTAATTTTTTATTTCTCAAAGCATTGTCTTGCATCCTTTAATATTTCATATTTTGATAGATGCCTCTTAAAGGAAGCTTAAAATATTTGACAGAAAATAAAACAGAAATTTGCTCCATGTGTGCTACTTACTTAGTCAAAATTTTTGAAATATCTTGGAAGTTAACAGTTGAGAATAGCAATTTTCCTGAGAATAAATATTGGTTTTCCATGATGGCAAGAAACCCACTTGTAGTAAAAATTTATTCTCAAGACAGCTGGTATGGGTATTAAAACTTTAATTAAAATAAGTAGAAGAACAATGTTTTTTAACCTGAAAATGACCTAAGAAAGTCTTAAACATTGTTTTGTATTTATTTTAAATAAAGTTTTTATACCCATACCAGCCATCTTGAGAATACAAATACTGGTTTTGCTCAAGAAGGCTTATATTTAAGAAAATGTTATACCTTAAAAGAATCTTAATGAGTTGGATAGTATATCAAAATTGGGAAGATGAGAAAGATATTTGCTCTGAACATTGAAAAAGATCACCAGTCATACTTAACTTTCATATTCATAAGTTTGTATATGTGTATCAATAAACCTTTGGATTTGTTTAAGATATTGTAATGGGTTATTAGTGTGATCATTCTGTAAGTTTATAAAACTAAAATTAGTTTTAACCACAAATACTTTAATTTTTTTCTATCATTTATCTTATCATCAAGCACTAACAATACTCTACATTCAAAAATTGCCTTTAAGTCTTCACATCATTGAAAACTAATTCAAATATAATGTAGCAATTGGATAGTTAAGATATATGAGGAAGGTTTTCTGAATATCTCATATCAGTTTAACAAAGTGATGAATATTTTTATTTATAGTAATTTTGTGTAAAGTACAAGATAAGTAAATTTTATGTGATCTAGTAAATTATTATTATACTAAATGTTATTAGCAGTATTAGGCCTTTAAAGTATGTCTTTGTTACTTAGTATTACTAATTAGAATTATATTAGGCTTAACAATTGTGCCACTATTATAGTTGCAATTTGGCTCATTAGTAGTTTATAAAACAAAGTAACTTCTATTAATACATAAATATCACCTACAGACTAGTTATATATCAGTTACATAAACTTTGTAAGCATTTTGTTGATTTAACCAACCACATAACCAACATAAAACACCATGAAATATAATTTTTTGTTCTAGATTGACTACAAATTATAATAAAAAACATGCTAATCTAAATAGTTTGAATCTCTTAATATAATATACATATATATATTTCATTTTTTAATTTTATTTATCTTCCAGCCATGTCTAACATTATAGAAATTACAATGAAATGGTGCACGTGCAGTCATGTTACCACATCCAACTGTACAAAACTGACTTTTACAAAGTTACCTGTCTTTGGTTTGTTCAGTGAACTGGTATTTTGTAAAATAGTTATATTTTGGTCATAATACATTACATATATATAATGACTTTATCAAAACATTTCTTATATTTCAGCTATTTTTCTCAAAATAAAGAGCAGTAAATAAAGAAATATAGAAAACAACTATTTTTTTTTTCTGGTTACAAACTTTGTTCTTGTTTATTCTCTTGCTGTAATTTGCTAAGTCTTGTCAAATTTTTAAGTTTTATTTATGCATTTTGAAACAATAAAATATAAAGTATACTATCATTATTACAGAATTTCACTGTAATTTAGCAGGCTTAATAATTAAACTGTAATTGAGTTTAAAAAAATATTTTTGGACAACATTTTTACTTACCACTTCCTTCTGTGATTCAAGATAAAGAAATAATCTTGGAAACTTTTCACCTTCTAGAGACTTATAAACCATCAGCAGGACATTCTGAACATTCAAATGATGATTCACATGTCATAGATAAAATTAGGTGTTGATAAGCATTTCCAAAAATGAAAAGTGGTAGGCAGGGGTACTGTGTTTTATTCACTAAATGTAGCAATATTTCAGCAAATAGAAAAGATAGGAGGTTATTTTATATTCTAACTTTTTGGTATTGGTAATACAAGTTTTTACTTGATAAGCAAATGTAGATTTTGTATTTGGACATCACAAACATAATTTAACCCAAAGCTGTATTCAACATATCACATTACACACAAAATTTAATATTTAGGATTTTTTTAATATTCAGTTTTAAATTATGAAATTAACTAATTTGATACTGAAATTTGAATTATAATCTACAATATGATACCAAATCTCATGAATACATTTATAAAATAATAGATCAATAACATATTGAATGGAAGTCTACAAATGTAATGACATGGTTTTTAACCCTTGGCCATAGGGAGGATCTGTAGCAAGAGGTTTAAATAACAGATTTCAGCCTTTAGTTTTTATGGATTACTAGGAGAAGAGAGGGAGAAAATGAGATAAAAATGACAATGTGACTTCTTTGTTTCATATTGTTTATATATTCCTGTGTATATTTAAACAGATTATACTTTATGATAGAAACTTCCTTTAAACATTATATGTTCATGACTGTGTTAAACTTGTAAAACATTTTCTTTGTTACCCCTTCAACCCATCTATAAACTTTATAAGCATCTTTCAATTACCTTATACCTTTTCACTGAAACAAAAATTGTGGTTTTCAGATATAATTTAACACCAAAATACTTTCATAAATCACAAACATTTGTAGAAAGTATTAAAAACTTAAACATGTATATATACTCTTGCTTTCTTTAGGCCAAGTAAAAAAAAATCATGTTTACTATCTCCATCAGCTTTTTTTTTTGCAGTTGTCTCTTTACCTTTTTTTTCATTTTCACATTTTCTTTTCTTATTTTTTAATTAAGCAAAAAAGGCAAAGAAGACGGCTTTGAAGTGGGTAATATATATATACCTATGTCTACTAGGGAGGTGAACCAATGACAAGCCTCACTGGTTGGGCTTACCATAATATAGTGAAGAGCTAATATTCCTATCTAAAGCATTCACACCATCTGCCCTGGCTCTACCAGTCCTCATTGTAAGAGAGTGTGTTCTGCAAGACTGCTAGAGGTGTCCTCGTGGTGAACACATGCTTAGTTGTCAGATTAAGACCATAACAATTCCATGAACCAATAAGGAGAAAAGCTATAACCAGGGAAGTGATTGCTCATATATTTGGGTCATGCTTTTAAAGACTGAGTTTCACATTTTTCACTAAAAGACCTTTCTGACTGGGTATTCAAGCACTTCTTCAAGTCTACCCAATGAGAAGTACCCCTCCACTTATTCAAATGGAGTGTGGAAAGCCATTGCCACTTATCAGTTCCTAGCTGCAGGGGTGGAAGACCATAGAGAAGTCTCATTAGTTAGGCTTAGCACAATATGGTGAGAAATTAAAATGCCATGAGTCAGAGCCTAGCCAGTAGAGATGAGGTGAGCACATACAGTATGGGCTAATCATTTCCTAACCACACTACATATACTGGTTTGGCAACCAATTGTGTTAAGGTACTTAGTTGGTCATGATCACCATCCTTGTAACACATCAGACTCCTTTGCCTTTCCTTTCACCTCAGGCAAAGAGTATACTATGGTTTGAATGAGTTATAATCCCCTAGAGGGTGTGCCTCTGCCTTCAGGTGCCAAAAGTCGTGGGCTTTCCCTTCAGGCACTTACTGAAGGGACCTTATCTAGGTTAAATTTTGAACTGTCCTTCCACCACTTCAGCATGTGATTCTTGCATTTTTATACACAGTGATGAATTATTGTGTTAGAAGTTTTTTCTAATCTGAGGAATGTAGTCACCTTTCTACTCAATTTCTAGTGTACTTTTTTTCTTCTTTGAATGTCTCATCTAAGAATGAAGATATTACAAATACAAGTGTATTGGGGAAGTTACTGCACATGAAGGTTGTGTTGCTCTTATGTTGGTGGGGGACTGTTATCATGTGATATTATATATCGGTACAAATTCACATTAAACGTGAATTTAGTTTGAAGTTGACTCAAGGCAAGTGGCATGTAAATTTCAAAGGCAGATGCATGAGAAAAATAACATTTCTATCAATGTAGGTATCTACTGGAAGTTTATTTCAGATTAGTAACATGTTAATGTTTGAGGATATTTTAATTGAAGATTTCATCACAAAAAACACTTAATTTTCAAATGCTTCAAAATGTTTATCTGGCTTATTACCCAAAATAAAGGGAATTTGGAGAGGTCTACAGAGAAATACCACAGATAATTTAGCACTTAAATGTGATAAATGTAAATGCTGAAAGGGGTGTGGCTCTTATTGAGGAGTTTAGTGCTGTCATAATGAAGAAAGAACAGAAATAACCCCTTTTTCAAGTTGTGCAGGAACAAAAAAATATGTTTTTCTAACAGCAAGAAGGAAGCAATGATAATGAAAAATAGACTAACAGTGTTGTAATCATATAATTATGTTATTATACTATTATACGTGCAGTACAATAATAACAATACACTTTAAATAAATCACTGATATAACAAGTTTGTATATTGCACATTACATAGGATACCAGGTTATTGCAATATAGAGCTTCACTGAGCAACCTCTGAATATGATTAAAAAATGGTATTAATTAATGAATTTTTTTGTATATTGGAACAAAATTAAGGAGTGAAAGCTTTTTAAGTTTTAACCTTAAATTTTACCTGCAAATAAGAATCATTTGTTAAACAGTACGAAACAAAGTCATGTAACAAGAAATTGCAAAGAGTTTAATAAAGATACCTTGTTTATGTTTGGCTGTTTTTTAGTATTCTTACCTTTAAATAGCTGTATTGTACTTGTATCAAGTTGCAATGTTTTAAAACAAGTTTTTTAATGATCACCAAATAAAGTAATCATCGTTTATTGTTAAGTGAGGATGGTAGGGGTCTACAGAATATTCTGATTACTTAAATATTTGTTTGTTTTTCTTAAATAATATACATAAACTGGCTGACTACTTAATTATTATGTAATTATTCAAAATTGTAGTCGTGATATGCTTTAAATAAAAACACCATTTCAGTTATTGGTAATAGTTGACTGTGATATTAAAACCAAACATAATTTGAAAATTACTTTAAAACAACAACAACAACAACCAAAACAATGTGATTGAAAATAGAATGATTAATTCTATTGTTAGAATTATGTAGCAGTAAAAAAATTATGAAAGCAGTGCACCTGTTACTTTTTTGTGATTAATTAATTATCAAATACTACTACTTAGCTCTATTTACCATCATTGGAATAATATTATATTACTCTGGTTAGTTCAGTTGTTCAGGATCAGGAATAGTGGTACACTCTTGTATGAATAGAGAAGAGAACATATAAAAGATTAACTATCTTGTAGTCTTCAACAATAACCTCACCATCAGTGCCCTTTAAAGAATGTATTCCATTTCTGATATTTTGCTTCCATTAAACATACTTAAAAACATCTTTGCATGGTATTATCAGTATATTGGTGTGTCCTAGCATTGATTTGAAGCAATATGTATCACAGTACAATTCTGGTGTATCAGTATATCAGACTGCCATATTATTTCAGTTTTGTTTTTTTCAAATGTTACTGCATGGATGGTACTATTTGATTAAATGAAATTATCAGTTATATATAAGTATATATAGAGATGAGCACATACAGTAGGATCTGATCATGCCCTAACCAGACTACACATACTGGCTTACCAACCATTT
The DNA here is from genome assembly GCF_004210375.1 of Tachypleus tridentatus. NCBI lineage: Eukaryota > Metazoa > Arthropoda > Merostomata > Xiphosura > Limulidae > Tachypleus > Tachypleus tridentatus. Next base: position 76,194,470 of record NC_134832.1, on the reverse strand, counting down.
GTGTGCAGGTACATAGTTTGTCATGATCACATTTTGCCCATGCTTGTAACAGAAACAACAATAGAAAGAGCTTCAGGTTGACTTGTAAACAATGCCATTGGACTATTTTTTTCAGAAAGGTTCATATAGAAGTGGGAGAGCTTAGTCTTGATCATTATGTTGAAAAAAAACTTCAGTTGAAAGAAGGGAATATAACCTTATTTTGACATTTCTAATAAAATGTCACTTAAAAGCAAAAAAAGTAACTCTGATGATGATATCAGTAGGAAAACACCAGTTGAAATAAAAAATGTTTAAGCCTAGTTATCATGTTAGTAGAAAAGCATCAAATAAAAGAAGATATCTTAGTCCTGAGTACAATATCAGTAGGTAAATGTATGAAAAGTGGGAATTTTCCCAAAGGTAAAATGTTAAAAGAGCATCATTCTTCTTCAAGATATTCCTGATCATTGGAGGATTTTCATTGTCCATTGTCACATTCTTCAATTCATAATTCTTTCCTTTTAGTAGAAAGTTTTTTCCACCAAATGTCTGATAGAAAATATAACACAGTAATAGATTATTTTCAAAGAAAAAAAGAAGATAACTTTAAAAGAAGTGATCAGAAAGACTTGTGTACAAGATAAACACCAAGTCCAATACCAAGAAGGAAACATTTATGGAAGAATATTACTGTATTTTAGAGGAAGGAGTAGGAAGAAATAAGATAGAAAAGAAATGTAATTTAAATTTAGTCTGATATCAGACAGATGTTGTAATGAATTTATTAATTATTAATGTATTTCGTGAGTGGCTAAATCTCGGCTCACGAGCCACATGCAGTTCTTTGACATATAGTGTGCAGCTCAAGGAAATATGTTGGCTGAGCTCCTTTTTGCATCACAATTAATATGAAAGGTAAATAAAAAATGTTCAAGCTTTATAATTATTTACTGGGTATAAACTGTAAGTCCACTGGATTAAAATGCAAGTTTAATGTTCATGGTGAGTAAATATATTTAAGAATTTAAATCCTAATTTTAATTCTAGATTTGAGTCAAGGATTAAAGAAATTTCAGATTAGCAAGGATTACATAGGAATTGTGCTGAAGAATCAGTAGTCCTGCAAGCTGGTGCTGACAATGTTTGTTTTAGTTGGCATGGCCTGCAATCTCGTCATTGTGGCATGTGGCTGTGTTGCGGGCAATGAAATTAGCGTAATGTTAGTATGATATTGGGTGCCCTAGAGTTTGGTTGCATTGCTCGTGTTGGAGCTTATTGTTTCTTTTCACTTTTAATTTTTTAGACGTGTCTGAGAAATTTTGTGAAGGAAGATGACATCATCAAATTGTGAGAAATGAAAGTATGAAGATGAAAACAGAAATTTTAAGCCAGAGTGGGAGGAAGATTTTGCATTCACTGTTAAAGGAAGTAAAACTTTGTGTCTTATCTGCAATGTATTACTCAGTCATTACAAAGCCAGTAACTTGAAATACTACAATAAAACAAATCACAAAAGCTTTTCGTCTGATTATCCACCTAAATCAGAATTATGGAAAAACAAGTTAACTGTGTGAAAATCATCACTAAATAGCCACCTTACAATGCAATTGACAACGTTCAGTGAGAAAGCTGATACAATGACTGAAGCTAATTTTGTTATATCGTGGAATATTGCTCATGCTAAACACCCATATCCTGATGATGAATTTAGGAAGGATATAGCTGATGTTGTTGAAGTGTTAGATCCAAATAACACAAAACTTCAGTGACTAATAGCACAAACACCAGCTTCATGCCACTACAGAGAGACATATTTCCCAGACCAGTGCTGATGTTTCAGGCAAAACAAAAAATGATTTAAAGAATTCCCTTGCATTCAGATTAGCCCTTGATGAATCTACAGACATACAAGACAACCCACGACTGGCAATATTTGTTCGTTATGTTTCCTGTGATGTATGTAACTGTGAAAGAAGAGATGTTGGACTTAGTGTCACTAAGAAACAACTTTTGTTGACATTAAAAATGCACTTTGACACAGCCTTAACAAATCCTGATATTCCACTGAATAAACTCATCAGTATTGCAACAGATGGAGCACCTGCAATGATGTGGAAAAATGCAGGATTAATTGCACTTATGAAAAGTGATCTCAGCTTTCCAGAGTTTCTCTCTGTTCATTGTATTATTCAATGTGAACACCTGGCAGCCAGATACTTCAAGTATAAAGATACTATGAAATTTGTTTTTGAATTGTCAATTTCATACACTTAAATGGGAAGACCCACCAACAGTTCAGAAATTTTATTGAAGAACTGGAGCTTGAAGAGAAACCCAGTGATATCTCTTTCTACTGCATTGTAAGGTGGCTATCAACCAGCAATGTTTTAAATAGGTTTGTGGATCTGTTATAGCCTATTACTACTTTACTTGAAGAAAAGAAAAGATTCTGACCTCAACTGGGAAATGATGAATAGATGCAAGATCTAATGATCCTTACTGATATAATGAATTGTCTACAAACTTTCAACTTGGCACTCAAGGGGAAGGATAAGATTGCATCTGATCTTAATCAGACAGTTTTCAGCTTTCAGAGTAGAATAAGACTTTTTCAAAGAGGTATATTTTCGATAAACTTCAGTTACTTTCCCAATCTCAAAATGAGAGCAATTGATGCTGAATAAAAGACCACAAACTGGAAGAATAGAAAGATAAGTTGAAAGGACTGCTTGATAATTTTCTAGACAAGCTTGAAGACTTGCAGAAACTGAAGCCTTGCTTTGCCTTTCTTGGAAATCCATTCATGGTTGATGTGATCAATGATGACTGTCAAACTCTCAAACTTCTGGTTACAGAATCATCTGCTGTGGAAATGGAACTAATAGAACTACAGGAGGACGTGGGTCTAAAAATGATCCATAAATCCCATTCTGCAGTTGAGTTCTGGAACCAAGTTCCAGAAATATAATATCCTGAACTGAAGAAAACCAATATGTGACTCATCTCAATTTTCAGCATAACATACTATTGTGAATCACTACTCTGTAAAATGTTTGTGAAGTTGAAGCATTGTAAAATCCTTATAAGCCAACATCCTGACAGAGCTAATTTGTACAGTTGGAATTTCAATAACTCACAACCAAGATGGAAACTCACAAGACCTCTGCTAGCAGTAAATAGCTTGATAAATGTATCAATGTCTATTTGTGTCAGAAAAATATTATGATAAGACTAAAATTTTGTAAGGCAGTATCTGATTAAAATATCTGTAATTTTATTCTTTTACATATTTTCCTCCATGTTTTGACCAGATATTTACTAAGACAAATAAATATCATTAAAATATCTGTTTTTACCCCTTTTATTTTTATTTTTTGCAGTCTCATTTATTGTTAATGAAATACAAATTTGTATATTTTTCGTAGATGTTTCCATAGTTCATTACTGTTTTAAATACACTCTTCATAGTTAAAACAATAATTAGCCAGGATTTTGAAAATATTTGGTATATATATATGTTTTTTGTGATTATTGAAACTAATACAAATTAACGGTTTAAAAACTATACACATGAATAAATATTATTATATACATGTATTTCTTAATATTTATGCACAATTTATGTAACAAGATGTGCATGTAACATTAAAAATGTGTGTAATATTTGTTTATGTCTTGCAACTCTCAAACATCTGAAGTTTATCATATGTGGCTTTTATGTAAAGCAAGCTTGGCCACCCCTGATATATTTAGATGATAATTTCATTTTTTTTTAATAATATATGACAGCTCATACCACACATACTCATTTGGACCAGTAGAATAAATTTGTATCTCGTTCACATACTACCCAATTTGATTTTTTCCACTAAAAGTAGATAATATGTGTATAGGTGTATGTGCCATATGTACATTTTCTTTATTTAATTTTCTGATGAATCTTTTTTATAGCAAAATGTGTGATTCTTGTATAGAACTATAAATAAATGTTCTTATGAATATTTTTAAACTTTTTTTTGTTACTTGTAATTCTTGTTTTGTTTGTAATGCTATATATTAGCAAATGTGTAAATTTCCTTATTAATGTGATATATTCTTAAAATTAAGGAATTATTTTTTGTATGAATGTTATGTAACATATTTCTTTTTTAACATTGTAGCTCACTGTAAAACCTGTAAGAAGTTCTGAAGAAGAAAATTCTGATATTAAGGAATTATATTACTACTGTGATAGTTCTGAAATAACTGATAACCAGCAGGGTTGTGAGAAATATGGAGAAAAGATAGAAAATGTGAAAAAGAAACCACTAAAAATGAGTGATAATTCAAATACGAGTGAAAAAGAACAAAAGAAGAAGGAAAACAGATATAATCTTCAGTATGGTGAAGAAAAGGACCTTAGATCCCAGTTATTAGAAAGAGCTTTAATGGAGAAACAGAAACTCGGGCTGGATAATTTTGCAAGAACAGACACAAGTTCAGCATTAGAAGCACTGCAGTGTTACAGTCCTGATCTTAGTCCTCATACAGAAAAAGAGGAAGAGAAAAGCAGTATCAAAAAGATTGAGAGAGAAACTGTTAAAAACCTCAACTACTTAAGAGAGGAAAAAACCTATCAAGAAAGGGATTTAGTCAAAAACGAAGTTGAAAGTCCAGTTATACAACCAGTTAATAGTAGCAAGCCTCTTAAATCTATTTTGAAAATTCGTAAAGCAGATGAGCAATCTGATAGTTTTGGAAAAGGAGCTATAACTAATAGTAGTGCTTCAAAGAAGAGAGACAATATATCTCTTCTACAAATTCCAGGTTTGGGTTTTGATACCATAGATGATGAAGAAGAGTTTTTGTATGGTGATAATGAAAACATCTTAAAAGTTAGTGTAAAACCTTTTTTACATCGCTCACCTCAGGAATTGGAGAGATGCTTAATCATAATACAGCTAATAAAACAAGTAGTGGATGGAGTGACGAAGAAGATAATGTTAAAAGAGGTGATCGAAGAGATTTGTGTACTACAAGTAGAACACAAAGTCCAGTACCAAGAAGTGAAAAACTAAAAAATATTAGCACAAAGAAACTGAAGTCTGAGTGTAAGAAAACCAAGAAATCTGAGAGTTCAAAACTATCATATAAGGATAAGAGTGAACCAACTGATGATGATTTAACAATAGATTTACAATTACCTAAGGATAAGCGCTCTTTTCTGACAAATACAAGTCCTAATCAAGAAAGAAGTGATCTTCAGGAGTTCCAAGAAAAACAAATGTACGGAAAGTGGGAATCTCCACCAAGAGAAAATGTTAAAGTGCATCATTCTTCTTCAAGATATTCTAGATCGTTAGAGGATTCTTGCAGTCCACTGTCACACTCTTCAATTCACAAGCACAAGTTAGAAACAGAAGTTGTTGGCAAGAGCAAGTGTTTGAAGTTGGAACTTGAAATGAGTCCTCATTACAGTCCTTCTTGTGCAGGTACATCTAAAGAGAACCTGAAAGGTTTGAAAGGAGAATTAGCACATTTCAGAAGTTTAGATAGTGCACTTGGAAATTATGAACAACTTGACTATGAAAGAAAACATAGAGTAACAAAGAAATTAAGTCCTTCAATGGACTGTGGTGTTCAGAAAAGTTTGTATAAAATAGGGGAGCTTAGTCCTGATCATTATGTTCAAAGAAAAACTTCAATTGAAAGAAGGGAACATAGCCCTAGTTTTGATTCTTCTAATAATTTGTCACTTGAAAACAGAGAACGTAACTGTGATGGTGATATCAGTAGGAAAACATCAGTTGAAAAAAAAATGTTTAAGCCTGGTTATCATGTTGGTAGAAAAGCATTACATGAAAGAAGATATCGTAATGCTGAGTATAATACTAGTAGGAAAATGTCATTTGAAAGGAGAGATATTAGCCCTTTTCATGATGTTGGCAGGAATACTTTTCAGAAGCAAACTCTTAACTCTGATTATGATGTCAGTTATTTTTCCTCAGAAGAAGGAGAGTTTAGCACTGGTTATGATACTGTTAGGAAAACTTCATTAGAGAGAAGAGATCTCAGTCCTTATTATGATACTGGTAGAAAAGCCTTGATTAAAAGAAAAGAATATTGTCCAGGCTATGATGATGAAAGACAAGTGTATTTTGACAGAAGAGAATTGAGTCCTGATGATGATTACATTGAATGTGGACAAAAGTTGAGGTGTGATGTTCAAGGAAGAAGAATGGTGGAGCAGGAGAGATACTTGTTGGAAAGTCTGCAAAGGAGTCCATATTCCTTAAGGCAAGAATTTAATGAAGAACATTTAAGAAAAGATTCTTTTGATGTATCTAGGTCTTTAGAAATTATGGAAAAGTCTTCAAAAAAATATTTATTAGACAGAAGGAGCTCGCCAAGTCCAAGGAGGGAGTTTTTAGAAAGAAGACATAAGTCACGAGGTTCTTATGAAAGCTCCTCACAGGAAAAATATTCTTTTCAAAGAAGCCCAGTAAGAGATTCTTTTCAAAGAAAAAAGAAAAGCTCTATAAGATCTCCAGAGAGAAGTTCTCAAAGACAGCATAGGAGTTACTCCCCCCAAAGTCCTAGAAGGAACCAACAATTTGAAACTTATGATTCGACAAGGCCTTTAGAGATGAATGCATATAACATCAGTACAAAGCCACACGAACTTTATGAAATTAACCAGACAGTGCAGAATTCCTCACTTTTCAACACTGGCTTATCTCATCCAGAATTAAGTGTGTTTTTTCAGGGGAACTCTGATAGTAGCATACCTACTCCTATAGCTTCCTACCCACCACCTACTTTTCCAGAGTCATATGGTCCTCCACCAGGTAGTAATGTGCCAAATGAACAGTTGTTTCCTCCAACATTCACATCTTTTCCTTCTCCAGGTTACCAATACCCTCCATACAGCATTTCACCAGCAGTTCCTGCTTTCTCTCAACCTATTACCATTCCATCACTTTCAGTTCCTCCTCCAAGTTTACCATCACAATATTCGCAGTCTTCTCAGAAGAGAATAACTACTCGCTCCAATCTTAGAGTTATTCCATTAGAGTCTAATGCTCAAATCACTTCTATGCTTGATACACCCAAAGTTATGAAGGAACCAGAACAAAAATTTGTTGATTTTACAGGAGAAGAGTTAAAGACATTAGTTGAAAAGAAGAAAGAACAGCAGACACAACTAAATGTGTTAATTGTTGAAGTTGAAAGATTGCGCAAAATGCAAGGAGAAATGATGAGGAAAAAACAAAGACAAAAAGATGGTCACAAAGACCCACTTCTTTTGGAAAACAGTAAGTTGCAAGATGAAATAAACAAGCAAATCTTAGATCTGAAGAAAACAATTGAAGAGACAGAGAAACAGATAGAGCTTGGAAAACAACCTCATAATACACAAGAAACATTAATTCAAGGAGTAGGGCCAAAGAAAGAAGAACCTGTAAGTACATCTCATTCATACCCACTAAATTTATTTGTACAGGATGGCCCAAAAAATGGTGTAGTGATGTAGCACATTTAATTTTTATTTATATTAAAGTCACATTCAAAAAAGAGAGATTGATCTCAAATGTTAGCTCTGTTCCTTTTATTTACAGTATGCTTACTGATGGAAAATAGTGTGTTCCTTATGAACAAATGAAGCACCACATTTAATTTCATTATACTTTTTGGGTAGAACCCTGTATTATTATTGTTTTATAATGTTTCCTCACTTTTTTAAGTTAAAATATTGTTTTGTCAGGTAGACTTCTATATTGGAAATAATATTTTGGTTTAAATTACTTAAGTCTTAATTATGTATTTTTTGTGTTTATAGTTATTTTGCAACTTGTAAAGTTTGATATTAAGTTATGGTTTGGTTTGTTTTGAATTTCGTGCAAAGCTCCATGAGTGCTATCTGTGCTAGCTCTCCCTAATTTAGCAGTGTAAGACTAGAGGGAAGGCAGCTAGTCATCACCACCCACTGCCAACTCTTGGGCTATTCTCTTACCAACAAATAGTGGGATTGACTGTAACATTATAATGATCCCACGTATGAAAGGGTGAGCATGTTTAGTGTGATGGGGATTTGAACCTGCCATGCTTGGAGTACGAGTCGAACGCCCTAACCCACTTGGCCATGCCAGGCCCATTTAAGTTATGTATCAAACATGTGGCTTTAGAGCTTGAAACACCCTTGAGTTAATCTGAGCCCAGTAGTATATTGGGGAGGATTTTCAGTAAATATTAATAGTCTTTAATGAAGTATTTTTTGTTAAAGATTTGTCCATGACTATTTCATGTTTTCTTTTTGACTTGGTCTCAGTGTAAATTGATTTTCATGCTATGATGAGAAATAATTTTCTTCATCTCAAGCATATCAACTCTTATTTGACTGATCTCCTAAAACCCCCTAAATAAATTTCAGATATTTTCTTTCAAGAAATATTTATATTTTAGCTATCCTATCTTTATTCAAGGCTGGTGAATATGACTGGCTGCTTAACTCCAAAAACTTTGATTTAAATCTAGATTGACTTCAGATTGAAACTATATTTCTTATATTAACTATATTAGTTACTTTCATAATAATGAATAAAGAAAACACAAAAAATACTTGTTTTGTTTTTTGTTGTGAAGTGTCAATGACCCATGACCCTATTTTTTTATACTAATGTTACTACTACACAAAATTTTTATTTAATTAAATATATCAAATAACATAGAGATGAAATGCAAAAAAAATCAGAAAATGTTCCACAATTATCACAATTTGTCTGGCTTTATAACTGTGACAAGGGCTCTTACAAATACTTCCAAGCTAATTGATGTGTTTCCTGTGGGAATAAAGCTTGAACTGAAAGCATAATTGACAATTCATGGTACAGAAAAAACATGGTATATATATTAGGTCATTGGATAGTTTAAAATTTTGACTTTCTATTGGTTATAAGTATAATACTGAAAGTCGGAGAGAATTGGCAATTTCTGAAAGAGAGGATGTAATAGGTGGGCATGGCAAGAGGGATCTGATTTTCTATTTGATGGTTCTGTAAGTAAGCAAGATTGAAGGCTTTGGAAATTATGCTTTGCCTGAGCAATGATGACATTATAATGAGTATTTTACTTCAAAATTTGTACTTCAGGGAGGGGTGTTAAAAGATTAGAGAAGAACATAGGTAGGAAATGTCACACTTCTCTTATTAGAGGATATTCAGGAGTTTTTAAAAATATTGCATTATAAAATTATGTACTTAAAATTTATATAATATTAAAATTTGGATTATTAACCACTTTTATGCCAAATTCATTCATATACAGTGGTAAAATGTAGTTTAAAGTTTGAGTGTAACTCAGAAAACCTTGTTACATACTCAGAAAAAGATGCCTGTAGCAAGAGGTTAACTTTGATTATGGACTGGGTGTAATTCACCAAACTCATAACCACCAAAGTAAACATGATAGCAGTCATACCATAACTTTGATAATGTATGAGTATATTCACATAATGTTTCAGATTATCAGTAAACATTACAAGGCTATCATACACAAAATATAAAATTTTTAAATTAAGTTTTAATATTTTTTAAATTAGAGGTTTGCTTGTGCATTTTTCTTCTTGAATTTTGACTGTCCAGCATGTAAAGAAATTTTGAGTTTAAGATTAAATACTTGTATGCATCAGAAAATTATCAAATTTCATTTGTAAAATTTCTATAGTATCCTAATAACCTCCAGGCAGATGTATCTTTAGAAATATTTTGTATCTTATCCATTGTTTTCTCTTATCTTATCTCTGTATGAATTTGGTAACATTGAACAACCTAAAAACCACCATAAAAAATTATGAAATAGATCTAAATTGCACATTTTTCATTCTAGAATGACTACGAATTGTAACGGGAAACGACAAATGTATATTCTGAATAGAGTGCATCTTGTTATATTATTGGGTTGAGGAATAATTTGTGAGCGTTTTTTCAAGTTAAAAAAATATATTCATAAATGAAATGCTTTCGCAAAATATTTCATGTCATTTGGTAGATAAATTTTTGCTCTAATAGATGGTGTGTTTGATTTTCATATGTCTTTAAATTTTGCTTTCATTTTCAGCTCATTAAATGGAATGTCAAGTGGACAAAATCGAGCATTTTCGACACCATCTGCTTTTCGCATTTAATTTCTTGCAATTTCGTTTTAAATAATGCATACTATATACCTAGGTATTACATGAAATAAAGTATCATAATAAATGTTTTGGGTGTAATGTGTTCATGCATTGAAGTATTGTATAGTCTTGCATGTAATGCTTGAATGAAATTATTTAAAAACGCTCACGAATTATTTCTCAACCTAATATATACTTATTTATATTTATTATTTTTATTTTATTGACTTTTTAGCCATGTATGACTAAAGTTAATGAAATTGCAGTCACACAGCATATGTGCAACTTGTGTTACCATATTCAATAGCATAAAATTAGCCTTTATAAAGCAACTGTTTTAGTTTTCTTTGTTCTTGTAGACCTGTAATTTGTAAAATACATTTACATTTCAGTTATATATATGAATATGTTATATTACTATTTACAAATAAATTAATAAATTTCAGTTATTTTTCTTAAAACATATAAAAGTAAATGAAAAGCAACACAGAAAAATTACTGCTATTCAAGTTTGTCACAAACTTTGTACTTGCTGTAATTTTTGTGTTAAGCCTTGTCAAAGTTTGCTTGTGAAGGATGTAAATCAAAATATTTTGTTTAGGTTTTCTCTCTGCATTTTGAAATAAAAAGTAATAAATTACAATACTAATACCATATAATTCAACCAAAATTTGTCAGGCTTACTGACTAAGCTGTATTTGAGTCTATAAAAGTATCATTTTTTATAACCATTTCATCTTATCCCTTCTCTTTGAGTATTGAAACAAGAAGACTATTTTTAGCAAATATAAACCTTGCAAAGGCTAAGATTAACACATGATGGAATTCTGAGCTTTTGATTGCTCATAAACATGTGGTAAAGTGAAGCTGGTTTATATAAATATGTATTTCTAAAATTGAAAGAAGTCGGTAGAACCACTGTGGTAGACTAAATGAAATGATGTCTTAGGAAATAGAAAAAATAGCAGGTATTTGTTTTATATTCTAGCTTGTCAATATCAGTAATTTGAGTTTCTAATTTGTAAGAAACTACAGACATTATTATAGGCTTGATAAAATGTAATCATACCAAGCTTATCATGAGACACACAAAAATTGATATTTAGTAATCTTGTTTTAACTTTCAGTATGAGCTTGGTCAAGTTAACCAAACATGCAACCTCTTTGTATTGATTTAAAGTCTTTATAGATTTGTTACTACTAATTTCTAATGTTGTGTGTGTGTATATGTTCACAAAATTGGCAGTTTTTTTCAGTAAACATATGTTTACTGTAAACATTCAGTCTTTCACATATGAAAAAAATCATTTTTAGTGAAGTATTTTTAATAAACCAAAAGAGCATTTGTTTGTGAATATATTGAGTATTTGTTTTGATTTTCATGTTAAGATGAATAATACTTTATCTCAGAAATCTGAAATTTTGTTTGTGTAATCTGATAAACTTCCTAAATACATTTAATATCTTTGTTTTTATCTGTTAAACTTTTTATTTTCTGCTATTTTTGCCATCCTAGTTTGTCTCTCAGACTGTAACCTCAGTTTCATTTTAGAGATTCTCATGTGTCCTCCATTTGCACCTCTGACCACTTTTTTTTTGTACCACCTTTCTCTTAAGACTCTCTTGTTCTTTTTACTTGCAAGAGTTGTTGCTCAGACATTTTTGTCTTGGATACCTACTGCTGTCTTTACCACAGGAATAGGTTGATTTTGTTGTTATAATTGCAAACCAGTTCTTCCTCTCCAAGAGGGTGATCAGATATTTTCTCCAATCACCTTCCTTTTCTTTCTGATTATCCTGACTATCAGTGTAATCTTGGTCATATTACTACCTTCTGATCATTCAATATTATTTTTTCTATCTGTGAGACTTCTCTCTTCTTGTAACTTACCTCTCTACATTTTGACCAGTTTGGTTAAACACATCACTCATTTTGTTTTGTCCTCCCCAAGAGATAAAACCTTTCTTCCTTTTCATGTTACTTGTAATCAGCTTTATCATATCTAGACATCTCTTGTCTCTAGTTGTTGAGATTCCCTGGATTAGATCATATAACTATATAAGTAAACAACCCCTAACAATTAATACATCACTTCACCTATATTGTTGTTTCATCTGCCTTAGGTTTTCATCTTCCTCCAATTGGCTTTCCCCAGTTGTTTTAGAGGCTCTAAGGATGTAAATCATTGGTTATTTCATTTTTTTTAGCTAACGTAACCACCTATAGTATATTTATACTGGAGATGTTGGAGTAGAAGAAAACAGTGTTTAGCCCATCTGCCACTGCTCACTGTTGAGAGGGGTTCTCTGCAAGACTGCTTTGGTAGTATATATGTGTATATATATGTAAAGAGAGGTTTGAAATTATCTTTACTATTTTAAAATTTAATAATTAAACAAAAACTATGCAGTTTTCAACATCTTGTGGACCAACTCAAAACAGTTTTTTTTTTCACTCCAGTGAATAGTGTTAACCTTTAAAATGGCAACAGTGTAAAAAGAAAAAAGGGCTTGTTTCATTGTATGCAGAGACAAAGTTAATGTTTGTGTTGTAGCCTAATTACAGATGCCAGTACGGGAAAGAACTGTGGAGGTTTGTTATGTGATACACACATATAGCAGATATCACAGAGCTAAAGATAGAATGATGGATGCCATTTAAAATTTAACTGTGAACATGTTACAGCAGAGGTGGACTGAAATTTAATATCATAACTGATATTAGACATGCTAGAGGCTATTGATGGTGCACATGTCGAAATATACTGACATGTCAGTAAAAACTGTTTGAATTGGGCTAAAAGTTGTTGAAAACTGCAGGTTTTTTTTCCATGTTAAAATAGAAAAGATAATTTTGAATCACCCCATGTATACATGTTTGTGTGTTACTTTTCAAGGCATATTTCTGGAAATAAAAAATCAGCAGCACTAAGTGCAATCCTGCCCTTGCACCTGGCCTCATTTGCAGTAACTCATTGCACAGTCTGTCATTGTGAGACTTATGCAGATAAGATAGTTTTTGTTCAGTCTGTACACTTCTTCATTGCCTATGTAATTTCTTCACTTCACGTTTCATTTAGTGGATGTGGGAGAATCCTTGCTTCACTAGTCCAAAATTCTTGAGAAGGTCAATAAAGAAAGTTTCTCCGTGGATTGATATAATCCCACTGAAATGAGACTGAATGGATCCACCCTTCAGTTAGAAATAGTGCTGAAATGTTTACTTGGTAGTGTAGTATAGGCCTCCCCTACAATCAAACTTGCCAACTGCCTGTTTTGATATTTCATATTGCTACTTTTTCACACACAGTGCAGCTTGACTTACTGCCCTTGCCACACATGTTGCTAACCAATTTTCATATCAGTGGATCATGTTGTTGTTTTTTCTGTATAAAACATTCAGTGATAAATAATTTAGAAAGCAGAATTAATCAACAAAATTAGAGATGTATCTGATTTGTTAAAGGATGAAAATGTTATCTTCAGTTAATATAATACAGTCAGAAAAGGTGAAATTTTGAAATACATGTTTATATAATACACATATTTGTGTTTTTTCTAGTACTGACAGTTACAAGAATGACAATGAGTAAAAAATACACATGTTCAGACAATGAGGGGGAATTATAATTTTTGCCACCAAAAAGGTACGAGGTATGTCATCCATCATGCATCAGTGGTTATACACACACACACATGTATATATTGTTTTAAATTTTAAAAAAAACCTCTCTGTTCCATGAATTCATACAAAAATAAAGATCATTAACACAAGTCTGAAAGTATTTAAGGTGCTTTCATGACAGTAAATTATGATATGATGAAAATTTTGTTTCATTATATGTTTTATTTGTGAAAAGAAACACTTAAACTTTTTTTAATGGAAAGCTAATTATACAAAGTTTTCTTTTCATTCACACCTTCTGCACCAGTTATTTGATCTCATAATACAAGATGTGAAAAAAATTTAAAAAATGACATCCTTAAATTATTTTTCCTTTACAGAAATATGCTAGAAATAAATGACCTTATAACACCAAATTCTTGTTTTTGTTAATTCGTCACTAAATATTTCACTTTACAGCTTTTTCAGGAGCATTCCACAAAAACAACAAATGATAACTGATGTTACAAAGTTTATAATGGCTTAAATGTTTGATGGATCTATATTGTAATATCCTTGGTAATCTTAAACACCTCAATCAAATCCACTCTAATCCTTTTATTCTCCATATAAAACAAGGAAATTTAATCTTTCCTCATAGGATAATCTCATCATCCCAGGTATCATTATAGTGACTCTTCCTTGAACTTTTTCCAACAATTCAATGCTCCTGAGGAATGGAGACAAAAACTGTACACAGTACTCTGAATGCAGCCTTACAAGCAATGATCTGTAAAGTGAAAGAGTAATATCCTTTGTCATGCATTTAGTGTTTCTATAGATGATACCTAAAATCTTATTAACCCCATTGCTCGCTATAATACACTGTTTAAATTACTTAAGTGATTTTCTTTACCACAACACAAATATTTTTCTTTAGCTATAGTAGTTAATGTATTCCCATTTAAATAATAACAATAATTTGAATAATAAAACCTACACATGCAGCTCCTTACATTTTAGATAGATAAACATCACCTGTCATGTATTGGCCCAGTGGATCAAATGATCAAACTTTCCCTGCAAGTGTGGAGCATCTCTGCTACAGTTTGCCATCCCAAAAATCTTCCCCAGTGTGGATTCCTGTACATGGTGAGGGGACCTCCCAGGGAGGGTTCTGTTCTTTCAGTTTACTTCGTCTGGGATCTAAACATCCACCCACATGTTTGCCATGCATGGCAACCTGTGAAGGGGAGGAGATGATCCTGGTGGTTGAGGGGTCTAATCTTAACACACCACTTTGGCCTTGAATTCCTGTAGACGGGCAGCCTTGGGGTGGCCCCTCTTGGGTCATTCTGCTTTTCCACCCAGGCTAGGGTCAGCCAAGTACCAGTGTTGGATGTTCTCAACAGGTGTTGTGGACATTGTATCTGATGCTGGTATTTGGGTATAGTGCTCATGAAACTCTGGCATTGCTGCTGTGTTTAAAAATGATTCATAACATTACTTATCCTGAGGCTCGAAACTTGTTGTTTACCACCTCATTTTGGACAATGCTGCTACACTTTGTTCCACAACTACAGTGGGAGTGTAGACAGATCTCTCTGTATTTCCAAAAGAATCATTCTCCAAACAGATGACAAGTCTTTTGACCTCCATGGTTGTAAAAGTTGTTGAATCAACTTCAACTCCCATCTCTGTCCCTTGCGTACATTCCAACAAACCCCAAGATTCACATTTTTTGGGTCCAGGTACAGGCATTTCCTCAGATACATCTTCTTCTCCCACCCCAAGATGCTCTCTGGTGGCCAGGAAGCAGCTGATACCTGTAGCATCACCAATACTTTAGGTGAAAGCTTTTGCTGGGTATCTAGCACTTCTGCTTCTTCTTCCACCTTCTTGGCCATCAAGACTCGGGCAGAGCAATCACCTCTTTCCTTTCAGGCTGATCGTCTCTATGACTATAATCATCTCTTTACACTGGTGGAACATCTATCTCCTGCTTCTCATGCTATTCTTTTGATTGTTTTTAACCAGATCTGACAGGAGAATGTTTTTGCTTGCCTGGGGCCAGGCTATTGTCCTACTTTTCTCTAAGCCTGGGAAGGATCCCAAGATTCCTTTAAGGAATGTAAGACATTAGAGAGGATGGTTAAGCTCATGTTGTTTGGTTCTTCAAATCAAACAACCTCCTCTCACCCACCGAGTGTGGGTTCTGAGAACAGCTGTCCACCATGGACCACCTGATTCAACTTGAAACATCAATCAGAGAAGCCCTTCTCAAATGACAACATCTTGTATCAATATTTTTTGACATTGAGAAGGCTTATGATACCACATGAATGTATGGCATTTTGCGAGATCTCCATATATGTGGGTTGCATGGCCATTTGCCCATTTTTATTTAAAAAAATTTTAATGGAAAGGAGATTCCAAGTTTGTGTGGGTTCAACACTTTCCTGTTCTTTTCTACAGGAACTTGGAGTACCTCAGGGCTGTGTGTCACACTTTTCAATATAAAAATTAATGCCATCACTGAACAACTCCCTCTCACTGTTGCAAATGGGCTCTATGTCAACAACTTTCACATCTCATGTCAGTCGTTGAAATGAGGTATATTGAGCTGCAGCTACAGACTGCCCTCAGTTGTTTACTGAAATGTACCACAGCAAATGACTTTAACTTCTCTCTCTCTCTAGAACTGATTGCATGCACTTTTGCCACTAACAAGGTATTGACTTTGTTCTTGAACTCCGTATTGGTGAAATTAAGCTGCCTGTGGTCCCTGAGACAAAGCTCTTGGGGCTTATCTTTGACCATAAGCTGACTTTTATACCACACATTAAGCAGCTACAGGTCAAATATACAAGAGCATTGAACATCCTTTGTGCCCTCTCTTCCACCACTTGGGAAGCAGATCGACATTCTATGCTAAAGATATATCATGCTCTTATTCGATCGAAACTTGACTGTGGATCACTGGTCTGTGGCTCTGGCAGACCATCAGCTTTAAAGATGCTAGACCCTATTCATCATCAAGGATTTTGGCTCTGCACTGGGGCTTTCTGCACTTCCACAGTTCAGAGCTTATATAAGTGTCTCATGAACCTTCTTTGCACCTCCTCCATTTGCAACTGTCTTTACTATATGCTTTGAAACTTCGTTCTTTACCAAAGCATCCTACCTGGGGTTGTATTTTATTTCCTCAGTGGGCCATACCTTTTCAGGATGGTCAGCTTATCCTGCCATGGCTTTTTACAATCCCCAATTATGACCTATCTTTAAGTCATCTGAGAAAAGTAGACATTTCCTGATACTGTCTGCTATTTGCTAAACATCTTTCGAACCATCCTTCCATTCCTATTTATACAGATGGTTCAAAGCTAAGCAGTACTCAAACTGCACTATTTATACTGACCTGTTTAGTTCTCTACTGGCCCTGGCATCATTTCATGTTGGTTCACACACTGTTCTCGTCGATATTCAAAACTGACTGGCCCATTTCTCTTTAACATCTACTTTTATCCAGTTTTTCTGGATACTAGGCCATGTTGGTATTTGTGGGATCTAGCTCACCAACACTGCAGCTCAGTCTATCTGTTCTGGCACTATCACCGCTGTGCCTGTCCCATACATGGACTATGGTCCTGTATTCAAGGTTCGGCTCTGTGCCAGCTAGCAGTCGACAAGCTTTTCCAAATAAAACCCAATATTGAAGTTTGGCTGTCATGACTCCATAAGGATTGGAAAGAGGAAGTAATTCTAACTAGTCTACACATTGGTCATAGTTTTTTAACTCATAATTTTCTTTTATCTGGAACTGATGCACCAGTGTCTAGTTTGTGTAACACTCAGATCACAATAAGCCACATTTTACATTTTTGCCTTTCTTACAACTCTCAACAATGGCATCATTTTAAACATGTTCTGCCCCAAAGTTTGTCCATAACGTTATTGGTGATGGTGACATTGTCCACCTTGGTAATGTTTTTATTTTTTTAATGGCCATTAGTCTTTATAATGCCATTTAAGTTTTTTAATTTATACATTTCACCTTTTTTAATGTGGCTTCCTTTTAAAAGTCACAGTTCATCTAGTTCAATTTGAAATTAGAAACTGCCATAACATTAAATAACTCAAAACCAGGACTGGAAAGGCCAAATTCAGGTGATGCTGCTATTTGAACTATCCATTTGAACTACCCATTAGTCATCCTGGTGAGTTATTATTATAATTTTGCTACATGTGTTTTAAACCTCTTTATTACACTCTGTTTTGAAAATGACCATCACATCAAATAACTCGAAACCAGGATTGGAAAGGCCAACTTCAGGTGACTGATGATGGTTTTTGTACTTACCTGTTAGTCTTCCTGGTGAGTTATGATAATTACAGTTACACTACAGAAAGTCCTTTACAACTTGAATTACTGTAGTTTTTTTTTAATATTGTAGACTAGATGTAAGAATTGGTTTTATGTTATTTATGTTGTTTTTTAAACTTTGTTTTGTTTTACCTTAATTTCCTTTAAGAATTTACTTTTTAACTTTTTACTGGATGTTTGGCGCAGATAGCCTAGCTGCTTTGTGCCATAAAACACTAAATCAACCAACCCAAAAATCTTAATGTTATTTTGATAGTCCTTCCATAGTCAATATCATTAATATAAATTACAAACAGCATAGGATCCAGCAGAGAGCCCTGAGTCACACCACCTGACATTGCAGTCCAGTCAGATTTAACTCTATTTATTACTGCTTTCTAC
Organism: Tachypleus tridentatus; assembly: GCF_004210375.1. NCBI lineage: Eukaryota > Metazoa > Arthropoda > Merostomata > Xiphosura > Limulidae > Tachypleus > Tachypleus tridentatus. Next base: position 76,175,969 of record NC_134832.1, on the reverse strand, counting down.
TGTTCAGCAAATTTTCCATCCAGTTTGATAGCATTCCCCCCACACCCAGTTACTTTGTCAAATACTTTCTAAAAATTAAGGTAAACCAAAGCCACAGTAATTTCCTTCATCAGTTTTTGAAGTAACATCCTCAAAGAATGTCAGAAGATTTTTTAAACAAGAATTTTCCTTAATGAAACCATGCTGGCTCTTTTGTTCTATATAAAACTGCTTTAAGTGATTATACAGTATAATTCCATAGCATTTCCAACTACTGATGTAAGACTAATTGGCCTATAATTGCTTATACAATGTTTATCACTTTTAGATATTGGACTAACATTAGCCACCTTTAGTCTTCCACTACTGACTGAACTATAAAAATTTATAACTTTAAGTGATTATACAGTATAATCATACTTTCCAAAGCATTTCCAACTACTAATGTAAGACTAATTGGCCTATAATTGCTTATGCAGTGTTTATCACTTTTAGATATTGGACTAACATTAGCCACCTTTAGTCTTCCACTACTGCCTGAACTATAAAAAAGTTAAGCTAATGGTTCACAAATAAAATATTTAGATTGCTTTAAAACTATGAAAAAAGTTGTCTGGTTCATGGGACTTGTCAATTTTTAATTTTCCAAACTTTGATTTTTTTATTTCAGTTTTTTCCTGTAAATTAAGTGCTGTGGTTTAGATATATTTGTATCTTCCTTTGTAAAAACTGAAGATAATAAATAGTTTGATAAATTTACCATTTCATCATCTTGTGAGTTCAGTTCTCCATTATCATTTTTAAGAGGCCTAAGCCACATCCTCATTTTGTGCATCATATACTTAAAGAATTCTTTATTATTTGGTTTAACTCTCTCCTTCATATACACTTTTTGCACCTTTAACTTTCTTCTAACCAGTTCTCTTGATATCCTGTACTCCTCCAAGTCATTATTTTCAGTAAGTTTAAATTTCTTTAGTTTATTATATTTATTCCTTATATCATCTTTTAAACATTTACTAAACTATACTAGCTTGTTCTACTTCACCCCATCTTTTTTTGTTTATGTATTGAACAGAATATATATGTTCTATATCAGTTTTTCCCTTAGGTGTACCATTTCCCCATGTCAGATCAAGATCCCCTTCCAACTCTTTAGTCCAAGTTACAAATGCCAGATCAGTCTTATTCCATCAGAACTGGCTTTCTTGAAATTTGGAATCATGATTCTGTTCTTCCTCAATTCTGCAGGGTGGTCTGTAAGTCTCTACCCATCCATATGTTATTATGTTATATTCAATAATACTAATGATGAGTTGAAGGCAGCTGTTACTGCAGCATTTGGAACAATAACCCCTGCTATGTTGAGGAAAATGTCTCACAGAACATGGTGTTTGCATAATATTATGCAGTGAGAATGAGGGATAGCACACACATACACTGGATACATAAGATATATGGATGGGTAGGGACTTACGGGCCACCCTGTACGTATAGTAAAATACCAAACTTAATAGTGCAAAAGGTCACTTGTACAACTCTGTCTGTCATATTCACATGGTATGCTAATATTAAATCTAATATAGTTTCCTTTCTTATAGATTCTGTCATCACGTGGTATATAAAAGTATTGTGAACAATTTACAAAAACCTATCCCCCTTACTGTGAAATGTTCCCACTCAATGTCCACCTCTAAAATTAAAATCTCCCATTGCACCATTGAATTGAAAAGATTATAATAATTTTTCCACATGTTAAAAAATTCAGAGTTGAGATTATTCAATACAAAAATTTAATTTTATACATAAAAAATTTAGAAAATTGTAATTTTTGATTTTGGTTGATTTCAACAAGCTCAAACAGAATTATCAGACATTATTTTTTTGGCACACTAAAATCTATATTTAAGTGCATTCTTTTAATATTTTCCTTTAATTTAAGAAATAAACTTGTATATAATATTTAAGTTTGAATTATAATCTACATTTTGATTCCAAATTTAACATAAATTCATAAAATAGTAGTTCAGTAAAATTTTGAATGCAAGTCAACAAATGCAGTGATGTGGCCTTTGACCCTTGACCTGTCATGAAAAGGTTAATGAAAAAAATCAGCATGACTTCTATTTCGGTGGATATTTCCTTAGAGGTCAGAACAATATACAAAAGTTTAGTTTAGTGATATATTGCAAGAAAAAAAAGTTTGTGAACAGTTTTCACAATTATAGTTTTGATGATTGTTTGTTTAAAAGCTTGTTTTATTAGTTTAACAATTAAGTTAAATTGTAATATTGTAGTATAATAGAAAAAATGTTTTTATGAACAAGATGAGGTAAGCTGAGTTAAATCATTTTGCACTTAATTGTATTGAGTTTTGTTTTCCTGTGTTGAGCATTGTTTAATTTAAGCCTTATTGGCTCAATTAACTGCTTAAATGGGCAAATAAAAATGACTAAATGAATGTAAAACGAGTTTAAAGTTTATTACATATGCATATGAACCTTTCTTATTAACAATTTAAAAAAGTTGGTTTACTTTTTATTTGGATATTTTAAAAAAAGGTATTCTTACTGTCTGCCAATGGTCATAATCACCGTGAAACTTTATGCAGTGCTTTTCAAATCAAAACATGGAAAAATTTAATGTTTTATAAACAAAAACTTTGCAGAAAAGTTTAATAAAAATGTAGGATGCCATCAATATTAGTAACTTAAATCTACAACGTATGCAAGAAAGTGCATCACAGTGGTATCCCTTGTATTTTAAAGTTGTGAACTCTTCAAAATGTCACACACAAAAATATTTTATTTGCAGAAGTGTCATAATATGAAGAAATTTCTTCTGAAATTTCAAAGTATTTCATCTATTCTTTTTGGTTTTGCAATATGGTAAAGCAAACCAGTGAAATCATATAACAGGTGATGCACGTGGACATGATAGGTTTAAAGATTTTTTAACATTTTATTTAATTTTATTGTAATATCTTTCAACAGTGCTGTAATAAAAATATGAACAATTAAAATCACTGTATTCTTTTTTAGTGTACTTTCTCACACATTTCAAACAAATATAAAAATTGTAGGAAAGTTAAGAGATAAGTAGGTAAAAGATGAAGCTCTGTACCTTTAGACAGAAATGTAGTTAACCTTGTGTGCATGAGTAGAGGTCAAGATGTGCATGCTCAGACATTGCATAAAAGTACCATCTGACATATTCTTCATTTGCTGTTAAGAGTTATCAACATTTCAAACTACTCCACATTACTGATTTCACAACAGTTTATGTTGGAGAAAATGCCAGATACAGATTTTGAAAAAGAAATAGATGTGTATTTAGGAGGTTGTAGAGACTATGCAATTTGCAAATGGTATCATGGACAAAAATATTTTTAAGTTTCACATGAACATCACCTTGCTCCTTAACTTGTCAGAGTTCAAGTCACACTGACATCAACATTTTATGGATGAATCTTTAATACAAATATTTTATTGTTAAAATATCTGAATTTTTGTCTGTTGTTACAAAAAGCTTGCCATAATTTGTGAAAGTATATTTTGTAAATTCAGAATTATAATCAACATTATTTTATCAATATGGTGAAGTCTATCGGTGCATATTCCTTTAGTTCATTAAGGGATCTTTGACTACATTTAGGTTTTCATCTTCTTCTTGCATCATACTCATTTGATTTTTTTTTGTTAAACTATGTAACTGTTTGAGAAACCCCTTCATGAATCAGCAGCTTTCACTTGTATTGAAACATGTTTCAGGTTAACATTTGCAAAGTTTATTTCACATTCTTGAACTTAATTGCTGATGAAAAATGGTGGTGTTTCATTGTTTACTCTGATCTAAGTCCAAGTGTTTAGTGTTCTTGAATGACGTAAATATAACTAACTTGACAGCTTGCTTTGGCTATATTTTTTAATTAAAGATCAGTATTTCAGTATTGTGTAGATTACAAAATACATATTTAACAAGTAACAGTACCTTTGGTCCTTTAAAGGACATTTGTATGTTTAGTGTATAAAAACATTCAATAAAAATATTTAAAGCAAAATATGTGTAATATTTAATGATTACCTTATACAAGCCTTGACAAATATTTTCAGATTTAGGAGCCATCCCAAAAACTCAGGAGCCAGGTGTGCCTAATCTAACTTCACAACTGTTTGTACACTAGTGACTTAATTATCTGCTCCTCTGTTACCCATAATCCTTGATCATTCCCAGTTTTTGTTTTCCTCAGATTTTCTCAGAATAATTGTGCCTTTACAATAGTAGAAATTAATTTCAGTTGCGAAAACTCGGGCATTGCATGATATCCAGGGATTTTGTTTGCATGATCTGGCTTGTGTTCAACTAATAAGTTGGCTTAGCCTTGCCTGTTTTATTTTTAACTGTTGAAAGGGGAATACAAAATATTTGTAGTTTGGTTAACTGTATTTGATTAGTAATTAAAAACACAATAAAGTACACATTAATATTTCTTAAAGATTTCATTCAATTTCAGATACATGTTCAGGTTGTGTTGGGGTGCTGCCCAGTTATGTATTGCTCATTTTGTCAATTCCACTGTCATCAACTATGTCATCAAGTAAGGAGAATGTAAATTAAAACCTCTGTTTTCAGATTCTGATCTCCTTCCTTTACTAGGCTTATGATCACAACATGACAGTTCTGGCATGTCATGTTTCTGGAGTTACGTACCTTGTGGTCAATGGCTTTTCATGTCTCAACCAGGTTCTCCCCATTGATGGTTCCTCTATCAGCAGGTTTTTCTGGGGGTATGTTCTCAACTAGGAACATTATATGCATTTCCCACTCACTGGAATGCCAAACTTTTTTCCTTTTCAGTCTCCAGTTCCTCACCTTTTAGCTCTAAGGATAGAGACTTTCAGTCAGGTTTGGAAGGGTCTTCTCCTATATGCATACTCATTGATTAAGCTCGTCTCATGAGTTTTTTCCTTTATTCAGATCATTCCTTATTGTATTTTGTTGATTGCTCCATTTTGGCTGGCTCATACATTGTTTCCTTTGCTCTGGCCCTTACTGGTGCAACAACTTCTGACTATATCTTGGTTCTGATTGCTCTTCTGAGGGCCATAACTGTACATTTTTCATCTCAGCATTGCCACACTCCAATATCGTGTATGACTTTTGTCTGGTCCTGTGTATCAGTTTCTTGCCTGTACCATTCACTCTTGTTGCTTGTCTGTGTGTTGGTCTTACTTCAGATTTTGGTCTATTGGTCTTGGTTTCCAACCACTCCATCCTTCTGTTTCTTTCTTGTCTTGGTTCTTTATCTGGTGTTTGATCAGGTATTATCTGTTGCAACTGTTGTTCTTCATTGAACTGCCCTGTCACACAGATTCCATTCTCCCATTTCCAGAAAGTCTTCTCTTTTCTGGTTATTTTTCTCCTTTTCCCTTCCTTTTGTCTGGCCCCTTCACAACATTTCTTTGTTCTACTGAATTGGGATCTCCATGTTGTCTGTCAAGTCTTCTCCTGCTCTCCCGTTGAATGCATTGTGATGTATTCTTTGTACTGTTTTCCCTTAAGACTTATTTCCTTCCTTTTTAGCTTGTTGTCATCAATATCATTCTGATATTTATACCATTAATATTTCTTGGATTCTTTACCATTCCTGATATGTTATTTGTTATTTGGATTGAGCCTCTCTTCCTCATATATCACCTGACTTTTATCCTAATTTCTTCATTTTCCCACCTGTACTCTCGTTCAGAACCACATACATCTGCTTTGTCTAGTACATTCCCTGCTATGTTATATGGCTCATGCTGACTCTTCTCATGATTTTTATTCCTCTCTATTTGTTTCATGGATTTCCTTTATTTTCCAGTTCCCAGTTGCTGGAGTGGTGGACCCTGGAAGTTTCTTCAGGAGAGGGGTTTGTTCTTTAAATTAAATCAAAATTCAGAGGTCATGTGTACCCTTTCAGTAAGAAGAGGGCTATCATCATTACAATGTTTTGTTCAATAACAACATCCTTGATCCAAGGTGCTTCACCTGGATGTTTTTGTCCAGGGTGACTGCACTTGTTGGTCACACAATCAGTTTTTTAAGCAAGGTGCTTATACTGGATGTTTTCTTCAAGGATGGACAGCACTTGACATACTAATTTATGCAAGGTCTTTCCATTGATATTTTCCAGTAGATGGACTGTATTTGGCATAATCCAGTGTATCTCAAGGCACTTCATCTGGATGCTCTTGCCTAGGTAGACCACACTTTGTCTATTCATATATATATTTTAATTCTAGCCACATATAGTTATATCTAATTTCCAGGCACTTTCCTAAATTCTGTCACTGTGTCATGTGCTCATGTTCGCCCCATATGTAGGACAATTTAAGTACTATTTGTTTTTCGGGGATGGAATATGTACTACATGACATGATGCCTGTCTATTAAGTTCTGCCATATGTATCTTATCTTCTTCGTCACTGGGCAAAGAGCATACCTGTTCCAGAAGTAATGCTGTACCCCAGAGATGTGCCTCCTTTTATAATTGTGGCATACTTGTTCATTCACAGTGGTTGTTGTCTGCTTGTTTGATTATTTTTGTGCCTTCCCCAGCCCCTTCATCTTTGTAATGTGTGATTCTAGCTTTAGGTGAGAAGAGGTAGTACTGTTTCATGAAAATGTATTTCTGATAGGTATTTACCTCATCTTATCTACTTCCTACCCTTACTCCCTACTGATTTGTTGGTGTTTCTGATTTGTTTCTGCCAATTCTTGAAAGTGAGGATTGTGCTAGAATGGTAGAGGGAGCTACCTGAGTATGATTGGTGAAGGGTGGTCACATAATCAACACATGTTGCTGTGATGGTGCAAAAATGAAGGGGCATAAAAGACTGGTGCACTGTTTGAAATTTTAACAATTTCTTAGAGGGCAACTCAAGGTCAAGATAGCTTTGGGTGAAAGGAAGTTAAGTACCCATTGGAAATACATTTTCAGTGTTATAGTATGTACTATCTTTAAACTGGTTATTCAGATTTTACTCTGCATTTGTTTGTCTTGTTCCTGTGTCTAGTTCTATTTTATATGAAAAAAATTCTCTCTCTTCCTGGTTTATGAACATAATCATTGAAGTTATTCCCACTGACACATATGGAACTGTTTTTGGTGGTTGTGTTCACACTTCTTCTTTGACCATTCCTTTTTCTTTAGGACTTGGGTAACTGAGAAGGGAAATGGATATTTTGTTTTATATCCTTTCTTAATTTCAACTGAACACATTTAATCTTTCCTGGACAGCAGCATTTTTTTGCTAGTGTATGCAAGATATGCTTCATATTGTGACCATTCCTCATTAGATGAAACTTCTCATTATCAAGATTTATGATGATATATGGTAAAGGTTACATAATGTTTCTGGGTAAAATTTTATAGTTTGGCTCCTGACTAAGTCTTTGGCAGTTTTGCTGTACACTAGTAAACCTGCATTGAACTGTTTCATCCAAATTTTGTTCATAAAATAATTTATAACAAAGCTTCTGCTAAAGAGGATAAATCAGTAGATACATATTTGTGTACTCATACATTTGCTGTTCTTTTTGTATTTTTGAATAGAATGAAGAAAAGACAGAAGATAGTGAGCGGTTTAAGTATTTTGACCCGGGCAACCATTGGTGTAAACTCTGCAATGAAGTTTATGCAACTGTTCCTCAGCTGTTTGATCATCTGCACAACAGTATGCATAAACAGGTATGTGGAGAAGAATACAAAACTGGTATATCTGGTATTAACTTTCTTACTTTGACTTTCCTTTTAAAATTCTCATAATTTAATTCTGTTTGTTTTTTGTACATTTATAATTTATACCATATTTGCTGTTTTCTAAATTATTTTCTTCACTTATAGTTTATTGAACACTGTTAACTAGTTTTATAAATAATAATATCTGTACAAACTAACAGAAGTGAAGCTCATTGTGAAAAACAAACATATTTCATTATTTGTTGTATTGTACTTTGGAAAGTTTAAAGCTTGTAGCCCTTTTTTCTGAAATTTTATGCATTTCTGCTCATTTTCTAATGTTATCCCACCTTCAGCTATATATTGAGGAAGTATATTCCTTCTTAGTTGTGTGTGAAGAAAGTGACCATCACTGTTTAGTTGCACTTACATAGTTGTATAAACAACTATATGTGAATAATAACTTCTAATCAGAGGAAACTATGTACTTACTGGAGTGAAAGTAAAAGTCAATCTGACCATTAGTATAGCTAATTAAATGTACTTTTCTTACATTTCTACTTATTAAGATTAAAATGCATTATTTTATTATGTAGATATTTTTGTTGTTGAAGTGTTTTTTGTTTTTTTTTCGTAAATCCAGTAACATTTTATGAGGTTTAGCCAGCTCAAGAGATTTTGATTATTTCTAAGTAGAAACTTAAAGGAAAATAAAAAATTATTATATGTTATAGATAAACTAGTATAACCAATGTAATTAATGAAAACAACATTAAATAAGCAAAACAGCATACCCTGCTAAGAGGACCCCACACTACAACACTAATTCTTCTCCTAAAGTATAGCCTTTGGCATATGCTTCTTTGGAAATTAGAATCTTGCTTTTTCTGATACCACAGTTCACCAAAGAAAATCAATATGCTATTCTTACTGTGTAGCATTAAATGTTACTTCTGTAACAGTTCAAGCCTTATCATTTAATTTAAATTTGTAGTGTTTATGAAGTACATACAGATTATTATTATTAAACTACATAAACAGTGGTAATCTACCAGACAAAGTTATTTTTCCTCTTTCGATGTTTAATAGTTTTCTCATAAAAGAATAATGAAACTTGCATGTAACATTTTAAATATTTTAAGCATAAATTCATTTATTTATTAATAATTATTATTAAGAACTTCTGAATGAAAGTAAAGAGTCTTTTAATAAACATCTACCACTCTAACTTATGTATCCAATGCTAATGAGGCCCTTCACCCAAGATCAGAGCTCTTAACATTATGTGGGATATGACAGAGTATCTTGTTGTGTTAGTGTTCTGAGAAACAGTTATTAATTTTGTCTTATTAAACTTTGATTCAATTAAAAATACCATTCCAGTTAACAGTTTTAAAAGCACCAAAATGGTATCAACAGAAACAGTAAGGCACTACAAGTAAACATTTATGTTAAATTTGGAATAGGCATCCTTCTTCATCTTTGTGGGACAGCTTAATTCAAAAGATGGTATAAGCCATAAAGAGATAGAAAGAAGAGATAGTTAGATTGGCATTCGGTAAAATGTGACAGCTGCTTAGGAATAAAAATGTTTGTCTATACACTAAAGTTAGTACAATAAAATACTAGAACTAGTCATCACTAATTAGTGCATCAGTGAAACAATGGAGAAAAGTCTTGAGGCTTTTGAGATGTGGATGTGGAGAAGAATCCTGAATATCTGTAGGACACAATAACGTTAAACAGGTACTTATAAAAGAGCTGGCTAGAAGAAAGAATTAATGAAAAGAAAGACTGTGTACTTTGTATATGTAGTAAGATATATAACTCTTCAAAACTTCATGTTGACAGTGATATTGAAGGGATAAGAGCTTATAACAGACAAAATCTTAAAGCTGATAAACAATGGCATTAGGTATATGAAGAAGAAAGACACAACCTCTCTCATAAGAGATGTGAAAATGGTAATCAGTCTGAATCTAAGAAATACTAAAAAGCTATCATTGTATAATCCAGTCATTGTGAGTCATGCAGTGAAACACATTTCTTACTGAATGGGTAAAACAAAACCTCTACAGAAGAAAAGACAACCTCTTTTGTCAAAATCAACAGATGTACTTTTCTGTAGGAAATCAACATATAATTTTTTTTGTCTTCATCCAGAATTGTGATTTGATTACTGAAGCAAATGTTTAATCCTCCTATTATATACAGTTATATCTATTTACTTGAGCATAAAAGAGATTTTTTTATGTTTCTTTGCTAGTATTGTATTTATCTTTGTATTTATTTATAAATAAAATAGTAAATTTTGTGGTACAAGTGTTTTGTACACACACATACACACACTCTTCTCAGTATCATTCAGTGGTTTGAGGGAAACTATATGTTTTGCAAATTAATGCCCAAATTTTTTTATTATAATTTCACAAGCTAAGAATATCGTAACAATGGGTTAGTTTACAAAAAATACCCATTATTTCATTATCTCAACTGTGAAAATGGTGTCGGTCTATATAGATTATACACAACAGTGTAAAACGTCTTTAAGAGCAGTTTTCAAATATTTTGTGAAACAAAGATAAGATTAGCAGAGCAGACTCTCAAAATAAGAGTGTATACAAGAAAGTTGTTGAACAAAACCAGGATATGAAGAAATAAGGTATGTTAATTTTTAAATAATAAAAACATGTTTTTTACAATTGTAGTTGTTAGTATGATACATCTTCCTGTAGTTGTGAAAATAGTCAAATAGAACATCTTAAGGAAAGAAAGAAAGACAAAATGTATTATTTTGGGAGAATTTTGTTTCACCCATTTAAAGACCTGTTTGTGGAGTACTTGGTAGTTTCATTATAATGATTTTAATACGCTATAGTAAACTGGCTAGTTTTAAGACTTGACTGATAAAAGTACTGTGAAATGAGGGATTTTGAAAGTGCTAGTGTAAAAAGTGAAATAATACTCGCAATGAAAAGTTTTTTCTGGCAGTGGATATTTCTTGTGAAGTTGAATATAAAGAATGTTGAAGCTAAAGAAATTGAAAACAAATTGACTCTGAAAGTGACAAAGCACATTTTAATTTTGTTCATGCCAGTATACACCAATTATGTGCATATAAAATTTGATATATGAAATAACTATTTTCAGTTACTTAGCAAAAATTATCATTTAAGAACTAAGGAAACAAAAGACGAAAACATGTTTAGAAACAATATTTTAAGAACAGGCTTAGATGTAATGGTAATTACTTGATCAAGACAACTTAAGTAACTTCACATGTGGTACAATGGCTTTTAAGAGTGACAAGTGTGCACAGAAGATTAAAAATGGTTTGTCACATGTACTTATTACAGATCGGTGTATATAAGAATTCCTGGCACATACAAGGGAGTGAAAATGCTTAATGTAATTTTGTTGTGCATATATATCTGGACCAAGTCAGAGGGTATAAAAATATTGAGATATCTAAAGAATCTTAAAAATGTCTTGCATGACTGTTTTAAAAATAACATTAGTCTTAGCTGACAAATACTTTGAAAAATAGAATGTATAAAATTTGACAGACTTTAGTGAAGATTCTCTTGAATTCATTAAAATTTATCACAAAAAGCAGTTTGTGCTAATTCTCTATTTCAAGCATAGAGTGTGTCAGTGTTTTTATAGTGCCAACAAGGAAGTGAAATTAGTAGAAAACTGGATTGGATACTTATTTTTATTTGTGTGTAGCTATTATTTTTCACTTTCAACATAGTTTTATAACAGCATAAAATACATTTCTGATATAAATCATCTTTGCATTCTTTTGAGCCAGATATTATAAGTGAATGTTTGTTTTTGTTTTTTTAATATTTATTCTCAGTATATGAAAGATTTGTTCTTAATCAATTTTTCTTCAGTATTTGTTGTAATTTTAGAATGTGAAGTATGTATTTCATATATTCTTTTGACATTAATACTATTATTAATATTTGCTGTACTCACATGAAGAACATGCTGTATACTTGGACATATCACTTTATACCATAAAGGAAATGTGGTAAGATTTTATAACTTTTTTTTTTACTTGTGATTAAGGTGAAGTAGATGAACTTTAGTTCATATTGAATGTTCACGAATTTTTAATGTGAAAATGTTAGAAAATGGATGCTCTTGACCGTCCATGGGCTGCAGAGAATAAGAAAAAACATCCTGTTGAAAAGAATACTGCTCCAAAAATTCTTATTTCTTTGAAAGGTTAGTATTGTATAGGCATACTTGTATTAAAGGATTATTATTTTAAGTATTATATTTGTAAATTGTCTCATTAAGTGTATGGCTTCTAATGTTTTTGCTCATACATGTAAATGTTCTGTATAACAGAGAAATATATTTATGAATTTCAGTGAAAATTATTTCCTAATGCTGAGAGAACATTTAGTAAATTGTAGTAAATAGTACATGTTTATTGTAGTGAGTGTTTTGTAAAAAAATAGACAGAACAAGTTCTGCCCTGACTTAGTCTTCAGACTATACTTGCACACAGTTGTTCTTAAGTCAGTTCTGTTCCAACTAAGGTATAAGCTTAGGGCTAAAGCAGACAATTCCCTGTTGCAACTATTAAAGCTGCTATTGAATGTTATCTGGAATTAATGCCATAAATTGAATTTGTATATGTTAGGTTATGAAAATGTAAGAAATTGTGAAGGAAACTTATAAATATCAATAAGACAACAGCTACTTATGAGTAAGGCCAGAGTGGATAAGGCACTCAACTTGTAATCAGAGGGTTGCAGGTTTGAATCCCCGTCACACCAAACATACTAACCCATATGGAGGTGTTATAATGTGACAGTCAATCCCACTATTTGTTGGTGAACGAGTAGCCCCAGAGTTGGCAGTGGATGGTGATGACTAGCTGCCTTCCCTCTAGTCTTACATTGCTAAATTAGGGACGGCTATAGCAGATAACCCTCGTGTAGCTTTGCACAAAATTCAAAAACAAAAGAAACATGTAGATATACATTGAAATCAACCTTTTTTTTGGGGGTGAAGAAATCAAGTGGAAAAAGGAAAAAAAAACTGTTGAGTTCTAGAATCTTTAAAGGAATGGGTAAAGACAAATAATGTAAAAACAAATTGGAATTTTTTAAAATTAAAAAATACAAATATCTACTTCATTAAAGCAACAAAAATAAATAAAAGAACAGTGGATATTTGAAAGAGATTAAAATACCCAAAATTTTGGAATATAAAATATTAATTCTAAGGAAAGAAAAGAATTACAAATGTTAGGAAACAAAATTATACTATTATTACAATGTCAGATAAAAAAGAAGTAGTAGTAGTTATAGATAAATATTATTAATTTGAAAAACAAAAAAGTTAAATATTTATGAAATATTGTTTTGTTTAATTTTAAGATTGGCTAATGAATGTTTGTTTTGTTTTGTAATGTTTATTTTCAGTATATGAAAGTTTATGTTCTTAATCAGTTTATTTATAAGAGAAATTATGTAAACATTTTTACCAGAAGAGCTGCAAATATTCTACAGTAATAATTGTAATTAATAATAACAGACAAACTTTAAAAATCTATAATCACTCTGGACTAGTAAGTCCTACGCGTTACATAGGTCACCATTAACCCCCATTTTTCATAGCAATACTTGATAGGTATTTTTGTGTCGTATAGTGTCTGCATAATAAGAATATAGGTGTGAAGAGTAAAATGTTTGGGCTATTGCCTTTCTAGCTTCAGTGATGTCAGACTTTTTTTTTTATTAATTCTATGGAGTGTAACCAGTTTTCTCTCAGTATTATAAGAAAATAATGTGTAACACCAAAAGTGTATAAAATTCTCTTCACATTGATGTGTACAGAAATGGAATAAATAGTTAACAAAATAGTGGTTTTGAAACTTCTTACCAAAAATTGTGTATTGCAGTTTTGCATAAAAATTAGGCATTGTACTGTGTAAACATTGATAACAGAAACAGTTTTAATGTACTAACAGTGCCTAATTTGACTTCATTTTAAGGGGGAAAAAAATTCAGGGGAAGTTTGTACATACTGGTGTTGAGGATAAAAATTGAGTATTTTATGAAGCTGCATATGACTAGATGCAACATTTGTGATTTCAGCATACCAATCTTTTTATGGTGTATGCTTATACTGACTGTATAATAAATGTAGAAAAGTAATTGTCATTTCAATATTTTATTTGCAAGTAACACATTTCCAAGGATAACCAAAATAAAAGAAGCAATAATAGAGATCAACAAAAATAGAAAATGAACATAAAAATGATCACTATATAAGTATATAACAAGTTTGAAATTAATACTGGAAATACTACCATGAAGCCAATGCAGTGACAGTTACTACTTAGCATCCTTTATACTTGGCTAATATCATGTAAAATGATGTCAATAATGTTCTCTAATCTGCATCATTGTCATCTGAATCAGTGGAGACCTCCAAATCATTAATTTCAAAGTCTGTGTTAAATTCCACTTCAGCATTGTCCCATTGTAAAATGTTGTTCTCCTTTTTTTTTTTCAAACCACGACGGTTTGAGTTTTTTATCTTCATGCATCCAGTCATGGCCATCTGTTGGACTTGGAATATTTGCTTGCTTCCAAGTAGTAACCTGATAATTAATGTGTCTGATGTGTTTAATCAGCACTTTTACACAAGGCTGACAGTTTCATCAGATCCACCACATTTCCTGTAAGAGAGGCAAAATACATATCGTCAGTATATTTCTGGTGAGCTTTTGACTTACAAGGAGAACTTAAACTCTTCTGCATATTCTTAGGAACAGTTCAGTAAATTCCCTAAGCTAGAGAGAACTGATTGGGATACTGACATTTGGAGAACTTTAATTGAGTGCATATTACCTATATCCTTGAACACTTGTTGTGTTGAAGCAAGTAGAGCCATCAGAACAATATAAAACCCTTGACCATAGCCACATACAAGTTCTGTTATGTTTATGAGCTAGAGTAGGTACAAAATATATCAGAATCTTTCCTGAATATTTTTCCTTAAAATTAAATCAAATTAGGCATTACTAGTACATTAAAATTATTTATGTCATCGATATTTGAATTGTATAATGCATAGTTTTAATGCAAAACTGTAATTTGCAATTTTTTGGTAACAAGTTTCAAAACCTGTATTTTGTTAATCGTTTCATCTATTTGCACATATTATACATCAACATAAAGAGAATTTTATCCACTTTATATGATATGTATTGTTTTGTTACATAATGCAAGTAATGCTACAGTATGAACATCAATCTGGCTACACTGCATAGGTTTAGTCACACTCATAAAATGTCTGAAGCAATATAATCCCTCCTATTGTAACTGAAATCAGAAAAGTAGTGCATCCTAAAGTTTTACTGTTAATGTCATTATTCTCATTCAATAGATTCTATAGAATATAAAAATAACCATAGGGTATTGTTGTGGGAGTTGACCCTTATGTAACCAATGAACTAAATTCTTCATTTAGGACCCTTGCTGTTACCAGTATTTTCAGCTTTTAAGTAGCAAAATAAGTAAAAATATCTAGGTTACTTAAGATATCTGTACAGCCTGTTAAGTTTTGTCTGGTTGTATCTACTATCTGCATAATATTCTGTAAATAAATTGTAACCTAGGTTTTGGTTTGGGTGATTAAGCTGTATGTAATTGATAAAAAGCATTTATTAAAAGATCCCTTATGAATGTTGAACATCTCTCTGATAATGTATGCTAAAGCTATGGTTTATAACTGATAAGCTGTTAACATTTCAATTTATACCACTAGGGAAGCCTGTTAATATCTTTGTTGAAAATATTATGTAAGATAAGCTTAAGAATAACTGGTTATGCTGCTTAAGCTAGAACTAAAATGTTATATTGAACATGATAGGAAATTTTATGCAAAAACATACTAAGCATGGTGTATCGATATGTCTCCAATTCTTCGATGTTTTTCTCATCTCAGAAAAAGCAACAGCAGAAAATAAATTTTAAAATATTTTTATCATGGCATTTTATTGTGTGTAGTAGCTGCTGTATTGATTAATAAATTCAATTTTGAGCCTGTATGTTTAATAAGTTAAGCAGTTACTATTAAACAGTTTAAAATACTGAGAAAAGAAAGAAGCTTTGGAAAATAATGTGTTTTTCATAATGTAGAAAAACTTGCTAAGAAAGTTAAGAGTTGAATGCTAATTTGAAAAGAAAAAATAAGAAAAGAAAGTTAAATTGTTGCTTAGTTCATCTTACATAGTTGAAGATGTTTCTAGAAACAGTGTGGGAATAATTATAACAGAGGTGTGATTTATTTTATTACATAAAGCAAATGTTATTTGAATTTGATTCAGATCGCATGAGGAAATAATATGAATTCCCAAAATACGTTAAGGCTTCAGTTAATAAGAACTTTTGAAGCTTTGTGTGCTATTGAGCCTTGCATCAAACTTGAACTAACCTATATGTTCTTAAGTGGCCATAACTATTAGTGTATTGAGGTGAGTTGAGAAATAAACTTGTATGCTCAGTTAAGACAAAGAAAATATGTTTGGTACACTATGGAATCTCCGGGTAGAAGTGTAACATGTTTTTACAATATAGTTTGGTTTTAGTTTTCACCCACAAGTAACTTTTTGTACTACTTATCGATATTAGAAAAAAACAAAAACGAATTTAAGATATGAAATTTGCTGCCAATTTAAAAATCCTCAACTAGAATAAGTTTTATCTAAAAAAGAAAATATATTACTTTACTTTCAGTACACTTTGTTTTTATAATGAACATATTTTCAACTGAAGAATGGATTTAAGAAAATAAAAAAGATG
Source organism: Tachypleus tridentatus (assembly GCF_004210375.1). Lineage (NCBI taxonomy): Eukaryota > Metazoa > Arthropoda > Merostomata > Xiphosura > Limulidae > Tachypleus > Tachypleus tridentatus. The sequence goes on along the minus strand of NC_134832.1, from coordinate 76,159,430 downwards.
TCACAGAGTGCTGCAAGACAATTAAAAACGTTTATATGGAATCAACTGCATGTGTATGGAATTTTCTCTGATGTAGACTTTAAATGCCAATAAACCCTGTGTTTTTTGTTTCCAGCAAAACATGATTATTAATATTTTGTAAAGTAAACAAAAATGTATGATTAGTAATAGGGTAAAAATACAATGATGTAGCATTCATAAGTATATATGTGTAAATAAAAAAGTTAGTGCTTGTAAAATGGTGTAATACTTCATAATTGCTCTTACTTTAAACTTTATTATTATTCAATATTAGGGGTTCAGTTTATCTACCCCATCTCCGGCTTTTATTGCTCATTGTGCAAAGAATTCATGGGTGATGGAGCATGTGCAGATGAGCATTTGAAAAGTCAGAAACACAATCGCAGTTACATGGTAAGATTTTATGTTTTTGAACACTACTTATAGCTACTCTTCAATTAAATTATTATTTTTTGCTACTATTAATAAAGGTAGTTAACTAGCATAGAAAGTGAAATATGTTTTTTTGATTTTAAAATGTTTTACCTGTTGACTGCCAAGTATTTCAGCTGCTACAATACAACTCTAATGCTTCTTCATTTTGTAACTTTTTTCGTGATCCCATGTTGGATCGAAAGTGAAACAATTTGTAAGTAGGTCAAATGCATGTATGGTGCTGACATCTAGCTTTGAAATTAGGTATTAGTGAGAATGAATTAACTCGTCCATGGCACTGTGTTACCGATCGGCTTGGACAAGTTATCTCGTCCACGGCACTGAACAGGTTAAGACTGATTTTATTTATATGTATCTTGAATAGTTTGTTTAATGTTATTTAATTCTATGTATGGTTGTAGGAGAATTGCATTTTTAATAATATAATTATTGTTGTAATTGAAGTATTAGAAAGAAAATGGCAAAAACAGAATGTTAGATTTAAAAAAATTATTTTATTTTAGATTTTAAATAAACCAGTATTATTCAACACATTTTAGCACAAGTATGTAAATGATATATGACCTAGTGTGAAAACATAGTGTTTTTATAATGTCTTGTTTTAAACATTAGATAAATTTCAAGTTAGTGACTTGATGAAATTCTTAGCTGAAATTTATGAGAATAATTATTGTATTTTCTCCATAGAAATACACTCTTTTGAATCCATTCTACGAACGAAGATGGAACTTAGATAAAGCTGCAGCTCTGGCACAACATGAAAAAAAAAGACATAAAGAAGAAGAAAAGCAGCAGCTAGCAAAAAGAATGAAGCAAGAAAAGGAAGCAGAAAAACGAACAAAAGTTGTAAAAGAAATTGAAAAACGAACCAAAGCAGAAAAAGAAAAGAGTAATGAGATTAATGAATTGGAGGAAGATTTTGTAACTTCTCCATCAAAGAATCCACCTGCACTTACTGAAGATACTCAAGAAAAGTCCAAAAGCAAAAGTATCAAGTTAACTTTACTTGGTGATAAGTCAAAGAATGATGTTCAGAAAAAAAAAGATGCAGAAAGCAAGAAAGAAGTTAAACCAAAGGTGATTATAATAGGTAAAGCACCTAATTATAGGTCAATGTTAGCTGTTAGTAAAAATGAAGATACTAAAGCATCTGTGTTTGGAAAATTAAGTTTGAAAAAAAATGAACAAGAAGAAAACAAAGAAGAAAAGCAAGACACACCCAAGATATTTGAAGTAACTGAAACAAATGCCTCTTCAAAGATTGCAGATGTGTCTGGTGTAAACAAAATCCCTGCCATGTATGAGGAAGACACAGCCAAGGCATTTACTAAAGAGAGTGAGACAAAAGAAACAAACAAAGCTTTTCAAAACATTTCCCAAGGTAATACCAGTTTATCTCCTTCTGGAGAAAAGTGTAAGAAATGTAGGAAAAGAAAAAAGAAGTGCAATCATGACTCTAAGGCTTTACATACCTTTGGTTCACATTTGCCAGAGACTTTAGAAGCTGGTCCAGTCACAGAAGAAGACCATGATCTCAGTATGTTAGGCATAGACAAAGCTGATATGATACCATTGGCAAAACCGAAACCTCCACCATCAGTGCTGAGGTCAATTTTTAGCATAAAAATGGCTACTGAAGCTCAACAAACTCAAAAAGTAGTTGACCAAAAAATGACAACAGAGCTTAGTAAATGTGAAATACAGGATGAGGAGGAAGTGGCAGATAAACTATTAAAGCAAGAAGAAAAATGTTTTTCTGCTGTGGTTTCTGTGAAAAATATAGTTGAACCATTCATGCCTAGTGAGTGTGACGTAAACACTCACAAAGAATTGACAAATCAAGCTAATGTAAACACTGACCAACTAAATTCTAGTAAAAAACATTTAAGCTTGCCTTATGCAGGAGGTAAATGTAAGAGATGTAGGAGAAAAAGAAAGAAGCAATGTACTCATTTCTCAAAATGTGTAGGTTCTTTTGGTCCTGATTTACCATTTACAGCTGGTCCAATCACAGAAGAGGAATATGACCTCAACATGCTAGGTATTGACAAAGCTGATATGATACCATTGACAAAACCTAAGCCACCACCATCTGTTACCAAAAAGATGCTTGAAGACAAAGCTATGAAAGAAGCACAGTGTAAAGATATAATCCAAGAAGAAACCACAACAACATTTGTTGAAGGTGTTTATAAAATGGTAACAAAAGAAAAGCATGAAGAGAAAGGTGCTTGTTCTCCTACTGTAGAAAATGTTGGTGAGTCACATACAGGTAGTCAAGTTGCCTCAAATACAGATAAAGAATTATCAAAACAGATTGAAAGAACCACTTGTCAAACATTTTCTAAAGATCATTCTGGGTCTAAAGAAACCAAAACTTCCAGTAGTGACACAAATTCTTGTGTAAATAAACCTTTCCACAATGACAAGGTAAAAAGATTTTGTACAAAGTAAGTAAACAAGGTTTTAAAGAAAAGGAACATCTTGGAGTAGAAGCATCTAGTTTATCTGAAGTGGAAGAGACAGAAAGAAAATTAGCAAACAGGATTACTGATAATTGTAGTCATGAAAATGGAGGAGTGTATGAAAAAGAAAAAAGCAGTATCTTAAACCCAAAACCAAGTGGTACAGGTATCCATGACCACAAGATCCCACATAATCTTGTAACAACCTTTACTGAAGGAAAAACTGTAATGGACATTGTAGGAATACTAACTACTACAAGTTGTGATGATGAGAAGAGCTCCAATATAAGGGAAGGGCTTTGTGTTAAAAAACGTTTTTCAAAAAATATTAACCAGCATTTAACTGATGAAAAAGAGTCTGGAAACTCTCAAAAATTGGAAGAAAAAGAAAAAAAGATTAAACAAATGCATTTCACTGATGTTAGACACAAAGATCTGCATTCAGATTTTACTTCAGTGAAAAACAAGGGGAGAAAAGGAAAAGTAACTTTTCTGTTTCTCTGAAGAAAGAGGAAGGTAGAAGTAATAAAGAAGAAAATAGTAAATATGTTGTAGATAATGATGAATGGATGGTTTCTGAAGATGATGTTGAAGAAAATTTTGTTTGGGAAGTTACAGAAGATTTGGAGTACAATGATGAATGGGAAATTACAGAAGATGTTGATGGTAATGGTGAAGACCATGATGAATGGGAGATAACTGAAGTGGTTGAAGGTGATAGTGAAGATGATACTGAAGATGGTAACAGAGAGAGGATTACCAAAGATTTGAAATACAGTGGTCAAAAAGAAGTTTCTGAAGATATTGAAGGGAATGATGAAGAGAAAATTTCTGAGGAAAATGAAAATAATGAGGCAAGAAGAGTAATTAATGATGCATTAACTGTTGTTGGTGAGGTTATTGATGACAGTGAAGATAACGTAGAATGGGAGGTTACAGAAGAGGTTGAAGATAATGGTGAATGGGAGGTTACTGAAGAAGTTGCAGATAACAGTGAATTAGAAATTAGTAATGAAGATAGTGAGGATAATGAGAAGAAAGATATGGAAGACAAATACAACAAAGCTGGAACTAATGATACTGAAAGAGATCATAATGAAAGTTTCAAAGAAATTATTATAAAACAAAAAATAGAAATGCCAGAAGATCAAAAGAACAAAACTAAAATAAATATTATTGAAGCATATGATGATAATGAAAAGGAAGGTTCTGAAGGTAAATACAGTGAAGAAATAAATAAAGTGGTTCAGATGAAAAGTTCTGAACACTTGAAAACTTGTATAGGAAGAGAGTGTTCCAAAGATGCTCAAAGTAATGATAATGGGAAATCAATAGTGTGTTCAATAATAAAGAAATGGAAGTTTGTGAGATGGATCAAGATAATGATGCTAAAAAGATTAATGAAGATTCAGCTGTGTCAAAAGCTCAAGCTGCTGAAAGTGCTAGTAATACTGTTGACAAGATTAGCAAAGATTCAGTTTATAAAAAAGAAAAGTTTACTGATGGTATAACTGATGCTGTTGACAGTATTAGTGAAAACTCTACTGATACCGAAGATAAGGCTGCTGAAGGTCCTGGTAATATTGTTAACAAGAACAGTAATAACAGTGCTGCAGCCAAAAATAAAATTATTGAAAATACAATTGGTGACAAAGACAATACTATTAATAATACTGTTGTTGCAAAAAGCAAGGATGCTAAAAATGCATTTGATGATGAAGGCAAAGTGTTTGAAAGTACTTATAATTGTGAAGCCATAATCACTGAAGATACTAATGGTACTCAAGGCAAAATTAACAAAGATATTGAACACAAGGAAAATAATGAAGAGCTCATTGGTTGTAGCATGCTTAGTACTAAAGATGATGAGGGTATTGACACTAGAGATACTGATAATGATAATAAGATTAGAATGAGTATTGATATTAGTCTAAATAAAGTTGAAAAAGACCCTATGAAATGTTTAGAGAGTGGTGATAAAAGTAGTGAAATGATTAAAAGTACAGAATATATTACCAACGATGACAAAAGTACGGGGGTGTTTCCACCAGTGAGTGCAAGTGATTATAGTAGAAAAAGTTATGAAAAAGTAATCATTAACAAAGAACATAATGAAAGCACAAACACCAAAACTGAGAACACCTGTACTGCAAATTTTACTAGTTTTGAAACTCCTGAATGTATGAAGGAAGGAAAAGGTTATCAAAATAATTTTGAGAGAGATGTGGATCAGAAAGCTCAAGATAGCAAAAATATTGAATCAGAAGGTATTTTATCTGTAGTCGAAGTTGGACCACCTTTTCCAGAAAATACAAAAACTGAAGTAGATGAAGAGGCCAGCTGTAAGGTGTCAGGTGATGCAGATGGTTTAATGGAATTAATTGAGGGAGTTGCCAGTGACTTGCTTGAGACAGGTGAGCAAAACTAATTTTCTGCTTAATGGTTAAGTAAGTTTTAAGATTGTGTATTACCACACACTTTTGTATTTGTACCACTCGTGCTCTTAGCCAGTTTCATCCCTAAGTAATATATATAGCTAAGCCTTAGGTTTATTGCTCAAGTACAAATTCTTTAGTATGTTCAAGGATTTTTAAAATTTAAGGGTAAATGCAGATGTACCAATAATATTAGAACAAGATCTTCATTGCATGTAAATCTTTATTAGAAAATAACTGCATAAAATATGTAACGTTTAGTTTTATGCTCATGTTCAATATATGTTAATTTATGTGTATATTTTGTTTTATAATTGTTCACACTGTAAGCTTTGTATTTTTATGTTAATTTTTAATAAAGTAATGTCATAAGTTTATTTGTTAGATCATTAGAAGAATAAATATGTATTTATTTTATTATTATTACTGTTAAGTGTGTTAATAAATTTAGCATTGAATATGAGAAACGTTTCCATAATTTGCTTAAAACTATCATCTAAAGTTCTTTCTTTTTCAGATGAAGTATATATAGTGAGTAGAGGCTATGATGTGAGTGATTTGGATGAATCGAGGGATAATCTTGATAATCAGGAAGAGAAAACTGATCAGTGTTCTGCATTGTGAAGGAAAATATTGTGTGAAATTTGGAATTAAAAAAACATTATATAATTGATGAGATCCTTTTTGACATTTATATTGAACCTGAGATTCCAAAGATATGGATATAAGGACTGGAATTTAGAAAACATATTTGTGATGATTTTCATATCCATGGATATTTATGTGGAATTTAGAATCCTGTAAAAACAAAAAAAGAATTTGAGTTTATTTAAGGCAAGGCAGCAGTTGAAATGTTTCAGCTGTTAAAGTCAAGACTACTGTATCCAGAATCACTTGTTGGACATTCATGGATGACATCTGATGTGTGTGTAACATTCATATAAAAGACTAATTTCAAAAGTTATGTTGTAAAAAGTGAATATTTCATAAAGATTTAATGTGTAAGACTATATGTAAAAGACCATTTGATTCCTATACAGAACTGTGCTGCAACTAAAATGAATAATTTGGAATGCATTGTTAGTTTTTATAAGTAAAAAACAGTAAAGAAAATTTCGAGCTTGAAAGTACCACATTATTGCTTAAATAAAAAAAATCTTACAATTAAAATGTTGAATTTGGACTAGACAGATAATATTGTTCATTTTTTTTAAAAAATTTTCTCTGCTTCATTTTTGTTTTTTGCATAGGTGATTGTATTAAAATGTGATGTTTGTTGATCTGTTGGTTTTTTTTTCATGGTTATTACTGTAGTGAGTAATGTGTTCACAATTTATTAACTTAATGACACATTGCACTGGGTGTAATATGTGGGTGGCATAATTAAGACTGTTTTTTTAGTTCATGCTTCTATCAGAAATAGAAATTGAGAAAAGTGTTTCGACATTAAGAAAAGGAAATGATTGTAGCCATTACACAACATTATTACCCTAAAACTTTTTCAGATTTCTTGGAATGATCTCTTCAGCTATAAAACTGTATACAATTACAAAGTTATTTTTACTATTTATTTTATTGCAGCACTGCTTCAAAATTCACCCCATGGGACAAAATAACATTAATTAAGGGCTCCATGCTATACATTTTGTTCATTGACTTATTATAGTTATATCCAAGAATAAATATTACACAATGTACATCTTTTGAAAGCAATTAAGAATTTGTGACAGCACATAAGTGTATACTATGCTGAAATCAGTTCAATTAAGGTGTGTATAGCTAAGAACCAAACCAAGTTCTGATCTTTGTATTTTAATTGTTGGAAGTTGTTCATAACCAATAAAAATCCATGTTGTTTACAAGAATGACTCCATATCATCTGATGACACATTGCATAGTGCTGACATGGCCAGGTAGTTAGGGAGCTCGACTTGTAATCTGAGGGCTGCAGGTTCGAATCCCCGCCCCACCAAACATGTTCACCCTTTAAGCCCTGAGGATGTTATAATGTGATGGTCAATCCCACTATTCGTTGGTAAAAGAGTTGGAGGTGGGTGGTGATGAATAGCAGCTTTCCATTTAGTCTTACACTGCTAAATTAGAGATGACTAATACAGGTAGCCCTCATGTAATTTTATGCAAAACTTAAACAACTAGACAAGCAAAAACAGACACACTGCATTATAGCAGCTCTTCACACTGTTGTCTTAGGACATTCATTCCTGCAACCTTATCAAAAGTTACAGATTTGTAGCAGTTTTTGGTGTTTACTGTCAAGCATTTATTGAAGTTTTATTTCTCTTTCTCTATTGATATTGAAGAATGTTAAAGTTTAACATTCTGTCATAATTTAGACATGTTGCTTTACTTCATGGGTTTAATTGTATCTTTTCTTGAACTTGTAATAGTACAAGCTTTTCTGGTATTGGTGTAGATATGCTTTAAGAAATAATACTATTGTGAAAGGTAGAGTACTGAAGTACATAAAAACTAAAGATTTCTGTGAAAGACTTGGAAAATATATCCACCAAGGCACAGAATGTTTTCACAGGATCTGCAAACATAAAAGATCTTTTCATCATTGTTCTTTTATTCCCAACAGTTCTGGCTCCTTTATTAAATCACCAAGTATTTATTATTACCAAACTTTTTTTCACCATTAGTTGATGTTTGCAATTTATAAGTCTTAAAAAGTTAGTTTTGGGGTCAAGAGTTTAAATTATGTTTAGGTTTAGCAGATTGATATGTTATTTTTGTCTAGATAAAATTGAAAGAAATCTTAAATTTACATTTAAAAAAAGTTGGTGGTGAAATAGATGGTATTTAAAAGTGGAATTACTTTCAGAAAATTTATGTTTATTTTAATTCTCATAGCAAATAGAATTAGAATTCTAGTTTAGTTCAAATATTTATTTCTGAGCAGTTACTGCTTTCTATAAACCTGAATTTAAAAACGTTATATCTTGGGTAATGCAGTATTTTGTTCACTGCTCTTACCTTTTGGTAAATTATCTGTAATACTAGTTGCATATCTTATATTCTCTTATTTTACTTTAGTAGAGAAAATTTTTTTATATTTTTTGTCTCTGTAAAAGAACATGAACACAGAAACACATAAGTGTATCAGGTTATGATACCTGTGCTAAAAATATTGCTCTGTGAATAACACTTCTAATTCCATAGAAATCATGTGATAATCTTAAACATACTATAGGTTTCACAGTGGAAATCAATACACAAGTGTTACAGCATGTTTTTTTTTAATTCAGCAGTTTTAAACAAATCAGTCAAAACTTTTCGTATAACTAGATAATACAGGTCATATATTTTAATAAAGTATTCAGTGACCTGAGTAATTTGATTAGTATCTTAAACAAACTTGTTGCATATCACATTATTATAGAAATATTACCTTTAGACCTATGGAATATATTTTTCACATAACACACTTTAATTATTCTTCCAGATTCTTGAGAGCTTGTACAATATGTGGTCATACATCAGACTTCAAAACAGTTTCACTATTTTGAATTAGCTGTGAAAACCAAAACTATAGCTTTTTAATTTTTTCTGTTGTTATTGTGATATAAAAAACAATGTGGTGTGAAATAATAAGGTTGACCAGTAATAGCCACAAAATTTTAATGATGTAAGTTCTTTTGGGAATGATTCTCATATTAAATATTGCAATAATTTTTTTCAAATTGAGGAAAACAATTTATTCAGCAATAACAAGGCCTGTTAAGTAAGCCCATTTCATAATGGTAAATTTATTTAACGTTTCTTATAACAGAAAATGAAGCTTTACATTTTCTTTCATGTTAAAGACTTTACACTTCTAAAATACATCTTAAAAAAATACTGTTATAAATTAGGATGCATCCCAGTGGCTAAGTGGTGAGTGTGAAGGCTGGTAATTCTAGAAACCAGTTTTGATATTTGTGGTGGCTTTAACACAGGTAGCTCATTGTGTGCTTTATGCTTAACAATAACCAAGTGAAAGAATTGAATATTATTTCTTGGCACTTGTGTATAATATTAAAATACTAAATTACACACAAAGTTCAAAGGTAACTATTTTAAAGTTTTGTGTTATTTATTATTTTAATAAATGAAAGAAGTTGGTGAGATAATATTTATATAATCTTAATCCATTGCTTTAAAAAAAACATCTACTATACCCAGTTCACTTTGTTCAAATTAAAACATTTTGTTCATTTATGCAGGATGTCTAATGATGGAAGACAAACAGATGTGAAGATAACTAAAAAATAAGACTTGCTAAATTTAGACCAGGAAGTAATCTAAATTTATGCATTTTTTTTCTTTTTTACAAATAACAATTAAAATATTAGAAATAACTATAGTTTTGATATTTGTACAAATAGTGATTTTGACCAATTAGGTGAGTGTTAGATGAAAATTCAGATTGTTTTTAAAGTGTTTTTGTTTCTTATACATGTACATTATTAGTACTTAATTGTAGGAGTGAAAGTACTTATAACCATAAACTCAGTGTTTTGAAACAGTTTGTGTGAGAATAGTATTTATGATCTTTATGAAGAAATATATTTTGTCACATTACCATTGATAGTTTATAGTATCTTTTGCTGAAATGGCATTGTTGTTAATTTCTGGGTTTGCAACATTAGCTGAGAGAAAAAAAAAAAAAGGGCTATGTTATTAAGAAGCACTAACATGAAATAAATCTGTTTCAAACCTATATGCAAAAAACGGCTCGTTTGGGCTGAGAAAACATTTTAACACCTTCTTCGGTTTTTATATAAATTTCTCAACAATCTGTTTCAAACCTGTTTCATGAAATTATAGCAATGAAGAAGCAGAACTTGTTGAAATATCACCATGTGCTAAAGCCAGTATATTTAGATTAATATGGGGGAAATTTACTTCTACTAATTTATACAGTTAATTGTTCATAAGTTTATGTTCCTTACAGATCTAGTACATTTTACATTTAGTTTGTTATACCATGTCAATTACTGTTATCCTGTGTATGTAGAAAGAGCCAGGTGATAAAAAATTGTGATGTATTTGGAAATTTTCAAGTGTGTCTAATCCTTTTTCCTTTTCATAACTGAAGCTTAGACATTTGTATTGTAATCTTTGATAAAAATAAGTAACATTGTGATCCTTTTACAACTATACTATTTGGTCCAACGTTTTTCAAGTAAATAAATTATCAGTTGTATCCTTTCCACAGGACTGAGCAAGTTGATTCTACATGTATTATGGAAAGCTACTGGTTGCTTAAGTATGTGTTGTAAATTGTCTGCATCTGATTTACTTTGGAATACTCTTTCTTCCTCATCAGTATAGAAATATTAATACATAATGAATTATTTGGTTGAAAGGTAGAATGAAAAGGTTGAAAGCTGACTTTGGTCATACAAGTAATGTCAAACTTTATTCATGGAAATTATATATAGATGTAAAGTTTGAGTATGAAATTAAATACAGGTATGTTATACCCAGTTTGTATTGATATATGTACATAAAGTTTAAATGTGTCTATAATTAATATACAGTTAGAGTTGCCACAATAAAGTAATATGCATGTGTTGGATGTGTTTAAGTTTTTCATGTTGAAATATCGTTACATTAGATCTTATAATAACCTTCATTAATCTTGTGGTCATATAGTTTACAAATTTCTATAGATACTGACTGTGTGTTATCAGTGTAGTGTTCTCAAGCTTTTGTATTGGAGATTGACAACAGCTCAGTTTAAGATTGGTGAAACAGCCACAACTATCACATCAATAAAAGCCACACTATCTGCTTCTTATGAGAAAAGCTTTAGTTTTCATTGCAACTAACTGACATGTTGACAGTTTTTCATGCTTTTACTTATTGTTGGTTGCTGCAATAAACTTGTGAAAATGTTAAAGTACTGTTATGATTTTTTTTGTTACACTAAAAACAACATTTAAGATACAAGGTCACTCCTAAAAGGTCCATGGCATTCAATTGAACATGTATAAAAAAATAGTAAAATTGTGTTGATGTTTAAAACCACTGAACTGTGACAGCAGCTACATATAGGTGCTGATGCTCAAGTTGCTTTTCCAATACCTGTGGTATCAGTAAGTACATGAGACATTTTGGAATCAAGGCCACACAAGTGAAATTCAGATGATGTAGCAATAACCAAGTGGACCTACTGGACATACTTATCTACAAAATTAAGATGTTAGGTAAGCAGAAATAGGGTATCTTTTGTCTTTTTCTGTGTTACTTTAAAAATAGAATGAATGTAGTGATTGGACAATTTTGATAATGTAACTTAAATGTGCAAATAATTCAGGATAATTAAACAAATTAATTGCATATTTATTATGCAAAAGCAAAAAAAAATATTTTGTGATTTAAATATCAACTGAAGAACATTTAAGTGATTTTTAACTCTTAAGGATAACCATTATTGTCTATGATTGGTTGAGGCTTGTTTCCACATGCTTGACCTGTTTTGGGCTTACAGCTATCATATTTGCTGATTGGCTTGTCATATACTGTGTGCTATGAATCTGGTTGTGGATTTTGGCTGGGTGTGTTCCCAGTGGTGTAAACCAGAATTGAATGCTTTTGCCACTCACCTGAATTCCAAGCTTCCCAGGTTTTGGTTCCCAGTTCCACATTTTTTGGCTGTAGCTTTTGATTTCTTTAGTAAGGATTGGGGACAGAGCTGTACCTCTATGTCTGTCTTCATACAAGCTACTCTGTGTTGGTTCCACTTAGTAGCACCTTTTTGCTTAGCACAGTCATGATTTCCACATCTGCACCCACTCCTGTTCACACATCCTCTTTTTTTCCCCTCTATCCCACCTCCCTCGTGCAACATCATTCTTGTCTGCTACATCTTTCCATTCCAAAAATTCATATTCATGAATGGCTTTTATCTAGTCCCTTGGCAGATAAACTGGAGTTCCCCCTTTGGTTGCTTCCCATTCCCTTCTTTAATGTCATTGTAAGTGATATGTATACTGCTGTTGCTTTTCGTGTCATGGTTTTCCTATGTCCCATTCTACTCTTCCACATTTCCTTCCTTACCTGGGTTTTCAGCAAGGGGCTTTTTGTATCCACTGTTGCTAGTTTTCATGTGGTCTTATCAGCCATTACTTCCCTGGTTCTCACCAGGGTGTGAGTGGCTCAGGTACCTTCATCCTACTATGGAATGAATGATTCATTCTCAGTGCTGCCTGGTTTTGGACTAGAGTTGAACATCTACATTGCTCTCCATCATCTTACCATCATATGGATGTCAGTTCCCAGGGTACTGCTGTTGGTTGTGCTGGACATGCACACATGATGATGTGGGTAGTTGGAATGGATAATTTTCTTCCCTTCTAGTTCCCATGCTCAATGTGAACAAAATAGTACCTTCTTCCTACCCTGAAGCTGATATTCTTACCATAGTCTTGCAAGTGTTAGATGGGTGTGTCTGTCTGATGTCCACTTGCTGTCTGATGTTCCTTAAGCACTATACATCAGGGGTCCCTCCACATGATTCTGCCCTTATTGCAACATATCAGTTTCATGAACAAATGTGCATGACTCACATGTGGTATGGTCTTCCATTGGTGTATCTTACTCTTTATTCACCCATTCTATGGGTTTCCTTTGTGTGATTTCTGAAGGAGTATCTTCAAGATACTGTTACATCAGTCTCTTCACTGGATCAGTGTGGGATTCTTACTGTTCTGTGAGTGAAGGTGAGATCATGTTGGATGTTAATATTTTTCTTCCATCCACACTTCCCATCTTCCTCCTCACTTTTGGTGTATTTACCTTTGGTGTTTCTGCTGAACCATGATTGAAACAGTCATGGTTGCTGACCTTTTCGTTTAATCACTTCCGAACAACCTGTCAATTGTTGGTAGAGGCATGAAAGTTAGAATAATCTGTAACCTGTACTGAGACCCAGGGGCATAGATTCTGGGGGGGATGGGTGGAATACATCCCCCCTTCATTTTAGGTGGTGGGTATGGTGCACACAATCATCCCCCCTACAGTTTGGTCTGTTTAATTGTTTCATTGCATCACAGGCCTTCAAATTGTGCATTTGTTCTTGTGATTCTCATGTTCTTACCAATCAAATTACATAATAGGCCTAGATGTAGCTTTTTCAGTAGCCGAAATGTACATCTCTAATATAGGCGTGCTTCTAAGCTTTTTGATCTAAGCAATAGTTCATAAGTATCAGTCAGTAGGCCTAAGTATACATGCAAGTATTGTGGCAACAAGATTACTCTGTGACTGCAAGTTTACAGCTCTCAGGTTCACTTACTTAATCAGATATTACAAATTCGCAAATTGAACAGTCCACATAAGTGGTTGCAAAAATCATACCCCCCCCCAATTGGGTGTAAAAAATCTATGCCTCTGCTGAGACCCAATTGTGGTGTTTCTAATTTTTGTGATTTAGACAGAAATCCAAAGAAACTGTTGTTAACTGTGGAACAGAAAGACCTTGATCTCAAGGCACTTATGAAGTCTATACCTTATTGATGATTCCATAATATTCAGTCCAGTTACCATTCTGAAACCTTTACTTGAATACTAAGGCAGCAAGGTGGCAATTTTTAGTGGATATGTTTTGCAGACTTTGGTCATTACATGGCATTGTTGATTTTTCCTGATTTTAATCAGCCTATCTAGTATACACACCAACTGCCTGAAAACATGCCCACACCTCCAAGTATAGATCTGAATGCTCAGAAAATGAGCAGTAATTTGTATGTATATTTGATTTCTAGCTGTTCAATGTGCTTTCATTAAAATACTCTGCATGCCACCTGGAGACAACACTGCTGCATATTTATGTTGAAACAAAACCTAAACTGATGTTAGTTGCAAATAAATCTGAGAAAAGGAAATGGATACAATTTTCTAATGCAGATAGCATATAAAAACAAATCTACACAGCAATGCTTTCTCACACCACAATACCGTACACGAGAACAACTAATGTTTACTTATGAGGGCAAACATAGTTAAAAAAGACTGAAAACAGTTTTTTACTGTGATTACTTAATACCCATACCAATCATCCTGAGAATACAGTTTCTTTACTGATTTATCAAATATTTCAGAATGCACTTAACTAAATCCAAGATGTTATATACAAGTAAGATCCTAATTACATTGGAGAACTAAAGAATAAGAAAATAGTGAGAAAGAATTAGCATTTGAATTAACGAATCATGAAATAAACTAAATAATGCAATGAAAACATTAAAATAAATACATGGTAGAGCAAAGATGTTTATTGATAAAAAAATGCAAACTGAAAAATAAAATGCTAATTTTAGAGATTAGTGCTTAAATGAATTAATTGAAATTAATATTTCAGTTTGTTACTGTTTTCAAATATTTTAAGAATTGATTAATCAAAATAAGAAATTACTGTCCTGAAAATAATCAACAAATTAAAATTAGGGTTTCCAATTATTATTATTTCAAACTGTTTCCACAATCCAACTGACCAAAATATTATCAGTGCTCTACCTTTTGGATTCAATTCCTATTGATATAAAACTTGCTTACCATAGTCTGGCAGCATTTGCTAACATTGCCTTTTTTGTACATACTAAAGTTTGAGAAAACCCTTACAAATATATTAATAGCACTGTTGTTTAATAAATTGGTAAATACCTCTATATGCCAAACTCTAGCTAATACATCAGTCATAATTTAGTGTAGTTGAATTAGAGATTACTGGTTATGATTAAATTATTAGTTGAGTATTTAGATAAGGATGGTCTTTTGCAGTTACATTAGTAAGTTTGAGGACATACACTACATATAAAGATGGTAAAGTTGTTGAGGGCTATTTTATGGTTTGTATTGCTTCATGTGAGCAATCATTGAGTTACGAAGTTTTACTAAAGATGTTCTACTGAATAACCTTTAGTGCTCATAGACTAGTTTTCAAATGGAACTCAGTTTTGCCAATATGTGTGACTGTATAGCATATCAGAAGTGCTCTAGCACTCCATATGCAGAGATAACATGGATGTTTGTATTAAAGCAATACAAAAGTCACCTGGATTTTTTTCTGTACAGGTCATCAGAAGCAAGATATGAAGAGCTACCTGGCATAGTCACTGTATCTCTGGTGTATGTGTAGGATTTTATTATCCATGTAAAGATGAAAAGGTTTAACCTGCAATATGATTATTAGTTGTATCAGGTGTTATGCCCACTTCCATCTCTGTCTTGTTATTGGTTGTTAGTTTTATATAGTTTTTTATTTAGTGATATTTTTTTCTAATACTTATGAGTATCTAAACCATGAGAAAAGGGCTGTTATAGTTGGTCTGTACACTTAAAAAGTTTTCAATTCAGAAACTAGCTCTAGAGATAAATCTAAATTGATGTTGTAACTAAATTCAGATGTAATTTCTGGACCACACTAAAATTTTGTTCCTTGTTATTCCTTGGTATAGTCTTATTCTCTTGTGTTGGAAATAGACATTAGTGCAAGTTTGTTTGTTGTTTTTTTAAATTTATTGCAGTGTAAAAATTTATTTTAAGAATAAGTACTGTTGAGGAATCTCATCTAACCAATCTTATTTTGCTTTAGTACTGGGCACATACAAACCATAGTTCAACAAGAAATAGAAAAGTTTCAATATAAAACACTTGTGAAAACACAAAGCAGTATTGGCAAAAATGAGCAATTTCTCTCTTGCTGTATGTTTATCCACTGTTGTGAATTCACAGTAAAAACAGTTATCCACTGTAGAAAGAGCATCACAACTAACTGAATATCAGTTTCTGCAAGCTATTTAATGTTGATTGATTGAGCTTGTTCTGTTGATTCTTGTTTTGATAATAATACATTTATTTTTCACCCATCTTTTAAATCAACAGCAACCTAGTTTCAATTCAGTGAACTACTGTGAATGACTAGTAAAATACCTATACCAATAATGGTGGCTCAGTAATAAGTGAGCCAGAATTGTTGTTTTATGTACTGAAGAAGCTTGGTGATATGGTCTTCAAATCTTATGCTTCAAACATTATAGTTGAAAGAAATAGAACATTTTACTGCACTCACAAAATTCCTTTACTTAGTAATAAGAAATATTGAAGATGTAGTATGCACACTGAAAGTTATAGCATAAAAACGTTTTTTCATGAACGATCATG
This sequence comes from Tachypleus tridentatus, assembly GCF_004210375.1. NCBI lineage: Eukaryota > Metazoa > Arthropoda > Merostomata > Xiphosura > Limulidae > Tachypleus > Tachypleus tridentatus. Next base: position 76,142,902 of record NC_134832.1, on the reverse strand, counting down.
CTCAAGTGTTAAAACCTTGAGAAAGATCTTAATACTTGACCAAACATACCTGAAAATGTGTTTGGGACTGATGAAATGAAGACCGAGTTTATTTGGAAACTAGGAAAATTTTTATTTTGGGAGATTTTCTATAAAGTCTCATTTAGAAAAAGATGTGTGGGACCCTCGTTATTGAAATAGTCTGTAAACATGGAACACACTTACAACCAGTCAACAGACATTGGTATGAGGAACCTTCTGCTTCAGAAGTGTGATATTGTTAAAAATGATGTTATGAAGAAGAAGCTGTTTCACAACAGATTGCTTCATTGTGCAGTACGTAATGGATGAGGTATATAATTGGTCTTGTATTTGGATTCCATTGTAATAATGATCAAAAATATCTTGACCTGCTGAATATGAAGTACTTAGAGAAAAAGAAGAAAAATTGGCAGATGACTTGGGTCTAAAAAACAATAAAATGATCAAGCCCAAAGTCCTATAGTTTCAGTTAGGTGAAGCAGACTAAATATAGATTTCTCTACCTTATGTTGTGAAACTAACTTGTCTACTGGGCTAGGCATGGCTTAGTTGTTTTAGTGCTAAACTGTGAATCAGTGTGCTCAAGGTTGATGTTCTGTTAACTGTTAAGCTCTGCACTGTGGAGACATTGATGTGCTATAAGAATGATAACCAAGTAATAGGATTTAATTGTGGGTACCATTGACTAGTTACCTTTCCTCTAGATCTACCTAGGAATAGCTAGTAAAAGTAGGCCATGTGTAACATTTCATATATATGTAAAATAAATATGTTTAATATTATAATACTGAATATAAATATAATGTTCAATCTAAAAAAAGCACTTATTTGATAATTTTTCCTTGAAACCTTTAGTGTTGATACCTTGGACTGAGACTTGAGTGCATTGCTCATTCTGAAATTCAATTGCATTGTAGCAACGTGTTAGAAATATATTTCAAATTCAGTTTTTAATTTGGTCTCTGTTACTATAAAATGCTTAAATTTCTCTTTTAGACATCTTAAACACTGACAGTGTGAATTGAACAAAACAATTTTGTATTTCTCATGCTACCAAACATTCATGAATCCAATTTGTAGTCTGAACTTTATGTAGAGCACTTTCTGTTTTCAGTTCTGAGCTAATTCTGTATATAGTTTTTACTTTTTTTAGCTTCATTCAGTAGTTGATAACCTTGATACTTAATATGTACATTGTACCATAATTCTTATCCCACAATTGCCACCTCAGACTACTGACATAACACAGTAATCTGAAAACAAAAGTCAGCAAGAACTTTCTTCACATTAGACACAGTGCTAAGTTATTATAAAGGTGACAAAGCACACTTGGTAAAAACAAGTAAAATTTGAAATAACCTAATAAAATTCAAATTATCTGAAAAAATTAAAGTGTTATTAAATATAATAAAATGCAAAATAGTTTAAAGCAAGGATAAAACATAACTGGAACTAGTTAAAAATGGGAGGCTTAACTTGTTAACATTAAAATGTGTTTGTACTTTATAAAGTCTTGACTCCAGTCATGCATGGTAATTTATAGTATTTTTCTCTCATTCATGTATTTGCCAAATACGAGTTATGAAGACACAATATCAGGGGATCTGTTGGGTTAATTCTGCAGTATCATATTCTATATGATATCTTGATAAAGCATCACTGTTTTGTTACATTATTAAAAGTTTCATGTTCAAGAACTTGAAATAAGATGAAGTTTTTAACTACACATATGACATTGTTTTTTATCTCTTTTTTCATATTTAATTTTAATTTTTACCAGTTTGATACCTGTGTAAACTAAAAAATATGGGCAGTAAATTATAAAGTGGGTAAATTATATAACTCAGTTGTCTAAACAATATTAGGGGGTGGATTTAAGATGTCAAGTATAGATACTTGGTAATATTTTTAATTTTCATTGAATCATGTGATACATTTTAAGCTTGTTGTGAAAAATTAGAATTACCAATAATGACAACATGTATGTATGTTTCAGAATACAGAAGGAAAAATGTGGATTTAACAAACACAACAACTGCGTGTTATATGTTAGTTTTTCTTTATTTATGAGAATTTCAATGTATTAGTTATGATAAATTCTTACCTGACTCCATTCAATTTTTTTGTTGTTGTTAAGATATGTGTGTGATATTAAACAATAAATTAGTCATTTTTATGCAATTTGTTGCAGGTTTCTTTTTTGTGTTAAAAACAATGTGTATAGTAAAATTATTATTGATTTGGTGTAACAATCTTATTGAAAACTTGATGATCTAAACCTATGTGTTTTCAAAAAGTGTGGAATCTTGTATATCTACTTAACAGTAGTGTCTTGAATAGGTAATTAAATAAAAATGAAATAATTTCTTTGCCCTTATAGTTAGTTTTAGTTATGTTTGGTAAGCTGCTTTTTACATTAAAAATTGTTTTAGAAAATATTGTAAGTTTAAAAGTTTATCACTTCAGTTTTCAAATGTGCATTTACTACTGAAGCAAGTTTACATGTATACAATTAAGAGGGTATTTCCAAATGCATGATACAAATAGGTCATTTTCCTTTTTATATCTTTTTTTTTTATCTTTGCTTGGTGTTACTTTATAGTTTTCATAAATACAATTTATTTAAACCTTAGTCCTTTAGAAAATGAAAGGTACAAATCATGCACATCTTGTTATGTATGAATATTTTAAACTGTGGTGTATGCAATAAAAATACACCTAATATACATGTTCTTGAATGTTGTTTAATTGTAGAGGACAGTTCAGAAAAATTTTATTTTTGTAGATAGCATTTCAAGTTTTTGAATAGAGATTTTAAAATGGTGCTGAAACTTTAATTTCACCTGAACTGTTTCTGTGCACAATTCAGAATTCCTGTATGTGTAAGAATGTAAAACCATAACATATGTGCCTGAAGATTTTATTTTGACTTTTCCACTTTATAATAGGTAAGAAGTATTTGGAAGAAAATAACTACTGAATGTTCATATTTTAAGAATCAGCAGATTGGACTCACAATTGAACAGTTGGCCCTGCATATACAACATGGACTGAACCATTTCATTTGTAAGTCTAAAAAATAGTGGATTGCTTTTTTTCTCTATCATTTTATTTAAATGTTTTTGTGCTACAAACTTTACAGAAGTTTACTGACAGTGCAGTAGTAATTTTGCTCAATATATCCTCTAGTTAGTAAACACATTTCTGTTAAAAGTCATACACTACAGTTATTACACAAAATAGCTGCATATTTGTACAAAATAAAAATAGACTTCAGTTAGCATTTAAATTAATAAAATAACAAATGTAGAATTTGAGTTGCTGTTTGTATTGATTTGATCCTTTTAATTTATAGTTGTAGCAATTTTGTGGTAGAGACATATTTTACATTATCAACAGTACCCAGTAAACAATTTTAATGTAGTAGTGCATGAAGAGCTTTAATGAACTGATGAAGAAAGTAATTTTTAGGAAGTTTCTCATGGGCTGATGAACAGAGTAATAGTTAGGAAGAGTATCAGTGAAATGATGAATACAGTAATAGTTAAGAAGTTTCTGGTAAGATAATAAGAACAGTAATAGTTAGGATATTTCTAAAGAACTGATGGAAACAGTAGTAGTTAGGAAGAACATCAAGTGAAATGATGAAGACAGTAATACTTTGGTGAGTATATGAATACAGTAATAGTTAAGACATTTCTAATGTACTTCTTAGATGTTTTCGTCTTCTTTGATTATTTTATTCTTGATATACTGCTGACTAGCTATTTCGTGGTGATGCTATAGAGCAGGGGTTCTTAACCAGGTGCCCGCACCCCTAGGGGGTGTGAAGATGATTCCCAAGGGGTGCGAGGATGCCCATGAATAATTAAAGCAAATCTATATTTTACATAGAGTATGCTTTATATTTCTCTAAGGAGAAACATTGAAATTAATTTTCCATTATGTACCCTGAATTTTTGTCTTGAAAAAAGGTATGCTATATGTATGAAGATTAAAAAAAAAAATTTTGATTACATCAACTTTGTATTTTTAGCTTTTTTTATATTTAAGTTTCCAGGGGGTGCGAGAAATGATTACCGATTTGAAAGGGGTGCAAACACTGAAAAAGGTTTAAGAACCACTGCTATAGAGGAACCATATAACTGGTCATCTGACATAATGAACAATCCTTAAAAAACCAGTTTTTGATAACTTGTAGGCTGATTTGTTATACTGTTACAGCTCTGAACTATTTACTTAGCTGAGGATTACCAGGTTATTTTGAGTCCTTATTGTCAAACAGTGGTTATTTTTCTGGATTATGAACAATGATTTACTCCATCTAGATTTCCAGCCAACTATAGTGGTGATCTTAAATTAATTCCATGTCCTGCTAACCACACTTTGCAAGACTTATAGTTGCTCTGTGTGGAGTTGTGCTTAATCAGTTTCCAAAAACTCTATGGTTTCAACATTACAGAAATGTTCCAGTGTTTTTAGTTACAATATAAAAAGGTATTTGATTATAAAATGTGGCTAGGTGAAAAGATGCATGTTTATTATATATCACTGTAAAATTTCTACTTCATTTTTTTTTATTATCACAGTATTAAGCATGGAAAGACTGGTCTACTTTGAAAAACATTTTACCATGGTGAATTATAGTTTCAGTCAAAAGTAAGTTATAATATTTATATTACAGTGAAATTTTCAGTACTTTACTTTTTGTTTTCTGGATTTAACTTATTAAATCTAAACTAAACATTTCTTTTCCTTCTGAAATAGCAACTAATTTATTTAAAAGTTTGAGGATTTAAAACTATTTGTTTTACTTGAATATCAATCTTCCTAAGATAAATATTTTATACATATTTCAGACTTTTGTGTTCTGGAATGATAAATGGTATTTTTAACCTATAGAAATCTTTATACTTAGACATCTTACATTGTACCTATACTGGTGTTTTAATTGTCAGAATAAAAACTGCAATATCTTTCTTACAGATTTCCATGGAAGTTACATCAGTTATTTATGTTAAAAAGTAGGCTTTAATCAGTCTGACAAACAAATTCCTCCAATAATACTGATTGATGATTTTTTTTTATGTGTAGTCAGTTTTTAACATAATCCATTCTCAGAAGAAAAGAAAATTAGCATCACATATTACAAGATAAAAGTAAATATGGTAATTTATATGACTTTTGAAACTGGTCAACCTGTGAAGCTTCCAGTGCAAATTCCCTCGATAAATTTTGTATTAAAGATATATCAGTATTTTGAATTAAAGGCACATATTAATAGTGTAAATATATGATAAGGTTGTATAAGTTATGCAGTAACAAAAATTAACATGGAACAGGATTTTTTTTCAACATTTTGTAGGATCCAGCATGCCCTAGTAGCTGAGGGTTGTGAATTTGAATCCCCGTCACACCAAACATGCTCGCCCTTTCAGTTGTGGGAGCATTATATTGTGACAGTCAATCCCACCATTCATTGGTAAAAGAGTAGCTCAACAGTTGGTATTGGGTGGTGATGACTGGCTGTCTTCCCTCTAATTTTACACTACTAAATTAGGAACAGCTAGTGCACATACCCTGCATGTAGCTTTGCACAAAATGCAAATAACAAACAAACATTTTGAAAGTTATTTATTAATTTCTTAAGTTTTCACAATTAACAAAAATCAGCATTCTATATGTATTAGCAATATAAAAATTACTAATGAAATCAACAATAACTTGACTACTTTTTAATTAGTATCATGCAAATTTAATCTCTCAGAGTTACTTGAAAACTTCATTATTGAATGGTATAGGTAAATGTTTGTTGCATCTTCCTAATGTAGATAATATATTGGTTTGTTTTCTTCTTTAGTGTCTTATTTTACACACACACACACACACACACACACACAAAAGAACTACTCAGTGTTTTTCTCAGAGCATCATAAATACATGATGTGACATATAACATACTATGTTGTTAAGTTCAGCTCATATTCTGGCTTTAAAAACAGTTATTTCTTGGTATCAGCTGTATTGGTGAGATATAGATGTATTATTTCAAGATTTTAATGTACAGTAGATGTGTGGTGATTAACATTTCTTGCTAAGTAATTTAAAATATTTTCATGATATCACAAAAATGTTATATTCCTCAGATGGAAATCAGGAATTCCAATACTGGTCGGAAAGATGTATAACTATGAAATTGTAAGTATTGTGTTAGTTTACATATTATTTCAACACAGATGTATTTCTGTAGTACTATGAAGTTTGTTTAAATTTCTATCATTATTTAAAATTTCAGTCTTAGTTAAAAAAGTTAATATGTAATATAAGTTACAACAGAAAACCACTTTTGAAATCTATTAAGCTGCTTTTATGAACAGTTTTTATTTTTTAGTGGTGTTTAACCTCATTACTAAAGGATTAAGGCAGCTTACACACAAAACATTATATTAAAAATAAAAAAACAAACATTTACAGCTGCATTAGCCTAGTTCTTTTATAATGGATGACAAGGTCAGTTTTAAGGGTGCACGTGCAGAATCTATTATGGTGAGTGACAAAGAATAGGTATTGTACTCAAAGAGTGATTATTAAATATCTGTGCTTGTAGTAGTGGTGTGTTCCTTGAGTTTACACTGATGTGACTGAGTAACTAACATGACACAATTTCTGTAAAATAAAGAAAGCTGGTTGACAAGGTGAACTGTCAGTGTGCAGGTATCTTACACTGATAGGTGATTACTAAATGACTGTGGTATTGGTATGTTTCTTGCAACCATTTACTACAATATGAGTTTATGCAGTTAGCATTAAGCATTTATCAGTATTTTCTGGAGTTTATCTGCTTTTTCATTAAAGAGGCATAGCTGCCAAGTCTTCCATATTCATCAGAAGACTCCCAGTCTAAGTGCTTGATGTCCCTCCTCGTAGATTTTCAACCTTAACATACATTTTACCTATAAATTATTTTTTATTTTATCTGACCTGCAAAAAATGCATTACTATATGACTGAGATAAGCTGTATTTGAGATCCTAACAATACCCACCTGCAGCATTTTAAATGTACCTTCCTACCATGTGGCATGATGTAATCTTTTACTTGTCATGCCTAGGAAATTTTATGTTGCAAATAAATTGGTAAGTAAGAAAGAGGCATGAGAAAGCTGTGTCAATAAAAAAAAGTACAACTGTAAATTTTAGCATGAGTAAAAAGAGAAATATTCTACAAAAATCAAGTAAGGGTGTTTCATATGCTTTTTGTACTGCCTGCAAGTTGGAGTTCAGCATTGATCATGGGTGGCCTTAATGACTGCATAAAACATAGAGACAACATAGGATTTGGAGATTCCAATAGCTCAGAGCAGTAGTGGAGAAGTGATTATCATTTATTTCAAAAGGTAATATATACAGAATGATTACTTAACTGCATTTTTAGTGGAATAAAATATTATTAATTGCTGTTGGAAATCACTCAAGCAAACCTTTTAAGTGTTTGTTTCCAGATTTAAAATTTTATGTATGCTTGGACAGAAACAAGCCACATTATTAATGCTGCTTTCTTGCAATACTTGTTGGAGTATGTTTTTGGAAGGAATTGAAGTCTTTTACACTTGTAGTATATAACAGCAGTGATAAATTGCAGAAAAAATTAGTTAAAACTTTTGAGATCTTATGATAGGAAAAAAAATGGCAAAGTGTAAATGGCTTTTCTTGGTATGCCAGTGACAGGCACTTTAAAAGCTACTTTTGAAATGGTAAGAGAAGCATTTTCATGCAGTAATATACCCTGGAAGGATCTGTTTGCCTTCTCATTGCATCAGTTATACTTGGTTGCCATAATTTGGTTTTAATCAAAATAATAGAACAAAACCTTCAAGTATGGAAATTGGACTTGTGTGTCATACAGCACACATTTATGCACATGACCCTGTGAAAAAGCTGTTGGTGTCTTTTGAAAACCCAATTATAACTGTGTTTTATTACTTTGTAAAAATTTACAAGTGGAAGGGTTAAAACAGTTTCAAGAGTTCTGCAATGTTGAATTCTGGTAAATATTTAAGCATGTGATGGTTAAGTTTAGAGAAGGCACTGGACAGACTAATTCAACAGTAGCCAGTTTTGAAGCCTTACTTTAGTTCTGAAAACCACAAGAATAACAGAATAACAATGCTAATAATCTCATGCTCTAGCCCACAATTACAACTGTACTACTTGTTTTTTGCACAGTGTAATCTAAAAAATTCAATCTTCTGATAAAATCTGAGGAACCAGAGATAAACAGACTTCACCCAGCAATTCTAAATCTAATAAAGTTTTTTAAGCTTTTAGTTGTTGTAAAAGCAAGAGATATTGTAGGTTTGCAATATAAAAATCCTGAAAACCAAAAAAACATTAGATCTACACCAAGCAATTTATCTTGTCAATTTTAATTTAATGATTTGACATTATAATAATAATACTATAATCAGAGATTTATAAAATTTATCAGTTCTGTTTTCAAAAAGTTCTGCTGATTGTTATTCAAAAATTATTATAACCATTACTTTTAAATTCTCATTTTACCATCTTGGAAACATTTACATACTTCAGAAAAAGACATAATAAAACTAAAAGTTGAGTTCATCAGCTGCCAGTTTCTACATGACAATTCTTTGGTGGAAGGAAGTTATGAAATTTGTAGTCAGATAAGAATGAACACTTTATGGCACAAAATTGGGCAAATGCAAGAACCTAGCATTGGAGAAAAAAGGTTTGCTATGCTTCCAAGATTAATGAAGCAATGCAAGCTATGAAAGAGTATTCTTTATTACAAGAAAAAAATAGGACCATGATTCCTAGCAGACTTAGCAACATTATGCAGAGGAACTTTTGGTAATCGAAGTTAATCTAGAACACACGGTAGCAAGGTATGAAAGGGGTAAAAATGTCAAACTTCAAATGTTTGTCGATTTTCTTTGAACCCATCTTGCCTTTTGTTGTTGTTGTTACAACAGATGCATCTTGGGATATGGTGGTGGTAAGTTACCTGTTTCATGAAACAGGAAACTGTTGATGAATAAGATAGTGAAAGTGATGAGGCTTGCCTGAAATTTTTTCTTCACAAAATTTCCAGAGCTTTTAATATGCATAGGACGTGTGTATTGTTGTATCACTTCTAGCCAGGTAAGTTATTTATAAATGTTTCATCAACATCTCCCTGCTTCAAACCACTTTCTAATTCAATGCTATATCTTTGTTATAAAATATTAGTGGGAAATGGATTGTGTTCACTGAATGCCAAAATTGATATTACTGCACATTCAAAAAGGAAAATTTATGTTCTTCAGAAAAAAGTTGTCAATTTTTCTCTTCAGGTTTGACATCATAAATGTTGTAATCAATATCACTGTCTTTTCAGAAATGTATTTTTTTATAATTGTGTAAGTTACTGCAAATGACTGTCATAAACTTGTATGTTTATTCGGTGGCAATTATAACAGCAGTTGTTTTAATGTATACGTGTTTATTTTTGAAGTGGAAATCAAGTATATAACCATGTTGTTGCATGCAATATAACAAAGATTATCTTTGAGGTGAATATGTACCTCAGAGAAGTAGTAACAGTATTGTTTTTGATTAATAGTGAAGAAATTACTTTCATTTCATTATCATTTTTATATATGTCAAAGCCATGTGGTCTATGGATGCAAGGGAAGCAGTACTTCTTCAATATATGTTTAAAAAAAATATTTTTTACGTATCAGCTAAATATGATGTTATGAACTTTCAACTGATTCAAGCATAAGCACTCTACTATACCATACATAATCAGTAAGCACTGTGGGGAAGACGCAGGACTACAACTTGCAAAATGCTTTCGTTTTGAGTTGATTTTTAGCCTTTTTCTTACTAGAAAAGGTTTTATTTCTAACTGAAAGCAATTTTGTTACATAATATGTTCTTTAAACTATAAAATTCTTCTTAAATAAATAATTTTCTGAATAAAAAATTTAAAATTCATTCTTGTATTTTAAAAATAACATATATTAGGCTTTTCTATGGTATAAAGGAAGCAATTACCAGTTCATCTTACAAATACATGCAAAATTGGACCTTATTGACAATTTTTAGTCTGTATATTAAATTATTTAAATCACTAAAAAAGTTGATCGAACTAATTTATCAACAATTTAGTGTTTCATAAATACTGTTTTATAAATTAAAATGTACAATAAACATATTAAATATAATAAAAAATAATAATAACACTATGTAATAAAATTTTTACTTTTTCTTCTTCCTGGGCAGAAAGTGTTATTTCCCAATTGCTTATGCCTAAAGTAAATGGAAAATTTTTTTTCAAAATTTGCTTTTGTGACCTGGGAGCATATAATAAAAACACGATGGGAGACTATATTTGGGGCTGATACGTGAAAGTGATTTACATTACAGTCACAAATCTCGAAAAACTACTCACTTCCAAGCATTTTTATTTTTGTATAACCTTAGTATAAATACACGTAAATCTTGATTCATATGTTGTTTTATTCAGACCTTATGTAAATGAAAATGTGCAAATTTGCCCATTTTTACATATAAAATAGGTTAATTTCTAAATTTCATTATTCAGGTCACAAAAGCACAGTTTGAAGGGTATAATGGCCATTTTCTGTACATTTACAACATAAGCAATTAAGAAATAACACATTCTATCCATGAACAAAATTTGTGTTTTATATTGTAATTTATAGTTAATTTTCTTTCAATGTTTGGAAACATTTGTTTTTCATGACATGCAGCTTGCACTCTTGGCTGTTTGTTATCTCTCTGATATCACATGATGTGAAAATGCTTTTGTCATTGTATTAAATTATACTGTTACTTTCTGTATGCATAAATTTTTTGTGAAGTTTCACCCTTTAGATCTGAATATGATTTTAAAAGATAGTAAGAAAAAATGTCAGTGTATTATTGTAAACTTATTAGTGAACAAGTTTGTTGCAGAGAGTTTCAGTGATAAAGAAAGCATCATTAGAAATGCTACACCAATGCCAGCTCTAAGGGTGACTGGAAGAACAAAACTTTATTGTGAACTAATATGACAGGACTTCTTGGTTAACTGTTTTAAATTTTGCACAAAGGTACGTGAGGGCTATTTGTACTAGCCGTCCCTAATTTTGCAATGTAAGACTAGAGGGAAAGCAGCTAGTCATCACTATCAACCACCAACTCTTAGGCTAGTCTTTTACTGATCAGTAGTGGAATTGACCATAACATTATAATGTCCCCATGGCTGAAAAGGAGAGTGTGTGTAGTATGATGGGGATTCAAACTTGCAACCCTCAGATCACGAATTGAGTGCCTTTACCACCTGGCCAGGCTGGGCCTCTTGGTTAACTGCTTGTCCTAACCAGAACCCTTTCTATTGGCGGTGTTTATTATTTAACAGTGAATTTGGAACATGGAACTCAACTGGATTTAATGACTTAAATAATATGCATAAGGCAATTAAAAAATATGAAAATTCCTCCAGTATATATTTTCAACTCTAGACCTATCTAGATTTGGAAAATCACAGATTGGATTCCAACAGAATAGATAATATAAAATAAATATGCAAATGCACAACAAAAAGGGGAAGAGGAACAGAGACATTTTAAAAAGATTAACTAATGTAGTATGTTATTTGGATGAACAACTAGCATTTAAAGGTTATGATGAATCACTTGTCTACTAACCGAGTTAATTATGTGGAATTGATAAATTTATGCAAGCAGTATGATCCATTTACAGCAATCTAGTTGGGTTTTTTTTGGCATCATATAGAATCCAGAATAATTTAGAAATAAAGACTGATAATTTCTATGAAGATGCAATAAACATAAAGTAAGCAGCTGCATATGTCATTTTTATCTTGAATTAGCCATCCTGTACAGATTTTTTTAATTTTATAATCCACCTTTTATACTTTTGCTTCCCCATAAGAACAAATCACCACACACACCTGATATATATAGATGTTAATGCCTGTTTGTCCTTGCATGTATAGTGAATTATTTTCACTTCATATAAAATTAGTAGTCCCACTTAAAAACGATTTGTACAGAAAATAGATCCATGAAGGGTCTGTTCACATTTTTTAATTACATGAACATATTTCTAATATGTATGATTGAGTTCACCTTTCATTTTGTCTGCTTACTTACCTCTCTATATGTTTCTTATTTTTCTAATGTATGTAGCAATCAGCATTTTTTCAACTGTATTCTCTTATAATAAACTTTGCAAGCACGTCCCAAAATCTGTTCTTTTCTACTTTGATGTGAATTCCAAAAGAGAATATCAAATACATGAAATGGTGGCACTGCAACCACTTAGAAAAGGTTAATGAACAACTTTAGTTTACATATTATATGCCAGGAGTCAAGTGATAAGCCTGTTACTTAAAAGATCATAATGTGCATCATATGAAAAATGTATGACCTAATTATCTATTACAGACAAAGAGTGGAGAATGGAGACCTTGAGTATGCAAATTTTGTGGATAGATTGATTAAACTTTCAGTTCTAATACAGAAGCTATTACCAAGATCTTACTGTGTTAATTCTGTTATAACAAGATACAAGAAAGCATGTTGGTAAACCATGGAATCAAGATGTGACAAAAATGCTCATAAGTCATCTATTTCATCATATAGTAGAGATTTGTATGTTTTATCAACAAAAGAAAGAACAATATGTACATAAAATAATACACACAGTGGAAGAAAAGGTAAAAAGTGCTGTGGATGAAAGCAAGACTTAGAAGTATATTAAAGGAGCCACATGATGTAATATCATAAGATATGTGATATACCATTTGTTATGCTGAGTTAGAAAAAAAAAGTTAGGAGTAAGATATAAGACATGGAGAAGAAAACAGGATTTGTAAAACTGTTGTATATTTAGACAAACATTGTTGAGATTGATCTTAAAGATCTACTTTCAGTGAATTTAGACATCAACACTGTGAATACAACTTAATCCATTAGAAGAAAAAGGTATTTCAGCCCAAGAATCTGACAACTTCAAACAACATTTCAATGGTTTAATATCAGGTCATCCCACAAGTAATATCCAAAAATCTAATATAGAAAATGCATCATCATTTTTGTCATTGTAGTAGGACATGTATAAAAATGTTCAGACAAATAAAAGAAACTAACCCAACTCCACTTTTTCAGATCATTAATCAAATAAACCCTTATGAAGATTATTGTACTTGAGGAGTACAGTAAGTATATAATACTTTATGAGTTTAAAAAAAGCAGAAACTACACAAAACATTTAACGTATTTATGGTGCAGAGTCTCTCAGTGAAAGAAAATGTTGAAGGTGGTTTCAGAAGTTCAGATCAAGTAACTACAGCTTAAATGATGTGCTATGTTCAGGTTGTTCTGTTGAGTTTAATGATGACATGCTGCTGGCTGCACTTGATGAAGATTGTGCTGTAACAGTTAAAGAACTAACACAGAAGCTTAATTCAACAGTTGGCCATCATCTGCAACAGCTTGGAAAGGTGTCAAAACTTAGAAAATGGGTTCCCCGTGAATTGACAGAAGCCAGCCTCAGAGCAAGAGTGGACATTTGCACTTTTCTGCATACTCGTGAACATAACTCACCTTTTTTGGACAGGTTAGTGATTGGAGATGAAAAATGGATATATTATGAAAATGTTAAGTGCTGCAGACAATGGCCCAGTGCAGATAAACTGGCTAAAGCACAGTCCAAAATGGATCTCCACCTTAGGAAAGTCTTGTTAAGTATTTGGTGTGATCCACTTTGAGTTGCTGCCACTCAATGTAATGATTACCTCAGACTTCTGTTGTCAACAGTTAGAGCTCTTGAATGTTGCACTGAAAGAAAAGAGGCCTGCTTTAATCAATTGTAAAGGTGTTGTGTTACACCAGGATAATGCACTGCCCCATACAACAAGGATTACATCTGTAAAGATTGAAAAGCTAGACTGGGAAAAACTTCCACATCCTCCTTATTCTCCAGACCTTGCCCCACCTCATTATCACCTATTCTGAAGTTTGCATAATTATCGTGATTGAAAAGAGTTTGGAACACAAGAAGATGTCAAAACTACCCTCTCTACATTCTTTTCCTCCAAACCCCAAGAATTTTATAGAAGTGGCATTCAGAAGCTTATGAATCATTGGCAGGAAGTAATTAATAATCATGGAATATACATTATTGATTAAATAACATTAAGTGTTTGAAATCTTTTCTCTTTTCCTCAACCTAAAATGGGACATCACTTAAGGGATGACCTGGTACTCAACATTATTGTTGATATTGAGTTTAGGAAGGCAAAGTATAGAAAGGAATCAGAGAAAATGATTTCTGTTCAAAAATGACATCAGTAATATGTATTGATATTGCATTAAGTAGGACTGATGAAACCTATGAAATGAAGTTTTTTAATGAAATTAACTTCATTTTTTAAGAAAGGAAATTGCAAGAAGTAGCAAGTGGATCATTAAACATACCTTTGATGATTATGAAGTTCACAACAGTTGTAGACATTCATTAAATGGGTAATCAAAGGTTCAGAGGTTACTATTAATACAGAGGGAAAGCAAAAAATCATTAATGAGAGTGCAGCCAGTGTAGTATAGCATTTAATAATTGCTTTTAATGAGTAACTCTGAAACTGAAGAGGCAACTTCACAAGTTCATTCTTAAAGCTAGGGTATCATAAAATCATGAAAAGAGCTGAATGCACAACCTAACATGGAAAGCTTTGGAATATGGTGGTTTCTGCTTAACCAGAAACACTTTTCTGTTTTGTTCCATTGACCCAGATCATGGAATTGAATATGAAAACTGAGGTGTGAAAGTTCTGGAAGAACTTGGGGGTACATGTATAATACAGAATGAAGCTACCTAGAGCAAATTTTTTCTACCTTGCACCTGAACCTGTCCAAATAAATGGGATTAACATGTTAAAGTGGTTAAACGAAGAAAAAAAGCATCATGATCTGACTGGTGCAGTTGATAATAGTTTTACAGAATATCAGAAATATGAGAGATGTCATTTGCCAGGGGCATCCCTTTACAGATCATTCAAATGAGGTAACAAATTCATTGACAATGAAAGTGCAAGACCACATTGCAAGAAGATACCAGCTTTGACAGGAAGCAGTGTCATCCTTCATATCCAAGCAAATGGTAAAGGAAGATAGTCCATTTTATAGCTCAATGCAAAAGGTGTTGCTGAAACTATTTAGAAACAGTAACAAGCCAAGGACTTCCAATAGAGGGAATAAGATTACTGAGTTGTACAGAGAAAAAACCTTTTAACCTGTGTTTTTAATCATAATAAGAAGCAGACCAGAAATTAATGCCAAAATAACCAACTTGACACTATGAATTTACTGCAGCTCTGTGTCTTTCTTCTTCCATCATATGATAAGGCTAGTATTCTACCTGCTTTGGAAGACCTTCCAAAAGTAAAGCCAACAGTTCTATTAGAAGACCCCACTGAACATCAGTTATATCAACAGGCATCAGAAGTGCTTTCCTCCAAACTACATAAATACTTGAATAATGGATCAAACAATATACTGATTATGGATGAAAGGGCGTTAATAGATACTGTACAAAACAATGGACACTGAGAAACCTAGCCTAGATCTACAACTTATTTGGAGATTCATCTAATATTTGACAAATATCATAACTACAACACTAAGTAACCCTACCTGAAATGTTTGAACCCCATTTAGTTGCTATTTGTTTTTATCATCCATATATAATTAATCTGACTGTAAACAATCCACCCTGTGAAAATTTAAGTGTATTGTGTTTGGATAAACATGTGCCAAAAGCAGCCTTTTGTCTGATAGGAAACTTCATGAGTTGTTGCATCAAAAGACAAATTATGAGACAGAACAGGTAAAAACACCCTAAGAGGTATTTTCAAAAAAATAATCATTTCAGCATTGTCTGTTTTAAGTTATTTGTTGCTAATAATAATAATGAAATTTACTTTTGAACATTTACCTTCACTTACCATATTACAATGGGTCATACTCAAACATGGTCCTTCATTTTTTAATACCAAACTTTATTGAGATGTTTGGTATTATGTACAGTAACAGTGCATGCAAGAAAATGTTTGCACTGTAATAATATTTTCGTAAAAAATATAGAAGTCAGAAGAATGTACTTTTAGCAAGAACCCAAAAAATGAAGCATTTAACTAAGATATATTATATTCACACAATTTTCTTGTCAATCATGTAAGAACTATAGGTTAATACAGCATTGCTAAATAACTCACTTCCAATAGTTTCTCTATGTAAAACTCTAAAAAAAAAACTGACTTATTCTGTACTTTTTTCCAAAATTAATTTGCAGACATGCTTATGTGAAAAACCAGAAAAACAAATTAAATGTAAAGCAATTTTATTAATGTTGTAACCACAACAGATTTGCTACACCATCTTTTAAAGCTGTATTCAAAAAGTTATTTTCACAAAACCTCTAAGATTTACTTTCAACAAGTATAGTATGACGTTTTGTGCACACCTAAAATGCCGAGTTGAAAATGAAGGAATAAAACTATATATTGAGTAACAATTCTTGTAAGAATTGGGCTATGGCTAATCAGATACAAGGGGAATCAAATGAAACCACAGACCTGATACTCAAGTATGTTCCAGGTGCTTGGCAGGCAAAACTAATGAGAAATATAATTGTAAAATTTAATGTGTTTTATTACCTAGTTTATATTTTTGGCAAAAAAATCGCATACACGAAACCTAATCAATTGTTTTCAAATATCTGTAAGGACTAAAAAGATGAGAATACATTTTTATTTGAGAGAGACAAATCAAAATACTTCAGTCTCCACCAACATACAGAGAAATTAATATTATTTGTTGGCCAAGTCTTCTTTGAACTAGCAGCAATGTATATCAAAGAGATAGTTTCTGGTTAAGAAAAACTCTGATAATGATTGTTGAAACAGAAATAGCCATAGACTACTTTATTAAGAAAAAAAAATAGTTAGACAAATTTTCAAAATTTACTAACATTTTGTCTTGCACCTGTGCAAACATTGGTTATTTCCTTTACACAGATTATCATTATCTTTGGTCAGAAGTTTCACAGCAGAAGTCATTTCTCAAACAGTCTTCGATATATGTCTCTTTCCTTCCTGAGTAAATTCTTCAGTTGTTGCTTACAGTCTCTGATACATTGTTTTATACCAGAATCTAAAAATACAATTTTTTTTTCCTAAATATTTGTTCAGTCAACAAGATTGCTCTATTTAAACAAAGCATTGCTGCAGACATCTCAAGAATGATTTAAAGTATTTTAACCAAAATACAACTCAAACAAATTTATATTTTGGATTAATCCAACTGTGATACAAATAATTTATTACACACAACTATCAGTTAAAAAAATTATATAGTTCATTCTCTCCGTAACTTTTTTCTACTTTAGCACCTTTGTTTTTTTTCAGTAACTGCAGTGCCTGAACATTGGCCTAGACAATAAAAAAATTTAAATGAGGTTTATTTACCTTTTAATTATTAAAAACATTCATTAATTTAAATGTGTATGGTATATTTTTACAATGTGCCTTAAAATGTAAATCAAAGGACTGAGAAAACTGGCAGTATGTGAAAAATATTCTATATCAGGATATTCCTTAAATATAAGTCATGAGGCTCTGGTTCTTAAAATGTTCATTACCCTTCTACTAATAAAGCAAAGATATTTTTGAATGTAATTCGCACATTACACAAAGACTAATGATCATCTGATTTACATTTTTTCTTTACCTGAACAAATGAATTTTAGGAATGAAGAGTGTGTCAGATTTCAACTACATTATGTATAAGATGTCAATGAAACCACTTGTTTCATACCAGGGGCTGACAGGTTGGTTGGATTAAATTTTGATCTTTGAGCAAATGGTTGCTTGTAACAGTTACTTTCAGATGTCACATCTCATGATATAACATTTTAATCACATCATTCTAGACCAGTTAAATATGATGTATCATAATTTAAATTCTTATTGTGACATAACATTATACCAATTTGTCACCACTGGACCAGGCTTCTCTAGTTCACACATTATAAACCACAAAGTAAATTTTATGTTAGTACAGTTTCATGTGAAAAATTTAAAATTAAAGCCTATCAAAACATAGAGTACCTAAAAATTACACCTTAATAAACATAATACCAAGGACCACATGACAACAAATGAAGGCTGTCAAATATTTGTTGATTAGAAGAAAAAAAAGGATATTATATACATGTTTTTAGAAAATTTCAAGTAAAAAACCTGTACATTTACAGTTATTCTTCATGATAAAGTAACTTACAAAATGTAATTATCAAATTACAGCTTGTGCTAAATCTGTTTCAAAGTTATTTGATCTGATTTGTATGCATATTCATTTTAACAGTGCAGATTTTTTTTTCATTCTACACTATTAAAATGGGAAAAAAGGTGCTTAACAAGTAACCAGTAACTTCCATTTTTACACAGAAAACAAATAATTAAAAAAAAAAAGAGGATGGACACTTCATAGTTCAGAAATTATTCTATTTAATAACACATCAACACAGACTCATACTACTAAAAGTGTGGGTTTGATACCTGTGATGGGCAGGGCACAGATAGCACATTGTGTTGCTTTGTGCTTAATTCCAAAAAATAAACAAAAAGTTGTATTTAATTATACAAAATAAAAGCTTCAAATAAAGACATAACAGCAACAAAAATGAACTAGTATCATGTTATTTAATCTGCAACATCATTTCACAAGGCTGATAATACTGTTGTTTTTTTCTTTTCAGCTAAGTTGCCATTATGTATCTATCACACAAACAGCATGCATACACCAAGTTACTAAAGCTCACTACTTCTGTTATCATCAGCACTTGATGCAAGAACCCTCTTCAGAGTTTCCGGGTAGCTCCTACTAAAACATTAAATTTTGTCTCGAACTGTCACCCAAAGTAGCCTTTTCATTCTTGTCTTGAGAGCCACAAGTGTTTTCACCACATAACTGTTTGGAAAAGTATTACTGCTTCTATTTGTTTTAGCATTATGCTTGTGTGGCAGCCAATCACAATATATATTATCAACACAAGACTGTACTCTGGTGCAATTCATCTTTATACTTTATAATATTTGCTTTCTATACCTATTTTATTTACCGACTGTGTAATTCGTAATCAATTATGTAGTTTTGCCCCAGATTCCTGTGTGACAGTTTGTGCAATATCTTTTCCAATCTATTTATCAAACAATCCTTTATTTAAGGAGTCTAACAGCAAGTTATTATTACTTTCAGATCAAAAGCAAATAATGTCTTGTTACCTTCTCATATGTGTAATCATTCATTACTGTCTAGCCATAAACATGTTTTAATTATTTCTCCAACAATTTGTTTGTAGAAGGTCAGTAACATCAATTATGGAATAAGCTGCCTCAACCCTTTCATGATGGGTCAAAGGCTTTCATCATATTTGTTGACTTTTATTGAACTACTATTTTATGAATTTACATCAATAACTTTGGAATCAAATTGTAATTATAATTCAAATTTTAATTTCTTAATTTAAAAGTAAATATTTAAAGAACATACCTAAATATAGATTTTAGTGAGTCACATGGTATGTTGAATAAAACTGTTTAAAATTAGATATTTGTGATGTAAAAATACTAAGTCTATAGTTTCAAACAAATTAAGAACTTAAATTACTAATATTAACAAGTTAGAACATAAAATACGAACCTCGTATCATTTTATTTTGCTGAGATATAACTTGTATACTAAATCAAACACAGTGGCCACATTCACCTCTTTCCATTTTGGAAATGGTCCCTTATATACACTTCAATACATGATATGAATAATCAATCAACAGCTTAGAATGTCCCTCAAGGGGTTTTCTTGGCCATTTTAGTTTTTGAAAAGGCAACTGCATTCTTTCAATCCAAGTTTTTAATGAGGCAGGGTATGTCTAGTCTGCTCAAAGTTTTATATTTTTTAAAAATCTAAATACATAATAAATTATAATTGAATTGTATGGTACCAGTATAGTTATTTATGATTTTTGGGTTATTAAACTGTATATATGCAACCTAAAAAATTGTTTGATATCCTCCACAGGCAAAATTTTAAAAAGCATAGTAACTGAGTTCAAAGGTTGCAGCAAGAAGAAATAATTGTTTGCTTCCTTATTTATTGTTTTATAATTTAAGAAAAATAAGTTTTATAATTTATTTCTGAACAATAATAATCTATATACATATCTAGTGTGTAATAACTGAAATATGACAATATTACAAAATACTAGTCCAAGTCCACTACAACACAGCCTAAACAGGGAAGACTAAAGGTCAGTTTTATATTATTGGGCATGTAATATTAGTGCACATGCACCATGTCAATGCAAGTTATGTATTGTTAGCTAGGCATGACTGGAAAGCCAATATAATACAAAAATAAATATATATACAATTATATAGCATTATGAAACTTAAACTACTTAGGCTAAAATTTTATTTTTGCTTTAATATGTAGTCATTTTAGCATGAAAAAACCATGACTTATATTTATTCCCTAACTTTTTATGATGGTTACGAGGTTAGTAAAGTGACGAAAGTCTGCACTTTAGCACAAAAAAAAATTATATTTCATAATTATTTTCATGATGGTCAAGTGACAGAGCCCACACAGTTAGAGTAAAGAAAATAACAAAATATGAAGTCTTACTTAAAACAAATGTTTGAAATGTATTTAGGAAATTTTAGAGAGCATGTAAATAATATTTCAGATTTTTGGGATGAAGAATAGTTTTCTAATCATAAAATTAAATCACTTTCCACACAGACTAGCAACAAAATAGACTCTACTTTCACAAACACATCTTAGTAAAAATGTTTTATTAAAAGTGATTTTTTTGTTTACAAAACACTTGTGATCTTCACTAAAATCTGCCAGATTTTGTGAAGGTACACATGATATATCAAAAGTTATAGTGCAAATACTTAACATTGTACAAATGTGTAGATGAACTTGTGTATATTACACCAAACCTGTTGCAAAAGTGTTTATAATTCAATTAGTGGTGTAGCTGTCAGTTACTGGTACAAAAAGACACCAACTCAAACAATTAAGCAAATGAATAGCTAATGAAGTCATGTTTAGCTTCCATAAAATATCAACTGTTACAGTTGGCTGTAATGTCATCATTGTTTTGAGCATGCTTTATCCAAAACAGTTTAAAAGAATAATTTTTTTTTATTTAGTGTTAACTAAATTGTGCTTAAATTATCACTACTGCATCAATAAAGTGAACAAAGTCCTGCTTTAACTCACACATAATTGTCTTTTAACACACTGCAAATGTCCTGTACAGTTGATTCAGTAGGTGTATATTAAGGATCAGTTCTTATGTTTGTTGATTTTTGAGTCTTAGTAGAATATTTGTCTGTAAGGCATTTTTAAACAATACAATACAAATAAAAGCTGAGATAAATTTACACTGGAAGTAAAACTATAGCCCAATGATGCTAATTATAATATTTCTCTCACTTTCCAAAATATATTTGGCATCATGACACCACAGACATACAGTAATGGCCTTTCCACATGGAGAAAAACACTACTGCTCACAATAACATATTTTAATTATTTTACCAGCCATCACAAATGCAAAAAAGAAAATGATACTTGTACAATCTTGACTCATAATAAATCAGTAAGATACACTTGGTTTATAAAGAAAAAAAAAACCTTTATTGGTCAACCCCATATCCATAAGACTATAAATACCAATGTTCACTGTTATTTAGAATTTACTATGTATGACTTCATAAAATGTGACATTTAATAAATTATGTTTACTGAAGATCTGTATGATGAAACTGGCATTTGCTTATCAATTAATTTACATGCTCATTAATTAAGTACATTTGATTGATTGGTACACCATGCTCCTTAAAGCCTCTACAATCAAGAAGAGAGGGAATCCTCAATTGTCACAGCCGTAATTAGATCTCAAATTGGTCAAGAGATAGAATTATGAGTTAAAGATTTGTGGTTGAAAATAAACAGAGAGCCATTCCAGTTGTTAGGCTGTAGTCAAGGCCAGATTAAGGATCTATGAAGCTTACAGCTGAAGAGTTCCAGTGGGCCTTCTAATATTTGTTCATAATACAAGCAAATAGTGACCAATCATGTTTTAGATCTACTAAGCTATCATTAAATTAATATAATTTCAGGAAATGGCAATAATTATTAACAACAAAATTTGTTTGTAATTAAGCATAAAGCTACACAATTAGCTATCTCTGCTTTTCCCATCACAGGCACTGAGACCTAGTTTCTAGCTTTGTAAGTCCACAGACATATCACTGTGGGACTTGCAAAGAGAAAATGATGTAATAAAATTTATATAACCAGTTGTTTCTACATTTTTATACAGATTACTTTCTCAGATTTTAAAAAATCCCAAAATAATGAAAAATATGTTTCATATTGAGGGTACTTCACATAGTTTGAACCCCCAGAACTACAAATCTGGGTCCACTAATGACAGGCACGTTCGAAGACGTGATGCAGCTCTTGCATGCCAAACAGATTTCTTTATTTTCATGTCACATGTAATTCTAGTCACTCAATATTCTATTTTAAGGGATCTTCTGAAATTATGTATGTCTCAGTGACGTTTCATCTGTAATAAATCTATACCTATCACAAATGACTACAGTCTCATATGTTTTCAGTTGTTTTTTCTTTAAAGCGTGGTTGGCCTGCAACTGCAGTTTCACTAGCCCTCTCCTTATTTTTGTCCTGTGTTTAATAAAACAGAAATGAAAAAGGGTATGTCTTTTCTGTTTTTAACTTTTTCAATTGTTGCATTACTCTAAAATGATATTTGTTTGCCTGTTTTATTTCACTGTGTTTTGGTTTTATTAAGCAATTTTTCAAGTACTTTTATTTCATAGTATAGAACTCTTCTGGAGGTTTTCATTTATGCATTTATGAAAATGTATTTTTTGTCAAAAACAAATTCCCATAAATTTGCTTAGTTGATAAAAGTTTAGTATTGACTAAACACCACTCTACCATCAACACTGATTGTCCTAATCTGCTACATAGATAATTAAATGCTGAAAACATGTTTTACTCTTATGATAAGGGTAATAAAATTTTCACTTAAAACATGTCATGATTACAATTACATATAATTCAGAAGCCATTTACACAATTTATATCTGTTGTTTGAATAAGATAAACATAAAAATGATATTCAATACAGATGAGTCATTGGAATATTTTGCAGTCACTTACTTATACTCAGTGAAGAATAAACTTATCTGATTTGATGACTATTTTATTTGGCAAACACTGCAACTCAGTACATCTTTTAAAGAGTAAAAGCACCATAATTTTAATTAAAGAACCAAACTACAACAAGATACCTTTATTAAGCCTTAAGGAATTTCCTAAAATGTGATCTCTTTGCTTTGTATTGTGTACTTAAAAGCCTGTGTCAGAATAATCTGCTTGAGAAAACCTTCTCCAAACATTATAAAAATTGTTACTTTGGGTGTTTTATGGTTACCAATTAAACCCATCTCCTAAACTGTACAAGTTTACCTATCTTGTCTCATGTTATTTGACATATTTTCAACAAAAGGAATACTTACAAAAATTAGAAAAAACTTAAAACTCTCTAGCAAGGTTGCAATCAGAGCATGTACAAAAACTAAATGAATTGCTTGAAAATAAAAAAAAAATTGATTAATTTCTTAAGGAATGATAAGCTCATACTAAAACTTGTTATTCATTGGTATGGACAGAAAATTTCTAAAAATAAAGGACTGACAATTAGGTTTGGTTTTGTTTACAGGCAAAATTTTGCAGTTTGAAAAAATAGTAACTTTTTCTTCATGAACTACATTAAACAAACATCATACTATCACAAAATATATGTTTTTTGAATACTTAAAATTAACGTTTAAAATTATGGCAAAAATATAAGAAAAGCTAATGACAATCTCAGATATACTTCAGATATAGTTAGTGATTTTGTTCATTGTAAACTATTGTACATGAAAATGTATCACACATGCAAAGTAGTATGAAACTCATAAATTACAAATAGAATGACTAATATCATTCACAAACAACAAAGTTTTACATAATAATAACTATCACCCTAAAAGCACCAACAATATGTATATATATTTTTTTCAATCTAGTTTTGGCTGTATGCCTGCATCATGTTCATGATGTTAGGAAAACATGTTGGTTGAAGAAATAAATTTTACACAAAAATACAATGCCCTATAACCCCTTTTAGCACTGACACTAGTTTTGTGTAGTTTTGAAGATAAGGAAGTAGAAGATGAAGAGTTTGTACAGAAAATACTTAGGAAGAAGGAAAATCAGGAAAGTGATAATACAGTCAAAAGGAAGCTGACTTGAGATAATGGAAGTTGTGAGATGGTAGAGTATTATAGTACAAGTAAACTGTGAAGGGAAGAATTTGGATAGGGAAGGGTAGAGTATAGCTGAGAGTGGAGTGACTTCAAAGAGAGATTTATGAAACTATGGGCACTGGAGTGGGGTTTTGACCCCTTTGGATTCCTCCCTAAATATACACCTGGTTATATAATATTAACTATAGGTATTCATTTATTGAACAAAATTGTTGGGGTTTGAACCCCTCCAACAGATCAATGCCTGATTATACTACATTAAACAATATATTTACATAATTGTAAATTACAACATAACACAATGATAAATTTACACTTTTTTAATACTTAGATAGCTAGGGAGTTGGCAGTGAATGTTACCAGCTAGTGTCTTGCCAGTAGTCAGCAGTTAAAAATTAGTGACAGTGGCAGTTAGCCTAAGCTTGCAATAACAAGTGAGTAGGAGTAAATTTAGTAGCAGGGTAACCAGACCTGAGACCCACATATCACATGAAGCATTTGTAGCTTTATGCTTAACAATAAACAAACATAATGGTAATATTTTGATAACTCTGATATTCAGTATGATTGAAAACAGTTAATAATTATAAAACTAAGATTCATCAACTGTTGGAATACTTGCAAATGGCATTATTCAAAAACCCTAATTTTAATTAGGTGATTATTTTCTGACAAAAATCAATTAGTCATTATTTTGATTACTTAATTAGTTTATGGAACACTAATTGATGTAACTGTTGTTCATAGGTAATCAATTAAGTTGTCCACCTCTAACTAGAACCTCCTAAATGAATATTACAAATATTTTTTCATATGTTTCCTTTTAATTTTATGGTTTTATTTCTGTAATCTTCTTGTTTAAAGCAATAAATCACAGTGTGAACCAATTATTCTTTTCCATTTGAACTAACAAACTCTTATGACTGCAGAAGAAAACTATTTCACATACTGCTCAAGATCATGAACTTTTTAGATAAAAATTTATTAAAGTTTTATCAAGCTGAGAAGTCTATCTAAAGTCTATATTATTAAAGTCTATATTACTTAAGTTATTTTTATTAAAGTATATGATAAATAAAATATATACATAAAAACAAAGATGTGTAGTTCTTACTCTGTACTTGAGCTATTTTTCCACTACAATAATATTACATGTTCTTCCGTAAGTTTCATTGAGTCTACAAATTTGGATGCCCAAAACAGAATTCATGTAACATTTTTAACTACTGTTGTTAAAACGCACACAAAATAAATTATTCACTACAATAAAATGTCCAGAATAATGACTAGCAATTAAATTGACGTAACTGATCATCACATATCAACAATGATTACACTGATTAGTGTCACGTAAAATAATCAATTACTTTAACAAAAAGATTTGATATTCTTCATTAGAATTAATTTTATATGTTCATAAATGCTTAAAATAAATATTTTATAAATACCAAAATCTTTTATTTCTGAGGTTTTTTGGTATATTAAAGTTTTATCTTTACCTAAATATTTGTTGTTCAAAACTGTCACCAAGTAATATACTTATTTTCATCAACAAAAATTCAATAGTTATAGAACTGTAGTCTTGTGAAAATCTGGAGAAAGAAACCCACAGAACACCATTAACCCTATATACAAAGATGGGCATCGAAATGTGCATGCCCTGACCTTGTACATTATGTCATTCAACATTATTTTATGAATGATGTTGGAGTTAACACTTTTAATGTTATCATACACTGCTGATTTTGCAACAGTTCATTTTAAGAATATTGAAAAAAAACTTTAGATATGCATTTAGGGCCAACCCCAGGCACATTCAGTTAAGAGTATTTTTAGATTGTTACAGGTTTTTACATGCCTTGAGATCAACTTATTCATAAGTTATTGTACCTGAAAATATATTTCTATTGGCTTTTTTTTATTTTCCCACTATGTGAAATGCTTTATCAGTAATTTTTTAGCAAATTTCATATATTAATAATTTCAACCAAAATCATTTTAAATTAATATTTTTGCAATATTCTAACATTTATTTAGTGTAATTTGTAAAGAAAAGTATTACAAATCTTCCAATTTTTATTTTTGCACAGGTTTGAGGTGTTTCACAGTACACAATATGTTTGTCACTTTTTAGAAATTTTCTGCTATCTCCAAGAATAACTATGATTTTCTAAGAAACTATCAGCCCTTGAGATTATACAGTCCATTTATTGGTTTTCAATCATCTACCTTATCTTTTTCTGTTTAGTTTTATGATGTCACATCAAGTGGTTTAATCATAAATGAAAAACTAAGGAATTTTTAACTAAATAGAGCAAGAACTGGACTACAGTACAGTGAATTTACAGTTCTAACAGTTTTGTGAGGAAGTTCCTAGTTACAGCTCCTACAGTACTGACAAAAGGTATTCAATGCAAAGTTTTAAAGACTTGGAAAGAAACAAAAGAGCTGAGAGTTTTTTTTTTTATAGTTTCTGCAAATGTTCTTTTGAATTATGAAAACACTTGTGTGATAAATTGTGTCTGTTTGAAGGTTAAATAAATTTTCTTTGATGAGAATGCATCCAAATAAGTTAAGCTTACAAAGTTTAGAGATTAGGTTAACAAAAAAAAAAAAATTCATTACAAGTTTGACACAGCAACAAATGTACAATGTATGAAGAACTTTGTCATAATCAGACCTGAGTAAATTTACAAAACAAACAAGTTCCATGACTTGATAGCTTAGTTAAAGATGTATCTTGTGTGGGGTTAAAAGAAGGGCTGTGGTGTTCAATGAATGGTTTTTTATTTTAAAATTCCAATTTCAACAGTTGAAATTACTGGTATTATAAACATGAATTTTTTTTTTTTATGTTTACCAAGTCAAATCAAAATATCATCAAATCAGATAAACTGAAAGCAGAATATTCTGATGACTGGAATCCTCATTTCTTGAACAGTATTTCTGTGTTTATCCTATTCAAACAGTGTAAGTGAATTGGATCTCAACTGTATCTGACTATAAACATGGTGTTTTAAATAAAAACATTATTATTCATATTGGTGAAAGTAAAACATGTTCTCATTATTTAACTATCAATGTTTCTCATATACATAAAATCAGTGGGAGGAATAGTGCATATTTTAATGTCAAACAAATGTTGTCTCTAATCAACATTAACTTTTCAACAAATGAAAAATGTTAAGATTATCTTTTGCCAATAATTTTTAGTTAAATAATATTTATAGAAATATGCACAAATTCTGACCATCAGAAGTTATCTATCATATTAAAAGAAGAATAAATCAAAAATTACTCAAAACCAAAACACGACTGAAAATAAGGCAATTAATATAATGCAGTTGTCCTCAAACTTCTGAATCTGGTGCAACCTTTTCTTTACTCAGTGATTAATACTGCACATAGTGGTGGTGGAGAGACATTTACTGTGGTTTTGAGGAATCATGAACTAATTAATTAATCAATACCAATAATTGGTCAGCTATTGTGTCAAAACTACCAAATCATAATCATCACATATCAACTACTTATGGCATGAAAAATAAATAAGCCATAACATTTATGTATTGGAGAATCTACTCTTGCTACTGGTTAGAAAGCCATACAATAATAATTAATGAATGATACCAAAAGCTAAAGAAAGCAAGATAAAAACTTCTCTGGTGGGTCTGACAAAATTAATATCTCAGCCAAGAGAGAATGTGGAAGGTTCACATTTTAGATTCTTATAAATTTGTAGACTATGTGTTTATAATTGTGTGGAAACAGTATCTGCACATTTTTATCATTAGAAAACTCTGAGGTAGAAAAATCAGAGCTCACACACCTCCAAGAAGTTTATAACTAACAAATTACAAAATTAAACTTACTTAACACTTTTTGCAACAGGCTTGTGTATTTTACACAACCTTGTAACAATGGGAATGTACTATGACTTTAAAGGTACTTAATGTATTTTCATGAAATTTGGCAAGATTTGAGCAAACATTGTTTTGTACACACACAAATCAGAATTTTTAACTAAGTACTTTTACCCAGACTCTTTCCATAATTATATGGTGTCAGAGTGTTGACTGCCACTAGTGCAAATTGATTTTCATGTTTAAGATAACAAATACTTTTTTTCATCTGAAAGGTTTCAAATTCATTTCCTTAATCTGTGAAGCCTGCTTAATTTTTTTAAAAAAGAAATACATTATATTTTATCTTTTATTTTCTATACTCTGCACAGGGTAGATTGACTTAACCAGTCTCATAACAACCACAACAGTATCAAGAAATAATTTTAAATTACCCTTTTTTGTTTCTGTAATGACTGCTAATTGTAACACAAAACCACAACTGTCCATCCTAAATAGCTTAAAGCTTATAACAGCATACATATATTTACACTTAATTTTATTATTCTATTGTTTTTTGTATCATGTCTTACCTAATCTAACCTAGCAAGTTTCTAGTTTTTTTCCTTTTAGTTACTTTTATGACAACAAATTAAGAATAGACATGAAAAACCTATCTTGGTTGTCTTTGTTGTTCATTGACAATGAAACTTAAGCCTAAATTAGTACCACTACACTAAATTTTTATTTAATTAAATACTGCACTTAAGAACAGAGAATAACAACATAGAAAATCAAAGTCCTTTAACTACCCTAATATTTCTGGCTTTCTAACTATGCAATAAAAAAAACAGTAAATTCAACTAAGCCTCTTGATGTGTTTACCATGGGAATAAAAGTTTGAATAACTGGAAGTGAAACAGTTTTCTACACAGAAAATACAATACAAGATAACACATCATTTGATAGTTTAAAACTTTGGCTTTTTACCAGTTATAAATAATATATTATTAAACATTGAAGAGAATTCTTGGCAATATGTGAAAGAGAGGATGTGACAGATGGATATGGCGAGGGAGGTCTGATTTTATTGTTTATGGTTCTGTAATCAAATCAAATTGAAAGATATAAAAATTGTATTTTGTCTGAGTAATAACTATATTATAATGTGTAATTTATGTTAAATTCTGTACTTGTCAGATGGGTGGTAAATAAATTAAACAGGGTAACCTATGGAGTAAATATCACAATTTTTATACTCAGGGAGTTGAAAATACTTTTAAATATTTCCTTATAAAATAAGACTGACCAGCAACTTTCAGTATAACTCCAGTAGCACCAACTTTACAATGCACCTATACATACAAGTTATGCCAAGCATAGGTGTACAGTCCAAAACTTAACCAGCTTTCAATGCTTGACTAGCTTTTAAAATCTTATGTACACAAATATTGCAGAATAACTTTTTTCTTTCTTTATTCAGCCCAACTAGTGAATTCTGGTGACTTGTGGGATACAAAATACAGATTTGAAATACTGTTTTAACATTTAAATTTGATAAAGTTGGGGATGAGGAAAGAAAACATCTGCACTTTAAGTAATTTTTATTGCAACTCTTGAACCACATATACACTCTAAATAAATATAAAGTAATTGTTACCATTTCCATTATCCACCTCCTGAGCCTTTTGTAATACTTGTAGTGCTGTGTCATAGTCCTTGATATTGTATAGAGCTTTTCCCTTTCTGTACAAGGCCTTCACATTGGTGGGTTCAATGTCCAAAACTTTATCACAATAAAAAATTACTCGTTCCATTTTTTTTTCCTGTTGCAACAAGCAGTCTATAAGATAATAATAAGTACTATATATACCTTAAATAAAATAGGTATACCAATTACATACACGTTTATAGATTGAATGGATTCTTTTATTCATATACAGTGTGTGTGTGAGAGCATGAAGGTAAATGAGAAATTATAATAAACGGAATAAATAACAGATAAATGCAACTACAGGCATGGTAAGCTCACTGTATGAAAATGGTTTTTAATATTTGAGTAAAAAATTTAATGATCAAGTAACTGCTTACATTTTAAGTAAAAACTTCAGGTGCACAAAGCTTCTTTCACACTAAATGTCGTGACTATCAACTATGGCTAAAATTATTTGTACCTTAAACACATGGACCTTCACTCACAACAGTAATAAGAGTAGTGTGATTACTCTAATAGATACACTTGTTTATCATGCTATATATACTACATTACACTTCAAAGACCTTGTATTGTATTGGATATTTCTTTCCTCCTCTTCATTTTTTTCTCCCCACTCATAAACATGGCTAAAAATTATATTTGTTTTCATGTGAGCTGCACCATTTAATTTTCTATTCACTTGATAAAATATGAGAACTAATTAATGCAATCTGTTAGATAACTTATTTTTTGGTTTGTTCTGTTGGGCATACTGAAGTTGCTTTTAAGCATTTGACTAACATATTTACAAATGCATGCATAATTTATTTAAGAACCACAAAATTATAACCTGGAACACAACTCCCAATAAGCAAAAGTGTATGCAGTTACAAAACGTTTTGTTTAAGAAGTGTTGAAGTTCACCATTTTAACCCTTAAACAGTGGCCATCATCAATTGATGCTGCAACCTACAACATTCCTGCAGTTTAAGGATTAATTTTATCACAAGCATACTTGTGTAACAATCCAATCACCTCTAAACTGTGATATCCCAAATACAGATTTTTGGCACTCAGTAAAGGTCTCTCAAGACTATCTGCTCTGGATAGATGTATATGGCTAAAGCCTCCAGACAATTATTAATAGTATATTTGTGATATTGCAATTTTTTAAACATTTAAAATTATACAAGTCTGTGAAACTAGTTGTGCTCTTAGCAACTAACAATCGAAAAAAACAACTTACATACATAACAAAATGAAAACTAATATCTTACTTGCAAGGTTGTTATAACAATCCACTTTTATTTTTGCCACTTCTTGTTTGGCAGGTTCAGGGAGTTGATCTACTTTAGGCTGCTCAGTACTTGTAAGACCCATCAGGGATGCAGCATTTTGTTGTACTTGTATACCTTGAATGAAAAGAAGAGCCCTGTGGTATTTTCCCATAGCTCCCCTAAGGTTTTTTTCTTTAAACAGTGCATTTCCTTCCTGCATGATGAATATATAGACATAAAAAGTATTTCCAAGAAATAAAACTAAATGTCAAAAAAACCTCATTACTGAGAACAATGTTAGGCCTATCTTGCACTTGTTAATATTATATTGTATTCACAGTGTATGTTTCTTGTGTATAAGCATTACAAAGGTGAAAAACAAATAGCATCTAACCAATCTGGCAAAAACTGTATGTGGTATCTTAGGTAAACTATATCCTTCTATTGTGATTTAGTTTTATTGTCCAACTCTTAACTCCACAAATCTGAAACAAAATTTTGTATCTGTAACAAATTCTTCATTTATAGCAGTTTCTTTTTTCCCACACTTTTTTCATTAGTTTTTTTCCTTTCTGGAAGTTGAGGTCTCTTAAGTCTCTACTACAGTGTATATGTGAAAGCACAAATTTATCACACATGTTATTTTCTTATTTGGCAAGGATATAAAGTGAAATACATTTATTGCAAGGTTATGTTTACAAAAAAAATATTTCTCTGCTCTCGTCTTTTCACCACTTTAACTTCATAATCCCCAATTTTCTTTTTCCATTAAAGTTGTTCTTACAAGATTCTTTATATTGATATTTTAGAATTCTCATTATTTTGTAGGTCTGGATGGCAGATATTAAATGATCAGTATCAGTTGTACATTTATTTATTATTAGTTAACCCTGTAAGTGCATGTGTAGATGACACTTTTAGAACCAAAATGGCAACATGAATAATATTCAAACAATAAAGTTGCAAAACAACTTCACTGATGAATATAAAATCACATTTCTAAGTATTGCATTATCAAAGTTTTGTACACATTAATGTTTTCAGTTTCTGTTGAACTACACAAGTAAGAGAAATGTGGTCCATGGTGGTAAAATAACTTATTGACATTAAAACAAAGCAACAAGGGAAATCACCTTTATTGTTTCCAAAATTCTCAAAATGTTCCCATGATATTGTGCAAAAACTAAGAGTAAAGATTCAATTCAGATCCTCAAAGTATTGAAATTGAATTTCAGAACCCCTTTCCAGTGTCTCAGGCAGGCATAATATTTCTACTTTCAAACCAGATTTGACATTTCAGTTCATGAAATAAAAAACAGTATTCTTTCTTCACTTTTGGTTTTTGCACAAGTTACGTTACAATGTCTTACATTTATACAGAAGGTTGAATAGCTAAAACAATTTTGAATTTGTAAGTCATGTGACAACTACAACCAACATAAAGTCACAAGGCATATTCCAGAACTACATATTGACATTCTTTGGCATTCTGTAGGTAGTGCGATGCACCTGTAAAATGATCATTTTTTGGAGAAAACCGTACAGCCCTTTCTGATACAAAATATTCACACAATCAGATCATAAATGTTGAGATCATGGATTTACAATTTTCAAATGATTATGTCCCTTGTACTTAATGACATTGAAAATCAAAGAAATATGAATTGACATGCGATACCACGAGTATTGAGAAACAGATATGCAATAAGCAATACCACAACCATGGCAAGCATAGTGTAACAGATGAGAGTTGAAAAACAAAGGTCAGTGGCAAAAGCCATCTAAATGACATAAGCAACAATACAAAACACAATTATGAAGAATGTCTGGAATGTCAACATAAGTCACATGTCCACAAGTTGCTTCCTTGAAATATCAGTTGAGCTACTGTATAACTCAAACACCTAGAGAATAACATGAGTATTCATGCTATTCCATATTGAGATATACTAGTCAAGTTACCATGCAGCATCTATGAGTTAACATAAATTACTCACTCTAATATTTTCATCACTTAAACAAAGCATAATTTTCATAGCATTCATTCTTGTTTAGTTAGTCATCAAATAGAAAATCAGACCCCTACTGTTACACCCACATCATCTCTTTCAGGATTTCTTAATAATTTTCCTTACATTTCATACTATATTACTTATAACCAATAAAACTTTATGGTTTTCATCTATCAAATCATGCATTATTATTATAGTATGCTGTTTTCTGTAAAAATAATTGTCAATTTCTCTTTAAATACAAGCTTCGTTCCCATGGGAAATATTGACTAACTTGATGAATTTGCAATGGCTCTTACCACATAGTTAGAAAGCCAGAAAAATTGTGATAGTTAAGGGGGATTCTCTGCTTTTTGCATGTTATCGTTCTATGTTCTTTGATGCATTATTCAATTAAATAAAAACTGTATAGTGCACTACTATCATTAGTATAAAAACAATATGGTAGAGTGTCATTGACAATCAACAGAAAAAAAAAAAAAAAAACTAGGTTTAGGTAAGCACTTTTATCAATTTTTATCATGTTTATCATGCATATTCTATATTGATTATTATAAAAGTAACAAATGTAAAACTAGTAAACTTTTTAGATTAGTTAAGTTTTGATTAGATTAAGTAAAATAAACAATAATATAATACATTTTCATGAGATATTCATGCAAGCAGCTCAAAATAGCTGGTGGATAATGTAATGTGATAGCATAACTTGAGCTGTACATTCCTAAAGTGATTATGACTTATTTACAAATACTAGTTAGGCACATTCAAAATATAATTTAAGAATAAATAAATGAATACTGTTATGAATATAAAGCTACTTAAGGTAAAGATAAGTAGTTTTATGTTACAATCTGAAGTAATTCTAGAAAGAAAAACAAAACTAAACAACCTTACAGAGTTAGGATAGAGAAAATAACAGAGTTGCACAGAAATAAAATGTTTGAAATGTATTTAAGAGGTTTTAAGAGATTATGCAAGTAAAATTTTTAGATGAAGAACTACTTTTAATCATAACATGAAAGTCACTTTACATCCAGACAAGTAAAAAAAAATAGAGAGAGAGAGACTTGGAATATTCATCTTTATGAAAAACACTTCACTAAAAACCTAATTTTTTTATACCCAAAAGACTTCTAATGTTTACTGAAAGTCTGTAAAATTTGGTGAAGATATACATAGTATATTAAAAGTTAAAAGTACTGAAACTATGACAAGTACAAGGTGGTCTTATAGTTGATTAATTTGACTGAGCATATGTTAAGATAGTTACATAACAGCTATATGACACCCTTTGCAATGGAACCTATAATGTGTGGCTAATGCCAAGATGCCTTCTCTCCTGTCATTGTTTCAAAAAGAGAAACTGTCAGTGAGTGCTGCCACAGATTTGCCTTTCCTCTAACCAGCAGTTACCTTTCCTCTAGATAGCAATTAAAGAAGGAAAAAAAAACAATGTTACATTTTGTTCTATCACAATATGATGGCAATGAGAATTAAACCCAAGACATATTTGATTCAATTTCTTGGAATATTTTCTTTTGATTTCCACAGTTTCAATTTCAACATTCAACTTTTCACTTTGTCTTATTCTAACTTGTTTTTATTCATTGGAAATAGTTTTATTAATTGTTTCACAAAAATTAAAAAGTATTAATGGGAGATTCTCTTGAATTGCATTCTTCAATAACTTAAATTATTTGCTCTTAAGCTTCTCCAAAATACAGAAATTTACAAGCAAGTGTCAAATTTATTTAATGAAAAGAAAGAATGCTACTTCTCACTTGTGAACGTTCACATAGAAACTGCTGGGGGCATTGGTGTTAAACAAACTTGTATTTTGAACAGAAGTTAATATTTTCCTCAATTTTCAAGATGATACCTAAACTCCACACACCGAATAGCTAAAATCTTACATTCAGGGCACCAAGTGATTTTTTGTTTAAAAGAAACCATTGGAATGTTTTGAAAAAATAGGAATTCGAAGCCAGAAATATAGGAAAATGTAGAAAGTGCATCTATATACACTTTAAACAATATTTTGAAAAAAAAAAAAAAAATTAGCCTCTTCCACTTACTCCCTCTTACTTTGAAGAGTCAGGAGTAGATGTTGACTTATTCCACTCATTTATCCACTGAGGGCAAAAGACTCCTCACATGGTTTGAGAATGACTTTGATGGAGGCACAGAAAGATCTGTCTGCACTCCCACAACAGCAGTGGAACTTAGTTCAATGGCATATGTCCAAGTTGGAATTGGAGACAACAACAGCCCTTGGGGTAAGAAATGTTGTTAAATATTTTCAAATGCTGTACCTCTTTCTCCTCCATCCACCATCCTTACAAGTGGAGATATGCATCACCGTAGAAACTCCTTGAGTGGAGAAAACAGTGAGAATCACTGACTCAGAAATGTTCTTGAAATCCCTCTCAATAATAACTCCTCAACAGAAATTTAAAATAGCAAAGGGAGTAACCTTATTGGGTATATCCCCAATGGCCTCTGAATTCAAGAGGAGTTCACTCTGTTCTGGGACTGATGTTTCCACAAAGATGTCCCCAAAACATAGCTTCTTGACTGGCTTAAGAGAATCAGCAAGCCTTTATAACCCCCTCTGAGTAAAAAAGGGAGACACTTGCCCTAAAGTTTTGTCTGACAAAGAATGTAGTGAGAAAATGAGATACAGTTGTAGCTAGAGATGGAGACTGCTGTTCAGTCTTGAAGATATGGTCATTTATCAATCTGTTTTTTTATTATTTTATGATGATTTGGAGGATTCATAATGAAAGGAGAGAGATTCAGTGTCCACTGACCCCCCTGCCATACAGTCCTACAAGGGGATGCACTACAATGCCAAACAAGGATATTGCAGCAATGCCAGGGTTTCATAAGCACTACACTCAAACTCAGCATCAGACATAATGTCCACAACATCTACTGAGAATACCCAATACTGGTACTTAGTTGACCCTTGCCCAACAGGACCAGATGATGTCTCCATGCAAGGCAACATATGGGTGAATGTTCAGATCCCAGAAGAGGTAAACTGAAAAGACAGAACCTCCTCTGGGAGGGCCCCTCACCACATACAAGCAAACATATTGAGTGGGAAGATTAACTGACAACAACACTGAGTGAAAGAGAGGTGTGTTTGGTTGAAGCAAGAGAAAACAGGAACGTGGCAAAGGAAAAGGTGACTTGGATGCCAATTAAGAAGGCAAAGAAAACCAAAACTGTGCTAGTCTAAGAAGTGCCACCAACAAGACCTGACAAGGAGTGTCACATATGAAAGCAAGTATGCAAAAAAGAGAAAATGCATAGAGAAAAATGTGAGACCAATTCTGGATGACAGCACCACTGCAAGGGCTAAAGAATGAGGAACTGGTGACCATAAAGGGAGAAGTTTGATCTTGAGAGGAGTGGCATCAGTGAGAAATCTGTCAAATTTAGTGCAAACCCAAAGAGAAACCTATGAGTAGAGAAACCATTCCATTATCAGAACTCTGTCCAGCTGAAAGAGATGCTTCATCACTAGATTCAGAGCCTCGAGACAATCCCAATGAGAATGAACCCAAAATAACTGGACCAACCCCTCGAATGAACAGTCCAGCAACTGGTAACCCTTGACAGTTGATATAAGAAATAACAGTGGAATTGTCAGAGTGGATCATGACCAACTGATCCACAAGAAGGGAAGGAAACAAAAACAAGCCTGATAGACAGTGAGAAGTTTGAGTATGTTGATGTGGAATGAACATTTTCACAACCTATACACCCAAAGTCACACTGCCATTGAGACATATGCCCCAATCCAACTGAAAAGCATCTGATCTGTAAAGAGATGAAAATCTGACTAAGGGTAGCAAGGAGATGCCCACCATGGTATATGCATGCTTAGGCCATCAACACAAATCCTCAAGCAGAGAAAAAAGTAGGTGCACAGTTGAGGAGAACACATTCTGAGAAAAGTTCAACTAGTCCCACAATATCCACTGAAGAAGATACATGTGTGTGTTCAGCCTAAAGAAATTAGTGGTTCAAGGGAGATAAAGAATCCCCCAAAACAGAAGAACTTTACATGTAGGGTGTAAGAAAGAAACTCAAGTCTTACTAACAAGACATTCCACTGTTTATAAGCAAAGTGGTCAAGACTGAGCCCAACTAAAACAAAAATTGAAGAATACATCCAAATGACCAAATACAGGGTAAGTACAAAAAAAAAAAGGATCAAAAGACTTTCAAGCTAGCCTATCCAAGTAGCCTTCCACAGAAAAATTTAGGTATGAGAGAAACTAACTGTCCATGTAATAATGAAGCCTTAGCACAAATCTGTGAACAAGGTGGACCTTTGTTCTCATGGCTCAATTGAAGACACAAAGAGCAGACAATATGGAAAGAAAAACATAGAACTGGAAACCTGATAAACAAAATGTAAAATGCTCTAGAGGTGTTCAGAATGTGTAAAAAAGTGTCCAAAACATCAATCTCGATTGTCCACAATTTGAGGAAAGAAAGGAAAGAAAAACATTGGAGAGAAATGAAACCATCCATACAGAACAAGAAATGACAAGTCAATAATCATATACCAGTCCCCAGTCTTCTTGACAAGTAATAACCAGTAGATGGTATTTTTGCCCAAGAGATCTGAAATCTCATTCTTGAGACACTGGAGATAATATGAATTGAAGGAAGGATGAAGGAAAACCAAGAGAGAAGGCAAAGTGAAGGAGAAGTATAGTTGAATGTGAAATAA
The DNA here is from genome assembly GCF_004210375.1 of Tachypleus tridentatus. Classification (NCBI taxonomy): domain Eukaryota; kingdom Metazoa; phylum Arthropoda; class Merostomata; order Xiphosura; family Limulidae; genus Tachypleus; species Tachypleus tridentatus. Next base: position 76,104,789 of record NC_134832.1, on the reverse strand, counting down.
GAATAGAGACCACGTGCTGGTGAATATAAACAAATCAGACAGGGTAGATACTAACAAGACAAGCAGCAACACTAATGTTGGAAAGTGGGAGGATGGGAAGACATGGATTCAGCAGACCTAGGAACAGAATAGTGAGGTTGAGAATGACAAGAAACCAAAATAAACAGTGAGAAATGATGCCTGGCTACCTCAGTTTAGGACTTTAGTTACCCACAAGTATCCCTAATGATTTTTTGAGAAGAAATGGAGCCCAATGAAGATCATGGAGATGAATGTGAGGGAGATGTATAATAGCTAGGAGAGTACCAGATCATAACAAGTCCCAACAATATGTGAACCAAGTAATGGGGGGCAGTTAAAAAATATGGGCTAATGTAGTGAAAACGAGAGAATGAACCTTTCTCCAAAACATGAACTGCCTCAGGCCTAATGTGAAGTGACAAGAAGTAATGCAGTAAGGTGGTAAGAAAGAGATGAGGGTGCAAAAATTAGGTACTAAAAAGAGAAACAGAAGTGGTTCACACTTCAAGTAGGTAAAAGAGATTCCAAAGACTGGTAACCAAGAAAAAGAAAAAAAAAGGATACCTGTATGTCAGGACAAAAAAAATAAGAGTGAAAAAGATGAGGCACATTAGTACAGATGACCTAATTTCAGGTAGTGGGAAAGTCTCGAGTATAGGATTGCTGTAGTAAAACACAGAAGGGATCAAATGACACAGGGAAAAGAGAAAGAGAAGTACATACCTGCAAATCCATGTTAAGAAAGAGATTAAATAAAGCTGTATCTAGAGCATACTCTGGTGGAGGAAATAGCCATCTTGATCACATTTAAACTAGGAAGAAGGAATGTCAGCCAAATGAATAGAAAAAAGGAGGCCCAACATATTTGAAAAAATCCAGAATATGTTTAACAATGGTTGCCATATCCTCCATAGATAACTAACCACCAGTAGCAACAAGTTCTATGTTAGGGACATCAACCCTACCAAAGGATGAAGTAACAGTTACTACCACTTTAAAATGCATAATAATGGGAAACACCATTATGATATTTTTTAATAATTGAAAAAACAAAATATATTAATTATGTGAACCACAAACACTAAACCTAGGAAACTTGCATGAAATTCAGTTCAGTAGGAAACCACAAGAAATCTCAAGTAACTGATTAATAATTTTGAAACACACCCATTCTAGAAAGTAACAGAGGAAAGAATAAAGTTCTTTCTAGCAAATGCCTTGGAGGAGCTACAGCTTAAGGAGATTATGTTGCATTCCTTGTGTTGGAGGACTGTTGTTGCATTATGACATAATCGTCTACTGGCATAGTTTATGGTAAACTTGTGTTTTTCAGGTGAGAGGTAGTTTGAGGCTAGTGACATGCAAGTCTTATAGGCAGATGCATGAGGGAATACTAGTGTTCTCCATGAATACGTTAGGTATCATTTTTGAAAATTGTTTTTACAGAACCAAGTAAGCCATTAGAATTAGATAGGTTTTTTCTCCTTACAGGGTCCATATTAGACAAGTTTACTCCATCAGTATTAATTAGGATAAAAAAAATCAAATTTGGCTTTAATTTTACTTTTATCAAAAAAAATGTTTCTGCAGAATTATAATTGCAAGTATAGATCCAGAGAATCTGTACCACTCATCCATTTTTTCTTTCAAGAAATAAATTGTAATATTTCATATTATATGGACAGATGGAGATTAGGGGGGGAGAGAAAATATGGACTCTCTTTTCACAAAATAATTAAGAAACATCAATGCATTCTTACACTACTATATGGTACCAAAAAGAAACATTAGATGTTGGTTTGTTTTTTTATATCACTGTACTACTAAATACCAGTAAACATTTTTATGGTGTTTCTGAAAAACAACTTGGCTGGAATCTGTAGCAATCCAGTTAAGGCCTCAGCCAATAAATGATTATTTCTAAGCAAATACAACAATACAAAAATCAATTAAACATTACCATTTTAAATTTTCATGCCTTTGTGTTTTGTTGACAGTCTTAAAAAATGTCTGAAATTGGGGTTTGTTTCTGTTGAAGTTAGTTCTGTTTAGAAACCTGCAGCACATTTCTTAAAAATCATAACATAGGGAAATTATTATGTAAAAAAATACACAGACTGCTATCTATGTTCAATACTTTGTTAAGAGGGCCAAAAGGTTACAGTTAAAGTAGAGAACAGTCTGTGTTTATTTTTTACCTGCAGTTATTATAACATTGTTACAGAATCAATTTTTCATTGTTTAGAAGCTAGAGTTCTATGGATAAAAATTTATTTTGTAATAATTTTCCAAAGCAGTGGTTCTTAACCTTGTTGGAGGTACTGAACCATGGAAATTTCATACTTGCATTCACTGAACCCTTCATAATTGGAAAAATAAAATATGATTTATTCAAATTCAAAACATAAGTAGATATTTTATTAGTGCACAAAATGAACCATGCATCAGTTGCACACAATATCAGTGTTCAAAGAACAAAACCAACAAAACATGAATTTCACACAAAAACATAAACATAACTCAATAAATCGAGGTATTCATCATTGACATCTGCTGTTGCAACACTAAACATGAAAGGCTGTCTCACCCATGCTGGATATGACTCTCTGGTGGGGAAGTATCCGTCGAGACTTTGTGAGCTTATCTAAGTGCATGGCAATTGATTGCTTCAGTTCCCCAGGTACAGAAATGTCTCCGATTTCAGACACATCTTCGATCTTACTTATACAGTTGTCCAGCAGGGGAACGTTTGAGAAGTTATTCTCTGTTCGTCGTTTCCATAACGGTAGCGTTTTTTGAAAAGCCTTCAGGTTTTCTTCCTCTTCGATGATGTTGATTCCACTGCCCTGCATCTGTTAATTGAGATGATTGAGAGCATTGAAGATATTGGCCATGTATGCCAAAATGAGAATGAACTCAGATTTTTTGAAGCAATCTGCATGACAATGTTGGTGCTCTTGCAAAAACAGGGCTATTTCCACATGCATGGCAAAAAACACGATTCAGCACCTTTCCCCAGGATAACCACTGAACGTTAGAATGGTACAGAAGTACCTCAAATTCAGAGCCCATTTCATTACACAGCTCTCTGAAGATGCGGTGCTTCAGGGCACTATTTCGCACAAAGTTCACACATTCCCCTACAATTTTTTTTACTTCTGCCAGTTTTGAAGGCAAGGTGTTTGTTGTCAATGCATGCCTGTACAGAACACAGTGCGTTACAATGATGTGTGGTGCATCGGCTTTCACCAGCGCACCAAAACCAGAGTTTCATCCCAGCATGACTGGAGCTCCAGCCAAACAAACTGCAGAAACCATATCCCACAAAAGATCGTTGTCTCTGAAGAAGCCATCCACAAGTTTCTTCACGTCGGCTGCTTTAGTTGTTGTTGTAAGAGGCTTACAAATAAAAAAATCTTTTATCTCATCATTCTTCACATTGTGCACGAATAAAACAAGCTGGCTTAGATTGAAAACGTTGGTGGTCTCATCAACTTGAAGGCTGAATTTTGCTGGGCTTCAAATCAGATCTGCAAGTACTTGAGCAAAAATGTCATTGCTCATGTCATCTATTCTGCTGCTGATGGTGTCATTTGAAAAAGGAATTTGGGATAACTTATTTTCAGCAGCTTTTCCCAGCATGATATTTGCCATCTTCAACGCAGCTGATTTTACGACTGTTTCACCAATAGTGTGTGGTTTGCCCTGCTTTGCAATCAAGTACGCGAACTCGCATGCGATTCTGTGAGGATCGGTTTCTCAATGGGTACAAAGCCGAGAACAGGCAAAGTTGCCTTTTCATCGAACCTGGCTCTCTTTATCTTGAATTCAGCAAGTGTTGTGCTCTTGTATTTACCATCTCCATGCAGCTTTAGGTAATGATCTCTTAGTTTTACCAGTGCTAGACTAGATTTGCTCAACTTGGCATTGCAAATCATGCATTGAGGACGCTGACTTCTATCATGTTCCGTTATACACGTGAATCCATATTGCACGTATTCGTTCGACCACTTTCTGTTTTTGCTCGACATAGTTAGTATGAAGGGATTGAAAGATTAGGAAAAAAAATCACAAATGACGCACGATTACTACAATCACAAGTCAACTGCTAAGTGCATGAAGTTCCCTGCAGCACAGATATTAAGGCCAAGTGATGTGACGGATCAGCCTCAGCCAATAATGGCCAAGTGGAGCATGACATCATGAATCATACAAGTGGGTGAACTGAATGGATACACACACAGTGTGTGTGTCTTTACCTCCACCAAACCCCTGAGACTGATTCACCAAACCCCTGGGGTTCAATTGAACCCAGGATAAGAACCACTGGTCTAAAGTGATGGAAAATGTAAGTGGTATGGCTGCATAGGAAATTACTATAAAAATTTTAAAAAACACCTTTGTTGCAAATGAATGGTATAAACCTCTCCAATTATGATAATAATTAATTTTATTTTAAGAAATTGAAATGTTTGTTTTTTATTATTTTAATTTTCATATTAATAATATTACTGGAAATAAAGATGCAAGCTTTGAAACTACTAAATTATAGGGGTACACAGACATTTTCCAGGAAGGTAATTGAAGCACTTAGTTATTATATTAAGATGTAAAAAAGATAAAAAGAATATACAAATGATATAATAAATTTAGCATTTTAACACTGGAGGGCATTATCATTTACTGCCTGACAGAAAAATTTGGCTTGTAGTTAGTAGTTATTTATACTGCATTACAATCTATACCATCATCTATATTAATATCACATACACATAATGACATTACATTTTCAGCTGTTAAGGTTGCTGATAAGTTTACCCAGTAAATAGCTTGATAGACACATATCAGTAAAGAAATTAATGTCACAAAAAAGTAGAAATATGAAGAAAAAGAGAAAAATCAGCACAGAATCATTAATATGTCTATGTATATACTTCACAGTTATCTGTATTACATTTAAGGCTAACAGGATGGACACTGGATGATATAGTTTTTTGTAAAAAGTGTATAATTTTACAGTACTTTGTTCCTGTTTTGCATAAGAAATGTATTTTTACATTATATATATATACCTACATAGTATGAAACAAAGAAGTCACATGACTAAAAGAGTTACTTAAGGCTTAATAAAGATATCTTGATATTTCTTTCAAATAACAGTAATCATATTTTTTAACTGATATACTATGGTTTTATTGAGTTGCAATGTTTATAACACAAGGGTTTTTTTTATTATCTTCAACAAATAAAATTGTTATAGTTTACTGAGAATGCAAAGTTACTATGAGATATTCTAATGTCTCAAATCTTTAATTACTATTATATTTACTTTTATATTCAGCCTACTCAAACACCACATAAATAAATTAGCTAACCAGCTACTTTATTTCCAACCCAAACATGACGCGCTCGAAATAAAAATTTTATCATCCACATTGGTGGGAGTAAAACATATTTTAATTATTTGATTATCAGTTCAATATAATGATAGCTACATGGTGGTATTTAGTTGACAGAAGTGTTTCAATTGCCAAGTAGGAAACGTGCACAGTATCTTAAAAAAATTCAATTTTCACTAAAGGCACAAGTGACGACTTTCAGGAAAGGACTATCATATAAAAATCAGGACTAACTTGAAACTTATCTAAACAACTAAAAGATGATTGAAAGTAGAGAGATTAACACCATGTAAGAATAAAACAGTTATTAAGAAAATTAATGAGGTTAGCACCTCCCTTTTTTTTTAACCTGTATGGAGGGAAGGGTTTGTAATAATTGATTAATCAAATATAATTGATAAATAAGCCCATAATTTAATCAAACAGCTCTAAACACAACCTATGAATAGCTTTGTTATATGCTTTTCACATTCCACATGCCACAACAGGATTAGTGATGATTTTTTCTTGGTATGAATGCAATTAGTTTGTTAGTACACTCATCAAACAAATTCTGAGCCTCTGCTAATTAAAGAGATGTAAATTAGCAGTACTACATTATCAACATAAGTAGTAAATAAATGATCAAAAGAAGAAGTGAAAGGCTATAACTTACTGTCACTATATTTTAAAAAATTTATTTAGATTTTCATTATTTCAGTAATTTTTACTGAGATTGTGTTCTAATTTAAGATTTTGCTGTATAACTGTAATCTTCTTGCAAGAATAGCTGTAATTGCATGTGGTAGATTTTGGAAATTCTTGTCATACAGACCAGTGTTTACCTACAAATTCATTGCATCTTTGAAGTAAATTACAATACAGAAACGTGTTCTAAGGATATGTTCAGGCCAAGAAGATTTGCCTACCTCTTTATACCTACGTGCTTCTGTCAGTTTTGTTTCAGGAGACAACTGACTGTATACTGGAGCAGTGATTCCTAAATCTTTATCATCCATATCTAGTAATGATTCTGCCATGATGTTCCTTTAATGTCAGAACTCCTAAGAAGAAAAATTGATTTCTACATAATTACAATATCACTAAGTAGCTGTGTTGTACATATATGGCTGCTTATTTATTTATAGTACTATCATGCTTTGTTGGGTGAATGTCTCATATCAGTGTAGTGTACTTAACATAAACTAATTAAAGAAAAATGAACAGGAAGAACACTGTGGTCAAGTAAAGTGCTAACCATGTTGATCAAGACAGAAAGAATGTGAAGACATTAAAATTGTAGCTAGTGAATAACTGAAAATACTAGTTTATTCATGGTTCATACAAGTTAATGGAAACAAAATTCCAAAATATTTAGACAAAATTGTCATTTTCAAGAATCTAACTTGCCAATTTTAACAGCAAAATGCAAAATTAAGTTATTAATATTTTATTATATTTTACACAAAACACATTAGCAGCTAAACAATATGTTTTTGTCATAGAGCATGATTTGAAATACAAGTTAGCAATTTAAATAAAATGTTACCCTTTCCCCTTTTGAGTGTACATGTGTGTGTGTTTAAATTATATTTAAACATTTCCCAACTCCAATCTCATGTGATAAGTCCTTTGTCTTTCACCCAAACACTGTAATTTAGCTGGAACTAAAAATTCTTTGAAGTATATAACCAAAAGTAAAATGAAATAATATTTATTCAGATATATTTCAATTTAACAATAAAACAATTTTACCTGATTGGCTACTGAACATACATAATGTATCTCATCATCCTAAAAAGCCAATAAAGCAAAGATTGACACACATACTGTTATTGAGGCCACTCATATGTTTGTGTATATTACCAATTACATGTATTTCATGGTTTTTCAACACAATTGCATTCCATTACTTTCAAAACATTTTCTCAGTTTACTGCTATAATTCCACTTGACAAAGAACTGGAAACATTTTAGTTCAATAAAACCTATATATTTCAGTGTAATATAATGTTTCATAGTTCAACAGCAATTACCCATGTTTAAAAGACAATAGTATTAAAAATTATGAATTTTAAAATGAAGTAGGGATCCTACTATAAATAGTAGTGAAGCAAGAATTAAAATTACAATCACAAATTTGTAAAATTTAATCCTTACTTTGGCTTACAGGTATCTTGATGTTTATTTCAAATAAGAGTGTTCTTATTTTTTAATTCATGATGTTAGAAAAATACGTAGGTTCAAAAAGACTTGATAAAAACAAATAAAAACCCAAAAACTTAAGCACTTTCAAATGGTGGACCTTTCTTCTTCAGGGGCAAATTTTTAATTGATATACCATGGTTTTATTGAGTTGCAGTGTTTGTGAACACAAGGTTTTATTTTATTACGTTCAACAAAACAAATCACATTCTCTATCTATGTTTTGTGGTTATATTTACGTATAAGCTAATGGACTGTTGTTGCAGGGAAATTCTGACTATTTTGTGAATGGCAATTAGGCTTATAACATTCAATTTATTATACATCGTTACCACTCAATGTCTCCATCAGAAAACATACAATTGCTCAGGCACTAACACCAATTATTATATCCAAATCAAGGGAGATGAAAAAGCCAGAAATCAGTATAGTGCATTTTGTTATATAGACTATTTGGTTACAACAGTGGTATCCAGCATGAACTGTGCACAATAAGTCAAAATAAACCTCAACAGCTTTTCTTGGGCCTGTTTTTCCAGCTTTCTCTCAGACCTATGTAAGATAGTCAGTTTTTTAAATCTGATTCTAGAGAAGGAAGACCAAATCCTTCCTGAAACTATCATCATTACAAAAATCATTGTGAGAAGCCTGAGGACAAAAGGTTCTTTATATAAGAATTTCTGAACTGTGCAGCTTTACACGTGGCTTTTTTAGAGGTACATTACTGATCACATTTCAAAAAAATGACATATTTGTTATTAACCCTTAAACAGCAGGAATGTTGTAGATTGCAGCATCAATTGATGATGGCTGCCATTTAAGGGCTAAAAACCACACACAAAACAGTAATTCTGGCAATGGTAGTAAAAAAGGCCTCAAAAAGGTTTGAAAACCTAATTGGAGATGGATAAAAAGTGTTACTTGAAGAAAAGACGCATCAAACTCTTTAGTGTTCAAGCATCATTTGTGGCCTAATGATTATGATCTTTGTATTATATAGATTACTAAACTGCTTTCCTTACTGATGAAAATAAAACCTGTGCTGAGAAAAAATGGCTATTACAACCCTAGTCAATTTATGTTCTAGTGGAAGAAAGTAAAGACTGGGAAAAAATTAATTCCAATGCAAGATATAATACTAAACAAGAATCTTTACATATTTTGATTTAAGGAATTTTGAATCTCATGGAAATTCTCATTGTCCTACCAATTTAAACTACAAAATGCAAGAGACTATTTTCTTCACATACAAACAAAGAGTACTAAATCATGTTTGTCAATGTTAGTCACTGAACACTCCATGAAAGCTTCAAAATGGATAATTTTAAGCACAAAAAGGTTGTCATTCTTTGGCTTAGCAGTGAAGTGGCAAAAGCTCAGTACAGGTAGTGGCCTACATACAAGTCATAAACAGAATCTGTGAACAAAAAGAATTAACTCACCATATTTCAAAAAATTATTCAAGTATTACTTATAATATTAGACAAAACTGAGGATAACTCTGACATATGCAATTAACTAACACCAGTTCTTTGATGTAGAAATCCACAAAATGGGAAACTGTTTGATTACTGACCTCTGTAACTGAATTTGTATGGAGTTGGTCCCTTAGGTCACCCCTTTATTTCAGGAGAAACAATGGCTCTAATTCCAAACTTACTATGTGTATCTGCATAAAATATGGCAAGCTTTTAGTCAGATATGCAAGTCTGTTGCATTCAAAAAGTTAGATTTCTTGCATACACAGTTCCACTCAAGATATGTCTGTAAATTGCTGACATCAGTCTGATTCAAACTGATATTCATGTGAAAAAAAAAAAATCATATGGTTTGCCTGTTTGATTTGCATAGTCTCCTAGAACCTCCAAAAATGCATATTTACAAATGTTTCTCAAAATTTTTTTATGCAATATGTCTGATATTTACCCTCCTCTATTATGAACTGTTACTAAATCAGCACAGTAGATTAAAATGAACACTGATAATCCTGCACATATAAAAATTACCATGTGAAATAGCATTCTGTAAAAGGCCATGTCATGCAGATTTTGACCCCCACCTAAATAGGGTTAGAAACTAAAAGGAAATATTATTTTATTCATTTTTTTACCTGTATCTGAAAACTTGCATTTATATGCCAAATATATTGTATGTATGTGGAATTTACATGGTTGATGATATATACATTCATTTTTATTAGGAATAGTCATTTCCACTTGCATTACTCATAATTTTCTCTTCAGAAATTGGATACCAATTTTTTAAACCTGAAATTCATTGAATAAAAGGTATTGATCACTTTGAAGATGGAATACAGAAATCTGTAAACCCATGGAATTCTAAACTTATAAATTTTAACTGACAAGTTACTCCTAAAGTTTGGATGGTATCTGAAATTAAAAATGAAAAGATGTTTAAACACCAAAGTCACAACAAGTATCCTAAGATGAAGTGTTTGAACTCAAGAATTAGATTTTTACAGCTTTCAACTCATAAAAAAATTATTTGAATGGCTTCATATTTCTAACTTCAAGAGTAAGAGGCTAGATCTCAAATGTTTGTAAAAGTAAGTGTGTAGTAACCCCCTAAAATTATTCTTACCCTGATTTTAAGTAAATTAATAAATGACCATTTTATCTTTTCAGGTAACTACACAGATGAAAGTTGAAACATCCTTGCTTCAATTATAAAAAATGCTCACTTGTAGTACTTCGCTTTGCTCAGTATTTTATTACTTTTGCTTAACTTTTTAGGTTTGATGTTACAATGTACAAATATAATATCAGGTCAGTTTCAACAGAAGATAAACAATCTTGAATTGTTTGTTTTATTGCACTGTGAAATAAGAGGGAATCCTCAATAGTTGAAGCTGTAATTAATCTCAAATTGATCAAGAGATAGAGCTAAGAGCTAAAACAGGGGTTCCCAACTGATGGGTCGCGACCCCCCAAGGGGTCGCAAAGCCTTGGCAGGGGAGTCGCGTAGCCTTGTTAGAAGTAGCTTGGAATAACATTAATTTTATTTCATCAATTACATTTTCATGCTCTTACATGTTTTTTGTTTCAGTGCAAAGCAAAACGTGTGCTACGTTAGTTCAATGTCATTAGGTGATATTATGGGTGTATGTATGCGTGCCTGTGAGTGAATGTGCCTGTGTGAATGTGTATGTGTCTGCAACTGTATATATGTGTGTACTAGTGAGTAGCGAGTATGTGAGTGCACTCGCATGTACGTATGCTTGTGTGTCTCTTTAGCTGTGATTAAGTGTGTGTGTGCTCGCTGTCGACACGTGAGTCACATGTCCGTTGCTGATTGGTGGATGATGAATCGGCGAACTGGCCACGCTCCCTTCCCTCCCAATACTTACCCCATCATTACTCTACCTGCACCCCCACAAGTAGTCAGTGTAAGATCTACAGTTGCCAAAGCATTCATTATTCAACATTTTATTTTATTTTAACAAGGAGATAAGTAAGCAGTAGAGGTGAGTTGTGTCCATGGCTAAACGGCGCAGATACTCAGAATGCTACCTCAACATTGGCTTCACCACTGTGCTCGCCAACGACGGCATTGAGAAACCACAGTGTGTTTTGAAACATCCAGAACACGCAAAGAAGGGTTTGGATTTCTTCAAACGGCATGAACGGTGTCTCGAAAAGCCAAAGAATCGATAGAAGTGGGTCGTTTCAGCAGCAGAGTGCAGCCGTGAGTGGAAGCTTCATATGAGATTGCATTCAAATTGCTAAACAAAAAAAGCCTCACACGATTGGCGAAACACTTCTTAAACCCTGCATGATGAAAGCAGTAAATCTTATTCTTGGAAAAGCCAGTGCAAAGAAGATGCAGCAAGTATCCCTGTAAAATAATACTATATAGAGGTGCATTTCTAAAATGTCTATGGATGTGAAGGAACAGGTTTTGACTGAAAGCAAGGGTTCCCCTTTGTCCTCCTTTCAGCTCGACGAGTCAACAGATGTAAGTTCATGTTCTCAGTTGCTTGTCTTCGTGAGATACATTAATTCAGGTGACATCAGAGACAAATTCTTATTCTACAGTGCACTTGAAACCACAACAAAGCTGATGATGTCATGGAAAAGTTTCAACTTTTTCAAGACTAAGATCTTCAATGGGAAAACGTGTGTGGAATTTGTACGGATGGGGCACCGGCTATGCTAGGATCGAAATCAGGATTCCAGTCGAGAGTGAAGAAGCTAGCACCTCAAGCAAAGGGCATCCACTGCATGATTCACCGATATGCTCTTGCCAGTAAGACTCTCCCTGCCTCTCTGCAGGAAGTGCTTGAATCTGTAATCAAAATTGTAAATTATGTGAAGACTCAAGCACTCAACACTCGCCTATTCAAAGAACTATGCAAAGACATGAATGCTGACCACAAAGTCCGTCTCTTCTACACAGCAGTACGTTGGTTGTCGAAAGGAAACGTTATTAATCGTGTCTTTGAAATGAAAGATGAAATAAAGCTATTCCTGGAGATTCAAGAAAGGAAAGATCTTGTAGCTCACTTCGAACATGAAGCATGGAATAAAAGGGTTGCGTACCTAGCCGACATTTTTGACCAGCTGAACAAGCTCAATTTGAAGCTTCAAGGAAGGAAAACACGTCCTCCTTTTTCAAGATCGTCTTCGGGCCTTTGTTTCCAAACTGCAGAACTGGCGTCGGAAAACCAATCTTGGAAACATCGCTATGTTTGAAAAACTTTGTGGAGTGACGGATGAGTCTCAGATCCAACTGGATCAGTTCCTCAAGGATGAGATTACCGAACATCTTCAGTCTTTAGAAAAAGAAGACGAGTGTTACTTCCCTGAGCTATCACAGGAACAGGAGGCCCTGGTAAGGAACCCATTTTGTACTGAACTTGATGTATCCAGCATCCCAGATGATATCCAAGATGAATTTCTGGATCTAAGGAACGACTCTTCAGCTCGTGATCTCTTCAAGGTGAAATCCGTGACTCAGTTCTGGTGTGCTATCTATCAGTCATACTCCAAAGTCAGCATGATAGCTTTACGTGTCCTTTTTCCATTTGCTTCTACCTACTTGTGTGAGGCAGAATTTTCCACTCTTGTCAATATAAAACAAAGAATAGGAACAGATTGGATGTTGGAGATGACATGAGACTGGCTCTAACAAACGCCGCCATGAATTTCAAAGCTTGCTGCTGAAATGCAACATCAGGCATCTCACTAGCTGGGTTGGATAGCTGTTCAAACCTATGTTAATATTATTTTAAGAAATATATGTTCTTTTTGTGAATTCAGGTTGGACCAATGTGATTTAATTTGCTAATAAATAATTACAGAATTTATAAATATTTTTTTAGATGTTTCTTTCCCTCTCCTTCACAGAAAATAAAAGAAAAATTAAGCTGCTGATAGTAAGCACTAAGTAGGGGGTCACATGAGTTTCAAACTTTTAGGTAAGGGGTCGCGAGTGCCAAAAGGTTGGGAACCCCTGAGCTAAAAGTTTGTACTTTGAAAAAAAATTCAAAGCCATTCTATATTCTATAAGCTGCTATGCTGTACCTCAAAACATTATTGCATAAAATATTTTGAAACTTCAGAATTATTTTGTCAGATTAGATAACTTCTATAAATAAAATATTTTGAATGCAAAATTTTTTGAACATGCACACTTAACATTTTTAAAAGATGCTTTTAGATATGTTATTTTTTAAGAAACAATTAATATTGTTTGCCTTTATTGTAGGTATTTATCTTCCTAGATCCTTTAAAAAATTTATAAAACTATCAATTTGACCTTATTTTTAATTAAAAAAACATACAACTTCACTGTGTGTTTATTATCACTGGTATACAAAAAAAATATTTTTACCATACCAAAATTATAAGCAAGTTGATTTTTTTTTCATATTGTTAACTGAAAGGTTTAATTTAATAAATCAAACAAGTGTTAAATCATTCTTTTTACTTTCTTCTTTGATGAATTTCTTTTCCCATTTAAACAATTACTTAAGTCAATAATGACTAATGCAAATAAGGTGTATCACAGCAGCCTTGTACATGAAACTAATAATATCAAACAGAAAATGATTTCACTAAGCCTACTTCATCTTATTTTCCTATCACAGTTCAAATGAAGTAAAAAAAGATGAAATAATCTTTCCACAAACTTTAAATAATAATCAGGAATTATTTGCAATGTTTGCAACCATATTTTCTTCAAGTATCATATAATCAGTCTAAGCTTAAATCATCTTGTTCCAATCTCTGTGCATATATATGCAGAACTGAAAGCCTTATCAGCTTGACAGTCGTAAAGAATATATTAAGAAATTTAATGACATGTTTAGATCAGTAGTTTATGACTTGTGAAAACTATGATATAAATAATTGTAACACACCACAATGAACACTAAAACTTCACTTGTAGTTCCATTTTATGCTCAGAAAAAAATCAGGAGGTTCAAAAATTTATAAAAGTTAATGACTTCTCTAACAGGCCAATGAAGTAACCTCAAAAATCAAATTCTGTTATTTTTATTTGAGTGTTTTAACACATGGAAAACTACTAAACTTTGTATAAATTTTCACTTCAATATTAGAAAGAGTTAAAGAATGATGAGGAATAGTCACATTAACTTAAAGTCATACACAAACCAAAATACTAGTTATATGTCTAATTGCCAAATAACAGTTCAATTCTGCACATAAAAGCTACTCTAATCAATAGCCCCAAATTCACTATTTCTTTTAAACACATTTATCATTACCTTAACACTTTTCCCATCGTTGTTCCTTTTTGAGTATATCTCAAGGTTTTAATTGGTTACATTCAAAACTAATTTTAATTAAACTAATTTCTTTTCATGATATAGTTCCCTGAAAAAAAAATTATAATATTTACGTAAAAGATTGCAGAGATTACACAAATGAAATTTGATATTTTTGAGATGAAGAATAACATTTTAAATCACAAAATAGAACTTACTTCATGCTTGAAAAAGTAAAGAAAAAATATATATTCAGACAAATCTTCAGAAAAAGTAATTCCTTAAAAATTTTATATTTCATGTACAAAATACCTTTAATGCATACTAAGTGTCTCCAAAATTTTGTGAGGATACACAAGCTATATCAAAAATTAGAGTATGGAAACTATAATGAGTACAAAATGGTTATGAGATCAGTTGAATCAACATATGTTGTAGCAAGAGAGTTAATACAAAGAGAAAGAAAAAACTTTCACTTGAATTAAGGGACAAAATATTTTTAGCTACATGTGAAAATGGCCATCTAAATACTTGCACAGAAGAGGTCAGGAACTCAATATCTGAAAAATAGTTGAAGCATGCTCAGTATGTACTCTGTGTGCTCATCTCAATACTACTATCAGGATTTTACTGGACTGTCACCAGCAGCAAGAGAAGGATACAGCAGTATAGCAAGTGTATGTTTACTTCAATTCACAGTTGTGTAATGTGTGCTCACCTTAACTCTACCAAACAGACATGACTGTAGTAGGAGGGAAGTGTAATGGTGAATCCTCATCTCAACTGTATTGAACAGTTGTAGGATTCAGAAGGAGGGCACACAGTTTTACTGTGTTCTTTGCCTCAATACAACTGAACAGACTGGTTGCAGGAGAAAGGCACAAGTAGCATGTGGTATAGTTATATGATAAGTGACCTGTGCTACACTGACAGTGTCACCATTGTTCCACTTCTCACAGTATTGATAGTGAATTATATATCACCCCAGTGTAAGATTCTGATCACTCACTGTTCTCCTTGGTCCATTATCACAATGGCTGGTAACTGATAAGTGGCAAAGGTCTCTCATGCTCCACTCAATAAGTAAAAATAGGAGAAATTTATGGTGGGAAGACCCACAGTAAATGTCTAGAAGATTCTATGGTTCTATGAAGATTTGGGCAAATAAGTATACCCTGGGAGGCCTGTGAACAGATCCTACAAATGCAAAAGGGACTCTGAAAGAGAAACATTACATATTCTTTTCAAAAGTGGTGGGATGATAAAAATATTGGCCTGTAGAAGCCAAAAACCAGTAAGAGATAAAATAGCCAGATTTAGAGGAGACAATGGGATAAGAAATGTACACACATCTGCCTGAAGGAGCTCATCCTAGGACCAGACAAGAGAATAAGAAAGGTAACAAATTAAATAGTGAATCTACATGGACTTGAAACTCAAGATGAACATGCCAAATGGAGATAATTAACCCAACCAATAAGGGTAAAATGAAAGAGATCCATGAATAAAAGGTCTGTGAACAGGCATGCCAAACAACCAAATCGGTCATGGGAACTAATCTGGGTCTGAATGGTCCAATAGGAAAGAATAAAAGGAAGGAAGATAGGAAAGATGTACAGACAACCTCCTGAGTAGTTAAAATTTGAAAAAGAAGAGGGATATAGAAGTGTTGTAAAAGAGGGTGCAAGGAGCAATAATCACATGATAGACATTAGAACAGTAATAATAATAGTTGAGGATGATGATGAAACAAACCAGAATAAAAAATGGTACAAAAGACAAGAATTCAAAGGCTTAAATGGGGCATGTCCCATAACATGTAAACCCCATTAAGATATCAATCAATTATGGGAGTATGGTTAAGAGAATGTTAAAAAGAAAAGAGCAAACCAGGGTGGAGGGGAAAAAGGAATAAACACCTCATGGTATCAGGTCCACAAAAAAGGCCTCCTGACAATTATCAGAAGTTCAGACCAACAAGCCAATAAAAACAGTCAAAGTAAAAAAAATGTAGAAAGATGATCAGAGGATGACTATCAGGAAAAGCGTGGAAACAGAAAGATCGAAAACTAAACACCTGTCACGGTCACTGATGGAAAAGGTGGTAACAAAACAACAAGAGTTACACAAAAGCAGATTGGGCGTTACATACTCAAGGAAAAGAAAGATAACCCCTGATGAAGGGATGCATGAGTGTGATGCAAGAGAGATGTAGAAATTGAGGAAAGTTGGAGGTGGTGGGGGGTGTACGAAGGCCAGTACAAAAAGCCTGAACTGGATAAAGAGCTGCCAATAACAGAACTTGAGAAGGAAAGTAGAGTGTAAAGTTGAGGGCCAAAGGGAGTAAGACAAATAGGGGAACTGGCATACAGAAAAAGGCTAGACTAGGCCAGACTGATAAAACTGACAAGAGCCAAAAGATAAGAAATTGTGGACCATAAGGAAGGAAGCATGAAGTTATGAAGGATGGCAAATATATCAATAAAACATAGACTGGTATACCATAAAGATATACAAAACCAACCTGATGTGAATAGGCTCAAGAATGGTCTAGGAGAAGAACAGGAGATGAGAAAAATCACTGGAATCCAGGGAAGATGAGGACCAGGAGGACCCAACTAGTGACTAGGAGAAATACCCTGGTGGGTATCTTCTATTACTCAACTAAATCTAAATTGGGTTTCAAGAGGTTTTTGTCCTCTCGAAGATTAAATATTTTCACTCTCAAAAATGCATTTAAAAATGTTTCTGGAGTCATTTGCTCAGAAAACTACAGTGAAATTTATCACACTATCTTCTGCATAAAAGACCAAGTACTTGTAGATTAACCCTATGGCACCTGGGACTATTTTTAAGTTATTTTGTATGCATGGTACTGTTACATTAATAATTTAATTAGTCCACTTTACTATCAACACAAGTTAAGGAATGTAACATTATAATGTATGCTTCAATTCCCTCATTTCTAAGAAAACATTTTAAAAAAAATACTTAAACTGTAGTTTTCATGTCACATGATCCATGCATTATTAAAAGTCTCAACTTTAGCAGCAGATCACTCTTACCCAGATAAGATGGCAATGTACATGAGTATCCTGATACTAAGATATGGGTGTTTGAACTAATGACGACTAAGATATAGTCTTCAGCTGCATGTGGTCATTGCGAAACAGATGTCCATTATCCAACCCTTGATGATTGCCACTCCCACTTTCTATACTTTGCCAAAATTGCTTCACAAAGTCCTATGGACATCAGTTGATGTATGCACACACAAATAATAAAAAAACAAAGACTCTGAAAGGAAAATTAAAAATAAACTAAAAGTGAAAAGATAAATATGTAATATTATGCAAATAAGAAAAAGACCATTCTAGTGAATTTCTCAGAAGAATTGAAAGATATGTACATATTTCCATTTGTTAACTTTAAACACTTCATTGCACTGATGATGAGTGATATGATATAGAAAATGGTAAATAAAATATAAGCATTTACATTAATTTAAAAACTTGAGATATTAATTGATGAGGTTCTAGATATTATGCAAATGAATTGTAAAACTAAGATTAAAAATAGTACTTTTATACTTCATATAAAAATCACCTTGCAGGTGAACTATTCAGTCTGGGTGCAAACAATGACAAATTTTTTTATCAGAAATACTAAAAAAAAGACAATTAGATATTTAATTATTTCTGAAATTACACAAAAGGACAATTTTTGTAAAATTTCTACCAATTCTACACATACGTTTTATTTTTCTGAAGAAATGTGATGAGAGCAATGTTACTTTCTTTCTGATGGTGAACTTGGACACCATACAGTTAAGTGTTGGAGGGAAAAATGATATACTTACTTCAACAGACACATACATCTAGATTCAATGGACATTATGTCACACATCAAAGCTGGTAGTACTGAAATTGGTTAGATCTGCTGGTTTGTATACGTAGCAGTAGTTTCTTTGCCTACTACAGGCAGCTCCTTTGACATTAACTGTGCAAAATGATTTGTTATGTAGTGAGTAGAAGCATTGGTCTGCATTCTCGTTTTGTATCATTTTGATTGAACAAGGTCTTTAATTCATCAATACCACACGTGCCATACTTAATTATCACATTTCAACAAACATAGCAAACTGCTAAACCAGAAGTATGGATTCTGTTAAAAACTTCACCAACCACGTTACTCTTTTACTGTCAAGGGACAAGTAACTCCAGACACTGCAAGTCTGAGAAAGTAAATACACATCAAAAGATAAGGTGTAATGACATCTGAACACAATTGGTCCCCAAAACAACTCTCCTGAACCCCAGTATGTGGAGATGGAAGAAAACACTAAATACTCGCCCAATGGCTCATTACCAAGAAAGACAGATAGCAGAATCATAGGATACAAGGATGAAACGTAATGCCACTAATCGAATAAGTCTACAAATAGGCAAGGAAACCAAAAAAAAAAAAAATGCAACTGTGAAACATAAGCAGGAGGAGGAAATGAGCTGTCCAAATTAACCCTCACATGGTGATCCAGGTGACTCAGAAGACTGCATAAAGATGGTTTTCTCAAATGCCATTGAAGTGGTAGGTAAATGAGCTGTAGTAGCTATAGAAGCTGTGGTACATGCCACATGAAATAGTGAGTTTAGTACAACTGGGATTGACTGTGATAAAAGGAATTTTATCTCAAAAAATAATTCTCAAACCATCAAAATATGTATGCATAGAAAGCAGTATAAGTAAAAAAAAGCTATTTGTGAGGGAATGTAAGAAATCGTATGTGAAAATGTTTTTTAGCATAATTACACATTAAATGCTTGAACTTTTTAAAATTGTATTTATGGTTTAATAGGACAACAAAATGGGTGTGTCTGAAAAAATTGATTGGTCTGGTATTTTATGGTGCAAAGCAATATGTTATCTGCATCAAACACCCAGTAAAAAGTTAAAATTAAAGTAAAATTATTAATATTCCTAAAAAGGAATCAAGGTAAAACAAAACAAAGCTTAATTTTTGAATTAAAAACATAAATACAATTAAATCCAATGTTTATATCTAGTTTACAACAGTAAAAGAGAAACTACAGTAATACAAGATGTAATGGACTTTCTGCAGCATAATTTTAATTATCATAACTTACCAGGATGACTAATGGGTAAGTTCAAACATCAGCTTTAATCACCTGAAGTTGACCTTTTCAGTCCTGGTTATTTGACAGAATGGCCATTTTCAGAAATTAAGTAATACATGTTTTAAAAGACTTTCTGTCACTTAATTTTAAGTGTTATAGCTCACCAGGATGACTAACAGGTAAGTTCAAACATTAGTGTTAGACACCTGAAGTTAGCCATTCCAGTCCTGGTTTTGAGTTATTTGACATAAAGGCCATTTTCTAATTTTGTATCAAACTAGTTGTACTTTACTTCTTAAAAAGGAATCATAAAAAAAGGCCTAATTTATAAATTAAAAACTTAAATAGCATTAAAAATGTTAATGGCCTTTAAAAAACTAAAAACTTTGTAAGTTGGACAGTGTCACCATTTCCAATGACAATGTCCAAAGTTATAGATAAACCTTAGGGCAAAACATGTTTAAAATGGTGTCATCGTTGAGAGTCGTAATGACGACAAGACAGTAAAACGTGGCTTATTGTGACCTGTGTGTCACACAGACAGCACACTTGTGCATCAATCATAGATAAAACAAAATGTTGAGTTAAAAACTGTGACTAATATGTATTCTAGTTAGGATAGCTTCCTCTTTCTGATCCTTATGGAAGCAAGACAACCAAAGTCCAATACAGGGTTTTATTTAGAAAAGCTTGTTTTCACATTGCTTATTCCAAGTTGACTGCCAACTGGCATCAAGCCTATCCTTGAACATAGAACCATAGACCACGTATGAAACAGGCACAGCAGTGATAGCGCCACAGCAGACAGATTTAGCTGTGGTATTGGTGAGCTAGTTCCCACAAATGCCAACAAGGCCTGGTATCCAGAAAACTAGATAAAAGTAGATGTTAAAGAGAAATGGGCTGGTCAGTTTGGAATATTGGTGAGAACAACGTGATAATGAATGTGAAGTTATTCCAGAGCCAGTAGAGAACTAAGCGAGTCAGTTTAAATAGTGAAATTTGAGTAGTGCTCAGCTTCTATGTGATCCAGGGCAAGAGAAATGGCATACAGTTCAGCAGTGAACACAGAAACTGCAGAGGAGATTCTGGGCACAACCATTGAACCACAACAAACAATGGCAGAGCTCAGGGAGTCACCTGATTTTGAACCATCCTTCCATTCCTATCTATACAGATGGTTTGAAATCAGATGTTAAGCAAATAAAAGATTGTACTTCCAATCTGGAGTAACTGCTTCTCTCAGATGACTTAAAGAAAGGTCACATTTGGAGACTGTAATAATCCATGGTGGGATGGGATGACCAGTGGATACAGCAACATTATCCAAAAGAAGCAGCAATGGCAGATCATCTGTTTTGAAAAAGGCATGGCCCACTGAGGAAGGAAAACACAACCCCAGATAGGATGCTGTGGTAAGGATTGAAGATTCAAAGCATACAGTAAAGACAGTTGCAAATGGCAGAGGTGTAAAAGAGGTTTATGAGACTCTGTGTACAAGCTCTGAACTGGAGAAGTGCAAAAAGCCCTGGCACAGAGCCAAAGTCCTTGATGATGAATGGGGTCCAGCATCTTCAAGGTCGAGGTCCTGGCAGAGCCATAGACCAGTGGCCCATAGCCTAGTTAGGGTTAAAAACAATCAGAAGAACACAACAACACAAAATGGTGCAGCATTTTATAGTGTATATCATCAGGTCCAACTATGTACTGCCAGACCAATGAAAGGCCAGTTTGAGTTCCACCAGTCTAAAGGGATGATTATAGTCATAGAGACAATCAGCTCGAAAGGAAAGAGGTGATAGCTCTACCCAAGTCTTGATGGAGAAGAAGGTGGAAGAAGAAGCAGAAGTGCTAGATACCTGGCAAAAGCTTTCACCTAGAGTATCAGCAATGCTCTGGGCATCAGCTACTTCCTGGCCATTAGAGAGCAAGATCAAGAGGGGGATAAAGTTATATTGCCCATTGACCTTTTGAATCTTGTCCCATATGACTGTGGAACTGGTAGTAGAATAGATGCTGGTTGTGAACTTAATCCAAGATTCCTTCTGGCTTTGATGTCTTACCTGCTGAGCATGTGCACAGGCCTGCTGGAAATCAATGTGGTTCAAGAATGTGGGAAACCTATGAAAAGTATCCCAGGCCTGTTATGAGACTTCCATGTCATGTAGCAGACAGGATTCCACCGTGGATGACGATATCGTGGAAAACATGTCCAAGGTTTTAGGAATACATTGAGTAGCTACCTGTATAATACAATCAGTCACTGCTGCCAAGCAGTATCTATTGATAGCTTACAGATGATGGCAGGATTAAGTTCTGCAAGAGCAGTGAAAGCAGGCCAGTTGGCTTGATCCAACTTCCACTGGGGCATGCATTTCAGGTGGCACTGACCACAGCCAGTCTCTCTCAAAATGATAGGAAAATGATCACTGCCTCATGGGTGGGTTATTTTCAATCATCCATGAAAAGTGAGAGAATAGTAAAAAGGAGCAAACTGAGAGATCAATAGCAGTAAAGGACTGACTAGGTGCATGAAAATGGATATAAGAACCAGTATTGAAAAGAGAAAGGTAGCGATCTGAGAGTATATGCTCTATGGAGCAACTTCTCCCATCAATATCAGTTCCTCCCCAGAGGAGATTATGTCCATTAAAATTCTCCAGAATTAAAAGTGGAAATGGCAACTGTTCAATAAGAGCATCAAGGTCTGACTGATTATAGGTATTTTCAGGAGACAGGTAAAGAGAACAAACAGTGATGGTATGATCCAAGGAAACATGGATGGCTACAACCTCCAAGGGTGTGTTGAGTGGCAAAGACATGGTGGGCACATGCTGATCAACCAACAGTGCCAACCCTCCATGCACTTAACCATCACACAACCTGCCATTTCTGTACAAAGAAAACTGCCAAAAGGTGTCTGTAACAGCAGGTTTCAGAAATGTTTCCTGTGAGGAAAAACATACAGGATGGTAGAAAGCAATTGGTGCTTTGATGAGATCCAGATTTGAACATAAACCTCGACAGTTCCATTGTATCAAAGCAGCCATTTTTAATTATGTGCAGGTGAATTGGGTGGAAAACCATTCTGTTTTCAACCATGTATTTTTTCTTTATTCTGTCGATATGCCTCACTGCAGAAATTCCTTGGATGGAGAAACCAGCAAGAATCTCTGACTTGAGGATGTTCTTCATATCCCTCTCAACAATAACTCCTTGTGATGAATTCAAAGTAGCATGGGGTATAATGGCATAACCTTAATGGGTATATCCCCAATCACCTTTCAATGTAAGAGAAGTTCACTGTGTTTAGATGTGGATGTTTCCACTAGTATATCACCAGAGAACAGCTTTTTTGACTGACTTTGGAGAGCCAGCAAGTCCCTTCTGAATTGAAAAAGGGAGACATTTGTCCTAAAGGTTTGTCTGAAAAAGAATTTAGTATAAGAAAATGAGGTACAGGTGTTACAGATGTTCAAGATTGCTGCTCAGAATCTTCAAGACATGGTCATTTACCTATAGACTGTTTTTTCACTATTTTATTTACGTTTTTATTTGGGGGGATCCATAATAAAAAAAAGAATGTTTAGGCATCCACTGACCCCACCCACCATGAAGCCCCATGAGGGGATGCACTACAATGCCAAACAAAGATACTGTAGCAATGAAAAGGTTTTGTGACCACTATACCCAAACACCAGCATTAGATACAATGTCCACAACACCTGTTGCAAACATCCAACACTGGTACTTGATTGACCCTAGCTCAAATGGACAACCCAATTGATCTTAGAGGGGTCATCCCAAGGCTTTCTGTCTACAGGAATTCAATTCAAGGCCAAAGTGGTGTACTAGGGTTAGAACCCTTAACCACCAGGATCCTCTCCTCCCTTCATGTGTCACCATACATGGCAAACATGTGGGTAGATGTTCAGAGTCCAGAGGAGGTAAACTGAACAAAATCTTTCCTGAGAGGTCCCTTCACCACATAAAGGAATCCACAATGAAGGGTGTGGGTGAAAGACTGACCAAGATGAAACTACCTAAACATGACGTAAAATAATTGTCTTCAAACCTACAGAAAGTTATTACCTTTCCATACTTTACAGGTCAAAAATTACAATTATTAATTCAATTAAATGCTTCCTGCATAAAGCAATACAAGCAATCTATTTCCCATTTCATGGTTCTGAAAAACACTTCATCTTATTCCATTTAAACAAGAAAATATTTACCAGCTATTTCCTTTGCACTTATTTGCTGCACATAACAAAATGATAGTTTTTTTGGGGGGAGCTCACTATTGACAGAAAGTTAACAAAATCCATCGTGCTGGTGCCACATCAGCTTTCTGATGATAAAAATCTCTGCCTTCACAACTCACATAAATGTGTATACACGTGTCTGATATGCAGTGAAAAAACAATTTTCTTATTGGGAAGGTATTTTATTTGGATAGCTATTTTTTATTCTTTATTAGCATTATTATAAGTAAAATGTTTCAATAACTTCCTTATGAGGGATACAAAGATGTCAAAATTTCATTTTATGCTCAAGTTGTTTCTTGATTTTGTAATTTCAAACCTGGTCTATTTCAAATCTTGTCAAGAGCTGTTCAGAGAAACTTAGAAGTACATTTATACTGCAACATATGGGAAACAGTTAATTAATTAATTAATTATGTGTGGTTATTAAATATTTCACTGCAATGATATAAAGGTGTCAATTACTAAGCAGATAACATCAAAATATCCAGTGAACCAGCAATACTGGGGTGTGAGGGAGTAAATGGGGCATAAATGATTTGTTGCTACACATTCCTTTTTGGTTATAAAGTACTGCTTAGTCTTTAGATATCACCACAATTAGAGTAAGGAATCAATTATATAATATTATATATTATATAAACAACTAACTTTCCAGTATTTGTTTCTCTTTGGTTGTAATGGATTAAAGTTCAGTGTGACATGGTATACAGTAGTGTAGAAACAAGTTGCAAAGTAGGAATGCTTAGCTTGACATGCAGGTTTTATAATAATACAAGTTACAGTTCCTATATAAGCCAAATATATAAAAGTTGGGGTACCAGTTTCAACACTTCTGATACAATTAATTATTAGACATTTCAGTAGCTACATATACAGGAATTGATCACCTATTACGTAACACTAAGATATACAGTGAACCATCTTAGGGCATCTAAAATATTTAGTGACCACGCTGTTCTAGAATGCAGTGGTGCTCCCTCCTGCATGAGAACAAGGAACTGAAAATAAGTATCCAACTTCTAGGTGATTTTCAGAAGGCTCAAATATATATGGCACATTACACTTGCAGAGCTTGCTTACTTGATAAAAAGTTAGAGATGGCTCTGGGGAAGATTTTATAATTAGGGAGAAAAATTGCAAATTAGACGCATAAACCAAGGAAACAAGACAGAAAATGAATAAAGTTAAAGCAAAGTTTGTTGTGGGGAGGATGAAAACAAGTAATGGGTATACAAGTGTACACAGAAGTATAAAATATTACAAGCAATGGAGACGAGTTTAGTTAGCATTCAGGTTCTATTGTAATGGATCTACACTTTTGACTATTTGTAATGAGATGATCACTAAGTTTAAGTAATTAAGGCTCTCTCATTGAGTATTTTTTTTGTGTGTGTGAAAAGAACATACAAACTAGAAGTTGCTTATTAAAAGTTTAGTTGCTGGTATCTAGAAGCATTAACTGTTTGTAGCACATGTAAGAGCTAATGATATTCAAAACTGTATATCAAATAAGCTGCTTAAGCAGCATAAGAACATCTTTTGCAATTTAAGGATAGATACAAATGTATGTGGCCCACTCAAATAAGCTCCCTCGAACTGAATGCAGGTAAGAATTTCTTGGCAGGATCTAAAGCTTAAGTGAAAGATTATCAGGGTTATGTTTATAAAAATAGGCTGGATGAATTTGTGGGATAATATTCAAAGTAAGGGAGAATTATGTGCTATAGATTGGTTCTATCAATCAGGTTAAGTTATTGGATGTTTGGGAAAACATAATATATTCATTATCATCTCAACTTTCATAGAGGTGAGGGAGCTTGGGAAAATATAAATAAACAAACTTGACAGGATAACTAGAGGAATAAGCTTGAAGATAAGATATTTATAGTAGAACTAGTTAAATCATGATTTTAGTCTGTTTGATTACAAAATAAATATAGTAGATTCAAAATTAAATTTAGCTGCTATTATTATAAAGTTAGGATTGTAATCAGGGTCTTAAATTTCAAGGGTAGAAAGTTCTTTAATTAGCAATTGTTATTGATCACTTAATCTGACAGATGTGGTCAACAAGAAACTGAATGACATCAAAGGTTGTTACTGATAAGAATACTGATACAATAATGAGACTTAAGACAAACATGCCATACTTGTATTTTTTGAGGAAAGGAATTCATTATATCTTTATTCCCTATCTAACACAATATAAAATTACTCAAACTTTCTTAATCTTTAATGTTAATACTTTACATTTCTTCTAAAAATAATTTATAACGACAGGTATCGCTCGGTTTACCATGGGTTATCACTACCCTATCATTTTAAATGCTATACAAAAAGTATTTCAACACGAAAACTCCGTTATATTCACAAAAGTTATTCCTGCCTGTTCCCTTGCCAGACATTTGATGTTCGAACTAGTATTTCTATTAATAATTAGTATGGTGTTTAATTTAACGAATAGCGTCAATTACGAAAAGTCGAAAAACATAACGCTATTACTTTTATTAACAGTATTACCATTATTAATAACTGGGGATGGGTCAAATTACCGTGTACATTGAGTATTATTTTCAAGCTCACTTCACTTAGATTCAGTGGTATTACTAGTATTAGTAGGTTAATGTTCTTCGTAAAAATTAATATAACAAATAATATATCCAGACAGAAAATTATTACTGGTACTAATTTATTTACCAAATCATTAAATAATATAAGCCTAATATTATTAATGCTAACGCTAGTAATAACTGAGCTTGCATTAGGCCTAAGTTTAAGTTTTAATTTACTTGTGTTTAATTTTTAACATCATACAAAATTTAGCGTAGTTCATAAGAAGCCGTACTAAGCCTAATATCTTATTTAGTTATTAAAAGGGAATATTACTTACGTCTGATTACGTAGAGTACTAATTTTATACTAACACTTTTCCCATGCAACCTTTATTACATTTACGTTAACTTGTAGTCACTTGGCCTGCCAAACTATTCTATTTTATTGCAAATATTTTAATTGCGTTTTGAAGAAGCGTTTAATAAATATTCGTCAAAGTTTTCGATAGTATTTCTTTAAGAATACTGAATTAATTTTAGGTTAAGCTGATAAAAGGTGTTGTGAGATTTGAGTTTTGAATAGGAAAGCCCTTTATCAAACCAATGTTCTGTCGAAACAAGTAGTAATATAACCCGTATGTTTCATGAATAAAACTCTTATGCTTATAAAACGTTGTTTGTCAAGCATTATTACATGTTGTGATAACTACAACTTTTAAAATGTTCAGCGAGAAATTATTTACACTCTACAAAGAACAAGAACATTAATATTTTGTTGGGAATATACTGCTGTAAAGTATACTTCTCATTTAAGTGTGTTTTTTATGGGGATCGTCATTGTGATGATGTCAAGAATCTAGCAATTTTGAGCAGCTCATAGAGACGATGGTACATTGTTTATAAATATAAGTAACAAGTTAGTGGATTCTCAATGAGTGTTCCATTTCAGTGTTAGACTGTGAGAATTATCGCGTATATCGATCGATTAGCGAGGCAATTGTGAAAGTAAGTTTTGTATTTGTCAGTTAGACGAAGATAATATTGTCGCAATTTCTGTTCAAAGTGAAAACGCATTTTTTAATCTAGATTAACAACTTGTGTAGAAATCGAATTAGCAAATGTTATCAAATAAATAAATATGTTTGAATAATATGATTTATAACTACTATTAGAGAAGTGTTTTTAGTAAAACTTTCTTTTTTAGTAAAAAAATAAAACTTACTGGTCAACTTGTATTTTTATAAACCAATATAGTAGTTAGTGTTGGACATATCAAATCGTTTTCTTGTATTCAGATCTATCAGTGGGAGTGCTTTGGAGTCTTTATAATTGAATGGCCTAGTGGGTTAAGGCGTTCGACTCGTAATCTGAGGGTCGGGGGTTCAAATACCCGTCGCACCAAACATGCTCAACCCTTTCAGCCGTGGGCGTGTTATAATGTGATGGTCAATCCCACTATTCATTGGTAAAAGAGTAGCCCAAGAGTTGGCGGTGGATGGTGATGACTAGCTACCTTCCCTATAGTCTTACACTGCTAAATTAGGGACGGCTAGCGCAGATAGCCCTCGTGTAGCTTTTCGCAAAATTCAAAACAAACAATTGTCCTCGAACTTCTCACACTCTATTACAGGAGCAGTTGAGAATTTGGTGCACTCTGGAACAAAGTAATTTATTTAGATGTTGTGTCTTGCTGTCAAAAACAGAGTACACAGCCACCAACATGAGGAAGTTCACATGAAGAATAAATAACTCGGGCAGAAACTACTAATTACAAATCAATAACTTCTTTATTTATACATTATTGAATAATCTATTTATATCAAACTCTCAAGGTTGTTTTTGTTGGTTTCTTTTTTGCAATAGTAATTATGAAAGTCTAGATGATCATTAATAAGCCATCTATAATATTCAATAACATAGATACAACATTAGTTATCAATTAACAGGAGAAATATTCCTGTTTATAAATCATATAATAGAGGTATTTTTCAGTAATTCCATTTTAAGCATTATTAAATCTACTATTTCTTTAGTACAATTTTTTTTCACTTTTCTCTGTTCATACTCTATATATT
The DNA here is from genome assembly GCF_004210375.1 of Tachypleus tridentatus. Taxonomy (NCBI): domain Eukaryota; kingdom Metazoa; phylum Arthropoda; class Merostomata; order Xiphosura; family Limulidae; genus Tachypleus; species Tachypleus tridentatus. Next base: position 76,076,404 of record NC_134832.1, on the reverse strand, counting down.
ATTAAACCTTAAGTAAAACACTATTAGACTAGATCAATAATGGCATACTTACAAAGAGTCTGTGTGGTAAAATTCTTGTACATTCTAGATTACTGTCACTTTCTTCTCTAGTCAGATAAGGTGTTTAGAGCAAATTCATAACTGTGGAAGAGTCAATGACATGAGAAAAGTGCTAGTTAGAGTAAGAAATGTGGAATTATATACATAATTTTTAGTGATTTTTCCAATTGTTCAAAAAGTTTATCATACCTGTTTTCAAAAGTAGTTTTTTTTAACTTGATTGGTGCAAGAAGGGCCTTTGTACAAAAAATCCACTTTGTTATTGGCCCTTACAGAATTTATTTCTGTCCCTTATCTAATATCTTTGGCGAAATCATCCATGACAATTAATTTAGTGTATGGAGACAAATCTTATAATGGAGGGTACTCTTTGCTAGAAGTAGTTCACCCTAGTCTTTCAACACAGTCCATTAACTGCTTTTTTTATGGTATGAGCTCACTTTGTTGCTTGCTTTATCTAACAATTGAAGTTTTCTCAAAACACCATGTCTGCCTGATGCTAGGTTGGGAATTCTGTTTTTCCCTGAGATTACGACTAGAATATTGCTTTTAGCTTACTCTCATTAAAGCCTCAAGCTTATATCTTTCATATCTGGTGTTGTGGTTGATAAGTCACAGTTACGACAGAAAGTGTTCGTACCCCTGCGTCCCGAGTAGTTTTTTGCACATAACATAAAAGTATCACAATTAGGCTAATAGAAGTACAATATATTATAAATATTATACTAGCACACATCTACATAAATTTTTATGTAAATTAAACGACAAATAAACTGTTTATAAACAAATAACAAAAAATAGGAGGAACAGAAAGTGTTCGTACATTTCAGAACGTGTGAAAACACCGATATTCCCGTAAAAATTTTGTTTAGTTTGGCGAATAAACTACATTATACCATTCCGGAACTAGACACTGGCTTCATAGTTATTTGAATTTAGCCAGCAAAAAATTTACTTCGGGCAATTTATCGCCGTTTTTGTCATTATCTGCTTGGTCATCATGGCGAACAGGAAACAACTGTCCAATGATTTAAAAAACCGAATTATTGTAAAATACAAGTCTTGTGTGTCTCTTTCCGGTATTGCTACACAACTTAATGTGCCGAAATCTACTGTTCAAAGCATAATTGCCAAGTTTAAGCTTACAGAATCAACTGCTAACCTTCCTCGTTCCGGACGCCCCACCAAAATTCCAGAGAGAACCAAGAGGAAGGTTCTCAGAGAAGTTAGTAGGAACCTTTGTTTAACACGTAATGACATACAGAAACTGGTAAGGGAAAGTGGGGTTGAAGTAAGCATCTCTACAGTTACGAAAATGTTACGCTCTTCTGGGTTCAAAGCATACCGTCCTCGTAGAACTCCATATTTAAAGCCTGTTTATTTAGAAGCACGATTGAGGTATGCAAGAAAGCATGTAGATTAACCCTTTACCTATTGGAAGAGTATTCGTTGGTGAGACGAGACTAAAATCGAGCTTTTCGGCCACAATGATTTTCGCTATATTTTCCATAAGGGATAACGAAATCTTCCCAAAAAACACCGTCCGTACAGTAAAACACGAAGGTGGCTCGATCATGCTATGAGGTTCCTTCTTCTCTTCTGGTGTAGGCAGCCTTTACTGTGTCAACGGAATCATGAAAAAAGAAGAGTACGTTGATATATTAGGCACTTGTATCAAGAATGATGCTGAGAACTTGCGGCTTGGGCGTCGTTGGATCTTCCAGCACGACAATGACCCTAAGCACACAACGAAATATGTGCAATCCTGGTTGCAGAGGAACCATATAAGCGTTCTGGAGCGGTCATCGCAGTCACCCGATCTCAACCCAATTGAAAACGTTTGGCATGAGTTGAAGACCAGAGTTCATCAGCGTCATCCGAAACACTTGCAAGAGTTGGAGGCCTTCTGTAAAGAAGAATGGAAGAAAATACACACTTTGGCCATTAAAGTGGATTCAGGAATACTTTCTGCACCTCCTCTGTTTGGTTATTTATTTATAAACAGTTTATTTGTTGTTCAATACACATAAAAATCTATGTAGATGTGAATCAGTATAATATTTATAATATATTGTAGTTTCATTATCCTAATAGTGATACTTTTTAAGTTATGAGGAAAAAGCTACTTACGACGCAGGGGTACGAACACTTTCTGTCGTAACTGTACTACCCATGCTTTTGTATAACATTTTTCGCTCTGCTATTTTCTATGTACTATATGTAGATATGTTATAAAATAACTATGTACTTCTTAAAAACTTACACATATTGAATATACTTAGTATTTGTATTCCACAAATACTTCACCCAACTTTAATGTTATATGCTGGTAGATGGGGATCTTTCTAATGCAAGTTGGTTAAATATTACCTTTGGTGGCTTAATTAGTATTTCCACTGAAACAGTTCAGGCCAGTAAGGTACCTACAAGACCATCACTTGTCATTATGAAGAGGCATCTACATTAGTGTCACTTGAATGGCAGTGGCTTGGCTGTCACTAATGTAGATGCCTCTTCATAATGACAAGTGATGGTCTTGTCAGTAGCTTACTGGCCTGAACTGTTTCAGTGGTGGTTATTGTGATGGCTTCCATCACCGTGTCTCTGTTTCAGAAGTAGTAGGCATTCCTTGGGAATCTGTTCCACACTAACCCTCCCAGAACCTTGTCAAATCTCAAGACGATCGAGACTCTGGAAAAAGTTTTCTTTGGTTTAGGGACATTATGCTCCAAGCTGAAGGGGAGAACATATTTGGTATTATCAGTTTTTTATTATAATACACTTCAGAAGGAGGTTCCATGCTTTATAACTGGTTATGCAAAGTCCTGTGTCATGAAAATTAGCCACAATGGGGTTGTGTGCTGCTGGACTGCTTAAAAATTTGTCTCTTCTAGAGTTAATGATGCAGTTGGTAGCTGCTGCTTTCTCCATTATGAGTATTTCCATTACAGAATTGAATTATGCAGGACCTACTGTAGCTAATGGGGACTAACTGGCCTGGGAGACAATAGAGCTAGCACAGTGATAGATGTATTGAGCTTTATGATGGGCTAGGTTATGGTGAGCACCAAACCAGCTCCAACAGTCTTGGAGCTAGTAACATAGTCCAGCTCTACCCTTAAGAGGAAGTCCTGGTTGTATTTATCTCCAATGCATAGATGTTCTATCATTCATCACGCTGGATACTTAAGAAGAACTGGTAAAGAAGTACAAAAATAACTGGCTAGTTGAATAAAGATGGCTAAAATAGTCAAGAATTTGATCTTAAATGGCAAAAGTTTGGATTGGAAATGTCACGTCAGGTGAATTTCAATTGGAAAGGAGTTTAACTAGATATGTTAGTTATAAAAAGAATCATAACTGCTCAATTAGAACTGTGACATGCTCTCAAAGCAGAAGAGTGATAAAACGATTGCATTGGTCAAGGGACATTGATACAGTTTTCATATATACTCCTGTCCATGGAAGGTATATCCATATGCCTGTGAGCTTCTCAACTTCCAAGACTTCATTAGCATACTACTTGATAAATATATATATATATATATAGCTATACTGTCCTCTGTATTCTTTGTTGGACAACAACCAACATATCTTACCCTCCAATCTGATTGCATTCCTTTTACTATGATTTAGTCTTTCTCACTGACAGATAATAAGGTAGCAAGGATGAATCATGACAAGCCTGAACATCTCAAGATCAAATGAGATTGTCTCTGTGAGAATCTCTTAGTACTCCTTGAAATGTTCAGGCTGCCAAATAATCAGAAAAAAGAAGTGCCTATGGAGGATGAAGTTCACAGGACTAAGCAGTGACTCCATTAGTTTTCACAACACCTATGGATCCTTGAGGCAGTCAGAAGCTATCCACATTAATTAAACGTAAGTGTTAATCCAGAGTGAGAAGAGGCAACTGTAGACATCCATCTCACCTACAGTTCAAAAGAATGAGAAACAGCCCTAAAACATCTTTTAGAAGGATAGTTGCCAACCAGAGGTCCCTGAAATAAGACTGAGGGAATCTACCATCAGAAAGAAAGGCATCATGGCCAAGCAAATCCAAGAATACAAGTTAACTGTGCATCTGTGGAATTAATGCAGAGGAAGCAAAATACAAACATACTGATGGTGAGAAAATGCTGCAGTAAATGAAGAAAATCCCCACACTGGAAAAAAGATATCCAACAAACTAGAGTACAAGGGAAGAAGGATTCTAATGACAGGCCACACAGTAGGAATTTCAAGATTGAGGAGAATGTGGCAAATAAAGATTCAACATGAAGATGTAACAGAAAAGAAGTTGCATAAATCTGGATACCTTGTATGGAAAGAGAAAAATGTCAGGATGTTTGAGACAAATGTGATAAGTTTTTCCATAAATCTGCAGAAACAACCAGAGTAAGAGAAAAGAATATCACATATCTGAGTTATCAAGGTGGTGAAGTATGAAGGTAAAGTTATCCGATCCTCATCTAAAGAACAAGAAGTAAAAGCACGCTGTTGGAAATGCTGAACAAAATATTTCAAAGACACAACAGAGAAAAATGTTATAAAAGTAAGAGGCCATGAGTCCTGGGTCAGAGGTAAAAAATGTAGAAAAGAGCCAACTACTTCATGTACAATAACAGTAACATCACTCAACTCAGAACTCATCTCTTTGCTATTGACATAAAAGATGAGAATTTCTATTGAGATTTCTTTTGTCTTCAGACGGAAAGAGATTTTAGAGATTTTACATGAAATATTAAGGCATATCGTAACACAAATGGAAATAATTTTATATTATATGATTCGCAACACCAATATAAAATCAACTGACAACTAAGAGCAGCAAATGGACGAGTTAAAATAAATTTGAAAAATGATTTCACGTTGTGAAAACATTTTGTGAAAATGTTTAGCCAAGGTCTCATTTATGTACATATATTTTTTGTTCTTTTATCTGCAAAAGATGTTTTAAGGCAAATTTTACGGTAAGATTTAGCACTCAATTTTTTGATCTTATTGTCTTATGAGTGGATTTGTTAGATATTTCAATGAAATTGTTTTTATAATAATTTTATAGTACTAATAACTGATTCAGACACATCAACAAAATCAACACCAAATAAAATTACTGTAATAGCAGCTAATACAGCGTAATATATTTACCTCATAACAACCACATATATGCTTATAACAAAAGAAAAAAATCTTAACCTTCAGGAATAGCGAAGTTCTAAGACTGAAAATAGGTACGAGACTATATATAATTCGATTTACCACCCGTCATTAAAGTATACCAGTTTCATGAAATTTCACCCTTCACTAGTAGTACTGGACAAGAACAAATATTACAGAAACAAAGCGAGATTTTTTTATCATTAAATATCCATCATACATATGATACTTTTAGTTGTCTTACACTCATAACAGCAGCCATGGATTAACCATTAAGCAAAATAAGTACGAACTTAGGGCACCAAGGGAAGGGGAGCACCACAGAGTTTTTACCCTAGGAATCATGCCCTTAACTCTTTCACTGCCACACTCAACTTTAGTATTTTTTTTTAGTAATTGTCCATATCTGCCATGTTTTATTTTGCTCTGCATTGTTAAAAAAACGTTTTCTTGGGCTCAGTGAGTGACTAAAGTGTCGAGAAACTATTAAACTTTGTATCTGAAGTAAGAAGCCATTGATTTGCGAAAGAAATAACAGTATGATTTATCTGTACATATATTGTACAGAGCCAATAACAAAAGTTATTGTTCCCTGAATCATGACAAAAACTGATTTTGTCACTTAAAAACTGTTAAGTGTTTTCTTAACCGACAAAATCAACAGCATGGCTCAGTGAGTGACTAAAGTGTCGAGAAACTATTAAACTTTGTATCTGAAGTGAGAAGCCATTGATTTGCGAAAGATTACTGTAAAGAGCAATACAAAATGTTGATAAAACTTCAGGATAGATGATCATAAGTTATGATGTCTGACCTTGAAGAGGAAATATTTTCTCAGTCATTCCTTCTGTTGTGGCTATTTATAAGAAATTATAGGCAGTGTAACTGTTTTGTTTTACTATTTACTGCTTTATTCAGTCACATCTACAGAAAAATAAAAGTATAGTATCACAGAAACGTAACTCAAACGAAATGGTGGCAGATGTGTACGAGGTCTGTTCAAAAAATACGCGGACTGTTTGAATTGCGCGGCTCCAGTTGGTTCCAAGGGAATCCGCTTGGTGTCGCTAAGTTCGCACAGATCAGCTGATTACGACGCCATTTCCCGATTGCAGATATCTTCATTTGTGTATTAGCTACGTGGTTTTAAGTGAAGTGCGATTTTTTCGTTTGGCGGATTTCAGAATGAATGACCTGAAGGAGCAACGACTTGCTGTGAAAATTTGTGTTAAACTTGGAAAATCTGCGATTGAAACTTTTGCTATGCTTAACACGGCTTACGGTGATGTTGCTATGAAGCATACGGCATGTTTCAAGTGACATGAATGTTTTAAGGATGGTCGACAGTCCATTGAAGATAATGAGCGTCCTGGACGTCCTTCCACGTCAACTGACGACCCACACGTCGACAAAATCAACACCCTGGTGCGGGCAAATCGACGTCTGACTGTCAGGGAGCTTGCTGAAGAGTGTGGGATATCAGTTGGATCTTGTTACGAGATTTTGACCGAAAAATTGAAGATGCACCGCGTTGCTGCGAAATTTGTGCCTCAGAACTCGTGAGTTTTTGGTCAAACACTCGACCACTGTTCTTCCCCACCCCTACCCCCCTACTCACCTGACCTTGCTCCTTGCGATTTTTTCTTGTTCCCCAAACTCAAAAGACCCTTGAAGGGAAGAAGATTTGAGACGATTCTCGAGATTAAGGCAAATCCGACGAAGGAGCTGGAGGACATTATTAAAGAAGCGTACCAGGACTGTTTCAACAAGTGGAAACACCGTTGGGATAAGTGTGTGCGTTGGGGAGGAGAGTACTTTGAAGGGGTCCCAGACCTGTAACTTCTAAATAAAGTACATTTTATTTTATGACGTCAGTTCGCGTATTTTTTGAACAGACCTCGTATAGAGAGAGAGACGTGGCTAGTTTTATGTATTTTTCGGCTTCTATTTTCGGACGTTGTATTTGAGTTATTGTCTCTTTTTGTTGTTTGTTTTATTTGCGTTAGTATTGCATTATTCATCTGCGGTTCGTAATAATTTTATAAGTGTTTCTTACTGAAGCTTTTCTGACCCGTAATTTTTTTGCTTCAAACAGTTTGTTGTAAAAAAAACAAAAAATCTCCTTTGTGTGTGAGTACATGGTTTGAAATTTGTCATACCAAGAAAAAAATTAGAAGGGAATACCACTGTAACAATGCTACCGTTCATAGATTATATGTAATTTGTAGGCCCGGCATGGCCAAGTAGTTAAGGCGTTCGACTCGTAATTTGAGGGTCGCGGGATCGAATCCCCATCGTACCAAACATGCTCGTCCTTTCAACGTTATTATGTGACGGTCAATCCCACTATTTGTTGGTAAAAGAGTAGCCCAAGAGTTGGCGGTGGGTAGTGATGACTAGCTGTCTTCCCTCTAGTCTTACACTGCTAAATTAGGAACGGCTAGCGCAGATAGCCCTTGTGTAGCTTTGCGCGAAAATCCAAAACAAACAAACCTTGATCCTATCCTAACGTCATATGCCCCGACCCGGCCCTCTGGTGATATCTTTATGAGACGAACGAACGTACAATCCGAGACAGAGACACAGAGACAACGACGACAAACTTTTAGGTGTAAATCAACTATTTTGCAACTGTAAATTCAGATCACTATGTGCTCTATTACATTTCTTAAAAGCTAGGAAAACGTTTCTCAGAAACGGCGAATTTTTGTACAGGGCTTCCTAGAAGGATTAAGAAAAAACGACAGCCTACAGTGTATGTTTCTGATTACATTAGACAAATATTGTATTATGAGTGTTAGGAAAATTTGTTTAGCCAAAAATATCCATTTAAATCTGTTATCATTTTATAAGGGTCAGTTAAGAAAGAAAATAAGTTTTGATTATTCCAGTTATGTTATTCGCAATTATGTCAATTCTTTCTTTCAATTTTATTCTAAACTTGTTCGTCCTTGTTTACAGTTACATTCTTTTGTGTCCTTAAATCTTAGCAATTACAGATAGTATTCGGTGTATTCAATTGTATATAACTGTGTATTTGATTGTTGTACTTGTTTTGTATGTAATATATATGATTATGAGGCTTCTTCAAGAGGTTTGTAAATAATAATAATAATAATAATAAATTGACTGATCGGAGAAGTCTAAAGGCGATAATTCGACCTTTTGGGTTAAATTGCGTTAGACTTCGACATATACGACAACGTGATTTTTAACGTTGTTATGTGTACCGTGGTCATACGAAGATACTGTAAAGAACCGACAAATCAACAAAATCAAGTTAGGATTGTCTGAAAAAGTGCATGAATTGAACAAGTTCATGTGAGCAAAGTTAGTGCTGAGTATTAAGCTTAACGTTAGTGGCCCGTAAGTCCCTACCCATTCATGTTATATTCAATTACGCATGTATTATAATTTTTTAAAAATTTTTTTCAGAGAAATATGGCCGATATAAGCCCATTTACCCTTGAAGAGCGTATTGTGACAAGTACGTGGGTGCATGAGCGCAAGAATACTGGTGACACCCTGGATACAATAACTGGCAAATTTAGAGAAAGACGAGTAGGGACTTAGAGGCCGACCTGTATTAGCATTAGGCCTAACGTTATTGTAACTAAAATCTCAGATAACAACACTAACGTTAGGTCTAATGATAGTTTAGTGCAAGTACACTGGAAACGCTACTGTAGCCTGAAATAATGAAATGGACTATTCCCAATTTAAGGCGTTGTTTTGAATTTGCCATCGCATCCGGGCATGTAGATAAAGTTTCAGACACATGCCTATTTGGTTGACGTATGGTTTGTTGGCTTATCTAAAGTCTCCAGGTCAAAACTAAGCACAAAGCCAAGGCTACAACTCATTCTTCAGATATTTGATTGGGATTAAGGTACTCTAGCCAAGGCCTAACCCAGTATTTAGTGGTTCAATGTGCAGTATAGTTTGCAATTGAGTATATGTTTGTATATTAACCAGTACAGAATGATCATTGTGTATATAGACTACTACAGTATATATTGTTGATCACAAATTGTTTTAGAATACCTTTTGGCTCATAATGGATTTGCATATTACCATTGACATTGCTTTTTGCATACAGCAACAACCTTAATGAAACTTTTGCAATAACTGAAAACTAATTCTCATAAAATGGATTGAAGCCATTCTTGAATCGATTTGAGACTGGTCTCGAATGATTTTCAACCAATCAGAATGCAGCAAATCAATAAAGGCATTTATGAATTCATGTTAATGTGCTGATGGACCTAGATCCTAGGATAACGTTCTGACAATTTTTGTCTAAATTTAGACCTAGAGTTTAGTATGTTTGATTGTCTTACGATCGTTCTTCTTTATGAATGTCAGTGTTTTTCTAATCATAACTATATATGATCCATATTCTTTTGTGTTTTTTAATTTTATTTTTGTTTCTGTATTTTTCAGACTGAAAAATGAAACTTGTTCAGTGGCGGCGCCAGGGGGAGGGGGCTTGAGCCCCCCAAAATGAGCCAGGCCATCCCTCAGCCCTCCAATATTGTTACCTACGTATATGCATAAAATATGGAAAACACAATCGTCGTTATTGTTTAACAATTAACATCAAAAAGACATAGATCTGTAGAACTCAACGTCTTCATTAAGACGGAAGTATGTATCATGTCCCATAGCAACGTACTGAATGCACTGAAACTCATGCGCTGTATTGCTGCTCCCTGCGTAATGTCATTCTATCGTGAGCTTTGACGAAGATTAGACAACCACGTTGATTTCAATTTATAACAGATCATCAGGGATTTTACTTGATAAACCAAAGGTTTCACAGGTATTTACCCATTAATTTCATTATCTTTTATTGAAAAGTAAAACATAGCATGCATGTATAAGTGTATTGTGTATAGGTCAAAACCATGAAGCATTTAACCAGTGTTGTGTCCTCTGTGAGATCATTTTGCATTGTATATCAGCCATCCAAAATTGTACTGATGATTGTGGTATACACTTAAAATTGTGACTTACAATCCAATTAATGTTATACTTATGATTAAATAATAACGTTACATGTTAACTGACTAAATAATATTTCTAAACAATTCCAGAATGAATTTTGAAATTGTCATGTAATGTAGCAGTTACATTAGTGTAACAGGTGTATCACACTTATGATAATAAGAACAATATCACAATCACAGTTTGGCTTGTATGAATAATGTGAACTTATGAAGAAACCAGCCTTTCTGTGAAGGTCAACTGCAATTTAGACATTTTGTTTTAGTGCTACAATGACCATTCAATATCCAGGCCGCGGGTTTGGTTTGTTTGAGCTCGCGATTCCCGTTTTAAACGCCTTAAGCGTATGATCACCCAGCCGCTGACCATGGTGTACGCTCTGCATGTGGCTAACGATCGGCTCAGCCCAGATCGAGATCCAGATTCCAGCCGCACGCCACACCCCCGCTCACTTCATTTAGCAGCCCACAGTTTTACAACATGCCGTATCAAAGCTGTGTTTGTGTTCCATAAGTAGCTAGCCCTGTAATTTAACATTATCACTTCCCTCTAATTAAGTACTTGTGCTGTATGGTTAAAGATAAACACTTTCTTTAACAGTATTTCACGGATATGTTCTGGATTTTCATGTGCTATTACTATAATTTGGTGATTTCAATGCCGCAGAGCAGTTGTTCGTAATGTTGAACTATGTTTAGTTGTTATTTGTTCCTTATTCATGAAATGACCCAATAGCATGTACGTTATATTTTTTCCTTATATTTCGATGTTTAAAATGAATATTCTTTGTAAGCCCTAATGCCAATATAAGGAGAGAAATTCCCATTCGTTTCATATAAACTAACACAATTTTGAAGTAAGAAGTGGTACTTGCAGTCAGCCAGCTCGGAGGTGACTTTGACGTTCGCTCACTCTGTTTAAAAGGGAGTTATGTTTGTTTACGCGGCTGTCGCTCTCTCTGGTACTCGGCCTCACACAGGAACACATACTCAGTTTGGGTTAATAAAAGGAACTCAAAATCAGCGACTCGTTTTCAAACAAGGACACCAACACACAAGACAAGAGTCAGACATCACCCACCAAAACATAAACCAGTCATACTACATATAGAGTTGATTATGCAACACTACTTGCTACCCAAGAAGAGGCAGCGAGTAGATGGTCCTACAAACACATGTGGTGCAAGTGAGTAGGACAGTGGTGAGAATGTAAACACGACTTGTGTGGGACCCCAGCTGCAAGAGGGCACCACTCACACCCAGAGTGAAAAACTACCACCAGGACCCAAGGACCTGAGCTAGCTTCCAGATGGTGGTCCTACCTGTCCAGACTTGAAGAGATACCCAGCCACAGAATATAGCAGCCAGTCAAGGTCATTCAACAAGAATTGGCGTGATCAGCACTCGTGGTTGGAGTACTTTGTGACCCAAGATGCTGCATTCTGCTTTGCATGTCGTCTTTTCAGTCACACACTTCAGTAAAACTGAGAAATCCTTCACCTATGAAGGCTTCCAGAACTGGAAGAAGGCGACCACATCACTGAAGTCCCATGATAACTCTGCAGGACACAAGTTTGCCATGCAAGCTTGGGCAGAGTTTAAATTGCAGAAAACAAAGGGTGCAAGGATCCAACATGCTCTCGATGCAAGCCATGCTAAAACTGTGGAGGAAAACCAACATTACATAAGAGCCGTGAAAGATGCACTGCTCTACACAGCCTGCCAGAATGAAGCCCAGAGAGGTCACAGGGAAGGTAGTCAGTCAGATAACAGGAGCAATTTCCTAGAACTTCTTGACATGATTTCCGGGTATGATGAAATCGTGAAGAAGAAGCTGAGTGGTCCTGGCAATGCCAAGTACATGCACCATGATATCCAAAACGAACTGCTTGACATCATAGCTGGAATGATTAGAAAGGATATCAGCAAAGAGGTCATGGAAGCTGAGCATTCTGCTCTAATGGTGGATGAAACAAAGGATGTGAGCAAACAAGAACAGCTGTCCATTGTGGTAAGGTACCTCCACCAACAGAGCCTTCACGAGAAGTTCCTGGACTTCACAGCTACTGAGGGTCTGGATGAAGATTCATTGCTCAAGAAAATCATGGAGACTCTGGCTAAATATGGTATTGACCATAATGCCTGCATTGGCCAGTGCTATGACGGAACTGCAGTCATGTCGTACAGGAGAGGTTCAGGAGAGAGGTGTCTCAGGCTGTGTATGTCCACTGCTATGCACACAGGCTCAACCTTGTGCTAGATGATTGTGTGCACAACGTTCTTTGTGACAATTCAGAAGCTGTACAAGTTCTTCTCTACATCAGTTGTGCATGAAGAATTTCTGAAGGTATAGAAGATGCTTAAACCTGTGAACCAGCACATAGAGTTGAAGCGACTGTCAGACAAAAGATGGGCCTGCCAACATGCTGCTTGTCTGGCTGTGAAAAGAACCCTCCCTACCATTGTGACAACCCTAAAGCGTCTTGTGGAGGGGACAATGTCCACAAAGCCACTGAATCAAAGGGCCTTGCATCCTCCTAGATCAGCAGTTCGTAACCAGTCTAGTGGCCATAGAAAAACTACTGCTGATGACAAAACAGCTATCAGACCACCTCCAGTCACCTGACCTGCAGCTGGCCTCTGGAGAGGACGTAGTACAATCTTTCATCTCAGAAATGAGAACTGAAGCAGCATGGAAAGACTTGGAAGAGTCTGCTGAGGATATATGTAAGAAAGTGGGAATATGCACTGAGACGGTGCATCAAGGTGGACAGCGATCTGTCCCCAGACAGTTGAACGAATTCATAATCACATCTAGTACTGCCCAAAGAGATGAACCAACACCAGATGCCAGGAGACACACCTTATATGCCATCATAGACAGGATGCTCAATGAGCTGAATAGAAGATTTTCCTCTGATGTCTGCAGTGTTCTGATGGGTGCAACTGCATTGATCCCCAAACACTCCACATTTCTGGACAAGCAAGCACTCTTAGGAATGGCAGCAACCTATGGTGTGGAAGAGGATGACCTTACAGTGGAGGTCCACCAGTTGAACTGGCTAATTGCCAGGAAGTATCCACACCATTGGAGCTTGCAACCATGCTGGAACCATCCAAGGATGCTTTCATGGATCTCCACAAACTTGTATGCATCGCTGTGACCCTGCCTGTCACTTCAGCTGCTTGTGAGAGAAGTTTCTCATGTCTGAAGCTTCTCAAGACATACTTGCGCAACAGCAGTGGTAACAACCGCACAAGCAACCTTGCTGTCATATCAGTAAACTCCAGGAGGGCAAAACAACTCGATATTGATACTGTTATACACACATTTGCTGCCAATCACCAGAACAGGCGCATTGTTTTGAAGTAATATTAACTATAAACACAACATGATGAAAGATAGTTAGCCTGATAGTGACCTTACTTTTCCTCATAGTGTATTAACTTCACATGGGATAATTCGTTTCTGTTATGTAAACTATGTCTTTATGTTATATTTCTTTTGATTTGTAGCTTTACTTTTAATGGTATATTAAATGTTCAATCATCTAAGCTAATCTTGATTTTCTTTATTATTATGTATTACCTTAAGTGGAATTTAGGTGAGTTTCCTCTTTTACATATACGCATGTTTTTAAAAGCAGATTATTTCTAATTTGTAATAATGAATTATTAATCAGAGTATGAGTTTCCAATGAAAACTGCATTGAAAACTCAGTTCAAAATAGCACACCTTTTTGAAACGTACCTTGGTATTTACATTATTATAATTTACCATCTATACTGATATATTGATATATTGATGGCATTTTGGGAAGCCCCTCCACAGTTAACCTCAGACCCCCTCGGCCCCCAACGAAAATATCCTGGCGCCGCCACTGAACTTGTTCAATTACGTGGTGCACAAAAGAGAAAACTGGCAAAAAAAGAACCAACCATAGGCTTTGGATTTAGTGGCCAAGACTGGAAATCTGACTAAATTTTTCACTTACACAACATAATCTTCCAAATCAAAACTCATCTATACCATCAGAAGTCACTTGTATTGCATCTGACTCTGACAAGATTGAAGTTGAACCAAGCTCCACACCTACACGTACCACTTTCTCCATTTTAAGTTGATGATGACGTTGAGGTGTCACAGGCTGGATCAACTGGCACAAGTCTTACAACTTATCTCACTTTGCATGTAAATTCTCCTGATATCTCTAGTGTTAATGTTGATGCACATTGCTCTACAAGACAGTCTGAAGTTGAAATAATTACTGAAAATGAAAATCTACTGGACTACGGTAAAATGCTTCAGCCTACAAAAGATGAAGAAACTAAAGCAAAAGATCCAGGGTTGTGGCTCGATATTTCTGCTGATGATGTGGCTTATTGGATTGCTTCTTAACTCACTGACCGTCAACACCACATGGGCTATTTGGCAAATCTTGCCGGACTTTCAGTAGTGGCAAACCAACGGAATATTGTTCTCAAAAGCTTTTATTTGGGGTGAATGCCAATGATGAGCAATATAAGAAAGAATGTTATAGTATTCACCATCAACAGGGTCAGTTTACTGCTTTGTTTGTAAATTTTTTGCCCCTAAATTTTCCTCTTATTTTGTTGAAGGAGGAAGGGTTCAGTGATTGGCAAAGTACTATTGTAATTGATCATATGCAAGAAACACTACTTATCGAGACTCTATGCTGACATACGTAACTCGCAGACAAGGTTTAGGCTTGCGACAGGAGTTAGAAAAACAAATTAAAGAAGATGTGCAATAACTGGGAACATGTTTTGGAGCGTGTAATAGGTGTTATTCGTACGTTAGCTGAACGTGGTTTGGCTTTTCGAGGAACAGATGAGAAATTTGGTTTACTGCAGAATGGGAATTTTTAGGGCTGCTTAAGCTTATAAGTCAGTTTGATCCAATTTTAGCAGGGCACATTTCTAAATATGGAAATTCTTGAAAAGGAAATCCTTATTTGTCCAAAACCACGTGTTAATTGTTAATGAAGTAAATTCTTCTGGTTATTTTAGCTTATCAGTTGACTCGACATCAGATCTGTCACATATAGATGATTTAAGTGTTGTACTTCAATATTTGAAAGATAGGCAGCCTATTGAACACTTTTGAACATTTTTGGAACTGAAAAGTCATACTGGTGTGGAAATGGCAAACCAGGTATTGCAGTACTTACGTGAAGTTTGCAAACTTAATTTTTCAAAATATAGGAGTCAGTCTTACGACAATGCTGCTAACATGACTGGGTGTTATAAAGGGATGCAGCAAAAGATTTTAGAAGAAAATAAGTTTGCCATATATGTGCCCTGTGCAGCCCGTTCCCTAAATATGGTAAGCTGAAATGCTGTTGATGGCTGTCAAGTGGCAGTTAATTTTTCTCTACAATGCATTTGCTCCATACATTTTTTCAGCCTCAACCAGCTGGTGGCTAATTCTTAAACTTGTCTTGGAAATGAAAGTGTGTTAAAATCCCTCTGTGACACCAGATAGGAGGCACTTGCTATAGCAACAACAGCAATTTTGAAGTCTTTCTTTAAGATTTTGGAAACTTTAGAATGCCCAGTTGAAAACCAGTCACAAAAGAGAGACACTAGAAGAAAAGCAGACAATATTGCAAATATGATTCAAGAGCTATAATTTGTTTTTATGATGACCGTGTGGGATGAGATTTTGCAAAATTTTTATAAAGCAAGTCAAGTTATGCAAAATGAGGATGTGAACTTTAAAACGTATAGATCTGTATGGGTCATTAGCTGACCATCTACGGACTTTAATGGATGGAAAATTAAAGAAATCATGGGTGATAGATAAAAGTGAAAATCCGCGCCGTTTCAAAAATTTAAGGAAGAATCAACTTCCTGTGGAATGGAACGCAAATAATAAAGAGTGAATGACAGTGTTGATTACAATGCAGCTCAAACTCGCAAACGTGTCAGAAAGAAGGTACTCAATGACGGAGACGCACAAGAAATAGATCTGGAAGCCAGAAATAAATTTCGTATCACCACTCTCTACACAGTTGTTGACAAACTAGAAACCCAGATGAGAAGAAGAGGAGAGGTGTACAAAGAAATAGCAAACAAATTTTCTTTCCTAAGTGATGTGCCAAATGATGTCACTTCATCTGCTGAAACTGAAAGGTACACTCAGTGTTCCTAAAAGCTAATTGATGCTTACCCAGAGGACTTAGACACTTATCTCTCTATCAAGCTTTAGCAGTTTCACTTGTATGTACGCCATACGTTCAGTGCAACAAAAACTGTAAAAACCAGATTCAGTCACGCTCAACTTTATAAAATAATTTCAGAAGACAAAATTGAGTGTGTTTCCTGACAGAGACATTGCATTGCGTATATTTTTGAGATCAATGGTCACAAATTGTACAGCTGAGCGTTCATTTTCTCAACTCAACCATATTAATAATCCCAACAAAACAATTATGCAACAAGACAGACTGGATGCCTTGTTTCTGCTAAGCATACAAGCAGATTTATTTTGCCAAATTAGTTTTGAGGACTTGATCAAAGAC
This sequence comes from Tachypleus tridentatus, assembly GCF_004210375.1. Lineage (NCBI taxonomy): Eukaryota > Metazoa > Arthropoda > Merostomata > Xiphosura > Limulidae > Tachypleus > Tachypleus tridentatus. The sequence continues at coordinate 76,059,633 of NC_134832.1, read as the reverse complement.
TTTGCAGTTAAAAAATCTTGAAGAAAACTTTTTAAAATATAGATAAATATTAAGGTATAGGTAAATAATTTTCTTACAGGATTTTAAGTTTAAAGTGAGAAATTGTTAACATCAAAATGAGAATTTTTTTAAATAAAAGAGTTTAAGTAAATTTTTCATTTTTGTTAATATCAAAGTGAGAACTGTTCACTCAGAGTTAAAACAAACGTACAGTAAAAATAATTCTTTTTAGTTATCATTAATCAGAGAAGTGATTTTCCTCCTCATTTCTAAACAAAAGGCCTTAGTCATTGCTTGATTTTGATCCATGCACAGTCTGTTAAATAAGTAAAATAAAAAGTTATTATTCAGGGGTGTGCAACAGGCGGCCCGCGGGCCACAACCCGGCCCGCCAAGCCATTTAGTGTGGCCCTAGTTGTTGTAATCTAACCATGTGGCCTGATCTGTAATCCAACGCAAATGGAATATTTTTAAAAGCATCGATCCTACGGGATTCCCAGGCTTCGACTCGACAAACTTCTAAAATTATCTTTGCTAGAGAGGAGCAGGCCGAATTCGATTGGTCGGCCTCCTTAGGGCATGAATAGGTGACGTGCACTAGCACTATTGTCTACGACTCAACGTCATGTCCTGAACCTCGCCTTCGCCCGCTGGCGACAATTTTCCCTAACCTCTGCTGTCCGTCATTCATTATTGGTGAAAATTTTATTACCTTTACAGTTACTACAAGAGATTGAAGGTAAATTGATTATTATTTAGCATATTGTTGTGACTTTACTGAATTTATTAAAATTTTTGCTTTCAGATGCATCTGATTCTATGTACAGTGTGACCTCGTTATTCGCGAGGGTTACGTTCTTTACCCTCCCGCGAATAGCGAAAACCGCGAATATTGGACGCAGTTTTAAAACGTATATGTATGCGATTATATACTATATGAAATTCTTCCCAAACACTAATGATACTTATACTCATTGATGCAGTAATAATGTAGCAATATTGCATACTGTTATGTATTTCACTAAATTGTACCGTGCGTTACCGGGCTGTGCTTTGCCGTTTGCGTTGTTGGGGAAGCTGAGGCAGTCAGCCAATAGCAGTCCAATCTTGTTTGGTGAAGACGACAATTGATAAAACGGCTTGATTGAGTAAATACAACAGAAATCTCCTCGAAAGCCCTTTCAGTCTCTGTGACCTACAAAACGCAGTTCGCGCATAACCCGCGAATATGCGGGGCCGCAAATGGCGAACCGCGAATAGGCGAGGTCACACTGTATTTTGCTATTCTCAATTAATTTAAGTACCGGAAGGCTATGATCGGGATGCCAATTTAGAAACATGTGTTTCTGTCCATAAGAGGTTCCATGTGTAAATAAATTCTATGTTTTTTTCTACTTTGCTATTTTCGTGAGAATAATTTTTGTTTTGATTTCAGGGCTAGTAAAATGTCAGCAGTTAAGAAACGAAAATTGATGATGAGGGAAGGTTATTCAACAGTGAATGGTGCACAAAATATCTTGTTGTCCCACATAATCAAGGTGTTGTCTGCCTCGTCTGTCAAACTACAATTGCAGTCATGAAAGAGTACAATATTAAGCGACATTACGCAACTAAGCACTCCTCCCAGTTTGATGAAATTGTTGGTCAGGCACGAAAGGACAAAATTGAACATTTAAAACATCCATTGAAAAGCAACAAGGTGTTTTACCACTTTCAAGAAAAATTCAGAACTGGTGACAAAACTGAGCTTTAAGCTTTGTGAATGTATGGCAGAAAAGGGAAAGCCTTTCAGTGATGGAGAATTTATTAAAATTGTTTAACAATATTCACAGAATATGCATGTCCAGAGAACAAATATTTGGTGGAGCAAACTAGCCTTTCCCGCTTTACTGTCTCACGCAGGGCAAAAGATCTTTCAGAGGACATCAAAGAAACTTTGAAAGAGAGATTGAATTCGTGTGAAGCTTTCAGTCTGGCTTTGGATGAAAGCACTGATATCAATGACACATCCCAACTTGTCATTTTCATCAGAGCTGTTACTGCAGGCTTTGATGTTTTCGAAGAGTTTTAGATATGGCAAGCCTTTCCTCCACAACCACAGGACAGGATATTTGTGAACAAGTGCTTAAGGTTGTAGAAAAGTTTGAACTGAATCCTTATAAATTATGTGGTGTTACAACAGATGGTGCTCCTTCCATGACAGGTAGGACAAATGGATTCACCAAGAAATTTCTAACTGCAATTGGAGCACAAGACGTAGTTGTAAGCCATTGCATTATTCACCAAGAGAGCTTGTGCACCAAAGTTCTGGATTTTGCAGAAGTCATGAAAAATGTCGTCCAATGCGTAAATTATATTCGAACACGAGGATTAAATCATCGACAATTTAAAACTTTTTAGATGAGCTGGACAGTGAGTATTCAGATGTTTTGTACTTCTCTGCTGTACGTTGGCTTAGTAGAGCTGCTACTTTGAAGAGATTCTGGAATCTGCGAGAGGAGATTAAGTTCTTCATGGAGAGCAAACGTCAGAATGTGGACTTCTTGAGCAATGAGAACTGGCTGAATGACTTAGCATTCCTCACAGACATTACACAGCATCTGTCTGATTTAAACTTAAAACTACAAGGGAAAAGTCAACTTGTGAATAAGTTGTTTGAGCATATTTGTGCTTTTGAGAAGAAATTGGAACTTTTCCAGGTTCAGTTGAGAAGAGCCATATTGACCCATTTTACATGTCTTGCAACCAGGAAACTGGAATTTCCTAATCTGGATTGCACCAAATATGGAACCAGTGTACAAAAGCTGCGTGATGAGTTTGGAAACAGATTTCCAGATTTCAGACAAACTGAAATTAGATTGAAATTGTTCGCTCAACCTTTTGATTTGGCAGTGGAAGACAGTCCTGATGATTGCCAAATGGAACTCATTGAACTGCAGGCTGACATGGACACTAAAAGGAACTTCTCTGAAAACAGTTTGCTAGACTTTTACAAACTCTGTGTACGTGAAAAGTTTCCCAATTTGTCCCGTCATGCACAAAGAATTGCCTCCCTTTTTGGTAGCACCTACTGCTGTGAGCAATTTTTCTCCAAAATGAAGCTCATCAAAACCAAATGTAGAAGTCAGCTGACTGATGAACATTTGACCAGTCAGTTAAGAGTGGCAACCACTTCTGTCAAAGCTGATATTGACAAGCTCTGCAAGGACGCTAAATTTCAAGTGTCGCACTAAAATGATCACTCATGCAAAAATATAAAATATTATTGCTTGCATTTTGAGATTTTTTTTAATTTATTGTGCATGTACACGAATAAGCTTGTTTTTTAAGTGGCCCCGCTTGATTGATGAAGTTGGTTATATGGCCCACCGACGAAAAATGTTGCCCACCCCTGTTATTATTTAATATAGTTGTAGGGTCTGAACTGGAAGGAAACTGAAGAAGGATTATAAATATTCAAACTTTCATTTCACTTTCAGCACTTATTGAATCTTCATGTCTTGTCTGTTAAACAATGGAAGAGCAGAGAGGGGGGCACCATTGTTGGGCTGTGCTTTAGGCATCAGTTGCCCTTAATCCGGCCCTGCACCACAGCAAACCTGTATTTATATAGTAAAGCCGGTCTAAGCCGGAAATTGCATAGGGCGGAAACCTGTACAAGCCGGAAATATCAAAATTTTGCAGTATTAAGATTTCTCTTATAAAGGATCCTCTGTATGGCGGAACCTGCGTAACGCGGATGGAAAACTGTCTTTCATCAACCTCATCTATCAACAAGTAGGATTAGATCTGTGCTAGACGTCCCTAATTTAGCAGTGTAAGACTAGAGGGAAGGCAACTAGTCATCACCACCCACCGCCAACTCGGTGCTCAGCTCAGTGCTGTACAACATTTATCTTAATGAAATACCCTTTCATTTCCTTAATTATACCCTCATTTCTCAGTATGCCGATGACATAGCAATATGGAGCATCTCCAGCAAACCCCACACAGCAGCTAACAGGGTCCAAGCAATACTCGACTATGTCACTCATTGGTGCAATATATGGCGTGTCGCGTTAAACCCCACCAAGACATAAGCCTTCCATCGAAACCTCAATAAGTATAGGGAAAAAAAAAAAACTAAAATATAAAATTAAGCCTCAATAACGTCGATATCCATTTTACTAATACAATCAAATTCCTAGATTTCACCTTGTCCCGGAACTTAACCTGGACCCAACACTTCCAAAACATCATTAGTAAAGCAAGTAATAAAATATTCTTTCTAAAACGTATCAGTGGCCCTAATAAAGGATGCTCCTCAAAAATCATTCTCACTATATACAAAGCATTCATTAGACCCCCTTTTCGAATATGGTAATGCAGTCACATGTAGCATGTCCGAGTACCAATACTCGGTACTACAGAATCTGCAGAACCACGCAGTCAGAATCGCTTTTCAGCTGACCAACTACACTCCCCATGGCATACCTTGAAACACTAACCGATCTTCTATCAATACAAGACCGGTTCATTAAACTAACTGATCACTACTGCACCAAAGCCAAAGACAGAAACACTCAAACATGTCAATTATCTCAACTAGCTGACATCCCTCAGCCCTGGGTCAAATACACCTCACCATAAAACTGAATCATTAACCATACCGATTAGTGTTATCTTATTTATATGTTTATAACGTTCTACATTTTAGGATTGGGCACTGGGCGGGTAGATTATTCGGCGCCCGCCCAGTGAAAGTAGTTTTCTCCGGGCACTTCGGTTTCCCCCACAACTAAATTTCCTGCCATCGGACCTATAGCTCTCCGTCATTCCGGCTCTGAAAAAACCTATTGCTGTCTGTATAACTTTTTTGTTTCCCCTCTCGCGCGCCTTTGTTTCCCCTTTCTTCTTCTTTTCCCTCTCTCTTCTTTTTCTCATTACTCTTTCTTTTCGCTTTACTGCCTCCTCACGTAACACATGGCGGGATGCAACTTGGATCTCTATGTTAAATCACTGGTTTCACCACCAGAAGTCCTAAATGCAAGATAAAATTTAGAGGCACCGTGAGCAACGACCTCTCCGAGCTTCTTCTCAGCTCTTTCTAACTCCCAGATCTCTCATCCAAAACATCAAGATTTACCCCAACCTCTCAAGTTATGTCTAACCCCTGAACGCGTGCGGGACTGAAGAAAAACAAAAGTTTTTGAGCTCCCCTGGATTGCCTCTTTGGTTTTTCCTGTGAGATTTAAAAACCAGAACGACTACCACGATTAATTGGAATTGGAATTTTCAGCGTGTTACGGTGTTGTTCTGTCCAAGTGGTTGGAATTTTCATAGTGTATTTTATCCATTTGTGAACAATTTTAAGTGTGACTAGAGTTGTTTTGGTTCTGTCACTTCACTGAGTTGGGATAAGAAGTTCTTCTATTTTTCTTGCTTTAGAAGTTTGACTTTTTGTAATTTATTTCTTAGTGTGTTTCACTGCATTTTACTTCCTGGTCTCTCTTTTCTATGTATTTTCTTCGTTGGTTTTTTATGAGATCTAGAAGTTGTGTATGATTTTACTAGTTGTTGTTTTGTGTTATCTAAACGTTTGTGTAGCGATATTATTTCTCTGTCGGATTTTGTAAGGCATTCCGTGATTGTTTGACAAAACAATTTCAGATTGTTTCGCGACAGTTTGACTTGTGGCGTTTGGTAACAATTTGCTCAAAATGTTGTCCATTCTTATCAACTTGTTATTTTGTAGTATAATTTTTATATTTGATGGGATACTTTTTTTTTATAGATTTGGGAGACTGAAGACAAACCAAATACATAAGTGGTCGTTATAAACACCTTTTCTTCATTAAGCTCTATAAATTATTTTCTCTTACTGTATGAGGTTAGGCAAAAAATCGAGTATATGGCTACCGTTATTGGCATATCATTACTTTGTACTAAAACCTATTAATTTTCTTCCATTTCTGTTCGTTGTTTTGCATCCAAATTTTATGCATGATATTTAGGTGTTCTATGAAAATCGAATTTATGTTGTGGCAAGAGATGTTATTTAGGTAATTCCTTTCGGTGGCTGGTTTCTCGATTTATATTCTCACGGGGGAATTGGAGAAGAGACTGAGGACGTTCAGAAGACCACTTGCTAACAAACTTTCTACCTTGTTAGTGAAGTGTAATAAAATTACTTATAATTTCAAATGCTAGTTTAAGCATTTGCCAGATAAACTTCACTAATAAATCTTATTTTTTCAAGACTTCAAAAAGGCTGAAAGATTTAAAATAAAAAATACTGCAAAGATTATATCAGATGATGGCACTCAGAAGCCATTGCTTATCTTCGTCCAGCTTGTAATGGAAGTGAGGATGCATTGAAAATTATAAGTCATACATGAGATCGTTTTACTTACATTGAATGGCCATTATCGAAGTTACTTCAATGACCTTTAACAATGTTAAAGACTCGCAATCTTTCTTTCAGAATATTTTCCATAATAATTTAGGCATAGTTTCTAGTCTTATGTAATAATTTGGCTGAAAACATTCAAACTAATCAAATAGGTTGACTGCGAGAATCAAGTTAACAAAAGATTGATCTATGATATTGAAAGGTGATGTTATATAATCATTTCAACATAACATGTTAAACAAACCTATAGTTTAGATTTGTAAATATTACTTGCAATTGAAAAGTAAAATTGTTTATTGACAGAAAAAAATGATTAGACAACTTGACCTACCTCCATTAAAAATTTGTGTGCAAACATAAAGTAAACATTTATTAACAATTTTCAGTAGGATGGTTAACTGGGCACTTTTTACAGTTTTATTTAATTTTTTTATTTCAATCTATTTGGCACCACATAACAGCATCAACTGTCCTTGTGGAAACATGTTAAGGAAAATCATGGCTGTAAGTTGTGAATAATAATTTTTGTTTTTATTCTACTCATCTGTTTATGTAAAAATTAGAGGAAAATAATATGTTGTTTCTCTTCGCCCACAGAGACAGCCTTTTGTGAGGGAAGCTCGAAGCTACTTCAGTTACTTTCAAATATGTTAAAAATTCTCAATCTTTCTATTAGAGTATTTTCCATAATTCTTCATACACAGTTTCTAGTCTTATGTATTATTTTGGTTTTAAACTTTCAAAGTAAACAAAGATATTGCCTGTTAGTATCACGTCAACATAAGATTCATCTATGTTACAGAGTAGTGATGTGATATAAACATTCCAACTTAACATGTTTAACTAACTGAATGTTTGCATTTATAAATTTAGAAAAAAATTATAAAAGCGTTTATAAATAGAAAAATTTTGTTAGACAATTTGACATATCGTCATTAAAACTTCGTGCTGAAACATACAGAAAAGATTTTTCAACATTTTTCAGTAAAATGGATAACTTGGCACTTTTTACAGTTTTATTTAATTTCTTATTTCAGTTTATTTGCCACCAGATAACAACATCGTCTGTTCACATGGATACGTGTTAGAGAAAAGTGACTGCTGTAAGTTGTGAATGACGATTTACTTTTGTTTTTATTCTTCGTATAAATATGTGTTTACATTAATTTAAAAAGAAAACTATAAAACATAAAGTACAACTTAAAAGCTTTTACTGAAACGTTGTGAAGTGTTTTTGCTGGTATATTCTTCAAGTGTATTTTTCTCGAGAGGATGATGAAAAATCGGCTTTTAATTTGAATTTTTTTTACACAGAGACACAAAGTAACTTGGATGGACACAACATGTTTCATGATAATATGTGGAGTAAGCAATATATGTTATAAAATTTTCGTGACTTTTAGTTAAAACGAAATATTACAATAGTAAAACACCTGTACTGATTACATTATGACATAAAAGTTTCTCATAAAATTTCTATGCGACCTATACGTGATAGAAATGGCAGGTGTTTCCTAGTGTACTGCGTTGCGGGCTACTAATCAAATGGCCCTAGGTTCATTTGTTCTCAATTATTCGTTGCATCGTGTTTCAGAATAAGTTTACATATATCTTGTCTCAAAAATACAAACAATTGCCCACAAACTGTTAACAAAAACATTAGTAAGTGTATTGTGGAAAATATCATACATTAAAAACATTTTTCAAATATTTACGTTTTAGTGTTAGTTATCACCATCTAGTTAGATTCCATCTAGGAATATAGGGCCGCAATCGCTTGCGGATTCTTCAACAAGTATTTAAGTGAGTAGGGTGTTAGCTCACTGCACCGAGCCGTCCATAATTTAGCAGTGTAAGACTGCTAAAGGTAGCTAGTCATCACCACCCACCGCCAACTCTTGTACCAACGAATAGTGGGATTGACCGTCACGTCATAACGCCCCCACGGCTGGGAGGGCGAGCATGTTTGGCGCGACGCGGGCGCGAACCCGCGACCCTCGGATTACGAGTCGCACGCCTTACGCGCTTGGCCATGCCGGGCCAAGTTTTAGTATTATTTGTGTAAAAAGCGGTTACTTTATGAAAATTTCCCCCGCTGGCACAGCCGTATGTTTGAAGACTCACACCCCTAGAAATTGGGTTTCGATATCCGTGGTGAGCAGAGCACATATAGGCTAATGTGTAGTTTTGTGCTTAATTCGAAACAAATAAACAAAATTATGAAAAGTATTTTATTAATTAGTAAATTTTAAACCATACTGAATGTTTCATAGTTTAACACAGAGTGAATTTGAAACATATATAAACCTTTTACATGAAAAATCTTGGAAAATATTTTCATTGTTGAAGAAATTATCAGAGAGTACCTTATTGTGGAAACTGTAGAGTATTCTTTTATATACGAAACCAGTATTTATGCTTTATGAATGTGTGTTTTTATGTAATAACTTTAATTAAACAAGAATAAGTCGATTTACAATACATAAAAAATGTGTTTTTCATATATATATACACGTACACACTATATCAAATAGCTCTTCACTATCTTTTTTCTATTGGTACAAGGTATCTGATAATTCTTTTGGGAAATATATTAATAAAGCAGCTCTTACAGAAAGCTTATAAACACTAACAGATTTATATATAGAACTAAATGTTTAAGAGTTTGTTGTTGATTCTCTTTATTCAAAAGTAAAATTTACTGTTTACTGTTTTTATAAGAGAGAGAAACCTAACAAAAAGGCAAGCATATATATAGGCATTGAATATAAAGATATGATACATAATTTATATATAAAAACACGCCAGTCATCACTCTCTGTACTGTTTACAAAGAATAATTCTATGAAATACTTATCCTGTACTGATTTACTGACAGTTGTAACTTCCTTATACAATTTAATTCCTTTGTTTTTATCAACTTTTTGGTGTGTACGATATGGTAAACACATATGTTAAAAATTATTATTTTCTTTAAGTTCCATGCCCTCCTGGACAGTTCAGAAGTAAAAACAAGAAGAATGTGTCCCCTGTCCCAAGGATCATTATAGTGATTATTTTGGATCCTATAAATGTTTGGCTTGTTCAGCAAGACGATTTACAAACCCTGGAGCCTCTTCACGGGATGCATGTAAACGTAAGTTTTATCAAATACTTATAATTGCACTATGAACGACTTTATCTCAATTATATTTGGAAATTCTATTCTTGCAAGTGTTTAACTCTGAAATAACTTTAGAACTTAATACCAAGTTCAGACAATTGACAAGTGTTATTGTTGTTTTTGATTTTCGCGCAAGGCTACTCGAGGGCTATCTGCGCTAGCCGTCCCTAATTTAGTAGAGTAAGACTAGAGGGAAGGCAGCTAGTCATCACCACCCACCGCCAACTCTTGGGCTACTCTTTTACCAACGAATAGTGGCATTGACCGTCACATTATATTGCCACCACGGCTGAAAGGGTGAGCATGTTTGGTGCGACCCGTTTCTACTATTTAGACAAATTCTTTTGTTATAATTTTATTCTTTCGTATCCCTGATTTTAATTTTTTTTAAACAGAGGTTTGACTGTTTTTTGTTTAGATGTTCTTTATCAGTTACCTTTAATATTTTATTTTCTCTTTTCTTTTATTAGTCTTATTATCACTTCTGTTATTTTTGTTATCACCGTTTGTTCCCAATTTTCTCCGACTTTTTTGTTTGTAGTTTCAAAATACATTTATCTTTTCTAACGATCTGAATTATACGTTCTCACAATACAAAATGTAAAATATAGTAGCGTTTTGTTGTATTTGAAAGTTGTGGCACATTAGGCTACATGCTTAGCATCTTATATCTAAATGGTTACAAAAAGGTTTCGAAATAAAAATATTCTTATACCATGGTTGATAACTACGTATATGTGAAGACAATGTTTCAAAAGGGGGTTCAGTTTTCCAATAAATCAGAAAACACTTGACAACTCGACAAGTTAGGACAGTAAGGGGCTCTAATCTATCGTGAACAACTTTATCATCTTTTATGATTATTGAAAAGAAGAATCAAATGAAAAACAACAATAGTATTGTGATGAACCTGGAACATTGTTCTGTTATTTACAGGGTAATAAACAATAATTTGAGCTGGCAAAAGCCTATAAGCTAAAAGTTTACAAATCAGCAACTGTTTTCATGAGAAAAATAATTGAAATAGTGGGAATCACAAAGTCCACAGTGTAACTATACAATGGACGTTTATTCATTTGGTCATTTTAAAATTTTAATATCTATGTAAATTTTGAAAAGTGTGACTGGTCAAAAACTGACATAATCAGCGGCTATTAATAATGGTAATGAAACTGAGTACGATTGGAGCAAATAGAAGTAACATGAAGCACTGGACTTCCAACACCCGTTTTGTGTTATCAAGATTAATCTCAACTATTTTGCGCACAAGTTTATGAGCAGGAGACCGGAGTGAGCAGCCCTTCTAGCTTGTAATACATACTGCCACTTGGACAGGTTTTTTATTTTAATTCGGGCAAAAGTGAAGCAGTAAATATAAACTCAATCTAGTAAAAATTGTGTAGCCATCCTATGAAACATTCCTCGCACGTCTATGATTTGGTAAATAATGAACATCAATAAAACTCTATAAATGAGTATTTATATAAATGTTTGTACAATAATCTATATATATAGGATGTCTTTTCGACATATTTCTTTAAAAACGAAGCTATATACCTGATTTAATCGAGGTCTTCTCTGACGTAAGTTACGACTTGGTTTATAACAAATGGTTTCAGTGCTTCATTCTCGTTGGTTGCCTTTAATTATAGGTATGGAAATTTTTAAAGAGTTGAAATTAAATACTTACCAACTGGTGCAGTTTGAAAATATTTATTGAGAAACAATATCAATGTTAATCAATGATAATATTGTTTTAATTTCAGCACCTATGATAGAAAAGATATTTACGCCTCCACTCGTAAAAAAAGCTAATTGGAAAGAAAATGCAAATATCCGGATTCAGTAAGAAATAGAACACAGAAAGACCATCTGTTATACATAAATATTTTCAAATAACTTCTGTCTTACTAAATCTGCAGACTAAACCAAAACACAATCAATATATAATTCGCAATATATGGCAAAACAATTGACAAATAATAAGTATTATGAAAGAACGACAAAAAAAAAGTGCATTAATAATTATTGTGGTTTAAAAGAAATACATGATAGAACTAATAGTGGATAGAAAAGAGTATTAACTAGCTCATAATAAGCATAGTATGATGCATTAGCCGTAATAAGATATATATATATATATTATGACACAAAACCTAAACTACATCTCTAATTAAATGGCGTAAAACAAATATTCTTTGAACAATATACACAACTATTATTACATTTTACACAATTTAACCATCCCTCTAAAAAAAATACATAAAAAATGTTGAATTTAATTCGCTAAAGACAAGTTGACCTTTGCATATTGCCAGCATATGTGCAACCACATGTTGTTCCACCTCCGCTCCTGCATATTTGACATATGTTTTATTCAACTTAAACGCATTCTTATATTTGTGAAGTTTGCCTCAGCCATTTATACAGTACCAGGAAACCCAATATATTTCCACAATGCTAAACTACAGAGCATCAAATGGCTTAGAATTTTAAGTACTTGAATTTCATCTTAACATAACCATTTTCCAATTTGCTGAAATGCACTGACATTGTTTTTCTGCTAATACTCACTTCTATTCAGTGCTGCCCTCTTTACGTAAATGTTTTCACTCGCCACCAGCTTCAAGACTGTGATACCTTGAGACTGTCGTTTAAGAATTATAATACTGAAAAGAAAGAATAAGTTAATTTTGATAAACATTAATAAGCTATAAGTATCAATATATTTATATCAAAAGTAACACGAGCTAACCAGTAAATAGCAGCAATCTTAATGTAACCCGTCTAACGTCATTATAATATTACACTAGTATATTAGTGTACTGGCTAATTGACACATTTCATGATAAGAATCTTAATTCCTTTAATCAACATCGCAGAGTTCCATTCTTAGACAACATATTTAAATTATATTCTAGGTGAAGGAAAAAAATGAAAATATCAATTGTATATTAAATGAGTTAACTGGTGAATAAATAACTCTAACGATTACTGACAATGTGCAGTTAAATCTAAACTCTTTTACCTACCGCAATTACTACTTAAAAATTCGAGTTTAATTTCATAGTTTTAAAACTCCAAACCTTCCTTAGTCGTAAGCCTATTTTATATTAGAAATATTTAATGAGTATAAGACTCATAAGTGCCATTTAATTATTTTTTTTATAAGACATCCATTTCAAAATATTGATACTAAACCATACGGATATTGAAATATATCTAAAATGTTACCCTGTCTTACTTTAGTCGTTGTGCCATTATATCCAAATGTCTTATTTTTAGTATTTAGATCTCCTATTATAATCAGTCTTTGGTTATGTTCATTCAGTTTATTTAATAGGTTTACATTTGTAGTCTTAGAGGACGAGCAGTGAATTCTTTCTTCTGTAATTGGTTTGGTTTGTTTTTAATTTTGGCAAAGCTACACGATAGTTACCTGAGCTAGCCGTTCCTAATTTTGCAGTTTAAGACTAGAGAGAAGGCAGCTAGTCATCACCACCCACCGCCAACTCTTGGACTACTCTTTTACCAACGAATAGTAGGACTGGCCGTTACATTATAACGCCCCCACGGCTGAAAGGACGATCATGTTTGTTGTAACGGGGATTCGAACCCGCTACCTCAGATTACGAATCGAGTGCCTTAGCCACCTGGACATTCCAGGCCTTTGAGTGTTTGAATGTTACATGAGTAAAACTTAAACTAGAGACATCACCCAGGCAACTCGACAGTTGAATCTCTTGGCTTTTATCTGTTGGGAGGTTGAAAATTACATGAGTCATCCTTTGTCACAAGACATTGTGAATGCTCCTCTTGAGTTCGTTGAATCTGTGCAGCATGGCAGTGACTTTGTCCGTTTTTTGTTAACAGAATTTTCATAACTTCCCAAAGTTATCACCATAGCTTATAAATTTTAGTTTTTGTAACCTTGAGGGAAATAACATGGTTTGGATTAGTTTTCAAACAAAAGACAAAAGTGTTAATGGACACTGTCACTGTCTGATGGATAAATCCACTCGAGTTTAAAAAGCTAAGAATTTAAATTGCATAGTACTAAGAAACCTTAGATGGACTCAGCGAGAGGAATAGTTGCAAATAATTATATTTGTAATAACTGTTAAAGCTGTGGTTACTGATATCCAAAATGGATATATTTTCCAGAGAGAATCAAAGCCAGGCTGACCCAACTGTGCTTTGTCAACACCATTGTTTGTAAAGTCGAGAAAGGAAGTTATTAGCTTCAAACTATTTCTAGACATTACCGAACAAATTGGAGGTGAGTCAAATGCTTGTCATTAGTCTACACGTTGATTATTTCAGCACAATTCCATTGAAATCTGCAATGCTACATAAGCTCTTAGTTTGGCGCATTGTAAACAGGATTGTTGATACACTGTTTCGCATGTCTTTTCCCCTCTTAAGAAATAAATTAAGAGCTACATCTCAGAAAAAAAAAAGAAGAAAATAATCAACAGGTTGAAAGTTTGTAGTATTCACAAGTACACCATGTTGACGATTTTGTTGTGGTAACCAGTCATTGTCAGATAGATTTGATTATCACATTCCTGCTAATCATCAATTACAGATTCTTGTTGCACTTGAAGGGGCTGTGGTACAACTACAGAAGCTTGCTGCAGCTGATCAGCCCTTCCTCTCCTTTCTCTTCCTCTGTATACAGCACTAGAAGGTGTTTGAATATTCGTCTGGGTTGTTGAAGGAGCAAATAGCTGGACTTCATCTGAATTCTCTCCAATTTGTACAACTGTATGTACTTTGTAGTGGATAATACTGTAAAAGTCTTTAGTTGCTGAGGACAGCTACCTTGTAATCAGTAGCAAACTTATCATTACTATCGGTTTCAACTGTACATCACCATTGCCATTTGTTATTATATTTTGTGTTTTCTTAGCTCTGAATACTTGCATGTGTGATTTGGATGCCATTTTTATAACGTCCAAAATACTATAGAATTTAAACTTTGTTTACATTTTACATCTTTGTGATTATTAGTGATAGTTGGTATTATTTCTCAAATATAAACATGTAACATATTTCTCAAAACATTTATTTTCATTTTCTAGATGCATATTTGGTGTTACAAAATCAAAGGACACAACATATTTTAGCCAAAGAGACCAAGGATCGTTATTCCAACAGCTGTCACTATCCACACCATAAGGGTTGATAAATCTCAATATGATATTATTATAAATATCATTTGTTTTGAAACGTTTAAGTATTTACTTGTTCAAGATTATTAACCTAAATTTGAAAATTGTCTGTTTTTCATACATTTATGTGATAAATTAGTATTTTCTTCATATTTATTTTAAATTAATTAATCTCTAAAGTTCAATACAAACTTTTAATTTTTTTTCTAATGGAATCACTGTTGTTTTAAAGGTGATTATAAAGATGCTGTAAGAACTGACTAAACTTTTGAAAATAACAAAATATAACAAAGGTATTATAACCACACCTTTGACTGTAATAAGCTTTTCGCTTATTAAATACAAACAAAGAAAGACAGGAGTAAGAAACCAAGTAATCTCAGCATTTTAAAAATGTACACCTTTGTATCTCGAAACGGCTGGTATGGGTATTAACACTTTTATTGATAAGGAGAGAACAACGTTTCGACCTTCCTAGGCCATCTACAGGATACACACTTAGTTTATTCAGTCATATTAACACGATACACTCCAACATTAAGTTCACCTGTGAATAGGAAAAACTAATCAAGTAGCATTTCTTAACTTCAAGATCACTAGAACTGATACACAATTCAAAACAGAAATCCACAGAAGAATCACCCTTACTGGATTATACATTCCTTGGGACTCAGCACATGAAACAAAACAAAAACTCAACATATTGAAAAAACAAATAGATACAGCTAAAAACTATGTTCACCTGATAAAATTAACGATGAAATCAACAAAATAAAACAACACTTCATCAACATCAACAAATTTCCTCAAAAAACCGTGGTAAAAATTATACGCACACACCTAGATCAACAACAATAAATTCCAAGACACAACAAACTACAAAACTACATACTGCTGCATACCATATGTTCCTGACATCAGCGAAAAAATAACCAACATTTGGAGAAAACTTATAACAAACCACAACATTCCAATAAACATCAAATTTATTCAAAAAACCAGATACAAAACTGAAGTGCATACTATGTAAAAACTACACTGACAAACACAACAACAACATAATTTGTAAAATACAATGCAACAACTGCCACAACTTATATATTAGAGAAACAAGCAGAAAAATGTAAACTAGATTCAAAGAACAAAAAATAAAAACACCTTCACACGTTTTTGAACACTGCAAATCAAATAAACACAACATAACCACAGAAAACACCCAGATATTGAGAAAGGAAACAAATATAAACAAACGTAAAATCAAACACCCCCTACTTATACAGCAACTAAAACCAAAATTAAATCAATTTATACCTGTGCAAATTAATAACCTAACATCCAACTGTAACGCCTCCTACAGTGCTGTAATCGTTTATACTCTCGTCCCTAAAACATGTGTCCGGAAACGGTCACTTGCAAACTCTCTCTCTTAACCTGAAGATGACCCAGGAAGGTCGAAACGTTGTTCTCTTCTTATCAATAAAAGTGTTAATACCTATATCAGCCATTCTAAGATACATTTTTTTTTATTTCGAGTGGGTTTCTCGTCAACAAGAGGTACACCTTTCTTTGTTATGGGAAAATTGGGAATTACTAAATTAACTGTGAGTAAAGGTGTAGCAATGTTACTGTTATGGAAATCAGACTATCATGAGAAACCAGAAGTATTTTGGTTAGAATTCGAAATAATATAAAAATGTTACTAATTTTCTTCGAATTTTATAATAAGAATAAAGTGTGAAAGAAGAATTTTGAATATAATGAGTATGAAAAAGCTATTATATAACTTAAAATGGAAATTATAATAGACATTTATAAAGTAAACTAATGAAATGATATGCTTATAGCAGAGAACTGTGGGAAGACTGCAGCGACTAAATTCATTAAATCACGTCTGAATATTACTGTTTTCCACTGAATGAACCCATGAGAAAGATAAATCGACTAAAGCGGATGTTATTTATTAATGAAGAAAATGCACAGGAAAAGCTTCATCTGTTGAATCTAACAGACAGACATCTCTTAGTGATATTACGAGACAGAGAAATAAACTTCCAAAAGTTATTTAAATATCAAATAACTCACCAGCTATAGCTAATTTTGATAATTTCTGACTAAACGTAACAAAATCCAGACACTTAGAGATCTGGAAGACATCAGTGACTCTTTGCTAGATTGCAAGAAATTTATGACAGAGAGGAGTACAACACAACAACCATCATCAGTGATATGGTATGCCTCAAAAGTTGACATTAAAAACTGGCATGCATACAAACACAATCTGTTCAATGTGCATTTAATGAAAGTAATTTTATATTGTATAAGGTAGGTGTTACAATGAAATATTAATTAAAGCTGCCAAAAGGAAAAGATGAGGGCATTCTGAAAGAGGACCAGAAAGAAAATTTGAATCAACAGAGATCAAATACTCCTAGAAATGTTACCATACCTTTTAGATCCCCAAGACGAGGAAAACTTTAGCAACTTTGCTTTTGATTAATGGAATAAAACTATGCCAAATATAACTTCATCAACACAAGCTATAATGCTATCTGTAGAGGTCTTGATAAGCACAAAGCTACACAATGGGCCATTTGTGCTCTGCCCACTATGTTTATCAAATCCCGGTTTCTAGTGTTACAATAACTCTGCATACATACCACTGTGACACTGGAGGACAGGTACAAACAGCATACAAGCATGTGGTTGATCTGCCAGACTTGTTCTCTATGCAAGAAGCCAATAGTAGATTCTTTCTGCACGTCTATGATGTAGTTACAATGCTGCCATGCAGACTCCAGACAAATGTGTTTTTGTTTTTGAATCCTTCTTGTAGAATGACCTTGACAGTAAAGTATCTTTCAAAACAAGAGTAAAACAAAAGCTCGTGTGTATACTACTGCATTTAGTATCAGATAACTTTGGCCGCTCATTGAGAAAATTACTTTTGGCGTTCCATGATCTTAATGACTGTGATAGCACGAGCAATTTCGTGGACAAAGGAAAAAAGAAGGACTTGCATATACTGAAAACAAATGAGAAAGAGCTACAGAGATTCCAAGACCTTGGCAATTCTTTCAAAATTACAAATGACATTACTGATGTATGTGTAAAATGTATTTGTTGACTCGACTATCCAAACAGAAAGATATCGTACATCAACTTTCTCCTGCATAAACTGTTTTGTAAGCATTCCAAGCAGAATTATAGTTTATTGCAATGTATGAATAACCTAGTCTAACACAGGAAAAGCGTGGTAAACTTCTAATGTGCTTTCTGGAAAATGGCACTCAAGCAAATACTATGTGGACGAGGATGGGCACAAACAGGAAAGTTATTTGAACGTAAACTAGTGACACAAGCATCAGGTCTGAAAGAGTTGACCAAACTAACTACATGCCAGTGTGTAAAGTCAAGGTGCACATCCATACAATGTAAATATATTAAGATAGAAATGAGATGCACACAAGCCTGTGTATGCTGAGGTGATCCAGACACATGTGACAACGGAAACCTAACCAACACTTGCAGTGATACACATTAAGAGTTGGAATCCGACGAGCACATTAATAATGACGGAACTTATACATTATAATTCTAAATTGTTTATTTAACTCTGTTGTATGTGGGATCAGAAAAATTACATTTCGCTTCCATTTCAGAGATAGCGGTTCTTCAACAACTAATGTTACGTGTTACGCTTCTGTTTTTTGTGGTTTGTCAATCTCTTGGGCTACTCATCTACCTGCGTGGACACAAAATTGAGGATTGTGGGAAGGAAAAAGGTTATTATGGTTGCATATTTGTTCTGTTGAATATCTTACATGGTCTTCTTTTTATGTAAACTGTTTGATAGACAATAAGTCAATAAAACCACTTGCCACTGGCCTGTTCACCAACTTATGGTCCTGTGAAATATTATTTAGTTAATAATAAATACAGTCATTTATTTCCAATTCTTGAATTATAAAACAAAAACATAATATTTTAATAATTCACTATACTCGGTAAAAATTAGACGGGATAAAGGTTTTTCCAACTCTGATTGTTCATTTTTAATAAAATTTAAGTCACATATGAATGATGTGTTCAAATGTATGAGAAAGACTTTTGACCATTTTACACACAATTGAACTCGATTTATTTTGAATCAGTAGCTTTTTCTCATTTCTTGTCAGTATTCCAGAGTTACAAATTTCATAGATTGCGTTCTCATTTTGTCAAATTATGTTCATAGAAACATCACCACTACACCTCTTTTCTTTTCAGAGCTAACTAACGTAACCATCAAATCTTTTTTAACAGGTGGGTGAAATGGAGAAAAGTTTATGAGATAAGGTCACAAGATTCAAAAGTTTAGTACTTATTATTTCTTGAAACATTTTCAACTACATAATTTATTTATGTTCTTCAAGTCCTTAAAATATTTTCATATGGTATTATAATCATTGTGTTGGCGCTGTTACATCATTGAAATGATAAATTATTATTGTTCAGATTGTGAACATCATTTTTCAGTGTATTGTAATGTTCAAAAGGGTAACCCATAGTTTATACTTATTGTAACACATTTACAGGAAACATAAAACAACGCCCGGCATGGCTACGTGGTTAAGGCACTCTCTTCGTTATCTGAGGGTCGCGGATTCGAATCCCCGTCACACCAATAATGCTCGCCCTCTCAGCCGTGGGGGCGTTACAAATTTTCGGTCAATCCCACTATTCGTTGGTAAAAGATTAGCTCAAAAGCTGTTGGTGGTGATGATGACTAGCTGTCTTCCCTCTGGTCTTACACTGCTAAATTGGGGACAGATAGAGCAAATAGCCCTCGAGTAGCTTTGCGTGAAATACAAACCATGAAACAAAGAATTGGTATGAAACGGTATCTTGAATGAACAGTTTTTACAATGGAGAAATTATTTTGTAATTCCAAACTCAAAAGATACGAAAACCTGAATTTCATCAACGTGATGAAGTGAGATGCGAGGCTGTAATTCGTACGTTTTTGTTTACCATTTACATTTTCTCCAGGATATAGAAATCAAGGAATTATCGAATAAATTCCTATTTTTTATTTTGAAACGGATTAGGAAATCAGAATTCACGAGTAACTATTCGGTAATCTATGAATTTGACAACAATGAAATAGCTTTTGAAGGTTATAACACGTGATAAACTTTGTAAATTCTTATTTTCGAAAGAACGTAATAATTTTTGAAATATAGTACATAATGTTAAAGGATTTGATGAACATAGTATCTTAAATTACTTTATTCGCCAGTTAATAAATCATAACATTAACATAAGTGGCGAAAAATTACGGTTATGAAAATTAAAATAATCGACAGCTATGGTTTCAAAGCCCTGTTCTCAAAATAGTTTGGTTTAAAGGAACTACAAAAATGTTATTTCCCACATCTTTTCAACAAAACCTTCGACCAAGAATAATGAGGGCGTGTAACAGATCCTAGATTTTGTTCTCCCGACAATTAGTCAACACTTGTGAGATGAACGTTTGTGGAGTGACACAAACTGAAACGAGAGGAAGAGATGTAGACGTAAGAAAAATAACTGTCATTGTTGACCCTTATTAACATTTTTGTTGGAAGTTATATTTATTATTATTTTTCTACGTATTGCCAGTCAGACTTAGATAATACTTTTTTACAATGTCTTCTTATCATGTAAGGTGTTGATAAATAAGTCGGTAAAACCACTTGCCACTGATTCGCCCGCTAAGGCATTATAAAGACACTGTATAAAACATCGTGGGTAAGTGGTGGTCCCAAAAACTACGGGTACACGCACGACGATGAAAAGCCATGTTGTAAAGTTAGAGGGTTTGTCCACAATTTTGTATTGTGATATCAAAGGAGGCAAGATCAAGACAATATCAGTTCCGGGATTAGAAAGTAAAGAAAACAAAAAAACAGTCGAGTGTGAATACCAAATAGTAAGAATATACCAGATTTATCATTTTCTTATTAAGTCTAGAAATATGTTTTTAAGAACTGTACTGGTACTTTTCTTGAATTAAAGGAGAAATTTCTGATTCGCCCTCTTACTGTGTAACATTGAAGGCAAAGCAACATTAGGGCTTACTGTATAATGAATGAGTGCAATTGAACCGTGCAACATCGATAAGACAAAAAATATCAAGAAGAGGACAATAATATTTGTTATCATTTCTTTAACTTCTTACTGTTAAAAATATAAACAGGATAAAAAATAAAACGAGACCAAAACAAAAATTATATGTGTAATATAATATTATATTGAAGCTAATAATAACTTAAATCAGTGCGCCGCGACATTCCAGGACTCTGCGGAGAACTCACGGGATCACCGCGGGATATTTCATATTTTCGAGGGAAACACAGCGATATCGGCATCTGTTGGACACCGCTCGAACTACTACCTCAAAGACGTGAAAAGTTCGATAATTCCATAATGTCTAGATTAAGAATGAATAAGGTGAAGATGACGAGAACCAAAATGTTAAGAGAACAAGATTAGTTAGTTGTAGACGATGATGAAAGGGATGACGTAACAGACAGAACTTAACCCTTGATGACAGATAGACACGACGACACTCTAATAGCAAGGAAATACTAATCAAGTTTAGAAGACAGTTCAAGAGAAAGATTATTTGGTAACAAGTCGAAGTGCGCGTTAAAAGTGAAATGCGCGAGTGATTTATAACGTGGCAGTTCGTGACGGGAATTTGGAAGTCGCTTGTGACCCGATACGCATAAGACGAGAACGTAGTCGAGATCGTGAAAGAAAACATTATCAAGTTGAATGTGGTTAGTTACACCTAACAGACTGATATGACTGCAGGAAGAAAAAAGGTAAGACTGCCATAGTAGAGATAAAAGGATTCTGGTGTAACTGGCACTTATATTGGATCGATAATTACAGTTTCAAGGCACAATTTTCACTCCAGATATTATATCAAGAAGATATATGGTATATCGAATGGTATACGACGTATCTACACGGGTTGAAATGAAGGCGAGTATTACTTCTCATGCATGGTGTGAGTATATGTAGGGACTTAAACCAAACCTACGACAACCGGTAATATACTCCAAGGAACTGGAAAAGTCAAGGTTGATTAGTAGAATAACCGGGATGATTTGTGTAAATCTGGAAAACGTTGGTTGTCCTCCTTAAAGATCTTTAACCAGCAATGACGCAGTCGTGTGTAACTGTCATATACAACTGTTCGAACATTACACCAAGTGAAAGGCTCGAGTGTTATATGAATGGATCATCCAAAGCGACGAATAAATATTTAGGTATTTCCGATACAAGTTGTAATGCCAAAGAGAGGTCTGAGCGTCTGGGAGAAAGATATCACTTGATTGTCAAGATGGCCTGCAAATTGAAGTAATAAGTAAACGTAATATGAAATAATTTTATGAAGTGCTCATATAATTAGTGTAACATCATATTATTGTGAATATTATAATTATTTTATGTGTATTTCAGAATATGTTAACTATTGTTGATAACAATAAACAAAGTATATAATGATATGAATACATATATATACACTAAAAAACATCAGTTTTAGGATGGTTATTGCTATGAGGTAAGAGAATTAAATAAGGAGTAGGATACTGATAGAAAAATTGTAAATGTTGACCAGTGTATAAATGGAAGGGTGAAAGCGAGGTTTGGTGATGAAATTTTTATCAGAATTAGAAAATTTTCGAAGGGAGAAGGAGTGAAGCACTTTTGAACATTACAAATGTTTTGACTGTTGATTCTTTGTGAGAAGTATATGCAGAGACATCAAAAATAGTTGTATTACAACGCTTGCCTAAGAGGAGAGACGTGTTGGGACACCTTCTGCTGGAATGTTTATGTTGTTACACTATCAAAGTCAGAAAAGGGTATGAGAAACTATGAAGGCTCATTAGCGAAACTAATCTGAGAAAATTCCCCGACAGCTTGGAGATGCCACAGCATGGGCTACATCTGTGGATGATTAATGATTTTCGTCTATAAAACTGCCAGATAAGGAAGGGAGTCGGCCCTCTGAAGAAGTAATGATAACAAGAATGTGTGTATAGATGTAAGAAAAGAGTGCAGATTTACTGACTCCATCTGCAACCAATGAATAAGTGGTTTTGTGTTTGTTCCTAGTTGCACACGATCACAAGGAAATTGACCAATTAAGTGTCAGGACTACTTGAGGGTAGTTGTGTATACTATTTGAAAGAATGTAAAATTACTACGGGAAATTTTAATGAAAACTCATGTAACGAGCAGAAAATCAGTTCTCCTGCAGCTGAAAAGACTGTATTCAAACTCCACGACCATTGAAGCCATCAACAAAACAAGAATGAACATCACAATGATGAGTTCACTGAACGTGTCTCGCTTGAATTCTGTGAGTAACAGATTGACACTATTCATAACATTGGTTAGCATAATAAAGGAAATTACACTAAAATCAAAACGTTATTGCTTTAGCAGTGCCCATTGATCGAACTTGTAAGATTTTGCTAGACTAAATATATAATGTTGAGCGTAAATTTTGTTATATGAAAAATTTATTAAAATAGTTTATTTGGAAACTCTTAGTCTCAGAGTTAAATCCTTTGCTTTAACTGTAAAGCTTCGAGTTAGTGTCTGTGTGCTCCACTTGCCCATTGCATCTTCAATTGAAACAAATTTTAGACAAAACTTCTATGGTTATGCTGAATCTATCCGGTCTGTCTCCGTTACATAAGAACTCAACATGGTGTTCACATTCCCTAGTTTGGTATTTAGTCTAGGATAATCATAAGGAGCACGTGAATGTGATTTTTAATACGAATGTTCGTTCAGATATACATCTTCTATAGGAAAAAAAAGTGATATAAGGGATTTCTCTTATCATTTCATTTTTTCTTATCCTTCATTACCCGATCGTGGTGTTTCAAATTGGTGAGTCAACTAAGTCTGCAGAATTGACTGGCTGTCATGCGAGATTCAATATTTGTCCTATTTTATCTGTGTGTAGTCTATTCCAGTTGTCAGATTATTTTATGTTCTATCATAAGGTAACGGTTTTCTTTCTACGTTATGATCCGTTTTAACTAGCTTTGATTTGTTTAAGAACTTGGTCAGATGTACAGAATATACGTTAGGTTTTTAAAATTTTGTTTGTGTTTATGGAATAAATTACATAAGTGTATCCTGAAATTTGATAAAACGAATAGTTGAAAACCAAAAAAAAAAAAAAAAAGATTTGTTATTATAACGTAATAACAAAACAATATAACAACATGTACAGCCCTAACTTCTGTAATAAGTGAAGAGAGAACAGGCGTGGAAGTGTTCGAAGTAGTATCCTCACAACACGAGATACTGGAGATGGTTGTAAGAATAATAATAATAAAAACGTTTCTTATCAGACAGCTGTTAAAGCATCCGAAGTAATGTCTCCAAAACAAAAGCTGAAGTAACGGCACATTATACGACAGAGGGTATAAAAATCCAGTTGAAATCCTTCCTAAGTTTCAGACGGAGCTGTTCTTTATTTTCAACTGCTAAATAGATAAGGACAACTAGTAGCAGTAGTTACCACTCTGATGTAACTATCCTTAACCGAATAAAGACGCTGATTAAGGTACTTAAAACACCGTGCAGTCCTTGTTTATTGTTATCTCCAGACTGTTTTAAACTTAAAGTAACCCGCATTTACTCAGGCCCCTATCTACACATACACTTGGTGCAAATAAATCATTTCTCTTTATGGTTCCATAATTATTTGCGCTTTCATTAGATAGGTATTAACTATTAAACATTTACATAAAACCCTTCAATGTTTATTAATTAATCCCTAAACTAATGTGGAGTCTAGTTTATAGGTGGCTGTTTTCTTTTAGTTTGAAAATATATATTTACTGAGGAAAGGTGTTTAGGACTATCCTCATCATGTATGCAGTATCTGTCTAGTTCGCTTACGAGTTCACTTTTTCTTCAATTTTTGTCAAAATAATTCATTGTACTATGTAGCAGTACTTTATAAGCTGTTGTAAGTAGTGTATTTTGTATTGTTTGTAGTTTTGCTTGCAGTAGTGTTTTTGCTTACATTTATCCATGCATGGGCTGCATAGTCAGTGACGGGTCTAATGTATGTTTTATATATTTTTTATGATGTTATCTGCCGTTGCTTCACTGTTTTTACCAGACTCCTAGCATAGTTTGTTCTTCTCCAAATTTTTGTTTTAATATTATTTGTGTGGTTTACCCATGTTAGCTATGAGTCAAATGTTAATCCTAAAAATTTTGCAGATGTAGCAATCTGAAGGAGTGCTCCATTCATATAGATCTGAGGTTGTGCTTTTTTATGTTTAGTTAGCTTTGTGAATACTACTAGTTGTGTTTATTTTAATTCTATATTTTTTACAATATTCACTTATTCTATTTGTGGCTGCTATTGGTGCACTTTTCCAGAGTGCCACATCGTTTGGATCTTTCAGAAGCATATTATTCACGTACGTGATTAATAGGGTAGGGCTAACCACCCATGCTTGAGTGACGCCAGCTCCTGGAGTAAAACACTCTGAGAAGGTCCCTTCTACATTGACTCTACATATTCTGTTTTCCAGAAAGTTTGATAGCCAGCGGTAGTCCCATTTCTTACATTCGGAACCGGAGACCGTTATGCCATGCAGTGTCGAGATCCTTCTAAATATCGAGAAAGCAAGCAACAGTACATTCTTGTTTATTAAAACTATAAACACTTGATTCTGTTATTCTAACTAAATGGTCTGTAGTTTGTCTGAATTTTCTGAACCCATTTTGTTTAGTAATTTTGATATTATCTCCAAGAATGTGGTGAGTTTGTTACTGATTATTCTCACAAAATTTTTGCCTAAACAGCTTGTTAGACTGATTGGTCGGTAGCTATTTGGATTATTGGCTGGCTTTCCTTCTTTTTGGAACCGGAATATAACCAGAGTATAATGATAAATTTAAAAATTGCTCTGAGATGTTCAAATAATTTCGGAGTGCTTTTTTTTAAAAAGGATGGCTTGTATACCGTCTTCTCTTGAAGATTTATTTTTATTATTTGTTACTGCTTCTATGAGTTCTTGTACAGAAATTGTGTTTGTGTATTCGTTTGTGTTGTTGATTTGATAGTTGTTTAAGTCGACTGCAAAGAATGATTCAAATAATTCACTGTTATTCGTTATAAAGTTGTTTACTTTGTCATAAAAGTTCATGTCCGAGTCGTTGTGTATTTTAAACGTGTTTTGAGTTGTTGTTTGAATGCTTCAGCTTTTACTTTGTTTGTATGTGC
The DNA here is from genome assembly GCF_004210375.1 of Tachypleus tridentatus. Classification (NCBI taxonomy): domain Eukaryota; kingdom Metazoa; phylum Arthropoda; class Merostomata; order Xiphosura; family Limulidae; genus Tachypleus; species Tachypleus tridentatus. Next base: position 76,033,603 of record NC_134832.1, on the reverse strand, counting down.
TGTGGTATTATGGTGTTCTGGTGTGGGTATTTTCTTGTTGCTGTGTCTCCATTCGTGAGTCATTTTAGGTGTATCCAAAATTGTTTCGAATCCGTTTTCTTATTTAGTTGGGAGCAGAAATTGTCCCATACAAATTTCATCACGGCAATTGTATGGTAAGTGTAAGTCTTTCTATTTTTGTTATGTATTTGTACTTATCTATGCAACCATTATGTCTGAACTAACATATATTACACCACTATTAACAGTACACCCTCATACGATAGTAAAGAAACTTAGAAATTTAAAAATTATCAACAGAAGAAATAACATCTATTTCATTCAACAATGTTGAAAGAAACAACTAACCCCTAACTTTGTAAAGGTAAAACTTTCAAACAATTTTAATACATACACAAACATTATCCAAAATTTACAGAAAAAACTACTTAAAGCCATGTTGAACACAAAATACAAAGAACTCCATAACTTACAAAAACAAAAAATTAACCTAGACCATCAACTGGCATGCTGCATTAAACCAGAGATTTACGGACTTATACAACGAAACATAAACCAAATCAATACTAAGAACGACAGAGACAAAAAGATCTGCCACAACAAAAAACTATGATGCAAACAACAGAAAAGACACCAAAACGACAAACCGTTGACTAACCTCATAATTAACAGATCCGACCGACAAGTAAACACAGACGAGATACATCTACTTAACAAAGGACTCAACTTCGCAATAGCAGCTAGGTACATTCCAACCTTAGAAATTAAAACATGTTTAGAAGACATAGCCAGGAGACTTGTGATAATTTCCACAGAAAACATAAACAAGAAAACAGCCAACAGAAAGAAGATAGCTTCAACAATTCTAGTGACATCAAACAGCCAAACTTCCCAAGTAAAATTACAAATTTATATTTTCCAGAAACAGCTACAAACATCTTAAGCGATTTTTTCATAAAATCATAAACATAATTTCACAAAACAGAAAACTAAAAAACAACCTTCAAAAAGAGACATTAATTCCATCAAAAACCTAAAACAAGACAAAAATATTAAAATTCTAAAAGCAGATAAAGGAAACGCTATATTCACAATAAATACATCCAAAAAATGGAGGACATCCTATCAGACACAAACAAATTTAAACCAATACACACAAGTCCAACAAAGACACACGAAACGCAACTAAACAAAATACCACTAAAGATGAAAAAAACAACAAAACCTCAGAAACAGTTTATTCCTACCTACGCAAGACTGACTCACGCACACCACAAATATACGGCATCCCCAAACCTCATGAACCAGATTGTCCACTACGACCAATAATGTCCACATATGAATGATTTAATTACAATCTTGGTAAATAAATAGCATGGGCATTCTCCACATATGTAACATTAGCCAGCTCATTCATCAAGAATTCTTTTAATTTCAAATCTAACCTTTATCAACTAAATCACAAAGCCTCAATGGCCAGTTTCGATGTTATATCCCTCTTTACAAAAGTCCCAACCACTGAAGCTTTGATTTCTCCAAGCCCGTTCCCTTGGCTGTGGTTTCGCTAGATAGGGACAGTGGGAATCTCGTTAATCTATTCATGCGCGTCACTAATTAGATGGCGAGGCATTTGGCTACCGATGAAATACAATTACCACAGTTAACATCAGGGTCGACGACACCGACAGATACCAGTGTGAGCGCATAGTTACTCCGTGCCATTTTTACCCGCGCTTGGTTGAATTTCTTCACTTTGACATTCAGAGCACTGGGCAGAAATCACATTGCGTCAGCACCGTCTGAACTCAGGGTCTCGGATATAGAGGCTTAGGCCATTTGTTTGTATATAGTTGTGGTTGTTGAACATGAAGTTTGGGCAATCCAGTATCATCACAAGTTCTAGCCAATATTTTTATGACACAAGCAATTAACACAGCATTACATCCACCACTATAGTGGTACAGATATGTAGACGACACGATTGCGGGATTCACATCTACATAATACACACTTAATTTTTTAAGTGGTCAGCTATCGGTCAGTTACCTTTTTCTTACTTTGTAAACCTGACGATGACCGAAGAAGGTCGAAACGTTGTTCGCTCCTCTACATAGTGCTTTCTCTATCCATACCAGCTGTTTTTACATATATATATATATATTTTTCTCTACAAGTGGGTTTTCTTGTCATCATGGATTAATTCATTGTAGTATATAATTCTGAGAATAGTGTGGTAAATGTGCTGAAAATCACATTTATCTGACAGATTAGTATAATAATTGCTTCTCAGAAAAATTGACATCTTACACTAAATCTTAAGGAAAGCAAATAACCATATGACTAATCTTGCTCCACATTCATTACAATTTGTTTTTTCTGTTCACTTTTACTGACCGTAAAATATACTATAAAAACAGTACCAGAAGATATGTTATATTGAATCGATTCTTCTGATAGTTTGTGAATGCCATTAATTACATTTATTTCAAAATGAGTGGGTATTTTCTGAGGCAGTATATTCTATTCCCTAGTTTCACACTCTGTGAAATGGGTGCTTTACATTATTTTATTCTGATCTTGTTTCTGGGCATCTGGAGTGATAAACATCCAAAAGAGTCCAATGCTATCAGTCTTCTAAATTTCACATTTTTGCGTGAATGAAGGTGATTGATTGACGTAATGCTATTTATGTGTGTAAAATTCTTTCAACTTGCTTTAAATCAGTGAGGCTGAATTATAATGCATGATTACCAACATACACTTTCCTATTTGGAGTGAACATTTTTTCTACTAGAGATTATAATTTTTAACATTTATAACATCCAATCCATCACTGGCCAACATTTATGAGCCAAACTGTAGCAAGTGTAACACAACAATGCACAGCTTGGTAATTACGTGAAATATACATTGTTGAAATTGCACAAAAGACAAGGGTTTTGGTTTTTTCGACAAGTATCTCAAGACGCATACTTTCCGTGAAATTACAACCATATAGCACACAATTTCAACAGTTCATTGCCATTATTTCACACCAAGCAACTTTTATGTTTATGAAGTAAACTGTGGATGCAAGTTTGTAAAACAGGTATCAGTAAATATTGTGTACTGTTAAACAAAACAAAAATACTATTACAAAATAATTTTATGATAAAATATATTTGTGACTAGTATTTAATACAGGAAAACGAATATTATATTGTGGAATTCTGTAATTTTCCTGAAAGAGGTTCACCTGTCTTAACCACTATACAGTGGTGTGTTGTTTGTCAGTCAATCAGTATACACTAAAGTGGCATCACGTAAGTGTCATCAGTAAACTGTGCTCACATCATGAATCACAAATAGAATTATACACTGTATAGGCTGCAACACATAAAATATGAACTTGAAAAGCAAGAAATAAAAATATTTGTTTCTCTTAATTTGATTTTACTTATCCTCGAGGCCTCTAGAAATATATGAAGTTTATATTTAGTTTTAACTAATATTCTATTCTAAATGGTGTTGTCATAGGAAACATTATAGGTGATCACACTACTCTTGTTAAGAGAAAAATTTTATGACCTTACAACAAAAATGACGAAATTACGTCATTTATAAACTGCCTAATAATTATTAAAACGTTTAAACCTACTGTTATTTAGAACTTTACACAAACAATAAATTACCCATGTCAGTTGAGGACAAATCATAATTACCATTAGTTTCACAAATACACAAATCAAACACTGGAGAGTAATGTACACTATAGTCTTTGTGATGCACATGAAAGATGAATACATATTTTCATGACACCAAAAACTTATGATACTAATTCAAACCCACTGCTGCCATATTTGATCCCTGTTAGGTAATAGGGTGGGTGTGTTTCACATTCAATGCTGTGCCCAACAGCCTGAACTTCCACTATATATCACTTTATACAATGAAATTTGTACAAGAAACATTAATCAAACTGTAACATATGGTTGTAAGAAAAGAAACAAATGAATTAGTTGTTTTCACAGCTACTATGTAATGATAAATGTTCTGTATATTCTCAAATATGTATATTTTCTTCAATCAGAAAATATTATTTCTGACAATATACCACTGTAAGCCATTAAAGATGGTAGAACTTGTTAGCAGAAACTAAGAATTCAGTGACCACTTTCAATTGATAAATTGTTTTTGAATTTTGCACAAAGCAACATGAGGGCTATCTGCACTAGCCATCCCTAATTTAGCAGAGACAAGAGATTAGAGGGAAGTCAGCTAGTCATTATCACCCACTGCCAACTCTTTTTGCCAATGAACAGTGGGATTGACTGTCACATTATAATGCCCCCATGGCTGAAACTGCACGCATGTTTGGTGCGATCGGGATTCAAACACTCAGATGATCAATTAAATTTATCAACTGATAAATTATTCAGAATTCTTCCATACTTTGCATAATTATTTACTATAGTAATTTGTTCTTAGCACTCCAAGTATCATCTGGTTAATCTTTCTCAATGGATAAAGTTCAAATGTTACATAATTTTTGCAACATAACAGAAAACTAAAATTACTGATAAGAATTTACAAGTGAAAGTGAAGAAGAGAGTATGTCAACCATACTACATTACTTATACCTGAACAGTTATGCAAAGTATAACACAAACTTTATTTACATCTATAGTTGAAAGTACAGAGCAAGTGAAACAATATGAGTAAATAATTTAGACATGAATCTTACAAAACTTTCCAAGGTGTAAAAACACGGATTTAAGTAAATATATACACTATTGAATTATTTAATCATATTTTTATAATCTATGTGGCAGGCCAAATGCTATGAAATATAAACTGTTAACCTAGAAAATGGTATTTAATATTTGTGTCCCTACAGGGTGATTGCATTCTGAACTCTATGAATGCTAATGCTGATTGGCTCAAGTTTAATATGATACATGTCATGAGGTGAGAAATATTCAAGGTTTCAAATCTTCTGCTAAACAAATAAACCATTATGTGTGAAAAAAAATCTTAATCATTACAAATCACAACAAACAAACAAACCAAAAGGAAAACATTTCATACAACAAAATGTTACAAGTAACTCTTTTTTCAGTTTGCTTCATGTAATTAATTTCTTTAATCACAATATTATACAAATTACTTCTAGTGTGGACCTAATTTCTCTTCAATACAATCAAGGGACTTGTGGGTATCACAGAAATCATCCACAGTCAGCTGATTTAATAGATCACCTGGAGATTCTGTGAGTGTTAAATCTCCTGAGTCACCCAAGTCACCAAACTGAAACAGAACGTGTAGATTATGTTTAATAAGTACTTCTCAATAAAGCTGAATACTGTAATGTAGCACAAGTTTAAATTACAAGCCTACTGAGAAAAAAGTTGAATCATAAATTTATTGAAGCATTCAGTAAGAGAAATATCCATAAGTCCATTTACCAATAAATATGCACACACACATTTGGTGCTTATTAGCTATAATTATTAGTAACAGTATAAAAAAACCAATAGGAAACAATGTGAAATTACTGTACCCTTCTATGACTACATATTATTGTGTGCTTCCTTTGCCAGCATATTAGCTGGTTTGTTCTCAAGGTAGTTAGTTATCTATAAGCACACAGGCTTGCCTAATGAAATTACCAAAAATGTCCTGAAGATTTCATAAGAGAATTAAACTGATCATCAATTAATCATTCTTACCACTTCAGTATTTCAGCACAACTATAGATTTTGTGGAGTATTTTAAATGAAAGTTATGACACAGAGGGTATTTGAAACTTTATTAGAATAATACGCATAAACCAGTAGAAACGTATGCTACTGCAGAAGAGAATTGCAGTACATGAACAACTTATTTAACATCATTATATTTATGCCAGGTGTAACGTATCACAGCCTTTTCTGAAGAGGGATATATCTAAGCCTCAGGGAAGCCAGTTTCTAAAAAGTTGTCCACAGCAACAGCAAAAAACATCCACGAGATGTAAAATCACCTGAAAGAAATCCCACAACATATGGGGCTACAACAATCTCTTCCAGTTTATGGACTGGTCATAAAGACTTTCACCAAATGATGTTAACAAGTTGCATGTATCTCAGTAAGTTGTGGTTAAAATAATTCTAAAAGACTTTGCTCTCCTTGGGTAATTTGCTACCAAAACTATAAGAACTCTTCCAACACAGTATACAATATTGCAATAATAAAAAGGAAACTCAGTATGCTTTATATGATAGAAACCATTAGTTTCTCATATAAATTTCACAAAGGTGCAAAGTAAAAGTGAACTTTAGCTGCTATCAGAAGAACTTGTCATTAATCACATGAAGTGAAATTTCTGCACTGTAGAGCTGAGACACTAAAAAAAGTATGGTTACTTTAGAGTAAGCTATCTAAATCCATAGCAGTGTTTAAATAAATCATGCACAATAATAACAGTGTTTATGCTGTTTCATTTTCTGATATCCCTGTCAAGTTAACTGACAGTGCATCAATGAATCTTCATGAATTTGTTTGGCCCATGTGTAACCTTTCAAGCATCAATGAAAGTTTAATCTCATCTTATATTGATGAAGACTGTTATAATGCAGTAGCATAAATGATGATGAAGGAATCAGTACATTACCTGGATTACTATTCTTATAATATATGAGTAACCCTCTGTACAAACCACATTAATGCACTTAATTAATATTAAAAAGAAAAACAGCACAGCATTAATTCACAACAAGTACAATAAAATTGGATTAGTATATTCCATAATAAATATTTCTGTATTCTTTTTAAAGTGAATGCAACAAACCACAAAATTTTACAAATTTATGAACTTTCAAATCTGTTGTATCAAGAGTTTCATAAGAAATGGCTGAAATTTTAGAGAATATCTGATGGACAACAAATACAAAATTTTTTATTTTCTATAGTTAGTTGAATGAAATGACAAACTGGAAATAAAATTATGTGTATATTTTTCCAAAATTAAACTGACCTGATCTAAACCAAAAGTGAACCAGGCTGAACAACATCCAAACCAAGAGCAGCAATGTCATCCATTGACTGAAAATGTTCTGATTCTTGTATTAGAGCATCTGTTGTTGCTGCCACATCACCAGATGTCTTATCTCTAGTCTTTACCTGAAAATATGTCAAGGTTCACTATTAAGATTTTTTTTTCTAACATATTATTATGTTAATATAAAGAATATTACAACCATCATACTCATATTACTATAATGGAGTAGCAGTATGTCAATATCTGTTATATCACAAAAACTCCCGTGTCATCTACTGAATTGCACCACATACAAAAGTTCATAACAAAATCTTACACTTCAGGTATTCAAGATTCAGACAATTAAAAAAATAATGGTGGTATGTGCAACAATCATTTCTTTATAATAAATAGCATACAGTTTAAAATAAAGGTACTATCTTCACAGCAAGAATGTGACATTCAGTAGGACTGTACATCAGGATTTGAATATATCTTTATTGGTGCAATTTTTAAACGAAATACTGAAAAACTGAAGTTCTTAAAAAACTAATTTTTTTCAATAAATGGCAGCACTTTTAATACATGTATAAACATTAAAAGTTTATATATGTAAACTTTATGAAAATTATGAGCTTTGTACATTCAATTATTTTAATGCAATGTGTTGTAAATGACAAAAGAGCACAATCCAAGCACTTTTCCTATGCAGCACTTCAAGCACTCATCCCCAAAAAATATTTTTTTAGAAAATATTAATTTTTCCTAAATTTTTCAATGAGATATGAATGCTACAATTAGTAAGCATTATGGGAAGCCTGATCTTGCTCTTTGTGTGAGATCATCAATGAGGATGGAACTACTGAGAAAAGTAGAACTCAGTAGTATGCAGCAGTCTATCTCCATATTACATCTCAACTGAATTCAAAGCAGCAGTTAATTTTCCTTTTTATGCACTAATGTGCAAAGACCATAGACATATTAAGTTTTCCTACTGTAATACATAACATAAACAAAACTTTTAAGTTCATTGCAAATATACTTTTATGAAAAGAAAATCATACCTGAATAATCAAATTTATAAACAATACGAGGGCTGTTCAAAAAATACGCGGACTGACGTCATAAAATAAAATGTACTTTATTTAGAAGTTACAGGTCTGGGACCCCTTCAAAGTACTCTCCTCCCCAACGCACACACTTATCCCAACGGTGTTTCCACTTGTTGAAACAGTCCTGGTACGCTTCTTTTGTAATGTCCTCCAGCTCCTTCGTCGCATTTGCCTTAATCTCGGGAATCGTCTCAAATCTTCTTCCTTTCAAGGGTCTATTCAGTTTGGGAACAAGAAAAAATCGCAAGGAGCAAGGTCAGGTGAGTAGGGGGGATGGGGAAGAACAGTAATCGAATGTTTGGCCAAAAACTCATGAGTTCTGATGCACAAATTTCGCAGAAACGTGGTGCATCTTCAATTTTTCTCGTAACAAAATCTCGTAACAAGATCCAACTGATATCCCACACTCTTCAGCAAGCTCCCTGACAGTCAGACGTCGATTTGCCCGCACCAGTGTTGATTTTGTCGACGTGTGGGTCGTCAGTTGACGTGGAAGGACGTCCAGGACGCTCATTATCTTCAATGGACTGTCGACCATCCTTAAAACATTCATGCCACTTGAAACATGCCGTACACTTCATAGCAACATCACCGTAAGCCGTGTTAAGCATAGCAAAAGTTTCAGTCGCAGATTTTCCAAGTTTAACACAAAATTTCACAGCAAGTCGTTGCTTCTTCAGGTCATTCATTCTGAAATCAGACAAACGAAAAAATCGCACTTCACTTAAAACCGAGTAGCTAATACACAAATGAAGATATCTGCAATCAGGAAATGGCGTCGTAATCAGCTGATCTGTGCAAACCTAGCAACACCAAGCGGATTCCCCTGGAACCAACTGGAGCCGCAATTCAAACAGTCCACGTATTTTTTGAACAGACCTCGTATACCTTAATTTAAACTAACAGTGAGTATGTCCACCCTTTTCTTTCAAAATCATTGAAATTCTTCTAGGGACAATTTAAAATAATTTTGACATAAACTCCTCTGTGATGGTGTTCCAATGCTTCTTCCAAGATCATTTAATATGATTTTTTTTTGTCCAAACAGCCCCATACAGCTTCACTGATACTGATATCTGAGCCTTGAGGGGGTCATACCATGCACTGAAAGACTCTAGCTTTCTCTTTCTTTGGTAAAAATTTTATTTATTCCTGTCAATACAAAAGTATCATTACCCTACTGTAAGATGAAGTTTGGAACAATATGTCTTGCACCACCAGGGATAGCATAGTGCAGTGGTTCTAAAACTGTGCACCACAGGATATTTCAAATTTTCAATGGAAACACAGCGATATCAACATCTGTTGGTCACTGCTTGAAGTAGTTGACAGTTTTAACATTAGATCACATGTTCTTGAATGTTTGAGATATGTTTTTTCTTTAATTGTACTTTCGGCTACCCCACTGACTTCTCAAACTTTCTCGTTTCTCAGATTTTGTATATAAACATCTGTTGACTCTCCTGGTCCATCAGTAATAGAAATAACTGAAAAGTATTGTAATCAAGTGTCTGCAAGGTCTAGCAAAGTTCAGTGAATTATTTTGTTAATTTTTAGTCCTTGTGCAAAAAAATTGAAAGATTTTTGAACTGTGGGAGTGAAGAAACGGAAGGCGAACCAAAAACCAGTGACAAAATTGTGAAGAAACAGAAATATTGGAAATATGACAACAGTTATCTAGATTTTGGTTTTACTTCGGTAGATGTCAATCAAGAAGAGTGTCCACAGTGTGTATGATGTCTAAGTTTTGGCTCCAGAGTGCATACTTCCAAGTAAACTGAAATGCCACTTAGAGACTAATCATCCTAACATGGCTAATAAATCTTGTGATTATTTTACCAGAAAGTTAAAAGAATTGAAAGAACCAAAAGGTGCATTTTTGAAACAAGCATCTCAATACCAAGCAATGCTTTGCTAGCATCCTATAAGGTGGCATATGGAGTCACAAAATGTAAAATGCTTCACACAATCACAGAAGAGCTGATTTTACTGGCTGCAGTGGATATTGTAAATGTTATGGTTGGTGAATCTGCAAGAAGACTGCTTTCAAAAGTGCCTTTATCCAACAATACTATCAGTCATAGAATCAAACACATGGCCAAAGACCTCAATGATCAGCCAATTGAAAAAATGAAAGGGAAGGAATTTAGGTTACAGCTAGATAAGGCAACAAGGATGCTCATTTGATTTACTACACACAGTTTGTGAATGGTGACAAAATTGTGGAAGGCCTTCTCTTTTGCAAAAGTATCACTGCTGGTAGAAAGGCTCAAGACTTGCTTGAGATCCTTGACACTTTTGTGTGTGAAAACATTTAGACTGGGCTAAGTGTGTTGGCATCTGTAGCAATGGTGGTCACTCTATGTCCAGCTGTTATGGAGGATCGCAGGCACTCATAGAAGCAAATATCTTGAAGCACTGTGGACCCACTGCATAATCCATAGGTAAGCACACGAGTCCACTGAACCTAGTCCTGGAAAGTGTGTTGAAAGTGGTGAACTTTATAAAAAACTTTGCCACAGAAGGCAATGTTTTTTTTAAAAACTGCGTGAGGATATGGAATCTGAGCACACATCTTTGTTGTACTACTGTAGCTCGAGATGGCTCTTCCGTGAAAATGTACTGTTTTGTGTGTTTGAATTAAGACAGGAACTATACTATTATCTCAAAAAAGAAGAACACGAACGTGCTAAAAACTTATTGGATATTGATTTTTTTGTCAAAATTAGCATACCTGTGCAATCTCTTTGAAAAAATGAATATGTTGAATCTTTCTCTGCTGGGAAGCAACACACATATTCTGAAACTCACAGAGAAGGTTTCAGCCTTCAGAAAACGTTACTACTATAGAGAATAAAAATTAATGAAGATAATGGCAAACACTGTTTCCCCCTGTTGCAGCAGTTTATTACATCCAGTGAAGTTGATTTGACCGACAATTTTCGAGGAGCACCTAATACAGCTCAGTGACTGGTATGAAAATTACTTTCCAGAAAATATGGAGAAGTTTGCATGGATCCAAAACCCATTCAAGGATAAGGCCCCATCTGAATTCACCTCTGCAGATGAAGAAAATTTTATTGAGCTGTCTTGTGACAAGACTTTAAAAACAAAATTTGGCAGCATGGAACTAACTGAGTTTTAGATATCAGTAAACGACAAATATCCACTACTAAGTGCTAAAGCTCGGCAAATCCTAATTCCATTTGCAATGCCATATCTCTGCGAAGCTGGGTTTTTAGCTGTTGCTGTGATAGAAAGCAAGTATCACCCAAAAATCAATGTGGAACATGAAATGGGGTGGCAGTGTCCAATCTGATTCCATGGTTTGAGAAGCTGTGCAGTGTTCAACATGCACACACATCCCATTAGTAATTGTGGTTATTTAAAAATGGAATACAAATATTGTTTTTACTTTCAATTTATGTGCATTATTCTTTCAAACAGCTATGAATTTGTAGAACATAAAACTTTAGTATTTAAGTTGTTTGGATCTAACTACTTAATAAACAGAACTGTTAGATTCTTGTTTTTGCCTAGGAACACCATGAAAAAAATGCTGAAACACTAAGGGTGTCATGAACTGAGAAAGTTAGGGATATGCTGGCATAGTGGATTAAAATTTGTTTGTACCATGCTGCAGTCAGTGTACCATACACTTTCATCAACTTTCCGACACTACTTGAGCATATGTAGCCTCAAGCTTGTACTAAACCTCCTCAATGCTTAATTTTTGGCTTAAAGCAATATTTATAAATTCCACTTGTTCATCATCTCACATACTGTCTTCTTTTAGATCCAAGTAACGGAAACTTGATTCATCTCCCCAAAGCACTTTTGACTATTGTTCTATAATCCAATTTCAATGGTCCTGTGCACACTTTAACCTTTTAGGCTTGTTCCCCTTTCTTAACAGAGATTTTATTACTACAATACATCCCTTAAGTTCTAATTTCAGAAGTACCTTAACACTGTTGATGAAAGGACAACACCTAAACCTTCTGCCAGTTCTACTGTCAACTCAATGCTTATTTCTCTTTCTTAAGGATATTATCTTCAAGTATTGCTTATCCTTGTTAAGTAGCTTTTTGGGTCATTCAGTTGTTGGTTTGTCAGTTATAGATGATGCTTTTCTGTATTTGTTGAATGTGTTTTATACCACATCTTGAAAGTTGAGAGATGCAAGTTATTTCCCTGAATACATTTTTCCTTTTTTATGCAAAAACACATTTCTACAGCAAACGTCTGGTGAAATGTCAGCCAGTTTTTTAAATAAAAGTTAATTCTGATAGATTCATATTTTGTAGCATAAAAGAAGCAAAATATCTTTGAAAAAAAAAAAAAGGTGAGTAAGCAAAAGATAGAGAAAAATAAGAAGACTGAAAATAAAAGAATAAAAGTAGAAGAAAAGTATTCTCAAGCTGAGAGAAGAGATTCAAGGGATAGAAGTACTAGAGGAAGAATTTCAATCATGAACTAGAGGAAAGGAATTTTAAGTTTAGAAAGGATGCAGTAACTAAGAGTCAACATGAAGTACAGACTAAAAGAACCTGCACATATGGAAAAAACAGATGTGAGAGGAAGAAAGGACAAACATTTTGTGAGTTCAGGTGCATGCAAGAAACTCACTCAAGAACAGGAAAGAAGGAACACATCATGTACCTACGATATCAGAGAAGCAGTGGACAAAGATTAGTGTTACCTGATCCTAGTCAGAGATAGAAGAATCAGATACAAGGGCAAATTGTGAAAAAGTTGGTCAAAAACATACAACAGCAAGGCAGACTCAGCAGAAGATACAGAATTAAAAGGCCTTGAGTTCTAGGTCCAAGATAAACAAACCACAATGTTCACCATTGAAATAATTCTAATCACCAATAAAAGAAAATAAGACAACTTCTACAAAGGAGGGTCTGGAATTCAGGAGTTTCATAAATGTGGTTGTGAGAAATTGTGGGCAAACAGGTTCATGGTGGTTTTGTTTTTATTAGTAAGTGTGTCATGTCCAAGGTACAAAACACTGAGTTAACAATGATTGGGGAGTACACCCTATAAGGAAACCATATCACAGTTTCAGGAATCTGCATGTTTTAAAATCTCAAGTTCGTCAACAAAAAATATCAAGTTAATGTAAGAAAATATAATAATATATAGTACAAATTCACTGAAAGTTTAATTAATATGCACAGAAATAGCCATAATTTATAATGAAAAACAAACATCAAAACACACTCAAATTCCTACTCTAGTTCTGAGAAAAAAATGAGCCTTTGATATTTTGTGTATTCAGGAGAAGTACTGGTGGAGGGCTGTAGTCTACTTTTAACTATCATAGAATGATTAGGTAAATGGGTTATTAAGTGTAGAGGTGGGAGCTTCTTTCAGAGACTTGGCATGTGCACAAAAACCTTTTCCAGTGGTGCAAAATAAGAGCTCTCAGTTCTGTAAAAGTAAGCAACACTTTTGAAATAAAAAATTCTTGAGACATTATACAGATCTGTGTTGCCCTTAAAAAATAAAATAATATTGATAACATAGTTACTAGATTCATATTGATAAAAGGCATATTAAAAGTTTTTATACTACAATTTGCTGATTTCAAGTATGTTTTCAAATCTTCCTTACCCAAAGGTTTTCAGTATGAAGTTTTGCAGAAAGTCTTGCATGAAGTATGCAAGCCGAATCCTCTTCCAAAGGTACAACAGGAGTTTTACATTCACCCTTTTCTCCTCCACAAGGTTTATATAATACTTGTTGGGGATCCACAATTATATCTTGTAAGAATTGAGGAAGAACTACAAAATGAAAGTATTATGCACAGGCACTAGAAATACAGCTGAGTTTTATACTGAACTAGATCAGGACATTTTTAAAGTAGTTGTTCTTTAATACTAAAGAATATGTTCCAAAGATTTCACTACTGTGGTTTAAGAACTATAAAAACATGCTAACATATAAACAATATTATTAAGTTTAATAAAATCAAGATAATACTATTTTTTATTGCAGGTATGACCATCATTTGGACCTACTTGTATAGTTTTATCTTAACATAGCACTACAGATATGTATTATGACAAACATAGTACTACTCCATTTTATATAAAATTTTGGTATAAATATATGCAAAATTTTATTAAATACTACAAGTGGCTTCTACATAAAACTGTATTCAATGAGCTTAAAAGTAATTAACTTGAGCATGGGGTACTTATTCATATACACATAATACCATAAAATTCTTTTTAACTTGTAGCTTGCATAGAGATTAACTTTACCAAACAGTCAAACTAAATTTTTTCTGGTGTTCCATACTGACATTGATGAGTATCATATTTCCTTAGTATCTTATAACCATATTACCTAAAATATTCTACACAAACAGTGTTAAGCTAAACTATACCTACTGTCTATGAATAATTGTTTTATAACTTTAGGTTTGATGGATACTATTCTGTTGAAGTGAGACCCCCTTTAACAACAGTGATTAAATAAAAAAAGGATACGAGTAAGACAGAATTTGCTTGATGGTAAAGCTGACTTAGTGCACTTCTGATCACTAGATTTGTGAATACACTGTGGTGCAGCAGGAGCAACATACTTGTTTCCATCTGCCATCTCTTTCCTCCTTTCTCTTGCTTGGTGTTTCAGAATGGCTTCTCTACCATACTGCCTGTGATACCTATGAAGTGCCTTTAGCTTCTGATAGGTTTTCATCTCAGTTGGTGATGAATGTGAACTATTGCTAATGCTTCCTGTCATATAATAGGGAATATACACTATTTATTAGTATAATAATACTGAATCTGTTATGCATATGCACTTCAACTTCACAATTCAACTTGCAATTCTAAGTGAAAGTCTAACTGCATGTAATTTCAGTACAAACAGAACAAGTAATTCACATAAACTACTGTTAATACTTTCTACTACACATGCTTTTTTAATTATGCTCATATACTCAAGCTTTGATGAAACACCTGCTTTTTTTTTTTTTAAGAATTACATTCTCTGTATTCCCAAAATTAATTATTAAATTTTACTTCTTACTAATTTGGTAAATAATCTAAGAGTCTATGTTCTTCCCCAGAGGATTAAGCTTGTACTCAGAGATGTTGACAATTATCTGTACAGAAAAGTATGTAATATGATAATTCATTTGACAGATAAAAACCTTGGCTTTCTAGGTTATGAATAACATAATATTGAATTTTTGAAAGAACTATTGGTGATTTATGAAAAAGAAAATGTGACACATGAGCATGAGAAGAGGGGTTTCAATTTCATATTCTTCAATAATATTGAAGAATATGAAAATTATGTTTTGCCAGAGCAGTGATAACATTATAAGACATTTACATTAAATTTCATACTTGTTGGAGGGAAAACAAAATAGAGAAGAGGTGATGCCTAGAGAAAAAATGTCAATTCTCACACTGTGAAAATTAAATATTTTTTTAAAATACTGACTTATAAAATTAAGAACTTAAAACTTATACACCTTTAAAATATTGATTACTATCTATATTTTTATGCTATACTTATATAAGCTTTTATTGTGAATTATGGGAGAATAGGATGTTATTTTGGACAATAGCTGCAAAGTCATAACTAATTCAGCTTAAGATTTATGTATGCATATCATTATTACAAAATACAAACCAACTCCAAATCTATTAAAGGTCTCATAAGCAATCTTTTAAATTAGGTTTATGGCAACAAATAAACAGTTCCCGAACAGCCACAATATAAACTCATTAAACTCTCATGAGTTTTAATTTTTGTTTACAAGTTACCTGAATATGTGTGTATATATAAGACATACAGTACTGTGCAACAGTGTTAGGAGAAAGTCAAAATGGAAGGTGAAACATCAATATTTCATTAATCCTTATTTTTAGTACAACAGGAACACAGTGGAAGTGTTTGGGTTCAGCAAACAGTTAATATTTTGTGTGTCCCCTTTTGCTTTAATAACTGCAAGCAATCATACAGTTATTGTTACAAAGTACTTAAAGAATCCTTTGGGTTTTTACTCAATGTTTCTAATACACTCCCATAAATATTCTTTGGAAGTAACTTTCAATTTGTCAAGTTTTTGATCTATCAAATTTCAGATCTGCTCAAATGGGTTGAGACAAGGGTTCTGTGGGGGCCACTGCATCATTTTAATGATCCTAGCAGCTTCTTTCTTAGCTAAGTAATTTATGCATAAGTTAGATGAATATTTGGGGTCATTATCTTCTTGGTAGTAGAATTCTTTACAAATAATATGCAAACCACAAGATATACCATGATGGATCAGTATTTGATGGCACTTGTATTGGTCTAT
Source organism: Tachypleus tridentatus (assembly GCF_004210375.1). Lineage (NCBI taxonomy): Eukaryota > Metazoa > Arthropoda > Merostomata > Xiphosura > Limulidae > Tachypleus > Tachypleus tridentatus. The sequence continues at coordinate 76,017,162 of NC_134832.1, read as the reverse complement.
TATTTTATCTATTTCACAAATATTTCTTGTTGTTTCAGCACGAAAAACATCCCAAAACAATCACACTGCCTCCCCATGTTTCATGTTGGGTGCTATGCACTGAAGTATCTTTCACCTTTTTTCCACTGAATTTACAACCTACACTTTGAATTAAATGTTTCAAACTTGGACTCATCTGTCAACAATTTTATTTTTGTACTTTTTAGCAAATTTCAGTCTCCGACATTATTTGCAGATCAAAGTAAAGGTTTATTAAACTGCTACACAACCAGATATTCCATAATTGTTGAGTCTTCTTGTTACAGTACATCTAGACATTTTTCTGTCATTTGGTACATGGTTATTTTATCTCATGCTTGAGATCAGTGGTAGTCTTCCTTCTGTCCTGAAGACTACATAAACAAATATACTTAACATAAGTATCACTGAATTTAGGTGTTCTGTCTCTTCCTTTCCTATTTTCAAATTGTCTTTGTCACACAAGCTAGTGTGTACATGATATTTCATGTATGCAGAAATTTGTTGGAGAGTCTAACCAGCATCACATAAAGATTTTAAGCAAACACTTTGCTTTACTGACAATTTTCTATGGATTTTTGGGCTGTGGCATGACAACAAAACTTTATATATAATGTTAGATACTGTTTTTATAAAGATTTATTTGTACAGTACTGTTGATTTCTTCTAACACATACCAGTAACATATACAGACTTATTTTTACATAATTAAGAAACTGCATGTGAAACCATGGCATTTATTTCAAACCCTTAATTTGATCAGTACACACATTCAAGCAGAACCCTTATGACATGCTCTTGGTACAAGTAAATATGAATTCCAAAGAATGATACGTATTTTCAATCTGGCTCATTCAGTTATCAACAGGGATCACTGAAGCATTAATATACTGTTGAAATATACATTCTGTAATGGAATGAAAGATTTAGCTCCATAAAATGGAAAATATATCAAAATATTCTCTTTAACACTTTTGCATAATGAGCTTTAACTCTACAAAATCCATATTTAGTAGAAAACATTACAAAATAAAAATGAAATGTGGCACTGTTTGAATAATTGTTGTAGACACTGTATACACTTATATTTATTTTAGTGTCTTTTTCTTGCTTTCAGATCTGTTACAAATTTAACTGTTAAAAAAACATGCAACTGCAAATGTCTATGTCCATTTAACTTTTATGATAACAGAAAAAACATAAGACAGATTATTGTTGTTCTTTTTATATTTTCATTGTTAAAAGCCACCTAAATTGAATATTTCTTTTTAAAGAACTTGTGCATATTTTTTTTTGCAGAAAGTAATGTTTAGGATCTATTATCATCATATGCTGTCAGAAATTATTTTCTACACATAAGCTAAAAGACAGAAATCCTGAAAAACCATCAACATTTTGCAGTGCTTCAAATACAAATATTTTCAGGAAACACTTGACCAGTTTTAGTTGTTTCATCATGAAAGTCAAATACACAAGCCAGAAGTCACAACAGTGACTGATAATAGAGGGAGGAGAGGTAGTAATTGCATAGAGAAGTTAGTGGCAAAATGATAGAGTGGCTTATGAGTGTAGTAACAGACACAAGGAGTTCAAGAATTGTTTTTTTTTTTATTTTAAAAAGAAGATATGGACACAAACTAAACAGGCTAAAGTCACTACAACCAAATACAGCAGGGTATGCTCAGACTACATGGATTTGACTGATCTGAAAAATGTATGGACAATTTAACTAGAACTGGTTCCCAAAATAGACATCACACCAACAATATCCTGTAGTACAGATATATGAAAATCTAAAGACACAGGAACAAAAATATTTTTAAAAAGAGCAAAATATCAATGTGATAAGCAACAACAGCTGGTTAATGGAGTACTAGACTTTAGAAAGCATATGAAAAAATACATTGAGTGTTCATATTCCTTTTTGTCTTTGTGAATAAAAGTGTAGTTACATCTGTTAAACAAAAATATTAAAATATAATCTGTTGAAAGGCTGAGCCAATTTCATTGACTTTATAACCACCAGACAGCCATGAAATTATATACAAGTCTGAATGTACTAAATATATTTTCATGCAAATTGGTAAGCTCTTAGTAAACCTTATGAGGATGTTGTATGTTAAAAATTATGTTTTAATGTAGTACTTTTACTAAAGATTTATCTGTGAATTTATGAAGCCTTTGCCAAGTCATTCTGTTTCTCACCTCACAGATGTCATCTTCCATTTGCATAACTTCCTGAATATCAATTGTCTGGGAGGTTTACACTTTTATATCTTATATTCTCTACTCTAACTCTACAGAAATCATCAATTTACAATAAATGAAATATATTGTATTCAAAGTCAAATGACTACAGACTGTAACAAATAATTACTATTATTTATCCTGACAACTTCAGACATCTTAAGTTTTTACACATCTGCTTTTATTTAATTTTAATGTTTTACTGTTCTTTGAGCCATATCTAACTACAGTAACAAAGGAATAAATCACCCAGGTTACAGTTTCAAGTAAACAATGACGTACATTACATAATGGTAGTTTTCATGTTCCTTGAACAGAGATCATGAGAATTCTTTTATTTAATTTTTTTTCATGCACATTCTACCTCAACTAATAAGTTTCTGATTTTTTACATTTTAGTTACCTTTGAAAGCAAAGCACAAATTAAGCACTTACTTTAATCTTGAGAATTTATGCATTTGAGTTCATGAATTTAAAGTAAGGATATTTATAGGGATATTTTTTTCAGTTTGCTACTTGCCCCAAAATAATTTAGCTTTCAAACAATATATCAGGCACTAGAACAGCATGTACCAAAACTACTGTAATTTATGTTGTTTTTTTTAACTAATGCATAAATAGATTTGAAAAAATAAAGTAATGTCTTTAGTCTAAATTCATCAAGCACTTCTTGTGAACTATCTGCACTGATCACTAAAACAAAACAGACAGTTAACTTATTTAGGTAGTGTAAAATGTGCTATTTCTACTGATTATATGCATGTCAAATAGCAAAGTCAGAGAGAACTACAAACATTTCTTAAATGCCAGAGGATATGAAGGGAATTGCATGTAGATTAAATAAATTTAGTGTTATTTCAGTAAAATACAAAGAGATTGAAACAGTAAGTATATCTAATTGTTTGAAAAATCTCAAGCTCTAGTGATGAAAGGAAAAGAAAAACAAATATATATGAGTTGTTAGAGTGCTGTTGGATCATGTGATTAAGAGGTGCAGATTTAGAATCTATTTATACATTTTCTTATTCAATTAAGAAGCTGAAACTGAAATAATATAAAAATTGGAATTATAAATTATGGTTTGATGACATGGTTATTAATATACATTGAAAATTAAGTAGTTTGACTGAACTTTAAATATAATTCTGTAAATAGGTTCTAACACATTCACTTTGAATAATCCATGTGCACAGGATTAATTACACCAATATTTTCCTTCAATCCAAGATTCTAACTTCAATATTTTTTCCATTTCTCAAATACCCCTGCAATCATAAAACGAATTATTAATAAAGGTGGGCCTTGAACAAAAACATTAGCCAAGAAAATAGCAACAATAATAATAATGTCAAATTAAATCAAAACTTTAACCTACCCACTAACTGAAAATTACAAACCTAGTACCTGATGGTACTTTTCTGTTTGTCAGAGACTTCTTGCTTCTGCTTAGTGGAACCACACTATCAACTAGTAAATTGCTTCCACTTGATGGAAGACCACTACACAGGTTTTGTTCTTGCAAACATACACAAATATTAGTGTGCTTTATGTGCCAATATCATGAATGAGAACCAGTGCATCATGAACTACCATGATATGATATAATGCATATTTACCAGTTACTGTTACTAAGCTATTTCCTCTTCACTTCTTCCTCTGCTATGCCTCAAACTCTCTTCAGAAAGCTCAAATTGATAAGGTTAAATGTTATGTTTATTACCATATATATTTTCAAACTCCTTCTCTAATTTAATTTGACAAACCAGCTTGACAGATGAAACTTCTTGCATAGGATTTCCATTACATAATTAGGCTATGTGACTTGCTACTTCATTAAATTATATGACTTAGAAGTGCAGCAAATTATTGATGGTTTACCCTATTTTTTTGGTCTGTAGGTTGCAATGTTGCATAAAACTGTGGCAGCATATTATAACAGACCTTGATTGTTAGAATGCTCAAAAAAGGTTTTAAATCACAAAAAGCTCAAAAATTTTTTTAACTCATAAATCCTTTAATTAACTGTACATACCCATCATTTCTTTTTCTTGCTTAACACAATGAAGATAGTCTCTTCTCTTCTCATGAAGAACATGCTGAAGCCACTTGAACTGATCAATGTAAAGCGACTGAAGGCGTATCAACTTCTCCCTTGTAATTTGGACTACTTCTTCAGCAGTGTAGACTCCTGCATGTCTGAGAACAATTGGAAACATATCTAATATAAAAAATCTCACTATGTGACACACAAACATCTTAATTTCAACCATTTCAATTTTAGAATGCATGTTTTAAATATCAATTTTGTATGTTATTAAACAACTGAGGCTGTTCCTTTCCCACCAAATCAATTGTACTTTCAATTCTTCTTCAACTATTTTTGCAGCTATATTTTTCTTCCAATTAGTTGGAAGAATAATTAAAGAAAACACCACATCATATAAACTGTCTATGCTTATACCAAGCAATCTGTCATTTTCCTGGTTTGTTTGTTCGTTTCAAATTTCTTGCAAAGCTACTCAAGGGCTATCCGTGTTAGCCATCCCTAATGGCTAACACGGGCTACTATTTTACCAACAAATAGTGGGGTTTACCATCACATTATAATGCCCCCATGGCTAAAAGGGTGAGCGTGTTTGGTGTGGCAGGGATTTGAACCCATAACCCTCAAATTACGAGTCAAATGCCTTAACCCACCTGGTCAGGCCAGGCCCCTTTTTCCTGGTGAGATCAGACTTACACAACATGAAACAAAACATATTTGTCTAGTTCCAGCAGTTATAAAATAAAGCATGCACTGATGATGCTGTTCTCACTTGATCTAAATTCATATTCTTCTTTATTATATACAAATAAAAGAATTTAAAATAAAATTTAAGAATGAAAAAAGAATAAGTAAGAGTAGAGATCAATGATTCAAGACCTACATCTAGAACAATCTGGTTCTTGATATAAATCAATGAAAAATAGAAACTTACTTCAGTGGATCTTCCAGTTCATTTTCTACACTTTCAGCATCACTTTCATTATCTCCTTTCCACAGCTGGTCAACAAACATTCCATCTTTTTCACTGTTACTGTCACTGCTGTAACCTATTAGCAATAAATGTTTTAAAAGTAAACTTACACAATCCAAAATATTGATTAAGCTCTCTTTTAGTTTTCAACCTAAAAGTTAGTTAAAAAGTTACAGATGAATTATTAGCATCAAAATTGATACAAAATCCATTATAATCACTGGGTAGACATGAACTACTAGATTTTGACTATGAGAGTCTCTGCTGAAGTGGCTTATACAACTGAAAAGAACAGCAGCACAGCTGTTTCCATATTTAGATAACTAAACTATTACTTAACAAAGCTAAGATATTAGCAATTACATTACACCATGACAAATAAGGTTGAAAATTGCGACTGGTAAAAATTGATAAAACTACACTCATACTGAAGTTACATGGTTTCAAATTAATGTTATTTAGGTTTAAAATATTCAAACTTTTCTCCTAGAGGGCTATGAGTACCATATTATATGTAGAATAAATTAAGAAAATTCACAAACACTAATGTTTTCATTCAGTATACTGAAATCAACTCAATCAAAATTTCTAATATTTTTAACATCTAAAATTAAGTAAATTGGCCTTTATGTGGAAGAATGACTTAAAGTATACTTTCTATAATCTCTTATTTCAATGGTAAAATTCTACTGTCTGAGTTAAGATACAATCATTCAGGCACCATAAAGTTAAGAGAAGCAAAGAGCAATGAACGGCAAAGATATTTCAGAATACATGTTATGTCTAACACATGGTCTTTGTATAATGCATCAACTTAAAAAAAAAAAAAAGAGATTAAACCTTCACACTTTAAACCTGAAAAGTAACTATATGTTGTAAGATAAGCTTTCCTGTTACAGGATCACCTGGAGTAAACATATTGTATGGAAAGCAGTAGGTGCATGAGGCATAATCAGATGACTCATGAGAAAAGACAGTTTATTTTCCAAATTGCCTGTTTGATCACATATTCAAAAAGTACTGTGACTAGCTTACAGATTCCAATGATTAGTCACAAGAGATGAATAACTTGTGAAATGCACATTTGTACAAGCTAAGAGCTAAGTATACACAAGATAGAAAAAATCTATCTAGATTGAACAACGACTCATAAAGGAAAAAGGAAGAATATTAAGAAAAATATCTGAAAATATCTATTTTTCAATACAGAAGCTGAAGTAAATCAGCTGAGTATGAACCTAAGCAGCAATCTGGAAAAAAGTTGTTTATGGTCTATGAACAATGATTAAATTTAGTTCAAGAGCTGTACATTGTCAAATATTTACATTTTATTCCACAGTTCTGTATGGATATTCTAAAATACTGAAAAACTACTGCATTAGTCTTACTCATTGCATATTTTGTATTAATAAAAATATAATTTGAATTTATGGATCCAAACCTCCACCAAATTCACAAAAACATTATTCATACCAATGAGCACCCTCTTCCTCTTCAAATTACATGCTAATAAATAATCTAATCTTCAGCAAAAACATGTCCACATATTTCAATCTTCTAGGCCTAGAACCACCCTGATAGCACTTCTCTTAAACATACCAAAAAACGTTTTTTTTTTTCTTAAATAATGATACCAAGACTAAACACACAATTCCCAATCAGGTCTAACCACCACCTGATAGAATGAACTGAAAGCATTCTTTAACTTGTCTCCAGCATTTATATTTACACAATCTAAAATTATCTTTGCCTTATTATTAGCTACTCAAATACACTGTCCATAGTTTTCAGAAATTTTATAACGGCAGTCCCCAGATCTTTTATTTCATAAACTTCACCTAGCTTCCCAAACATGGCTATAAGAAACAATTTATGCTATAATAACCAATATGCATGACTTTACTTTTACTAAGATTAAAATTCATATGGCATAGTCTAATTCATCAATTAATCCAAATTTCTGCACAAAACTTCAGTAAAATTTGAAATAGCTTTTAACATCATTTGTGACAGTTAAAAAAAGTTAATTAACATTAACACATTTAACTTAAACATAAATAAAATTTACTTGGAAAAGAATTACTGTACCAGTTTGAATATCTAGATGAGTTCCATGTTTATTTTTTGACTGCCGTGATGAATTCAAGGGATATTTTTCAGAGACATGGTGGTCTTGACAGTAATGTTCCAAAGATTCTAGAAGAGAGGCTGTGGATTCTGTTGGACATTCCCTTCTCTTCAGCTGGCGTTTGCTCCATAACAACTTTATGTGTAATGGACATAAACTGCTAGAAAAAAATGAAATAAAAATACAATGTATTTATACTAAAACCTTTAATTTTAAGATTACTTATTGTAAGCCTATGTTTCTTATAAACTTGATTTTATTCTGATTACATAAGGAGATACAATTATTTACTTTTCTTTAACTCTTTCAGGATGTGCTCAGTCCCTGGGACTGACCTCGTAACTATTTTTTGCTTGTCATAGTTTTCATTATATAACTTTCAAATTAGCAAGCATGTGTTCATGAAATTGAGCAGATCACAAGTAAATATTACAATGCTTTCATATGCAAAATATCAGATTCCTATGCAAAATTTAAAGTTTTTTATCCATACCTTTTCACTCTTCACATGCTATCCAACATGCAAAATAATTTTCATTTTTAGATTAAAAACATTTTTTGTGTCTGAAAATTGCTAAATTTCATAAGCAAAATCTTTATAACCTCCAGATAATTATCAAATGTTTTTTTAAGAAAAAGCAACTATATTTTATCTGTTACTTTACTGACTCAATCTCTCCTCTCTACATGTTTAGCAGATATGACCAATCTTGTAACCACCACACAAAATTAGGAAATAAATATACATTGTGTAGTTTTCATTCTAGAATGATTAGCAATTATAACTAAAAAACACAAATGTTTAGCCTAAATAGCATAAATATCATCATTACATTATATACTCATATATATTTATTATATTGATCTTTCAACTGTGCCTAGCTGACAACACAGAAGCCACAATGACATGGTGCACTTATATTCACGTTACCTTATCCAATGCTATAAAACTAACATTTACAAAGTGACCTGTCTTGGTTGTTTCAGTGGACTAGTATTTTGTAATACTATATATAATACATTATATATATTACTATTTACAAATTTTTCAACTTATTTTTCTTAGTACATAAGACAGTGCAATAAAGAATTACATTTTCTACTTACAAACTCTACACTCATTTCCTGCTTGTTGAAGGTTGCTAAGCCTTATAAAATTTTGCATGTGCAGGTTGTGCAGCAAAATAAATTTATTAAATTGTATATACATGTATATAATATTCATTTGAAATAACCAAAAACTATAAATTACCATTTAGATGTCACAGAATTTTAGTATAATTTATCATGCTTAGTAATTAAACCATATTTGGACCTAAAAATTTTGAGCAAACTAAACACTCAAATTTATGATTTGAAGTATAGCTTTGAAAGAATGAATCAAAATCGTAATTCAATTGCTTATTTACATGTCATACATAGAATTAAGTGTGTGTAAGGAAGTATATCAAAAACAATGGAAAGAGGCGAGTAAACCTGTGTGTTTGATTCAGTATATAAGCAGTATCTCAGCAAATAGAAAAGACAGGATGTTTGTAATTTACATTGTAGCTTGCCAGTATCAGTAACCTGAGTTCATAATTCATAAAAATTTATAGACTTTGTATCTTGACATAAACATTTAATTTAAACCACTGCTGCAATCAAAATATCACTTGACCCTCACAAAAAATCAATGTTTAGGTATTTCTTTAATATCTGCTTTTAAATTAAAAAATCAAACAATGTATATTGTATATTATAAATGAAAGTGAACAAATGCAATGACATGGCTTTTGATCTGTGCACAGAGGGTTAAAGAGTAACAAAAGAACACAACTCACATTAGAAATTTGGAATTGTCAACTTCTGAGGAGAGTGAAGGCTGGAAGTTGAACAAGAAAAATAATTTTTTTTGCTAATATTTAGCAAGATAGTGTTGACTTAATTAGTGGGGATATTTTGTGTTAGAGATCTTGACAAGAGTCCCCATGTTGATAAATTTTACTACAATAACATTTCTTACAATATCTAAAAGAATGATGAATGCAATACTTTGTTATTTTTCTTTTTAATCAAACAATACCAAAAGTATAAAACAAAGCGGTTTCTTCAAATTATTACAAAGAGGTATTTTTCTTGCTGTTGTGCTAAATGTGTTATCTGTAGTGATCACTGTTTCAACTGTATAAATATTGTTATTTTTGTTTCAACTAAAATGTAAATAGTTGTGTTGTATTTACTTCAGCTGGTTGGCAAGCAGTATTTTATAATCTTGATTCCAACTAGAATATAATGTGTAATGCTTTATGTATACATGTGCTTGAACACAAGATAATAATATTAAGTGCCAAAAACTAAGAACCTATGTCCAAGTTAATGATTAATCTAAACCACAGGTCACCAAACTATGGCCCTTGGGCCAGATACGGCCCTCGATGTCATTTTGTCCAGCCCGCCAGCAGTTAGCCTCTTGGAAATAAAAAGTGACATTTCATCAAATGTCCAACTGTCATAACAAAATAAATCACACTGATGGTTGCTTTAAGCTGGCAAACACAAGACATTATGATAAAAAGAAACAAGGCTGTCAGCCGCATTTTTAACCAATAGGAAAATCCTTCTTTTGTCCTTGCTGTCCGTTTATTCATATCGAGGCATGTATCTATGAAAGCATTAGGAATGCAAAAACAAGTACAGACTTGTAAATTCAGCGGCCTAGGGTTACTGCTTCAGCAAGCTCATTTCTCTTAGTAGTCAGGTTATAAGCTTTTCATAACTCGTTCCTAGGTTAAGTGTCGAAGCAAACGTATGCTTCAATATTTTTTTTTTGTGCGTTCTTGAAACAATAAAATATTTTTCTCACAGCGTTCTGTGTTTTTCATTTTCAGATCCTGTTTTTTTTTCACACATCTTTATGGCTGCTTTTAAAAGAAGAAAAGTGGACTCTGAGTGTTGTGCTTTCAATGAAGAATGGGGAGAAAAGTACTTCTTTGTGGAAACAAAAAACCAGAAAGCTACTTGTGTTATATGCACCAAAAGTTTTGCCGTTTTGAAAGAGTACAATCTTCGGCGTCACTATGAAACAAAACATCTATCAACATATTTGAAATTTTCAGGAAAGCTCCTTTCTGAGCAATTTGAATCATGAAACATGTTTTTGTATTTCAAAAGAATCTCTTCATGAGAAAGTTTGCTGAAAATGAATCTGTCACTCGTACAAGTTACAAAAGAGTGCATAGGATGGCAGAGCAAGGAAAACCTTTAACTGATGGCAACTTCATCAAAGAGTGTATGATAGAAGCAGCAAATGAGCTGTGTCCTGAAAAAGCCAATTTCTTTGAAAGTATCAACCTTTCAGCAACTTCAGTTGTACGGAGAGCAGAAGAACTTGGAGAGAACATCGCATTACAGATACGCCAAAAAGCTAGAAACTTCCAATGATATTCTCTGGCACTGGATGAGTCTACTGATCTTTCGAGTATGTCACAACTTCTCGTGTTCATTTGTGGAGTTAATTTGGACTTTCAGGTCACGGAAGGGTTGACATCAGTTTGCAGCATGCAAGGAAGAACAACTGGAAAAGACATTATCATGGAAGTGCATAAAACTTTGCAAGACTACCCTTCAGTGGAATCAACTTAGATTTGTAATAGTTGATGGAGAAAAAACATGGCTGGAGTAAAGAAGGGTCTGGTGGGGCTGATCAAGACACAGTTGGAAGATCTTCAACTCCCAAGCACTCTGTTCATACACTGCATCATACATAAGCAAGCACTCTGTGGAAAAGACTTAGATATTTCTTGCATACTAAAACTAGTCATTTCTGCAGTGAACTTCATTCGGGGTCATGCACTTAATCATCGCCAGTTCAAGGCATTCCTTGAAGAAACTGATTCGGATTTATGTGACTTGCCTAATCACACGGAGGTGAGGTGACTCACCTGCGATAAAGTCTTGTCTTGTTTTTGTAAGCTGAGAAGGCAATGCTATGGTTATAATGAAGACATTAAAAAATGTACATCTTATTAGATACAAACAAATTTAAACCAGTACACACAAATACAACAAAATACACACAAAAACTAGTTAAACAGAATTACTACAAATAGGAAAAAACCAACACAATCTCAGAAAACCTTTATTCTTACCTATAAAAACCCAACTCATGTACACCAAAACTATATGGCACCCCTAAATCTCACACACACCCGATTATCCACTACAACCTGTAATGGTGGCCTATGAATCATTTAACTACAATCTCAGTAAATACATAGCGATGCCATTTACTAAATAAGTAACATCACCCAGCTCTTTTTTTCAAAGACACTTGTAACTTTAAATCTATTCTTGATCAACTAAATCATAAAATCTTAATGGCCAGTTTTGATGTAATCTCTCTCTTCCCAGAAGTCACAACCACTGAAGCCTGTAAGATAGCCTTAGAACTCTATATCTAAGACTCCAACACATTGATACACACCCCTAGCAACCCTTCAATAATACACTACCAACAAAACTAACTTTCGTTCAATGACCAAAACTACCTAAAAATAAATGACCTAAATATGGGGAATACCATGTCACCAGCTCTAGCCAACATTTTTATGATACAGATTGAATCACAAGTGATCAATTCAGCCTTACACCTACCACTATACATCCCAACATTAAGTCCACCTGTGAATAGGAAAAAAGTAACCAAATAGCATTTTTACCTCACAATCACTAGAACTGATACACGATTCAAAACAGAAATCCTCAGAAAAATTACCTATATTCAATTACACATTCCCTGTGACTCAGTACATGAAACAAAACAAAAATTCAACATACTAAGAAACCAAATAAACGCAGCCACAAAACTATGCTCACCCAATAAAATTAACGATTAGATTAAGTCAACAAAATAAAACACTTCATCAACATCAACACATTTCCTGATAAAACCATGGAAAAAATTATATGCACACACCTAGACCAACAACAAATAAACAACAATAAATCCCAAGATACACAAAAACAATAAAACCTTATACTGTTGCATACCATATGTTCCTGACATCAGCAAAAAAATAACCAACATTTGGAAAAAACTTATTACAAAAGATAACATTCTAGTAAACACCAAATTTATTCAAAAACTAGGTAAAAACTACACCGACAAACATAACACCAACATAATTTATAAAATACAATGCAACAACTGGCATTACTTATATATTGGAGAAATAAGCAGAAAAATGGAAACTAGATTAAAAGACCACAAAAAAACACCTTCACACATTTTTAAACACTGTAAATCAAATAAAAACAGCATAACCATAGAAAACACCAAGATATTAAGAAGGAAAACAAATATAAACAACTGCAGAATCAAAGAAGCCCTACTTATACAGCATCTGAAACCAAAATTAAACCAATATAAAGCAACACCATTATACCTATACTAATTAATAACCTAACATCCACCTGCAATGCCCCCTACAATCCAGTACCCATTTATACTCTCATCCCTAAGACATGTGTCCATCAACAGTCACTTGGTTGGTTGATTTGGTGTTTTATGGCACAAAGCAGATAGACCATCTGTGCTAAATATCCAGTAAAAAGTTAAAATTAAATTTAGTAAAATTCATAAAAGGAAATTAAGGTAAAACAAAACAAAGTTAAAAAAAACAACAAATAGCACAAAACCAAGTTTACATCTTGTCTACAATATTAAGAGAGAAACTACAGTGAACCAAGTTGCAAAGGACTTTCTGTAGCATAACTGTAATTATCATAACTCATCAGGAAGATTAACAGGTAAGTACAAAAACAACTGTCAGTCACCTGAAGTTGGCCTTTCCAGTCCTGGCTTAGAGTATTTTGACATTACAGCCATTTTCTAATTTCAAATTGAACCAGATGGACCGTGATTCTTAAAAGGGATCACATTAAAAAAGGTCTAATGTATAAATTAAAAAACTTAAATGGCAATTATAAAAAGTAATGGCCTTTAGAAAAACTAAAAACACTACCATGGTGGACAGTGTCACCATCACCAATAACACTGGCTAAAGTAATGGACAAACCTTGAGACAAAACATGTTTAAAATGGTGCTATCGTTGACAGCTGTAACAACAACAAGAAAGTAAAATATAGCTTATTGTGATCTGAGTGTTACAAAAACTACACATTGGTGCATCAGTTCCAGACAAAAGAAAACGATGAGTTAAAAAACTGTGACCAAAGTGTAGTCTAGTTAGAAAAACTTCCTCTTTCCAATCCTTATGAAAGCAAGTTGGCCAAAGTACAATAAGGTTTTATTTGGAAATGCTTGTTTTCATATTGCTCACTCCAACTCGACTGCCAGCTGGTACGGAACCTAACCTTGAATACAGGATCATAGTCCATGTATTGGACAGGCACAGCAGTGATAGTGCCAGAGCAGATAGACTTAGTTGCGGTGTCAGCAAGCTCGTTCCGGCAAATACTAAGTAGATGTTAAAGAGAAATGGGCCAGTCAGTTTTGAATATCGGTGAGAACAGGGTGTGAATCAATGTGAAGCGATTCGAGGGCCAGTAAAGAACTAAGCGAGTCTGTATAAATAGTGCAGTTTGAGTATTGCTTAGCTTCTATGTGATCCAGGACAAGAGAAATGGCATACAGTTCAGCAGTGAACACGGAAGCTGTAGAGGGGATTCTGCACGCAACCACTGAACCACAACAAACCATGGCAGAGCACACACAGTCACCTGATTTCGAACCATCTATATAAACAGGAATGGAAGGATGGTTCGAAAGATGTTCAGCAAATAGCAAACAGTATTTCCAATCAGGAGTGTCTACTTTTCTCAGATGACTTAAAGATAGGTCACAATTGGGGACTGTAAGAAGCCATGGTGGGATGGGCTGACCAGTGGATACAGCAATGTTATCCAAGAACAGACCCAATTCATCCAACTACACCTGGATACAAAAGCCAAAAGAAACAATGGCAGATCATCTGTTCTGAAAACGTAAGGTCCATTGATAAAGGAAAACACAACCCCAAGTGGGATGCTTTGATAAGGAACAAAGCTTCAAAGCATACAGTAAAGACAGTTGCAAATGATGGAAGTGCAAAGAAGGTTCATGAGACTCTGTGTATAAGCTCTGAACTGGGGAAGTGCAAAATGCCCCAGTGCAGAGCCAAAATTCTTAATGATGAATAAAGTCTAGCATCTTTAAAGACAGTGGTCTGGCAAAGCCATAGACCAGTGATCCATAGTTGAGTTTCAACTGAATAAGAGCACAATATTTCTTTAGCATAGAACGTCAATCCACTCCCCAAGTGGTGGAAGAGATGACACGGAGGATGTTCAGTGCTCTTGTACATTTGACCTGTAGCTGCTTGATGTGTGGTATAAAGGTTAGTTTACAATCAAAGATAAGCCCCAAAAACTTTGTCTCAGGGACCACAGGCAGCACAACTTCACCGATACGGAGTTCAGGATTAGGGTGAATACCCTGTTGGCAGCAAACATGCATGCAAATGGTTTTAGAGAGAGAGGTTAAAGCCATTTGCTGTGGTCCACTTCAGTAAACGACTGAGGGCAATCTGTAGCTGCCGCTCAATATACCCCATGTTCGACGACTGACATGAGATGTGAAAGTCATCGACACAGAGCCTGTTTGCAACAGTGAGAGAGAGTTGTTCAGTGGTGGCATTAATGTTTATACTGAAAAGTGTGACACTTGGAACACAGCCCTCAGGGACTCCAAATTCCTGTAGAAAAGAACAGGAAAGTGTTGAACCCACATGAACTTGGAATTCACTGTTCATTAAAAATGTTTTAATAAAATTGAGCAAATGGCCCCATAACCCATATATATGGAAGTCTTACAAAATGCCATACCTCCATGTTGTATCATAAGCCTTCTCAATGTCAAAGAATATTGATACAAGATGCTGTCATTTGAGAAAGGTTTCATTTCAAGTCGAATCAGTTGAAATCCACACTGGGTGGGCAAGAGGAGATTGTTTGATTTGAAGAACCAAACAAGACAAGTATTGACCATCCTCTCCAAGGCCTTACAGAGACAGCTCGTCAAAGCAACTGGATGGTAGTTGGAAGGAATCTTGGAATCCTTCCCAGGCTTAAAGAAAGGTAGGACAATAGCCTGATGCCAGGCATCAGGAAAAACATTCTTGTGCCAGATCCTGTTAAAAACAATCAGAAAAATCACAAGAGAAGCAGAAGATACATGGCGCAGCATGTCATAGTGTACATCATCAGGTCCAACCGATGAACTGCCAGACCAATGAAGAACCAGTTTTAGTTCTACCAGTGTAAAGGGATGATTATAGTCATAGAGACAATCAGCTTGAAAGGAAAGAGGTATCAGCTATTTCCTGGTCATCAGAGAGCAAGATCGAGAGGGGAGAGAATTATATTGCCCACTGACCTTTTGAATCTTGTCCCATATGACTCTAGAACTGGTGGTAGAAGATATGCCAGTTGTGAACTTAATCCAAGATTCCTTGTGGCTTTGACTTCTTACCCACACAGCAAGTGCAAGGCCTGCTGGAAAGTGATGCAGTTAGAGAGTGTGGGATATCTACTGAAAGTATTCCAGGCTCGTTTTTGAGCCTTCCGTGCCATGTGGCAGGCACGAGTCCACCATGAATGAAGATATAGTGGAAAACGTGTTGAGGTTTTAGGAATACATTGAGCAGCTGCTTGTACAATACAGTCAGGTACTGCTGCCACACAGTCGTCTACTGATACCTTACAGATGATGGCAGGTTCAAGTTCTGCAAGAGCAGTGAAAGAGGGCCAGCTTGCCTGATCCAGCCTCCACTGGGGTACAAGAGTTGGGTGGCATCGACCATGGCCAGTCTCTCTCAAAATTATAGGAAAATGATCACTGCCTCATGGATTATCATCAACCCTCCATGAAAAATGGAAGAAAAATGAAAGGGAGGAAATTGAGAGATCAATAGCAATAAAGGACTGCCTAGATGTATGAAAATAAGTAGAAGAATCAGTATTGAAAAGAGAAAGGCAGTGATCAGAGAGCATATGCTCTACAGAGCAACCCCTCCTATCAATATCAGTACTTTCCCAGAAGGGATAGTGTCCATTAAAGTCCCCCAGGATGAAAAAAAAGATGGCAACTATTCAATGAGAGCATCAAGGTAGAAAGAACAAACACAGATGGCTACAGCCTCCAAGAGTGTGTCAAGTGGCAAAGACAGGGTGGACACATGATGATCAATCAATAATGTCACCCCTCCATGCACTCATCCATCACACAGCACCTGTCATTTCTGTGCAAAGAAAACCACTGAAAGGTACCTGCATCAGCAGGTTTCAGAAAGGTTTCCTATAAGGAAAGACATACAGGATGGTGGGAAGCAATCAGTGATTTGATGCCATCCAGATTATAACATAAACCTCAACAGTTCCATTGTATCAGGGTGGCCATTTTTATTTACATGTGAGTGAATTGGGTGGAGAACCCTTCTGTTTATTACTCCGTCTTTTTTCCTTACTATCCTTATTCGATGGAGGCCTATCTACCTCCATGGATCCTGCCCTGGGTCGATTGGGCAGGTCTTTGCTGTTGGAAGGAGATTCCAGTGACTGAGAACGTGAACAAATGATTGTTTTGCATCTTGGGATGGGAGAAGATGATGTATCTGAGGAAATGCCTGTACCTGGAACCAAAGGATGTGAATCTTGGGGTTTGTTGGAATGTATGTACGGGACAAAGATAGGCAATGAAGTTGATTCATCAATTCTCTTAACCATAGAGGTCAAAAGACTTTTCATTTGTTTGGAGAGCGATTCTTTTGGAGGCACAGAGAGATCTGTCTGCTCTCCCACTGTAGTTGTGGAACAAAGTGCAGCAGCATACATCCAAGATGAGGTGGTGGACAGCAATTTTTAAGCCTCAGGATAAGTAATGTTATGAATCATTTTCAAATGCTGCACCTCTTTTTCTTCCAATCATTTATGGCAAGAATGAAAGTAGGACAGGTGAAAACCATTGCAATCAATCAATGCAATGAGGGTCAGTTTCACACTCAGGTATCATGGTCCTTGCCACTGAAATGAGCACATGTCAAGGAACCATGATATGACGTCTTCAGGTGACCAAACCGCTGACAAATCGGAGAGGGTTTGGAACGTATGGCCATACCCTGCAATTAAGATAACCTGCCTTGATGGTGGCAAGCAGATGTGGTAATGTAAATGTGAGAATGAAGACATTGATCAGTACCATAATTCCATCTTTTCGAGTAGATATATGCCTCACTGCAGAAACTCCTTGGGTGGAGAAACCAGCAAGAATCTCTGACTTTGGGATGTTTTTCAAATCCCTCTCAACAATAACTCCTTGTGATGAATTCAAAATAGCATGAGGTGTAACCTCAATAGGTATATCCCCAATTGCCTTTGAATGCAGAGGGAGTTCAGTGTTGAGATGTGGATGTTTCCACCAGCATGTCACCAGATCAAAGCTTCTTTACTGACTTTGGAGAGTCAGCAAGTCCCTCTAGTCCCTTCTGAATGAAAAAGGGAAATATTTTCCCTAAAGGTTTGCCTGAAAGTGAATGCAATACAAGAAAATGAGGTACAATAGGCAGTACAGATGGTGAGGATTGGTGCTCAGATCTTCAAAACATGGTCGTTTACCTATACTGTTTTTTCACTACCTTATTAAGATTTTCAATTAGAGCATTCATGTCCAATAAATTTGTTTGAGAGATCTGCATGTTCTGCAAGTGCAACATGTGCAAAATCCCTATAAAAGTGAAGGGTTCTCGGTTTCCATAGCTCAGTTAAGCTGGTCGGTTAAGCCACCGACACGCAATATAGTTACGCCAAGACTGACTGAAGCACAACGCAACAATGCCATTGGTCGCTTGGAAGCAGGCGAATCTCGATCAGATGTTGCCAGAGTTGTGAATGTCCACCCAAGCACCATCACAAAGCTATGGAATCATCACCAACAACAGGATCATCTCATGACCATCCACGATCTGGCAGACCTCGTGTGACCACGCCCGCACAAGATCACTACATCCGGTTAAGTCACCTTCAGGATAGGACTACCACTGCGACGTCTACTGCCTCAACCATACCAGGGCTGCGTAGGATTTCCGATCAGACCATACGCAACAGTCGACGAGATTCTTAGGCCCCATGTGCAACTCATCACAATGAACGTCAACGACGTTTTTCAACATGACAACACCCGTCCTCACACAGCCCGACTCACCACTGTCTTTTTGAGACACCACAACATCAACGTTCTTCCCTGGCCCTCCAGATCACCAGATTTAAACCCCAACAAACATCTTTGGGACGAGTTGGACCGACGTCTGCGACGGCAACAACCTCAACCGCAGACTCTACCTCAGCTTGCAGCAGCTTTGCAGGCTGAGTGGACAGCCATTCCACAGGATGTGATTCGTCATCTCATCGCTTCCACAGGCAGGAGATGCCAAGCAGTTATTGATGCTCACGGGGGGCATACTAGTTATTGACGTTGAGTGAGGTTAAACTTCAACTAGTGAGCGTGGACTTCACCTTTGCAGACTTTGGATGTTCAGCAGTGAATGTGCAAAGTTTCACACATGTCATACAGAACTACCCAGAATAAACTTGTTAACAATGTCTCAAATTTTGCCTTTGCATTTTTTTTTGAAGAGTATATATATTATACAATATACAATAGATGAAAAGTATAAACTGACAAAGAACAAGATCAGAGTTAACATTTCTCAAATATGTAGTATTTTCAGTCTATACAACTGCACAAGAGTAAGGTAGTGTACTAAAACAATGTGGTGACACATTACTAACTTTTAATGTATTTGTAGAAAGTATATAAATAACCCATTGAATAGTGCATTCCTCAAATATATTAAAATTAGAAATATGCAGTCATCACACAGTTTCAAGCTTTAATTAAAGAAAGGCTAACCATTTTATTAATCTAGTCACTGAAATTTTAAACCATCACATGCATACTCTGTCATGCAATATGGAGAAGTCCTGTAATTTATTATTAAAAGGAAACAACAGGTGTTTGTAATCCTACATAGGTGTGATTCAGAATGGGCCTCCAAAAGTCTTTTCAATTCTACTGCCTCCAATAACTTATCAAAAATGAAAAAAAATGTTTCACTTTACAGATGATATATATTACAAAATTTAATTGAAATAACAGCTATTGACACTATTTAAATGATACATATAAACAGTTATTGCAGATATGTTTTATGATCATACACTTTAAGCCTATGAAAATAATTCTAAGCAAACCAGTAATTCAATACTAATAAAATTACAAAAGAACAAAACTACAGATATCTGAGTGTAATTTGTTAATGTACACTGATTAAGAAATTAAATGTGTTATAAATAAATTGGGGCCTTATAAGACATTTTATAAGATTTAATAAGCCTAATGTCTGTCATAGTAATTTAAAACTTTACCTAACAAAACAGGAAGACCAAAAATAATTCTTACTCTAAATTGCAGAAACAAACAGAAATACATTTCCAGAATGCACGAAATCCACACTTATGAAAAGCTAAATTCCAACTGAAAAAGATCATTATTAATTCTGTAGTAACTATTTATAATATTAATTTGGAATAAACACATTTTATTCTTGCAATAAAGTATTTTTAACTATTTTTGATAATTTAAGTAAAGTGTGGTGCTTCTTAATAAACCCCAAATGAATAATAATAAACAAAAGGTGAGATATTTCCTTTCATAAATGAACAATTTGGCAAAGTGTGACTAGAAATTTAAAAATGATCATTGTTTTTCACTTCTATAATAGTAACAATGATTACATGGCTATTCTAAATTAAACATTCCAGCATAAGAATAAATGGCAACTAAAAACATCCTGTTACCATTATTGCAGTATTTTGAATTTTCTTTTCAGATACTAGTGCATGTGTGAAAAATCATTTTTGTAAGTACATCAAATATTTAAATTCACCTTGTAAAATTCCTCAAAAATCTCAATCTGTCTATTTTTCATCTGATCCACCAGCAATTTTTTTTTCTCACAATGGTTTATTTAAACTCAGTAACCCCTACCAGTTTTCATGGCAGTAACTCATGAATATATGACATTCAGTGAACTGTTGTAATATATTTGACTAAGGACAGTTCTTAAAAATGTGTATATGACTTATGAACAGAGAAACATATATGATTTAATATATTAAATTACATTTGCATAGCAAAATATTCCCAGTGGCACAGCAGTATGTTTGTGCACTTACAATGCTAGAAATTGGGTTTCAATACACATGGTGGGTAGAGTACAGACAGCCCACTACATAACTTTGTTTGAACTACAAACAAAATACAGTCAGTATTACTTTGTGACCAAATAGCATGTATCTAAACTACATTTTAACACAGTTTGCCATTTCTCAGATATTATGAAGCCAATTAAAACTAATTACTTTTTCATAGTGTATTTAAAAGCATACAATATTCATACAATTAGATTATAAAGATGTTTAGATCAAAGACCTACAATTTTAAAAATGAAGATGTCCTATGTACCAAATGGCACTGAAAAGGAAAGGAATAAGGATCAACTAGAACCATCAGGACTATCCAAAAAGAGACCTGCTAATAAGTCATATTCCAATTATGATAACCAAAGTGTGAGATCTTGTTTTCCAGGCTAAAGTACCTATTATTATCAAGAATAATCTCAATATGTAAAAGCAGCACATCAATTGTTGTGTTCCTCAAGCAACTACAAAACGAAATTCATATTCATGCCATTCCATATGAAAACATTCTGGTCAGGTTGTCAGATGAATGCCTGTAAATTTCTGTGTGGCTGTACTGTTGAAATTGGCACTGAAAACCAATGTCCTTTTACACAATATGGATTATGAAAAGTTATGGGAAAGAATGGTGTGCTCTGGACATAACAGTTTGCAGCAGAGTCTTTTCAATGGAAACTATGCTGCAAGGCTATAATCAAGAGGTATTGCTGTCAGATAGCACATGAATGGATATAGCAACATGGACTACAATAACTTTACCTTGAATATGAGGGCTGTGTCATATGAATGTTTCACTTATATAATCTAGTACTCAAATCTGATTACATATCTTTGTTTTAACTATTTTCACTTCATTTCCAAGGGATAATAGGTTATTTGGTTTATCTAAGCTCTCCCATTTTATACTACTATACTACTCCAAAATATGCATTAAAATCACCTTTTCTTATTCCCAACTGATCTCTTTCAAAGTTGCTGTTTTTACCACACTTGAAAGTAAACTATTCTATACATAGACTACTGTATTATAGAAGTTACACAATGAACCAAAATTGTTTCTCAGTTAGCCATATATTAAACTTATGTTGTCTAGTCTTACTGCCTGAAAATATTATCAAAATATCATCTGGATATACCAGGTATGTGAATGGGCTAGGGAAAAAATGAGGGAAATTAACCTGTGGCTCAGGACTGCCAATCAATATCATATTCTGATTCCAAAAATATTTAAAATGGTGTATATTTTATGAGTTTAGTTTTTGAACTGAAAAAATGTTGATTATTAATTAAAACAAATGATTCATATATACAAATACACATTAAAAACAATATTAGCAATTCAAATGTTTTTTCTTCTTCCATTACATTTTTAATTAAGAAATACTGTGCAGTTTCCTTTCTTCAATTTCCTTCTAAACATAAAATAATTTGTATTTTGCAAAGGAGTGTCTGCTAAAAGGAAAACAGAATTTATGAAAATAAAGTATTCAACAAATTTAACTTCATTTAATAAATTCACTGTGGATAAAATACAAAACATATAATAAAAGTTCCATTTGTACCACTTCAAATGAAAAATTTAAAATCATGTGATTTCTAATCACTGTGAACTCTTTCAGAGTAACTTTTTACACTCCAAAATCTTTACAGTTAAACAGATCTGCTATTCTATATTTCTGTGGAGCTAAGAAAATTATTATTACACATAACTATACATCCCATATATTGTGCATGTTAAAGCATGTTTCATTAGTCACTCACTGATTATGGGATATAGTTGACATGAATGCACACATATTTATGAGTTATCAAAGTCTGGAAGGAGACATCAACAGAAAAAAACTTACTTATCTTTCTTTTCTGTTTTTGGTGCAGCATTTGGACATCTTCTTCCTCTCTGAGGATGCATAAAACAGCACTGTTTGAATGGTGCACTCTTGTCTTCTAAAATGTGGCGAATGCAGTATTCATAACCATCAAGTCTGTTTTGCATGCATATACGATGAACATATTTGCAAAATTTATTCTCTTGTGATAATTTTGTTTTTTTAATACTGGAAACTCTCCTTGATGAGCTCATTTCTGGACTAAAAGGAAATTGTATTGATAAAAATGTAAACTTTAAATTTAAAAACATATTTAATATTTACATATTTAATTTAGTAAACATGACTACACAAAAAAATTCAAAATTGGCTAAAAAAAAGTGTTAGGTCTCAGGTAAATATAAAATTATGCAAATTTCACATAACCTTTTGTCAATAATTTGTTTACTAGAGTTCTTCCAATACCAATTTTTTAAGCTTTTTGTTACAAAAAAAATATATAAATAAGGTTATTTTGATACTTAAACTATGGATTAATAAATTTCACACATAATTTAGTTTAAGAAAGTATTTAATTTTACTCGTGTAAATCAAAATTGGCATTTCTTGTAAGGATCTTATGTAAAAATGACAACCCTCATTATTCTTTACCAACACTATCTATAATCTTAATGGTAGCAAGACACACCTTACTGTGAGTAGCAAAGGGGCATAATAAAATGAAAAACAAATTATATTGCAAATAAGCTGCTGCACAAATATTACAGTTTAGTCAAGAATAAAAAAATAATCTCCCGACTTATCACTTTAACAAAGAATGACATGCTTCTACTACTTAAAAACAAATTACAGCCTATTCTGATTTAAACAAAAATGTAAGCAATCTTTATCATACAGGAAAAAAATAGTTTCACAATCACGACAAGTTCTCAACAAAGAAACCACTACCGAGCAGAATAAAAACTTGGCTGACTTTTGCTTTTTACTCTTTGCTTGTCATTTGTTTCTCAATTGAGATTATCTTTAATTGGGATTGTGTAATGATTAAATGATTGTTTAAAAACTATGTTATACTTAAATTTATGCAGGCATTAAAATAGGACAGTATTTTACATTTTTTGTATAATTATATCAAATATTTGTCCTTTTTATATTTTTAATACAAACTGTAATCTATTTAAAAACCTTTTGAGTACATCAGTTGATCAAAACACCTGCTACTGTTAGCATACAACACAAATAATTTTACAATGACATGTAACTAATATCTTAAAAAAATGTATTAACCTTTCAGAATTGTTTCACTTTATAAAACTAGTTTTTAATTATTGAAAATTTAATTATGGATCTAAGAATCAAGCCTCTTTAACAATTGATGTTTTTCTTCATATTACATACTCACTTAACTATTTCTAAATTCTATGGCTTAGCAAAAACCTATAATGTTACATATCATTATGAAAAATTATATTTGCATCTTAACAATATGGTAAATAACATTTGTTGAGCAACCATTTGCTTATAAAAATGGATGTGTGTAATAAATGCAAGTTAATACTACTTACTTACGACAGTACTATACTTCAAATTTTTATAATCAAGATAAATTTCACGACAACTGGCTCACATCACATAGACACTTCAGTACAAGTATCACACCCACTTCCCGTCAGTACTAATGCTAAATGGTTAATATTACCATAGGCCTAATGATGCTTGTTGTTTGGTGCAACAAACTAAAATTGCAACGAGTTTAGAAATTTTACTCACTTGGTAATTTCTTGCCAAAAAATTAAAAGCCTTTCTAAAACCAAATTTGGCTATGATTTGATTAATCCTACTTCAAATATTTTAATAATGAAAGAGCTTTAAAAGTTGATTAGGAAAGAAGCATACCCACTTTCAAACGAATTACCGATTTCAGCACGAATATTAACAAAACCTTCACACACACACTTCGACAGCGAACAGATTGTTACCGCGTCACAAGGTTTGTAACGCTACTACCGTGTTTCTCCGATAATAAGACCTAGTGTCATATTTTGGAGTGAAAATTAATATAAGCCCTGTCTTATTTTCGGAGAAACACGGTAGCAAATATGCCCCTCCCTCTGGGTTCGAGATTTATTCAACTGTTTTAATTAATACCTTAGACGATATATAAAATTAACAACATTGTTGAAACGATTAGTAAAATGTTATGTTTTATGCTAGAATTATTGAATCCGTATGAATATGAGTCATCTTGTACATGAATAAGACGTAATTGTAAGTGATTACAGAATAAATTAATTTTCAACACAAAATAGCCCAGGTTACGATACTCCACCATGTGTGGTAGAGAGACTAAAAAAGAAATTCGTAATCATACTTTGAAATGCAGTTTGAAACCGTATGAATGTTAAACGGTTATCGTTACCGTTTTGGTACTTGCATGTGTAAGAAATATTAAGTGGTAACGTTTTTTAAAACGAGAACCCATTGTACTATATATGAAATTAAAGGCGTGTTGTGGACTTGTAATTCATTGTTATGGTAGCCTGTATAATGTATGGAATGTCACTTTATGTTGAAATATCTTAAATAGTTTTATAACTTTTAGATTTCATTTAAATTTGGTTTAAACCTCATGAAATTTAAATACACGTCTACTAATGAATGAAAAGGTTTGAAATTTTGTATTGAGAATTTTATTAATTCTTAGTTGGGACTTCTCAATTTAAAGTTTTTGTTATTTAGAAATGCCTAATATTTTTATTAATGTTTTCATTGATTAAGATAAATCTATTCAGTGAAAAAAGCACAGGCAAGAAAATTTTCAAGTAGTGTTGCATTAGGTTATTCCACATATGTATTAAAAATGGAATATAACATTCTTTAATTTTATTAATTATCTGGATTCATGGAATGATTTGTAAAAACATGATTTTTGAAAGTTGTGCAAAAGCAATGTTATTGATTAATATTTTCAAAAGTATTTAAAAATGTATTCACTTTTGATGAAAATATATATGAAGACATTAGGTAAGTAACAATTTCAGTATTTGAGTAATATTTTTATTTTACTTAAAATGGATAGCAAGGTGCTATTTGGCCTAACTAGGCTTTCTGATTTTTTACTGCCATTCATTGGCTTATAGTAATGACCCCTTTTTCTTATAACCAATTCTGATGATAAACACTAATTGAATACCTTCCCAAACTCCATCAGTGTTTTTGCCTCTACAACAAATGAATGCATAATACTCCATTGGTCTCAACTGGAGTTATTTCTAAGGTTTTTTTGATATTTTAAAGTTGTATTTTTAATGTTGATGAGTGCAGGATATTTTTACACTGAAAGGCCATAAAAATGAGAAAAGTTGTGATAACCAATACTTCAGTAATATAATAGAAACATTTATAAAGTTAAGTATGTGCCATGGCTATTCTTGTATACAAGTCCATGCATAGGACAGTTCATAATTAATGCAACATTTTGTGATTATTATGAATGCAGGATGATTAATAATTCATACAACACTTTCTAATGATTGTGCAAATGGGAAAAAGATACACAAGGGAAAACGTTTCTTTAACAGAGACACATTGTGATACACCAATTAGCCAACACAGGTCTGCTGTTCAGTATTAAAAAAAAAGCCTGGATATTTATACTTTTTAGTACTCATAACAGGAGAACAGTCAATGTTTTTTAGTATATTTAGTTATAACTGAGTTAACCTTGTGCAATGTGATGGTTTTGCTTAATAACGAGAAATCTGGCAAAGTTACTTTGAGCACTGGGCACCAAGTGAAATATGAAATGAAAATTGTGTATTATACCTTGCTAAATATAAAAACAGAGTGTGTGTTTGTATATTTTCTTTATTGACAAGAATGATTGCTTGTACTGGATCTCTTGCCATCAATTGATCAAGCTGAATCCACACATTAGACTTCACAAATTTACCATTCCTTAGTTTACAAGAAACATCATACTTACCCAGAGTGACTGGTTCCAGTTCAAATATAAGTAAGATCATAAAGTTGAAATACCATTGAAGGACACTAATGTCAATGTACTCTCACACTTGCAGTATTTCAACAGTAAATATCATGGGAGAAACAGGTATTATCTCCTTAAGAATAAAAGAAGAATGAAAGCATCTAGAATGAAATCAACTTAATGGCTTTCTTGATCATATGTTATGTAAACCTGCATCTATGCAGAATAAGTACTATAACATTACAAGAAGGTTTTCGGAAGGTCACTGTGCAGTTGTATATTTATTAACAGACATGTTTCAATATAGAATACAGGAGGTAAATATGAATTACAATTATAAACAATGTTGAAAGTGACACTCGTTGGAATCAATACAGGTCTGGATCCTTCTTATTTTGTTTCTAAACACTGCTATCAGTTGCTGGCTTGAAATAGACTGAATGAATGCTGTTATTGCTGCTTTCAAGTCATCCAGCGTGTATAGACAATCTCAATATACTGTAGATTTTGATGCTCCCCACAGATAAAAGTCTGGTGGATTAAGATCTAGTGAGCGTGGGGGCCACACATCTTTGAAAATAATGCGGTCTCCAAAACATTTCTATAATAACTGCATAGATCTGTGAGATGTGTGGGCAGTAGCATCATCCTGTTGAAACCATGAGTAATTGATTTCATCACTTGTCATTTGACTGATGAAGGTGTGAAGAATCTCCAAACAATAGTGCTCATTGTTCATTGTGTTCATAAAGAAAATAGGACCAACAATTCGACGTCTGGAAATCACAACCCACACACCAACCTTGAAATCATGTAGGGGTGTTTCATGCAAACTGTGAGGATTATCGGATGACCACAATCTTGAATTTTGTGAATTAACGTAACCCGAGAGATGGAACCATGCTTTGTCAGTGAAAAAGATCACATCCAACACTTTAGCTGTATTCTCTTCGATAAATTGGTTAAACCATCTGCAATATGGTATTTGTTTTTCATTATCATTTGCTTCTAGTTCTTGTACAGCCATTATTTTGTATGAGAAGAGCTTTAATTTCTTTCTGATGACTTTATTAGCAGTTCCAAGACCAATATCATGCTGCTGAGCTAACTTTTGTAATGATTGTGATGGACTCTGCATCACACTGTCAGAAATATCCAACAGTTTCTCCTCCAATAGCTTTGCTGGCCTTCCACAGCATTTGGCATTATCCACTGATCCTGTTACCCAAAACTTATCAACAAGGTTACAAACTGCATTGCAATATGGAATAGCTGTATCTGGGAATTTTTCAGCAAATCGCTGTTGTGCCACATCTGTGTATCTACCACCTTCTCAGAATATGTGTTCAATGAGCCATACACGTTCTTCAGTTGTTAAAACCATATTGGGATCAAAATCTGAAATATAATAAAATATTATTACAAAACTGCACAGTGACTTTCCGAACACCCTGTATATTCAAATAACAGAGCTTTACACTTGCAGAGTTCAGTGAGCTAATTTTGCAGTATACAGCTAGTAATCACTCTGACAGAGACACAATTCCATAATGAATGGTAACCACATTAGTGAAATGATTCCTCTGGACTGGAAACACAGAGTTGATATTATTCAACAACCAACCATCTGATGGACAAATGGTACAAAACAGAATGGCTCTGTATTACTCAGTTTTCTTTTGCATATCATGCTATTGCATAATTTGCAGTTGTTACAATGTTATGCAAGTGATGAATTGTTCTGTACATGTGTATGATAATTTTAAAGGCTTATCAAATTTTTCATTTTGTTTTTTCAAGATGTTTAATGTCATTTTTCAAACAATTATATAAAAAGAAATCATGGAAAGTTTCAAGTCCTAACAGTGTATTTTTTATTCTAAAAAAAGTCCAGATATGTAGGGTTGGAATTTCATGTTTATTCTTCATGTTATGACATTTCTCATATATTTTTGTCTGTATCATATTGCCTGAAAAATTATCTTTTAAAACACTAACATAGCCTTTTCTTATTTCTTTAGTAATTACTTTTTCTCTTGGACATGTTTTGTAAATATAAAGTGTACCTTACAGATTTAGACACACTGAATTTTCAGAATCTGTTTTGTTAGATAGGTAGCATACAACTTAGATTTTGGTGTACTCTCACTTACAGTATAACAAGTATTCAGTAGTAATAATTTGACTGGACTCCATTAATAACAACTTGTTACTTTTTCTAATCCAACTATCTTTCAATTCAGTTAAGTTACTAGTCTTTCCTAGTAACTGCTAATATGATTTCCTCAGTTAATCTTTTGTGTGGCTTCATATCAAAAGTTTTTTTTGAAAATCTAAGTCTACATACTTTCTATCATCCAGATAGCATAGAATATCCTCAAAAGAAAAAGATAAATAAAGGAAGGAAGATTTCCTTATAGTAAATCCATGTTGATTTACTTTTATCATATCATATTTCACTAGATGAGTTGGTAAAACTTTTATCAGACTGTCTAGAGTTTTATAGACTAATTAGTCTATAATTTCCAAAAACAAGAGTAACATTAACACAATTTTTCAGTCTTCAGTGATATGCCCTTTAGTCTATTGACCTTCCAAAAATGAGAGAGAGAGAGACTTGCATATCTGATCCTTAACCACCTTTAAAACTTAAACCTGGGTAATGCATTGACTGGTCATAGTGAGTTATTTTGAGTATCTTAGTCTTCCATTTTTACCACCAAGAGATTCATAGTTACCTGATTCATGTCAGTTCAAATATTTTCCATAAAGTCCTCAGAGTTGGGAATATTGCTAACATTCTGCTGTGTAAAAATGAAAGAAAAAATACATTTCAAATCTCAATCATCTTGCTATATCAGTATTCTAATATTTTGATTATTTTTTACATACTTAAAAAAATTCTTGCTGTTAGAAAATTTTGGATTTCTTATTTGTTTTACAAAATCTACAAGTTTATCTATAGTTCTATAAAAATGTTACATTATCTGCTAATTTAAGATCTTTGTCGTTTCATTTATTTTTGACTGTCTTCTTTATATCCTTAGTAAAACAATTAGATTTCATCTTCCTTGTTGTCTTTTGCCTCATTATTGGAACATACCTGTTTTAAATTGAAAGCAGTTCAATTGATTTTAAATATTTTCCAACTTCATCCTACATTGTCTTTTTAAATTGTCATTCCAGTTTACTGATGACAAATCTTGTATTGTGGACTCAAAATTAAGCACTAAAATGTAGTTTATATTTACCTCAACATGTGGCAAAGTCAATCAAACCTTGCAACTTTTGCAACCATATTTTCATTACTGGCTAACATTTGATCTAGAATGTCAACAACCCCACTAGTTAGCTCTCTACATGACTTAAATTGCTTAAAGAAATCTCTCTCCATTATTACTTAACTTCATTCAATCCCAATCTTCATGTCTAAAAATTAAAGTCTTCCATATATTGGCCTATGAATTTAAACTTCATAAAAGTTGTTTTGGTTCTAATAATGGATATTTCATAATTCAGTAACACAAAGTTTGAAAATAATATTCTTTTTTTTCTACCTCATAAAGATTTTTAAGGGAAGAAAAAAAATATTCTTACGTAGATGAAATTATTATTTTGTTTTCCCCAACTCTGAAGAATCTTTTGGAAGGCCCAGATTTTTCACCAAATCATTACATTCACCTTATGTGAATAGTTATGGTTCACCAGATGTTTCAGGTTGAAAACAATCCTTATCACCATTTCTATTGAAATCAGATAAAACTATATCAAGACATGTCTTATAGCAAATTGAAGGTTCAGGTAAAAAAGTTCCTTTTTATTTCAAGTATTGCAGCCTGATACATTTCATGAACCAGAATAACAGTAATCCTCGCAATTTCCAGGATCATGCCAGACTTCCTCCTACCTTTAGTCCACTGTCTGAACTCTTCAACACAAATGATGAAACTTTATTCCAGTGAATATGGAATGTTTTTCCTTCACAATACAAATACCCAGAGTAATGAATCAACATTAAGGGAACATTTGCAGAACCAACTCTTTCTTTTCTACCCCATCTTGTGTGTGCATACAGTTGGACAGACCACTGAGCTGGATCATTGAAGATTAACAGGAAGGACACAATACAGTTACTAGGTTTTGAAGTATGGTACCACGAATCCTTAGGCTCCATATGGTATCATCCCTATTACTTGTTGGTGACCCAAGTCAGTGATCTGCTCTGTTGTATATACACATAATGAGTTGTGGTGGAAAGCATTTATTCTGCAAATGTCCCCTTAACATTGGTCCATTACTCTGGAGTATTTGTGCTGTCCCTATTAATCAAAAAATAGAATAAAAACATTTCTTTCAATCAGTAGATGTATTTGTTGCAAGTACAAAATATTAAGCAATGTTAGGCTAAAAGTAAGTATTTTTAAGGCTTTTTTTCCACCTGTCAATAAATGGTTCTTCCTTCATAACAAAATTCTATTATCTTCTGCTAATTAAAGCATAGTAAGTGGATTTATTTTTCAAAACCATTATTGTTATAAGAAGGTTTTCAATAAGCTGGTTAGATGTATCACAAGTAGCAAATAAAATCTATGTGAATTTTCACTCCAAACTGATGTAATGTCAATATCTCATTTTAAGTTATTAATCCTATGTTTGCAGTTTGTGTAAATCTGCCTTCTACCCCGTGGTCATAAATTCATGAATTTTTATTGCAGGCCACTCAAAATGTTATACATGAAATAATTGTGGTTCATTGTTTAATTCTTTTAAAGTCTGGATGTACTGGTTTTCAGAATTTTAAAGTTAAGTCTGTCTAATTTGAACTTTACATTTTTAGAAGTAAATGAACTGCAAATAAAATTACTTCTGAAAAACTTTCTCTCCTGCTTTCCCACAACCAAATTTTAAACATGACTAATTTTGAAACAAATATAATGTATGACAGGAAAGCATAGCTTATGTAAGATCTACATATCTTCTGAGTCATGTAGAAGAGTGGAATAGAAGTAAAAAACATGTAGTATGCAAATGTATAAAGGACATTTGGAAATTTTAGTCACATGAAAATATGAGTTCAAAATCAACAAGGAAATGCTTTCAGTACTCAGTGGAAAGTACTTTTTTAAATTTCTGTTTAATTCTAAAAATGTAAAAGTTAAAACATTTTTTACCATTAAAACACCTGATTATAATAAATATAGATTCAATCTATTTTCTATCATCTTTTAATTCTTTATTCCCAAAACGATGCAGTTCATTCTTTATATAAAGAGCCACCCCATTCCTTCTTCTAAAATATCTCACTACTAAATGACTTATAACTTTGAATTTCAAAAGAAATCCTGTTGGTATATTTACCAAATCTAGCCAAGTGTCAGTAATTTCTATTATATTATGATCTATTTCAGCTTGAGCCCTGAACTCATCTATTTAGTGCATGATACTCATAACATTTTAATGACAGCAACTAAGCTTATCATTAAAATTGACAGACATATCTTTAAAACTATTAGTTAACGTGTTCTAATCTAAATATTTTTCTAATTTCCTTATTGGTTTAACTATCCTATCAATTTCTTTACTCTCATTTTCTCAGTCTCCTTCCCCACTATGCAAGTTTAGATTGTCTTTACTGTGTTATCTTTAGATCTTCTCTCAGCATCCTGCTACATAGCTTGTTTAACAGTGGAGCCTATCTCTAGCATATTATTTATTGTGAAAAACTAAATATTTTCTACTTATAGTAAAATCTAATATCTTGTCTATCACCAGAGATTTTTCATACTTTCTTTAAAATACCAAATTGACAAGCTAATTTTTCCATTCATGTCCATTGATATTTCTAAAGGAACAGTAGGCTTGATGGATCATTTTTTAGAGGACTGTATGACTGAAATCAGCATCTTCTGCTACAGAGGAACTAAATACTGATTTGAATGACTCATCACACCACAACAGTCAGCATAAGCTTTTAGTCCAGGGATCTGAATTCAGTCAAAATACATTCATACAAAGAGGTATTTGCTAGAGAAACCTCATATTCATTATGATTTTATAAGGAACCTGGATTGATTGAAACTCAGATAATCACAAAAGAGCCTGAATTTTGTTTCTATTAGCTTAAATAATCTATTTTATATTTTGAACAAACTTACTGAAGCAAAAGAAAATGAATGTGATGATAGTATTGAATAGTTCAAAAACTTTGACAACTTTAGTATTGCCAGTTTGTATATTTGATTGTCCCAACCATCAGAAACATCACAATTTTATACTTTTTTTTTTAATTCAAGTATGACCAATAAGATGAAGAGGCCAGGCCTATGGGATGTGAGTTAAACACTTTTTACTGTTGTTTCATGCACAAGTTTTCACTGAAAGATAGTTTCTAACAACAAAGAGAGCATTGTTGACAATATAACTGAACACACTCACTGATCATCCAGATATAACTTGAACATGGCTTTCAAAATCATTAGAAAATGTACTTCAAAGCTTAGTGTTTATGCAAACAAATGTTGTTATAGGTAAATATTCAACTGTTAGAGGTTTGAAGTCTTTGGTATTTTGTATAAATAATACATTAAAAATTGTTAACAAGATGTTGCATGATGAATTTGTTACAACAGCAGTGACAGAGTTAATGTACTCTCTCAGTACCAGATTTACTGGTTTGTTTTTTTTAATATTGCAAAAAGCTACATGAGGGGTATCTGTGTTTGTTGTTCTTAATTTAGCAATGATAGACTAGAGGGAATGTAGCTAGTCAACATCTCTCACTGCCAACTTTTGGACTGCTCTTTTTACCAATGAATAGTGGTAATGAATATCACATTATAATGCACCCATGGCTGATGTTTTGAGCATGATTAATGGATTGTAAATTCAAACCTGTAGCCTGTAGATTGCCAGTTGAGAATCGTAACCACCAGGCCATCAGGGTTTATTTTTAAGTACAAATAGAAATTCATTTTTATTTTTTACAGACAAGTGTCTGAAATATTTTGAATATTGGTATGTTATGGGGTCATAAGAAGTACTAAGTGAAATAATTATTAGTGCATTTATTTCCAAAATTTCAAATTAAATATGCAATATTTATTGTTTTTATAAAAAAATTAAATATAAAATGACTGATGTTATTGTTAACTGCTCGTCAAGAAATTTAATTGATATCATATTTTTATAGAAATGAATGACAAAAGTCTTTTAAAACCTTTCCCTATCTACCTGAAGATTATTTTTGTATATCAGTACTTCAAGACTTTCTTTAAGAGTGTCATGCTTAACCATGCATTTGCTGTTTATTTCACCTCAGCTGGTTCAAAAGATTATGCTGTGTGTCTAATTTTATATGACTGTGGCAATGCTGTAAGGGAGACACATGCCCATTGTTGTGAAAGAGTTATACTTGTAAGGATTCTAGATGTTTTCTGTATTTGGTTTAAATATCCATAGCAGTTTTCTTTAAGGAAAAAGATAATTGCATTCTCATTTAAAGATTTGTGTGAGACCTAAAAATTATAAAACATTTCAATGTTTAAATTATATTGTTATTTAAAAAACTTGGACTCAGAAAATAAAAATATACTTATAACATTTTAATATGAGTTAAAAAGAACTGATATATAGCTTTTTTTGAAAACACAAGATTCAAAACAGTGATACACACTTGTTCCAACGTTCCTGCCATTTTCGAAAGCAATTCTGGAAGTCTTCAACTGTTATACGACCAAGTTCTGCTTTTACATTATTATGGATTGTTGGAATGTCATCAGATCTATTTTCTTTCAACTTAATTTCGATTTTTGGGAACAGAAAAAAAATCGCACGGGGAATACTGGGAATGTTTTTTCCTGCCAAAAATTCTTGAACAGACACAGCAGTATGTGAAGGCGCGTTATTATGATGAAGAAATCAGTGACCATTCTCTCACAAAGTTAGAAAACTTTCTCGCTCAAGCGAATTACGACTTTATGAAAGGTCTGGTTAACTGTCTTTCACCTTGGCGACCGTTTTTTCAGTGGATGATGTCGACGGTCGCCCAGAACGTGGGTCGTTTTTGACCGATTATCGACCATCTTGGAAACATTTTATTCACTGATAAACAACAGCCTTACTTAAGTATTCATCACCAAAGGCAGTTTTTAAAATGTTGAGGATGTTTGTTCCTCCTTTAGCATTTTTCATCCAAACGTGATGCAAACATATAGCTTTTCTTTTCTGTTCATTTTTATTATGACAGGGGCAAGAGGTACGTCTGTCTTTGAACACGTTTTCGCAATATAGGTATAATGCCTGGAAAAATGGCTTGTTCGTGGGGTAGATCACTATTTGTACTTTGTGCATGGCCCGGCATGGCCTAGCGCGTAAGGCGTGCGACTCGTAATCCGAGGGTCGCGGGTTCGCGCCCGCATCGCGCTGAACATGCTCTCCCTCCCAGCCGTGGGGGTGTATAATGTGACGGTCAATCCCACTATTCGTTGGTAAAGAGTAGCCCAAGAGTTGGCGGTGGGTGGTGATGACTAGCTGCCTTCCCTCTAGTCTTACACTGCTAAATTAGGGACGGCTAGCACAGATAGCCCTCGAGTAGCTTTGTGCGAAATTCCCAAACAAACAAACAAAAACTTTGTGCACACCTCAGTAAAGCTCACTGCCTCTGTACTGGAACGTGTAACAGAAGAAGTCTTAAAACTTTTTGATCAGACCTCGTATAAACTTTGTTGATTATATTAAGTCTACAAAAACACAATGAAAGTGAATTTGATAACAGAAAGGATTCTGGTCAAGTCTTCCATTTTTTGTTAAGAGTTGTTAAAAATATTCTATAATAAAAAAAACTTGCTATTTACTTAACGGAAGTTTAGAGGTTACGTAAACGAGAATATCAACCAGTTTTATTTAGAAGAAATTTTGCAATGTACGTGTTTCTTCAGTATCTCATACTAATTAAAGAATAACGAAAGACATGCTCGCCCTTTCAGCTGTGAGGGCGTTAAAATGTGACGGTCAATCCCACTATTCGTTAGTAAAAGAGTTGGCGGTGGGTGGTGATGACTAGCTGGTGATGCCTTCCCTCTAGTCTTACACTGCTAAATTATGGACGGCTAGCGCAGATAGCCCTCAAGTAGCTTTGCGTGAAATTCAAACCAAACGTAATATCCTATAAAGTGTACACACTCACACAATTTCCTTCTTTCTTTGAATATTTTCCATATCCATACAAACCTCCTTTTTCGTACTGGTGCCTCACTGTTAAATATGTTGGTTTATGAAGTTAAAATCTGCATTTTGATATCTACGATAGGTACAACACAGACAGTCCAGGCCCATACCTAGAATGTTTGAAAGAAGCTTGTTATTTGTGAGATCAAAAGCCAACACATCCTTGTGCAATGCACAATCAATGTGTTGATGCCATGAGGTTCTGAAGGTATGTCCCTCACCCTCAGAAAATTTAGAAAAAAGTAAGTGCTATAAGTTCAAATCTGGAAGCAATTTTGCATGAAATATAATTTAAACAATTGTATGGCTGTTTATTCACACAAAATCTATACACATCTAATGAAAAGTCAACAAATTATCATTCTCTTGTAACACTGCACATGGAGCTAGATTCAAATTAGCATAATTATTTATGTTTTATTGCACTATCTACTCTGCATTATTTCAATAATTCTATATAAAAACATTTTTCTGGGGTGCTCTACCATAAATCATTTACATATATTTTCAGTGTTGATAGTAGTATCATAATGATTATGTATTAAAGATAGAGCACTTGGTTTGTTTTCGGTTTGTGTACATTTCAGGTTATTATTCAGTTGGTGAAGAGCAGATGCCAAATGTTCATATGAACATGAACTTAGTGAATTTTTTAATAGGAGGTTCGACTAAATCCCCCTCCACCATCACCTGCTTACGTGCATGCAGTACGTTATGTATTAGGTTATCCAGAAATAAATGTCGTTTTTAAACTGCAATGTTTGTAAAAGTATAAATCAGTGTTGTAAAACATGCTTTAATCAAAGCAAGCACCATTTGCTTCCACACACTTTTCCAACGTGTAACGATGCTGTTTATGCCCCTGCTGTAGAAATAAGTTTCTAAGGTCAATAAACTCCCTGAAAGCTTCTTCTGCAGTTGTCTGGTTTTGAAAACGTTTATTGTTCAAAAAGTTGTCCCCTCGGTGTGGATTCCTGTACGTGGTGAGGGGACCTCCCAGGGAAGGTTCTGTTCTATCTGGTTACCTTCTCTGGGATCTAAACATCCACCCACGTGTTTGCCGTGCGTGGCGACCCGTGAAGGGGAGGAGAAGATCCTGGTGGTTGAGGGGTCCAACCCTAACACACCACTTTGGCCTCGAATTCCTGTAGACGGGCGGTCTTTGGGTGGCCCCCCTTGGGTCAATCGGCTGGTCCACTTGGGCTAGAGTCAACCAAGTACCAGTGTTGGAAGTTCTCAACGGGTGTTGTGGACATTGTGCCTGATGCTGGTGTTTGGGTATAGTGCTCACGAAACCCTGGCGTTGCTGCATTGTCCTTGCGTGACTTTGTAGTGCGTCCCCTTGTAGGGCTCCATGGTGGGTGGGGTCAGTGGGTACCGAAATTTTTTCCCTTTCCTATGGATCCTCAAAAAAATTTAAATAAAATTGTAAAAAAACAGTCAATGGGTAAGCGACCACGTCTTGAATACTCAGAACAGCAATCTTCAACATCAGTACCACATGTACCTCATTTTCTTATATTACATTCTCTTTCGGAAAACCTTTAGGGCAAATGTCCCCTTTTTTATTCAAAAGGGACTAGAGGGACTTGCTGGCTCTCCAAAATCAGTAAAGAAACTTCGATCTGGTGACATATTAGTTGAAACATCCACATCCCAACACAGTGAACTCCTGTTGAAATCAAAGGCAATTGGGGATATACCTATTGAGGTTACACCCCATGCTGCCTTGAATTCTTCACGAGGAGTTATTGTTGAAAGGGATTTGAAGAACGTTCCCGAGTCAGAGATTCTCGCTGGTCTCTCCACTCAAGGAGTTTCTGCAGTGAGGCGCATCTCCACTCGCAAAGATGGAATTACACTGCCAACAAATACCCTCGTTTTAACATTTACTTCACCACGTGCACCTGCCACCATCAAGGCAGGTTATCTCATTTGCAGGGTTCGGCCATACATACCAAACCCTCTTCGATGTTTCCAATGTCAGAGATTCGGCCACTCAAAGACATCTTGTCGTGGTTCCCTGACATGTGCTCGTTGTGGAGGCAAGGACCACGATGCCTATGACTGTGACATGAACCCACATTGCGTAAACTGCAATGGTTCTCACCCTCATACTTTCATTCTTGCCCAAAATGGTTGGAGGAAAAGAGGTGCAGCGTTTGAAAACGACACATAACATTAGTTATCCTGAGGCTCGGAAATTGCTGTCCACAACTCCATCTCGGACATATGCTGCTGCACTTCATTCCACAACTACAGTGGGAGTGCAGACAGATCTCTCTGTGCCTCCAAAGAATCGTTTTCAAAACAAATGAAAAGCCTTTTGACCTCCGTGGTTAAAAAGGTTGATGAATCAACTACCACACCTATCTCTGTCCCTCCCATACCTTCCAACACACCTCAAGATCCACGTCCTTCAGTTTCAAATACAGGCATTTCTTCTGATACATCTTTTCTCCCACCACAAGAGACAACACAATTATTCGTTCGCGTCCTCAGTCACTAGATTCCCCTTCCAATAACAAAACCTGCCCACCCGACACAGAGCAGGATCCATGGAGGTTGATAGACCTCCTCCAACTAAAGACAGTAAAGAAAAAAAGACGTGGTCGTAAACCGAAGGGTTCTCCAGCCACTTCACCTACCCGTTCTTAAAATGGCCACCTTGATACAATGGAACTGTCGAGGTTTACGTTCTAATCTGGATGATATCAAAACGCTGATTGCTTCCTACCATCCTGTTTGTCTTTCTTTACAAGAAACATTTCTCAAAACTGCTGATACTGTCTCCATTCGGCAGTTTTCTCTGTACAGAAATGACAGGTTGTGTGATGGTCGAGTACATGGAGGGGTGGCACTGTTGGTTGATCAACACGTGCCCACCCTGTCTTTGTCACTCAACACACCCTTGGAGGCTGTAGCCATCCGTATTTCCTTGGGTCATACCATCACTGTTTGTTCTCTGTACCTGTCCCCTGGAAAGACATATGATCAATCAGATCTGGATGCTCTCGTTGAACAATTGCCATCTCCGTTTCTAATCCTAGGGATTTTAATGGACATCATCCCTCTGGGAAGTGCTATTATTGATGGGAGGGGCCGATCTGTAGAGCGGATGCTCTCTGATCACAATCTTTCTCTTTTCAATACTGGTTCTTCCACTTACTTTCATGCACCTAGTCAGTCCTTTACCGCTATTGATCTCTCAGTTTGCTCCCCTTCATTATTTTCCCATTTTTCATGGAGGGTTGACAGTAATCCACTAGGCAGTGATCATTTTCCAATCCTTATAAGAGAGACTGGCCGTGGTCGATGCCACCCTACCCGCGTGCCCCGGTGGAAGCTGGATCAGGCAGACTGGTCCACTTTCACTGCTCTCGCAGAACTTGATCCTGCCATCGTAAATCAGCCATCAATAGACGACTGTGTAGCAGCGGTAACTGACTGTATTACACATGCAGCTGCTCAGTGTATTCCTAAAACCTCGACACGTTTTCCACGATATCCTCGTCCGTGGTGGAATCCTGCTTGCCACTTAGCACGGAAGGCTCAAAAGCGGGCCTGGGATACTTTTCGTAGATATCCCACACTTTCAAACCGGGTTGCTTTCCAACGGGCCCGTGCACATGCTAGGTGGGTAAGACGTCACAGCCAGAAGGAATCTTGGATTAAGTTCACAACCAGTATATCTTCTACCACTAGTTCCAAGATCATATGGGACAGGATTCGAAAGGTTAATGGACACTACAATTCTATCCCCCCTCTCGATCTTACTCTCTGATGGTCAGGAGGTGACTGATGTTCGGAACATCGCTAACACTCTAGGTGAAAGCTTTTGCCGGGTATCTAGCACTTCTGCTTGTTCCTCCACCTTCCTGGCCATCAAGACTCGGGCGGAGCGATCACCTCTTTCCTTTCGAACTAACTGTTTCTTTGACTATAATCGTCCTTTTACCCTGGTGGAACTAAAAAATGGCCCTTCATCGGTCTCCCAGTACGTCTGTTGGACCTGATGATATTCATTATGACATGCTGCACCATTTATCTCCTGCTTCTCTTAATGTCCTTCTGATTGTTTTCAACCGGATCTGGCAGAAGAATGTTTTTCCTGATGCTTGGCGCCAGGCTATTATTTTACCTTTCTCTAAGCCAGGGAAAGATCCCAAGATTCCTTCAAACTACCGTCCAATTGCTTTGACGAGCTGTCTCTGTAAGACATTAGAAAGGATGGTTAATGCTCGTCTTGTTTGGTTCCTTGAATCAAACAATCTCCTCTCGCCCACCCAGTGTGGGTTCCGTCGACAGCACTCCACCACAGACCACTTAATTCGTCTTGAAACATCTATCAGAGAAGCCTTTCTCAACCGCCAACATCTTGTATCAATATTCTTTGACATAGAGAAGGCTTACGACACAACATGGAGGTATGGCGTTTTGCGAGACCTCCATACATATGGGTTACGTGGCCATCTACCCATGTTTATTAAAAATTTTTTAATGGACAGGAGATTCCAGGTTCGTGTGGGTTCGACACTTTCCCGTTCTTTTGTACAGGAACTTGGAGTCCCTCAAGGATGTGTATTGAGTGTTACACTCTTCAGTATAAAGATAAATGCCATCACTGAACAACTCCCTCTCACTGTTGCGAATGGGCTGTATGTCGATGACTTTCACATCTCATGTCAGTCGTCAAACATGAGATATATTGAGCGGCAACTACAAACCGTTCTCAATTGTGTACGGAAGTGGACTATGGCGAACGGCTTTAATTTCTCTCTCTCCAAAACTGTGTGCATGCACTTTTGCCGTCGACGGGGTATTCACCCTGATTCTGAACTTCATATCGGTGGAGTTTTGCTGCCAGTTGTCCCGGAGACCAAGTTCTTGGGGCTTATCTTTGATCGTAAACTGACCTTTATACCACACTTAAAGCAGCTTCGGGTCAAATGCACAAGAGCACTGAACATCCTCCGTGTTCTCTCTTCTACCAGTTGGGGGGCAGATCGCTGTTCAATGTTAAAGGTATATCGTGCTCTTATTAGATCGAAACTCGATTATGGATCAATGGTCTATGGCTCTGCCAGACCCTCAGCCTTAAAGATGCTGGACCCCGTTCATCACCAAGGACTTCGACTCTGCACTGGGGCTTTCCGTACCTCTCCAGTTCAAAGTATATACATTGAATCTCATGAACCTTCTCTGCACCTTCGCCGTTTGCAATTGTCTTTACAATATACTTCGAAACTTCATTCCTTACCAAAGCATCCCACCTGGAAATGTGTTTTCCTTCCTCGGTGGGCAGTACTTTTTCAGAACAGACGATCTGTCATTGCTCCGTTTGGCCTTCGCATCCGGAAGCAATTGGATGAATTGGGTCTGTCCTTGGATAACATTGCATGTTCCACAGGTCGGCCCGTCCCACCATGGCTTATTACAGCCCCCAAATGTGACCTTTCTTTCAGTCACCTAAAAAAAGGCAGATACTCCGAATTGGAAGTACCGTCTTTTATTCAATGAATATCTTTCAAACAATTATTCAGTTCCTATTTATACGGATGGTTCCAAATCAGGTAATTCAGTGGGCTCTGCTATGGTTTGCTATGGATCAGTAGTTGCACGCAGAATCCCTTCTGCAGCTTCTGTGTTCACTGCTGAACTGTATGCCATATCTCTTGCCCTGGATCATATTGCAGCTGAGCAGTACTCCAACTGCACTATTTATACTGATTCGCTTAGTTCTATACTTGCCTTGGAATCGCTACACGTTGGCTCACATCCTATTCTCGCTGATATTCGTAACCGACTGGCCCGTTTCTCATTATCAGCTACTTCAATCCAGTTTTTCTGGATACCAGGCCATGTTGGTATTCGCGGGAACGAGCTTGCAGACATGGCAGCTAAATATGTCTGCTTCAGCACCATCACTCCTATGCCTGTTCCTTACATGGACTATGGTGTTATCTTCAAGGGTCGGCTCCGTGCCAGCTGGCAGTCCACTTGGAGTGAGCAACGTGACAACAAACTTTTTCAAATCAAACCCAAAATTGGACTTTGGCCATCTAGCTTCCGTAAAGTTCGGAAGGAGGAAGTTGTTCTTACTAGGCTACGCATTGGTCACAGTTTTTTAACTCATCATTTTCTTTTATCTG
The DNA here is from genome assembly GCF_004210375.1 of Tachypleus tridentatus. NCBI lineage: Eukaryota > Metazoa > Arthropoda > Merostomata > Xiphosura > Limulidae > Tachypleus > Tachypleus tridentatus. The sequence goes on along the minus strand of NC_134832.1, from coordinate 75,975,264 downwards.
GAACTGATGCACCAATGTGTAATTTGTGTAACACTCAAATCACTATCAGCCACGTTTTACTTTCTTGCCATCGTTACAATTCTCAACGACGGCAATATTTTAAACATATTTTTTCCCAGGGTCAATCTGTAACATTGGACAGAGTTATTGGTGATGGTGACTCTGTCCACCTTGATAATGTTTTTAATTTTTTAATGGCCATTAACCTTTTTAATCTCATTTAAGTGTTGCATGTTTATTCATTACACCTTTTTAATTGTGGTTCCTTTTTTACAGTTTTAATCTCTCTCATTCAATTTGACATTGGACAATAGCCAGAACATTAAATAACTCGACACCAGGACTGGAAAGGCCAACTTCAGGTGACTAACGCTCCTGTTTGAACTACTCGTTAGTCATCCTGGCGAGTTGTTATTATACTTTTACTGCATATCATTTCACACTTTTACTAATTAACTTTTAGTACTGGCCATATTGACTCATAACCCGGAACCAGGACTGGAAAGACCAACTTCAGGTGACTGACGGTGGTTTTTATACTTACCTGTTAGTCTTCCTGGCGGGTTACGATCATTACCATTCTGCTACAGGTAGTTCTTTACAACTTTGTTGACTGGATGTCAACATTGGTTTTTTACGCCATTTTCTGTCTTAATTGCCGTTTTGCTTTTATCTTCAATTACTTCTACAAATTTTACTCCATTTACTTGACTTTATCCTTTTACTGGACATTTGGCTACTCATTATTACGATTTTGCGGAGTGTCTTTTAAAACTTTTACTTTCTTTTACATTTTGATAATAGCTGCTATGACACATAACCCAGAACCAGGACTGGAAAGGCCAACTTCAGGTGATTGACGGTGGTTCTTGAACTTACCTGTTAGTCTTCCTGGCGGGTTATGATCATTACCTTTTTGCTAGAGTAAATACCTTACAACTTCTTATACTCTACCTTTTATCTTAACATTGTAGACTAGGTGTCAACATTGGTTTTATACTTTTTTGTTTTACCTTCAGTTCCATTTATGTTTATTACTACATTTATTTATTTATTTATTTATTTATTTTTTTACATTTTTACCGAATGTCTGGCGCAGATAGCCTCGCTGCTTTGTGCCATAAAACACTAAATCAATCAATCAATCAATCAAAAAGTTGTCAAAGTGCTAAAAAAATGAGAATCTGTAGGGGAAAGATTTGGGGAATAAGGTGGATGAGGCAAAACCTCGATTCACAGTTCATTCAATTCTTGGAGCGTCATATTTGACAGGTCTCATAACACCTATTTTGTTGATTTTCAATCGGCTCATGCGGAACCCACTTGTCCAACTTTTTCGTCTTTCCAATCGCACTCAGGTGGTCGGCAATGCTTGATTTTCTTGTACCTAGCTTTTCTGAAAACTCACATACTGTTGTGCGAGGGTCATCTCAACTGCTTCCTTTCATGTTTTCGTCTAAGAATAGCTTCCTTCCACGACCTTCGTGGTTTTTAAGACTTTCATCTCCATGTCGAAAGCTTTAGAACCAACACTGAACTATACGCTCAGTAACAGATTCATGGCCGAATGCCTGGTTGATGTTCTGTGTAGTTTCGATAGATTTTCGTCCAAGTTTGAAGTCGTAGAGGAAAGTCAGACAAAAGTTCTTCTTGTCCATGCTGCTTTGGAGGTTGCGAAAATTACTCTGAGTAGAGATGAAACAGCAGACAATTAAGACACTGTAAGCGACTAACGTTGGATTAAACCAACCAACCAACGATAAGTTACTCAATATTCAGCTTGTAAATGTCATCGTGAGAATTTCGACATTTATTTCTGGACAACCTAATATTTGTTTCATCTGCAAATATCTTCTTACAAATTCTGTATTTTTCTTCTTTACCTTTGTTTTTTCTCCTATTTGCTGCATGATTAATCTTCTTCTTTCTGTAGCTGACATGTTTCCCAATCTTCCTTTGATTTTATACATACTATCAAACCTTTTTTTGTAACATCATATTAGTCACAATATATAGACTTTTCAATAATAACCTAATCTTGTTGTAAGTTTTGCTCACTTTATTATTACCGGTTTTTTAATACCTTTTATATTTTAAAATTGTTCTGGTTTTGTTTCCAACAACTGTCATCCCACTTATTTCAGAATCTCCATTCCTTGCAAACATTATCTTAACCTTTCCTCTCTGTCAATTTCTTTTATTGTTTCTTATTTTTTTTTGTAATTACTTTCAAAGAATGTATTGAACGCCTTCCTTCCTTTCTCTTAAATGAGGCCCAACATGACCAGGTGGTTAGGGCGCTCGACTCATAACCCGAGAGTGGCGGGTTTGAATCCTGTCACACCAAACATGCTTGCCTTTTCCGCCGTGGGACGTTAAATTTTTACGGTCAATCCCACTATTCATTAGTAAAAGAATAGCCCAAGAGATGGTGATGACTAGCTGTCTTCCCTCTAGTCTTACACTGCTAAATTAGGGACGGTTAGCGCAGACAGTCCTCGTGTATCTTTGGGCGAAATTAAAAACAAACAAATATACTTAAATGTGGCAAAAATATATTCAGGTTATTATTTTTAGTTGTAGTAGTTGCATTAATTTCCTTTTAACTCCATCTGTCAAGTGTAATAGGATTTTTTTCTAAGCCTAACGCCTATTTTATATATTTTGCTTGTAATCTCAAGCCCTGTCCCCCTTTTGCTTTATTAATTGCACTGCAAAAAGTTCTTCAGGCATTCTTGCAATATATTTAATCGAAGTGGATTTGGGTTTTTTGGAATTAATACAAAGCTACACAATGGGCTATCTGTACTCTACCCACCACGAGTGTCGAAATCAAATTTCAAGCGTTGTGAGTCCACAAATATACCGCTGTGTCGCACGGGGCTTAATAAAAGTGTTCTTTGGTATTTTACAAAGATATTTCTAATACAATCTCATAAAGTTTCATTGGAAGTAATGTTTGACTTGTCATGTTTTGCTCTATCAAGTTCCAAATATGCTTAACTGGGTTGAAATCGGGGCTCTTTTTGGGCCATTACATCATTTTAATGATTCCAGCAGCTTTTTTCTTAGCTAAGTAATTTCTGCATAGGTAAGACGAATGTTTTTGGTCATTATTTTCTTGGTAGTACAATCCTTTACCAATAATATGCAAATAACTGGGTATACCGTGGTGGATCTATAGCTGATGGTACGTGCGCTGGTCCATTATTCCTTCTATTTTGCAAATATCTCCTGTCGCCTCAGTAAAGAAACACCCCGAACCATCACACTGCCTCCCTCATGATTCATGGTAAGTGCTACACACTGAAGTATATTTCATCTTTCTTCCGCCGAAGTCCAATCTACGTTTCAAACTAAATATTTCTAACTTGGATTCATCTGTCCATAATACTCTTTATACAATCATCACTGGTTCAGCTTTTGTACTTTTTAGCTAATTGTAATCTCTTGACAATATTTTTATACTAAAGTAAAGGTTTTTTTACTACTACACGACCAAATATTCCATTATCATTGTGTCTTCTTGATACAGTATATCTGGACATTTTTATGTCATCTGGCACATTGTCGTTTATCTCATGCTTCAGTTCAGTGACAATTTTCTTTCTATTCCGAAGGCTGCATAAACGAATATACTTAACATCAACATCATTGAGTTTAGGTGTTCTGCTTCTTCCTTTCCGATTTTCAAATTTACCTCTCTGTCTCATGATCTTCGGTGTACTTCACAGTGTTCGGGGAGCATTTCTAGACTGCAGCAATTTGTCAGAGTCCAACTAGCATCACGTAAAGCTTTTATGTGAACTCTCTTCAATACTGTCAATTTTCTCTGGTTTTTAGACGTGGCATGGCAATAAAATATATAATATTAAACATTATCTTATTTAGGTTTTATTTGTGGAGTGCTATTAAATTGATTTATTATAGTATATACCGGTATCTTATACCAGTTTCTTTCTGTATAGTTATGACACTGCTTGGGGTACCATAAAAGCTATTACAGATCCTAAACTTGGTCAGTGTGTTCATTCAAGTAGAACCCTTATGACATACATTTAATACAAGTATGTGGGAATTCTTGTAATGGCATGGACGAATTAGCCCCTTAGAATGAAAGGAATGACAAAATATTCTCTAGTTCTGACACTTTTGTACAGTACTGTAAGTATGTGTGTTGTTTACCATATCTGATATTTTCCCAAATATTAATACTTTCACAGTTTTCAATATGCAGCTGTTCTATCTATAGAAAGAGTGCATACGCCTTTAATCTTTTTCTAGCACCTGTTTAGCTACTCTGGTGTTTAAAATAAATATATTACAGTGGCGCAGGAAGTGAGGGGGATCCTCAACTTTTCAATCTATTTCAGTAAAAATGTATCAAAATTAAGACATTTTCTCTCAGGAAAAGCAGGAGATTGCATAACATATAGTCCAAGCCAAAGAGTTCTCAGAGTCCAAAGTCTAGCCTACACCTGAACATAATGAGTGCACCTGTTGCGGACGTCTCCTGTCATTGCTCGGTCAAATAAACTTTTATTTCCTCATTCTCTAGTGGCGTATCCTTACAGAAATCCTGTTCGACTTTCTTTCGTTTTTCACTCCAACAATTCATAAAGCCTTCTTGTCACCATTTGAGTTGTTGGTTTATATGAACCATTGGCCCGGCATGGCCAGGTAGTCAAGGCTCGTAATCCGAGTGTCGCGGGTTCGAATCCCCGTGCCCTTTCAGTCGTGGGGGTGTTATTTATAATGTGACGGTCAATTCGTTAATAAAAGAGTAGCCCAAGAGTTGGCTGTGGGTGGTGATGACTAGCTGCCTTTCCTCTAGTCTTACACTGCTAAATTAGGAACGGCGAGTGCAGAAATTCAAAAGAAGCGAACGATGTGAACCATTTATTAATGACACGAGATATATTTGAATATAACATAGTGGTAAATACTTGAATAATTTAGTAGCAGACCAGCCACTTGTAACGTCAAAACTTTAACTATTGTGTTGTAATTTTAACTCCAAACTTTACATGTTGCAAATGGTTTTGAAATGAATAATAATAATAGATGGCGCTAGAGGGGTGTTCTGCGGTAAAACATTGAGTATTAGAGGGCATCGAAGAATGTGATAAATTATTGAGAAAAAATATAGGAATGGCAGTTGATTATGATGTACATATTAAAAAGTACAAGTTTAATGTATTTCATATAATATACGTAGAATCGTTAACTGTTCACGCATGTATTACAATTACAATTTGTAAGCCAGCAAAGTACATTACAGTATTTTTACTATATGGTTGTTTTTGATCCAGTTTTAGCCCATTTATATGTACTAGTCTAATACAAACCTTTAAAAATGTAATACTTAAACTAATATCCGGCTTTATAATTTTCAAATTCAATAACTATAATTCCACTTATTTCCCACTTCAAGTTCACAAAATGTTGATATGATTGAATTTCTGGCCAGGTGGATGTTGATTTACAAACGAGTATGTGTAGGTATATGTGTACATATTTACTCTTTGATTGATTTGAAACACATATTTTTTTTACACATCCAAGTAATGTGTTGTACATAATATCCCTACATTTTTCACATTTTTATGTATACACAATGTTAGTATGTTTTCACAAGACCGTATTTTATTGTTTATAAACAATACTCACATTTTCAAAAACAAGTTATTTCGCAAATGTTGTTGTAACGGTTTCTGTTGTTGGACGACCCGTTCTTTATATTTCGCCCCCAATGGCACAGTGGTAGTCTGCAGACATACAACGCTAGAAAACGGGTTTCAATACCTGTGGTGGGTGGAGCATAGATAGACACTTCTCTATCTTTGTACTTAACTTCAATAAGAACGAGGAATCCAGGATCTGGTTCACTTACTAATTACAAAAGCATTTTATTTCTTAACTTCATTTTCTACAACTTTATATGCTAGCTTTTTAATCGTTCGCAAACGGCGTAAGATCATAGTATATGTTAATATAATAAGTTTACTTTTATACTTGTACCTGATGAAACGTTGTACGTGTAATACAATACAGTGTTGAAATTGTAATAAAGTTTTCATTAATACACATTAATGCTGTCTACAAACCTATCAGATTCACTTATTTTCCAACTTCTCTCATACCTTTAATACTTCGCTGAAGCACAAACTTGATATTTACAAAACTGAAGTAACAAACTTACTAGTTAGTTATTATTGGTTACTAATCAAATGACTAACAGAAATCAATGGTATATTTATGTTGCCCAGTCGTTTCCTGAAGTTTCAAAAAAATTCCAGTCGATAATGCATGCGCTCGTCACGTGATTCATTACACCTTCTAGCCGAAACAATACAAATGTCTAAATTAAAAACCAAAAGGAAGATTTACCCTACAACTATATACAAAGTGGACAAAAGTTACTCTACAGCTGTTTAGTTTAGAAAATGATCATTTTTAGAACTAAAAATAATTAAATCAGTCTCAACTGTGTTCTAACTATATCCTTTAGTAAGAGTCGTATAATACCAAGTGTATAGTAATTTTGTCACATCTTGTGTATTCGATTATGTATACTTTTGTTTTAACAAGACAAAAGTAATTTGTTATGTTTCTGACTTCAATAACGAAAACAGGAGGCTATCTCTTCTTAAACTAATATTTGATTGATTGATTTTGTCAGTAAAGTATCATGAAACAAACATAAGTTTGGTTTGCAAGTTTATCTTTATGCCTCTTCATTACATTTATACAACGTATTCTACCATCTGGTGAAAATGTATGCAAAGTGTATGTGCTCTTACACTATATAGAGATCATTTTAGTTAAATGCGTTAACCCAAAGAATATGAGGTTGACAAAAACCCTCTATTCTATAAAGTTATATTTATATTCAGTTACCTTATCGTGAACATTATAGAACTTCAGCTAATATCAAATGCACTTGTATATATATACATACGAGTGATAAGCTATCAGTTTGTAAAGAAGAGAAGGGTCATTACTAACTTGGTGTATAAGGTGTCAAGAGACGCGGGTGATTCTAAACTAGGCTAGTAAATGTTTTTGAGAACTGATAATCAACGTACGAGATAGAAATTGAATGGTTTATTTGACATGCAGTTGGCAAAAAGACGACCATATTAATAAGTTTGGGAATGGACTGTTTGCTCAGTGCGACCATGTGCCGCATTAAGTACTGGCAGGAAATTATAGGAGAAGTGATAGGCGGTGGTCTTTCTTTGTCGTTAAAATTTCGTCGAGAGATAATGACATCACACCTACAGCTCGAGCACTGCCCACTTGAAGACAAGTGTCCGGATGCAGTGTCAAAATATCTTATCTTTCCCTGTTATGGTGACTGCAAACAAAAAGAGACACAATTAGTGATTAATGTTTAGGTTTGTGTATAAACCAATCCATCAATGTGTGTGTATACAAAGACTATATAAACGCGATACTGAAGCTTCTTCCTCTGCCATAATGATGTTTAATTCGTTAAATTAAGCCACAAGCTTTATGAGGGAGTGAGAACTGAAGTGGGTCATCAACAGTAAATTTAATATAACGGCTATTCGTTTATTTACTGACTAATATTAAAAGATATATAGATGGCGTACCGCTTTATATACGAATTTGGTCACCTTACACTTTACATCTTTCACGCGGATTTTTTTTCTTTTACTTTCTTTGTGTATCTGTTTTGTTTAATTTACAGCTGTATGTGTGTATTATATTAAAATCTGGTGTTATGCTTCTTCTCACCCTGAGTCGTACAAGTTGGTTATTTCTTAATTTACAGCTGTATGTGTGTATTATATTAAAATCTGGTGTTATGCTTCTTCTCACCCTGAGTCGTACAAGTTGGTTATTTCTTAATTTACAGCTGTATGTGTGTATTATATTAAAATCTGGTGTTATGCTTCTTCTCACCCTGCGTCGTACAAGTTGGTTATTTCTTAATTTACATCTGTATGTGTGTATTATATTAAAATCTGGTGTTATGCTTCTTCTCACCCTGAGTCGTACAAGTTGGTTATTTCTTGTACTCGTGCTTTTCTAAATATGGATGTTCAATTTGGTTAACTCTAACCAAAAGATAAAATACGTTTATGAATTCGAAACAAATTTTGTAATAATGTTTCATACTGTGATAAATACCATTAGGAAAATCGTTTAAAATCCATATATCTCTATCATCTCATTGTTTTTTGCTTACAATATTTATCATATCCATAATGGTAATGTCTACTTCCTCTTTGTTCTTGTTTCTTAATTAGTTGAGTTTTTGGCAATTATTTAGTAATATATTAACAGAAACAGTAGTGTAATGAGGTTAACTACAGCTCTAGCTAGGTTCACACTTTTTTATGTGCCTCCTCTTTCTCGAATGACTGACCAGAAAGATTATTCACCAACACAGAAACACCAATAAATTAGAGTGTAATGAAACAGATAGAACTCTGTTGTGTTATTAAGCTTATTTCGAACATAGTTTTTAAAATGTTGCTCTTGAAAGCTTATTGGTTTAAACGCCCCTAAATACAAAAACAAAAATTAGTGTAGATTGCATATTATAACAAAGTAAACATCTTTTTAGACGAATTTAATTGAATAAAAATGTATTTAATGACAGAAGTAAAGCAGTTTGTAAAAGTCTATATATAACTTAGCAATGAACAGTTTTACATCCTCAAGTTATTACATATCATCAACACTCTTAACGTATTTACCACGTGGGTAGCACATTCCCATTTTACTACTGCATGTTGGAAAGTAAATCGTCCCTGTAGGTTCCAGCAATGCCACTGCATGTTGAGAAGTACATTGCGTCCGTACATTCCAATGTTGCCACTATATGTTGGGAAGTACACTGTATCTATATGTTACAGTGTAGCCACTGTATCGTGAGAAGTACATCGTATTTACGCATAGTGTCGTGACATAACCATGGGAAGTACGCCATATGTACAAAATGGTTATTACTTTCTCATGGGAAGCACACGTCAGTGTCCAATGTTGTCATCTTATCATGGGAAGCACACGTTAGTGTCCAATGTTGTCACCTTATCATGAGAAGCACATATTTACATAACTCAATATTGTAACGGCATCGCAGCAATTACATCATCTTATAAAATATAAACTTGAAACATTGACAAAACTTTGTGTGTCTGTGTTCACTTATAACTGTCGAATCGCTAGACCGATTGACACCAAATATATACCTGGCGAATGGCATAGGAGGGTTGAAGTTCGGATCTGTGAACCTCATGTCATCCCCTGTGGCTCTAAATGTATTCCTAGTGCGTTGAGAGGGTACTTCAGTTGGTATCTACATACAGTGTTGTTATTCCATGGCGGGAAGCACACGTCAGGTCTACATATTCCTGTCTCATGGAAAATACATGATTTGTACAAACAGTGTTTTATTGCATCATATGATGCACAAATTACATCTATATGTAGTGTTTTTTCTGCAGCAAGAAAGGCACACATAATATCAACGTATCACATCAAAAGTACATATTCTGTTGTCTGTTTATGGTGGAAAACATCATGCCTAATTAGTGTTTAATTGATACTTAACCTCCGATTAGAACAAGCTTTACATTTAGAGCGAAATAACAAATCAACCTGGCATACGACATAATTAACTAAACATGCTTTTATTATGTTTTTGCTGATAAAGATTAGAATGCGTTGTTTTATCATTTGCGTCGCTTGTGACGCTGTTTTCGACTGTAAACTCAAATATAGAACATGGATCGATCAGCTCAAGAACGTTTACCTCAGTCTTAAATATAAATATTAAGCTAACAATGCCAAAACATTCTCTATAATAAAAATATAATAACAATATAATAAAATTAAAAGTAATAGTATTCGAAATTTCTAATAATATAAATAAATAGATAATAATAGTATTCTTGACCTTGGAAGTACCGAAGCACTAGCTGTTTGTTTGAACTACTGTTACTTTTTTCTGTGGAGTACGTTATAAAGTGCTGTTGGTTTATTCTGGGAAGCACGTCATTTCTATATAGAGATTGTCGCTTTATCTAAGGGATATATTATAACTATGTAGTGTTGTCAATTTATAGTTGAAAGTACATAATACCTTTTGCGTATTTCGACTGTTAGCTTCTAGTTGCAGCTTATACAAAACGATATTTATATAAAAATGATAACAATCAATATCATTACTAGAAGCTACACTTTAGTGATACTTCTGCATTTCCATTCATTACTTTAATTGATTCAGTGAATAAAGACGTTGTACAGAGATTGAGAAGTTTAATAACTTTTGCCCTTAAAGAAATGCTCCACGTGCATACATTACATTTTCAAATGCAATTCACACAGATATATTCATAACAACTGAAAAGACGGGCACGTCTTAAGCTGTTTAGAAAATGTGAATCCCTTGTATGAAGTTAAGCTTTTAAAACTTCTGAAGACAAAAACAGGTTACAGTGTTTGATGGATTACACATATACTGAGGATCGCGGGTTTGAATTTCAGTCCCACCAAACATGCTTGTCCTTTCACTCGTGGCGACTTTATAAAGATACGGTCAATCCCACTATTAGTTGGTGGGTGGTGATGACTAACTATCTTTCTTCTAGTGTTGTGAAGCTGTGAGTTATTTCAGACTGCAACATGCAAGAACAAACGTAATTAACTTATTTACACGGTCAGCCTCAACTAGAGAATTACAAACGTGCACGTGTAGATAATCATTCCAAACAAACTCCATCACAGAAAGACATTTAACAAACACTATTTCTGACGAGAAAAGAAATCAAGTAACTTCAAAGGATTCATTTGGTTATGAAGTCATATCTTATAAGCAGATGCTACAGTACAGGGATGCCCAAACATTATAGGACTCTAATACTCTGCATTCACAGCTGAAGCTGTCATATCACCATAACGAAGCTATGAAGATTTTGTTTTCCCAAACTCTCTAGTCCAATTAGCGAGTTTTGTACTTAATGAACGGTGTAATTTTATACTAATGTGGACACAATACACGCCTAAAATTGATACGCAAATACTCTTTGAGTAGGAAACCTAATACCATATCATGGAATTCACTAGTTGAAAGGCACTTATAGGACCTGTGTGACTTCCTGTAATAACCAGGCACGTGCGTTTACTCTACTCCAGAAAAACAACGTTCTCACGCCACTCTTGGCCTCGGTAAAGAAATCAGCTGCGGCCATAATCAGTAGTGTAACACACAGAGTTATTTTCTACACTTTTCTGTTTTCTATAACCTTCTTTCTCTTTTGTTTTATGGCTGAAAAATATTGCTATTAATGTAAGATTTAGAAATAAAATTTGACATGTAGCTAAATATAGTAAAAACTATGGAGTCTGCAGTTTGCTTATTTTTCTACAACTATTCAGTTGGTTGTAATAAATAAACTGTTATACATAATGGTGGTAAAGTTTTAAGTGACGAATAATATTCAAGCTACACAAAAACGTTCTACGTATATTTAACAGTCATGGTTGAATCAGCCACAGATGCAGGTGTTTATCACAAGTCCTAGTTGTGCGAGTTGACGACAATCTGTGAGGCCTGTCAGTAAATGAACCTTATCTCTCGTTCTCCACTATCGCTCTATCAAATTATGTGAGAAAAACAAACATCTTTCTAAAATGTTCGATCTGTTTTTTTTATATAAATATGCACTACTTGAACAAGGATGCCCCCCTCCTCCAAGTGAAGCCATGAAACCGTGCCATAAATATAGTTCCTTATTAAACAAGGTGAACCTTACTCCCTACGACATCATACATGAAACTGCGCAAAATTGAAAAGTGAACATTTTATAGAATCGCATGTTCACTCCACAGGGACTCTCTATATAGTACTAAATAATGTAAGAAATTAAATTAACCTTAAACTTATTACTTCAGTACATGGTTATTCTACAATTAGTGATTTGAAAATTATCTAATTATTTTTATTAATGTTGTTGGATTATCTGTTGTTGGGTATACCATAGGTATCGAAACCCGGTTTTCATTTTTATTAATATTTAGTTAACTCTTAAATCAGAATATACTGTGAGAGGAATTTGGATGTTCTAAAATAGTTCTGTACAAATATTTTACATAAATATATCCCCAATGGCTTAGTTGAAAACGTGAAGCTAGGATTATTACGCTTAAAACCGGGTTTCGATACCTGTGATGGGCACAGCACAAATAGCCCATTGTTTAGATTTAACCAAACAAGTTGTATAATTGGTTGCGCCGGAAAATTACGCATAATTTTATTTCAAAATAATGTTATAAAAATAAACATGATTAGGCTACATTTCGAAAATCTGGATCTTAAACATTTAAAACTTAGAAACCAGCGTGATTAAACGAGTCAAGAGAACTTTTACTATTTAATAAAATAAAAACATATATACTGTGATTATTTTGCCTATAGTTAGTAGACTATTAACTAACATCAATTATACTTACAATTTTAAAATACGGAGTTGATTAATTATGCGACTTACGACAAGAACCGCAGAATGACACAAACTGGTAAGTGAAAAAGACAATGACCAGTGAAACATGCTACAATTAGTTTAAGAGCCTGTAAACATAATTAAATACTTTATTTAGAATATTACATAGTTTAGCAGGCTGTATGTGTATATATTGCTAATTATTTCACTTTTTAATCAAAAGTATTATTTATTCTACTTAGTTTTCTTTACGATAAAATTTACGATTCACGAATATGTAGTTTAACCTCTCATCAACAATCCTACGCAGAGTAAACTAGAGCCTTAAAATAATCAATTTTTAGATTTTGTAATCTAATATCTAGGTTTTATATGGTAGTCTAAATAAGCCAAATGTGTAAATTATATATTAAAGAAGTAAACCCCAAGTTCATTATACTGGTTTTCTATATTTTAATAATAAAACGCCATCATCATCCTATTTCTCACAGGGTTTTGTATTTGTATTATGATAAGCACATAAACCATTAACTCTATTGTAATATATTTTGTTTTGTATCTCAATGTTTTCATGAATTAAGTTATTCTACGTTTAGATATACATATAAATATGTGCTTAATTTGTTTTCTGTGCAGATAAAAGAAAATTGTTATGAACTATCTAGATGCGTATGTTATGTTTTCTGTATATTTACGTGTATTAATTTATCTTGCATTTAATTATATGTATATATATATATATATATATGAAGATATGAAAAGTACTCTATGCTCTGTTTTTTAAAACGTGTCGTATTTCGTAAAAGACATACGTTTTAGCGCATATATTTTGAAACCTTTCACTTTATTTGAAAAAAATAAGCTATTTGTTTAGAAATTGCATAAATTATGTTAATGCATATAATTAGACAAAGTAATTTATACCGTACTTATACAGCTAAAATCTTTAGAAAGTGAAATCTATTGTTCTACTAAACACCACCTTCGTCACACTACCATTGGTTCCCTTATAATTACTGTATTTTATTTTGCATGTGAATCGCTCGTGTTTTAGCCACAAAAACTATACTTTCATGTAATACTGTGCTATTCCTTTTACGATATTAATTTTCTTCGCGAGTTTTTATTTATTTATTTATTTCCAATGTTTATTTGAAATTACCTTTCAACCTTTATCTCGTCGATCTCTATTGCTCAAGTTCTTCTTGAAGGTAGATTGTTCTGTTTCACCTTTAAACCGTATTTGTGTGACGTTATTGGACAATATATAGCTACCTCTCATTTTTACAAAATCAAAGGTACAATGAAAACATGTGCTGATAAACTCTTAGAAAGAATCAAAAGACCTATATACCTGTTGCTATAAACAGACAGATACTTCGTTTTGTGTGTTTATTTGATTGAATTAGAACATCTTATAGTAGTTCAGTAGTGAGAGCATTCGTTACAAAAATAATTCTCTCTGAGTATTGGGTGGTAAGTATATTTAGGATTAAGCACAAAGCTATACCATGAGTTATCTTTATGTCTGCCCATCACGGGTGTCGAAACACGGTTTCTAGCGGTGTGTTTGGTTTGTTATGAATTTCGCTCAAAGCTACTCGTGGGCTATCTGCGCTAAAATTTGTTTGTTTTTTAATTTCGCGCAAAGCTATACGAGGGCTATCTGCTCTAGCCGTCCCTAATTTAGCAGTGTAAGACTAGAGGGAAGACAGCTAGTCATCACCACCCAACGCCAACTCTTGGGCTACTCTTTTACCAATGAATAGTGGGATTGATCGTCACATTATAAAGTCCCCACGGCTGAAAGGGCGAGCATATTTGGCATGACAGAGATTCGAACCCGCCACTCTAACCACCTGGCCATGCTGGAATTCTGGGTGGTAAGAGTCAACACTTTATGGTCTCTATAAAATTGAACTATATTTTATTTAAATCTGAGGGACTGCTGTTCAGTTTTTAAAAAAGATAAAGGCGTAATTGAATATTTTGTTCATAGAAAATTTAATTGTTCTGCAAACAACATAATTTATTAATTTTTACTTTCGAATTATGGTACAAATAAATTTTGGACAAGGACTCGTTAATTTTCACTTGGTGTTTTAAAAACTACAAGAATCTATTAGCAGCTTTAAGTAACGAGTTAAAATTAATAAAAGGTTCGTTAACTTACTTTTCCGCTTAATTCACTACTAAATCGCAAAAAAGAAACAAATGTTCATATTATAACTCAGCGTGTAAGCATTTTGTTAGATCATAAAATTTAATTTAAAATCTAATAATAAAGTTATTAAATTCTTCTCAACTGTTGTTAAATCGACACGTTTCCAATATGATATTAAAAAGAAAGAGAGAGAGAATAGTGCAAAACAATTTACACCTTATCACAATATTTGAGACACCTTATCTTTCATCCTATGTGATTTGGATATTTTCCACCAGGTTGTGCAACCGAGCACAAGACATACTAGAAGTATTTTTATATACCGAATTTGTGTCTCTTCCACTGATTTTGACTGTTTATATTTGTATAATTTTGCGTATACAGGCTCAAAACCGAAGTAGAACATTACTATTTTTAAATCTTCTATGATAATTCTTACGAAATGTAAACAACCAGATAAGAATTAATTGGTGCCGCAACCTCATTAAGTAATCAGGCGCAATCTGAAGATGGCGAGTTCGAATCCCTGTCCTACTAAACATGGTTGCCTTTTCAGCCGTGGAGACATTATAATGTTACATTACTGGCTTCCTCACATGTCTATCGAAAGCCGGATGTTTGAATAATATTTCAGCTTTCATCAATATACCTTTTCTTTTGTTAATTTTGGAATAGTATTTTGTGACTATTTTGCAATGAAGTAACATTTTATTATTTCAAATCCTAGTTCTATTTGTTTTACCAGTAATTTCGGGCTTTAATTCTCCATGTAAAGTCGAGACAATTTTGTTTCTATATAATCAAGTGATGTCCTCTTCCGTCTATATCTTGTTTGTATCTAGGTATACGTAGTTTGTTTGTTTTTTATTTAGCGATAGATCTTTCCTTATAGTTGTTTGTTTAATTTTTTGTAAGACGACACATATGGGTTACTAGGTTATAAAATACATTCTAAAGCTTTATAAATTTCACACAGATGAATAATAAAATAGGTAGAAAAAGAGCGTGAAGGTTGCTTTGCTCTGTCAGATGATAATAAAATTATAGTTATTGATAGAATCAGGTAGGTACTAGACCAGTTTGAGAAAGATGATGAAAGAACATAAAGAAACTTCGTTTTATCTGTTCGTCGATTTTCGACTTTTGGACACTCCGGATACCTAAAAAGTGTCATATACACCAGAGATAGAGCGACTATGCTAGGTAGCCCTTGATATCTAGAATTTGTAGAGAAGAAAATCCAAATGATATTTCTATGTTTCTTTAATAGGACGTCCACGCCATCCCTACACAAATAGACTACTACCATACTCTCTGATATTTCAAAATTATCTTTTGATGTTTTTGTAAATTGCTATAAATTTTAAAATATTCTTAAAGTCAGATTTAAATTGTTTTTCATCGGAAAGATAACTCAATATTCTGACTAACGAGTAATATTATTGAAAAATTAGACATTAAACATTTTTAGATGAATGACTATTTGGAAGGTGTCGGCGATACTCGATGAAATCGAAAACACAAAAGCAAACCTTTGGTAACAAAAATAGTGATTATCCTGTTATGAGAGATGTAGAATTGCGTGTAGAGAAATAAAAATAATTAGATTTTAGAAATCAGTCCTATGGATCGTTCATGAGAGCAGAGAAAACTTTAGTCGATATCGATTGAAGTTACCGTGATCGTCTGCTTTGTTTTTTTATTATTGATGTACAGTAACCAAAGCGACCTCATCAAGATCCCTACGTTTGGAGTTCTGTAATCAATTTTAACTGTCAACAAAACCACACTACAAGTTTGAACTGTCTATTTTATCTCTCATTTTATCGTGAATTGATCACTATTTAATTATTTTTTCGTATAATGATGACTAGTCTAGGTTACTCTCGCAAAGCTTTGAAGTTAACACCAACGTACTTGCTCTCTAAGTAAGCCATCATATCTTATGTTTAGAAACTAAACAAAACATAAGTAATGTGTTTTAGCAGCTGATATTTCTGGCACTATTTATCATCTTTCCATGTGTGTTCTTAATTACTTCCAACAATGATTTCGTTATTTACGTTTACATTTATGCATTCAGTCGTGCGTGTATTATTTAGAAATAGTTTTGATTTTAGCAAACTTCAGACGAATGCTTGTGTTTTAAATTCTAAAAACATGTTTATTTGTAAAATTTAGATTTTAATAAATTAGATAGCTTATAGAATTGAGTAATTGACACGTAATCTACGTGTATTTTATTAGTGTGTCTTAATTTGTCTGAATTATTAATTTGTGTGTTTTCACCATTACCCCTTTTCTCATTTCAAATTCGTGTATGTGTATCGGTAACCTTTCGAATCTTAGGTAAGAACCTTCCGGTATCCATCTACTAAGAAACAATGATGTTCCTTCACAAAGCTTTTGTGTAAAACACGTATCGGACCACGCCTTATTTATCGTTTTGACTATGAGGTTCTTCGCGTAATGGGCGGAGCAACATGAACGCACAGAAATCTTTGCTTATTTCGCATTCCCGCGCAGACAGCGTATCCAGTGGCGACAGTAATATCAAAAACCGAGCTGAGACAATTACATACAACACATAGTTATATATCACATGAGCATCAAACTGAAATATGTCAATGTCAATGGTTCGAAGATTAACGCCAACATTAGTTGAAAAGAAATTCTGTTCGCATATAAACTGTATTAAACAGATTCTAGTGAATGACGTCACGGAATCCGTTGAAAACATGCGCGTGAAATAACCTATCTAGTTAGGCCTTGCTTATATTGATTTTTGTCGTAGCAATGGCGACAACATAGAGCAAACAGCAAAGAAGTAGAGAAGACACTAAAGCTTTTAAAAATTAGATATTGATAGTTTTGTTTCAAGCAATAACATTACTACTTATTAGATCTATTATAACATAAGTATAACATTACTGTTTAGTATAAACAGTATAACATGAGTATGTTATTATTATTTAGCAGGTTAACAACATAAGTATAACATTAGTGTTTAGTATAAACAGTATAACATAAGTATGTCATTATTATTCAGCAGGTTTACAACATAAGTATAACATTACTGTTTAGTACACCTATGAGAACATAAATATATAGTGACTAGTTAATAACCTTAAAATATCAATATTTATTAGACTTACTATAGTAAAACTATTAAATTACTATTTAGTAGTTCAACTATAATATAAATATACCATTACTATACATAATAGATATACCATGAAATAGGTATATTTTTACTATTTAGTAGATCTGTTGTAACATAACTGAAACATTAAGTAGGTTTATAATGATGCTAGTACAACCCCACTGCGTTGTAGGTCTACTCTAACACAATCCCAGCGTTTTTATTTTTTTACCTATTCTATTCAACACAAATACAACATTGTTATCTGTTATATTTACCATAACGCAAGTACAGCATTGTTATTTGTTATCTTTACTATAACACAAGTACAACATTTTTGTTACCTTTATTATAAAACCTATACGATACTGTTTACTGTTACTTTTACTATAACACAAATAGGGCAACATTATATGCTAAACTTACTATAACACAAATATAACATTATTATTTGCTACATTTCTGTACAATACAACATTATTTAGTTGTTAATCTTTTTATTTATTGAATTTCGCAATTTAGTGAGGTAAATAAATTTAAACCTTAAATAACCAGTCAGAGTTGATGACCGTCACAATCAGTTGCCAACTATTATTCAGCCTATTAACTGGTAATTTAAAATTTGGAAACAGCTTGAATGGGTAATGAAAGAACCTATTATAAACATAAAACGTTTCGACAAAATTATATTTTCATTAAGTACATGTAACTACGTAGACACAGGAATATATATACAGACAAAGAAGTCACATGACCTGAGATTGCCTAACAGGTAAAGGTATCTTGGTACCCCAAAGCGTTGGTTTAAAGTAGAGCTCTTTTGTTATATTAAGATGGCTTCCTTTATTTTGCGTTTGTAGATGTTTGGCTTTTGTTTAAAATTACAATCTTTTGTAGAGATATGTTGTGGTTTTGGAGCTGCAATGATGGTAAACTTGAGTTTTTGGTTTTTTAAAGTTCGGGAATTTGGTTTCCATTATTTTTCCGGTTTCTTCAATGTAGAATTCTGGACAGTTATTGCACGTTGTTTTATAAATGGCGTTGATATTGTGTGATTCTATAAATTTTATTTAGTAATGATGTTAGTTTAGGGCCGGGTTTTGAGTGAATTTGAAGTCAACAGAAATTTTCTGTTTAATTGCAAGTTTTCTTCAAATCTTGATTATTTTTTAACTGCGTTCAAAGATAAATGGTGAACTACAGTATAATATTGTGTTGTTGTTGTTTGATGTACTGGTGTCCATTTTGTTTGTGAGATAAGTTTAAAGTTTTTGTTCTGGTTGTTATGTGGTCATTTGTTGGTGTAAATGAAGTGATTCCGTCATCTATGGAGTAAGTTCAGCAAAGCCTTAGAGCTGTGTTTATAAGGTTGTTTAGTTCAGCAAAGCCTTGGAGCTGTGTTTATAAGGTTGTTTAGTTCAGCAAAGCCTTGGAGCTGTGTTAAAAAGGTTGTCTAGTTCAGCAAAGCCTTGGAGCTGTGTTTATAAGGTTGTTTAGTTTATTGATTTTTCGTTCAGACTCACGAGCGGAACTCCAAGGGATGTAGAGACCTGTGTGAGTGATTTTTTGGTGAATTTTATTTTTTGTTTTTGAATTGTGTTTCGAAGATCTCACAATTTCGAGGTTAAGGAAAGATAACTGCTTGTTATTTTCGTGTTTAATAGTGAACTTACTGTTAGGGTGAATGGAGTTTATGTGCTCAAAGAAAGTGTGTGCATGTTCTGTAGAGTAGAAATAAAACTACCAAAGTTTCATGAACATATCTGTACCAGTATAGCGGAAGATAAAGTGCAAATTGTATGGCTTGTGTTTCGATCAGAGTAATAAATATGTTGGCGAGAACAGGTGAAACAGGATCGTCCATGTTTAAAGCATCTGTTTGAAAAAAATTTTGGTTGTTGAAAATGAAGTTGATTTTATTTGTAGTGAATTCTAAGAGAGAAACAAAAAGTGTACTGGGACATGAATTAAAGGATTGGAATCATTACGGTAGAGATCAAGTTTAATATTACAAATTTCTTTAACAGGAACTTTGACGAAAAGAGACACAACGTCAAAGCTAGCCATTACGGCTTTAGGGTTAAGACATCTTTAAATAAGGAACCTACAGATACTAGGTAAAATGTAAGAGCCCAGGCTACGTATTTGCCGTTGAACACGAAAATAACAAAGAGTTATTTTTCTCAGACTAGATATTATCCGATCTGACTCACAATTGAAAACCAAAATTCACCGAAAGGTCATTAATACAGACCTTTAGAATCCCTGGAATTCCTCCCATGAACTTCAACAAAATATCGATATACTAAAATACCTTATAAACACAGCGTCATGACTTTGTTCAATTGACTATATAGATGAAAGAATCACCTTTATAATGCACTCCTTCATTCACACAAACGAGTTTCTACACAACCATACGAATAAAAAACATCAAAACTCAATTCACAAACAACACTCATACTAATGCATCAAACAACAACACAACATTACACTGCAGTGTACTATTTATCCCTAAACTCACTTCAAAAATAAACAAATTCACTCAAAACCTGGCCCTAAACTAAAATCGTTACTAAATAAAAATTACACAGAATCGCGCAATACCAATGCCACATATAAAATAACATGCAATAACTGTTCACAATGCTACATCGAAAAACACCGGAAAAAGAATGGAAACCAGATTCACCGAACATTAAGAAAAAAAAATCGCTTACGTTTACCACCATTTGTAGCTCTAAAATCACAGTATACCTATAGGAAACACTAATTTTAAACAAAGAACCAAACATCAACAAATGTAAAATAAAGGAAGCCATCTTAATTTAACGAAAGAGTCCCAGTTTAAACCGAGATCCTGAGGTACCAAGATACCTTTATCAAGCTTTTAAGCAATCTCCGGTCATGTGATCTCTTTGTTCCGTCTGTATATATATATTACTGTGTCTATGTAACTTACATGAACCTAATGAAGATATAATCTTGTCGAAATGTTTTACATTTGCAAAAATTGCCCACTTCAGCCGTCTCTAAGCTTTAAATAACCAGCTAGTACGCTAAATAATAGTGAGCAATTAATTGTGACGGTATGTCACATGCTATCCAAACAGTTAAATTACTTTAGGTTACTAGTGATAAGTAGAGGGTTATACATAAAAACCATACAATACAACATTCTAGTTTTTTACCCTTACTATAATATAAATACAACATTATTAACTGTTACTTTTACTACAAGTGAAAATATCTTATTGCAAAACGATTTTAAATAAGCAAATCAACTGTTCACGCGACAAGAGTAGTAAAGTAGTGTTTTTCTAGAATGTATCAAAATTACATTTTACGTTCGTTAACATTTCTTGTAAAACTGATGCCACCAAAATTGACCACTTTTGAGAAGGGTATGTAACATCCTTGCTCAACGCAAAATATTAATAGGCGTAGGTCATAACAGTGTGTTCAGATTGGGGCCCATGTACTTAACGACACTGAAAAATAAATATGGATCAGCTCGAAACGCCAGAACTATCCAAAAAGAGACTTTCAACAAATTTTATCCCAGCTATGGTAAATAAATTGTGGCGTCGTATAATAATTTAGAATCCATGAAGCATAAAACACTTATTTTTTAAAGTAGTTTTTTTGTAGCACAAGATTGAAACTTTTAAACCTGACCAAAACTGCGCTATAGGATCTAATAACAGACCTTCTAAAACGAGTTAGAAATGGGGGGAGGAAGGAAATATAATGTTATTTTTATTGTAATGAAGATCAATTCCACTTTATAAAAACAACGTTACTTTTGAAACTACTTCTTAGATCGTGCTTAGGCTGATGGTCATGATATAGCACATGTAGATTGTTTATAAAAATATAACTAACCTTACTTAATGGACACTAGATAATAGCACTTATTTGTAATTGTACCACCACAATTTCCACTTTAACAAACTTTTGTGAATAACAGCGAGGTGGGACTCAAACCAAACATTGTATTTTCACACCTACTCAAAGCCCATGTGAACGTTTGGCTTGTAAGTCTTCAAGTCATTGTTTGATATCTTTTTAATTGTACCAGGTGACATATCTAGCTTTATTGCAGATGGCTTTATTAGTAGCAGGGTTCTCTTTCGTGTTTGTATAGAAATCTGCTTTGTCAGCTTTACTCCGGATTGTATTGGCATAAGACTTTGGTGGAGTCTTTTGCTTTGCTCAAACCTTAGCTCTGAGAATTTTTCAGCTATCTTGGAAACAATGAAAGCTGCCTTCTTTATAGTGTTTTGTATTTTGGTTGCAAGTTGTTTAATAAACTCTCTTTGCCAATATTCCGTCGTTCTTTAAAAGGTGTGTACCATGTTATTTCTAGTTATAAATGGTCTGTACTGCATTGCATCGTCAAGAATTTGTTGTGCACTAAATAGGTGGAAGCTAAGTTATCCATGGCGTCAATACGACCTTCTATGACTGTTGTTATTGTTTTAGCATACGCAAATTGTTTACAAAAATATAACTAACCTTACTTAAAGGACATTATATAACAGCACTTGTTTGTGATTGTGTCATCACACTAAGTATATCATGATTACTATTTTATAGAATATATAACAAAAATTTCATGTAATTTCAGTTTAATTGCATTTTAAATTAATTTACATAACCGGTTTGACAATGAATTTATCGTGAGGTTGATTTTGTTGTTACACAAATAAAATAATTTTTTCCTTATAGAAATCGCAATAACTTCATTGTTCTCTCTCTCCCTTTTTAAAGAGAATGTTAAACATAAATGGTATCTGACATATAAGGTAGTAATATTTTACCCAATAACCTTACTACAAAAAGACTTGTCCAAAATAATTTTGTATTGTTAAAAATAATATGCACATTTAGTTTCCTTGATTGGCCTTACAATGCAACCACAAGTGACATTCAATGAATTGTGAGAGACAAAAGATTGATCTGAAATACTTTATATGTCCCTAATTTAAACTAAGTAATGGTCAAATTTAGAAAATGTTAAACATGTTCATTCTCTCATCATCTACAACAACAAAATCTAATTACTTTATAGTAGACTAGTAGAGACCGACAAAACATTTACGGTCAAGTTAGTATCTTTATTTTAACAATACTTTTTTTAAACATAGGATTTCTAGAATAACACAAAATAATTCTAGCCCCAAGACACTGAAAACTAAAGTTCGTTTGTTTTAGGCCTAACGTTTGTAAGTGTTTATTAAGTACGGCCTACATTTGATAAAGAAACAAATTAACCCTGTAATATGTGTGCGTTTACTTAGGATTAAACTTTGCCGTACTTGATACTATCAATAAATAAACTTCTAATGTTATTTTATGATGCAAGTTAGACCTTTTTAAAAACTGATAAGCTTTCAGTATGTTGTACAAAATGTCTAGTAAAGTATATTTACTTCCGCTTTTTGTTTAGATCCGTTGAAAGCAAGTGAATGCGCATGCGCATTTTAAGGACTGAATAACTGAGTATCTTATAAAAGAGCTTACGATGTATGTATACGTCCGAAACTCGCATCTCAGAAACTACTGCATCGTTCATCACCAATCATAACTGGTAATATTTTTATAACTAGACAGTATTTTTACAGCTAAGCAATAAGTTGAAATTTCCATAAACATGATATGTTTCAGATTTAACCAATGAAACTTAAAAAAAAGAAATAAGCTTCAAATATAAAACAATCAGAAAACAAACTTAAAAAATATTTTTTTTATTTAGTGAAAATCGCATGAGTTGCAACAGAAAAGCAAATCATTTTCATGATAACTGCGTCTACAAATAAATACTTCAATAAAATCTACTTTAATAAAATTTGTGATGTGATGCTGTAATGATAGCTTATTTGTAAACTGAAATTTCAATAAAATGCTTTTTCTCATGGATGGTGAATATTATTGAATGTCAACTATGAGTACATTGTTGTAGAACTGTCAGACAATTCCAGAACAGACATATCAGAAATAGAAGGGCATTTTTGTAAATAGTCATTATAATACAAAGGATAAAAGAAATACTTTACTGTAATCATAGAGCTTTCTATATAGTATCAGAAATCGGAAAACACTTTACTATAATCATAGAGCTTTCTATATAGTATCAAGAATAAGAAAATACTTTGTTGTTGTCATATAGTTTTGTATTTAATATCAAGAATAGGAAACTATTTACTGTCGTCATATACATAGTGTTTTTAAAATACCAGTGAAAGGAGAACATTTCGTGGTTGCACGGCGTTTATAATACCAGGTACAGGAAAAATTTAGGGTAGTTATAATGTTTTAAAGTACATGGAATACAAGAACACTTATGACAAAGATACTGCTACACAGTTTCTTCGATAGAATGATACCATAGTAGTGATAATATTTTTAAGTGTGAGGAATATACGCACGCTTTACGTGAACCATAGTGTTCTACAGTTGCAGGGAAAAGTTTGAGATATCGTATACTATTAGAAACAGAACATTTTATGGTAGCCTTTGTTACATAGAAGAGTATTTTAGTGTAAACATGCGTAATACTTTAATACAGAGAATATAAGAACATTTTATGGTAAACACTATTTCAGGGATGGATGGAGACTTTAAGTACAGATAGCATCTTAAGTTTAATAAAATGTTATATACATGGATAGAATAACACTTTGTAGCAGACCAGATAGACAAAGCTTTATTTAATATAAGGGATAAGAAAGCAAGCTGTTTTACAGTACCAAGGATAGAAGAACATGTTTTGGTACATATAATATTATATAAGAGCAAACACGTAATAAACAATATTATGGCCGATGTAGTGTCACACAGTACCGATAATAGAATATCACTTTATGGTAAAAATACTATTATACAGAACCAGGAATAGAAAAATGTTTTATGAGAGCTAGAGTATCAGCTATATAAAAATCTATTATAGTATAGCGTTATATAGTTCCAAAACTAGTAGAAATTCCTTTGGTGGGCGCAGTGTTTACAATGTCAAATATAGAAGTTTACTTTATGATAAACATTGCATGTTGCAGCAGCAGAAAACAGAAGAGAATTTTATGAAAAGTGTAGTCATTTCTATGTCAAGAATTGAATAACATTTTATGGTGACCATTTCAGTTTAGGTTTAATGTTTTACAATGCCAATGTTATGAAATACAAGTTGTGACTTAAAGCTTTGAGCTAACATTGTGTAATGATTTGTTTTGATCTATATTTAATTTCTTACTGGATGTCTAAAAACAGTGTGAGACCTTAACAAATTTGGAAAATGGTATGGAAAATACTTGGTGAAAAATTTAGTTTTTATTATTTAAAATTTTAAGAAATCTGCATTATTTAATTTATTTCCAATAAAAACACCGTTTTCCTGTTAATCGATTTTTTTTTAGTGTCATATCTACTGGACGTTTTTCATAACAACTGTAAAACGACCACGTTGCCTTGAATAAGACAGATAATTAAACTAAGTGTGGTGTTTCATTTTCAGCTGGGAATTTGGAATTACATGTCAGAAGTTTTGTTCGCAGATAAATTAATCTGCTTGAAAGTGTTTGTTTGCGAGCTTTCTGCTTGAAGCCGCGTGCGAATCTCGTGTCGTGAGGCGCTGACATGGACTCGTGCTGCGCTAAGCAACGTTATCGAATGGCCGTAATTTTTGGTCTGTCAACAGATAATTGATTTGCAGGCAGGCGCTGGGAGCCGATTTGATCGCTGTTGCTGACACATTATCTTGTAGCGCTTTCGCCCAACTGTAGGGCGGAGCGGACCAATAGGCGGTCTCTAGCCGGCAACCAGCGGTATTTAGAAAGATTAAAATGCAATTGGTATGTGTGGCTAGCCATTTCCCCACGTCGTGAAGCAACAATAAGGCGTTGTTAGCCAAGTGGGCCAGTGAACTTTTAAGGAGACTCTATGTATGGAGTCCGGATGGCCTCGCCGAAGTTCGCCGACACCACTAAGTCCTTCTGTATCGAAGCTCTATTAGCACGGGACGACCCTGTTAAACCTCCTGTTTCCAGTCCGAACCTGTACCGGCGATCTGAGTTGCAACAGGGGTCACAGGTGGGTCTGCCAAGTACTAGTAGCAACTCAATCACTCTCTGTCCCTCTAACAGTCCTATAAGCCAACCATCGCGGGCCAGTATCATGAACCTTGCTTCTCTAGCTCTGCCCCTGACAGGAACCTATACGAACAGTCATATGGCCGTTCCCATCTTTTCTCCTCACCCCCTCTACGCTTATAGCGGCCACGGTTCACTCGGCGTGCATCCTGCCTCCATGCCCGTCCTAGGCGGCAGCGCCTTTCACCCACCATCCGCTGCAGTCACTGCTGAACAGTCACTGACCGGACTGAAGTCTGGACCATTGCCGGTGGAGTGGTTTGCTCGGGCCGGCGTTTTCTACCACAGGCCCGGAGATATCACAGGTAAGATAACACAATCTGTTGTTATGGCTGCTGATACGAAGAAACGTGTAAATATCGCAACCCAGATTCCACCATGCCGTTTAGGATCTTATACACAAATTACTTTGTAATTTGTTTATATTTCATACGTATCATACTGTTTTCTAATCCTCATACCTTTCTATATTCTAAACAGTTTTATTTTTTTCATGGATTATTTTAGGTTGCACTTAGAAAAGAAACAATCACGCGATCAAGATAAAAGAAGTTTTAGTACACATGAAGTACCCCTTATTCATTACTTTTTTGCGCATGGGTATATTCAGCGATTTGAAGACGACTTCATTATAAATATATGCTCAATTATCACAATAAAAATCACAATTGTCATGAAGGTATTACACATAAAGAACAAAGTTATTGTTTAAACACCCATAAAAGAAAGGTAGTGTATAAACTATATATATATATAGAACAAACTTGTTAAACAGACAATGTACACATGAAACAATTTTTTGTATAAATACTATAAATATAATACAAAGTTACTGTGTTAACACTATACTTACAAAAGAGTTATTATATGAACTATACACATAGAACAAAGTTTTTGTATAAACACTGTAAATATAGAACAAATCTATTATAAATACGTACATATACAAAGCTCGCTCGAAGAAAATACAACTAATATACACTCTTTATATAAACAATGCAAGTATGCAATGCGAGAACTAATTATACATTAGAAAAAGGGCATAGCTAGACATGAGCATATATGTCAGTGCCTAATGTAGAAAAATTTTTAAATATAATTTTTTTATATAACACCTTATTCTCATTGGTTTCTTCCCAAAAATTTAAGTAATGTACTAATGATGAATATGTATATGTTTGTAGTACATTAGGTCACATGTATGATTAATAATTTATATACACTGAAGAGTAATTTAAAATACACCATTTTGAGCTTCAATTTCAAAACTTTCACACGATAAACTCCCGGATCTCCATCAGCAGGAGGTGAATCCCCATCCACAACCCCACCCCACACGTGACTCAAATTGACACCAGTTATAGAGACATAAAGCTAAACATTATGCACATAAGAATGTATTTATTACGTGTACAGTGCATATACCTCATACCTACATGTTGTAGTTATTATACTTAAACTATACTCATGAAAGGTGTTTAGCATGTGGACACCACATATATATTTCGGTCATTTTGTGGATACTATATATATAAAAGATAGTCAGGTATTTTGGTTTTTATTTAGAGTCTATGCACGTACAGAAAGAAACAATGAAGTCATAAATCAGTCTGTGAACGTATAAAGTAGTCATGAAGTTGATATTGTATTTAAACAAGGTATGATAACAAACGCACACATATACAATGAAGTAATTATATATACTATGTATATGTTTGTATTCTCAAGACGACTGGCATGGGTATTAACACTTTAATTAAAATGAAACGTTTCTACCTGTATTTTATTTTAATTAAAGTGTTAATACCCATATCAGCCGTCTTGATAATACATTTTTACTTCAAATGGGTTTCTCGTCATCACGTATAAGTTTATAGAAACATTACCCAAAAGCAATGCATACCTTACCCAGCTCAATATACAAGATGTAGTAGTTAAAACTTACTTTAAAAATTGTTCTTATTTATTCACTGTACACGTACGTTAGGTAATCGTTGCAGATGTGTTAGCGATACACTGTCTTCATTATGTAAATACTATATAAACATATTAGTCATTGCAGATATGCTACCGATAGTGTTTCCATTATGTAAATACTATATTCATATGTATGTATATAATATAGTCATTGCAGATATGCTAACGATAAAGTGTCTGATACATTGTATTTACGCATACCTCTGCCATTTTACAAACAATGTTGTAATTAATATAATTATTATTAAATTATAATATACGCACATAAATGGTTCATACCATGTCAGTTGTTATTCATAAAATTGATATTGTATATATAGCGCTTAGACCACTATTCTTCGATCACATACCATCCTGGCAGATGAGCACCGGTATTATACGAAAGGCCTTGTCGGCAACTGCAGCGTGGTTGATATATTACGACGCACTCTTTTTTGCTTTCTCTCATGGGTTACTGGAACACACAAAATATTTGCAAAGTACTTATATAGTCTCAGTATATATTTATAACTGATGAAGCTGTATATGTCATGTATAAAAAACTTTCACTGTAAACGTGGTGCAAACTTATTACACTTTATGCATAATATATGTAACTATAACTGTAAGCTGTTTTCTTTCTTACTGTTTATTAAGTGAAATATTTAGTTTCATCCGTGTGGTGTAAAAAATTACTGTGGAAGTACTGCACGTATGTCAAAGTTTTCAAAACCAGAAAGAAAATCAAAAGCGATGAAGTAAGATGAGATAAAGAAAGTGAACAGTTATCAAGTTAGGCTATGTTCGTTATTTTACTTTATTTCTGTTTACTACCGACTTATCTTTTTCTTCTTTCAGCGTATAAGTTTATATACATCAAGTAAAGTCGTGTTTGATATTAAACTGTTTATGATTTGTTTAGGATTGATACTTGAATATCAGAAAAGCAACATATAATTTATAACAAAACTTAGTACATTAGATGAACCATATCTGGAATAACGAAAAAAAATATGTAGACTTTTTTAAATTCACGGTCTTCATGTTACAAAGTAAGACGTTTGGTAAGTGTAAATATGCAAAGTTGTGCGTCAAGTTAACTATACATATTAGGTTTACACAACAACATTAACTATACAAGTAAAAAAAAATAAAAACAGTAAGAACAACCATACAAGAATAATTAAACAATTACCTGTTACGAAAACTGTACTCGTTACCAGACAAGAGCGCTCATATAAACAAAGTTGTCCGACAAAATTAATTATACAAATAATATTACCTGATAAAAGTAACTACCCAAACAAAGTTACAGGACAAAATTAATTATAAAAATAATGTTACCTGATAAAAGTAACTACCCAAACAAAGTTACAGGACAAAATTAATTATAAAAATAATGTTACCTGATAAAAGTAACTACCCAAACAAAGTTACAGGACAAAATTAATTATAAAAATCATGTTATCTGATAAAAGTAACTACCCAAACAAAGTTACAGGACAAAATTAATTATAAAAATAATGTTATCTGATAAAAGTAACCATACAAACAAAGTTACAGAACAAAAGTAATTATAAAAATAATGTTATCTGATAAAAGTAACCATACAAACAAAGTTACAGGACAAAAGTAATTATAAAAATAATGTTATCTGATAAAAGTAACCATACAAACAAAGTTACAGGACAAAAGTAATTATAAAAATAATGTTTAATGTTTCCTGATAAAAATATCTATACAAACAAATATAGCAGAAAAGAGCAATCATACAAACAAAGTTACCCAACGATAACAACAATATAAACAAAGTTATACGGCCACATAAATAAAGTTATGTGACAAGAATAAATAATCAATAAAGTTACCTGACAAAAGTAACCTTATAAACAAAGTTACCTGACAAGAGTAACCAAAGAAACAAAGCTAACTGACAATAGTTACAAAATAAACAAAATAATCCGATCAGAATAATCGTAGAAATAAGTTACCCGACAAACATAACCATATGAATAAAGGTATCCAACAAGAATGATCATGTAAATAAAGTCATTCGGCAAGAATGACCATATAAGCAATGTCACCCGACAAATTAACCATAAAGAGTTAGCTGCCAAAAATAACCATACAGAGTTATCTGACAAGAATAACCATACAAATAAAAAAAATATAAAATTACTTGACAAGAGTATCTACATAAACAAAGCTACGTATGTTAACCACACATAGAGTTGACATTCAGAAAAAGTAGCTACATAAGCCAAGTAGATAATTATAGTAACCACACGAGCAAAGTAGACGTAACCAGATGAGCAGTGGAAAATAAAAGTAATCACGCAAACCAAATATTTAGTATTATTACACAGGTAAAGCGCGTGGAACAGTAATCACAGAAAGTGACTGTGAAAGGTAAGTTTTGGAAACCAGTTTACTTCCGGTTACTTCACGTTACGAGATATTATTGGGAACTAATACTGTTAATATCGTACATACTCCAGAAGTAACGTATGTTAATTTAAATTAATTGAAAACTGGTCAATTAATTTACCAGTAACATTGACATTTTATGTAGAAGTATTCTAAAAGAAAAAGAAACGTGAATAATGAAGTACTACATATTTTAAAAATTCTTCACTGTTTGATAGCCTCGGTTTGAACGGCCAATGGTAATCTTTGTTGGAATAGACTTGTTTACTACCATATCTGTTGTTTCACTGTTTATAACAATTTTTCTTCTCGCCGTTTCATTCCAAACTTTTGTTTTAAACCTTTGGTAACAGAGCTAAAGAAACGATATTCACTTCTATTACTTTGTACAAACGTGAGGACTTATACTGCTAACGTTCGATCTCTAGGATAAACAATTTTGTTTTTCAATCAGTCAACAAACAAACGTAGTTGTATTAGTATTGTAGTGTTTGATAAACCGGTTATGAAAGAAACAGTATTTTGGTTTCACTTTTAATAAGTAAATTGATAAATTTGGAAAGCGAAAAAAAAAGCTCCTTAGAACTCGTAAGTTACAGATCATTGAATTTGTTTGCAGATGTTTAATACATTCGTCTTTGTTAGTTCATCATAGTTATCTGAAATAATAACACCTCAAATGTCTCTTTTGTCTGCCGTGAATCACCCCACCCAGAATGACCTTCATTCAATACGGATGTTACTTAAGCACTTCTGGTTTACAGTCTGTAATATTGTTATGAATCATACGAGATATATTTCACCACATTTATTAAGCCTGGAAAACATCCAAAGACTGGAATATCGTTAACATATGTATCTATACAGTGTATTAATGGTATACCTGCCTAAACAAAAAGTTGTTTATTCAATCATTTTCATTATAACTCCACATCAGTATGTTGCCTCTGAATAAGATGATAGTTAACCTCCAAAATGTGGGTAGGTTATGTTAAAATATTCAGTATTTTTGTTCTTGTCAATGTTCTCAAAAGCATATGAACTGTATAGAATTTAACAATAGTTGTTACCAGTAATTTCCAATACATGACGTTGGTCTAATTAAAGTGTATGTTAGGCCTATTTGGTTTTAATTTGTTAATACTCATTCCTTGCGAAAATACCAAAAAGTATAACTTGTAAGTTTGTAAAATTGACAACACAATGACATTTAATGAAATCCTATAAACAACTGATATGAGCTTAGAGAAACAAAACATTATTCTTAAATATTGTTCCATAATAATTTATCATATTCATTTATGGACATAGTTTGAAATTTGTTATATAAAACAGTAGTCACAGGAAATACATAAAGGATGACCTCCAGAAAACACGCGATAGTTTTTGTTCAAACACAAAGTGCAAACACACGTTAGACATACTATTAACGATATTACTTTTGAAGTGATTACTTAATAAACACAGGTGACCCAATACGATTTAAAACTAACCAAGAATCAGAATTTTTATTATACATTGTAGAATAAAAATCCCTTACTATCATTATCGTATACGGTTCGAGTTTATTTTGAGAAGACACCGTACGTGAAACAGCACAGGAAGCTATGACATGTATATTCATATTAAACAGATGTGTTGGCATAACTGTGTATAACGTATTGTTCAGAAAACTATAACACTGCAAGTACATATGACTGCATTTAATGGAAACCACAATAATATCTTTTGTTAGCGCCACTTAGTAAACAACAACAAAGCTAATTGTTTCTTAATTATTTTTATATTTATAGGAAAGCTAACTCTTGGAATAGCTCTAATTTTAGCAATTCAAATTATCTTGTGTGTTGTTTTTTTTATCGATAGAGCAATGGCTGCTTTTGTTTACAACAGAGAACTTAGGGTTAGAACATATGAAGAAACTGAAACAAATTTATCTTTTAAAATTTCAGCTCTTAAAATGGATATTTTATTAACAGTGAAATGTTTAGTAACTTTTTTTACAGGTTTTAAGGGTTTGCTTCGCAAGACACCTGAAGCGATAACACGTATCAATTGTTGGAAACGCGAAAAGCTTCACCTAACATATTTTCATTAACTTCTGAAAATACCAATACGTTTTTACATAATTATTATATTGCTACCACTCCACGGTTACATCCTTTGATAATAATTAGTAATTCACAACTCATCTATTCTCTGGGATAAGGTTTAACGTTGACATTTGTTTCAGTTCTGCTTTAAAATTCTAGTATATGAGATTCTCTTGTGGTTTAGTAGAAAGATCAATGATTTTGACCAAGGGTGGATCAACCAACAAATTTGTTAAAACGTTTTTCACACGTTTTACATTTGTATTTTGTTCCCGTAAAAAAAAAAAACCACACAAAAATCACTTACGGTTCTTAAAACTACAAAGCTGTTAGAAAAGCTGACGTTTGACACAACACTTGATATGTGATATTAAAAAATTATAATACACCTCCAACCCTCCCAAAAGAAGAATAAAATAGTATCCCCAAAAGTAACAATTAAATAAACTATAAAGCTTTGTGTATAATAAGAAATATTTATATTGTAAATAATTAATTTAAATTATTCTAACTTACTTTCAAACTATAATTTATTATATAAGCTATTATAATTAATAAGTAGCTTTTTTAATTTTTGTGTTTAGTAACACTCAGCAGTAACTGAAGTTGGTGATCATTTTAACTACAACCCTATATATATATATATCAAATGTTTAATTAATTTCTTTAAATTTCAACTGATAACACTACAGAACATGGTTTACAAGCACAATATTATTTAAACTATTTAAATTTTTATCAATAAAATTTTGAAGTTTGTTTTCACAAACTAATGGCTATTCAAACCCAGAAACTTAAAAGTAATAAAAATTCAGCAAACTTTGCGAAAAAAGTCTGTTGTTACGGAGAATAAAAATGCAATTATTTTTAAGGCCAAATAATCTCACTGCGTATACAAACACTAGTCCTTACTTATCATGTTTGCTGTAAATTATTTATTGTACACTAGGAAAAGGCTTTCAAATCTTTGTTTTTATATTAAGTATAGCTAGAGGTTTTGTTTCTTTTTTAGTCTAATCTTAAACTTGTACATCACAGGATTTGCGTACTTAGTTTTATTAAGCTCATCTAAACTTTTGTACAAAAAAGATTTAATATCAGCTGTATCGACGCAATTTATTTAAACGTTGTTCTCAGGTGTGTGAATAAATTCAAATAATGTGATACCAAGCGTCAAACTTTTTTAAAACACTTAATATCGCTATACTTTTTCTGTAAACAGATTGACTTTACAGAGGTGACATGAACCACGTGATTATTGTTCAACAATACAGTTTTCTGTGATTAGCTTTACCTGCTTTAAAGTTCACTGAAAAATCGGATAATTTTATAATGGAAGGTCACTCCATGTAAATATTGAAGGTAGTTTTTAACAATAAAATTAAAGTTTGTTTTTTTTTACCTTTAGTATAACAATTAAATTTCAACAATATTAATCCATATATGTATTTACATTCATTATAAATTAATAAACTCTTTAAAATTGACTTTTTCGTGACTACAGTTTTCAAATGTAGCAAGTTAAACTGTTTATACTTCAAATGTGCAAAATTTATCTGTAGGAATGAAGAATTTAATGATTGTATCTTTTTCTCTCTCTCTCTCTATATATATATATAAAGAGTCTCTTTGTTTACCTGAAGATGACGTAAGAAGGTCGAAACGTTTTTCTGTACTTTATTTTAATTAAAGGTTTTAATATCCATACCAGCCATCTTTACTTCAAGTGGGTTTCTCGTCATCATAGATATCAATCACTTGATACTTCATTTGAAACTATAACCTTCACCCAAGACAAACAATAACTGAAACCAGTATTATAGGAAGAAAATGATAACAAAACTAAATCTTATTAATCAAGGTTACCACACAAACATATGCCATCCCCATACTTATCCTTGAAATAGGAACAAGTACAAACTTGTCAAAAACACAAGTTATTCTCCTACACTCGTACATATATACAGACTTTCAACTCAGAAGAAAGGAAACAATATACAGAAGTGACATACAATTGTACGTGTTTGAAACTATGAGTTTATTGTCTTTAAAACAAACAAACATATTATAAGTATAATAGCTCGAAAACATTATAAATGGAGTACCTCAAAAATTTTACAGTAATTCATGTTGCATTACTACTTCCATATAACCTGGATACTGCTTTGAAGTGAAAGCAAGATTATTTAAGATATTTTTTATGGTACCTTCGGTACCTTTAAGTTCTTAAGTGTGAAGTTGATTTGTAAAGAGCTGTTCGTAGCCCAGTTGTTAGCGTGGCTGACAATTTGGCTCACCATTCATGTCTCATTATATCAAAAATAAACAATTGCGATCCGCATTTTGAAGCTGTTGGTGCGTTATAAGGGTGGTGGTCAAATTACATTATCCAGTTTGATAAGAGTAGCCAAAGAGTTGGCGGTGGGTGCTGTTGAGTGTCTTCTTTCCTTTTAATCTATCAGTTTAACCCTTGAGTAGCTTAAGGGAACATCTGAAATCAAACGGTTTTTCAACTTTTCTCAAAAGCAGATACCAAGAAGTTGCTCAGTTTCAAGAGAGATAGATGACCACTAGATTTGTACTACAACCTATAAATCGTGAAGACCTTGGTTAAAAAGATTAATAAAATGAGAAACATTTTCTACGTGAGGCTGACTACTAAACATAAAAAGTTTATTAGCTGTAATAATAAAACAAGATTTACTACTTCTGGTACACTTATACAAAATGCAAAAAATGCAATTATTTTTAAGGCCAAATAATCTCACTGCGTATACAAACACTAGTCCTTACTTATCATGTTTGCTGTAAATTATTTATTGTACACTAGGAAAAGGCTTTCAAATCTTTGTTTTTTATATTAAGTATAGCTAGAGGTTTTGTTTCTTTTTTAGTCTAATCTTAAACTTGTACATCACAGGATTTGCGTACTTAGTTTTATTAAGCTCATCTAAACTTTTGTACAAAAAAGATTTAATATCAGCTGTATCGACGCAATATAGTCCGACAGAGGGCTAGTATGACGAATATCTGTTGTATCAGTACATCGAGACACTCTGAAATTAGTTTTGTAGAAAATGTACAGTTCATTTGAGACAAAACAAAAAATATACTTACAAAGTTAGTGTCATCCTCGTGCTAGCAGTTAGGTCAGGTGATCTTTGAGTCAAGTTAGATCTTACTCAGCAGTATCCTGTGCCCACTTGGACGTGTTCTATGGCTCTCTATTCTCTAGTTAGTAGCTTAGTTATTTGTTATATACGTATGATGTAACAATAATATGTGGTTTTGTACATGAGTGAAATTTACGATAATCCAAAGTCACGATTTTTCTTTACCTTATATAGTGTATACATATATATTAATTCACACTCAAATGTTCTGCCTGTTTTTAATAACTACTAAACTCAAAGAACATATATATGCCTTTCTAAAACACTCAGCAGAATTCAGTACTTTATGTGTTACTGAGGATTATCTACCTATAATACTGTTCATTGGATTGATCCTGGAATTATTAATGTATGTCAGGTCTTTAACTGACATCATTAAAACTGAAGCAAAACGATTCAATCTGACGTAAATATGTATTTCTTTTACTAGATAAATTTGCTTTAACTTACCTTATTTATACAATTCTGATTAGTGACATGTTAATTAATACCTATATTTATACCAAAACTCATTAATAAAGGCTACCAAACAAACAAACATGACTGAAATTGGTGTTACTCCTACATCCACTCAACCACCCGCCAAAAAGAAACAGAACAACAGCGGACACGTTATAAACATAATACTCAACTCCCAATTACATGCATATACGGACTTCAAATTCTTAAAAAAAGAAAAGCACATCTACATAAGGTTGTGAAAAAATATACAAATGTTGTAAGATAAGAAATGCTTTATCTCTTCAGTTCATCGTTTGTTCGATACCTTATAAATTTTAATGTTAATGTTTAAATTGTTTTAATTCACTAATCCTAACTGTTAATTTTATAAATTGCAATGATGACGTTAATTTCATTTTATCTATAGAACAACTTAGTACTTTATTATTATTATTTTGAAAGAGAGTTCAAGAAACGGAGACTTTAACTATATGTGGTATATTGTAGAATATGAAATTACACCATGACTCAAATGGTCTTCTACACCTGCTGTAAAACACGAAACAACGTCCATAAATCACTTGGTTTTGTATTTTATGAAACATACACATATATATTAAAGCTGTTTGTGAGGTTCTGTGGAAAAATTGAGTATTCAACTATTCTATATACAGTTAAGAGAATCAGTGATATTATCTGAAGTGTTAGATTTTTTTTTTCAATTTTCGTTCTTATTTCCCGCTTTGTTTGCAAACGTTTTTATTGAGTTTCTGTGTTCAGAGTAAGAATCTGTTTGAAAACGTGTTATAAGGAAATACGTATACGTTAGGTCCGGCATGGCCAGGTGGATAAAGCACTCAATTCGTAATCTGACGGTCGCGGGTTCGAATCCTCATCACATCAAACATGCTCGCCCTTTCATCCGTGGGGGCGTTATAACGTTACGGGCAATCCCACTATTCGTTGGTAAAAGAGTAGCTCAAGAGTTGGCGGTGGGTGGTGATGACTAGCTGCCTTCCTCTAGTCTTGAACTGCAAAATTAGGGTCGGCTAGTGCAGATAGTCCTCGTGTAACATTGCGTGAAATTAAAAAGCAAATAAAAAGAAAAAAAACGTTATGGGAAGAAAAACATGTATATTAAAGTAATTATAAATCAACAAAGACGACAATATTTATCTACAATTTAGTTGAATGTCATTCCTTGTTTATTCATGTTAATAAATTACAATCATTTATTGCAATCATAAACGCTAAAACTCGTAAACTCATTACAAGTACGTGCTTCATATCTAATATAGTCTTCTCAAAATAATCTTTAATACAAAGTTCTGTTTGTTTTCAAATGTTAAATTCGGCTATATTTAATTCTAAAGATATCACACCTCATGGTAAACATTTTGTTTAGTATAAAAATTATTAAGCTTATGATAATCAGTGGCTAAAGTATCTTTCGTTGATAACATGATATTCTATTACTTTCTAATAATTGCTGATGCTATATGACTAAGAAACAAGACTATTTAAACATTCAGCAAATATATCAAAGTATAAAACATGACTTTACAAAAATGCAACTTTCATATCAGTTTAATCAAAAGTTAATTTTTATAGATAAGTAGGCTAAAATTAGTTTTATTTTGTTATCTAGTAGAAATGAAATCCTTTCTAAAATAATTTGTACTGTCAGCACTACATATACATAAACAGGAGATACATTCAAAATATCAGAATAAGAATACCCTGTATATGACTTACATGATATATGTTTAATGTATTAATGTAGTACATGATTTACAGGATACACGTTCAACACTTTGATAATAAAATCATATGCGTGATTTAGAGAATAAATGTTCAACACTATACTGTATTAACAACGTAATATGTATGTATTATTTATAAGACACATACAATCGCACTTTACTGTCGCGATAACATTGAATACATGTTTTATATGTTATATGTTCAACATTTCACTGTATTAATTACATCAAACACACACACATTTACGGGACACTTGTTCAATATCTTACTGAAACAGGATATGCGCACAATATTTTATTGTAACAATAACGTTATTATATGATTTACAAGACACACGTTTAACGTTTTCCTTTTTTAATAACTTCAAATATCATAATCTCAAAATGAGTGTTTATCAAAATGTGCATTGATTTATTTAAAGTAAAGTAAAATAAGTTTTATAAGTAATAGATAATATTTTGTTTAAATCATTGCGTTGTTCAAATGTTATTTGTATATATATATATATGTAGAGAGAGATATTATATAGACGTAATGCACTAGGGTTGCAGTGCTTGATTATTACGTATAATAGAAAAAACGTGGTGATATCTTATTAATTAAATATTGTACAATATAAACACAGAGTAATAGCTTTGTATTAATTAGACATTATATACAATAGACAGAATGTGATAACATCTTAAAAATTAAATATTGTACAACGTAATAGCATTGGATTAATTAAATATTATATAACACGGACAAGATGTAGTAGTGTTTAAGTATTTAAGAGGCTGTTGGCTAGTTATTAGTTAAAACGTATAGAATGCGGTAGCCTCTCTGTAAATAAATATTGTATGAAATGAAATGTAATAACAGAAGGAATGCAGTTAAAATATCATCTCAAATTAGCATTACGTATATAACCACTGGAATGTTGCAGGATTACTTCAGCTAAAGGCTATAATAAGGTCAATACAGAGTGGGATTAAACTGAATAGTGAAGCAATATGGGAGATAGATGGTTTTATTTGTATATCAATATGGAATAGGTCGTTTTATTTATATAATTAAACAAAGTACTATCTTGTTTTTGTGAATTTAATAAGTTTAGTATAAAGAAATATATCTACTTCAGAGCATAACGTGTCGTACAACGTACTATTATTTTTATCTTTGAACTTGCCTTGTGATAAAGTTATATATGATTCAAAATCTTTTCGGGAGACTTCCTTTTCTTCGGTAATTTGTCAAATCCCCCATGCAAACAAAAGGCACTCCAATTTTTGTCTCGATCACTTTCCAAAGTAGCTTCTGACTCATGATCGTGCTTGGCTTGGAATTAGAAACCCTTACTTAAAGAGTGTGTATAAATATATATATAAGTATATATGTTTGTTTTTCATAGAAGTTATTTTAACCGAGAGCTTGATATGAGAGAGAGGATTTCGAGATAAAATCATTTAAGTCTTCAACTGATTTAAGTAAACATTCTTAGTTCATACTTATCCACTTGGGGTTAAGCTTGTGACTAGACAAGTTTCTGAATCAATTTTTCAAGATTCGAACAACCTGACACTGATCAAGAGAATCACTCCAAGAACTGTACACGGATCTCAATCCTCAAACACTTGAACAACGAAGGCTAACGTTTTGCAGATTAATAAAAGGCTTATCAATGCTAGTGTGTTTTGTATATCAGGAGGTTTGTGATTTGCCTTGAACAAAGTACAGTGTACAATGTTATTTCAAAACTGTCATGACTTTAACCCAGATTTATAAAATACAGAAGGAAATCGTAAAAGGAAATGCACAAGGCTGTGTGTTTTTGGGGCTTAAATATAATTTTTATGAAACAGGAATACAGGCAGACAAACAATCAGAGAGACAGACAGACAGACAAACCATTAAGTTTTGAGCAATATAATTCAATGTAATATGCCTTTTACCGCGCCTCCTCCTGGTGCTCAATGGTAAGCTTGATGGTCTTTAACTTTGAATTCGAGGTTGGATTCTTTCAGAAATAGCCCAATGTTTAATTTTTTTGCTTCAGAGCAAACGCATCTAAGAACAAGGAAGCTGCTGAGAAATAACTAGGATATGATCAAGTTTGCTATATGCTGAGTACAGAGACAAATAACCTTAACAAGAGTATGGTAAACATTGTAATTTAAAACGTGAAAAACATAGACAGGAAATCACGATACATAACAAATTGTATTGTGTCACATGCAACGTTACAAGGTCCTGTTATATACAGTATGTAAGTTATAATCCACAAGAGTAATACATTGGATACAACAAGGATAAATCGCGACTGAAAGCATAACGCAGTATATATTTATTAGAAAATTTTGATTTAATGCTACTCACAGTTCAGTAAAATTTAAAAACAATGTTTTTTCCTAGTTAGAACAATATAACGTTTAATGATGACTTCGTTACGGTATAGTTGATTACTTAACACAGATACAACATTTAGAAACGGTCAAGATGTGATAAACTTGATAACATAATAAAGGGACAACATCTAGGGATGTTGTAGATGTGATACTATTGTTTACTTAGTAAATTCCACGTCAACAGTAAACGATGCTTGTAATGTGGTACATTCCACGTGTTACGTAGGTGCTGAATTTAGGGATAATAAGGAAAATGTATAATTGTTCACTTAAAACACTGCCGATACATAATGATAATAATATGTGGTTTAATTGCTCACTTAGAACACTGCCAATACATAATGATAATAATAGGTGGTTTAATTGCTCACTTAGAATACTGCCAATACATAATTATAATAATAGGTGGTTTAATTGCTCACTTAGAACACTGGCAATACATAATGATAATAATATGTGGTTTAATTGCTCACTTAGAACACTGCCAATACATAATGATAATAATATGTGGTTTAATTGTTCACTTAGAAAACTAATAACACGTAATAATAACAAAACGTAGTTTATTTGTTCACTTATAACACTAACAGTACTTAGTGATGATGAAAATATGGTACAGTTTTTACTTAAAACATTAAAATACTTAATGATGAAGATGTGGTACAATTATTTATTTAGAACATTAATAATATTTAATTATGATGTGGTAAAACTGTTTACTTATAACACTGGCAGTACTTAATGATGATGAAAATATGGTACAATTGTTTATTTAGAATATTGGCAATGCTTAATGATAAAGATGTGATATAAATAATTGGTTAGCACAGCGACAAAATTACTTCAATATTTAGAGATGGTTGTGATAGGAAACACAATTACTTGACGCAGTGATAACCTTTAGATATTATCAATATATGACATTTCGTTAATTAACACTGTCATAACATGCAATGAGATAAAATGTGATAGATATGACGATAGTTAGAATGTGTGTCATTTGATTGATTGACAGATTAAGAACATTTGTGAGTGATTAAGATATAGTACACTTGATTAATTGTCATTGCATTAATAACACTGCACAACAAAGTTTTTGTTTCTTGAACACTGTTGGTGTTCCTTATAGATTTTTGGCTGCTGATCACGAAAATCACATCTAAATTTGTCCATCACGTACCGTTTCATCGAAATCTTCAATTTCACCTGGACATTGCTACAATGGAAAAACGATATCAGGGCAACTGGAATCCGTCAATGCTTGCTGACTACTATTGGACACTGCAACGTGATGCACCGGATATTGAATTCAAACGAAAATCAGGAGTAAAACACTTTTAATTATGTTGAACTTAATATTGTATTAGAAACATAAACGCAATTAAATACGTTATTGCCGGTAAACAGTTAACTGTCTATTTCTCAGAGTTCCTACGTGATGAAGCAAAACCAAAACTATATTTGTGCATACCCACCAGGTACCTGTCACAATCAGCGAAAACTTTTCAGGAAGCAAAACTTTTAAAAAAATTGTTGTGCATAGTGTTGAAGTCTAGGACAAGGTACCTTGATACCTTAACAAAGTGATACACTAGATGATGAATATGATGCTTTACACTAAGTAATGTAAGAAAGTGATCACACTTGGTGATGAATAAATGATTATATTCAGTGATGAAAATGACGTCTTATACTTGATTACATAGCAAGGTGATGATTACATTCAAAGCTGGAGACAGAAAGTTGTTTGAATAAATTATACACGTCAGAGGTAAACTGTGGATGCTAACGTGTGACTAGAAATACGCCTCATAAAAAGTTTGGAAGTCAGTTGATTTAGAGTACTCTTTTTAAGTGTCACAATAATAACAGTTTCTAATGGTCAAGTCACTGACAGCTGGACTTTTAGTACAGAGTTTATATTTATGCTTTGAACGCCCCATTTTCTATTTCTTTTATTAACATCTTCAGCTTTATTCTTTTTTCAACCCTATGACCTTTAGCACCGAATCAACATTTCAATTTTTGCTTGTCCATCAACACCATGTCGTTTTGACTTTAAATTAATTTTTCATAATTAAGTATTCTGTCAAGTTACGATTTTTGACAACATTAAATCTCTGAAATCTCCATGAACACTTGGATCTTTTATTGTACATACCACAACATCCTCTAACCCTGAATCAAGTTAGCAGCTAACTTAATATCAAAATTCTGTTCTTTAATTTTATGATGCAAGAAGGTTAGAAACCTTTATTCCAATATCAAGACATGGGTTTCTGTCGTCAGTCGTTGACCAGTATTTGAGGTTTTATCTTTCTGTCAACATTACAGTTTTTTTTTTCTCTATCTCAGTATTTTAACGTTTAGATTTAATAACATTTAATTCTCTATCAATATTTCTATGTTCACTTTTAATTACGTTTAGTTCTCGCACAGTATTTTATCTTCCAGTTTTGATAACATTTATGTCTCTATCAGT
The DNA here is from genome assembly GCF_004210375.1 of Tachypleus tridentatus. NCBI lineage: Eukaryota > Metazoa > Arthropoda > Merostomata > Xiphosura > Limulidae > Tachypleus > Tachypleus tridentatus. The sequence goes on along the minus strand of NC_134832.1, from coordinate 75,932,612 downwards.
ATTTCAACCTTCAAGTTTTTAACAACTTTTAGTGCTCTATTACTGTTTAAACGTTAAGTTTTTAACACTTGATTTTCTGTCAATATTTAAATATTCAGTTTTTAGCAACATTCAATGTTCTGTTAGTATTTAAATGTTCAATTTTAACACAATTTATTTTCTAGGAACTCCACGGCGTTTAGCCTGCTAGAAACATGAATTTTCTTCACTCTTAACACATTAAATTTGAGCTTTCAACAAAGACTTTCAGTTTATAGTCCACTATCAATACTTTCACCTGTTAGATTTATATTAATTCTCTCTCAACAGTCTCAGCTCTTAGTCATGTATCAATGTCTAGCCTCTAGTCCTTTACGAACAAATTCAGCTTGTATTAACACACCAGAACCAAGTCTAGTCTTCTATAAATACTTTCAGCTGTTGTCTAATATTAACACTTTGGTTCTTTGTTCCATATCAAACCTAAAAACTAAGCAACACTCTCAGTCCTTCGCTCTCTATTTTTACATGAACACTTAAAATTCTTATTTTACTGTTAACATTCATTACTGCCAGTTGTCACCACCTAACACAACATAAATTTTATAATCTTTAACCTTGCTTAGAGGTTTTAGTTTACACTTTTACCTGAGCTGGTTATAAAGTCTTTATCAATATCTATTTTTCACATTTTTTGTATCTGAATGATTTACGTGTTCTCTATAAATATTTTTATATTGCTGTTATTTTACAAAAAAGATAAATAAAAAATATTAATTAAAGTTGTGTACGTATATATATAAACACATTTTCTGAAAGCTTTTGTAAACTTCTTTTAGAAATCAATGATGGTACTAAAATGTCATACACTCCCCATTTTTAAACATTGAAATAACAAACATAACTATCTGTATCTAGAGAAATACGTCATTTTCTCTTCGCAGTGTTTAATAGTTTTTGCCAAACATCGTAAATTAATCTATCCAGAAATCGTTGCACGAAGAAACGTTTGGCTTAAAGTAGATGTTCTTTCAAAATGTTGATAACGAATATAATCTAATTCTTGTTATCGTTAAATAACACTAAGCAAAGATGTTTGGTGGTTAGAAAAAATTGTCAAGTGACAAGAGAACACAGTGATTTACAAGGTGTGATAACTTTATCGTTGATATTTCACATTAGTAATATTTGATAATCACCCTAATAAAATAACAGTGTCAGATGTTTGATTATATAATTGAAAGGAGCTATCTATGATAAACTCTCAAAGCATTTCGTGAAAGAAACAATACTGTATCGTCACGTTGTAATAACGAAGGCAGAATTTGATAAAAAAGGTTTACAGTATTAAAATGCTTCATTTATTAGAAATGAAATCTCCACAAGTTTATTTGTTTTATAGCAAAACCATATTAGATTATCTGCTATGTTCACCGCAAGCACCACGTCGAATCGAACCTTTGATTGTAGCGTTGTAAGTCCTTAAACTTACCGCTGACTCACTTCAACAAGAGACTGTTTTTTATAGGACATATTTGTCTTGTAGCTTTAACACGTTAAAGAAAGTTAAAAACCATAAATGGGCCGGGTGTGACCAAGTGTGCTTGGTTTGAGACTCAATGCCGCAAAAACTCAGCACTTTGGGGCCATAGGTGTACCATAAGAGTGGTGCTCAAACCAGACAAGAGTGGTCCAAGAGTTGGAGGTGGGTGCTGTTGATTAGCTGCGTTTCCTTTAATCTGTCAGGCTGGAATTACAGATGCCTATGTGCAAATGACACTTGTGCAGCGTAAAGTAAATTTCTGAAATAAATAAAGAAAAACTCGTAACAAAGACTCTCATAAGCCAAATGCAATCACACTCACTCTGGAAAGACAAACAAATACATAGAGTCATAAATTAATACTCAAAGCATATTTTATTACATCAAACTAACAAATTTAACACGCAGTATGTCAACTTGGTTGTTTCACACAAACACAAGTTTGGTGTATTCTAGTGACGAAATTAATGAATACATACACGTAGTTTTTATCCATTCTCGAGAAATAAGATATTAACGAAATGTGTACTTTTATGACGTTTCTTTCTGACGTATAATAGTGTAAATTTTCATCAAGTCTATGAAAATAAATAAAGCCTTGTATATAAAAAAATAATAAAAATATATACAAATGTTAATTTTGTTTTATTAACATCAAAAGCATATATTTGTCTTTCATGTAGCACTTGTTAGCAACTCCTAATCATGCACATAAAATGTTTGCTTGGAATGAATTTGTGTTGGCCACATTAGTTTAGTGAAAGTTAAGAAACCGGATGTGGCCGACATTAATCTCAATGAGAAAAGATCACGTCTTTAGGTACTTTCCGAACACCAGGGTTCATCTCACCTTCTGTAGGTACTTTTTGCTTATACTTTCTTTGTTCTTGAGTTGATTGCAACTTCTAATTGCTTGATGATTTTACTCGTTACGTAGAACTCTTGATAGAAACTAATTCTGCTAATAGTAGTTTATGAATAATAACAAAAATAAGTTTGTGGTTAAAATGGTTACAAGAAGACGTCACGATAAATTTGCCTAGAAAATGCATTGAAACATATTTTAATATAAATTTATATTTATGCGCTACGTATATTCAACGCTACTTAAGATTTCGTGATAAGTCCAATTTTACTTACAAAGATAATAATTTTAATAATTCTCGACGTTTCTTATAAAATGGGAATACGTTTCGATATGCTGAAGAGGGGAGATGTGATAGTTACTGAAAGGAGGAAATGTTTTATAGTAAGTGTTTGACGTTAATTAGAAAAGAGACTATTTTGTGACGTGTCTAGACTTCATTTTAAAAAGGAATATTATGCAATATGTGTTGATACTAAATGAAAAGGAAATCTTTTGCGCTAAGTTTTAACGCTACCTAGAATGGGAGTGTTTTACGATAGGTTTGGACGCTATTTAAAAAGGGATAATTTCGTAAAAACTTGTGACGCTGGTTAAAAATGATGTATTTTGTGATACATTTTGACTCTACTTAAAAATGAAGTACCTTGTATGAAAAACCATTGAAACAACGTATTACTTATTGTGTATATACATACGTATACGAGTTTTCGTTCTCACTTGAAGGTCTTGACTGTGCAATCACGTTTCATTTAATTTCTGGCAGTTTTAGTTAATTATCTGTGTAAAGCTTCATTAAGAGCGCTATCTATATGTATATATTCTATTTTAATTTGCAATTTGAAACTAAGAGCCGCTACTGATAGACTACTCGTTATAGTGATGTTGGTGGCACCATTAACATTTCAGCCTTCATGATTACGTAAATTGTGTTTAATTTTCAGTATAGTTTTAGTAATACATAAGAACTAATAAGAAAATTTACATTACAGGTTGATTTTCATAAGAAACAGAGTATTTACGGTATGTCACAATTCTTCTACTTGGATTTAGTGAAGATTATGTTATGTACATTTATATTTACACATTTCCTGTGTTGTTGTTTTTGTTTCTTTTTACAAAATTTCCTATTAAAGCTACACAAAGCTATCCGCGTATTTAGGCCCCAGTTTTGAATTGATAAATAAGAGAGTGGGCAACTGATCAGGATGTTCAACTTTGGGGTCTACGCAGCAGCTGACCCTCCCAGATCATTTTGTCAGCAGCATTAACAGTCAGTTTTTGGGCTACTATTGTCTGATTGAATATATATATATGTATATAATGTAGGATTTGATAATCACTATTATTCAAAGAATGGAACGCATGCCTGTGGTAATGAGTCGCGAACTACGAAATCTTAGATTCACAGATCGAACAAGGTGATCCGTCGCTACGCCTGGCCCACCATCCCAGTGAACACGTGATTACTGAAATGCTGTGTTTTATATTCTTCATATAGACATCTTTCCCAGCGTGGTTAGTTGTGGAAATGGTTCAAAATTTGCAAAGAAAAATTCTCGTATGATGATAGTTAAAGAAACGAGCCAGCAACATTACTAACAGCTTAACTATGTACAGTTACATATTGATGTCTTATGCACCAAGACTGGACTAAATAAAACGCTTTCATGTATATCCTTATACGGCATTTCATGTTATATTTATTCACCACAATCATTTTCATTTCTAATCATCTTAATGTTTAATTGAACAAAAACAGATTATTCCAATTTTTATTTCAACAAAATAAGCATCTTATACATATGAGAATCCTGAAGGCTCTAAAATCAAACTAATCACTGGTGCAACGATCCATAATTTACATATTTTTATAACTATGTTTATGTAGCAGTTTTTCTGCCAAGTTAATCTTATTTGTTTCAACCCATGTTGTAGCTGACAACATGTTAGATAAATTATTGATAATATCCTCCCTACCACCACCAGTAAGCTTGATGGCTTTAAATGCAAAGATTCGGAGTTAATTGCCTGCACAAAATAGCCCATTGTATATGTTATGATTATAAAAAACAAACAAATTATTGACAATTGACTTTTCGTACAAATATAAGTTTCAATTATTCTGAATTAAGTTTCACTTTTTTTTCTATTATTATTCCTGTTTCCAGTAACATGAGGAGTTGCATTTAATAATGTAATAGTATTTGTATCAAAAGCAAAAACAGCCGCACTGGAAAGGTACGAAATCTTGTGATAGTGAGCTTTTTCAATACTATTTTTCTTTAACATCAGTGCTACACATGTGACGCACACTAAGATTTTAAAATGCCTTGTTAAACTACTATAATTCCTTTTCTGTTGTCTACTGGTGTTAATTTTACATGTTCAACGTTGGGGAGTTCTTAACTGACAGCATTTATTACGGTTTTCAATATTTTTATATCTGTTTGTCTGTTATATCTGCACTATTAAACGATTCCTGTTAAAGGCGCTGACTGTTGAGACAACTTGTTAACGGTATGCACTTATAGATGGTGAGAAAAACTCCTAATAACGTTCAGAAGGTCCTGCCTAACACCTCATCTAACCAAAGATGTTTCAGTAAGTTTGCTAAATTGATACAGGTGTATTATTTAGCAAACATCATATTGTGGTATTCATTGTGGTAGAAGATACAATGAGCTTGCATGGACATCACGCATTCTATATTCAACAGTATGTCAATGTTATTGCAATAGAGGTCCAACAACGAAGAATAACACATGATTATTTTTCATTGCGCGTCAAGAGTACTTATATTATTTAGTCTCTGTGGTGTATGTATTAGTCACTTTTAGTTGGCTTTATATTTCCGAGCTTCAGAAAGCATGATGGCCCATCATAGCTTCCTGTGTTATTTGTATTGTTAGCGGGCTTTACAACTTCACATTTCTGAAATTTAGAAAGAGCTTTGCCCCTACACTGTTCCTTTTGTTATTTCTATTATATATTAACTTTAGAACTTCGTTGGTGTACGTAATGGCTGAGTAATTTTGATGTTAGTCCACTTATATATCATAAATATCTTGTAAAAGCAGCTATTACATAATTAAAAAAAAGTACATTCACTTCTTTGTGCTATATTTTCTAACATAGACTACACCCAAGAATAACTGAAATATTCAGTTATTTTAAGGACTCTAACAATATTGAGGTTAGGTTTTTTTGGAATATCGCGCAAAACTAGCTACGCGAGGGCTTTTGCGCTAGCCGCCCCTAATTTAGCAATGATAGAGGAAAGACAGCTAGTCAACATCACTCATTTCAGGCTCTAGGTCTTTTCTTTTACCAACGAATGTTGTGATTGACCGTAATATTATAACACCACCACGGCTGAAAAGGCGGCCATGTACAGTTTGAATGGATTCGAACTTATGACCCGCAGATTGCGAGTCGAGTGTTCAGGGCTTCAACACTGAGTAACTTCTTGTGTGTGTAATATCCAACCCCTTTCCCCGGTGGCTCAGCGGTAACTTTGAAAGCTTAAACATTAAAATTCAATTTTCGATTCCTATAATACACACAGTATGGGTAGCCGATTGTCGGAGAAAAATTTAATGTTACTTTTCGAAATATATACACTTACATATGATTGATTTCACATGACATTCCAAAAGACTTATTTGTATTTTAGAAACACACACACACACATACATAAAACTTTTGTAAATTTCCTCAGCTATAGAACTAATGGTAGTAACATTTCATTTTAACGCTGTGCACATTGTTATCTATATATAATCCAAATGTGAAATCGGCTATAAAATATTTTCTGAAACTATATACTACAGTGTTTCACTAGAACCTCTACGGACACAAATGGATTTTATGGCTTGGCAATTTTCACTCGAGGCATTTTTACGTCACCTCTGAGATTGTCCAACCTCGCGTGATGTTTTAACCAAGTGTTTCAGCATTCTTGTTCGAATGGAAAGACATTTAGGCCTATTACTGAAGCTACTTTATACAATGCTATACCGTTCTGATTTCCAGCGGAACTGTACTTTGCGTTAAATGAGTAAACAGTATTAGAACTATATAAAAAAACACTTGGACGTTTTAATCTAGCTAGAGGGTGAGAAATCTGTTTGATAGAGAGAATAAGTTCACAGATTTCTAGCTCCAACTGGGGGCCATGCTTTCCCAGGGGAACCATTCAGCTCTTTCCGACAAACTGGACTAGAATTGCGGACACTCCCGGGAACCTACTAACGGTGATCTCTTCTATAGGAACGAATTGGTAAAAACGAAATCGCATTAGGTGACGATGAGTCCTAGGGCTCAGCTGGTCTTTACTGTCGACGGGCGCAAGGTAAACATCGTCGTGATTGGGTTCGTCCTAAACCGTTCCGAGCGCCTTTTGTGTCGGTGCTCATAAACAGAGTAATAAGTTTACTGTGCAGCCGAAGGGCTTGTTCATGTGCTTTCATACTTAGGCTCACATTAAAGAGGCACCAGTGATTAGGGTGTCTATCTTGTTGAAGCGCCTAAAAACCTTTTTATCGTTCTCTTATCTTTGCTGCTACGTACAGAAGTTCAATGCGGCTCTTCAGTATACCCTTTTCATCGGTCTACACTGCTGAATTAAAGTTTATATTGAAATTTGTTGGAGAGGATGACGTGCATGATGGTTATAAAAACAGGTCCAAGAACACACACACACACACACACAAACACGTAAGAATCACAATCCGTAAGGATATCGAAAAAATAAAACATCTGATCCATCTTAAAGTACGTTCACTCAAACTTTGTCTTTGGCTGGGTGAAGCGCTTCATAGCAAGAATCCTGCCATAAGGACATGAAATCTCGTTTCTGTTATATAGAAATATAAACGCAAATCACTTAAAGTAGTATTGTATATATTTCCATGAATAACGTTCCCAATTCCTGATGAGGTGATTTCGGTTTGAATCCTGTATCTATTTTAGGGAAAGTATTGTGAAAAACAGATTCAAAAACGTGCGATCCGTAGCTCAGCACGGACATAATGTTAATGTTTTTAACTTGTGCCTACAAGTTAGATCCATAGACAGTATATATAACTTGTTCCTTCAAATTTATTGGCCTGGCATGGCCAGTTGGTTAGGGCGCTTGACTCGTGCTCTGAGGGCTATGGATTCGAATCCTCGTTGCACCAAATATGCTTGCCCTTTCAGCAGTGGGAGCGTTATAATGTGATGGTCAATCTCGCTATTCGTTAGTAAAGTAGTAACTCAAGAGTTGGCAGTGGGTGGTTATGACTAGCTACCTTCCCTCTAGTCTTACATCATTAAATTAAGAAAGGCTAGCACACATAGACCTTGTGTAGCTTTTTGCGAACTTCAAGAAACAAACGAACAAAAAAACAAAGAAACAAATTTGTTAATTCAGTAGAAGCGTTAGATTTATGTGTATTATTTTTTGTCGTATTTCATATCATGCTTATATGAGGATTTTACAATAGCAGATCATCCTTTCACCAAAATCAAACACATTGCTTGCATTCTACCACTATGAGACCTACTTTGTTTATTTGCCTTGCACATTCAAGCAACACTGAACTGTGAGTTTAGCAAAACTAGTCTGCTGCAGCAGAAGTAGCCAATCAGAAAATAGGCTAGGCTTCTACGCCGCTTTTTCTTCACTGAAGCTAACGTTTTCGCTAGGAAAAATGAATTTATAAAAAATTACTCGCAGTGCTTAAAAAATGAGTTTTTTTTTGTTTATAAACATACACGTATTACTATTGAACCTGTTAACCGTAATTAATAGTGACTTTGTTCTCGCCCAACGTGCTTCACTCAAAACATATTTCAGTATCGTTCTAATTGTAAGCTATTAGACATAAACGGATGTGTGTATATTTCTTTTGAATAATGGCCATTATAAACCAAATAAATTCTATAACATCGACAAACGTATCTCACTTTGAAACCTTTGTTCATGGCAAATGTCTGATTTAATAAAATACATAGCAGCAGTTTACAACAATGTGGTTTCTATGAGGTTATTAACCGTTTTTATTTGGTTTCATTTCAACAGACAAACGTAAATTGTTTTACATACAGTGCAACCGTTCCTTTTAAGTTATTTCACCTTTGCATCTACTTCGGATATTGGCTGTCACTGTTCATATGCAAACTAATTCTTAGTTTCTTGGATTATATTAACTGCATGCCTACATCGATGTTTGAATTGTGTTCATATACAATATAACTATTATTACTATTTGTTGCTTACAATCTGAATGGTACCTTATCCGACACACTGGCTAAACGGCTGAATCAGAAACCCCAGAGTTCAACCATAATCTAGAATTTCTAATACGACAGAGGCAATCTGTTAACAACACCAGTCATCTATACATAATCACTCTTAACCAAAATGGACGATTGACTGTTATACATCTACATCTGAAAGTGCGGAGCATATTCAGCAATGCATCGCGGTTCGAACCTTGAACCTTACAATCCGCACCTCAGTACGCTAAATAATCCATATAATGTCATTAAATTGTGCTAAATGTGTTACTGTGTTGATCTACGAGTTGAATTTATTTGTGGATAACGTGATTTTTCCTTCAAACATGTTAACTGAATACATATTTCATCCGTCCGATTATTTTTTGCCTCATTTGATATGTTTGGAATGAGACTGTGTAGTTACGTGGGCAGTATCATGTCCAAACCGTTTTGTTTTGTGACGACGTAGACTATGAGCCACATTTATATATTGAGGTAAAAACAACATTAAAATGTCATGTATTTTGCACATTTTCAGAACTAACGACCTTGTTTATGGATCATGATTTCCTACTGTAATAGAGGCATTATTGAAACATCATGAAGTTGTATAGTTTTAGAAGTACGAACCATCTTTATCTTTTGAGACATAAATATTATTAAAACAACATGAACTGATATACTTCAAGAAATGACAATGTCATTCAAGCGAGGAGTATTGTTTAGGTTTTCAGGTGGGAATAACATAGATCATGAATTTGTATACTTTTAGAAATATGAACCATGTTTACCTACTAAGATATAAACATCATTAAATATTCCTGTCACAGTGAATTATAAAATATTCATCATAGTAGAGCGTTAACCAGTTAGTGTGAGTTTTATAAAGAACATATTCCTCGTGTCATAGTAAACTTTATAATGTTCATTATAGGAGAGTCTTAACCATGAATCTACTATGCCGTCCTTAGAAATATAATTGGCCTGGCACAACCAAGTGGGTTAAGGTGTTTCACTCGTAATCCGAGAGTCGCGGGTTCGAATCCCTGTTGCACCAAACATGCTCGAACTTTCAGCCGTGGGGGTAAATCCCACTATTCGTTAGTAAAAGAGTAGCCCAAGAGTTGGCGGTGGGTGGTGATCACTAGTCGCCTTCCCTCTAGTCTTACACTGCTAAATTAGGGACGGCTAGCGCAGATAGCCCTTGTGTAGTTTTTCGTGAAATTCCAAAAAAACAAAAACAAAACAAATAGAGGTATGATTAAATTAGTTTTCACAAAAAATATTCTTTCAATATAGAATTTTGTTCTTTCTTTCATTTTTTGTTATAGATCGTTTAACAACATCTTTCATTTTGGTTTATGTGATTGCATACATTTCACTGAATATTTGTAAATATATTGTAGTCTCCCACATTACGCATGCTCAAACTTAACATTACATTTTATGTTTATCAGATTTATAGACTTGCTAGATGGCCTTAATGTCAAGCATATTTATTTCTTTTTGTAGGGTAAAAGATAAAATCGTAATGAGAAACTGTTTCATAAAACATTATTAACATGGTTTATACAAGATATCTTTTATCATTTTTGCGTGCCCCCTTTATTTTCCATGTTTTGTGAAACATTGCAAAAACTATATATGTGATCGATGATAAAGTCAGTGAAAAAATAGTTTAAAATACACGTGTGGCGTAAAAATAACAAACACGACATCATACACGTCTTGCAATTTTTAGATTTTAAGTAGAATGTCAGCCATAAACTTTGATAATTGTCATCTGACGGCATCATTTTCAGTCTGTAATTCGCTAATATAAATCCTGTGTCTTTAAAATATCATTATAAGCACTGTTTGTTTATACATACGTAAAGAGGTGTATGTAAAACATCTGGTTATAAAACAGACAATTTTAATAATAACATTTTCCTATTTCTTAAATACATACTGTATCATTCTTTTTTTTTTTTCAGCGAAAAGCTACACATTAGGCTATCATGCACTCTGTCCATCACAGGGAATCGAAAACCGAATTTTAGCGTTGTGAGAATGTTTGTTAAACATACGTTACACCCGGCATGGCCAGGTGGTTAGGGCGCTTGACTCGTAATCTGAGAGTCACGGGTTCGAATCCCGGTCACACAAAACATAGTTGCCCTTTCAACCGTAGAGGCGTTACAATGTGACGGTCAATTCCATTATTCTTTGCTAAAAGAGTACCCCTTCCCTCTAGTCTTACACTGCTAAATTATGGACAGCTTTGCACGAAATTCAAATACAGACAAAAGTATTTGTTTAAGGACCGATTTATGGGGTAAAACCAAATAATTAAAATTTAATTACATAATGCAGTAATTACCAACATTATAAGTTTCATTGAAAACTACTGAGTTTAAGCGTTATATATGTTGCATAGATTTATAGCATTAGCTAGAGTTCAAAGTGATAAAGACAATATTGTTCAAGCGATAAGTGTTAAGGTTTTCACGTTGGAATGACATAGAGTTGACATTAACAGCGACAAATGCTTTCATGTGTTTTACATCTTCTTGGTTAAAATCAAACCTAGACGTCGAGGGCTGAAACAGTTTTGTCCGTTTATAAGTGTTCTACATTCCAATTTTGTCTGAGAACATTCGAAATATCAGAATATATTTTCTACTAAAGCTACTGTTTAATCTTTGAGAAATGGGAAGTTTCGCCTAACTTGAATGCTACGCCGCTCAACTATTTTTTAAATCAACAGAAGAGATCCAGCTTGAATTGCAAAAAAGAGATCTGAATGAGTTCTTCTATCCATTGAAATTTCATTACTGTAGCCAGTACGTGGTGACAGTAACTACTGGTTAGAGAATCCGTTGATTGAAATGGTCCCATGGCAGCAATCGCATCGTCATTGCCAAAGTGCTGTGAGTTTTGTAATTATACTGGAGGCTGAAAACGTAATCGGGCCAATCTCGCCACGTTATTGTCAGCATACGACCTACTAATCGACAGTAATTTCTCTACGAGGCACTAGGGATGGCCTTTTCCTTCCTAATGTGCTTATATTAATTATACTGATGCATTTTATTGGTGCTGAAAGTTTTGTGCGGAAGATTCACCTAGTCGTCGCCATATTTAATGATCATAGTTATATTTAAGAAAAAAAATTCGACTACAAAAGAAAGAAAGTGTGAAGTTTTTCATGCTTACCTAATAAACAATAACAACGAAAAATAGCAAGAAAGTTAATCTGCGAAAGAAAAAAAAAGATTCATTTAACCGTAAGCTTATAACGTTATTATTTTGTAACTTATACTGAGCCGTTTCTAATTTTGTGAAATTATTTAATTTTTTTTCAATAAAAAAAAAACATGAGTAATTATGCTTGCTTAATAATCTTAACGAATGCTATGTTTTTACCCAATATTTGAAAGCGTTTGTGTAAAACTTTTCTTTAAAGTTCTTAATGGACTTGAGGCTTATTTGGTCGGTAGCCAATAAGACATCAAAGTGTTTGAAAACATGTATATTTACAAGAGAAAGAACATTAACTACCAAAGAAAATACACAGTACAATGAGAAGAGACAACCACGAATACAATAAAAAATACGCAGTAGGTTCACAAGTAGAAGTTTCAAATGAAGTGTAAAAATGATAGAACGTTCAATACCATAAGTAACATTAGTAGAGTACACAACAGAGAACTTAAAATACTGTTGAAAATAAACTGTAGTTTATCAGAATACAAGTTCAAATACCATAGACGTTATAGAATATACACACAAGAGAAAACTTCGATTACCGTATAAAGTATGTAGTATATCACAACTGAGGATTTCAAATACCATATAAACCAAATAGTACATTAACAACTGAGGAATTTGGATACTATATAAAGTATACAGTACATTCACAAACGAAAACTTGAAATGCTATAGAAGATATATCGCAGCTTTACAAGAGAGAATTTCAAGTCCAAATTTCTAAGCTGTAATGAACAAGTATTTTTTAAAGATTTACTAACACTTGCAGTTTTAAAAATGTTTTTTTTTACATGACAATAAGTAATCTTTAAATAATGTTACATTTTCACGAGATGAACAAAAACACGGGAAAATGTTTTGTTAACATCTAAAGCACTGTCATCGTAAGCTATTTAAAACGCATATTAACATGTAATGTATGTATAAAAGAATAATTCAGGTTCATTCAGTGGTAATATACAGAACTTGACTGTCAGTGATGTGAAGATTCAATTACTGATGCAAACAATTTATTTTTGGAGATGTTCGGGTTCATCCACTTATACCATAAAACAAGAGTACCACCAATGTCGCCCACCGCTAGTACAGCGGTATGTCTCCAGATTTATCAACGCTAAAATCAGGGTTCGATTCCCCTCGGTGGGCTCAGCAGATAGCGCGATATGGCTTTGCTGTAAGAAAACACACACAAACACACACCGCCGATGTTAAGTTTAATTTACTGATGCAAAGATTTCTTTCGTAGAGATGTTATTAGTATTAAGACGAGTCATTATTACAGAAATAAGTACAACGATCACACCTATCTCCATTTGCTTAATAAGCTTCCAACGCACCTTCGGATTATCTTGGAACGTTGTCTAATTATTTTGATTTTTTTGAAATGGCGGGTGTTGACCTAACTCGTTGGACCAATTTGCAAGTTTTAAACCCCATCAGTAATTCATAGTTCTCCTGAAACAAGTGGTTAGGTGGCGGTACCAGATGAGCCAATCAGTAGCAGATGGGCAACTGCGGGAAGCGAACATTGGGGAAAGTGATCCTTATTGTTCGACGGCAATCCATTGTTCTTATTTGTTAAGTACCCGTTGTGAGCAGAGGCGCAGATTTGCTAGCGGCTTAGCGCACAGCTCTGGTTCGGTTGCAAGCCATAAAACGACGTGTAATGATGGTGAAAATGTAGGAGCACTAGTGCTTAATGCGCCTGTAAAGATTCAGTAGAGTGTTAGCGTATAAATATGGAAATATATTGAATAAACCCACAACGTGGGGAGCATCCGTATCAGGGATAGTCGCTGCATTGAGAAAAGTACTCTGAAAAAACACATTAGAGATAAGAATTCTACAAGTTGCCTCTTATTGTACCTTTGTACAAGATATAAACTGGTAATATAAGGAAATTAAAATGAAATTCGAAATACTAAAGGAAAATCTGTTACCCTAAATTTGTCTTTAGTTTTATTTACAAACTTCCTTCGTTCTATCTGACAGCGAGTTATATTACGGATATTTTCAAATTTAGTTTCGTGTGCAATTTCACAACGTACCTAAGAGTTGCAGGTATCATAAGTAGTAGGATAGAGGAATAAGTGATTAAAGTACTTGATCTTCTTAACCAGACATTGACTTTATTCACAAAAATATTTTTTACCCAGCTAATAGCGTACATAATTAGAATACAATAATACATGTGAAAAGGGTAATGCAGAGTATTTAATGTAATATAAACAGACAGTTTGATCACGACATTGGATACATTGAAAGTGATATAACACTTTTATCATTAAGGATGAAATGTAGTTGATATTAAAATGATTTAAACAGATGGTTATGAAGTTATGTTAGTAATTAGTGATTACAGGTCTAGATTACCCGCAAATATATGAAATCATACTAAATTAGTCTTGAAAATGTGACTTCATTCTAGATGACTTGAGAACAAGTGATATCATACTAGAATACCGGCGTATATACGACATCAAACAAGATTATCTGTCAACATGTGACATCACATTATATTACCCGCAATTATATCACATTACACTAGTTTATCCATAAAATATGTATTATCATATTAGAATACCTGTAAACATTTGAAATAATACTAGATAACTCGCGAACATGTGACCTCATACTAGATTACTTGCTAGTATGTGATATACCCACAAATATGTGACATCTTATTAAGATATCTGCGAACATGTGGCATCATACTACTTTACCCGCAAATATGTGACTCATATTACAATACTTACAAATATGTGACATCATATAAAATTACCCACGAATATGTAACATCATACTAAAATACCCCCCAAATATACGACATCAAACTAGACTACCTGCCAATATGTGACATCATACTATATTACCCGCAATTATATGACATTAAACTACTTTTTCCGCAAATATTTTATATCACTCTAGAATGCCTGTGAACATTTGAACTAATGCTAGATTTGCGAACATGTGACTTCATTTTAGATGACCTGAGAATATGTAACATCATATGAGAAAATCCGCAAAACATCTTGTTGAATTATTCGCAAGTATATGACGCCACATTAAAATACCTGTGAATATGTAACGTGATACTAGGTTACCCACAACATATGACGTTAAAGAGGTTAATAAAAGTGTTTCAAGTGCAACAGATGAACTCAAAGTCATGTGGTTTTTAATCTTGAAAGAAACCAGGAAGATAATGCTATTACGATAATTATTCTGTAATACTCATGATTATCAGACGTTTAGTGCATTAATTTATTTATATTTCAGTGTGTTTTTCGTTAAAAATGGGGTATATTGTATGGTCTTAGATATTGTATAATTTCAGATAAACTCAAAAGAAAAAGGAACAAAAATAGAAGAAAGAAATAATGAAACATATATATATATAATATATATACTATATATAAAATATATATACATTTTTGGGTTTGTTATTCCTGTCAAACTATCACTCTATAACGATATTAGAAACTTATTTCACTTCAGGCCCTTCGGCTGCTGTCTTGGGGAAAACCCGACGACCCAGAACGGCTTTCACCAGTCAACAGCTTTTGGAATTAGAGAATCAGTTTCGAATGAACAAGTACCTGTCAAGACCAAAACGGTTCGAGGTGGCGACTAACCTGATGTTAACAGAAACTCAAGTAAGTTAAGTTGTGAAAAGTTTTAAAATCATGACTTCACCTTAGAATTACAGATGTCATATATCAGCTTTTGAACATATTTTATCTAAGTTATTTATGCATTAACTCACTAATGAGTTTATTATTTTGTTGGTTATAGTATTGTGTAAAAGTTTACACAAAAATACCACCAATAATAATAGAAGTAATTACACTAATTACTGGGAGGGTTTCCCTTGTATTTTCTTTGAAAAAGGAGTGCAGTGATTTCACCCGATACGTTTGGTACTTACTTTTCCACTGTGTTTTGTAACAGATAGAAGAGAAAATGGCTCGTTATGATGTAGTATACGTGTGTGTACCTCACCGATAATGTACAGTATAAAGTCAAATCGCTATTCTGGTTAAATATGACGCAATGTGTGTGTGTGGACTTCATTGGTAATGTACGGTATAAAAAATAAGTCAGTATTCTGAGGGTTAAGTATAATTTGTTGTTTATGTCAGAACATTTTTTATGGATGTAATTCTGTTTGAAAATCAACAGCAGATGAATTTTCGCAGTTTTACGAAACGTTAAGACATTAAGAGTTAATCATATTTATTAAACCTTTTCATCAGCCGTACTCTGCTTTAGATTTAGGAGAGTATGATTCAAAACCAGAAACATACATCTAGCAGATATATACTCTAAAAGTAATCTTGCAAAGTGTGTATATTATATACCATGCACCTGTCTTTCACATACGTGTATGTATTATAAAATAGCATTGCAAAGTATCAGTATTATATAACATGCAACTGTCTTTCATATATTATAAAAATGGGGTTCCAAAGTATCTATATTATAAATTTTCCTTTCGAATTCTTAAAGTGCAAAGACATGTACAAATCGTGGAAATGTTACTTTTCATGTCCAATGAGGCCAGAATAAAGTGTAAACTGCGGACATAATTTATACATGGTAAAATACTCCATTTTATTTATATTGACTGTTCAAGCTATTATATGAACAGTTTGAGGTAACATATCAACAGCGGTTGAAAAATGTTAGATCAATGTTGGATTCATAACGATAGAAAAACAAGTAGGTCCGAAAAGTCTTGATAAAGACCCTATAACCTGAGCGCCTTCGAAAGGCAGACTTTTATACTTCAGGAGTAAACTAGGATTCCCTGTTTGACCCTGCCTGAAGAAGACAGATCACTGTTGGAAATTTTTGTAGAATAAAATATATACTGTAGTAATTATATTTAATGAGATTAAAGAAAACAATAAACTATGTCGAAGAATGTACAGAAATGTGTCAGTTGTAACCGTCATCAGTCTGAACATTTCACATCGTAGCTTCTATGTGTGAACACATAAATAAAAAGCAAAACATATAACCACTTTTGTCAGACAATATTTATTCAGAGAAATTATTATTAAGAGAAAGAACTTCAGAAGAAAGAAGGAAAATGTACTCGATCTTGTATTGAAAGATGAAGTGGAAGAGGGATAAATAAAGACGAAAGAGACGAGAGCAAGAAAAAATCTTTAATGTAGAAACCTGAGCTTTAATGGGAGATCCCAAATTACGGCTGGAGAACATGCTAATCAAAGTAAGCTCATTAACAATTAACACAGGCTGTAAAAACGTTCATTTACTTCTAAGGACTGGGTTGATTAATTAGTTGAATACAACGAAACTTAGCTTGTGAAGCCCATTAGTATTCTTAAAGTTCTTTCTAAAAGAAAATTAATTTTACATAGCACACCAATGAAAGAAGACTTTTACATATTATGTGTAATTTAGGACCAAATGTTCAACAAAAAGATTAAAGTGTGTAAATGTAATTAGATGAGTTTAAATTAATTAGATAATTATGGCATAATGTACACCAAGCCCGAGGAAGAATGCCGAGTTGAATAAGACGATGCTATTAATTTTTCATTGTCATAGATCTAAATACTGTTGAGCAGGTTTTATGTAGCTTATATGATTGTCAATTAATCAGTTATGAGTTTTTACTCATAAGAAAGACGCGTATGAAGCTAACTATAAACCAAGTTTAAAATGACCAATATATAATATATTATTCCAAGGAGCTTAAAATCTTAAGATTGCTTTCTGAGTTTGTTTGTTATTAAACATAAAGCTACACAATGTACTCTCGAACTTCAAATTTTAACCTTATAAGCTCTAAAACCTACTTTTGGAGCTTGTCTTTATGAGAAACAAATTGAAAAATGATTATTTTGTGTCTAACTCATGGTTTTGAGATTGTCAAAGTGAACCTGTAGCTTCACTTTTTGTAAGAAACAAATGAAAAACAAAGATCGTTCAACTTTCGAATCTTGTTTATCGGAGATTTTAAAATTAATACCGTAGACGTTTAGCTAAGTTTTGAATACCGTGAATGGAAATTTAAAGAGTTCTCAAACAATGACGTTTCTGTAGGAGTAATTATATATACAAGGAACAATTAACAGTCAACTATGGCTGTCCCTTCTGCAGCGTTGTGTTTTCTTTGCTGGTGGTAAACATTGTATTCAAAGAAGACAATTAATAAATTATTACAAATGGAATATTGTGTTGTTTCGTGTTGTGGTGCCACCAAAAATTTGTTGTTGTTTTTTCTGAAACAAAGCGCAATATTTTCATATCATCATATTGCATTTATTTACCAAATATTTATCCATAGTTCAACGATTTAAGTCTCTGTAGAAGACACTGGGAAAAAGTAATTGAAGAAGAAACGACGAAGGAGCAGCGAAATCTGGCCTAGCATGGCCAGATGCTTAGGACACTCCACTCGTAATCCGAGGGTCACGAGTTTGAATCCACATCTCACCAAACTCGTCCTAGCAGCCGTGGGAGCGTTATAATGTTATGGTCAATCCCACTATTCGTTAATAAAAGAGTAGCCAAGAGTTGGCGGTGGACGGTGATGACTAGTTGCCTTCCCCTCCAGTCTTACACTGCTAAAATAGGGACGGCTATCTCAGATAGCCCTCATGTAGCTTTGCACGAAATTCAAAACAAATCAAACAGCAAAATCTCTTCTTCCAACCAATGGGTGCTACGTACAGAAGACACACAGGGAATTACTGAAAGACCAACTGTAGACGAGAAATATATCTGAAAAGAAATATCTTGTTCTGAGCCGTTTGTCATTGTTAAATAATACAAGAAACGTCCAAAGTTGCTGCACGGGATAGTTTGGAAAATATTTCCAAATGTTGCGATCTCTGCTCTATATATGCAGTTTCGATGGTGAGTTTGCGATTAAAAACTAAACCTAAACTTTATCAACCATGTAATTATGCTTACATTTCGACAACATTGGTTTATAAAGAGAGGCTTGCATTATGTATATCAGATCATCCCTTAAGTAGTTTCTGATTTTTGGTTCAGAAAAAGAGAAATAATTTCAAACGCTTTTAATGTTATTTAATCAATAAGGTATGCTTCATTATTATTAACTACTTCCTGCCAACGATTCACAAGCTTCTGAATGTCACTTCTATAAAATTCTTGGGGTTTGGAGGAAAAGAAGGTAGAGAGGGTAGTTTTGACATCGTCATGTGTTCCAAGCTCTTTTCAATCAAAATCGTTCTGCAAACTTTGGAATAGATGATAATATGATGGAGCAAGGTCTGGAGAATATGGAGGATGTGGAAGTTTTTCTCAGTTTAGCTCTTCAATCTTTGCAGATGTGACCCTTGCTGTATAGGGCCTGCATTATCCTGGTGTAACACAACACCTTTACTATTAATCAAAGCAGGCCTTTTTTCTTTCGGTACAACATTGAAGCGCTCTAGCTGTTGACAATAAAAGTCTGCTGTAATCGTTATATTGTGTGCTAACAACTCAAAGTGGATCACACCAACAATATCCCACTCTTGCTCTAAGGTTGGGTTCTGTCAAATCATGGGTGACCCATTTTCAAAGTTTTGACACTTTTTCAAACTGTTGCAGATGGGCGGTGAACTATTGAATGGGTTGAATTAAACTTCTGTGCTAGTTCTTTAACTGTTACAGTACAATATTCATCAAGTGTAGCTAGCAGCAAGTCATCATTAAACTCAACAGGATGACCTGAACGTGGCACAGCTGTAGTCACCTGATTTGAACTTCTGAAACCACCTTAGCCTTTTTTTTTTTTTATTGAGAAACCCTGCACCATAAACACCTTGAATGTTTCGCGTAGTTTCTGCTACACTATTGCTTTTTTAAACTCATAAAGCATTATATGCCTAATGTGCTCTTCAGACACATCCATCTTTATAAGAGGTTATTTGATTAATGATCTGAAAAAGTGGAGTTGGGTTAGTTTCGTTTATTTGTCTAAACATTTTTATATACGTCCTACTACATATTTTAGCCATTTAAGCTTTCTACAACGACAGAAATGATGATGCACTTTCTGTATTCTGATGGGTAATGTTAAAAAATTATAGGTACACAAGAACAGGAAAAAATATAGGTACACAAGAAGAGGAAAAATATAGGTACACAAGAACAGGAAAATATAGGTACACAAGAACAGGAAAAAATATAGGTACACAAGAACAGGAAAAAATATAGGTACACAAGAACAGGAAAAAATATAGGTACACAATAAGAGGAAATATATAGGTACACAAGAAGAGAAAAAAATATATACACAAGAACAGGGAGTCAACTTAGTGTCAATCATTACTTTCAAGAATCGAACAGGAACAGGAAGAGATATTGCTGCTGATTCACAAAAATGGACCATTGAAAATAATCATATACACATTTCGGGTAGTCTTTGTAACTAGGACTAAACTAACTTTAATATGCTTTTAATAGTAGAGATCGTTGTTTTATCAATACATTCTCACACAGTTACAAATGGACAAGAGTTTCTGGCTACTCAAATATTCTAATTTAAAATATGGACTAAAAGTATTATCAACTCGGGTTAATTTTCGATTGTCTACCGATTAAGGTTGTAATTCTTATTGTATATAGTCTGTATGTTGAAAGAAAACATTTTTGCATATATCACTATATAGCTGTATTATATAAAACTGTGTGTATACACAGTTCAGAAGATGCACATAAACTATGTTTATGAGTAACAGTTTAAAATAACGTTTCAGGTTTTCATATGGACAGATGGGATCATTAATAGTATAACTTTCTCAAGTGCTATTCAAAAGCTTTGCTAAAATATCTGGAACAAGAAAAGCTAAGAATCTACAACACCGAACACCTTTCATGGTATTTAAAATAATCTCTTTATTAAAGTTATTTCCGGCGACATTGAACTTCAGAACTGCAGAAAATGTATTAGTTGTCTCTTTATTGAAAAGTAAAGAACATAACAGCAGAGTTCAGTAATTATTTTAAACATATATGTACAAACATATTTAGCCGTCCAAACTCCCTGTATACGAATTTCCAACACTAAAATCCAGGGTTCGGTTCCCTGCAGTGTACACAACATATTGTACAATGTAGTTTTGCTAAATAACACACACGCTATTCACAAGAATCTGAAAATAGTTTTATCCATAATGGGATTCGTAAGTGCACACTTTACACCTGAACAATAATCCTATAATCGATATCAACCTGTGATTATCATTGTAACATATAGGAGGTTATACCATCACCATGTTTGGTGTAAGAGTAATGCATATCCATAGTATACACTTTACATCAGAAATATAATCGATATCAATCTGTGATTATCGTTGTAACATATACGAAGATATATCATCACGGAACGTAATTATTAATTAGTTACTAATTAGACTCTTTAATACTGAATTTGTTGAAATTGTACATAAGATCATTATGATATTGAATAATAATTCTAAAATAATGAATACTGAACATTTATAACGAATGGAACTTTCTGCATCTAGCTAGCGGCCCGGCATGACCAGGTGGGATAAGGCGTTCGACTCGTAATCTGAGGGTCACGGGTTCGGATCCCCGTCGCACCAAACATGCTCGCCCTTTCAGCGGTGGGGACGTTATAAGGTGACGGTCAATCCCACTAGTTGTTAGTAAAAGGGTAGCCCAAGAGTTGGCAGTGGGTGGTGATGACTAGCTACCTTCCCTCTAGGCTTACACTGCTAAATTAGGGACAGCTAGTGCAGATAGCCCTCAAGGAGCTTTGCGCGAATTTCAGAAAACAAAAAACAAACATCTAGCTAAGGGATGATGCAGAGAAAGCTAGAGGACAATGAACTCAAGACGCCTCTTGAGAGCATCAAATAATTAAATCAAGTCAATTACAAATAGGATGCACGGTCAGTAGGATGCTTAGGCATACCTATCTTTTTACCAAGAAGTTTCAAGTTCGAATCTTCTGTCACTACAGAAAGTCTTCTAAAATCGGGGATAAAACAACACTTTGTAAGTAGTAGCTTAAAAGCTCTGTACTGTTATTAACCAAGACAGAAAAAGCTCTCCAATCCGCACGTCTTTATCACAGGTAATGTATGATCAAATAAAAACAGGGTGTAACGCTTTAATATCGAAACTACCGTTATGTTGTAATTACATGACAGCTACTGCATTTCTAGTCAGAATATGTTTCTGTTTATATTTGTATAATTAAATCAGAATACATTACTTCCCAGACTATGTAACCTTTCAGTTTAAACTGCACTCTACTCAGGACTTGAAAGTTTCTATAATTTAAGCTGCGCTTCCACACAGAATATGTCATCTTCATTCAATTACTCATTCACTCAAAATATCTTAGGTCCAAGTTTCAACTATAATTCTTGTTATAATATGTAAATTTACAATTTCAACTTCATATCCAATTATAATAAGTAAGTACCCTGATTAAATTCCACCTTTAGTTGGAATATGTAGACACATCAGATTTGTCAAATTTGATTTGTGTAATACTTGTATATAGTTGCAAGAAATAACAGATGACGATCTGAATCTATTGCTTAAGTATTTTATTCGACTTGTAATCTGATGGTTGCGGGTTTCAATCCTCGTCACACCAAACATGCTCGCCTTATCAGCCGTGAGGACATCATAATGTGACGGTCAATCCTGTTATTCGTTGGTAAAAGAGTAGTCCAAAAGTTGACGGTGGGTGGTGATAACTAGCTGCCTTCACTCTGGTCTTACACTGCTAAATTAGGACGGCAAGCGCAGATAGCCATCGCGTATCTTTAGGCGAAATTCAAAACAAACAAACAAAGTGTTTTATATCGTTATATAAAAAGTTAAAATGCAGCTCGATATCGTAATTAATAAGTTATTTAATAAACATTCCAGTTCTACTTTTGAATTTAAAAAAGGTAAGTGATATTTGTGCGAAAGATGTTAAATATTTCTTTTTTTCTCTAATCCAAACTAAGACATATAAAAAAAACTTACAGATTAAATTTTTTCAGAAAGTCAAATTATGCTAATCTGTACATAAAGGCAAGGGTGAAAAATGTTTTTTAAATTGCTATATAACAGTACCTTAATAAACAAGGTTAATCATAAAACTGCTAATTATATATATATGTCATATCGTTTCTAATTATTCATTCTTATAAAAGCATAGAAGAACAAATTATGCGTTTTTTTAAGGAAATTTGAAAGTCGTAGCTCTTATTTAACTCGCATTTGGATGTCACAGTCTGTAGAGAGAATGTAATTATACAAAGACGGAAAAAAAGAAAGAAATAAGTGATGATATACTAAGATGTAAGTGTACCAGAGTATGTATATAATAAATGTTTGTAATTTCTCTTTGGCCTCTATAAACTAGGAGGGATTGGTATGTTATTAAATTACGTTGTTAAAGTAACAAACAATGGAGCACGACTGGAAGTTTGATATATGTACAAATTTGAAGACGTTTATTGAAAAATTAATTGATAAAGGGAAACTGGTTTTGGAGCTAGGAATACTATCTCCACGTCGACGTTGTAAACATGTGTGTATACCATTGGTTTTTCTATAACAAAAGTTTTTAAACTTAATTTATTAGATAAGTAAAAAAAGTTAGCAGCCATATGCTTGTAAACAGCTCTGCTGCTCCTCAGATACTGTTAACTAAGTTTGGTACAGTATCTTACGAACATAAGATACTGTACCGAACCTAGTTAACAGTATATCCTTACTTCCAGTCTCAATTTGGTTCGGTATAGTGTGTTACGTTCGTGTATCATTTACTACTTTTACTCGTCAAAGTAACTTTACATTTGTGTAGGAAACATTTAAAGTCACACCATTTTCCACAGTCATTGTGTGTAGACGTCACGTGGAAACATTATTTTACCTATCGAGGGGAGCAGGATAAGTCAAAACAGGAGATGGTTCTTCATCAAACATCACACGGAAATGAAGTATTATGGTTTGTTTGTTTTGAATTTTGCGCAAAGCTACACCAGGGTTATCTGCGCTAGCCGTCCCTAATTTAGCAGTGTAAGACTAGAGGGAAAGAAGCTAGTCATCACCACCCACTGCCAACTCTTGGGCTACTCTTTTACCAATGAATAGTGGGATTGACTGTCAAATTATAATGCTCCCATGGTTTAAAAGACGAGTATGTTTGGTGTGACAGGGATTCGAATCCGCGACCCTCGGATTACGAGTCGAGTGCCTTAACCACTTGGCCATGCCGGGCCTGCAGTATTATAATAATCGAAGAAAGGATGAGTCAAAACAAGAAGCAGTCCTTTATCAGACATCGTATGGAAATATAGTCTTATAATTATCGAGGAAACAGGGTCTGTACAAAGAAAAGGTAATCCTTGACCAGAATTCACGTGAAAATACAATCTTATAAATGTTGTAGGAAACAGAATGAATAAAAACATATGGTATTCCTTGATAGATGGTTTGATAAAGTATTAATTTTAAACGTTCATCTATCTTAGGAAGGGCTAGAGATTTATTTCATGTGATAATGCAACAAAATTCTATTTGCTATACATTCTGTAATTTACGAAATGCTTGGCTTGAGAAATATCAGGAAGTGTATGGAAACACGTTTCACTTTCATACGTCGTCTTTTATTTTCACCTAGAACATGTTTTTAAGATGACATATACTCTCACACTGGTCAACTCATAAGCCGTTTTTATTGTTTATTATTTAATATTATCTTTGTTTTGTTCGTTTTATAATCGTAATTCTAAATCAAAATAAATTCCAGTGTGATAACTACGAAACAGAAGATCAATTTTTATAAATGTAGAGGGAAATAACCGACATCTTACACAATTACAACTGAATCCCATGATATAAATTCAAAACTCAAAAGTAATCTATAGTCTAATTTCTACATTTACTTCGACACGAACGTGTCGCTACCGAGTAAGCGCAAGCCACGAGAAGAACGTTGCTGTAGGCAGTGATTTTATTATACATTTTATCAATTTCTCTAGGAAAATTTAGTCACACGCAGTTTAAACATTGCGGTACGTACTGCACATCTTTACACGTTGAAAAATGAATCTCATCAAAGTTAATTTAAAAAATATGAACTTATTATTATAGAAGCACATATTTCTGCTGATATTTTTTTGTAACTGGTACAGAATCAAAATGTTATCAATTTAATAATTGAAATTCCCTACCAGATGAACCTCGGAGAAGTCTTACGGGACAGAGATTTTTCATGTTTCATATTCTGTGAACCAAAGTTCTTATTGGGGAATTAAATGGATTTTTTGTGTTTTAGCCCATAAAGAACTATCTACACCTTTTTCCATTACGGGGATCGAGCTCTGAATTCTACCATTATAAGCCTTTAAGATCACTGCAATCTATTGATTAGCGTCTGACGCTGTGGATTGTAGGGCCCAGGGTTTGAGGTGGATGCCGTTAAATATTTTCTGTACCTTTAATGGCGCGTGCGCGTTATAAAAGTAATAGTCGTTCCCGTTTTGCTTTTATTCACAGAAAAGAACATAGCTATTGTGGCAGCGGGTTGAGTGGCGCACTAACTTTTCTTGAGTTACAAGTATGAAAAATTAAAAATTAGGAACGTATACATTTTAACCCAAAGGCTCTCTCACCTGCTTGTCGAACCCGGCATGCGAATCTCATGTTTTTTGTTTGTTTATGCCTGTATCTCTTTCTATATATTGCCACCTCCCCATTGGCAGAGCGGTATGTCTGTGGACTCAAACCGCTTGAAATTGAATTACGATACCTGTGATGGGCAGAGCATAGATAGCACATTATTGCGCTTAATTCTAAATAAATAAAACTGTCTATATAAATATGCACGTATGTATAAATGTAGGTGTTTGCATGATTTTCTCTATACTACTTCTAAGAGTATCAAGGGACCTGAAATACTCTTCTTATAAAATCTGATTAACCTCAGTATTGCCCCAATATCTGAAGCTGCACAGTGTATTAAATGTTGTATCTCTCAAAGATGATATCTATAAGTGCACAGAGAAAGAAAATCATATTCCGCACATTCCAGAATTACATGCAAAATTACAAAATAGGCAGCTTGTTTATTTAAATGTTTTATGTACCGATATCTTGTAAGAGAACATGTACAAGTGTACCCAGAAAAATAACGTACACGCTCTTAGTTATATTACGTTGTTTACTTTTAAAGATGCCGATCTTGTGAGTTTATTCTCTAGAGATTTTTGTTGTCGAAAACTTCGAGCTGTTGAGAGGTGATATTCTCTTCAACAAATAGTTATAAATAATCATATGTCCTACTGAAAGTCATATTTTGCACATTAAAAGACCAATTGGAATAACCAGCTGACAAGTACAAATGTTCACACGAGAAAACTCCTTTCGTAGGTGAGAAAATACAGTTTAAATATGCTCTCTCGTAACAGTTTCTGGTAAAAGAATTTCATTCTCATCTGTAAACAGTATGCGTATTTATCAGGTATTCAAAACACTTGATTATTCAGTTCGAATCAAGGCAGTTGCGTTATTCTTCACAGGGACTACTAACAGTGAAATAAACAGAGTGGCAACAATTTAGGGAAACAGCCAGCATTCACGGGTGTTTCAGCAGGGCAGTTACAACACACACAATATGAACCAAGACAGTGACGCCATGCAAAATTTTCACCAAGACAATTAAAGCACACAGTCTTCACCATGACAATTAAAACACACACATTCTTCACCAAGGCAATTAAAACATACACAGTCTTCACCAAGGTAATTAAAACATACACATTCTTCACCAAGGCAATTAAAACACACACATTCTTCACCAAGGCAATTAAAACATACACAGTCTTCACCAAGGTAATTAAAACATACACATTCTTCACTAAGGCAATTAAAACATACACAGTCTTCACCAAGGTAATTAAAACATACACAGTCTTCACCAAGGTAATTAAAACATACACAGTCTTCACCAAGGTAATTGCATGATACTCAACCTTCACCAAGTAAAATAAAACACTCGAAACTTACGCTAAAGCAGTTATGAAGTACACAGCCTGCAAAATAAAAAATATTTACCACTATATTTAGAACACACACTATGTTCATTAAGACAGTCACGAGATACACAGTCTTTACCACAATATATAGAACATACATAGACTTCAATGAGACAGCTTCTACATACACAATCTTCACCATTATATGTAGGACGAACACATTATTCACCAAGACAGTTAAAGATGCACAGTCTTTACCATGACATGTAGAACACACATAGGCTTCAATAAAACAGTGACAACATATAGTCGTGACGAAGATATGTAGAATAAACACATTATTCATCAAGACAGTCACAAGATGCAAATTCTTTAAGACGATATACAGAACAAACACAGACTTCAATAAGACAGTAACAAGATACATAGTCTTCACCGCGATATGTAGAAAACACACAGGCTTCACTAAGACAGCTAGAAAATACACAGTTTTCACCAATGTAGACAGCACAAACACATTATTCATCATAACAGTTACAGCATACACAGTCTTTACCACGATATATAGAACATTCACAGACGTCAATAAGACAGCTACTACGTATACAGCCCTTACAAAGCCAGGTAGAAGAATACATTGTTGATCAACACAGTTACAAGTTACATTGTTTTTCCACCTTATGTAGAAAACAACTAGACAACAAAAAGATAGTTACAACATATACATTCTTCAACAAAATGTGTAAAACGAACACATTGTTCATGAAGACAGTTACAGCATTCATTATCTTTACAACCATATATAGAACATTCACAGACTTCAATAAGACAGTTGGAGCATACACAGCCTTCACCAAAGTAGGTAGAACGAACACATTGTCGATCAAGACAATTACAAAGTACACAGTCTTTTCCAAGATATATGGAACATACTGAGAGTTCAATAAGACAGCTACAACATACACAGTCTTCTCGAATACACGCAGAACGAACACAATTTTCATCAAGACAACTACAAGATACATAGTCTTTACCACGGTATCTAGAACACTCAAAGACTTCAATAAGACAGCTACAACATACACAGCCTTCACGAAGATATGTATAACGAACACTTTGTTCATAAAGACAGTAACAGCAAACAAAGTCTCTACCTTGTTATTTATAACACACATATTCTATACTACGATATGCACAACATACACGGTTTTCAATATGACAGTCACAAAATACAGTCTTCACCAAGAAAAGTAGAACGAACACATTGTTCATCAAGACAGTTACAGCATTCACAGTTTGTACCACAATATATAGAACACTCACAGACTTCATTAAGACAGCTACAGCATACACAGTTTTAATCAAGATATGTGGAAGGTACAAATGGATCTTCAAGACAGTTACAATTTACACTGTCTTTACCACAATATATAGACCACACAAATACTTCAATAAAATAGTTACAACATACAGAGCTTTCTCCAATATATGTAGAACGAACACATTGTTCATCAAGACATTTACAAGATACACAGTTTTTACCACAATATGGAGAACACGCACAGTCTTCAATTAGACAGTTACAACATACATAGTCTTCTCCAAGATGTTTAGAACGAACACATTGTTAAATAAGACAGTTACATAGCCTTTACCACGATATAGAGAACACACAGCTACAACATAGACATTCTTCACGAAGATAAGTAGAACTAAAACATTGTTAATCAAGACAGTTACAAGATACTCAGTTTTACCATGTTATGAAGAAAACACACACACTTTAGTAAGGAGGTTACAACATACACAGCCTTCACCAAAATATCTAGAACGAACACATTGTTCATGATAACAGTCACAAGTTACACAGACTTTACTACGATATATACAATACACACAGACTTCTATAAGACAACTAAAACATACACAGTCTTTACCAAGATATGTAGAATGAACAAATTGTTAATCGATACTGTTACAAGATACACAGTCTTTACCACGTTTGTAGAACACACACAAACTTCAATAAGACTGCTACAACATAAAGAGTTTTCACTAAGGTATGTAGGACGATCATAGCATTTACAGTGTTTACCATGATGTATAGATTAGTTACAAACTTCAATAAGAGAGCTACAAAATACACACAGTTTTCACCAAGGTATGTAGGACAATCACATTTTTCATAAACGCAGTTACAAAATACACATTCTTTACATCGATATATAGAACGCACACAGACTTCGTTAAGACAGCTACAACATACAGTTTTGACGACGATATGTAGAAATAACGTATTGTTCATCAAGACAGTAAGAAAATGCACAGCATTCATCACGATATTTAGAACACACCAAGCTGCAACAAGACAGCTACAACATGCAAAGTCTTCAGGTAGAAGAACACATTGTTGATAAAGACATATACAAGATACCCATCACGATATGCAAAACACACACAGACTTAAATAAGACAAATACAACAATATCACCCTTCACCAAAGTATGGAGAACGAACACATTGTTAATGAAGACAGTTACAAGATACATAGTCCTTACCACGATATAAAGAACACACACAGACTTGAATAACACAGTTACAACATACACAGATAACAACAAGGTAAGTAGAACGATTACTTTTTTCATCAAGACAGTGACAGCATACACAGTCTGTAGAACGACATATAGAACATACACAGATTTCACTAACACAGCTACAACATACACGGACTTCACCAAGATGTTTAGAACGAGCACATTGTTAATTAAGACAGGTAGAAGATATATAGCCTTTACCACGATATATAGAACACACACATACTTCAGTAAGACAGCTACAACATACACAGCTATCACTAAATATGTAGAACTAATATAGTGCTAATAAAGACTGTTACAAAATATACAGACTTTTCCACGATATATAGAACACCCACTTATTTACCAAGATTAGTAGAACGAACACATTGTTGAGGATGACAGTCACAACTTACACAGACTTTACTACTATGGATATGGAACACACACATAATTCAATAATACAAGTACAAAATACACAGACTTCATCAAGATAGGTAGAAAAACACATTGTTGATCAAGACAGTTACACGTTACACGGTCTTCACTATGTTATGTAGAACACACATACTTGACTTAATATAGACTTGAATAAGACAGTTACAACATACACAGTCTCCACCATGGTATTTAAAACAAACACATTCAAGACAGTTACAAGATACAGAGTTATTACCACGATATCTAGAACACACACAGAATTCAATAAGACAGCTACAATACACACAGTCTTCAATAATGTAGGTAGAACGAACACATTGTTCATCAAGACAGTTAGAAGATACACAGTTTTTAGAACGATATATTGAACATGCACAGCCTTTTATAAGACAGCGACAACATACACAATCTTCACCAATATATGTAGATTGAACAAATAATTAATCAAGACAGTTACAATATTCACAGTCCTTACCACGTTATGTAGAACACACATATACTTCAATATGACAGCTAAAACATACACAACCTTCACCAAAATATGTAGAACGAATACATCATTCATGAAGACAGTAAGATAATACACAATCTTTACCACGATATATAGAACATACACAGACTTTTATAAAACAACTACAATATACACAGTATTAAACCAATGTATGTAAAACGACAAAATTGTTAATCAACAATCTTTTCCACGATATATAGATATAGACCGACTTCAATAAGATAGCCACAACATACACAGTTTTCATAAATATGTGTAGAACGAACACGTTGTTAATGAAGACAGTTAGAAGATACACGGTTTTTATTACGATATAAAGAACACACACAGACTTCAATAAGACAGCTAGAACATACAAATCCTTCACGAAGATATGTAGAACGAACACTTTGTTGATCAAATCAGTTACAAGATACACAGTCTCTACCACGATATATAAAACTCACACAGGCTTCAATAAGACAGCTACAACATACACAGTGTAGGGCGAACACTTTTCCATGAAGACTTTTACAGCTTTCACAGTCTTTGCCACGATATATAGAACATTCACAGATCTCAGTAAGACAGCTAAAACATACACAGTCTTCACCAAGATATGTAGAACGAACACATTGTTGAGGATGACAGTCACATCTTACACAGACTTTACAACCGTATACATTGAACACACACAGACTTCAATAAAACTACTAAAAATACACAGACTTCACCAAGATATCTTGAAGAACACGTTGTTGATCAAGACAGTTACATGATACACAGTTATTACTACGATATCTAGAACACATACAGATTTCAGTAAGACAGCTACAACATACACAGTCTTCACCAAAATAAGTAGAACGAACAAATTTTTCATCAAGACCGTTAAAAGATACACAGTCTTTACAACGATATATAGAACATACACAGACATTTATAAGACAACGACAACGTACACAGTCTTCACCAATATATGTAGAAGGAACAAATAATTAATCAAGACAGTTACAAGATCCACAGTCCTTACCACGATATATAAAACACATACAGATTTCAATAAGTTAGTTATAACATACAGAGCCTTCACCAAGGTATGTAGAACGCACACGTTGTTCATCAGACAGTTATAACATACACTGTCTTCACCAAGATATGTAGAACGAACACAGAGCTTTCACCGAGATTAAGTAGTAGAACACATTGTTCATCAAGACAGTTACAACGCACATAGTCCTTACCACGATATACGGAACAGACACAGACCTTTATAAGCCTGCTACAACATACATAGTCATCACAAAGGTAGGTAGAATGAACACATTGTTCATCAAGACAGTTACAAGTTACATAGTTTTTACCACAATATATAGAACATACGCAGACTTCAATAAGACAGGTAGAGCATACACAGTTTTGAGTAAGACAGCTACAATATACAGTCTTCACCCAGATTTTTAGAACGAACTCATTGTATATCAAGACTGTTACAAGATACACAGTCTTTGCCAAGATATGTAGAACACATACAGACATCATTAAGACAGCTACAGTACACACATTCTTTACCAGGATGTGTAGAACGAACACATTGTTCATCAAGATAGTTACAAGATACACAGTCTTTAACCCGATATGTGGAATATAGAGAGGGTTTAGTACGACAGTGACAATGAAGACAGTCTTCATGAGTATTTGTAGAACGTACCTAGTCTGTAATAATATATATATGTATATATATATTTATATATTGCTTCGTGATTTCATGTTAACGCTGAAATTGCCTTAGTGGTTGAAAGTCCGAACTTCACACGGAAGTATCAAGCTCAAATAGCAGCTCAATTGAAATGTTTTGCATTTTTTTAAAAGTAAGTGACAGTTTTTGGAGTAACCACTTTCAATATTCAGAGGAACAAAAATACTATGTTATTTCAATAAGGCCCTCGGGACCGAAGGAATGTTTTTATACTACAGTTTGTTAAGTATTAAAAGTAAGTTGAATCCGGATAGTTTTGGAAGTATGTTTTTGAAATAAATTGAACACAAGTTTTCGTGTGTTCATTGATAAATTATTAAGTGCAGCACAGCATCTTTAAGTTTAAATAATAGCTAGTACTAAGGTCTACCCGCTGGGGGTATATTCAATATATTTTAACAAAGCCATATTCACAGCATCATTCATTAAACAACTGCCAACCATTTTTGCTTCTGCTATCACATTTTTATATTTAATTTTCAATTGAAATAAGAAACCTGCGAAACATCATGATAGTCAGCAGTAGGATAAGCAGAAAGGAACATTTAGAAAGCAGCTGTTGGCATAACTGATACTGAACTCGACTTGCTACACAATATCTACTAGGATGGTTCTAAACGGTTCCTGAATACCTCTGTATGTCATTTAGAGACTTCCATGCTATTAATGCTTGGTCGTTAAGCTCGAGATGCAGCTCCTATGCAAAAAGAGTACGGGAACTGTTTTCTTTATAGCCATAAACATGTACAAAAATTTCAGTTCAAATTAAGAAAAAATCGAATTGGCTAAGTTTTTTTCTCAACAAAAATGTCCCTTATTAGCTCGTGAGGATTCTATAAAATTATTATTTGCTAGTATTAAATCTTTCGCATTCAAATCCCAGTCATATTGGGATTTTTTTGTACATGCGTTGTTTTTTTTCTCAAAATGATCATATTTACATAAAGCTTAAATACCATTGTAGATTAAATAAGAGATGTTAGTACTAGTTAGCATTCAAATTGAAAGATGGAATGTTAACAGCACCAGCTTTTGAATTCAATTGAATACTTCTTCCACCATTTATGAAATGAATTTCAAACCAAAATTCTGAATAGAGATAGAAAATGTTCAGAAACAATGTATGAAAGAAAATGTTGCTTACCAAGAGAAAGAACAAGTATATGGATGGCACGACAAAATCAAGAATGATTAGTAAAAGTTAGAACAAGTGAAGCAGAAGGTAAACAATTGACACAATCAAACGAAGCCTCCAAAGAAAGGAAGCGAAATAAACATATTGGAGTTTAAAGGCATACAAATGGGTTTTTTGCGCCCCATTCAATGTTTTTTCCGTGGTTTAAGGAATACATACGCATGTGTATATATATAAAGTTATAAGATAATGTGTGTGTATATATATGTCAATATCACGTGTTTTGGCTCATTACTTTGCATGATGTTCTATGATAACTGCAAGAGAAAAACTGAAATGTTAGTTATCAGGAACGAAGATGTACAATTCAAACAATTATTGAAAATGTATACAGTCGCACTTTCGTATAAAGTTCGATGAAAATCCACAAAACATTGTTTAAAGTGAAATTAATACGAACTAGTAATTAAATAAATCAAGATACAATTGTAATGTTTCTTGTTTTATATGAGGACATTCGCGATTATTTCTATATATAAGATCCTGAAAAGCTTCTGGAATTAACGTCTGTGCTTTGTTTCGCACGTCATAATCTAATAAGAAAATTGAGACCGTGTCATGCAAGTAGAGCATATCGTTGTGCTATGCAAGTAAAGCATGACATTAGACATACCCCCCCAATTTAATGCTGCTGGCTAGAGAAAAGAAGAGCAGTCAGCACCACCCACAGTTTGTTATTCTTAGCTTAGCAGCGAAACTTGTAATGCACACTCAGTAGGAAGTACATAGCCTATTTGGCATCGTGAGCTCGAACTTTGGGCCTCTCAACACCATAACCACTAGATCACACCCGGCCTTCATTGTGTCACTTTCAACATCCCCATAACTCGAAGTAAAATAACCTTAATCTAAAATGTTTTTTTAAAGTTCTTCTTTAATGTCTGCATATGGGAAAACGGTAAATCTTCGAACTTATATCGCTAAAATCAGGGCTTTAATTCTCCTCGGTGAACACAGCGGATAGCCGGATGTACCTTTGCTATGAAACACACACACACACATTTTATATGATATCTGTGAATAGATTCGTAAGCAACTTGGTATTGGCAACTGTCTTGTGTTTCTAACATCAAGAAGGAATCGATCTACTCATCTTTATTCGACCCCCTTTTTTTAGAAAACAACGAAGAATTACTTGTTGAATAAAAATGTTTTCGATAGCTCTAACAGAATCACTCAAGTAGCAGTCTTCTTTATATTAAAGTTCGATACATTCTCGTATTCTATTTGAAATTTTGTTTGGCTTTACACAATATGTATCTTCAGATCACGTGGTGTCAGAAAACCTTGGTATTTCAACAAATCATTTTAATCGTGTATACGAGAGTATACTATTGATTCTAAACATCTGTTTCCATTTCATCAAAGAAGTTTGCGAAAGTAGAAGGAAAGAATACTTGAAAGCATGTTTCTGCAATTTTTAATAAATATTTATACATTTTCAGGAGATTTTATAAACGTTTCTGTGAAAGTAAGCTATTGCTGGAAACTTGTCAACGTAACGTTTATTGCTCTTGGATCCTAAACTTGGCAATATTTTTAACAGTTTGAGAGTTTTTGTTTAACACAACACTCATTATCAAGAAATGGCCCCAAAATTAGATGTAATCACCCATTTTCCATGCATGTAAAAATACTTAGGAATCCTCAGCAGTTATTACTGGTATTAAATGCAACGTTGATATTTTTTTCACACTTTTCTGTGGCTTTGTCTATTGTTTGTTGTTGTTTTTTTTAATTTCGCGCAAAGCTACACGTGGGCTATCTGTGCTAGCAACCCTCCCTAATTTAGCAGTGTAAGACTAGAGGGAAGGCAGCTAGTCATCACCATTCACCTTCAACTCTCGGACTACTCTTTTACCAACGAATAGTGGGACGGATCGCACATTATAACACCCCTACGGCAGAAAGTGCGAACATGTTTGGTGTGTTGGTAATTCGAATCAGCGACCCTCGGATTACGAGTCGAGTGTCTTAACCACCTGGCCATGCCGGGCCCCTTTTCTGTATGACTCATGGATTCATAAGCACTTCAGTGCATAAACATATATTTTACAAACTTTGAAGAGATCTGTTATATTGATGGCTATGACTGATGGGACATCTTCGATTATTAGAAAAACATATGGTATCAGTTTCATTCTCCAGGTACATGACAGGTTTGGTGACAACCAGTCCAACTTTTCAATTATTTAGAGACGGACACGCACACAGACATTTGTAAAACTGTGTGTTAGATTATAGAAATCGGCATCTTGTTCTTAATTAATGTTTACTAATACATTTTTAATGAAATGTTTTTAGTACCATCAACACTTAGCGGTACATCCCTTAAGATTTATTTAAGCCTGGTGGACATAAAAAGTACTGTAGACGTCAGTGTTTCACGGATTTATTAAAATCATACGTTGACATAAAAATATCTGTGTAGTATAAAAATCACCCATAGTAACGTATATTTGTTTACTTTAAGTAAGGCTAATAATAAGTAATAGGCAAAATCCTGTGCTCGTAAGAGAAGATTATCGAATATTTGTTCAATCTCAATTTTACATCGAATGTAATTCAATGTTTATAGGGTACAATACGCAGATAAATAATACAAAGATGAATATTTAGATTATATTACCAGGGGCAGCATTTTCTACAGCAAAAAAAAAAAAAGGGTTGAAGTAAAAATATGTTTATATTATGTAAGTCGACACTGTGTCTTCTGTGGTAAAGAAAGTATTGGAGAAAAGGTATGATTTAGAATGCGTATAGAAATGAATGTGCCGACGCAAACAATTGGATTCTATAGTCGATACTTATAGAAATAAATGTATTACTGTAAACAGAGAATTAGATTGCGTAAGATATGTTAGTGTAGAGACATTTCCTTTCTATAAGACGATATAAAGAGAAATGAACGTGTTGATGTAAAGAGACATTTCAAATGTGTAAGAAGGTACATTCAAAGATCAATGTATTTGTGTAAAGAGATATTTAAATTGTATGAGATGATGCCTATAGAAATTAATGTGTAATGGTAAAGATATGTTTAGATCGTGTAAAAATGAATATAAATGGCCTGAAGTAAGGTTATTTTAGTTGTATTATGAAAAACAGTTAGGCGTGTCCTTATTTATTGGTAATGATACCAGAGGGCAGGAAGACGTTATTATTGACGCACGCATGATGTAGACATAATGCTTTATGTTGCAATGAATGGATACGTCATTGAATTTTAATATATGACTTCAAGCAATCCTAATTACATCAGCGTAATATTACGTCATTAGTCAAATGTAAAGTACCGGTTTCCTTTTGACGCTTTACATGTGGTTTGTTTTGAATTTTGCACAAAGTTACTCGAGGGCTATCTGTGCTACCTGTCCCTAATTTAGCAGTGTAAAACTAGAGGGAAGGCAGTTAGTCATCATTACCCACCGTCAACTCGTGGACTACTCTTTTACCAACGAATAGGGGGATTGACAGTAACATAACGCCCCCACGGCTGAAAGGGCGAGAACTTTTGGTGTGACGGGGATTCAAACCCACGACCCTCAGATTACGAGTCGAGTGCTTTAACCCACCTGGCCATGCCTGGCCCTCTATATGCGAGGGTAAGTAGAATACATGAATGTATTTATTCACTCTAATATTAATACTTGCCTTACCAGTACTGTACATTTTGGTTGCTACGTAACGCAGATTTTGTATAATTAATATATTATTACGAAATTAAATTAGAACTTAAGGTTGAAAGAGGTATCAATGTTGCAGTGCAAATACAACTTTTGATCTGTATATAGTGCGGTGATAGATGAACAAATACGTTTCTAAACCACCTTTAAGAACGTGGATTGATATCTCGTATCCGTCAGCATTTTATCTAATTTCTATTATTATTATTTATTTACACAGCTTATTAACAAATATTTCAATCTTTATAGGTGAAAATATGGTTCCAGAACCGGCGTATGAAATGGAAACGGAGTAGAAAGGCTCAGCATGATGCTAAGATCTTGAAACAACAGCAGTCGTCGGGCCAGGAGGCTTTATCGTCCGGGGCGAACGAGACCGAACAGCCGGAGGCCAAGGACCATAACAACACGACCGTCAGTTCGCCGAGCGAAGGTCCTACTTCACCGGGAAGTCCGTCGGTAGAGGGAACCCGAGATGCTGTTGAAGATCAGCAGTTTTCTCCTCTCCCAGCCGCCCCCGACATGCTTGTTTCTTCACCAGCATGTGCGCAGTTAGTGTCCGGGGCTAATAACCTGCTGGTAGCAGCTAGGTTGTCGGTCTCTGCTTCACGGGTACCTGGCCAGCAAGAGGGGATTTACAGACCTTATGTAGTGTGAGTCACGACATTTGTCCAGTCTCATTTTTGTTACATCAAATGTCATCCACCAAAACTATTTGTATTTGAAGAACTAAAGGTTGCACTGTGCCTATAAACTAGGTTTTAAAGTTCCGATATGGATTCGATAAACGTTTAGACGTATTGGAAACTTTCCGCATTAATCTCGTACGAAAAGTAGTTCGTGTGTTCTTGAAACAGTTGCAGAATAAGTGAGTAGGATTACACGATAAACCGGTCAAGGGGTACTGAACTCAGGTGTACATAACTGTGAAAGCGTTTGGGGTCTTTACTGTATGCTACGTAGCTAGTGTAGTCTGTGGAAAAGAGACTTTGAAGCTTCAAGTATCTGAAAAGAGATGGTCTTCTATAAGATTATTCTCTTCTAAAACAAGTCATATAATTATGTTGTACTACAGACATGATGCCACAACTAGTTTTCAAAGAGAAGATTGTAATTTAATCAATGTTGTACTGTTTAGTGTTAAATAAGAGAGTGGATCTAATAATCACGAATGCTTGTATCTTAAAGGTTGTCATTAAATGGTTATTCACTCATTCTAACTCCGTAATCTCTGTTTTAGGAAAAGTATATTCTCTACACGTACACAATACACACAATATTACAAGAAACTTCGTGCGTTTAATTAAAACAGAACATTTATTACTTAAGTAATACGGAAATCATAACACAAAATTTAAAAAAAAGGCAACCAAACATGCTTCATTTTAGACACTGAAGTTTTTGGTGGTAAAATCATCTAAACATTGGTCTGTTTACGTTTCCACAAAGATCGTTTATCCAATAATGAAGAAAAATAGCTACATTGAAACCCACTTGTTTGGGCCAGTACTTTTATGAGCTCCAGCACCTTCTGGTGGGCTGTGTTCTTCAGTGTTGGCATGGTAACGTATTGCCTCATGATAATCATCTTGGTGTAAATATACATAGAGAAAATACTAAGAAAAGGACGAAAACGATAGTTTGAACTAACAATTGGTGAAAAAACAACTTATCAAACATGGCTGACAAACAGCCGGAAAAATAACCAATTAACTTTAAAACAGGCACTGCAAAAATAAAATATAAATAACAAACTGCTTCCCTCACATCTTTTAAACATGGTTTATAATCCAAACGTCTTCTTCATCCATTCTTTACAACATGATTTTATTGCCTATAAAAATATATAATTATTTAACATCAAAAAAATGTAACGACGTACATTACATCATGAACTGATCGTTGTACAAAATGAAAGATGTTAACGCTAGTTACATCCTTAGTTGATCAGTGTATAAAACTAAAATGTAAGCTGATTCGCGACAGAAAACCGTGACAAGCAAATGTGAAGAAATCTTTGATTCCGTATGAATGCTACATATTCTTCAAACCAATAATATTACATATAATATTTCTTCACGAGAATTTATTTCAACTGAACATTCATTTCATATTCTATTCTAATATTATTCTTTATTGTTTGTTAAGATAAAATTAATTAACCTTTCTTCCCAATTATTGGTTTCAACCGTTCTCGTTTAATGCTGTTTTCTAATATTATTCTTTATTGATTATTAAAACAAGAATAATTATAATCTTCCTTTATAATTCGATTAAATACTCTATTCCAATAACATTCTGTATTAATTGTTAAAAACGTTTCGGATTCGGTTTACTTCTTTAAATCTTGATTTATATTAGCAGTGAGTGGCACAAAACTCGAACAACGTCCAATATTTTATAGAAATTCTACAATACAGAACCAAATGTGCGTTATGAGGAACAAAATACAAATGAAACTACGATGAACTTAATTTGTTTAATATTAATAAAGTTACAACTGAAATAAACTAAACATAACATAATGTAACTTTGCCCATGGAATTTCGTGCTGGGCACATCAAAATGGCTGCTCAAATCGATACTGCTATCTCGACGAAGAAGAAGAAACGTGCCCTGCCTTTTGCAGCAAACGTCTCGTTGATTTATTTTCAGCCATTCTCGTTCACCAAGATTCTTATGGCTTAGAATAAAACAGAGTGTTGCTGAAAAATCATTTATCACAGTTTAAATACATTAGACCTAATCATCACGAGCTCACGGTAAAGCCTGCAGTAAACGTATAGGTGACTGGAAGTCCGTACTTTTATATCTCTACACACAGCTGAACGTATCGTTTTCAGTAGTCTGTAAACACACGAAATACATGATTCTGTAACCTCTATGAACATTCACTGTATTTTGTCAAAATACCATTCTCGTCCAGCGAACAAGTCTCATAATAAAGAGGTAAAATATTTTAGTACCGAGGTTTCGAGTTTACGATGTTTGCCTATGAAAGGTACAAGCACGTGCGTTTTAGTACTTGTCGCTCCTGTAGGAGAAAATCGGTGGCAAACGACTCATGTAACTTTATTAGAGTCGCTTGATGTTCAACTGATATGGAAATTGTTGAATGCTACGCATAGCGTGGTTCAAGTTGGGGAAGATACCAAACGTCAACGAACCTGGCTTTTCTACACCGTTACAAAGCTACTTGAAAAAAACAAAACAAACACTGAGTCAAGGAGTACTTTTTTTTTCCTTATAAATGATAACATTTGATTACTTTCTTTTAAACTAGATTTACAAGAGTATGAGATAAAGATGTTCAAATCAACATAAAATTAAGTTTCATATTCCTGTGGCACACAATTTTTTTTCTAATTTTTGTTTTTTCTTTGAGAGAGAGACAGCAAGGATAAAGAAAAATCGAAAGCCCTGGTGGCGTAAACTGAAAGTTTTATTATGTGAGGAATGTAATATTTCTTCTTTCGAACAATACAGGTTTTGATATTTTAATGAATATTGAATAAGGGGAAGTCTTAAATATAATTTAAAGTCATATTATATTTCTAGTTTTCACGGAGTTCGAAAATTGATAATTAATCTTGTTTTACAACATAATTACATTAAATCATTTTATATCGAAGTTGTTTTAATGACTGATAAAACTCCAAAATAACAGTATTATTAAAAAGTACTGTTACAATTATTAGTTCCTGATCTTACAGTTGACAATGTTTGTATGACAAACATTGTAGCATTTCTTAAACTTGTTAATTTACACATGAAGGCTTTCTTGCTTTTCTTTTCCTTTTTACGCTATCTAGTAACGATATTTACCGTAATATAAATGCAAGAAGTGTATAGAACATTAAAATATACCTTTATTACTTGAAAACGTATATCAGGAGATGTCATGCAGCGACGACATAAGTTATAACAAATATTTCGTGATGAAAAACAAATATAAATATAAGAATTACCAGGAGGAACTGGTTAATTTTCGTATATACACCGCTGGCCAAATTCTTAAGACCAATGGACATAAAGAAAAAATATGCATTTTGCCTTGTTAGACTCAACCACTTATTTGAGTAAAGCTTTGAAAGATGAAAATATGAAAAGGGAAAATAAAAATAAAAAACTTTTTAGCATTTAATAGGGAAAATGTGAACACTATGAAATTAGCCTAAATACTAGCTGGTCAAAAGTTTAAGACCATACCAAAAAGAAGTCCTAAACAGGGTACGAAATGCCCAACAAGAGGTCTCAGTAGTGAGTTGCACGGCCGTCATTGTGAATAACTTCAAAAATTCGCTTTGGCATGGTCGATATAAGCGTTTGCAGAAGGCTGGCTGGAATATTATTCTAAGTAATGAAGATGGCTTCACGAAGATTATGCACTGTTAGGAATTGACGTCTATTTTTGTAGACTTCCCTTGCCATCCACCCCCATACACTTTCAATGGGGTTCAGTTCGGGCGCGAACACGTTGGATGGTTCAAAAGAATCACGTTATTCGCAATAAAAAAGTCCTTTGTCCTGCGGGCATTGTGGGTTGCAGCGTTGTCTTGCTGAAAGATCCGGTCATTTCCACACAAGCGAGGACCTTTAGTCAATAAGAATGCTCTCTCCAACATGCCAATGTAGCCAGCTGCTGTTTGACGCCCCTGTATAACCTGAAGCTCCATTGTTCCATGGAAGGAGAAAGCACCCCAGATCATGATGGCAACTCCTCCTCTGTGTCGTGTAGAAAATGTCTCTGGTGGGATATCCTTATCGTGCCAGTAACGTTGGAAGCCATCTGGACCATCCAGGTTAAATTTTTTTTCATCAGAGAACAAAACCTTCTTTCACTTTTCTACGTCCCATGTTTGGTGCTTCTCAGCAAAGTTTAACCGAGCTGTTTCGTGGTGTGGAAGGAGGCGTGGCCTTTGAAAAATTTACAGTTTTTAAAGCCTTTCTCTCGTAGATGCCGTCTTATTGTTCTTGAGCTGTATTCTGCGTCCGTAAGGACCTTAATATGGTTCGACGATCGGCTGGTGTCTTGCTGGCGAAATTTTCTTGGGCCAACCACTTGAAATTCTCGTTCCGTATTCCTCAGGGTCTTTTAAGAAATTTACAACAGCAGTTTTAATACGCCTAATCTCACCAGCAATGGCATGTTGAGAGAGACCTTTCTTTTGCAGCTTGACAATTCTGCCACGTTCAAACTCTGCCAACTTTTTAGCCTTTGCAATGTTTTTACCAAATGTAACACAGAAGATATCAGTGGGAGATGTTGGCAACGCTAATGCTTGAACACAAATGACTAAATTTCGTTACGTGTTTACCGATTAACGCTTCGTTTCAGTATGGTCTTAATCTTTTGAACATCTAGCATTTAAGCTAATTTCACAGTGTTCACATTTTCCCTATTAAATGCTATAAAAGTTGTTTTTTTTCCATTTTCTTATTTTCATCTTTCGAAGCTCTACTCAAATAAGTGGTTGAGTGTAAGAACGTAAAATACATAGTTTTTCTTTATGTTCATTGGCCTTAAGATTTTGGCCAGCAGTGTAATTTTTATAATATCTTAAATAAACTAAATTCTTTTAATTGTACTGTTTTTCTTTAACATTAAAATATCTACAAACACTCATTGATGTTTGCATTGTAAAAAGATGAACCGTAGTTCTAAATAAATATGTTTAAATGTGATATCTTACACCCTTGTGCAAATTAATTGAAACAAATGGTCATTTGACAATATTTTCAGCATGGCGGCCAGTATAGGCTCGCTGGACTCGCTGATTTCCTTTAATAGTCATTTTTTCACACAGACGGCGTCATTAGCTGTGTTTTGCAGCACGGTCGATTTATTTTGGGGATATATGACGAAATGTTGAGAAATATTACGTCATTCGAAATTGCGCAGAAGGGCAAGGAGACCAGTCAAAAAACAACTTCTTACCAGTTCAATGAAAAGAAAACGGTATCAATGGTGTCTGAAATACCAGAACTGGACGCAAGAACAATGGAGAAAGGTGTTATTCAGTGACGAGACTCATTACTTCGTACAGGGTCAAAGAAGTCTGCATCTTCGCAGATCTCCAGGTGAAAAACGTCGAAATTCTCACATCATTCAGTTTGTAAAACATCCCTTGAAGATGTTTTGGGGCTTTTTCAGCTACTATGGCGTCGGAGGCTTACATATCGTAGAATGTATGGTGCAAGGACCACAGTACATCGAAGTTTTGCAGAGAAGAGTCGTTCCAGAATTGAAAAAGAGATTTCTGGATGGATCTGGCATTTTTCAGCAAGATCTGGCTCCGTGCCACACATCGAAACTTGTGAAGAATTTTATGACTACAACGCGAATAAAGGTGCTGGACTGGCCTGGAAACACTCCGGACTTAAATCCTATTGAAAATTTTTGGGCGATTTGTAAAGAAAGACTTCGGGGTAAAGACTACGAAAGATAAGCTAATTGAGTCCATAATTGAGGTGTGGTACCGCGATCCAAAAATTAGTAACGATTGCAGTCAACTCGTGGACTCGATGCTAAAGCGGATTAATGATCTTCTGAAAAATAAAGGTGGTCATATCATGTATTAATTTGTGAGTAATTTTTGGATTTTCAGAAATAAAACGCAAAAAATTGAAAAAATCGTAATTTTCCGTTTTGTTTCAATTAATTTGCACAAGGGTGTACCTTACGTAAATGTCTTCTTTAGTTCATACCAAACAAAATATGACCTAAGTTTTTTAATGTTGTTTACTGTTGGCAATACTAAAGAAACTGTTGTCTCTCTAATGTCGGTAGCATAGTCAACAAAGTTTGTCTAACCAAATAAAGTTTTTATAAATGACGTAACTTATAAATTTAGAAATAGTGTCTTAAAAACAACGAGGTTTTTAACCACAGTACACTGTATAACACAAAACTATACAAATTACAGTGCTATATAGAACCATGTAGTTAGTGGATTATTCTAAGAGTGGATATCTTTAACCACCGCTAAAAAATGGTACGTCTGTATAGATCTTTGAGAAGTAGGTGGAATATTTGCTACTAATTTATGATTCTTTATAAACTGTTTATAATAACGTAACTGTTAAATTAGTGACATATGGTTAACTTAAGAATAGAATGAGCGCTTCGTTTGTTGTTTGCTAAGATTCGTAATTTTGAATATAACATAAAACAAAACAATAATGAAGTAAAAATTATTAAAGACAACTATACTTTATTCTATCCCGGAATTCAGAACTCTACTACAAGGCCAAACAGCGACCTCTATTAACGTAATCGTGACAAATGTTAGTTATAAGTTATTATAGTAAATAGTACTGACATTAAATTTTAGCTATTGTAATTTGAAATTAATATGTATTACAAAATATTCATTATAAGGAGTATTACTACCTAAAAAGAAGGTAAAAATTGACACATTGTTTAACTCTAATATAAGCATAACACAAAGTGATTAGCTTATTAATTATTATAGCATCAATATATGTTGTATCTAGATGCCAATAATTTTAGATATGCTAGTGATATATAAATATTTACTAAAAGATTGTATGACAAACATTCACAGATGCTAGATGTTTTATGGGTACTTTGTGAAACATATTTTACCTTAAGTTGAACATGAAGAAACTAAAGATGCTGGCGGTTAGATGAGAAGAAAATGATATATTAATTAAAATGATACTTCGGCGGGTAACAGATGTTGACCACTTATTGGATCTTATTATATATAATATCACTACCGCCCTCTCTGTATTTTTAATAAAGTGGATTTATGATTTCGAATACGAGTTAATAAGCGGTTTAAGTTACAAATGTTTAGTACAAAAATAAATAGTAGCCACATTGCATCATCTGAAGCTAAAA
The DNA here is from genome assembly GCF_004210375.1 of Tachypleus tridentatus. Lineage (NCBI taxonomy): Eukaryota > Metazoa > Arthropoda > Merostomata > Xiphosura > Limulidae > Tachypleus > Tachypleus tridentatus. The sequence goes on along the minus strand of NC_134832.1, from coordinate 75,887,681 downwards.
CGTGGAACACATACAATACAAAGTGACTAAAAGGATACAAATACCAGAAAAACGTATTCAGGAATCATTAAAAGGTAAGTACTTCAGTGGGTTTTCAGAATTTGGAAAGTTTCCATCCATAGTCAGGTGTGAAAAAAAAAATTACTCAAAAGGGAAAATGTGGAAATGCGACACTCGCAGTTAACGTGAAGAAAAACACTGGAAGTAGAAAATGCGAAAATTCATCACCTACACTAAGATGTGAATAAAAGTACTGAACGTGGAAAGATGTCGCTCACAGTTAGGCGTGAAGAATGTGAAATGTCACCAAATACAGTTAGATATGAATAAAAACCGCTGAAATTGCTTAACTCTAGGATAATAGAAATATTTTATTATATTTTGAAAGTTTTAGAACTATTTATTTGTAGTTAAATAAAAACTACATAATAAGCTATCGGCACTCTGTCCACCACGGGTATCGAATCCCAATATGTGATGTGTCCACAGACATATCGTCTGCGCCACTGGTGGGCGGTGTAAAAGAAAATGAGTTAGGAATGCTTTGAATATTGAAGATGGTTTATAGAAATAAACTGATACCGTGAGATGGTTTAAAAGTGATTTGTATACCGAAGATGGTTTATAGAAATAAACTGATACTGTAAGGTGGTTTAAAAGTGATTTGTATACCGAAGATGGTTTATAGAAATAAACTGATACTGTAAGGTGGTTTAAAAGTGATTTGTATACCGAAGATGGTTTATAGAAATAAACTGATACTGTAAGGTGGTTTAAAAGTGATTTGTATACCGAAGATGGTTTATAGAAATAAACTGATACTGTAAGGTGGTTTAAAAGTGATTTGTATACCGAAGATGGTTTATAGAATTAAACTGATACCGTGAGATGGTTTAAAAGTGATTTGTATACCGAAGATGGTTTATAGAAATAAACTGATACTGTAAGGTGGTTTAAAAGTGATTTGTATACCGAAGATGGTTTATAGAAATAAACTGATACTGTAAGGTGGTTTAAAAGTGATTTGTATACCGAAGATGGTTTATAGAAATAAACTGATACTGTAAGGTGGTTTAAAAGTGATTTGTATACGGAAGATGGTTTATAGAAATAAACTGATACCGTGAGATGGTTTAAAAGTAATTTGTATACCGAAGATGGTTTATAGGAATGAACTGATACCGTAGATAGTTTAGAAGTGATCTGTTTATCGTAAGATGGTTTATAGGAACGACTGGATACAGTGAAAAGGATAATGGATGAATTGCATGTCGTATGATACAGATTATAAACAGCCGTTTTTAATTATGCTTTCAACAGCTAATCGATAGAAATTCCCAAAAATTTGCAAAAAACTTTAAAAAATAAATTAAATGGCCTGCAATATAATGCTTTTATTGGCATAAAATTACTGTAGGGCATTTTGAAATATACAAACTGTGTACTAGCAAAATTAGAAATAATAAATCTTATTATCAGTTTCTGCATTTGCAGCAGACAAAAGACAAGTATGAGTTTCTACACACCAGTGATTGAAAATCTGTAAAGGACTAATAAAAAGGGAACAAAACATTACAGCAAAATATAGTTTTAATCGCGTTTTTAAGGCTTAATATATCTTATATGATATAGATTTTATTAAAAGAGGAACAACTTAGTTTGATTTCCTTTTTTTTTTCAAGTAAACACGAACAATAATGGAATATGTAAAAACGTTAAAACGGAATGTTGTTTTTTTATTATTACGTTGTGTGATAAAAAAATGACAGTTGTTTTAATCAACCACACAGAATGTACGTTAGAAATATTTTTGATGGAAATAGAAAATTTTAGCATTGAGGAGATGATACAACTCTAACAAATTGTTTCTTCATATGTACAATTAATTAAAGCGATTATTATCACAACACTTTGAAGTTTTCCGTTATTCTCTTTGTTTTGTTTGTAGGAATATGAACAGAAAAAATGAAAATTGTGAAAACAAAATGATGTACACATCACATGGGTATGGACACTTAACTGTCAAATTATCTTTTAAGGGTCTGATATAGTGCATTTATAACAACATTCAAAATTAAGCATGATATAACAACAATCAAGAGTAAGCACGATATAACAACAACCATAATTAAATATTATATAACAACATCCACGATTAAACATGACATTACAACACTTGCGAGTAAACACGATATAACACTAACCACGAGTAAACATGATATAACAACGAGGATAATTAAACATAAAATATCCACAACCAAGATTAAACACACAATATAACAATATCCAGAAGTAAACATGATATAACAACAATCACGATTAAACATGATTGCTTTTATTTATTAATGATAACCTTATATCTACGGGAACAACCTTTAAAATGTTCTTAAACGAATTTTAACTGACTTCAACGAACGTCGTTACTTCATTTTACCTTGTAAATTTAGGTCGTTGTAGGTCTTTCAGGAAATTTTACCATTTTTTAAAAATAGCAAATCAACGATTTTTCAGATCATTCCGGGAAATACAGCTATATATTTATTTATTATAGACACCGTTAAAGCGTTATCTTACAATGTCAACAGTGCACATCGAGAGTAAACACATATACGCACACCGTTAACAAAACAACGGGATTTCTAGCAGAACAGATGGCTACAGTTTACAGATTCTAACACGTTTACTGTTTTCCAAGCTGTCTTTAAACAGTGCTTTTATTTTGGCAGACTTATTAATTTAGGGATAGCACCGTTGGCAGCTGGGGGGAATTTTCGCTCATCGTATCGGTCAACATTGGCACGAACCCTAATTGGATCATTTTCGCGCTGGTAAGAGATTAAGAAGCTAATTAGCTAATGTCGCGAGGAATTTATTAGCCATCAGCTCGTGGGGAACGATTTCTCTTTGAATTTCACTAGGGGACGATAAGAGTGAAACGGGCAAGCTCAACGTCTGGTACATAATTACTTCATTAGCTCCTTAATGACACTCCTAATACATCACCATCAATATCTCTGAATTGCTTGTAATGCTTCCTCGTCCTTGGAGGTTTAAATGAGTTACAATTTTTGTTTACTTTTTTGACGCTATTGTGAACACCGTACTAAAGGAACGTGGAAGTGAACTTCATTAAGCTGTAACAGCAACTCCTGGTAACCTTCCTTCTGCTAACCCTCCAAATTTATCTTCACAAGTACAAGGAACGAACGATCTTAGCTCGAGAAAGAAAAAAAGAAAGAAAAAATAATTTTTATAGTACTTGAATGTCTGTAGGAATCTAATCTGCACCATTTTAGCAAATAAAAACTGAAATATATCCACAAAGACGAGACGATAGATTGAAAGTACGTGCGTATAACTGTTAAATATTGTCTAAAATTATTTCCAATGGATATCACTGCAAATAAATGACAGCATCAAAATTAATGTCAGTTGAAAGAAATAAAACTAAAACCAGACCATGTGTTAAATACTTATAATATTATGTATTTTACAACAAAAAAAAACTAGTTTACAAATGCAAAAAATGTCATTTTTGTTCCTGTAATAATATAATCAAATCATCGTAAGCCTGGTATTTATGTCAGTGCTGTAACCGCAGTGTTGTACGCAGAGTGAGTATGTTACAGTTGTAATCAAAATATTATAAACATGGTGACTATGTCAGAGTTGTTATCAAAGTATAACAACCATAGTAATTACGTCTCAGAGGTAATCACCTGTGTTATAAGTGCAGCAACTATGTCACAGTTATAATCGCAATGTTATTGTAATAATGTTACGGCAATAATAATAGTTTTTCAGCAAGGTAATTTTCCTTGCAGCGATAAACTTAGTTATATGACGTCATTTTGTTGAATCAGTTATTGATTGGAAGTCAAATACCTTGTTTCCAAACCGAAATATTGATCGCGAGATTCCATAATTTGTATAACCACCACGAGATCGTTTCTATATATTTATTACGGCACATAACTCAAGCATCTGCGGTCAATCAATTGTTTCTATATTCATTATGACTACAAATTTTTAGCTTAAGTTTTAAATTAAACACATCCCACTTGAACAAACATCTCAATATTAAAGACACTATTTCCTTCGAACAAAGATATTAGTATTAAAGACACTATCTCCTACTTGACTTTGAACAAAATCTCAACATTAAAGACACTTTCTCCTCCTTGAACTTGAAGAATATCTCAAGATTAAAGATACTATCTCCTTCTTGAGTGTGAACAAAGTATTAACTGAAAAAAAATTTCCCCCTCGAAACACCCTTTTCTGCTGTACGGATGTCTCCTACGATTATATAAACAAATGTCACTATGAACATAGAAATGCTCTACAACCTGCCTTACTGAGACTAGAGGCTTCACGTAGCAATACGGTCAACTAGGCTGCTCTTGATTCTGATGAGATAATGTTTTCATTGAATCAGGAAAGACGAAACTGGTCCACCCTAGAGTAACTTTTATAAAGGGCGTAAAATAAATTGTGATCTGTAGATGGCGTCTTTTACATTTAGATGTATAATTTTCATAATTTTCGCGCGATTTTTGACCGCATAATCTGCCACCAATTGTAATACCTATAGCGAAGTTATAATAATAATAAAATAATAATAATTCTCTGTAATAAAAATAATGTTTAAAAAGTCGTGTTGGAACTTTTAGAAAAAAAACTGCTCAAAAAGGAACTTTTAAACTTAAATTATGCAGTAAGCAAGTAGAAGAAGCTGACAGTAGTTAAAGTGAATACTCTGTAGAAGAAGCTGACAGTAGTTAAAGTGAATACTCTGTAGAAGAAGCTGACAGTAGTTAAAGTGAATACTCTGTAAAAGAAGCTGACAGTAGTTAAAGTGAATACTCTGTAGAACAGGCTGACAGTAGTTAAAATGAATACTCTGTAGAAGAGGCCGACAGTAGTTAAAGTGAATACTCTGTAGAAGAGGCTGACACTAGTTAAAGTGAATACTCTGTAGAAGAGGCTGACAGTAGTTAAAGTGAATACTCTGTAGAAGAGGCTGACACTAGTTAAAGTGAATACTCTGTAGAAGAGGCTGACAGTAGTTAAAGTGAATACCCAAGATTTTTCAATAGAAAAAAAGAAATCATTTCTTCGTTTACACGACAAACATGGCAGAAGAAATAATAATAATAATAATAGTTGACTGAAATACTGAAGAATTTGATAATGGTAATGACGCGAATATTTTTATAAACTTAGTGGTTTTTTGGAAAAATCCCAACATTAGTATAAATTGTATCAGCTACTTGAGTAATAAGGTATAGAAACAACACAAGTGTTGCAGAAGAGGAGGGCGTTATTATGACGATGAAATCACTTTTAGGGTGTCATTGAAACTATGACATTTTATTGATTCCTATGTTAGTACTAACCTGTTTGAAATAATCCTGTTTTGATTTGCAATATAATCTGAAATAAACCTTAATGACATTAAATACAATGGTTTATTCACTAAGTTAATTTTTCGAAATTAAATTGCTTAATCCTGAACCTAACTTATAGTATACTGATCAGAAGTACAGAAAGTTAGACTCTGAAAATAAATGGAAACCATCCGTGTATAATTTTGTAAACAGATTTTACAAGTCGGTTCTGTCTCTTTAAATACAATAAGCTTGATAAAGGATGGAATTTATATTTCACACAAATTGGATATTGGTACTAGGTGAGACTTAACACCTTGTTGGAGAAACAAACTGCCGAGGGTTTATTATCTGATTTTATAAAATTTAAATGAGTGATAATTCCCCCGTGGGACAGCGGTAAGCCTATAGACTTAAAATGTTAAATTCAGAGCTCGATTATTCGCAGTGGACAGAGTAAAGTAGTAAATAGCCCAATGAGACTTTCCTCTAAAAAGAAAAAAAGAGTGGTAAAATAAAATAAATCATACAATTATTAATTTTTATTGTTTAAAGGAGTTCGAGAGATAAAAAGAAAATTAGAACTTTGTTTCTAGTGCCTAGTTCAACATGAAAATAAAAAACAACATATAATTAACGGATAAAAACTATTAATTTCCACGTGCGCTACGCGGTTGGCCTGGCATGGCCTAGCGCGTTAAGGCGTGCGCTTTGTAATCTGAGGGTCGCGGGTTCGTGCCCGAGTCGCGCCAAACATGCTTGCCCTCCCAGCCGTGGGGGTGTATAATGTGACGGTCAATCCCACTTTTAGTTGGTAAAAGAGTAGCCCAAGAGTTGGCGGTGGGTGGTGATGACTAGCTGCCTTCCCTCTAGTCTTACACTGCTAAATTAGGGACGGCTAGCACAGATAGCCCTCGAGAAGCTTTGTGCGAAATTCCAAAGAAACAAACAAAGCTACGCGGTTACCTAGTTAACTTCACTAGATTAAATCTATTCAAAATCGATAACTGGAAATTCTTGTTATTAATTTGGACAGTGTTAAAAGGGGGGAATAAGGTAATTCTGTTTTATCACTAGTTTTCTATCACAATAACCTCCTTAATTTTGAACTATTAATATAGAAGAAAGGTAGCTAACCAACAATGTCTACTGTCATTCTTGGTCTTCTATTGTCTGATAGAAAGTAGGATGGTGTTTTAGCAGGAACGTTTCACGAACCATAAAATATCGGATTGTTAATATGTTCGGACATATTAAGCACTGGCCACACCCATTCCTATAACTACTATTAATGTTACGTGAAATGTGCGTGAATGTAAAGAAAATTATATAATCGTGAAATAATACGTACTTGGAAACTTTGGAAAGTTTATCTTTTTAATACAGAAAAAAATATTTAATTAATAAAATTTCAACATTTTTTTTCCTTATTAACAAAAAAGGTGAAATTTCACAAATAAAGTTATTGTTTTATTTACTAAGGTTTGGATTTATCGGGCAATTTATTATGTATGTATTTCAAGAAATCTTTTTACATGATGAAAATGATCCTAGTGTTTTTATATGATACCGTAATTTGGCTTTTACATACATCTAGCAATAGCAGTAAAATGAATTACTGTAATTAGCTTCGTTTTTAGTTGAATAATTTTATGGATTCATAATATGGAAAGTATTAAAATACCAAAAATATAATAAATTACCACAAGAGCTATTTTCCAGCAAACATTAAAAAAAAAAAGGCAGAATCTGACGCGCTTTTTCAAACGTTTTTATTTGATTACAATCACCGCGCGTGCATAACAATGTATCCGCTGCCTGTTTCATCAGAGCCTGCTTTTTTTTTTCTCGTTTCTTCGTAAAATCAGCATAACTTTCACCCGGGTTTTCTTAATCGAATAACGTCAAGGTACTTCTATTGGACAGAAATATACAGATTTTCGTTGAAGTGGAAATCAAACGAACGGTTTAGTTAGGCTAACGATGATCAGGTCCCTTGGAGATAAGACAGAAGTTTAAAAGATGCAAAGAAGACAAGTTTATAAGACAAAGACTGAAAAAAAAAAAAGTGACACGCTTTCTGCCAAAGGAAGAAAACTTCAAAGGAACTTTCACTACGGCATGTGTAGTTAACTGCTGTACACACACACACAGAAGCTCACGAGAAATAAGGGCTGCATTGTGTTGATACAAATATGGATTAATGTATTCAAACCGAGTAATTCAGAGTCGTTTTCTTACATATCGTCTCGTTAAGAATTCTGCATTCGGTCGAAGTTTGTTTTGATTGAAACAGAAAGTCACGTGCGAGCGTAGGACGAGTGAAAATAGAGGAAGACCGATTTGCATCTTTAATGTTGATTTATTTTGCATTCACCAGTTTTCTCGCCCAGTCATCACAGTTTGATTGTCTCAATATTGACTCTTAAAACAGACACGGAATGGGAGGTTTTAGCATATAAGTAAATCGGTCAAAGTGTTAGTTATTATTAAAAACTACAGACGTAACTATTTACGAGTTTATTACATGTTCAAATATTCAATAGATTAATAGTTTGACTGGTGAGACTTATAGAAAAAAAAATGTAAAGAAATAATTAGTTCACAGTAGTAATTTTTATGAACACGGATTAGCATTGCGAACCTTGTGATAGTTTTCGGCTTAAATTTGTTTGTTGAATTTTGCGCAAAGATACTTCAGGGCTATTTGTCATAGCCATCCCAAATTTTGAAATCACATTTAGCCAATACCACTTACTTCCAACTTGTTGGCCACTTTTTACCAATGAATAATGAAATTTGCTGTCACGTTATAAATACTCACCGCTAAATGACGATCACGTTCGATTATATGATTCGAACCCGTGAAATACAGCTTAGGAGTAAAATGCCCCTAACAGGTTATGCCAGTCCCTCCACCCTCCTTTACCGCACTTCAAAAACCTCCTTTGATATAAAACTGAAGAGAAATATTTTAGGCTATGATAGCTTTTCCCCACCTTCCCTGAATTGAAAACCTGCTTTGGGTATAGAACTGAAAAAAAAAAAAAAATCGATTGAGATCAAGGATTATGAAGATTAAGCTGTCATACATAAGATATCGAAATATTATGTTTTAATACATGTATACTTAACATCACATTTTCAATTATTTCTATTTGTGTACCTGTACTTACGTGAGTATTGAAGTTTTAATTCATGAAAGAAATGAAGGATTATGGAAACATCTATTATTTGGTTTGAATTTTACGCAAAGCTATACGAGGGCCATCTGCGCTAGCCGTCCCTAATTTACCAGTGTAAGACTAAAGGGACAGCAATTAGTCATCACCACCCACCGCCAACTCTTGAGCTACTCTTTTACCAACGAATAGTGGGATTGACCATAACATTATAACACTTCCAAGGCTGAAAGGACGACCATGTTTGGTGTGACAGGGATTCGAACCCTCGACCCTCAGATTACGAGTCGAGTGCTGGGCCACATTTATTGTTATCACTTCTATAACAAAACAAGTACAATTTTTAAAATAAATGAAAATGTCGATATGGTATGCCTTGAAGAATTTCTTGCTCTTGAAAAAACAAATTTTACTGAAAATTTGAATTACTGTTAAATTCAAAGTGGATTTATTTTTTAGAATAAACCTTTTATACAGTTTAAAATTCAATAAATGTGTTAAGTATAACTGGCCAATTTTCCAGAATTTGTTTTTCATAAAAAGATAAAACGGATATACTAAAATAATTCAATCACTCCTATGTGAATTTAATTAAAATAGCTTCATAATTTTGTTTTTATGTCACACATTCACTGGATTAAAACAACAACAAAAATATTAGCTTTTTAACTCCAGAGAAAGTTTTCATCCTATGTCTCCGCCTAACAAAACTCGTTAATTTACAGCTATTTGGTGAACACGCCGTTTGTGTGTAATCAGTTTATTTTACAAGTTCGGGCTTCAGCGGCACCAGATGGGCAGGGGAAATAAATGCTAACGATGAGACGTGGTTTTCGCCACTTTTATCGCTTTCATTGCTCAGTCAAGGGATGAAGTCAGGCACTAGCCCCAGGGGTGGGGCTGTGCTTTGCAGCCGAAAACCTCCCGGGCCTTCCCCTCATCTTTGATTACCGCGTCACGCGCGTATTCATTGGCCTCATTGAATTTGGCTGAAATGGGCACTTAGATTTAATTAAGTGCCGTTTGACGTTTTGTTCACTGCGGTGATCGATCGAACTAAGTGGATTTACGATAATGTGGGGACTGCCTTGATTACACGCGCCACTGTTTGCTCAACGGTTCACAATCAAGCTCTACGCACGGCGGGTGTGCAATTAGAAAATTACATTAAATATGTCGTACTGTATTACGGCGTTAGGGCATGACCACCAAATTAAGCCTGCCAGGAAGCTCTGACAGTCGCCGCGCCGCTCATCTGTAAGCAGTCGGTGTTCTGACCAGCCTGGCCTTGGGATCGATGCCGCTACTAGCGAGTCGAGCGTGAAATGGTGCGGGTAATCTGTCGGAGCGTGCATTGCAATGTTTCCAGAACCGATTTTCCGCTGGCCGCGGCCTTATTAGAGAAACACTGCTGTTAAACGATCTGTCAGCATGGTTTCTTCACTGAGAAACTTTCGTTGATCGGCTTGCTGCCTGTCCAGCGACTTGGTCGTAGCAAGAAGTGCTGTGAAATAGTAGAAGGAATGAGGCTGCTTACGTCTGCATCAACTTTAGTAATGAACGCCCTTCTCTACTGTTTCTGTAAGACAGATGCTCCATTAGTGCAGACAAACTTTATGGTTTCGTATTAGCCTTTCTAGAAGTCGCTGATAAATGACCCGGACAACAGCTTATCATGCAGATGTGTTGGAAACACAAATTACATCTGACTGAATGAGGTAAAACAAGGCTAACGGATCACGCATGGCTGGTGTTGACATAAAAGTTTTGTGAAATAAATTACATGGATTTACATGAAATGATAAATACTCCTCATTGAAGCATCAATTTTTATTGAGACAGTTTCCAGTGAGCACCCTACATCAAAGTTATTTGTATATAGAGTGTATTACAACCTTTCTTTAAATAAAATAGTATTGTGCAACACTACTGCCCTCTGCAACATAAACATCTGAAAAAAAGTAAAATAAATATATTTTTTTCCTGATCGGGTAAAATTCTTCTTCACGTTATGCACAAGTTACATTGGATTAAACTGAACTAAGTATGGCATACAGATAAATAATTTTTACCTTGTAAGCAAACACAATTACCACCAAATAACTGAATTTTCAACAGGTCAGACTGTTGGAACTTATTAATGCTATCTTATACATCGGTACATTTCTTTCCTAGTGTTGTCGTTGATCGTTCAAGTTGTCAGTCATCACCCAAATACACTATATCCTACTGTTGTTCTAATTCTGAAAGTTCTAGTGTTAAAAATGCATTTTCAGACAATATTTACTTGCCTGACCTACCCTAACTGCCCCCCCCCCAATGAACCAGTGGTAAATTTACAGACTTACAACGCTAAAATCCAGAGTTTGATACCACTGAGTAGCTTTGCACTAAGGAAATATCCACAATCACCCTACCTGATCCCAATTCAGTCAGTTGTAAACGATAATAATTCAATTCAAAATATAGCTACTCTAAAAAATATGTATAAAGAATAATAAAATGTGATCAAAAATTAAATAAAGCGTTGTATTATTATTTAAACAACTGTTTTAAGTTTAAATTTATAGTCTTTTATTCGTTGTACAGTCATATATAGAATGAACACAAATCAGTTATATATATATATACAGCTTTACTGAACGAATAAATTCCTTAATTAAACTCATGTAATTCTTCAGTACAGTATATTCCGAATCGCAACGCCATCTATTAAGGGAAAACGATCAGTGTTCATCGTTACTTTAAACAATAACAAAAATCCGTTATACTGAAGCAGTGTAATTTCATATGCAATGAAATAGGTCATCAATTTAATTCGTGCAACGCTTATCATACGTTTTCTTGGCTATTTTCAACATAGCCAATTTCTTATATTAAATATTACTCAACTGTCTAGTCTTTATTTATTCGGCCACAGGGAATTTACGGGTAGGAAAAGTATTTATAAAAATAATACATTAACTTAAAAGGGTTGTTTGCGCTTAAATTTTCAACTATAAAACATATAAATAAAAGGAGTTTTATTACCATGAAATTCGAAGGCAATAAAAGGACACAAACGTTATAATTTCAATAATCGAAAATTAACCAGTACATAAAATGGAGATTTACACCAAGGTGCTGGATTGCGAGAAATGAAGAGTTAAAAAGATTAATTAATGAAAGTTCAGAAGAATAATGTCGAAGTAAAACATTGTAAGTTTTGTAATTATTTTTTTATACCACGGATAACTTAAAACAGCAGGACGAAACAAAAAAAAACAACATTTGTAGAATAATATATGAAGGAACGAAGCTAATACATCAACACAGTTGAAGTAGATAAAGCAGACAACTATTTTGGATACGTTTGACTAATGTGAACAACTGTGTTAACGTAAAATGATTCACTGTCTTTATGTGATACAAAAATATAACCACGTATCATTTATGTGAGGGCTATATAACTTTTGATTTTATTTAAAAACAAACTATTCTTGTTGGCGTTTCCATAAAGACTGGAAGATTATACCGCAAAAATGAGGCCTAACACTCAAGAACTCACTCTTACTGCATAAAACATACTGAATAGATAGAAAATGTGTTATTCTCTTATGAAATGTTTAAAGTGAATAAGAAGACATTTTTTTTTACAGAGAAACTTTTTTTCCCACTTCTATGAGATAATAAGATATTTCATAAAATACTTGCATGGGAATTTTATTTTGTTTTACCAAAAATTAGACCAATTTTGCTAGGACGTAGTAAATATCTGAACAGTGTGTTTTTCTTATAGCGAAGCCACATTGGGCTTTCTGCTCAGCCCACCGAGAGGAATCGAACCCCTGATTTTAGCGTTGTAATACCTGAACAGACAATGACAGTAACCTTGAAGTTTCCCAGCCCGATTTTAATTGAACTAATAATTAGAAGCTTTATAAATCCATTCTGTTCGTTACATTTATAAAACAGAGGGGCACTCAACAGAACCAATAACTTCCGCAACTGAGAGTTAATTATATTTGGCCCTTAAAAAATACAAAAACGTGTTCGGACCATTTTTGGCACAAAATGCGGAATAATATTCTATGTATGTTTACCAATTTTCGTCTAAATCCAATAACTTTTGACTGAGTTATAGAAGAAAAAGTACGTGAAAAACCCATTAACCCACTTTACTCTAACGGGTACATTTACATATCGATTCTCAATATAAAGACCAATAACTATTCACCTTTTCAAGATGTAGGACAATATTTCTTTCTTATACATAAGTAGTTAAATATTTAAAGTTATTTCAATCAACCAGATGACTATTCGTAAAACGGTTTCGCCAAGCAAGTTCAGCCTGAGTAGAGATAAACTTGTCTGATAACTTTTAAGGAACAGACGCTGCTGACCTTCCTATGTTTGTTTGTTTGTTTGAAGTTAATATGAAGCTACTCATTAGGCTATCTGTATTCTGCCCAAATCAGGTATCAAAATCCGATTTCTAGCGTTGTAATTCTTCATACATACCGCTGTATCACTGAAAGCATTATGTTAGGTGTTACCATGTTAAAATCCCAAGTGAAACCATGTTAAATGTTTGTTGTTATAAATAATTTATATCAAGTTTAACCATGTTTGAAACATTTTATTACGTCAAGCGTTATAATGTTAAAATGTCACGTGTGACCATGTTAAATATTTTTATAAACAATTTGTTATGTTAAGTAGATCTTATGAGAAATATGTTTATATGTGAGGTCTGAACATATGTATGTATGTATTAGATCAAAACCACTTTGAGAAATCTGATGTTCTTCCGCGGATAGTCGAACCCCGGATTTTAGTGTTGTAATTTCGTAAATTTACCGCTGACCCATTGGGGAACATTATATCTAAGCTTGATTATTTATCCACCCACCCCCCAAAAATACTTAAATTAATTCAAGTACACAGAAAAGAGAAAGTTACGTTTGTTTGTGGAATTTAGCTACTTATCTGTGCACCCTAATTTAGCAGTGTAAGACCAGCTAGTCATCACCACCCACCGCCAACTCTTGGGCTACTTTTACCAACGAATAGTGGGATTGACCGTGACAATAACGCCCCACGGCTCAAGTGGGCGCGAACCCGCGACGATTACGAGAACGCCTTAAGCCAGAAAGTTACGAATAATTTACATTTCCTTGTCTATGAGAACTTGAAATATATTTGGTAATAAATAATAACTACTTTTTGAGACTATATTTGTCAGATTGTATGCAACTGTACCTAAATAACGAATGTCTCTAAGACAACTTGTTATTGTTGATTTTTGGTTTTAAAAGTCTGTAACAGTTATTAGAGGATATAAAGTTAAATTAATGTTATCTAACTTGTTATACCTTCTGTAATTTATATATTCGTGAAAGTGTATACAAATAAAGCCACATTTACTGTATCTCCCCTGGTAGCAAATTATGAAACTATACGCAGCATATGAATATTTTCTGAGGTTTGCGAGTAATGAATAAATATTTTGTACAGTTCTCGAATATGCGCTTTGTGATTCAAGTTAAAAAGACTTGGAGAAAGAAGCAAATAAAATGGATTTTATAACTGTGATAAAACATTACTGAGTTTTATCGTAGAAAGCGTCTGAATGTTTTTAAGCACATAAAAATACATCATTTATAAATTTTTCGTGTAAATAAAACATTTTATGCAATCCTTCGAGTATATGATAGCTTTGAAATGGTCTAGTTAAATTAACAGACTTAGTCTTTCCATCCGAAAGCTTTTCTTATTAGAAAACTATGCTAGCTTCAGACCTTGGTGTGAAATAAGATTTGACCAAAACATGTTATGCATTGCGACGGATTGTAAAATTATCAAGTTCAAATCCAGCAGCGAAACCAACATGACCTCATTTGTAATTACACATATGAACCAATTTAATATATTTCATGTTTCCTTTCCTAAGACTTATTTTTAAATTGCTCCAATATTTTGTTGTCAGATATAGATACAACCTTAACGTTTACCTATAAGCAAACTTTATAAACCAGTTTCTTCAGGTATTCTTCTGATAATGTAGAATGAGACTACTGTTTGTGAACACTCCAACGCGGGTTCTTACATCGGTTCATAATATATAAAAAACGTTACTGGTAAGGTTATTTGATATTGTCAAGCTCTTAAAGAAATATTAACATGGAGTAACGAATCCCCATCCATCAAACATACTCACCCTCGCAACCATGGGAGTGTTATAAAGTTACAATCAGTCCCACTATTTGTTGGTAGAAGAGTAGCCCAAGAGTTGGCGGTGGTGGTGAAGACTAACTGCCTTCCCTCTAGTCTTACACCGCAAATTAGGAACGGCTAGCGCAGATAGCCCTCTTGTAGCTTTGCGCGAAATTCAAAAACAAAAAAATTATAACATTAGTTTTTTTCAAATTTGAAGGGTAACTTGTGATCATAATAAGTATATGCTTTTAATGTTGAACTGTTAATATTATATTGAGTTTGCTGTTAAGATACTACTTGATGCAATAATTATTCCTAAAGTTGCCAAATAAATTTTGTGGTTTGATCCTCTCGGTGGATCGAGCACAGACAACCCATTGTGTAACTCTTCGGTTAAACACAAAAAACAGCTGAAAATGTAATTAGAATTTCCACAATAATTTACACAGTTTGAAAATTCTTGAAAAAAAATTTCTTTTTATATTTTGATTAAAAATTTTCGAATAAAGAGCTATATAAGTAGATTAAATGTCATTTTACCAGTACGGTCAACCAATGGGAAACAAGAAGCGAAGTTGTTTGTTTGTTTTTTGAATTTCGCGCAAAGCTGCTCGAGAGCTATCTGCGCTAATCGTCCCTAATTTAGCGGTGTAAAACTAGAGGGAAGGCTGGTAGTTATCACCACCCATCTCCAACTCTTGGGAGTGATCTAATCTTTAACCAACGAATAGTGGGATTGACCATAACATTATAGCGCCCCCACACCTGAAAATGCTAGCATGTTTGGTGTGACGGGGATTCCATCCCGCGACCCTTAGATTACGAATCTGCCTTAACCACCTGGCCATGCCATCTTTTCCCTTAAAAATTAAAATCTGTTATTATGAGTGAATTAATAAACAGACAACCTTTTCACAAGCAACAGAACAACTTGGGAAATATATTCGTTACATAACTTCTTTATTTATGGACTTGAGTTCCCAAATAGATCCAGATGGGAGTTAAATGAATGATGTTGTTACAAGTTGTATCAAAAGTAAACATTCTTGTATTTTGCATTATGTTGACTGTTTTTGTAATTTACTGTCTGAGATTGTTCTCATATCATTTCAAGGTTTTCAAAACTTTCTTTTATCACAATATACAGTTTAAACTTTACTTAATTCATTTATTTTCTCATACGCACCGGTGGCTTAGCGGCAAATCTTAATACTTATAGCATGGCAGGAAAAGTCCATTATATAGCTACAGACTTCGCAACAAACAAATACAACTTTAATGATAAATTTCTTTTTAAAGAAAAAGCGACTTTTATTCTTTTACAAGACCTTTTAATGAGAACATGTTGCTTTTAATTACATAGCATTTGTGATTTTGTTTTGAACATTAACTGTTCATTAATAAGTCAGAGAAGAAAAAGGTAGATAAATACAAATAATTACTGTTTTATATCTAAAACTGTGTTCTGGAAGCAGCGTAATTATCCAGTAAATATTTGTTTTTTGCCGTTCTTTATTGCTATTTAAGTTTCACAGGGAAGATAGGTGGCGTTTTCTTTATTAGTGCATGTTATATAATTAAGCAGACCGTAACGAGCAGAGCTGTAACTATATTGTAATTAAATGGCTAATTAAAGTCAGATTGTATTGACCGACTTATTATTACTACAGGGAGTTGCTCCGTACACAGTGTCGGTCAGAATAATCTAATAAACAATTAGACAAGGTTAATTTTGTACATGACAAATATAGCTTCCGGGTGTCGTTTAATAAAATAAACATAAGGGAAAGGACAAGGTTACAAAATTACTTGCTCTTCAATATTCAAGTTCTTATAAAGAAAATGTGACAATAAAATGCTTGTTTATGAACAGCAAATAGTTCTGTATGTATTTCTACCTGAGAATAGCTCTTAACCTCTCGACAGTAATGTACACAAAAGAAAAATTAGTGTTTGTATAAAGAATAATAATAAAAAATTATATATAGTACAAAAAGTGAAACGTATAACTAACAATAGCCAGTGGTTTCGGAGAAACAAATGATGAAGTATACGGTCACTCTGATCATTCATATTATACTTATATAGATTTGTAAATAAGTTTTGCTGGTCAAACATGCATTAAGTCTTTTTTTGATAAAAGTCGAGGAAGGTCGAAACGTTGTTTTCTGCTTATCAATAAAAGTGTAAATACCCATACCAGCCATTCTGAGATGCATGCATTGAGTCTGCAAGGCCTGTAGTATTGATGAGCCGTGGTTTTGGCGAAACTTGTCTACTGAAGGGAGCAGAGAAACAACAACCAGGTTAGTGTTTGTTTTGAATTTCGCACAAAGCTACTCGAGGGCTATCTGTGCTAGCCGTCCCTAATTTAGAAGTGAAAAACTAGAGGAAAGGTAGCTAGTCATCACCACCCACCGCCAACTCTTGGGCTACTCTTTTACCAACGAATAGTGGGATTGACTATAACATTATAACGCCCCCACGGCTGAAAGGGTGAGCATGTTTGGCGCGACAGGGATGCAACTCAGATTATTGTTCTACGTTATTCACGGATTGTTTATTTTCTTCACTGAAAAGAAAACTCACAGTTGATATATTAAACTATTCTCAAAAGGAAAGCCAGTACAAATATAATTGTGGTACCAAATTAGGTATTTACTCTGTTTTTGTTTTCAAAAAAAATATTGCAAAAAAATTATTTTATTGACATCTTGATTCAGCAAAACCCAAACAGACAACAAATTCTCCTTAAAACAAAATTGTTATTTCTCTGCTATTAATGTATTTCTCTCCATCATGATCGTATAATCATTTTTCTGCTACGCGATATTAGAAATTCTTTCTATTGACAGTTGTGATTATTTTGTAACTTGAGTAAAGTAGCTTTTAATCAGTAGCACATCCATACATCTTTTAAATTATATATATATGTGTGTGTGTGTGTGTGTGCGTGTGTGTATATATAGTCACACTTCTTCATCATGTTATCAGTCCTTCCTTCTTAACATAACAGTAGCCACTGTTTTTCGACATGTACTTATGTTCCATGAGATAACACTCGTTTTACTTAATGATATCATGCACTATTATTCTAAATAATAGAGGTCATAAATTCGGACTCCCCCACATGACCACATTTATTCTCATTAGGTATATTATATCCTCTCCTTCAATATAATATTAGTAAGTATTTTATAATAATACACCAACCATTCTTTCACATGATAATATTCAATATTCTGTAAAATGACAGATATTTACAATTATTCTGCTTTATAAAGTAACAGCCAGTCTTTTCCTCTACATTCTTCTCTCTGACACAAATCTGACACGAAAGTTTGAAGTCAGAGATAAGCGATACAATATCATGGGTGTGCATAAGGTGGAAGGAGGCAGTCAAGTTCCCCCAAATACAATTTGTTGTTACGACTTCAGTCATAGTGGTGAGTGCAATGGACTTTAGGCTTGGTGGTTATGGCATTCCACTCGTAATATACGGGTCCTGTGTTCGAATCCTGTCAGTGAACATACTTGTCCTTTCAGCCCTACGGGCCATTTAATGTGTGGTCAATCCCACTTTTCGTTAACTAGCTGCCTTCCCTCTAGTCTCACACTGTTAAATTGGGAACGGTTAGCGTAGATAGCTCTCGTGTTGCTTTGCGCGAAATTCTATATCAGACACATCCAGAAATAAATAAAATTGCATGATACGTGAAATTAGATATTTTTAAATATAGTTTTGTTGTTAAACCAAATCCAGTTTGATTAGTTAGGTAGCTGCCGTCATCTATAGACAACTTTTTAGAATTTTATTTGATAAATTGTTTTCCACTTTATTTACACTGCTATTAGAGTAAACTATTAATTTTTCTTAATACTTTTCTTCAATTGAGCCTGATAGTTCAAAATAATAGTGACTTTGTATCATAGTTTATAAATTTCATCTTGTAAGTGACAAAATAATAGATCGTCCAACTTTGTACTTGCTGTTAGAGGATTTTTTACTGATGCGGTTTCTCTTATTTAATAAAAGGTGACTTTGTTTGTTCTTAAAACAAGTTTTTATAATGGTTTAATATTTCATAATAATTTTAACCCTCTTTAAGCCACACTGAAGATGACTGTTATCATATTTCTGGCTTTAATCCGATGTTGATTTGTTTGAATTGTAATAGTTCCCGCCATTTTCGATGCTTGTTTTGGTAGGTCAGGAAATATATTGTATTCGATTTAATTTGAACTGTAATTAAGATTTGAGCTCACGTACCATATCAATATTCTATGATTAATTATAAGTGTCTTAAACCACTGCAGAGGGGTTAACTCAGTCAAATCTGAGCGAATTCGATGAAGAGGTCACCGAGTTCCTCCTAGAACTTGATCTTTGTAAGCTAATGTGCTAAACTGTCTAATTTTTATCCAACTAGTGGTTCTTCACAAGATTTGTAACAAATTCATGCACATTTACTAACACATTATTAGTTCATAGAATAGGTATGTGTGTGTATTATTTGCTTTGAGCATGATGTAAACCGATAGAATAATCACACAGTGAACATCGACGAAATGCTCAGTGAAGCCGGTGTTTAGTTCGGTATTCTCACTTCTCTCGATTCCTATCTATGAATTATACAATCTTCTATTCAGAGGCCATTATATATATAATAAATAACACCTTAGGTGTGAAAAAAGGTGCGGCCATAAAAGACTCAGTGTGCGATTTAAAGGAATGAAACGATAATAATTTTACAGTAAATATTCCTTCCCTTAATAGCCAGGCTGTAGTTTTTTTGTTTTTTTTTGTTCAACTTTGGACATGATGGTGGGTAAAACAGCACATTCCTATTTAATAAAGTAAGCAGTTATCTTGAAGAAAAACTCTTTTTATTCTAGTCGTAAATGAGACAACTATGCCCATGATTAATTTTCCCTTTTAGCCAGTCCTGACATAGTCGTCTTTGATTGGGGTGCCTTTTAAATTGCTTGTAACACCATCTCGATGTTCAATGTTTAAAGTTTGAGAAATATGTAAAATCTTCAGTTTTAAATTGATCAAAGGTTGTACACAGTGAGGTAAATTATTTAGTTTTGTAAATTCTAGACTACAGAGTTCCTATCAAAATTACACCTTGATCAGTATGTAGTTCAAATGGGACACCAAGTCAGACCACAAAACTAATCTGTGATACAAAGTACTGCATATTCTCGATGAATGAACTTCTGTGTAGTTCTCTGATGCCCACTTGTCCTATTTGGATGTAGTATTTCAAAAATTCATCTTTTCGTGAGAATTAATGTGTTTAATTACACTGCACAACAATTTTTTTTGAAAAGTTTTTGCTGATTGTGACAGGTACCTGGTGGATATGCACAAATATAGTTTTGGTTTTGCTTCATCACGTGGGAACTCTGAAAAATAGAGAGTTAACTGTCTACCGGCAATAACGTATTTAATTGCGTATATGTTTCTAATACGCTATTAAGTTCAACATAATTAAAAGTGTTTTGCTCCTGATTTTCGTTTGTATTCAATGTCCGGAGCATTACGTTGCAGTGTCCAACAGTAGTCAGCAAGCATTGACGGATTCCAGTTGCCCTGATATCGTTTTTCTATTGTAGCAAAACTGAAGATTTCGATGAAACGGTACGTGACGGGCAAATTTGGATGTGATTTTCGTGATCATCAGCCAAAAATCTATAAGGAACACCAACAGTGTTCAAGAAGCAAAAACGTTGTTTTGCAGTGTTATTAGATTTTATCTCTGCTTTATGTTAGTTTAACACGTTAAACGACTACATCTTTCACCGTTCTTGACCACTTGTTAGTGGATAAAGACTCAAGGTATTTAACTACATTTGGCAGCTTACAGTTTGATACCCATATTGTTGACTATCGTCTATCAAGAAATATCCAGTCTACTGAAAAATAACCCCAAGCCATCATAATTGATTAAAATAGTTTTGGCTCTTCCCTTAGAAAGTGTTGATGAGTAAATTTGAAAAACAACCCCAGCCTATCATAACTGATTAAAATGTTTTTTTCACTTTTCCCTTGGAAAGATTTGATTGATTTATTGATCTTTAAAAATGGCCTTAGCCTATCATAACTCATTCAATTATTTTTTGTTTGTTTGTGTTTGAATTTCGCGCAAAGCTACACGAGGGCTATCTGCGCTAGCCGTCCCTAATTTTCCAGTGTAAGACTAGAGGGAAGGCAACTAGTCACCATCACCCACCGCCAACTATAGGGCTACTCTTTTACTAACGAAGAGTGGGATTGACCGTAACATCATAACGCCCCCACGGCTGAAAGGGCGAGCATATTTGGTGTGACGGGGATTCGAATCCGCGATCCTCGGATTACGAGTTGAACGCCTTAACCCACCTGGCCATGCCGGGCCTAAACTGTTTCTGAGTCTTCACTTGGGAAGCTGTTTGATTAATTGTGCTTATAGTGTTTATTTTGTATCTTCCTACACGTTGTACCTTGATCTGTTTATCACATTCGGTTTTCAGCAATTTTAACTATTGTGGCCAATAATGAAGTGTTAATTTAACTAACAAATTTAAAGTGGAACTAATATGATTAAATTGACTTCTAAAAGTGTTTTCGTCGTCACTCTTAAAATATTAAACGAAATAATACATTGCACTCATCTAAAGCTTGTTCGTAAATATTTGACTTTAGGTGGTGGGAAGAGCACAGGATAGCTGGCCTCTTGTGTAGCTTTGTGCTTGATAACTTCAAATAAACAAACTCTTGACTTTACGACTTAAAACTTGTGTACTTGTGCATTTAGGGCCATCTATTGGGCGATATATGTATCACGGAGTCGTGAACAACTAAGTAATATAAAACGGATTGTCTTGTTTGCAGTTGTATAATCCTGTATTTAATCCTGAAAACTTGAAAAGAACCCGTAATTTAAATCTCGGTGTTAGAGTATATCATAATGCAACATGAAGATAATCTGTGTGAAAGAGCTGGTAAGCTGTTTATTTTTTTAATTGCAAGGCTAGTTTTCTAATGTCAGTTAAAAAGGAACATTGCACCATTAACATAGATGTTAAATGCATCAAGAGACTAATCGAACGCTGACAGTCTGATGATTATCTCTAGAAATTATTGCCTGATGCCGCAATTTTCACTGCAAGAAAATTCTGCCAAGGTTGTTGAGGTCAATCTTCGACAACAGACCTTGATAAAATTTCCAAAAGCCCTCCACTGCACGTGAAACTCGGTTTCTAAAATCAGGTTAGACACAAAAAACCAATTGTAGCTGCAGCAGGTAACTGAGCAGATGTGTGTGATCGAATGTGATTCTTGTTTATTACATCGTCTTTTTTACGAGATTGTTCGAACCTTGTGAATCTCCTTTAGCGTCAAATTATTTTTTCTTTTCTTTTTAGTCTTGCTAAAATATAGCTACAACTTTATTGTAATGTTTCTCTTGTGTAGTTATCGAGGGATTTTTGTCTGTGATTAAAACTTACAGTTTGTAGATGATTATAATCCTGTTTCTGCTTGGGTGAATATGGTTTTGGTGTTGTTACATAATTCCAACGACAGTACTTTAAATAATTAACTTGGTAAGCAAGAGACGAAAGAATTAATGCGCAAACCCTATTGATATCTTCACCAACATTACATCAACGAAATTCTTATAATATCCAGTAAACGCGGGAAGATAAGGAAACATGAAAGTAATTCACCCATATAGTTACTGAGCGAATCATATATGTCTTAAAACTTGATGAGTAAATGAAAAATAGTATAGAGGAAAAAACTGTTTGTAAGCAATGTTAATATTATTAAAGGACCTGTTTTACTGTATATAAACATTGATAACATGCTGTAAAAGTTGGACATACACTCTCAAAACAAGTGAACCCTTAGTAATAAATGGCTCACCATTTTGTTTAGTCTTTGCGCGGAAATGTTAAATTGAATGGTAATAATATTACATCTTTAAGGTATTTATAGGGAGGAGATTTGTAGTAACATTTTTCATACTTTTCTTAACTAAAACATTAGTTTATATCAATGTCTTAAAGAAAAAAAGGCAAATGAACTACAAAAATCTGCAGAAGTTTAAAGATTAGCTCTTCGTCCTTTGGCAGTAGTATATACTTGTATCACTATTGAATTTATTTTGAACGTTCTCGCTAAACTAGACAAGCTATATTTGCATAAGCTGTTCCTAATTATGAACTGATAAACTAGAAGGAAGACAATTAGTCAACAGCATTAACCGCTAACTTACTCTTCGACTGTTGTGATTAAACAGTGGAATTTGACAGTCACTCTCATAAAGCACTTCCACTGCAAAGAGTTCGGCATACTAACCATTGGGACAGACTCGGATTGCTCTCTGAAGTTTATTGTTTGCTTTTGAATTTCGAGCAAAGCTACACGAGGGCTATCTGCGCTAGCCGTCCCTAATTTAGAAGTATAAGACTAGAGGGAAGGCAGCTAGTCACCACAGCCTACCGCAAACTCTTGGGCTACTCTTTTACTAGTGGGATTAATCGAAATATTATTACGCCCTCACGGCTGAAAGGGCAAGTATGTTTGGTGTGCCGGGGATTTGAGCCCATGACCCTCAGATTACGTAAAGTTTTAACTTTACGTATTTGTCGTTTAGATTGGATGCCGTAAAAATATTGTAAAAATAGATATTATGTTCTGTATTCTGGTTACCATACTGTGGTTGTCCTATTCTTCCTTACGGCTCATTAGGAAGAGCAACCTTTTTACAACTGGATGCAAGAAATAATGGTATAATCACTGATTACTTATTCCAGTAAATAACTTAATACAACTTTTGCAAATAAATGTTTTAAAGTAAAAACTTTAAAGAAGAATATATCAAATCGTTTATTGTACGGTAAACAGAAAACAACGATGAAACTGCCTTTAGCAAATTCACAAGACTACTTGGTGGAATTATTTTTACTTACGAAACCTTAGCCAAATACTTTGGCTGCTGTATCTTTCGTATAAATAGGGGAGACTAGATAAAAAGTACGGTTTTATTCGATTTTTTATTTGAAATAAAGCTAAAATGTCACAAAGAAAGTAACAAAATGATTTTTGACATTCTGACAATGAAGTTAGACATACTATTATTTAAACTGTTTGTAAGGTTAGTGATATAGTATAATGTTTGTATTATTCCTGATGCTGCGAACGGACCCCAAAACAGACTTCAGAAGTGGGTAAGGGAAATGACATTATTTTAATAACCCACGACTTTTTTAAAAATATATATTTAAAAACTACTTAAACTTTAATCCTGGCGCCAAAATAAATTTTTACCTTGGAGTGCAAACGCCAATTAAGAAAATTTGATTTTTTGTTTATTATATATTTTGTTCACGTTTGCTACTAACAACCTAGCGTTGTGTTTTGTAAATAAATGTTTCGCTTTTGAATGTGAGTACTTATTGGTATAGTTTGGTTTTGCGCAAAGTATGCCCGTTTAAAATCTTAGTCTAAAATTCAGGTAGACATTCGACTAAAAGATGAGATAGAAATATTTAAATATTGAAGACTAACGAAAAACACCGTAGAGAAATTGACTTAGACATTGCGTAGGTAAGATAGAAGTTGTGTAGCTTGGATAATGTGGATTTAGTGAATTTTAGAGAACAAATGACCCTGGCCTTTGAACGTTAAACTTACTACGTAGCGATGGAAAGTTATGAAATTAAGTTTTGTGTGTCTGTATATTCACATTGCATTTTAATTGATATCAATTTATCTTACAATTAAAACCTAAAGTGTATATATTTGTTAAATTTCGTACAAAGCTTTTTTAGGGCTATCTGTGCTTGTCGTCCCAAATTTAGAAGTGGGGAGTGCAAGTTATCCAGAACCACCCACTATTAACTTTTGGGCTATTATTATACTAATGAAAATTGTAATTGACCGTCACGTTGTATTGAATCCACAGCTATATATATGTTTTAAAATTAAATCTGGACAAGGAATATGAAAATGGTTTCACTATTTTTAAACAAGTTATAACTATGCCTTCCTGTGGATCAGTGGGTAAAACACTGAAAACCTAAGTTTGATACCACCGATTGGTAGAATAGATATCCCATTGTGTAACACCTTACTCTTAATAACAATGAAACAAAATCATTGCTTCAAAACGTAGTTTTACAGATTTAAAAACATATTTTAAGGGGAAAAGGCTAAGGCAACCTGTAAGAAGAAACTAATGAGCTTTACATTGGAAAGCTTTATTATAGCAAAGCTAAATGCTTATTTCTAAGAATTGGACGCACCTATTTGCAGGTAGTTCATGAGTAAGTTTGGGCGAACCTTCCATAAGCAAAATATGTATATATTTATTGTCTCCTCCCGTTCCACTCCCAGACCCATTAAATGTTATAATATATTTATTACTGTGACAAACATTGAGTCTAGTTGTATAAATGTGGATGTTATTAAATAGTTGATATTACGTTGGAATTTATTGTTAGTACAATTATTAGGTTGTGGGGAAAAAATAAGTTGGGATAAAATTCTAAGGCCATGTGAGACGAAATGTACACCATGGCCTTTGTATCGGAGCTTTAACGAAACGATTCTCTTAAAAATATTTGTTTTTATTTTGATTCAATTCTTTAAAAATCATATGATTTTATAATTTATAGAATGTAAAAATACTGAGCTGAAATCCAAGAAATCATTCATCTCCGTCTAAAATTTCAAGACTTCAGGCATAGTCTTAATGTTAAAGCGAAAGACACCATTTACTTAATTTCAAACACTGTAAGTGATAAGTGATTATATCATATACGAAGGAAAGTTAGTTATATCCGTTTACTAATTTCTGTAGTCACCTGAAATTCAAACAAATGTTGGTTTTATTAGTTTACGAGAATCTTGCAGCAGTTGTCAAGGTAGTAGTACTATATAGCGTGAATGGTGAAGGGCATGATGAATGTAACATGATTATACATTCCTGTTGTAATTGAAGCAACCCAATAAATAATTGGTAGAGGAGCTATACTCCATTATACTTCTAAACAAAAAGTATTGTGTAAAAATATAATCAAGGTTTGGGTATTAATAATAGTAACGTTTGCGTACTTGGTTTAATTAGTTCAAGTCACGAGTTGTGTATGTTTACAGGACTTGCGCAAGCTTAGCGATTCACGCACATAAATCGTGAGTGATCGAAATGCAGCGTGAATTTGGATTTTAAACACTCGCACAGATGCAATAACTTTAGGTGTCTTAATTCCTTTTAAACTATCTTCAATAGATCAGAATAATTACGGCAAGGGATACATTTAAATTACGTTCTCAGAATTAAGTTATTAGCTGCGCGTAGAATGCAAATCCTCTTGAAGGAATTAGAACCTTAAACAATTATAAATTGCAACGTAGTCCTATCAATCAATAACATTGGCTCCTTTTTGATTGGAAGCTGATTTTTGTATATTGCATCATCAATTTCTACATTATAATGCATTGTCATTAGGCTTCTCGAGTTTTTTTTTTATTTCTGTATCTCGAGCTTACACGGCAGCAGAGCATGGTGTATAATTTCTTTAAAAATATTTTTTAAAGTTGGAAATCTCAGGTACGGATTTTCTTTTAGAGAGGCTCTTGAAAGATCCCGTCTTTTAATTATTAAAAATTATGTTTACATCCTTAATTCGTTACGAGGAAAAGATTCTTAGATCGCCTTCCATTTTAGTGAACGTGCAGTAATATTCCACTCGTAATACAAAATTGTTTGAACTATTCGTTCTAATCTCATTCGTGCACATGTACATGATTAGGCTGCTCAGAATAATAAACGTACGATAAGATATCGCGTGGTAAAACTTTGATAAGCTCATGCAATTAAACATAGTGATTAAATATGACTTGAAGTGATTATAGAACTTTGCCATTGGTGGTAGGAGAAGAAAGTAATGTAAAATTCCTAAGACGCCCTCTTTAAGTGCCTAACACATACTACACTTCTCATTTCTACATTCGCCCCACGCCTGCGTAAACTCACTTGTATTTTCATATCTGCTTAAATTAGTTATGTTTTATTATGAGGTGGATGTGAAGCGGATGAATGCATATAGATACGAGTTTGTACTACCTTTTACCAAAGTAACAATGTTCACTTTGAAGCACAAAAAATTAGTTTTTATGAGCTTCAGGTTCATAATATCAAAAAGCAATGAGTGCAGTTATCTTGACTATTAACAAACTCAAAATTCGTAGTCGGTCAACATAAAAAATAAACAAGCAAGCCTTAATAATAAAATAGATTTCTATCATCCGTTGTTTTATGTTTCAAATTTAGTAAAGATAATCAGTCTTCGTTTCAAGATGCACATCTGTCTGTAAAATGAACAACCAATTACTCAAGTGCTTTGGTTTGGTCAACGGTAAGTTTACAGACCTGTAACACTAGCATCAAGGGTTCTATTATACGCGGCCCGACATGGCCAGGTGGGTTAAGGCGCTCGACTTGTAATCTGAGGGTCGCGAGTTCGAATCCCCGTTGCATCACACATGCTCGACCTTTTAGCCATGGGGGCATTACAATGTTATAGTCAATCCTACTATTCATTGGTGAAAGAGTAGCCCAAGAGTTGGCGGTGGGTGGTGGTGATTAGCTGTCTTCCTTCTAGTCTTACATTACTAAATTAGGGACGGCTAGCGCAGATAGCCCTCGTGTAGCTTTGCGCGAAATTAAAAAAAAAAACCTATTTTCTGCGATAGACATATCGCTAACTAGAAAAGTAATAACTGAATTCTTAAACCAAAATTTTAAGTAAAACAATGAATTAAGCACTTGTTGAGCGCCTGCAAAATTTATTACAAACCGAACTAAAAACTTGCAATCCCATTTTAAAGTTATATTTTAATTATCTTAAGTAAAAATCTATTTTCGGAGTAGCATTTATATCGCGTGTAACGGATTTACTGTTATACGTTTAATACCTACGTTTGTTTCAGTTTGATGCATGTGACGTATATTGTTGGATGTGTATTGTGCGAGTCTCGTAAGTTCTCTAAATTTGTAGAATATTCTTGAGGATAAGAATCTTGTTGTTTTTTTGGAATTTTGCACAAAGCTACTCGAGGGCTATCTGTGCTAGCCGACCCTAATTTAGCAGTGTAAGACTAGAGGGAAGGTAGCTAGTCATCACCACCCACCGCCAACTCTTGGGCTACTCTTTTACCAACGAATAGTGGGATTGACCGTAACATTATAACGCCCCCACGGCTGGGAGGGCCAGCATGTTTGGCACGACTCGGGCGCGAACCCGCGACCCTCAGATTACGAAGCGCACACCTTAACGCGCTAGGCCATGCCAGGCCTTGGGTATGAATCAACAATATTTGTTTTATGAAAACGCTAGTATGTTTTCGAGCATTGTTGAACGTTTTATAAATTCGCTTTAAATTATATAAACAAACACGTCAAGAGACAGAATACTGTTTGTCAGAAACAGTTAGTATACTGCAAGCCTCGGGAGCTATAATTGTGATTAAAGCTTATTAATCAGAATACTACAGAATTTGATTAGGTACTTTTATGTATTTCGAACATTATAAACCGTTTAACTTCAGCGAATTACCTTCAGACGTTAGTATTTCTATGAAGACATTAGTTATTGTCGTTTGTGAAAACTTGCAAGTTTTTTAAGTGAGCTAACTAGCCGTCAAGAGAAGTGTACAGGTGTATCAACAAATTAATTTATTCTTTGTGAACGTCAATAAAAGATTCAGTTCCAGACCAGGTGTAAGACTCAATATTGTTTGTAAGTTTGTAAAACTCGTGTATATAAACTATGATTTGTTATGACTAAGTAAATAACCGCTGTTATAACTTTATTGCGCGTATTAAAATGTATTTGTGTTGAGAAAGAAAATTGTGTATAAATCTTATTGGTAAATATCGTAAATTTGATACATATCAACATTCAATTAACTTCTAAATTTAAATTCAAATTTCTAGATGTTTGAAATCGTAATACGTAACACGATAAGTTGGAAACTCGTCCAAGATTAATTATAATACGTAATGCGTGCCTTAAATACTTCATCAGCGTGTTTTTTTGTTTTTTTTAGCAAAGTGCCTTTTGTCTTTACTATATTTTACTTTTATAATTGAAATATATAAAAAAAACATTAATACATGAGTGAATACCAACTTACTAACTACCTTCGTGATAATATTTTTTTTTTGCCAAATGCTACTAAATATGTTAATTCTAAAAGAATCAAACTCTTAAAATACTAAAAATATAAAATAATTCTATTTGAGACCTTTTAAAAAAAATTACAGGTGTTTAGTTATTGTAGCTCAAACAGATTTTAGAGTGAAATCATTACGGGAAGGACATACTAATAGCTTTATTCTGCATGCAAGTAAATTCCCTTTCGGTGGACTCAGCAGATAGCCCGATGTGGTTTTGCTATAAGAAAACGCAAGATTCAAACAAGCAGAATCAAAATAACATTAATAAATAAATTCGTAAGTTAAATAAACGAATAAATAAGAAAGGCCTTACTGAAATAACGTTATCACGCTCCATTCTTTTAGGGTGCCTTCCATAAATAACGTGCACATTGTTTGAATGTTGATAACAGTGTCATAATGATTGTGTATTAAAGTAAGAGCTCTCTGTGTTTCTTTGATTTGTACATCTCAAAGCTCGGCATGACTAGGTGGTTAAGGCAATCGACTCATAATCCGAGGGTCACGGGTTCGAATCTCCGTTGCACCAAACATGCCATTTCAGCCGTTGGGGCGTTATGATGTGATGGTCAATCCCACTATTCATTGGTAAAAGAATAGCCCACGAGTTTGTGGTGGGTGGTGATGACTAGCTGCCTTTATTTACACTGCTAAATTAGGGACGTCTAGCGCAGATAGCTCTCGAGTAGCTTTGCACGAAATTCAAAAACCAAACCAGTCACTAAAGGAAATTCTTGCTTTATAAATTTGACATTCTTGGAAAAGATTACTGCTTATGTAGATGAAGATGAGGATGTAGATTTGATGTAACTGGATTTTGAAAAAAAAAAAATTGACAAGTTACTACATTAAATGACTTGTGAAAAATAATATCTATAGATATGAGAAATAAATTAGTCAATTGAATAGAAGAGTGGGTAGAAGGAAAAAACCGGAAGGTTGTAACAAATGGATCTCAAAGTGGATTAAGTGGTGTACCTCAGGTCTAAGTGTTAGGGCCTTTGTCCTTTTTGCGTCCGTGACATTGATTGAAGAATATTAAATATATTACTTAAATTTACAGATGATATTAAAGTCGTGTGTCACTAGTTGTAAAGAAAACGCTGTTAATGATCTAAATCTTTTCGTAAATTTGATAAGTTGGGCAAGTAAACGGCAAGTAAATTTAAATTATAATAATCGCGCAAGATAATCCATGTGGGTTATCTTAATTTGAGTTATAAATATAATTTGGATGGAATTTGTTTTAACAGTGTCATGAAAGAAAGGGATCTAGACGTAATAGTTGTCTAAAGAGGTTATAATTTCATTGTATATGTCACTGTTTATGCCACATTTGGAGTATTGGGCTTCTTAACGTAGGAATGATATTGAGTTGTTGGAGAGGGTTCAGAGGAGTTTTACTGGAATAAAAAAACAGAAATCTCTCAAATTATTTTCTCTTGGAAAAAAAAAGGGTTAGAGGGATCTGATAGGGCATTTAAAATTGTAAAGGGATTGATAGTGTTGATGTATCTTGTTAATATAACAATGAGAATAGTAGGGCTAGGGGACACCAATATAAATTCTGGCAGTTATCTTCAGCTAAAAGTTTTAGTTTTTGGAACTGGTTGCCTTTGGATGTTTAGAGGCAGTAAATTTAAGTGTAATTAAGAGAAAGCTTGGTAAGTATATAAATGGCAAGTACTAGATTTAAGATTTTTAAAAATATATTTACTAACCGTTTCAATTTAGCTTAGAGGTTCGAGCAACTGAGATGGACCAGTCGGTCCATGTTGTCCAAAACGTTGTCATGCTATTTATCATTTATCTGCTCGCCATTTCAGCCATGGGGGCGTTGTAATGTGACGGTAAATCCCACTATTCGTTGGTAAAAGAGTAGCCCAAAAGTTGGCGGTGGGTGATGATGACTAGCTGCCTTTACTCTAGTCTTACACTGCTAAATTAGGGATGGATAGCGAAGATAGCCTGGAGTATCTTTGCTCAAAATTCAAAACAAACCAAAACCAATAATTTTTTGTTTGTTATTAGTAAAAGTGAACTTAAAATGAGCAATTTAATTTTATATTTCATCAATCGAGTAATCTTCAATGAAACTTTTAACTTACTTATTAGAACATTCTACTTTGTGTTTTTTATTATTTAAGGCTCTTTTCAAAAATTATGAAACATTTTATCTCATGCAGAGTTTTCTTTATTTTTCTTATTAGATTTAAAACTGCAATGAAAACTGAACGTTGCAAACGCTTTCTGTTCCAACTGATGCTATTTACCGTGGTTTGTATAGCAGCTTATATGTTCTGGATAAATTACTTTTCACCATCAACACTTACCGTTCTGTAAGTATAACTGTTTGAAGTTGAAATTCTTGTAACTTTATATGCAAAATTAGATTAAAATCAAATATGATGATTTTTCAGAATAACAACAACAATGGTTACACATTTCTAACACGATTTATGTGTATGGAACTGAAACTTTGAGCAAAACTAAGTTGTGGACACCTTTTATATCTATGTTCAAAAAATTATTAAACACCATTGGTAACTTTTATAAACAATCCATTTTTCTCCAGATTTCGTGGTAAATAAATGTATATATTGCCTTGTCACAAATACCACGACACCGCTTAAACACGTCATGCTGTCCATACACTTGACACTTTAATGAGTGTAAGTAGAGGGTCACACTAGGTATACAGAGTGGTGTATGTAAACGTAACATAATTTTTTGGGACATCATGAGACCTGCTGACCCATCTGGACTATCTCATCCCTTAAACTAAACCATTAATAAATAAATCAAAAAAATTTAAGGCCAATCCTTATCATTCATATATTTTTCAAGCTTTCTCTTAGACGTAATGTATTTTACTGCCCTGCCTCCACAACATCTAGAGGCAACCACTTCCAAAGGCATACCCCCTGTTATAAAAATAAAACTGTCTTAGCTGAAGATGACTCCTACCCTGCCAAAATCTATATTTGTGTCCCCTAGATCTGTAATTCTCACTGTGAGATATGAAAAATGTTGATACATCAATATTAGTAATCTTTTTTACAATCTTAAACACTTCAGTCAGTTCCCCTAACTCTTCGTTTCTCAAGAGAGAACAATTTGAGAGGTTTCTTCCTCTCCTCGTGTGACAACCCTACCATCAGTTATCACTTTAGAAGCCCTCCTCTGAACCTTTCCAAACAATACAATGTCTTCAAAGGTGAGGAGCTCAAGACTGAACACAGTACTCCACATGTGGTCTTACCAGTGACCTATACAATGCAATTGTAACTTTAAACTTGTACTGAATATTTCTGTAGATGCCATCTAAAATTATATTTGCCCTTTCACTAACAACATTACACTGTTTGGATGACTTATAATAAAGATACTAATACTATTACTCCAAGATCCCTTTCTTTCATGACGCTTAAGGTTATTCCAATCCAAATTATACTAAAGAGAGAGTAGGATACACGCTGATTGAAGTATAGGAAAATCAACAATGAAGTATTTGAATTCCTTAATCACATGATGTTTGAATCTAGTGCTCCTAATTTTATTTAATAACTAGTCACCTATATATAGGAAATTATTTTGTTATTATTGACGTGATTAGCACAGATGTATCATTATTAGCACTCATGTAAATATAGTAATATGTGTAATAAGATACACGAAATGTTTCCTGTTATTCGAAAATGTATATTTTAAAAGTTTTGTAAACCATCGTGTACTTGAAAGTTGACGGAAAAGCGATTTAGTTCTTTTATTCTCAACCTCTTCATTTTCGTTCATGCGTAAAATATTAGTTTCAGGTAACCACAGAATAGATGTAAAACAACTCTTGGTGAATCACGAATCTACGTAAATTTAGACAGATAAAAGTTGTGAAAAAAAACGATCCATAATACTAGGTTTCTTTGTTTACACACACGTGCACCACGCATATTTGGAATTGTATATAGTATATATCACTAAATCAAAAGAAAACTAACATATATTAAGTGTAAGTTTAGAATTGTATGACTGGTACATCAGAATCTTGAAAATCTATGAAAATATTGTATCATTACAAGTTTATTGCAACGTTTAATTATTTTAAGTCTGATACGTCATTTTAAGCACGTCGGATATAATCATTTGTTGGATATTATCTAATAAATTTTACTAAAGAAAAATTTGAGTTATTTATAATCCGAGGAACTAAGCAGAATCTTATGATATCATTATGCTATTGATTTCACTTTCTTTCTTTTGTGTGACTAGCAAACACTTAATTGTTCCGACGATGAGGCTGAACAAAAAGCCTAGAGAGAACCTTATTTTGCTTCAAAAAGTTCCTCATAACCAAATATTCAGTACAGGCTGGTGGAGCTCTTATTCTCATTGGTCTTTAAAGAAGATGTGTTATGATGGAGTGTGTTATACGGTAAAACGTTTAGAACTTTAAGTCACCTAATTAGTTTCAAATATAAAAATGAGTTATTAATTTTTTTATTCAAACTTTTTTCACCTAAACAAAAATCTAGAAAATACAGAAGGTTAGTTTTATTAAAGATATTGTTCGTTAATCTAATTGTTGATAAAACTCTCTGTTCCAGATTGACTACAACCACTTTATTAATCTGATTGTTGATAAAAACCGTCTTGGCTAGAGCTACTTTGTTAATCTGATTCTCTATAAAAAATTAATTGTCTATAAAACCGTTTCGCGACTATAACCACCTTGTTAATTTAATTGTCCATAGAAAAGGTCTCTAGTACAACCACCTTGTTCATCTAATTGTACATAGAACCTTGTCTCTAGTACAACCACCTTGTTCATCGAATTGTACATAGAACCTTGTCTCTAGTACAACCACCTTGTTCATCTAATTGTCCATAGAACCGTCTCTCTACTACAACCACCTTGTTAGTCTTATTGTCCATAGAACCGTCTCTCTACTAAAACCACCTTGTTAGTCTAATTGTCCATAGAACCGTCTCTCTACTAAAACCACCTTGTTAGTCTAATTGTCCATAGAACCGTCTCTCTACTAAAACCACCTTGTTAGTCTAATTGTCCATAGAACCGTCTCTCTACTACAACCACCTTGTTAGTCTAATTGTCCATAGAACCGTCTCTCTACTACAACCACCTTGTTAGTCTAATTGTCCATAGAACCGTCTCTCTACTACAACCACCTTGTTAGTCTAATTGTCCATTGTCCATACAACCACCTTGGTCTAACCCTCTCTCTCTACAACCACCTCTCTACTACAACCACCTTGTTAGTCTAATTGTCCATATAACCGTCTCTCTACTACAACCACCTTGTTAGTCTAATTGTCCATAGAACCGTCTCTACTAGTCTAATTGTCCATACAACCACCTTGTTGGTCTAATTGTCCATAGAACCGTCTCTCTAGTACAACCACCTTGTTAGTCTAATTGTCCATAGAACCGTCTCTCTACTACAACCACCTTGTTAGTCTAATTGTCCATAGAACCGTACAACCACCTCTCTACTACAACCACCTTGTTAGTCTAATTGTCCATAGAACCGTCTCTCTACTACAACCACCTTGTTAGTCTAATTGTCCATAGAACCCTATCTCTACTACAACCATCTTGTTAGTCTAATTGTCCATAGAACCCTCTCTACTACAACCACCTTGGACTCCATCTCTCTACTACAACCACCTTGTTAGTCTAATTGTCCATAGGACCGTCTCTCTACTACAACCACCTTGTTAGTCTAATTGTCCATAGAACCGTCTCTCTACTACAACCACCTTGTTAGTCTAATTGTCCATAGGACCGTCTCTCTACTACAACCACCTTGTTAGTCTAATTGTCCATAGGACCGTCTCTCTACTACAACCACCTTGTTAGTCTAATTGGCCATAGGACCGTCTCTCTACTACAACCACCTTGTTAGTCTAATTGGCCATAGGACCGTCTCTCTACTACAACCACCTTGTTAGTCTAATTGGCCACTACAACCACCTTGGACCGACCTCTCTACTACAACCACCTTGTTAGTCTAATTGGCCATAGGACCGTCTCTCTACTACAACCACCTTGTTAGTCTAATTGTCCATAGGACCGTCTCTCTACTACAACCACCTTGTTAGTCTAATTGTCCATAGGACCGTCTCTCTACTACAACCACCTTGTTAGTCTAATTGTCCATAGGACCGTCTCTCGACAACAACCACCTTGTTAGTCTAATTGTCCATAGGACCGTCTCTCTACCACAACCACCTTGTTAGTCTCGACAACAACCACCTTGTTAGTCTAATTGTCCATAGGACCGTCTCTCTACCACAACCACCTTGTTAGTCTAATTGTCCATAGGACCGTCTCTCTAGTACAACCACCTTGTTAGTCTAATTGTCCATAGGACCGTCTCTCTAGTACAACCACCTTGTTAGTCTAATTGTCCATAGAACCGTCTCTCTAGTACAACCACCTTGTTAGTCTAATTGTCCATAGGACCGTCTCTCTAGTACAACCACCTTGTTAGTCTAATTGTCCATAGGACCGTCTCTCTAGTACAACCACCTTGTTAGTCTAATTGTCCATAGGACCGTCTCTCTAGTACAACCACCTTGTTAGTCTAATTGTCCATAGGACCGTCTCTCTAGTACAACCACCTTGTTAGTCTAATTGTCCATAGAACCGTCTCTCTAGTACAACCACCTTGTTAGTCTAATTGTCCATAGAACCGTCTCTCTAGTACAACCACCTTGTTAGTCTAATTGTCCATAGAACCGTCTCTCTAGTACAACCACCTTGTTAGTCTAATTGTCCATAGAACCGTCTCTCTAGTACAACCACCTTGTTAGTCTAATTGTCCATAGAACCGTCTCTCTAGTACAACCACCTTGTTAGTCTAATTGTCCATAGAACCGTCTCTCTACTACAACCACCTTGTTAGTCTAATTGTCCATAGGACCGTCTCTCTACTACAACCACCTTGTTAGTCTAATTGTCCATAGAACCGTCTCTCTAGTACAACCACCTTGTTAGTCTAATTGTCCATAGAACCGTCTCTCTAGTACAACCACCTTGTTAGTCTAATTGTCCATATTGGACCGTCTCTCTACTACAACCACCTTGTTAGTCTAATTGTCCATGGACCGGACCGTCTCTACTACAACCACCTTGTTAGTCTAATTGTCCATAGGACCGTCTCTCTACTACAACCACCTTGTTAGTCTAATTGTCCATAGGACCGTCTCTCTACTACAACCACCTTGTTAGTCTAATTGTCCATAGGACCGTCTCTCTACTACAACCACCTTGTTAGTCTAATTGTCCATAGGACCGTCTCTCTACTACAACCACCTTGTTAGTCTAATTGTCCATAGGACCGTCTCTCTACTACAACCACCTTGTTAGTCTAATTGTCCATAGAACCGTCTCTCTAGTACAACCACCTTGTTAGTCTAATTGTCCATAGGACCGTCTCTCTACTACAACCACCTTGTTAGTCTAATTGTCCATAGGACCGTCTCTCTACTACAACCACCTTGTTAGTCTAATTGTCCATAGGACCGTCTCTCTACTACAACCACCTTGTTAGTCTAATTGTCCATAGGACCGTCTCTCTAGTACAACCACCTTGTTAGTCTAATTGTCCATAGGACCGTCTCTCTAGTACAACCACCTTGTTAGTCTAATTGTCCATGGGACCGTACAACCACCTTGTTAGTCTAATTGTCCTAGGACCGTACAACCACCTTGTTAGTCTAATTGTCCATAGGACCGTCTCTCTACTACAACCACCTTGTTAGTCTAATTGTCCATAGGACCGTCTCTCTACTACAACCACCTTGTTAGTCTAATTGTCCATAGGACCGTCTCTCTACTACAACCACCTTGTTAGTCTAATTGTCCATAGGACCGTCTCTCTACTACAACCACCTTGTTAGTCTAATTGTCCATAGAACCGTCTCTCTAGTACAACCACCTTGTTAATCTGATTTTCTATAAAACCGTCTGTCCGAGCTCAACTACAACCGCCTTATTATGTTCGTGTAATGGGAAATGTGCGAGAAGGTGCGTACTGTTATACACGTGGGTGATCCAAGTTAAATGGCTGTTCATTAGAATTATCTTATTAAGTGACACATCTTCACAATTTATAAAATGGGAATGTTTTTAGCGTAGCACAAAATGGACTGTTTTATAAATGAGAAAAAAAGAGAGAGAGGGAATAT
The DNA here is from genome assembly GCF_004210375.1 of Tachypleus tridentatus. NCBI lineage: Eukaryota > Metazoa > Arthropoda > Merostomata > Xiphosura > Limulidae > Tachypleus > Tachypleus tridentatus. Next base: position 75,850,466 of record NC_134832.1, on the reverse strand, counting down.
TTCCAAATATTTTGTTTTATTATAAGTTAATCAGCAGACACGTGTTTTATGATGGACGAACTAGAGTACAACTGTAGTGGGGCATTTTAGTGTCCTGTAGATAAGAAAAGTAATCAAAGAATAAGGAAAAAGGAAAAAATGCTATACGGAATTAGACATGCATTTCTGATTTTAATTGAATTTGAAGAAACATGACAAGCATAACGCCAAACAAAGTGAATTTGTTATAAGTGCAAAAACCAATCAAAGTGACAAGTGTGCAAGACAAGAGAGAACCGTTTCTTAATGGAGAGGTTTTGTTTATTTTATTTTATAGAAACTACTCAATGGAGTATTTGTCTGTTCATTGCAGTATTTGTGTGCTGTCAATCCATAAACTTACCACTGACCAGCTGGAGAACTTGGATGAAGCTTTCAACAGAAAGAATTCTGGAGCAAATACGAAGATATTATGAACTAGACTGTAGGCAAACACAAAGCGACAACCGCCTCAAAGTGAATCCATTACTCGAGTAATTAATCGTTTTGCCAAAAATGGGGAAGCAGACGTATCCTTACTGTCACTAAGCTCACCAGCATGGCCGAAACATCTGCAGGAATTGCATAACATTCAACAGGGAAAATCTCTGAGTGACATCAAAGGGAAACAACCAATAAAAATAAGCAATTAAGGCAGTCACAAGCTACACTCATTTCAAAATCAGTTTCTGTTGTTAAACCTACTGACTGCCATACGTGGGATTATGTGAAAGTTTTAAATCTTTCAGATTAATCTGCATGAAGTACAAGTAACAACTTGTAGAGTTTCTGTGGTTTAAATACTGCAATTTAACCAACATCAAGAAGATTAATTCCTGAAATGGAAATGTTTTTCTGAACTTTTTTTCCTAAAATAACTTTTATAACTAGTTTCTGTTCTCCTACATTTATGGTCAACACATAAATCATGGATTCAGAATTTTTAATTAATTTACTTTTTTAGTTTGTCGATGATGCATAAAAATTGGAAAGCTCTAAACGAATCCACAAATATCAAAGAAATATATAAATTTCGTCTATTTTCACTAATGTCTAACACACATTTCCCAAAGCATGTTCAATGTTCGATTTTATTGTTTCCTGATCTTAAAGTTTCTAAGAAAAAGTCGTTACGTAATTGTAAATGGTGTATATTTATACTGTTTGGTTTACTAGCCATAAGAGTTTGGTTCTATTACACAGACACTTAAAACACAATGTTCACGAACGAGTAGTCAAGTATTCCAGTACATACCGATTAAAACGAAAGCCTTACTCAGAGGAATCAACATTTCAATGGAAGTTGTTGGGAAAAAAGTAAGTAACATATCTTCGGAAAACCATTTTATTTTATTTATAATAATTTTAGTTCCAAATCATTCTTTGTATTTTGGTGTTATTTAAAGTGACAATAAATAATTTTTGATATAGAATGCTAGAATGAAACTTAATACATTTTCCATATTTTACTGTGGAATGTAGTTTGTGTAAAATTTCGCAACTTTTACGTATATGACCAGAGGACTTTTGATATTATTATCTTATTATTCTAGAAGTGCTGTGAAAGCAAAAAAATCTCTCATCGCAAACACTGAAGTGTATAATATTTCAGTGCTATTATAGTGTATATTTTATATAGTTTCCTGTCTTACTTGGCATATTCTGTGTTTTGTATGATTATTATATTCTGTAATTGCTTCTTGATTTTCAGAAATCTTCCGCATCTAGAATGAGTTTGTTGGTTGGCATTAGGCTTAGCAACGGAACTTTAAAGTTGTTCAGGTATGTGTAAAGCTTTTAACCTAACATTTTTCTCCGAAATGTGATTTCATGTTCGAAAATCAACTTATTTAGAACACAATCACTATAATAATACAAAACATATAAGCGAAAATTGTATGTCAATAATTAACTTGTTAATTTCATAGACAAATATAACAAGTTTTAATAAGCTTATTAAATTTGTATTCGTTTTATGCTAGTTGTTGATAATACTTTAACTAGAAAGATACCTGCAAATTTTCGCGGTGAAATTAGTATCTGTTGCGACATCACTTGTTTGAATACAGAATTTCCAGAACGATACAACATATTCTAATCTCAGACACAGAAGTCTAACAGGAAAGCCGACGAAGGGCTATTGCCCGAAACATTGTTTTCGTGTTCACTAATAAAATTATTTTAATTGGCGAGTTTGTCACCATTACCAAAATCTAAAGTCCACTTTTCTTAGGCCTAACATTAAGTAAGCCTTTATTAAGTACAGCCTATGTTCGAAAAAAAGAGATAAATTAACACTAAGTTGCACTGTTTGCGTTAGTTTAATTCAGGCTAAACTTTACTGTACTTTAGCTACCGATAAAAAATCTTACATTGTTATTCTACGACTTGACGTTATACGTGTCATTAGTTTCTACACTACAAGATCATAAAACAAATTAGTTACATAGTAGTGTCATTATAAGTGATTATTTTTCTGTGTCAGTTATTCGTTGGAAATTTGTGGCGTATAATTGATGCTAGCCACCCCTATGGTTTGAACTGTCACTTAGTAGTTTGGTTTTCTCTGCAACTTCATAATGAACGAATTTAAAACGCATACACCAATTTTACAGCTGTTTGTAATTGTACAGGTGGGAAATGATTTTCTGTTAATTTATTGTGCAGAACCAAAGTTTTTTTTCTTCTATTACACATTTAATTTCTAAACAGCAGTGAATTTATGGGTTTACTACACCCTATGCTAAAACAAAGAAATTATTATACAATCTTACCTCTTGGCTGGATGAAAGTTTTGGTTTTAAACGAGTGTTGTTTGGAGTTATATACCACAATAACATACATAAAAATATTTAAATTGGGTGTTTTGTTTAGCACAAAGCTACATAATTAGCTATCTGTACTCTCTTAACTGAGGGGAATCAAACCTCAAATTATAGCGTACCCATCGGGAGACAATATGTATTTTTTTAACTTTTCAAAGCTACTGAACGCATATAATATAACTACAAGAATGAATCACCATTTCCTTATAATATAGGCTCTGAGATATATATATTTTTAGAAATTATAATCGTTGTTTTTTCTGTTTGTGAGGCCCGGCATGGCCAGGTGGTTAAGGCACTCGACTCGTAATCCGAAAATTGCGGGTTCAAATCCCCGTCACACCAAACATGCTCGCCCTTTCAGTCGTGCAGGTATTATAATGTTATGGTTAATCCTATTATTCGTTGATAAAAGAGTAGCCCAAGAGTTGGCGGTGGGTGGTGATGACTAGCTGCCTTCCGTCTAGTCTTACACTGCTAAATTAGGGACGGCTAGCGCAGATAGCCCTCGTGTAGCTTTGCGCGAAATTCAAAAACAAACTTTTCTGTTTGTTTCGTGATTCTATATTTCTGGGCTGATCTATTCAAGGTATATAAAAGTCTTAGTGTCATAGAGACAAACTTTCCTCTAGTTGTGTTTGTGTTATAGGAATAACAGTTAAATAGCAATATTTTTTTCATGATATGTTTAACTTTTATTGCTCAGTGGATTTTCTGTATGAACTGTTTAGTTGTTGTTTTATTGTTGTCTTCTTTCTTTTTCTGGTATCTCAGGCGCTCGTCTGCACTTGATTTTGTACTGGAGCCATCACCAATAAGACTAGTGTATAAATCGCCACCTGAAGTTACAATCTGGGGAATAATTTTGATGTTGGAATGTGGAGGCAAAGTTTCAGACGCCGGTTTTAAAAATGTCGCCGTCTTTCCTATTTCAGGTTACGATGATGACTAAGAGCAATAGGTTTTTATATGAATCGTAAATTAGCATAGCTAATGGAGTTACATCACTTTGGACATTATTCAAACCATATCGCATAGAAATAATATCGTGAAATCACAATACTGAATTAAGTTTTAATGTTAAATTCCAAAAATAATTGTTAATAATCAATCACCTTATAATAGTGTTTGTGAAGACAGTTTTACACTATCAAGTTCTTTAAAGTTTGATATTCGTGAAGAAAAATAAAATATTCCTTGAATATAGCAGAAAAGAAATATTTTTTTCTTCTTTACAAAAATGTATTTTGTTAGTTTATCTAGTATTTACTCTTTTATTATTATTATTATTATATTTTATTTAGAATTACGAACACGTAGTGATGTTGTGGACACCTGTTTTCAAGAACCAGAAAGAACATTAGACGTACCACCCTGCCATCTAAATGAGGAACCTATCTTGGTACCACCAAAAACGTATGAAACTGTATTCAAGAAATTGTTTGACATATTATTTTTAAGTGTTAGTTCAGGGAAAACTTTGCACAGTTAGAAAGAAAATTCTTGTTTATATAACTATTAAGTATGTGTGGAATGTTATTGTGAATGTTTAGAACTTAATGATGTTTATGGAACCAATGTATATGACACAGTTGGGATACAGTTATAAATGTTTAGACATTATAATAACTTAAAGTTTTCGTGTTAACTTTAACAAAACCTGATACAAATGAATGACAGCCTTATTCAGACAGTGGATAAACAAACAAAAGCTTTCCATACAAAGGTATTATGAAAACAAATGCACTATTTCAGCTTAAAAACTAACGAATACATTTTGATTCTTGTATAAAAGATGAAATATTGAAACGTTTGTTAATACGTTGACTTTTATGGTTTTTTGAAATTTACAGATTAGCCAATGAAACGTCTGTAACTCTGGCAACCCAACTAACGATGAGTAGGTTAAAACTCCTCAACCAAACACTGGTACCGTGGGAAGGAGCTGTTTCTATTGTGTTTTTTCTTCCTTTATTTGGGAAAGAAGATGAAGCTCGAGTGCTTTCTGAAAAGTAACCGTCTTCATCATCATCATCGATTAATTAATGATGTAGTTAAATTTTATATTGCTAAAAAGTAACCTAAAAACACTTGGGTAGATTTATTTTAAACTTTAGTACGTAGGTTCTTTATTTCTGTATGCGTATGAATGCACACACACACACACACACACACACACACACACACACACACACTGCTGGTCAAAATCTTAAGGCCAATGAACATAAAGAAAAAATATGCATTTTGCGTTGTTAGACTTAACCACTCATTTGAGTAGAGCTTCGAAAGATTAAAAATGTTTTCAGCATTTAATAGGGAAAATGAGAATAATATGAAATTAGCCTAAATACTAGCTGGTCAAAAGTTTAAGGCCATACCGTTAATTGGTAAACACGTAACGATATTTAGTCATTTGTGTTCAATCATTAGCGTTGTCAACATCTCCTACTGACATCTCCTGTGTTACATTGGGTAAAAACATGGCAAAGGTTAAAAATTTGACAGAGTTTGAACGTGGCAGAATTGTCGAGCTGCAAAAGCAAGGTTTCTCATTGTGCCATCGCTGGTGAGATTGGGGGTGGTAAAACTACTGTTGCAAATGTCTTAAAAGACCCTGAGGGATACGGAACGAAAATTTCAAGTGGTCGACCCAAGAAAATTTCGCTTCCGTTGAGCAGGGGGATTCGACTGGTTGTCCGGCAAGACACCAGCCGATCGTCGAACCATATTAAGTCTCTTACGGACGTAGAATACAGCTCAAGAACAATAAGACGGCATCTACGAGAGAAAGGCTTTAAAATCCGTAAACGTCTTCAAAGACCAGGCCTCCTTCCACAACACGAAACAGCTCGGTTAATCTTTGCTGAGAAGCACCAACCAAACATGGGACGTAGAAAAGTGGTAGAAGGTTTTGTTCTCTGATGAGAAAAAATCTAACCTGGATGGTTCTGATGGCTTTCAACGTTACTACAACATAAGGATATCCCACAAAATGTGTGGGAAAATGTGGACATTTTCCACACGACACATTGGAGGAGGTTCCATCATGATCTGGGGTGTTTTCTCCATTTGGACCATCCAGCGTGTTCGCCCGAACTGAACCCCATTGAAAATATTTGGGGGTGGATGGCAAGGGAAGTCTATAGATATGGACGTCAATTCCAAACAGTGCATGATCTTCGTTAAACCATCTTCATCACTTAGAATAACATCCCAGCCAGCCTTCTGCAAACGTTTATATCGACCATGCCAAAGCGAATTTTTGAAGTTATTCGCAATGACGGCCGTGTAACTCACTACTGAAACCACTTGTTGTACATTTCCTACCCTGTTTAGGACTTCGTTTTGGTATGGTCTTAAACTTTTGACCAGCTAGTATTTAGACTAATTTCATAGTGTTCACATTTTCCCTATTAAATGCTAAAAAAGGTTTTTATTTCTATTTTCCATTTTCCTATTTTCATCTTTCGAAGCTCTACTCAAATAAGTGGTTGAGTCTAACAACGCAAAATACATATTTTTTCTTTATGTTCATTGGCCTCAAGATTTTGTCCAGCAGTGTTTATATATATATATATATATATATTTCAAGTTAATAAGAAACAACGACAAATCGTTTTGACTTACTGATTTGTTATTGTTTATGAAAACGGTATTACTTGTAAAAAAAATCGTGTTTAGCAGTTTCCATAATAGTATGACACATAGTTTACGACCACGATATGTATAATCAAAACTTACAAGTCCATTTGTAAAGGTTGTATATTGTGAAACCTTACAAGTCCACTTTAGCGATACATTGTTAAAAACACCATAGTAATACAAAGTGTTTCATAACCCACTCGTCCCAATGAGATCAGGTAATAAACTAAAGGCCCGAGGACAGAGGCCTGTAACAAATATATGCTCTACTAATTATGTTTTATACATGCTTTCTTTTTGTCATGTTGTGACGTGATATCTTGTATATAGTATTTTGAAGTTGCGGGTATTATTCCTATTAAAAGCGTGTGGGCTAAATGGTTAAGTCACATGCTATTTGTATAAGTTTTAATTTATTAATATACAAAACTTATTATTCAAGGAATAGTTTGGATATCAAATCATTTTTAAACAATTAAAACTGCAAAACATTATTTGAATATTTTTTACCGCTATTCTTGCCTTCCTTGTCAACCTTGCGATACACGTAATCTTGCTGTTCTTGTTAACCTGCAGAAAAAGTATATCTTTCAGCTTTCAGAACAAGTCTAATCTAGTGTTTCTTCCCAAATGAAAACGGAATAACGTTTTAGTAATAATCCCTTTGGAAAAGCCAAATTAAACATTTCTATACTTATGTCGTAGTTTAGAAACGTGACATTATTTACATGGCCGAGTGCAACCTAGTGGACATCGTGTGGGACTGTGGAGCTTACCTTCCGTGGTTTATGCCCCGTTATAGTTTGTACACATGTATCGTGCTCTGCATTTTGGGGTCGGAGTGCGTATTAAGAGTGAAGGTCAAATCCTACTGTTCGTCTAAGAATAGTAGTCAGAGTTGTCATCGTTGATTAGCTCATTTCTCTCTAGTTTAAAACTTTAAAACTAGGGATGTGTAGTGTGAAAAAGTTTGTGCGAAATCCAAACAAAAAAAAACCTATTTACTAATATTTAATATATTTATTTAGTAAAGATAAAACCATTTCCTGTAGCTAACTTATGTGTTATTGGTGTGACAATTTGTGGTGTAAGTGGTAGTTGAATAACGACAATTTCATTAAATAAATTGGTCAAATTTATTATAAGTGAAGGATAAAATTCGTAATTCACTTGATTCCACTGGAGACTTACTGGTACATTAAAACGAAATCGGAAACATTAAACATTTTATTTGATTTCTGTTTTAATAAAGCAAATCCTGTATTTATTCAATCGAAGGCTTTCGGTTTCAGAGGTAAATATGAGGGCTTATAACGCTAAAATTCTGGCTTCGATACACTCGATAGACACCACCATAATCTATTATTCAGCTTCTTACTTAACAACAAACAAATTTAATCCTAACATACTTTTCATGAATTAGAACTAAAAACAGACATTCGAGCACGTGTTTATTATTGTACTTTTGATGACATGCGTGAATAACCTACAGAACATCTATGTTAATATAAAATACTGCTTCCTCACACAGTTTTCATTCTATAGCTTCGAACGAACGTTCCAAGAATCCTTAAGACATCAAAACATTGAGAATGGTAGTTACAACGACCATTGACTGACTCAACCTGGTGATTAGGACGTTTGGCTCGCAAGCTGCGGGTCGCAGGTTCGAATCTCTGTCACCGAACATACTCAACCTTTCAGTCGTGGGGGCGTTATATTGTTACGCTCAACCCCACTAATCTTTAGTTTATAAAAAGAAGTAGCTCAAGAGTTGGCGGTGGGTGGTGATGACTAGCTGCCTTCTCTTTAGGTCTATCATTGTTAAAAAGTGGGACGACTAGTGCAGATAGCCCTCGATTAACTATGCGCGAAATTTTAAATAAACTTAAAGTCGAAAGTATTTAAAATGGTGGTTCCAACGACTATCACAGCATATTTTATGAATTAACCATGGTCGTAGCTACTTTTTCTGTAAAAACAAATTTGATTGGCAAACAGTCAGATGTAAATACATACGTTACACTTGTTGCTTACAAGAAACAGCCAATTACGGTAATATTTACTTTATTCGTGTTATTTAAAAGTTCAATGTTGTAATATCAAAAATAGATTGCTGTGTCTAATCGAATAACATTACCTTAACGTCTTAACTGACCCAGAAATATTTCTTAAATTATATGCACGTAATGTGTTTAAAAGCCTTTTCTCAAAATAAATATCTCATTTCCTGTGAATAGTGCTAAATTACACGAAAGTTAACTATGCATGTGATTTGTTAAACTTCATTACGTAAAATCTTTTGTAAAATCTCTTAGTCTAATAATGAAGATGCGGCATGGTGTGGTGGTTAAGGTCACCAAACATGCTTGCTCTTTCAACCGCATGAGTGCTATAATATTTCGGTCAATCCCACTACTTGTTAGTAAAGAGTAGCCCAAGAGCTGGCGGTAGGTGGTATTGACTAGCTGCCTTTCCTCTAGCCTATTACTGCTAAATTAAGGACGACTAGTTAAATATTTTTCGAAATTCGATGACGAAATTGAAACCAAAGTAACACTACAATAATAGACTAAAAGTTAAAATTAGGCATACCTGGAATTCATGTTAAAATGTTATATAGTCTAGATCGTAACGCTACTGTGGCTTATAATGCTTGAATCTACCACATTCTTTCAGAAATAAGGTGTATAATTTCATCAAGTATCATAATCTTGGGAATCGTGGACAAGTTACTATTGTTGTCGGGAACTGCACTTCCGAAAACTATCCCATCAACACTTTAAGGAATATTGCCATTAGGTAAGCTGTATAACTGGTTAAGCACTAGTGTCGTAAAGTTTCCATTTCCTAAAGTTTTAAAGAGTATTTATGATACAGGGATTTATTCACGATTTCGTTAGTTGAAAATTTTACATTGACAATGTATGTGTTTATTTCTGAATGACTTTTTGCAGTCGCGGGAGATCAGCCAGTAGTATCAATTGACTGAGAGAAAATTGAGACAAATGTCGGATATACGAAGTACGATGAATAAAGTAAAGCAGAATTCCATAAAGTAGTTGGAGCCCGCCATGGCCTGGTGATTTAAGGCGCTTAACTCACAATGGATTGTGGGTTCAAATCCCCGTCACCGAAATTTTCAACCATAAGAGCGTTATGATGTATTGATCAATCCCACTATTCGTTGGTAATAGAGTAGCTCAAGAGTTTGTGAAAGGTGATGTTGACTAGCTGTTTTCCTCTCTAGTCTGTGGCTCGGCATGGCCAGGTGGCCAAGGCACTCGACTCGTAATCTGAGGGTCGCGGGTTCGAATCCCCATCACACCAAACATGTTCGCTCTTTCAGCTGTGGGAGTGTTATATGTGACAGCCAATCCTACTATTCGTTGGTAAAAGAGTAGCCAAAGCGTTGGCAGTGACTGGTGATGATTAGCTGCGTTCCCTCTAGTCTTACACTGCTAAATTAGGGACGGCTAGCGCAAATAGCCCTCGTGTAGCTCTGCACGAAATTCTAAAAAAACAAACCTTCTAATCTGTTACTGATAAATTAGCGACGGCGCGAAATTCAAAGCAAGTCGGAATAATCAGCGAAGTGATCTTTCAGAGTGTGTTAAATTAATTTAAAAAAAAGTAACATGCTGTGAGTCATGGAACAGCGATAAAAAGAACTTCATGACCTAGGATTCGGTAACAGTGCAAACAAAACAACAATTTCTAAGGAACAGATCAACGCTAAATCTCGCCCCCTCCTTGTCTCATGCCCAAAACATGGACCAAACACCGACAACAAAAAACGGACAACCAAGTCAGGACTGTAGAGATTGGCTGTTAGTGCTACCTGACCATGAAATATCATTCTTCAAACATTCAATATTTGTTTTGTAAATAAGAATGAGAATGTATTTTAAATTCGATTTGATGTTAGAGAAGCGTTGAACTAATTCTAGCTCACTGTATGTATTCACCTGTGAAATCTAGAGAGGTGAAAACAGAATTTTTGCTTCTACTGGACGTAGACTTTCAACCTTCGGCTGATCTAGAGATCAACGCTTTGAGGACTATACGGTCTTGGCCCGTTGTTGATAAAACAGCGTTTGTTGTACCAGGGTTCGAATTTCGTGGGAATTTGAAGGTATACTAAGTTTTTTTTTATTATAAGCTTTACTTATATGGATGAATAATACATAGCTTATAGAAACACACCAAGTAAAGTTCAAAATAAAAATTAACTACTGTAAAAACTTTATTGATGGGTTAATATAGAAAACAAAACTATTGTTTATAAGTAAATTCACAGAAATACTTTTCAAGTACAACTATCTAAAAACTTCAAAAATCTTACAATTATATTTGTCGTAAGGCATTACTGAGAAGTCGATTATATTTTTAAACACTAAATTCTAATCTAGTCTCATAGGGATTTTGAAGAATTAAAAGAATGTGTAATAACCACACTATATTTGTTATATCCACTTGGAATACGATTAACCTATTACTATATACTCTTCTAATTCCTAAAAATCCGTAAGGAACTAGTTTAAGAATGTAGTGTTTAGAAATTAATAGTTTCGTTTGGAGTTTACTTATTGTTTAAGCATTGTTTTGTTACAACTTACAGCTTTTAGAGTAAAGAAAGTCTGTTCTTAGAACAGGTAGGACGTAAGATTTAGTATTTAAATCAACAATGTATTTAAATATTAAATTGATAATTATTACTTTTGCATGTGCGTATCACTCCTCGTGAATTGACAAATGTTTATTTATGGCTGAACAGAAAAAAGGCAAACTAAAAGTGAATAAATATCAAAAACATGGAATAGGTAATACAAAATATTTGCATGATATTATGAACGTGTGTGGAAATAATGATCTAAATTACAAATAGAGTATTTGTTGATTGTGGTATTTTGATTTTACTAATAAAGCTGCCCGAATTTTTCTTTTGTTAATTTCACGTTAATGTTTTAACACTAACATTTTATTCAGAAAAAAACTATTTGTTTTGCTCGTATGTTTATTGACTTGGGAAGGGGGGTTTTGGTGTTCTTTCAACCTGATCTTTAAATTACGTCCTATTTCATCTATGTAAGAGGATGAGCACTTTATATATATTTTTAATGTTTCTTGGTGTGGTGTATTCGTTAGATAATTTTCTTAATATGTGTTAGTAGATAACATGATTAGAAAACTGGTTTATGGAATTTACGTTGTATATGTTTTTCTATGAATTTTAGTGGTGAAACTTTGGAGGTAGAGAGGTGTGTGTGGTTCGTACGATTTTAACGTTTGAAAGACTTATCATGCAGTTGTTTTAATTTTGAAAGGTGAATTTTGTCTTTGTGCAGATTGTTTGTGTATTGACAAAATTTTGTTTGTTCATCTTGACAAGTAAAACCGCAAAAAACGTTATTTACATATCTAAGCCAAAATGCAGGTGTGTATGTGGAAGTGACTGTGGCATATTGTTCTCTATGATGTAAGAAAAGTGGCCAAAGGATCTGGAAATGGATTTCCCATGACAAGTCAGTGTAATTGAAGAAAGTGTGAATTTCTATATTAAGAAGCAAATATATGTGGCTCGTTGTAACAGTTCGATTAGGTGTTGCTATTTTATATTCATTCTGTTTTTTGTACATTTTATGTTCGTCAAAAATCGATATCTATCAATTCACGTTGATTGATATCTATTCACTATCAGTTATAAAAATTAAATACATTCTACATTGTAAGAGTGTTGAATGTTGATTTAAATATAAAAACGTTCTTTACCGTCAAAACGTGTGAACTTGAGAATGAATGATCGCACCAGTGATCGAAACGTCGTATATATTCTAAAAATCAGTCTTACTGTAAAACGTGTAGCTTGTATTAAAAGTGTTTAAAAATATAATAGGCCTAACACCAATATAACATGACAAGTAAAACTGCAATAGTTCAAATAGTTATTGTTGTAATACACTGCTGGCCAAAATCTTAAGGCCAATGAACATCAAGAAAAAATATGCATTTTGCGTTGTTAAACTCAACCGCTTATTTGAGCAGAGCTTCGAAAGATGGAAATAAGAAAAGGGAAAATAAAAATAAAAAACTTTTTTAGCATTTAATAGGGAAAATGTGAACACTATGAAATTAGTCTAAATACTAGCTGGTCAAAAGTTTAAGACCATACCAAAACGAAGTCCTAACTGGAAACATTCGCTTTGGCGTGGTCGATATAAGCGTTTGCAGAAGCCTGGCTGGAATGTTATTCCAAGTGATGAAGATGGCTTCACGAAGTCCGTGCACTGTTTGGAATTGACATCCATTTCTATAGATTTCCCTTGTCATTCACCTCCCAAATATTTTCAATGGGGTTCAGTTCGAGCGAACACGCTGGATGGTCCAAAAGAATCACGTTATTTACCATAAAAACGTCCTTTGTTCTGCAGGCATTGTGGATTGTAGAGTTGTCCTGCTTAAAAATCTAGTCATTTCCACTCATGCAAGGGCCTTTAGTCAATAAGGATGCTCTCTCCAACATGCCAATGTAGCCATCTGCTGTTTGACGTCTCTGTTCAACCTGAAGCTCCATTGTTCCATGAAAGGAGAAAGCACCCCAGATCATGATGGAACGTCCTCCACTGTGTCGCGTAGAAAATGTCTCCGGTGGAATATCCTTATCGTGCCAGTAAAGTTGAAAGCCATCTGGACCATCCAGGTTAAATTATTTTTCTCATCAGAGAACAAAACTTTCTTTCACTTTTCTACGTCCCATGTTTTGTGCTTCTCACCAAAGTTTAACCGAGCTGTTTCGTGGTGTGGCCTTTGAAGACGTTTACGGTTTTTAAAGCCTTTCTCTCGTAGATGCCGTCTTATTGTTCTTGAACTGCATTATGCGTCCCTAAGGGCCTTAATCTGTTTCGACGATTGGCTGGTGTCTTGTTGGACAACCCATCGAATCCTCCTGCTCAACGTCGGTAAAGTTTTTTTGGGCCGACCACTTGAAATTCTCGTTCCGTATCCCTCAGGGTATACAAAGAAATTTGTAACAGCAGTTTCACTACGCCCAGTCTCACCAGCGATGGCACGTTGAGAGAGACCTTGCTTTTGCAACTCGACAATTCTGCCACGTTTAAACTCTGTCAACTTTTTAACCTTTGCCATGTTTTTACCCAATGTAACACAGGAGATGTCAGTAGGAGATGTTGACAACACTAATGCTTGGACACAAATGACTAAATTTCGTTCCGTGTTTACCGATTAAAGCTTCGTTTCGGTATGGTCTTAAACTTTTGACCATCTAGCATTTAGGCTAATTTCACAGTGTTCACATTTTCCCTATTAAATACTATAAAAGTTGTTTCTTCCATTTTCTTATTTTCATCTTTCGAAGCTCTACTCAAATAAGTGGTTGAGTCTAACAACGCAAAATGCATATTTTTTCTTTATGTTCATTGGCCTTAAGATTTTGGCCAGCAGTGTAAAGGATGACATACTTCAACAATATTAAGTTGTATATTTATTGCTGCTGTTGCTATAATAGTAATAACAATAATAATAATTATTGATATTTAAATATATAGTAGGTAAAAGTGACAGGTACCTTTTCGCGGAGCAAAACATTTTTATGATTTAAAAGTTGTTTTTTTTAAACAAGTTTAATAATTTTGTGTTAGGAAAGTAGTTTTCTTCCCCGGACAAAGTCTGAACTTGTAAGAAGTATATTTCAGAAGAACCACAAGATTCAACCAGTCAGTATCCTTTTAGCGCGATTATGTCACATCAGAAGAGTGTTTGTTGATAGCATTAAAACACTGAATATTTTATTAGTGGAAAAGTTAAAATAAATTGAATATTATGCTCAGGACACCTGTGTTGCACAAAAACTGAGTGTTTTTAACTTAATCATTTTTAAAGAATATAACGAAGGAAAAAGTCACACACTAACAAACTACAGTAGGTGGTACAGAGAAGAGCAGCCCTATATTCTACAGTCTTTTGATGATATGTATGAACCATATACACTTCTGAAGTAAGTTGTTTGTATTCTATCAAACGTAATACAGTCTACAGACTTGATAATAGTATTTATCCTGGAACCTGTACAAATTTCCAAAGACAAAAATAATTATACGTTTAATTGCAAGCTGTGGAAGTGTACTAGTCACATTTATACACAGATTTTACATTCTTTCTTAACAGTGGTTAGAAAATATCCTACAACTTTTTTCTACCACAAATTGTGATTTTCTTGGTTGGCTTTTGTTTACATTCCTTTGATTTGTTCCGTAAAACGTCGCCACCGTTACAAATCATTAAGTTGGTAACAATTTTTAATAACACAACACTGAGAAGCCGGTAATATACGATTTCACTGAAACTCCACTAGCATCAACAGTAGTAATTGTATCTAATTTTGAGTAGAAATTTACAACATTAAACTACTATGTGCAACAGTGCTATTTTTACGTGATATTTCGAAGTATTGTTTCAACATGTCCTGTTGTGTACAGGTGATCTCCCAAGCTTTCTTTTTTTTCTCACATAAATGTTTTAATTTTCACGTGTCTTTCAGCTCAACAGTTTTCTAGTGTTAAAGAAGTTTCTTCTTCTAGTTGTATAAACTCACAGAATGAAACTGAACAATTAGTTATTTTCTTGACAACTGTATAATCATTAGAACTCGAAAGAAAAGTTGATGTGGCTGTTGAAATTCAGTAGCTTTATAAATTTTATGTAAATAAAATGTATCACAGAAAAAGATAAGTTTAACTTAATTAATCATAAAGAATACAAAAGAGGAAGAGGTCACACTCTAACAAACTACAGTAGGTGGTACAGAGAAGAGCAATCCTATATTTTACAGTCTTTTGATGATATATACGAACCGTATGTACTTCTCAAGTAAGATCTGTAATCGTTAA
Source organism: Tachypleus tridentatus (assembly GCF_004210375.1). Taxonomy (NCBI): domain Eukaryota; kingdom Metazoa; phylum Arthropoda; class Merostomata; order Xiphosura; family Limulidae; genus Tachypleus; species Tachypleus tridentatus. The sequence goes on along the minus strand of NC_134832.1, from coordinate 75,835,075 downwards.
AATCTTTGTTTCACAGTAGCGTGTGAAAAACTCATTGAATGTTAATTTTATGTCTCTGCAGCGAGATATGCTGTTTTTCTTTTTTTCTCCTTCCAAACACTTTTCATTGGACCGTCGTTCTTTCATTTGATAGCGGACTTATTTGAAATTTGGTAAGGTTGTGTCTTGGTCCAATGGAACTAGAAATCTTTCTTACATTTTTTATTTATTTCTTTTTAAGGATTTTATGTGGTCAAAAATCAAAGTTAATCTATATGTTTGGCTCTTGTACGGTCATATTTACAGTAATCCAAATATAAATTTTTCGTATGCTCAATATACTGACATAAAAAAAAAACGTTGGATTTGCCCATTTTACGTCTTTACGGGGAGTAGTCAAAGCTCATAAAAGCAATTTTGAGGATTTGGGTAAATTATTTTTTCATGAAATGTAATACAAAGACACATTTCAGCAGGTTCCAACTATTGATATAAACAGTTTTTTTATTTTAATCTGTGTTTCACAATTTTTCTGGTGTAAAATTGGCCAGGTTGGGATTGCGTGGCGTAGACACGTTACATTCGCCCACGAATGTTTGCCTCTTTAATACTGTTATAATTTATTTATTCTATAAAATCTATACAAGTTTACTTAGATTGAAAAACAACAACTGTACTTTTCACAAACCACTTATTGAGATGTTAGTATCTGATCACGTTTGATTTAATCAACATATTGTGCATTACAATTAATATTAGAAAGTTTTATAAATGCAGATTTGTAGAGATCTTGGTTGCAGAGCTGAGTTAGAATCCGTGCGATATAAAATTTTCCGTGCACTTTAAGCTGAGGAGGTGTTAAAAGAGTGATATTCAATGACAGAGCATTGATGGTGAGTTTTCGGGCGTTGCTGACTGGCTGCCTTCCCTCTGTTAAGTATCACAAAAATAGAGATGGCGGGAGATGACCTAAGTAACTTTGACATAAATACAAATATAGAATACAGTGTAGTTGTTCCTCGTATCTACTTATTCCCTCCCTCATCTACTTAGTTAACTATATATAGGAATTTGTTCGATACTTTTTAATTTCAATTTTGCTTTAAACATTTTTTAACTTAGCACAAAATCAATAGCACAAAATGTGACATCGGATAAAATGTATTCTACTAAGAGCCTCCTAAGAAACAGTAGCCGTGATTTCCATCTGAATAAAAATATTAGAGTGAAGTGTAGTTATCTATGTTGCAACTTAGAGAATGGGGTGCATAGTTTTGTTCTTCGAAGAAATATGTACTACTATCTACTTTTGTGTGTAAATTACTATTTAAATTGTTATTGTGAAGGATGGATGTTTGAATCTCTAAATTCTGCCTCACAGTGTGATTGTAAAAAAGGAATATTTCATACGAGTAGATGAATACAATCATAACATTATAAACAAAAACAACTTGTATGAAACTGGATATGTCGTTATTCTACAGAGAAGCATAAACATTAGGGCTAAACGGAATAAATAGCGTGGTTTTGATACAGAAACGTAGGGAAAAATCCATCATGTCTTTTAAGAAAAAGTGAAACGGCTCATTCATAATTTGACTTTTTAGAAGAACAGAAAACACTATGCTACTTAAAATTCAATAAAAGTATTCTAAAATACGTAGGTATGTTAATTTGTTTCTTTACGTGTTTAACATGTTTCTTAATATAAATGCTTTGATACTTTTTCTTAATATTCTCTTTTTGACTGAACCATTTGGTCAAATAAGACTTACGATTTTAACTTATTTTTATAAGGATTAATAAGTGCTTTTCTACTTTTAAATGCGTTAATTTTAAAGAATATTTTCTAAAAACTGATGGGTGGATAAGGCAGAACTTATTGAAACAAGTAGTTGCGTGTATATATATAAATGTTTATACGTATATTTTTAAATTAAGAAATTATTTATACTCAACGGTTTCCTAGTTACATAGAAACCTTTCAGCATAAAGACATTTACAGTATTCACAGTTAATACTCCATGTGTACTTTGAATGTTCAGGAACACCCCCACTTTGCCACAATACGACGAACGATTTCGAGGATATGGAATGGATAAAATAACTTATATTATGGAACTTTATGCTGCAGGGTAAGATGTCAGAAACTAGTGAGTAACTTTGGCTTTTTACTTAGGTGAATAACTTAAATAATGGCACTTAGAGATGCAGGATAAGTTCGGATGTCAGAAACTAGTAAGTAACTCAGGCTTTTTACTTGGGGGAAATAACATAAATAATGCAAATTTGAGATGCAGGGTAAGATGTTAGAAACCAAAGAATAACATTGCCCTCGATTTTTTGCTTGGGTAAAGTAACCTGAATAATGGAACTTTGTGTTGCAAGGTAAGTTCAAATGTTAGAAACCAAAGAATAACATTGCCTTTTGTTTTGTGCTTAAAGTATTAGTCGTGTATCTATTACTTTGGAAAAGAAATTATAAGGGTTTCTGAGACATCAGTATAACAATAAGTACTCGTGTAAACTATTAGTACTTGTTTATTACACTGATCCAAGTGAATATGGCCTTAGTAGCTAGTTTGTAGATCTGAAGGTCTTGGGTGTGAGACGTGATGCTACTGAAGATGCTTCACGTTGTCAGATTTGTCATGAAGATTGCAATCAATTTCGTTATTCGGTTTAAAGAACCTGACAAAGACCTAATGGTTTCCGGTTTCTGTTACCTACTTGCCTTCCTTTAGGTCGACGGTTCAGAATTAATAATGGCTATACTTGGAATCCTTGATCTAACTTTTTAGTCCATATGCGCATGGTATAAAATGCAATTCAGATTGAAAAATTCAATCCCTCTCCTATTATACAATAAATATTCAGTTATATACAAAACCTCATTAATACTCAATAACTTCAAGAACTGTAGTGTTAATTATTTCTCTAACGCGAGTTAGCCAGTTTTTTGTCATCAGCGTTCTTACCCGCACAATTTTATATCTTTAGAAGTTACAGTATTCTGTATTTCAGTATTTACACTTTAAAACCAGATCGGATCGAATAATCTAAATTACCAAGTGAGACTACGTTTTGTTTTTTACTTAGTTTCAAGACTAAGGTTATTGATGGTTTTGTATTTGAAATATTTGATTTCTGTGAGCCAACTGGAGCAACATATGATTAGGAATTTCAGGTAAGCTTCCCTTTTTGTAAAGGAAAATAAAAGTAGTGTGAAAATGATGTAAACAAATTTCTTGTTTATGTTTTTTGAATAGTTTGTCAATTGATCTAATTGCTCGATTTATAGGTATCTTGCGTATTTCCTTCGAAGTAGTTTTTCAGTCTCTCAGATTACCTAAACAGACCTTTTCACTTTGTTTTTCAATTCTAAGACGAACAGTGTCATAAATGACAGTTTAATCAAACCAGTGGTTCATGGATTACATCCTTCATGAAGACACAATATTGTTGAGACAGAACTTGGGGTTTTGCCCAGGTGTTACACAACACTTACAAATTGTTTTTCTATCACTGCTTTCGCTAAGAGTTTTTTGAAAAAACTGGTGCACGTTAACTAAACAACTCTTACATGGATTACAGGTTTCAGAACTAATTTGTGTTTCAGTTTTCTTGTATTTTGTGACAGTACTAACATTATTTATATTCAGTATGTTATCGGACCTATTTTACTTGTGTGTCTTTTATTCTTCTAGAGGGTTTCGATAACGTCTTCGATTTGCTATTTCAACCAATTAAATTCTCTTTTGATATTGAATGTGGTCCCACTGTCCAGTTTTTCAAGTATAAGGCTTCTATCTTTAGCTCAAAAGCTCCAATTTGAAACTTTTTAAAAAAATATTATTTCTAAAGAAGGTAAAATGTAAATAGTTTCAAACAGTTCTACAAAAGGTGCACGCCCAGCATTAAACACTTGGACATTCCGTTTTTTTGTGTTTTTTAAACAACTAACCAACATTTTTAGGGTTAAAATCGGATTTGTATCAATATGAAGTAATGTACTATTTGTACTTTGTTTACTACGTTTGAATTGAACTATGTATCAAACGCTTTTATTAAATCTTCCTTCAAGACTTCATACATGTACTTTCCCAAATTGGTGGAATCAAGATTCATTGTTTACAAATATTAATATGAATGCCTGTGATGTAACTCAAACATGCGAAACAGAAGTACGTACCTCTACACAGTGTTCAGGAATTAACATCTGCGTATTAGTAGAAAACTTCTGCTCGTCCTCCTTAATTCTGAGAGTAACGATGGCGTCTGCCATATTTAGTTTCGACATATAGTTTTTTCTTTGAAAATTTGTCAAACCTGTATTGACATGTTGAATAAGACTTAGATTATTTTATTTAATACATTTATTATTATATCATACATCTAATTCTATTTTACTTTTTATTTACAATTATAGCAGATTTTCTACTTGTTAAATAATGATTTTTTAAAAATAATATTTGTAGTAATTTCCATTAAAAATAATTTATGTTGAATTAGTGCTAGATACAGGCGCACCACTTGGTTCGTTGGCTTGACGAAGGACGGCCTGGCATGGCCAAGCGCGTAAGGCGTGCGACTCGTAATCCGAGGGTCGCGGGTTCGCGCCCGCTTCGCGCTAAACATGCTCGCCCTCCCAGCCGTGGGGGCATATAATGTGACGGTCAATCCCACTATTCGTTGGCAAAAGAGTAGCCCAAGAGTTGGCGGTGGGTGGTGATGACTAGCTGCCTTCCCTCTAGTCTTACACTGCTAAATTAGGGACGGCTAGCACAGATAGCCCTCGAGTAGCTTTGTGCGAAATTCCAAAAACAACAACAACAACAACTTGACGAAGGAGCTGTGCGTATGTGTTCATTGGCAGTAGCGAGGAAGATTATTTAAGTGGTTGTCATACTTGCAAAAACATGAAAGTGAACAGTGTTGGGTCTCAGTATTCTTCTTGGAACATGCCTAATCTGCGACTTTCGCAGTAATAAATGATCGGGAAGTTGGACCATTTTCCATACGGACAGACTCGAGCCGCTTTATATTATAGCTTTCAAATGGTCTTCCATAGTATTTCTGTTAATAAAGGAATTGTTTTTATACAGATCGAAGCTAGAAAATAATTGCGACCTTCTTGTTCAAACAAACTAAATATGTAAATTTAGTAATCACCAAGTGCTTCACTTGGTATAATTTGACGTCATCTCCAAGCCAAGACCTCCAACTCTTGAGATATTTAAGTGCTATTATCTTTCTTTAATAGTTTGAAATATTTAAATTGTGAGTTTGGAAAATTATGCATCTAACTCAGTGTTTTCGACAACAACGTTTCTGTAGAAAACGAAAGTTTAAAGATTTAATATTCCTTACGAGAGGAATATCAAAGGCTACTGACAGTATATTTTGACTAATATATATAGTTTACCTTTTTATGGAACACTACCTAAACAAGACAGTGTTATGTGTGATGAGCATAATAAAAAGTATTATTATATGGAAAACAAGTTTCTTTTTCCTGATTGTTTGCAGTTCAAAAATTACCTATACACTTTCTAGATAAATCAGTCGCTATTGTTTTGTTGTGTAACACACCATAAAGTAAGTTATACATAGTAATTGAAAATTGGCAGAAAACGGTTATATTATAGAAACTTTACAAATAACTCGTAGTATTGCTATGTTGTAGTTACGACTAATGTTAAGTCTTTGGCGTTTCTTCAGGTATCAGTTTGTTGTTCTACCTGATGTTTGGATTACACATCTACCTCATCAACGAAACCCACTTTTGGGCAAGCTGATTTCGGTAAATTATTTATTTATTCTAGTTACTACTACTGTAATTACCACATTGGAATCAGTATAAAGAAACCTTAAACATGGTATCATTTTAACTAGTTGCAGTGTATTCATTTGTAATTGAAGGTAAAGATACACACACACACACACACACACATTTATATATATGTATATATATATAAACTTAAGAGTCTAGTTGTAATAAGGGATTTTCCATAATCCAGCTACATAGATTTCGAAAGTAATATTTATTTCTTTGTCATATAAGGACTTTTTACGAATCGGGAAGAAAAAAATAAACTTACAACAAATATATAGCAATATGTTTAGGCCATTTATACAACCTCATGTTGCCACAGCGACGAATAACTAATACTGAAGAGAGAAAATTGTCAAAGTGCATGCACCAACAAATGTTATCTAGAAATGACGTATCAAACAACCTGTTAACCGTTTATGTACCAGTGGTGTATTTCTCGTGGATTCTAGAATGATCGATAAGAATGATATTGCGATTTGTCCACAGAAATCTATGGACCACAATAAAATGTGACCCGAAGCCTGATTTAAAAAAAAAAAGATTTACTTGTGTAAAAAGTGCATATGACGTTTTTAGCGTAGAACATGTAAATATTTCAATACAATGTAAAACAATCTCAGGCCTGTGTAATTAAAACTTTCATACACACACAAAACTGGAAACTTAAAACCAGTCACTGAACCTTTCACACACATTTGTGAACTTGAAATCGATAACCATTTCATGAACCGTTGCGTTGAAGAAACAAAGCTTCATGTTTTTCACTCCACAAACCTCTAAGCTTACTTTGATATATTTTAATCTTACATTTCAGGATGCTGAGTTCAAGATCAGAAACAGGATGCAAAGATTTGAATTCTTACACTCTCTGATAGCAAGATATAACATCTCCAGATGCTGATGCTCCTCTTTGCCAAACACCAACCTTTATTAGTTCTGTAACTGTTACAACCATTCTGAAGCATACATCCTGACTCAAAATTTATCGTTAATTTTTATTTTATTTCATTATTTTTGAAAACGTGGTCATATATTTGCATAAGTGCTTTCTTCTGTATTCGGTCAAACTATGATTTAATATTTGATGTCGGACTGCTCCACGATCGTGAAATGAGTATTGTACAAAAATAAAAACATCGGTTGTTATCACGTTTCTCTGACATTTTTTTACTTGATCATCTCTATCTTTCGAGATACTTTTTCTTCGCCAATTGAATGCTTTGATAGAAACTTCACAGTACTAAAAACCAGAGGATCTAAGTTTATAATAAAACTTTTGAGGTTTCTTCCCCTTTTGTTTTTATTACCGAATTTGGCGTGGAAAATATTTACGATTTGGACAATTTATTTGCATTGATAATTAGCAGCTTACTTGATTAACGATTTCTTCTCTTTGCTGCGACCATTGTATTATAATTACGTTTTGTTGGGTCTGTTTCTACTTTTATGCAACTTCAAGGTTTTAATAAATTTCAGATCCATGGTGCTCGTTTCGTGATTTACCTTCTCTGTTCGACCAGTGTTTTTTCTAACAACTCGGATGTTATATCAGTTTTCGTAAGAAGCTGCGAGAAACTTTTCAAAGTAGCGTCACACACATGTACGCGAACCATGTAAGTTATTTCAGTTAAATAGATTACTGAGTTATTCCTTGAGGATATAAAACTAAATTCAACATTGCAAGAGCTTAGATGGATAAAACGAAATATCGTTCAATCTTTGGTAGGAAAAACCCAAGCAGTAGGAATTTATAAGGAAGAAACTTGACATCTTCCATCATAGATATAAAAACGTATTGATATGTTAAAAGTGGTTTTGAACCAAGAAAACTCTTAAATGTAACTCGTGAATGCATCACTTACGAAGTTAAACCTAATAACTCTATACAATTTGAGAAAGCTTAAACTTCTAAATTGAAATTATTAAAAATAACTCTTCCAATATACAGTTAGCTAGTAGGTTATTACTTGAAGTGATATTGTGGTGATAGGATAATTAATTAATTAACCAAGTCAGATTATTACTCGTTTCTGAGAGCAAAAGCCACACAGCCTATCATATAAGTATGGTTTCCACTACACTGGATGAATAAAAATACTAACAAAAGTCAAAAATCGGGAGCATTATAAACCTATAAGACTCGCTAACCCCACTCAGTATGTAATATTACAACCAATAATAACAAGGAAAACTATATGACACAATAAAATGGAATTATACTGATACAATGGGATACGAACCACAGATGAAAAAGAGAAAGGAAACTTTCTACAGACACATGACTAATAACACAATCAATCAACTTAGCATGAAGTTTGTAAGACCTATATACCTTTGTCGAAACTATCTAAGTAGTTGGTGCAAGTCCTTATGAGGGATGATACCTCAGAAGAAGGGATAGTATATCAACTTTTCTAACAAGCCTCGTCTTCTGTCACTACACTCCAACCCAGAAATATATATTTATTTTAAAGTGAATATAAAATTAAAACTTTGTGTTCGATACGCTGACGGAATGGTCAGTTTTTCTAAATTGATAACGTTAGTATACTTTGCTCGACTGATTAGCAAGATTACGTAACACGGTATTGAATGGACTGTTCTCGTCTCATAATTTGTTGGAGACAAACAGCCTTGATACATACTGCCATTTTATACTGAAATGTCTTTGTCACCTGGCATACTCTAATGCTTCGATGAGAGTTACAGTAACTATATATATATTATTTGGATGGAAATTACAAGTTGTGAACACTGAAGCCCATCTTATATATTAGATTCAGGTTATAGCCTTTACACCAACTCTCATGTTGTAAACTCTCTAACCACTTTGAGATACTCGCAGATCCATCTATTTGTATACGTACTTATGTGACTGCTTGTGCCATATCAACGAACTGAGTTTGTGATAACATTGTCATAGGAAAATAAATGGGTGAAAGTAAGAATCTCTTCAACTATTTTCAAAGGGACGTAAAAGAAGATATTCCTCCAGCATTATTATCCACAAAAAATGACAGTCAAAATCTAACAACAATGAAATACGTCTATTAACAAAAAAAAACAACCTGTGGTCATCAAAATTGGTAACTGTCCGTGGAAATATACCTGGACAGATTCAAATTATAACGGAAATGTGTTAGTTAACAAATTCCTGTAACAGTGAACAAAATTCGACTAACTGTAACTCGCACGAAATACTACAAAAGAAAAACAACAACAACAAAAGTATGTCAACCTATCTGCTATTCACTGGTACAGAACGAAAATTATGTAGTTCCGTATGCCTAAGTTACAAGGTCTGCATTTCTGTATAACTGGATTCATTCACTTTGATCTGACGAATCATGTTTTATCTCTTTTCTGCGCTAATTGTAGAATAATATTATGTAAACGAACTTCCTTTTATCCTTATGTTCCAATAACGTAAAGCTGCTACAATGGTGTAGAGTACAATACAATAAATTCATCTTTCAGTTATCACAGTCCTATCTGTATGTGTAGTATCTTTGTGCGGTATTATCTTACATTGATTTATTTTTCAGTCATTAATATCATTAAGTTAGACTAAAATTGGAACATTTGACTTGGTAGAGTTGAAGAAGAGATACTGGATATAATATTAAAGTAAAATATATCTATTTAATATATGAGCAAGTCAATACACAAAGTCAGACGGTGCTCGACAGAGAGAGGTTTTAGAATTTATGAATATATCTTTATACATAACCAATGCCATACATTTCATAGAATGGGTACTACCCACGTTATTTGTTGTATCAAGTAAAAATAAGGACTTTATTCTTTAGGCATTTCGAAACTTATAAACAGCAACGTTAATAAAGAAAGCATAAACAAGGTCTGAACATAAATATTCATCAACACTGTCAATGAAAGCTGTCGTAAAATATTCTTGTGAAACACCGAGACCATGTATAACAACTAACACATGAAATAAAGTCAATACTGGACGAAGCAGATTTTCCTAAACATGAAATCCTATCAAGTGCTCTGAAATGAAACGTATGTGAAAAATGTAGAAACCACTTTTAAGCTTAAATTTTAAAATCCAACAAAGAAAGAAAACACGGTACTTTTTAAAAGAATCCCATCAGAAATAACCAAAACATCGGTTACCACCTTATGCGCAGATAATAAACCCTTGAGATCTGTAATTACTTTATATTATGATGAAACTTTGTTCCCAGTATTTCACATGTATGTATGAAAGCAGCTGCAGTGCAGAAGAATGTAACTAAAACAGTGGTTATTCTACAACACTATTAATAGCAGCAAGTTTAATAGAATGTTAAAAATATTTCATGATTTACAATTAATATAATTTGGATAAAAGCTTGGCTCTGTTTAACCATGTTACAGTTATTAACTGCTCAATTAATAAGCAGTCGTGTGTGTGCTTTCTTTTTAGCTATCTGCTTTGTCCACCGAGGGGAATCGAACCCTTGACTTTAGCGTTGTAAATCCGTAGACTTACCGCTGTACCAGCGGCGGACATAAGCAGTCATAATGGTAGTAACTTCCACGCGGAAGTAATCTCTGGAGACGATGCTAGTAGAATAATTTAGAGCCACGTAGAAATAAAACACAGTCGCCTTTAACTTTATCTTAAGTAAGGTCAAGGGCACTGTAAGAAAACTGAGACGGGAGCAGTGCTTTATGAAATAATAAATGATGAACAAAAATAGATCTTTATAACGATGATTCAGTTATTTCAAACTGTCAGTAGTGTACCTTTACAAACCCATAAATAGATCTGGGCGGGATTTTGTCGGAGGTGAATAATAGTAAACAAATATCACTTTAAAGACTTGAATATGATGAATAGAGCAAAATACTACAAGATCAATGCAAAAATCTATAGTCTTGACATAGTTTCTGCAAACCCAACTCTGACCGGATTAATAAATATGTATAAGGAAAGGATCACGTTGTTTAGGGATTGTACTTCTACTAACGCAAAGATACGAAAAAGGATAGTCAAGCAACAACTATGCTTCAATACTTGTGTTTGTTGTATTACCGAATCCTGAAGATAATAACTATTTTTTTTTCTTTTAAGTGTTTAAATCTTTTAAGTGTGTAAGTAATGTGAACATTGTGCGTTTTTTCTTTGAATCTAAAATTTTGAGCTGTTATAGTAATCATTCATTAATCACTACTGTAACGTTTATTCAAGTTTTAAAAATTAAGTTTTTGTCTTATGATTTTATTGCATATAATTCAAAATATAAACTAAAAGAGGAAGAATTAGCAGAATGAAAACATTCCTTGGCAGCAAAATAGTTAGTATCGTATCAGAGTGCCATCAAATACACTACTGTCAAAATCTTCCAATTCTCGTCTTGTAAAGTATGCATGTTGAACACAATGTTTTAGGTAATATTAAAGCTAATTTTTATATTATAGGTTTTTATCACTCTTTCAAGGTATATTGACCAAAAATATCACTCCATTTTTGTCCTTTTGTCTTTAAAACTATCAGGTCATCCCTCAAGTAATGACCGATTTTAGGATGAGGAAAAGAGGATTTCAAACGCTTTTAATGTTATTTAATCAATAATATATGTTCCATTATCATTAACTACTTCCTGCCAACGATTCACAAGCTTCTGAATGCTATTTCTATAAAATTCTTGGGGTTTGGAGGAAAAGAAGGTAGTTTTGATATCTTCATGTATTCTAAGTTCTTTTCCATTAAGATAGTTCTGCAAACTTCGGAATAGGTGATAATCAGATGGGGCAAGGTCTGGAGAATGAGGAGGATGTGGAAGTTTTTCCTAGTCTAGCTCTTCAATCTTTGCATATGTGATCCTTACTGTATGGGGTTGTGCACAACCTGGTGTAACACAACACCTTTACGATTGATGAAAGCAAGCCTCTTTCATTTCAGTACAACATTCAAGCGCTCCAACTGTTGACAATAGAAGTCTATATAATCATTACACTAAGTGGCAGCAACTCAAAGTGGTTCACACCAACAATATCCCACTAAACGCTTAAAAAAAGACTTTCCTAGGGTGGAGGTCCATTTTGGACTGTGTTTTAGCCAGTTTATCTGCACTGAGCTATTATCTGCGAAACTCAACATTTTTAAAATATATCAATTTTTTATCTCGTCAATAACCTGTCCAAATAAAGGTAAGTTATATTCACGAAAGTGCAAATGTCCACTCCTGCTCTAAGGTTGGGTTCTGTCAAATCATGGGTGACCCATTTTCAATGTTTTGACACTTTTCCAAACTGTTACAGATGGCGGTGAACTATTAAATGGGTTGAATTAAATTTCTGTGCTAGTTCTTTAACTGTTACAGTACAATATTCATCAAGTGTAGCTAGCAGCAAGTCATCATTAAACTTAACAGGATGATCTGAACGTGGTACATCACTTAAGCTGTGGTCACCTGATTTGAATTTCTGAAACCACCTTCGACATTTTTTTATTGAGAAACCCTGCACCATAAACACCTTGAATGTTTCGTGTAGTTTCTGCTGCACTATTGCCTTTTTTGAACTCGTAAAGCATTATATGCCTAATGTGCTCTTCAGACACATCCATCTTCATAAAAGTTTATTTGATTAATGATCTGAAAAAGTGGAGTTGGGTTAGTTTCGTTTATTTGTCTAAACATTTTTATATACGTCCTACTACATATTTTATCCATTAAAGCCTTTTACGACAAAAATGATGATGCACTTTCTGCATTAAATTTTCGGGCATTACTTATGGATGTCTTGATAGAAAGAATATGAACAATTTTGAGAACAATATTTGGTAGCACAGCAGACCTGAATACAGAACTGTATATTGAGGCAATCACATCTTTGAAGCAAATTTCTACTTGCTATGCAACACAAATAAAAAGTAAATTCCAACTGGCAAGGAATGCAAATGTGGTTTCCAAATGTCCTCATGTGGCCATTTTCACAAAAACTGACTTTTCCGGTGGCAAAGCACTATCTCAAGGAATTAAATTATATTTTGTGTAAAATAATTCAGATAGAGTTCAGCATTATGCTAAACATATTTGCCACGATAATCTGTTTGGAGTTGCAATTATACAAGTTGGTCATGAAGGTGTTAGAATAAATTAAAACAGTATCGATATCCTCTCTTGCAACCTCTGACCTAAAGTGCTCTTTCAGAATTAGTTAAAAATACTATTATATATGAAAAGCCAATGAAACCAGACCTTTTCTTAAAGCTTGAAAAATATATAAGAGGAGGATGGTAGTTTAATAAGAAATGGGTAAAAAACATAAAACAGATAAATGGAATTTCTTACTGTATAAGAATTAATAGAAGCAAGATGGAAGAATAAGCAACAAGGTCATTTACAGTACATGGGTGACGTGTGTTGTATATGAAATATCAGTAGGCATTCCCAGCACCTCCAAAATATGCTGCAGTGGAAGAGACATCCTCAAATAGAAGAAATCTCTTTACGGGATGAAATGTATTTTTCCAACAGTGCACAGTCATCATTTTAGACTAAAATGTTTGGATTCAGATAAATTTACCAGCATTTTTCAAGTGAGAGGCAGATACTGATGAAGACTTGTTTAAATAGCTATAACTAGTGGATCACCAAAGCTACACTACACATTGTCTTCAAAGTTCCAAAATTGATCTGTCCTTGAGACATATTTAGGAAAACAAAAAATAACACAAGCACAATATAATCAAGTTCTTTAATCCATTCACAAAAAAAAATCTTGTCTAACTTCTATTGTCCAGTGAACTTGAATATCTACAAGTTCTAATGCAATTTTTTTATTTACAAACATGTCATCCATAAAAGTCAAAGAACTACTGTCTTTCAAAATAACTTCACAATAACTGAAACACAATTTGATTACACAATAATTAAGGTTTCCTGATCCCATGTTGTAGTAAACAACTGTTTTGCTTTCAGTCATAATACATATAAAACCATAAATAATGTTGCTGGTGTGGGATTTCTTACACATTTAACTCTAACAAACAACTTCCTCTGTCACTTTAAACAAACTTACTTAAATCTTCTATCCTTTAGAAGTTTACATCAAATGTCTAGCAGTAAATTCAGCTAAATTAGTCTCCTGTAGTAAAAAAATGAATCAAAAACAGATGAGACTTCTAGGTCATTTTTGTTTTCAGTGAATTTCATACTGTGTTGAAGAAAATTAGGTAAACAAGTTCACTGAATAACAATGGATAACTAATTGTGACAGTATGTCACGTTATTCAAACACCTGAAATATTTTACGTTATTAGTGGTGAGTAAAGGATTTGTAAATCACAATCAAGTGTTTCTTTTCAACAGTACACATGCACAAGTAGGAGCAAAAATTAAGAACTCTAATAAACTCACTTAAATATTAATGTACTGAAATATTTTAAGATAAATGTAATCTACACACTTTTTATGGAAGGTATTTATATTTTAATATTCAACAATCATGCAACATTTTTTTTAAGAGGGTGGAACAATGAAAAAATTGTTCTCTAAGTTTTATTAAAATATACAATCATTCATAGAAATGCCTTCTAAATTATCTAACATGACAATTGTACACCAAAAGCAATCATTGCATAAGATTTTTTTAAAAATTTAACAGCAAAACATACAAGCACAAGCATAATATAATAGTACCATGTCACACTCCAAAATTCCTTGCAAAAGAATTTTGGAGAAATTTATCTTTTACATCAAAATACAATATTTAGTAATAAAGTGAAGTAAAAGGTTATCTATTACAGGAATGAAATATACATTTATGCAGTGGTCTTTACAAAATATAAAAAACATAAATGCTACACATACATTATTTAGAGTATACCTTACTAATATCCCAGATAATCCAAGAATAATAAATATTTTTCTTTGAGATGAATTATTGTCCACATGCACTTACAGAAAAATGTAATCTTTAATTCTAAGAAAATTTAGGAATTCAACAATCACAAGACAAGGACAGCAACTTTGTTGCTTAGAAAAATGATACATTGTAAATTTCACACATTCATAGACAAGTTCCTATTTTTCTTTTTAAAATAAAAACACAACCTTTCAGGTAAACTGTCCCATTTTGAAACTCAGAGAAACCTTCCTAGTTTTTAACCTACAATATTTACAAACACAAATATTTGGCTCTCCCTGATGTTCGAAAACACTTCAAGATATTGACCAAGTTCAAAACAAAATTAGGTTAATTTTAATTACTCAGAGGCATAACAATCACCAAAAACACAATATAATTCTGTCTTCTAAACATGTTTCAAGAAAAGCTTAATAGACACTATACTTGGAATTTATCCTTAAAATAATATACCACTGTCCTATAAGCACTTTTCAATAGAAGCTTAAAAAACACAATGCTTGAAATTTACCCATAACATAACATTTCTCTGTCGTGTAAGCATGTTTCAAGAGGAGCTTAATAAACACAATTGAATTTACCAATAACACAGTCAGAATTTATCTGCTACACAACGTACCCCGTCCTCTAAACGTTTAGCTTGAATCTTTACAAACACAAGGAATTTTTATGACTACAAAAATAGTGTTCCAGTACTAATTTCTACTCATGTTAAATTATTCTTTAGCAATAAATTCCCATTGTTTAGTTTCATAACGTTTGTGTGAAAAATTAAAGTTTCCCAGAATATTTCACTCATATCTCAACCTAAGAACTTGATATTTCATACATCATTTGTCTGTATTTGTTTTCTTTTATCACAGAATAAAATGTGTAATGCACTCAAAAACTAGTAATTTTACCAAATTTCAATATAGCATATTTAAATCACCTTAATCCAAAACCATATTCTCATATTTAGAAAAAAGGCATTCCTTTCTTCATAAATATAACCTTTCACCTGCAGAAGACCTAGTCTTTCAAACAAAGAAAAGAAAATGTGTAATTCAATGTTTCATCTCTCTCTTTTAAAACACATTGAAATTACTTACAAGTAATGTGTAATATTTCAAAATCTATTATATTTCTTGCATGAATCACTCATTTGGTCAACTGATACAAACTTATATTAGATGTACTTCTACCATTGAAAATCATATTTACATCTCTAAATATTCCTAACTCATGCAATCTGAATACAGCACTTTGTATGCTATACAAATGTATTTTACCAATGAAAATCATGTTTATCTCATGTCCAATACTCCTATTTCATGTGAAATATAATTTTGAAATCTTGCTGTAGCACTGTTATATTTTTACACTTCATAAATACATTACTGTGAAGTGTAGTTTGTCTACCTGTAATCAGCTTTAATCTTTGACAAAACTTTCTCCTATATAACTTCAGCACAATGTTTACATTCCCTATACAAGATACTGTGAGTAGTGTAACACACAAGCAACGAGATAATTATCTAATGTATAACATAACTTCAGGACAAACGTTTACATGGCACATACACAATTCTTCAAGTACTGTAACATACAGGCAGCTACGTAACTATTTTATGTATAGTAACTTCATGGCAATGTTTTCATTATATACACAAGATACTGTAAGTAGTGCAACACATTAGCAGCTAGATAACTATTTTGTGCATAACATAACTTCAAATGATAGTTGAGTAATATTAAACATATATTTTAAAATAAAATGGAAATAATACAAAATAATGTAAAATAAATCACGATGTGTTTAATCCTACAAAGCTCATAGGCCTAAAACGGTTATGAAATAAACTTAAGTTTCTATGCAAATGATAAAAGTACACATGAGACTGCCAACACTGTCCATTGTAACAGGGTAATTTCAACAGTCATGTTAAATTTCATCACAGAAAAAGAGCTGAGTAAATTTTAAATAACACTGTTAATCAGGGCTGAAAAGACAATTATATTATATAGCCAACAGTCTTGAACAGGAATGAGAGGCTAGGTAGTTAAATTATACCTAAAAATATTTATCATGAGTGAAAGAAGATGAGTAAAAGAATTTAAGTGTTCATCAAATGTAATCTTCAAGAGTAAAACCAACAGGACATCAAACAACATTTATCAAAAGCACAAAGAAAGCCATTAGTGCTTACCAAGTCTTTCAACAAAAAATAAAAGGTCTAGGTAATTATGAGTCAGCAAACAATGGTAATGAATAAGCAAGTCACTTATGACAATCACGTATTTGCCACAGATGAAAATACCTTGGTTAAACTGCAAACAATACTACTATTTTAAAAACAAGTAAAAGAGCTGGTAGGTCAAGATAATTTAAAATTTTAATTGGAATTGAGGAGATTGGGTGGATATGATTCAGCCAGTAGAATTCATTAGGAATACCTTGAAAAAATAAAACAAGATAGAATACCTATAAGACAATCAACAGTATTCATCACAAATACCCAAAAGACTACTTTCATGTACATTAGCAGTGAAAGTATTTTATAATTAAACATGGCATGAAGAAATACAACGTTGGGGTATTTGAGAGATACAGAAACAATGTTAATGAGGTGTAAAATATTTGGGTAAGTGTAAGAAACTACCATTAGAAGTAATTAGACTAGATGGTTATGAAGTAAAGCAGTAATTTTGAAATGTTTAATACAATAAAAAGGAAGCAGACAAACCTCATAACACTCTACTAGAGTGAGAAAATGAATAATAAATAACATTTACAAAAAATGAAAACAATACAATGATGAGTGTTTAAATCAATAAACTTATATTGCTTTTAAAGTATAAAAGTAATTCACCACATTGAAATTAACTTAAAATAAAAAGTGAGTGTGAGTGAATCAACATCAAAATAATAAAACTGAGCATGCCAATAACCTGATTCTATTCTGAAATTCTCATCTTAAAACCAAAACTTGTGATATGAGGTTCTATTGGAGTTTTCAAATCAACATTTTTATTCAATAAAAATTTATTTTAAACAGATTGCATTTCACAGTTTAAATGCATTTTATCACACACAAAAAAAATTATGCTGATGTTTAAATATTTTTAGTCTCTTGAATTACAAAACATAACTACAATAATATCAAAATATACAAAGTGTGCACAACTTATTAATATATTCTTAGTGGTCATTCATTTTAATATAATGGCTTTGTTCTTTTCTGGCTTTCTGTATTAGAAATGATACACCTTTCCGGCAAATGGGAAAATTAAAAAATATAATCAATAAAAATATATCACATATTCTTCTCTTTTGTCCTGGAATAGTTTACATTAAATCTGCATAAAACTCAAAGACATATGATTTGAACTTGTCCCTTATATAAGCAATTTAAAAAACATTTTATCAAGCCATTAAGAACAGTTATACTAGTGAAATAACTGAATGAAAAACTAAATAAAGTTTAATAATAATAATAAAAACCTTTTATAAAACTGATAATAATATACCAAGTTTTGTTTGAAGTGAACATCTAGCCCAATACACATTACTGGATACAAAATACTTGGTAAAATGTCATTCAGGGAACAATTTGAGAATTCATTTTCACTTCAGAATAATGAATCAACAAATATTACAAGGAATTTACAGGGCATTAATAACATCATATAAACCAAAAGGAAAATCTGTACAGGAATATTTGAGATATGAGATTTTAAATTTACTACTACTTTTACCAGTGTATTCAATAAAAACTATTAGATACACTGAGAATACACTCAGTTTCCTATAATTTGCTGTAACTTATGGGCACATTAATATTGCTGAATGACCAAAAACTAAACTTGTAATTTATTACTACTGTTGTTACTGTCACTGGATAAATGAAGTAATAAAATAATTCATTAATGTTAAAAAATGTCTATAATGTACTTCACAAACCCAAATATTACTGATAACAAAATACTGCAGTAGATACAATGTAAACACAGCATTTCTCTTGCTATCTCTGAACATCAACAGAGAATTAGATAATTTTATACTTTATAAAAAGCAAATAGAAGAATTAAAATAAAGTAAAACTCATCTTTATAGAAACTCTTTATTATTTCAATCTTGACGAATTATGAAAAACGAAAAAAAAAAACAAAAAAACAAAACAGAATGGGTCTATCTTTTAATTGATAATTTATAATATATCAAAAGCAGAAATGTACAAATTTTACCAATTAATAAATTACTTATATTGGAAGCTCTATCACTAGAAAACTTGTGAAAAGTTGTGTTTTACAGTAAGGCATAAAATAAAGTTCACTTAACTGAAATGCATTAATAAATGGACATAAGTGACTGGTTACACAAAATAACATGTAATAGTAATGTTTTAAGCTTGCATACAATCTTTAATATTCAGAAATATTTCTACCAGCTACTTGTAACAAGTGCTAACTTAGTGGTTACAGGAAATACACATCAACTTGTACTAGTTACTGTTAACTGCTTGTTTGATGTTGCTAAATATCTTATTAAAAAATGGTGTACCTACACTGGTAAAATACATGATTGATGACCATAAGCATCTATAGATCACAGATAATAGGTTTACATTAGATACAGCTTTACCAGTTACAGTATAGTACTTTCCATGTTACTAAAACTCTAATGATGACAAATGGTAAAGCTATATGTGGGTACAACTGTATCAATTATGGTAAAATACTTGTTTAATGTTATGAAGAGTCTAGAGGTTACATGTTCATTTGATCATATAAACTATAGTACACTGCATGTTTGATTTCCTTAAGAATCTAGGTATTCCAAACAATAGGCCAACACATGTATAATTGTATCAACTCTTAGGAAAATGATTGATTGACCTTGCTAATGTTTTCTCATTCTAAATTACTAACATATTTGTTAGACTTGCAGAATACATCAAACTAAGTTTTAATAACCTGTAACTGTCATTTAGTTTTCAAACCTTTGGATTATATTCTATTGTTTATAATATTATTCTTAATTCTGTGTAATAATGAAAGGATGTGAAAGTCCAAATGTAAGATTTAATAGCTTGACACTTGTGTGTGTTATGATTAGTTTTCATAATTAGATGTCTCAAAATCCAATGATAAGAAATTATGTCAAAATATAGATAATGAATGAAAAAGTTGTATATCTGATATTAGGTTTTAAAACATTGTGAGTATGATATAAATGTATACAAAATCCTAAAAGCATATGAAATAAAAAATCAAGCTTTACAAACAAGGCAATAGAATAATATTAAAAAAAGGAAGTTACACAGCAAATATGAAGTCTTCAAAACTAAAGTATGAAAGCATAAGTGCTAGTACAGAAGTAAACTGAAACTGTTTATACATGGTCAGTTTATTCAACAGTGTGAATATTTTTTTTTTCATTTAAGTACAGAAGGTTTAAAAACACGCAAAACTACATTAATAATTTTACTTAAAATCCAACAACTTTCTCTAAAGAGCATCATGACAGCTTACATTTATGAAGACTTTTCATAGGTATGTCTACTACTGACCTATTGGAGAACTGTGCATGATTTAATACTAAATTATTGTTTTGCAGCCTTCTGGACTGAAAATATTTATATGTAAAGTACATCTATTTTTAAAAATTATTTTTCTAATATTCCATTAAACTTAAAAGTAAACGTTTTAATTTTTTTCAAAATGAAAATATAAAATGCATAATATGTAAACTATGTGCATTACTTTATACAATAAAATAACCAAACATCTTATATTTGAAGACTAATATAACTTGTGATCCTTGAATGGGGTGAACCACAGACTCATAAAACTTTTTTTTTTTTCCAAATCCTTCAGTGGATGACAACAATTTTACTCTCCATATAAATTTCTATTTAACATAAGTAGATATTTTATAAAGCCTTACCCACAAATACAAAAATGAACACTAGTTCTTTAAAAACAGATTACTCTTGCTAGAAAAAAACACAAAGATGAATGAAGGATTATAACAAAGTACAGGAAACAGTACCTTAATTATTTTCATTTGATGGTTTTTAGAATATTTTGTGACACTAAAATTATAATAAACTATCATGAAATATCTAGAAACAATTGTAACAAGAAACATTTTTCTGCTGGATCATTTTCATTCATATTGAGTATTTTAACTTCTTGTCAATGACATTTACTTTGTTAAGCAGTATTACTGGCTAGTTTGCAAGTGGAACCATGGCCTGAGGCCTGACCTGACAGAGTCATGATGACGATGTTAGACAGCTCAAGTGGACAGAACACTACACATGCTCATTATCCTCAGCAATGGAGGTCAACACATGGCCTGGGGAAGACTGAAATTAAATAATTAATTGGTCAGTGTAAAATAGTGTGCATGTTGTTTAGAAAGACAATGTATTAGTATGTTAAAGCAAAATACAAGTTACTTTATTGAAACTGTAGTTACTTGTTAAATGCACATAACTCGATTTTACATTAATTTCAAGTGCAAATATTAAAAACAATAATAATGTTTACAGCTTTGTGCAATATTTAATACACTTATCTTAAACATGTTAAAAATTCTTTTTAGGAAGCACAGAGTTTTTATTCATAATTCCATGACATCAAACCCACATATAATCAGCTGTTTATACATGTAAAATACGCATATGTTTTACACGTAAATTAAAAGTCTACACAAGTATTACAAGATTACATCACTTCAAACTGAAGAAAAAAGTAGAGAGAGAGAGAGGTTTGTTAGATGTGAAAATCAAATAATGAAAAAGCATGACATGCAATGATCAAGCTGATCATGTGTTGACTGGATTACTTTATCTTAACATTTTATTTTTACAACTACAACAATGTAACTAACATACACTACAAACTATTTCAATGAGATCTTTTTGTATATCTTGAAATACAACTTTTTCAATTAAAGAAGCTGAATTAGAATTAAAAAACAACAACAAGAATCATGTTTTAAAGGGATAATACTGGAGTCAGTAGTCTCTGACTTGAATTCTTTATTAAACAATCTTGTGCACTCAGTGAAACCTTAATTATCATTACTATTACAAGAGTAAAACAAAAATAACTTAATTTCAGTTATTATCCATTTTATAATCAAAAATAATTTCTGCACAAAAATTTAAATACAAAACTTGTGCTTCATACCAGTCTTTGGATGTATTTTGTGACAAGCAAGTGCATTTTTACCCATCTTAAGCCTCTTTTCATTTTGCAGTTCAACACAAATGCAACTTAAAGACATATAAAGTATGTATCACCCAGCAGTTTCTGTAGAGATAGTTTTAGTTGCAACAACCCACAGTTAAAATTCAGTAATTTTTAGAAATACATAAATAAAAAAAGCACAAACTAAAATATTCTGCTTCATGCTTTCAGATACCTTTGAACATTTAACACACCAATACATAATACAAAGCCTGATTCACAAAAAATGTTACTTCTCTACCAAATTGTTTCTTTATTGCATGTGGAAATGGAACATATTAAAGCCATATCTGTTACCAGTTAACACTTAGTGTTCCACTGATCATAAAGAATCAACATTTATAAAGGATTTACAGAATATGTAGCCACTGGTGTTACTACTACATTCTTCTAATTATTCAGTAGACAAGCTGTTTAAAATACTAAAAATAAATATGAAGCTTACTGTATGATCTGATTCATCACTTTCCACTGGATTATACTGGTTTCGGGGAATTCCAGCCCTCATCAGGTGCCATAAACAAGGGCAAATTGAAAGAACAAGACTAGTGATGGAGTATTATTTGTATTGGTTGTATTTTACTAACCACAGTGAACCAATATTTGTACAGTATTTGATGAATAAACTATATATGCTTTCTGGGTAATTTTTCACACTACAAAGCCCAATAAGATTACTCACTTAATAAAGCTGTCTACTTAATCTTGAGTCTCAAAATTCAATCTGACTCGAGATGAAGCCTTTAACATACCAAATATACAATATATGTAATAAGACAGGTTAAAATATTAATAAACTTGTAGGGAATAATGTTTATTCACAACCAAAATATTTTAAAAATTATGAAAAATACAATTTAAAGGATTTTATTCTGATAAACTTTTGTTAGTAATTACAAGCTACTAAATAAATATTAATTACAGGCTATTAATATGCATCACATTCACTTAAATTTACACCCTACTGTCATGTACCTGTATATGAACAGCTTCACTGTAAATTAGTTGTTTATAAATTTACTGAAACACCTTATGAAAACCTTTTTGTGTGAATGTTGTAATATGTATCATCGTGGGAATTACTATCTAAGAATATAATTATGTTCATTTTGACTTTAAAAGTGCATACCATCATGTGAAGAAAAACTAAATTAGCACACCTGGATTGTAGATAATGATGCACATATATCATACATGTATGGATGATTTACTGGATGCCCAATAAAAAGAATCTTAGATGGTTAATTCAAGTATTTGGAGTAGCATGTAAACCACCACGTGTAAAATATATCTTAGTATCATCTTAAATTATTTTAATTCCCTTACTGCTGGATAAATAATATGTACATTAAACACAACTGTTCATTTTCTGAAGAGTTTACAAATACAATTTTTTAAACCATTTACAGTCATGTGAGTGTGTGTGTGTGTGCACGTGCAGGTGGGCACACATGAAAATTTTTTAAAAATCTTAATTGTAATTAAGTAAGAACATACACAAAGTAGCACAGCCAAGGTTGAATATTAATAAAAGAGAAATAAATATTACAGGGGCTAAATCCAAAAGTTTTAAATCTGGATTGACAGCTTATATTACACAGTACAGGTATAAAAAATAAAGTCTTGGAAATCTACATTAATGAAATTTAATATATTAAATTATATATTATATTATATATTAGACAAAAAATCCTTCCTAGAAGAAATGATACAACTGTACAACCTCAGCTTGGTGTACAAAAAAACATATTCGAAGGAAAAACAAGAAAGAGACCCATTTAAAATCAAATATCAAATGCACAGTGGCCTCAACTAACCAAGAACAGGCTGAGAATTTTATGCTGAACTGGTATATACAATGAATATAAAAGAGTACAGCAACAGCCTAATTTTGTTTACTCAGTCAACAGACTTAAACCTTAGTTGTTTATTATTCCAAATCACAAATAGTTACATTCATAACAAGCTCCACACACTATAACCTTAACTGTACACTGTTTATAACAATCTTGTTACAAAATTTAACTTTATCAGATCTACTATAATGCAGAATGTAAATTCTACACAAGGCTACTAATTTATTACATAGACTTAGATTTTAGTTCTACCTTAATGTTTTCAATTTTATGTGAAATTAAACGTCTGATGTTTAATTAAGCTCCTTTTTATATATTTATCACTACATTTTTCATTGTCTTCTTATCAAAACTTTTGTTTTATTATGGCACCTTGTGTTATATTCAACATCTTCTGTAATACAGGCAGTACCATAGGATTTGAAAGTCTTTACATGTTTCAATACACTATGAGGAAAAGAGAGTGAGATACTAACAAGGAAAAAAATACATGTTTATTATAATTACCCATATGATAGCTCTCCATACAACAGGACTAACAAATACAGCACAATAAAGCCAAAAAAGAACTTTTAAAATGCTAGGTAATGAAGTAATAGTAATAATAATAATAATAATAAAAAAACCAACTACAACAGTATCACACAGCATTTTTTCTACATACATATACATCATACTATTATAAATACGCACTGATGCAAGTTCCATTACAATAAACTAACTACTATTCAAAAGCTTATACTGATATAAAACATCACTACAAGCTTTGATTAATTATAATTAGTTCAAGTACTTGGGTCTCTGCTACATGCAGTTTGTAAATAATTTTTATCATGTAGATATTCTAATGAAATAACTTTTAAAACAAATATTGTTTTCTGTCAATAAATTTGGACTTGAGATGATTTTCTGTTTTGATCTTGTTGGTTGTATTTATCAGTGTCAAATTGGTCCTTGATTAAACTGACAATTCATGTCTTCTATAACAATATCATTACAGCTGAATTTGCATTAGCTAAATCATGTAATTGCAATAACTCATTAATGAATACATTTACAACAGAAAGTGTAAACACCATATTACAAATACATCCTGTTTGGTAAACCAGCTGAATAAATAGTATTAAAAATAGACACACTTATCACATAGTGTCAGGAAAATACTACAAAGAATTAACAGAAGTAGTTTGTTTCTTGTTAAGAGTGATTTTTAAGTACATTAAAAAACAAACTTGTTTCTCAAACAGTTCCTTTTAGAAATACAATAAAACTTTTACTGTGTTAGTTTTGTCTAAAAGTCACACAGTAAACTTTACCAAATTTTTCTTAAGTAATCAATACAGTTTATGTGCAGTGGTCTTTTTTCCTTTTTTAATTATTTTATCTTTCACTTCCATTCATAAACATAATTTGAGAACCATACATTGGAAGAAAGGGAGGCATCTTTAGTACATTCAGCAATGTATCACACTTAATAGGACTTGTAGCAAAAATGCAACACAAGTATAAAAACATAAAATGATATCCTATGCTAAAGTAGCACCAATTTTTATAATTTTTAAAATCTATAAATAATACTTTATGATTTAAAACATTATCTTTCTAATTGATGTGAAAAGTGCTTTTTCTCTCATCTTTGATCATTTACTTTAAAAAACTGAGGCCTGGAACAAAATCACCCTAGTACACTATTATAAATAACTACATAACAAAATACATTTTAGTAAAAGTGGGTTATCCAATCTTCCAGAATGTTCCTATCATGCAATATTTCACACAACAACTGATAACGAACAATAAGTGCACAAACATCTTTAAGATTCTAAATATAGTAATATATCAAAGATGGCAAAGTGCATAAGTTTGAGAAATGCAAAATAAATTACACTAATACAAAACATAAAACAAGAGGTAAAAATTAAGTATCATAATGACACATGGTAAGCACCACAATATATTCTACACCCTACTTTGGGTATAATAACAATGTTCTGTGAAAGCACTTACTATATATTTAATTCTTTAAAGCCTAGCAAATAAACAGCACAACAACTTTTGAAAGTTAGATACTGGTACAACAATTTTAAATACACACTACATGAGTAATTTGTACACTGATATAGATGAGAGTAACATCTGACAAAAAACATTAATATTGTAATAATAATGAAATAAATTTAAAATAATGTGATCACTTGAAACATGAAATAATGATATACAAAACAGATGCACATCAGATATTTGACAGAATATACAATCTTGTTACCATATAGCACACCACATACTTCTGAAATTTACAAACACCAAAAACACCTACCAGGAACTTAAAAGAACCATCAAGATGGATTAGTACTCAGTAGCTTACATAAATGTATTGTATTCATTTACACAAGTTAAGCTTCAAACACAAGGATAAGACAGTTAATTAACAGATAAATTTTATAGCTTGTTTACAGCTTGCAGTGCACAGTACAATAGCATCTACAGAATTACTAAGTGGTTGACAAACCAAGTAAGCTCCTATGCTATTTGATCATTATTTTAACAATAAATCATATTTATAACACCAGTTTAAGTTCCTATGTTTTCTGACCATTGAGTTAGAAATGAATCATATTTATAACATCAGCCTCAGTTCCTGTGTTTTCTGATCATTACATTAATAATAAATCATGATCACAATGCTAACTATATTTTTTTATTATCCTTTATCATACGTTCACCTAAATTATAAAACACTTTCAATTTCTTTTTGCTTTAGTTTGTTAAAACAATATGGTCCCTCACTGAGGGCCATCAAAAATATATTTCAGAATGTATGTGCACATGCATACACAAAAATTATTCATTAACTCTGTTTTGCATGCATTTCTGCTGAAATTTAATGACATTTTATCATGATTTTGGATTTCAAACCTTTTCTAGTACATCACAGATCTTTCAACTTTCAAATATAACATTTATAAGTTATATTGACCATTAACAATATTACTTTATCTTCTTATAAACCAACATAACTAGGAAGAAAAGTGCAAGCCAGTTTCTCAAACTTGTTAATTGCAAATTTTAAAAGCTGATTTCTAACTTGTTTCAAAAAATTTAGAACATTTAATATCTACCATTTATTCAATAATAGTTTTTAGTGATTGTTGTGGTTAACAGCATTAAGTAGTTGGTATTTAAATACTCATATTCATAATTCTTCAAACAGTCCATGTTTCTACAGTCAGAAGAGTGTTTCCTTTTCAAATCTATTAATTTAAAACTTGTATCAATACTTCTAGTCTACATTTTTTTTCACATCAAGCAAAAAGCTGAAATTATAACACTTAACATAAAAACAGAAGTAAATAGCATATTGACAGCACCTTAAATTCATCTTTCATAACAGGTTGTTTCCTGCTAGTTACTTTAATTTCCGTATCTTTTGACCACACAATTAAAATTTGGAGCTGAATATCCTCTTAACCCTCCTGTTTATATTTTGGTCCATTTGACCTGATATTATTTTCCATAATGCACTGACAAAACTAAATATATCTTTGAGTTTATTAGAATGACAGCTTATATTAATTCTATTTTTGATATATAATAAATTAGGCTACAATGATCTGCAACATAAAGCCATACCTAAATTCTGAATATAATAGGAGGATTAAGGATATATAGCACTTATCAAATCATAAAAGTAATTAAATACATATTAAAAAAAAGAGGAACAGACAAAAATTTAGGTTATGCCACACAATATGAGAGTACACATACCTTTTTGTAAAACTGTATCTAGTATCATAATCATATATATTATTTAACAGGCACTTAGTAGTGCAATAGCACAGTAATACAAATACATGTACTACCTGCCTGATACCTATAATTACTACTACCTGATGAATATCTTTAGTGTTTCACAGTGATAGGTCTCTTAAAGAATACACTTACAGAAAGTACACATAATTACAATACTTTGTGACACACACTGAACACTATAATAGTATTTTAGTGACACTTAGCTAGACCTGCTCTAGTTTTAAGTAACAATGTGTAAAGGAACATGTCTAGGGTATCAGTTCCAGTTTAATGTTTAAACAGTAACAAAATTAAAATAATTTTAAATAATAATGAGTTATTACTGTAAAGCTAGCTTAGTAGTATTTTAGTGATAAACAAAGAACAGACAAACTTTTCAGATAATTACATTATACCAACTAATCTATGTAAAAACTGACTGATTAGAAACATCAAAGAGTAAATAAGAAATGAAAGATGACAGTAAGTTTAAGATCTGAAATGAACAACCAGACATTAAACACAATACAGACAGGAAGCAGACAAGAAGCTACATTTGTATTTCATTGAATTATCCATCTGAGAAAACCACGAACAACTTGTTGTTTCTGTCAGCAGACAAGCACACTGCTGTTCATCGAGACATACACAAACATGACGGGATGTCACTGAAAGAGAGAGAGAGAGAAAATGGGGAAAACCACTAGGTACAAGGAAACCATGCAAAGAAGAAGGAAAAAAAAAAGGTTTAAATTATTTCCCAACATTCAAGTGACAGATTACCATTTGCTTATGTATAAACATTAAAATCCTCCAATGAAATTAATACAACATAAATATGGCAAAACAAATTATATATAAAACCCTTCACAAAAAATACATAATACTCCCTTTTGTAGTTACTTATATTTAAAAACATTTTGTGATTGATACTTCATGATAGCTGACCATGATAAATTTTGTTTAACTAAAAAGAAGGATAACAGATTCAATGTCAGTATTCCTTCAACTATCAATTAACATACAAAACTATGTTTTCCCCTATTAATTCACAAAAACAACTCTCTCTCTCTGAAGGCTAATAAACAGTATACTATAAACGTTTTTTTTTTCCACATAATAATAAAAACAAAATAATCATTATTTAAATATAAAAAATATTTTATATTATCTGTCCCAGAAACAAATTTATTTTTATTGAATATTTAAAAACTAAATAAATGCTTCCCTCAGATCAACTTGCTAAAGGCTCTCTATCATACATTAAAAGTTTCAAACTGGTAACTACAGTAAATGAAACATTAAAAAAATGTTTAAACAAAGTTCATTATAAACACAAACAACAGCACATCAATAACATTAATACAATATAGTGACTGGAAATACTTTTCTTTAGGGAAGCAAAATTTGATGTTAAATAAGTACGTGTGTATGGCTAAAATTGTTTTCAAAAATTTTGATGGTTCTGCTGTTGGATGGAAGATTCAATCCATCTCTATTTTATAAATGATAATTATTACAAATTTAAGTATCACACAGCTGGTTAGTACTGTTTTATGTATAAATTAATTCTGTCACTATGGTACTACTGCATTAATTAATTTTTTATTTAATTAAATAATGCAAATATCATAGAATAATCACATACAAAAAGCAGATATTGTCCCACAACTATTAATTTTTTTACTTTCTAATTGTGACAATAGCTGTTAAAAATTTAGTTTAGCTTTAATGTGTGCTTTCTGTGGGAATAAAGTTCAAACTGAAAGTTAAATACACAATTCTCTGCACAGAAAACAACATAAAACATAGGCCATTTGACAAATTAACACCTTGGCTTTCTATTAGTTATAAGTAATATAGTATTAAGTGTCAGAGAGAATTACTGGCAATCTGTGTTAGAAAGGATGTCACATGAGGGCATGAGAAGTAGAGTCAGATTTTCAATTTCATGTCTCTGTAACTAAAGACCAAAAGGTTAAAAAAATTATGCTTTGCTTGAACAATGATGATATTATAATGAGTAATTTACATTAAATTTCATACTTCTTGAAGGGGTGATAAATAAATTAGACAAGAGGGAGTTGCTAAAAAGAAAATGTCATCATTCTCATATTAGGGTAAATTCAGAAATTTTGTTTAATATTACCATATAAAATTATAAACTTAAAACTCAATAAGTCTTAAAATTTGGATTATTAGCCATGCTTTTAAATCTTTCAACAACATCATAAACAAATTGGAGTAAAATCAAGGAGACTTATGGAATTATGATCATTGTCACCCCTAGATACGCAACATTTAGCATTTTTTGAAAGTAATAATTTTAAGTTCAAACACATTCATGATATAAATCAGGCAAGCAATGATTAAACAAAAAACTTATTATTAATTATAGTAATGTTTTCACAACTTTCACACAGATTTTCACTACAAACTTATTCATGGTAAGCCACTGTTATTCAAGTTATTTAGTTAATAACATAACACAAAGAATGATCAAGTGGTACTGGAAGAGGAAGTTACTAGCTCACTGTTTATTCTTTTTCCTTCTTGCTTTAGGCACTTGTATATTTTGTTTTATGTTTTATGATAACATTCAAGAAGCTTCAGTCATTAAAGCTAAAATGCTGGTTTAAAAAAAAACTAAAAATACCTATAACCATCACTAAATGCTCAGTTTTATGCAACAGAAATAGTCTACTAAAAGATTACTAAACTTTCACCCTTAAAGTGTCTTTCAATACATCTCTTACAACTATAATTCTATTATTGGTTTTTAGTATTACTCCTCTTATTGTAATATTAAAAACAATTATATTCTAAGCTTCAGAATGAAAGTATAAAAAACAATATTTATGCAAATACTTCACACAGTTCATTAAAAAATATTGAAATCCTAAAACAAATAAAAAAATAATGCCACATGGAAGTATAAAATTATGCTTGATAAATACTACTACTTAAAGTATGTTTAATACACCACTTTATTAAATTTATAAAATTGAAAACTATTTTGCATTATTCTTTCTAGCAAGGCTGTACTTAATTAATTACAAAATCTTTATGAATGACATTTAATTTAATATCACTTAATGACAGCTTCACAAATTATAAAAACAATTTACAAGGTTTGATAATATCAATCATTACATCCCACAACTTTTGAAGTTATCTTTCTTCTAGTAGGTTACATATATTCTATTATATCTATCTCTGTTGCTAACTTGCACATATAAGAATTAAAATCACTTTTTACATTAGACAATGTTTGATAAGATTAGATTATAGACTTTTGATATTCTCTGATGCCAAGTATGGATTATTTACTGTACCTCAATTTTTGTAGTTAGTAAAAAATCCATGATAAGGTTATATAATTTTCACATGTTATGACAATCATATTGCAAGGTTTATAGAAATAAATCTTGTATTTAATTTGTTTTTAAACATCATTTCATATACACACTAATAATCAGGCTAAACTGATCTGTAACATAAAGCTATACCCATGTTTCAATCTTACTTCTTTAACTAATCAAAAATATTGTTAGTTATTTCTATATCAATTTCAAGGTTATAAACGATACCAAATCATAAATATGCAAACTGCATACATTAAAAAATATTTATATATGCCCATAAAATACTATGTAGGCTTTTATACTTGATAATAAATAAAACATTTAAGTCAGAAAAGTGTATATATATACAAGAATTAACCCACTTACCATTTCAGTTTCTTGAATAAATTGAGTTTCTCCCAAAGACAGATGAAAATCTTTCTGTAAGTATGGGAAGTTCCTTACTGGAGTTGTTGGACAGGCTGCTGAACAACAAGAAACTTAAACATAATAAATACTAAATATAATAACAAATAACATACGAGTAAAAAAAATACTATACTGAAATACACACTGCTAAATACAAATACTTGTAAAGTAAACAGTCTAGCAAAAACGATGTACACAGGATTGTACACATGGGTGCACTTAGAAGATATTTCTCAAAAAATTTATTTTATTAAAAAAACACAACTAATTAAAACTTGATAGCTGGTATACTAGACTATATAATACATTTTACCACTGAAAATTAAATAGGTATACTTGAGCAATGAAAACACCAAAAAACCCATATGCATACTTTTCTATGTTTTACTTACTTCAGGTCTTTATTATCTTAGTGTTCTTTGTTTCAGTTATACAATGCATATTTGTTATTTTTTAGTAGAATTACATACTCTTTAAACAACATCCTAATCCATTCTTCCTATCAAAAAGTGAACCTTCTGTTTAGCAGCCAACTAAACAGACTGATTTTATAAAACATTTAAACTATCTATATTTACAAGCACCTGCAGAGAACCTATATAACAGAAGTAAAGATACATTAAAATTTTGGGTATTAAGTATTAATTGAATAATCACAAAATTATTTTTAGTGGCCATGACTGAACAAATTTATATATTTACAGCCATACTGTAGTATGCAGAAGACCATCTGTAAAATAAGTGAAAGTTCCTCCCACATTAGATTACAGTTCTTATTTATACAATGACTGAGAGCATATAAAACAATCAACTGATAAGTTTATTGTACATACAGTTGCTTATGGCTTACCAGTTGCATACTCATCCTTACATTTATTAATCTATAAAACATTTTGTTAACTGAGTCCACTATAATAAAAGTGAATGACTATTCTAATGTTTCAATAATTGCGTTAGTTGGTTTGGAATTTTATGGTGCAAAGCAACTAGACTATCTGCACCAAACATCCAGTAAAAAGTTAAAATTAAAGTAAAATTCTTAAAAAGGAATCAATATAAAACAAAGTTTAATTTTTAAATTAAAAACTTAAATAGCATTAAATCCAATTTTTATATCTAGTTTACAGCAGAAAGAGAAATCACAGTAATATTAGTTGCAAAAAATGTTCTGTAGCATGATTTTAATTATAACTCACTAGGATGACTAACAGGTAAGCTCACACATCAGTGTTAGTCACCTGAAGTTGGCCTTTCCAGTTCTGATATAGAGTTATTTGACATTATAGTCATTTTCTAATTTCATGTCCAATTAGTTGTACTTTAATTTGCAAAAAGGAATAATTTATATTAAAAAGAGGTCTAATTCATAAATTAAAAATTTAAATAGCATTAAAAAGGCCAATAGCCTTTAAAAAACTAAAAAAATTTGTAAGGTGGACAGTGTCACCATCATCAATGACACTTTCCAACATTGTGAATAAACCTTTTAGGACAAACTGAGAGTCATAACGATGGCAAGACAGTAACATGTGGCTTATTGTGACCCGAGTGCCACACAGACAACACAATGGTGCACCAGTCCCAAATAAAAGAAAACGATGAGCTTAAAACTGTGACCAATGCGTCGTCCAGTTAGGACAACCTCCTCTTTCTGACCCTTACAGAAACAAGGTTGAATAGAGGGTTTTATACAGAAAAACGTGTTTTCACCAGTCAGTTTTGAATATTAGCAAGAACAGGGGGAAAACTAACATGAAGCAATTCCAGGACCAGTAGAGAATTAAGCCAGTCAGTGTAAATAGTGCAATTTGAGTACTGCTTAGTTTCTATGTGATCTAGGGCAAGGGAAATGACATACAGTTCAGCAGTGAACACAGAAACTGTAGAGGTGATTCTGTGTGCAAACACCAAATCACAACAAACCATGGCAGAGCACACACAGTCACCAGATTTCAAACCATCTGTAGAAATAGGAATGGAAGGATGGTTCGAAAGATGTTCAGCAAATAACAGACAGTATTTCCAATCAGGAGTGTCTGCTTTTCTGAGGTGACTTAAAAAAAAGTTTACATTTGGGGATTGTAACAAGCCATGGTGGGATGGGCTGACCAGTGGATACAGCAATCCTATCCAAGGACAGACCCAACTCATTCAACTGCACCTGGATGTGAAGGCCAAAAGGAGTAATGGCAGATAGTCTGTTCTGGAAAAGCATGGCCCATTGAAGAAAGTAAACACAACCCCAGGTGGGATGCTGTGATAAGAATTGAAGTTTCAAAGCATACAGTAAAGACAGTTACAAATGGTGGAAGTGGAGAGGAGGTTCAGGAGACTCTGTGTACAAGCTCTGGACTGGGTAAGTGCAGAAAGCCCCGGTGCAGAGCCGAATTCCCTGATGATGAATGGGGTCCAGCATTTAAGGCCAAGGACCTGACAGAGCCATAAACAAGTGACCCATAGTTTAGTTTTGATCAAATAATAGCACTATATATTTTTAGCACAGAACTTCATTCCACTCCCCAAAGTGGTGGAAGAAAGGACACAGAGGATGTTCTGTGCTCTTGTACATTTGACTTGCAGCTGCTCGATGTGTGGTATAAAGGTCAGCTTATGGTCAAAGATAAGTCCCAAGAACTTTGTCTCAGAGACCACAGGTAGCACAACTTCACTGACACAGAATTCAGGATCAGGGTGAATACCCCACTGGCAGCAAAAGTGTATGCAAATGGTTTTAGAGAGAGAGAAGTTAAAACTGTTTGCTGTGGTCCACTTCAGTAAATGAGTGAGGGCAGTCTGTAGCTACTGTTTAATATATCTCATGTTTGATGATTAACACGAGATATTAAAGTCGTTGACACACAGCCCATTTGCAACAGTAAGAGGAAGTTGTTCATTGATGCCATTAATCTTTATAACAAAATGTGTGACACTTAAAAACACAACCCTGAGGAACTCTCCATGTTCCTGTAGAAAAGAACGAGAAAGTGTCAAACCCACACGAACTTGGAATCGCCTGTCCATTGAAAAATTTTAAGTAAAAATGGGCAAATAACCATGTAACCCATATAAGTGGAGGTCTTGCAAAATGCCATACCTCATATAGTTTCATAAACCTTCTCAATGTCAAAGAATATTGATATAAGATGTTGTCACATGAGAAAGGCTTCTCTGATGTTTCAAGTCAGATCAGGTGGTCCAAGGTGAAGTGCTGTCATAAAACCCACACTGGGTGGGTGAGAGGAGGTTGTTTGATTCGAGAAACCAAACAAAATGAGCATTAACCATCCTCTTTCTCCTTGGGTGGAGAAACAAAAAAAATCTATGACTCGAGGATGTTCTTCAAATCCCTCTCAACAATAACTCCTCATGACAAATTCAAAGTAGCATGAGGAGTAGCCTCAATGGGTGTATCCACAATCACTTTTGAATGTAAGAGTTCACTGTGTTTGGATGTGGATGTTTCCATCAATGTCGCCAGGGCAAAGCTTTTTGACTGACTTTGGAGAGTCAGCAAGTCCTTCTAGTTCCTTCTGAATGAAAAATGGAGACCTTTGCCCTAAAGGTTTGTCTGAAAGAGAATGTAATAAAAGAAAATGAGGAACAGGTGTTAAAGATTGCTACTCAGAATCTTCAAGATGTGGTTGTTTACCTATGGACTGTTTTTTCTCTATTTAAGTTTTTATTTGGGGGATCCATGATAAAGAAAGAATGTTTCCATGCCCACTGACCCCACCCACCATGGAGCCCTATAAAGGGACATACTACGATGCCAAACAAGGACACTGCAGCAATGCCAGGGTGTCATGAGCACTATACACAAATACAAGTAACAGAAACTATGTCCACAACACCTGTTGAGAATATCCAGCACTAGGGGGTCATCCATTTACAGGAATTCAAGACCAAAGTGGTGTGTTTGGGTTGGACCTTTCAATGACTAGGATCCTCTCCTCCCCATCACGGGTCACCAAACATGGCATACATGTGGGTGGATATTTAGATCCCAGAAGAGGTAAACTGAAAGAACAGAACTTCTTTGGGAAGTCCCCTCACAATGTACAGGAATCCACACTGAAGGGCAATAATTGGGAAGAACTACTTATTACAAATGCAGTGGATTTGAAACAAAGCTTCACTATACTTTTGTGACAAAAATAATAGTTTTCATTCAATTGTTTTAGCAACTTACTTCAATTTTTTATTTGTAAAACAATATTACAGCACCCAAGTTTTATAGATTAACTTACTATTGCAAGTAAAATTATACAAAAAAGTCTTACTTTTTCAAAAATGAATAACATGTTTAGATACATTCAGTTGATTTAGAGCTAAACAATACCTATATCTCCACTAGAACTGGACTCTGTGAAGGATGGAGTGCCTTCTGTATGAGTAGGTGTTGAACCTTCAACACTGTGGGGTGGAGTCCATGTAACAGTTTTCATTGTTGACCCAAGGCCTGAAGTGCTCGAACTGCTTGTTTCTGACATAACACTACCAAATGATTCTGTGTGGATTGTCACTTGTGATATGCTAAATAAAGTAACTCATTCAGATCACTTGGGAATATTACAGTAAAAAATAAATAAAAACACTTTGGTCTCTCTTAATTTCAGTCCAAGACAACTGTACATAACCAAGTTTTAATTCATCCTTTTATAATTTCCCTTTTATTTGCCACCTGAGCTATATTTAAATTGTCGTCATAATATTTGCATATAAGGGAGAGTACTGATTAACAGACTCAACAGTTAAAAATGTTTGAAGGCACACAAATTAATAGAACCATCTGTTTACTTTAGCAATCAACTATCTATTGTCTGAAGCATTACTTAAATGAAAAATATTCATCTTACATCATAATATCAATTGAGATAGTTTTTAAAGAAATATTTTAGCATACTTATGTTTCCAAATAAACTGCAATTTAATTTTATTTTTTCAATATAAACATTACATGGTTTAACAGGAAATTGTAGTAATTAAAGATGTTAATCATGAGAACCAAATAGACATCAACTACTAGCATATAGACTTTAACATGTTTTTATGTCAGAATAGATTTGTGTATAACACGATTATCATGCCGAATCTTAGTCTCCCTTTCAATCATCTACAAATAAAAATTTGTCTTGGATAAAATAATAAAAAAATCCAAACTACTAATCCAAGTTTTGTCATTTATGAGTTAATATTTATGAATGTGAAAGCTTTCTAGAAATGGCCAATACTACCAAAATGGAAATGGGTTAATCACAGACAGCATTTAAGTTTTTTTTTAATCATTTAAAACCATCTGTTCTTACCTCACATTTAGTTAATAACAAGAGAACTTGTAAGAACTTGATAATGTCAAAATAGAGAATCAAATTAAAGTTTAGTGCCACATCAACCCAGGAAATAAGATTTCTTGTAAATGCTGTTTCTTTGTAATTTCTAGGTTATTCTTTTGAGTTGATTTTACCACATTTATGCTAAACATTAACTTACTTAAAAACTAAATTGACTTTTCTGGTTAGTTGATATAACTTCATGTTTAAATTTTCCAACTGCTAGTTCAATAATTTAAAATAATAAAAATTAACAGAAAATGCTATGTATCACATATCCTTTAAATTAATACCTAACAACATCACTTCTGTCAAGAGAGGAAGAAACAGTCTTGGAAATGCCTGATCCTACTCGAAGTGCAGCCATCCTTGCATTAGGTACAGGATCTGTATTCGCTCTAAATTTTGGCAGTTCTTGGTACGGCACAACTGTTGTCTTGATTACTGTAGTACCAGTAAATGACTCAGAACTTGGTTCAAGAGATGAAACAACTGGCATATCACTGAAAGTTACAGTGGAGGAAGCACTTGGTAATTCACTAACACCTACACAAAATATGCAAAAAGAACAAAAAAATATTAGTTTAAGAGTAACGATACAGATCTTATGTATGCACTGAATACACAAAAATTGAAACAAAGGCAAAGAAGATTGTTATTTGCACTATAACTGAGAGGAGCAATGAGTAAGATTACATATTCAATAGAAAACAATATGAAAATATAAAAATGATTCTGCTTTACATGGAATCCATGCAAACTGCATATTATTTCTTTGTTGGTTATGAAACACCTACACTGACATGTGCAACTCTTTTAAGCTATAACCAGACTTATCATGCCTTAGAGCAGTTCTGACTTCATTTAATATTACTACTGAATGAGCTTCATGTATCTTAGTGGAACATTTCATTGCTTCCATGTCTAACACAAGGACAAATTAATATCAGAATGACTGAGTCATTCAATCTCACATTACTCTCATAACTTAAAAAAACTATACAAGTAAGACAGTCTGGGTTGAGAAAATTTTTATGTAGAGGAGCGAACAACGTTTCGACCTTCTTTGGTCATTGTTAGGTTCACAAAAAAAGAAAGAAAGGTAACTGAGCAATAGCTGACCACATGTTTGAATGGGTTGTGTAACTGAGTGTAGGAATGTAGAGGGCACGCTTAGACATTTGATTATATTTATTAATATAGGTATAAAGGTGTTCCTTTGTATTGGTTTATTTTGAGCTTGAGTTGTTGTATAAGTAAAGCTTCTTTAATTTTGCATTTGTTTGTTTCTTTATTTAGTATTTGGGTGTTTTCTATGGTTATGTTGTGTTTATTTGAGTTGCAGTGTTCAGAAACGTGTGAAAGTGACTTTTTATGCTCTTTAAATCTGGTTTCCATTTTTCTACTTGTTTCTTTAATATAGAAGTCATGGCAGTTATCACATTGTATTTTATAAATAATGTTGGTGTGGTGTTTGTCAGTGTAGTTTTTACATAGTATAGACCTCAGTTTTGTGCCTGGTTTTTGAATAAATTTGGTATTAACTGGAATGTCATATTTTCTTACAAGTTTTTGCCAAATATTGGTTATTTTTCTGCTGATGTCAAGAATATATGGTATGCAGCAGTATATGGTTTCGAGATTTTTTAATTCGTGGGATATATTTACTTATATTAGTTGATTTTGCTCTTTGTCTAGGTGTGTGCGTATAATGTTTTGTATGGTTTGTAGAGGAAATTTATTGATGTTGTTGAAGTACTGTTTATTTTGTCTAATTTGTCATTAATATTTATTCAAAAACCAGCCGTTTTTACATACATATTTTTCTCTACAAGTGGGTTTTCTCATCATCACTGATTAAATAAAGTTTAAAGAAAAGTTTTCCTGCTAAATATTTTAGGTCACTAAAGAACTGTCACAAAGGTGAACCTATTAAACTAAAAAATGGCTCAGTTACACCAGTCTACAATAAACAGTTATATGGTAGCAATGTTAAAAAAAAAATCAACTTATGCTTGAACCCTTTTTTTTCATTGTAACAAGTACCTAAAATCATTAATATAAATCACTGTTTAATTTAATAAACAAATGGATGGATATTTCACATAATACAAGTTTTAAGGCACATACATTATGAAAATTATACCATAAATTATCACTTTCTAAATCCAGCACATCCTGAATTTGATTGTGTGCAAATACTTTTGGCCAGTTAAATCTATAACTCAAATTCTTTTTACAACATGAAAAGGCAGAACCATAAATGCAACAAGCTTTTAACAAAATATTAAATACATTAGGTTATAATATGGGGAGGGGGAAGCAGAGGCACTGCTGGCCTCAACTCTAGAGGTAGGACTTTATTATTACTGACAAAACACTTGTCTATTTATGTCATGGGAGTACTTTCTTGCTCTACAGCATGATATTGTATGCATTCAAATCATCCAATAAACTATTTTTATTTTTCTTATGGCTAAGGGATAGTTTGCTCACATTCAAGTTATGGTTCTCACATGTTGTCATCAGCTATATATTCATTATCCATGCTCACATTGCACAAAAATCACTTGTTACTGAAGGTTAATATTTTTCCACATATCATAAATTTGGATAAAAAAAATTAGAAACAGAAAAATAAGGGAGAAAGATCAATCAGAATTGAGAAGCAACCAGTCTATCCTGAAGTTCTGTAACTCCAGCAACTTTGAGTGTATATGTACATATGAAAAAGTGAGCTGTTTTTGCTTCTTTTACCTGGGCTATGTGTATATCTAAATAATTATGAAATAAAATATTCAAATAGATTTATTCTATCTGAAAGAAGATGGATATAGGTTTTCTGCATGCAGTAAGTGAAGTTTTAGTAAAATCAATGAAAATAATAATTAAAAGAGTATTTCCCAGGCAAATCATATCAAAGCATGTTTGCTTGGTTATGATGGTGGCCTTTCTGAAAGGACTTGTTCTATGCCTTGCAGCTCCTCAATACAACTCTGGAGGAAACTTGCAACTAAAATTATGATTACTCATGATAAGAAGTACTTAAAAAGTCTTCTCAAAAAGAAGGCAACACTTTCTTCATCACATGCATTATAATTTAAATACAAGAGTTTCTATTGAATAATCTTCTGAGATACAGTATGTAGAGTGCACTGGAAATAACACAAAGACTAAATAAATCAAGAATTAAAGAAATGAAATAAAAAAATCACAAGAGAAACTGAATTAACAATAAAGTGTAATAAAATGTATCAAACTAACTATATATAAAATATAAACAAAATTCAAAATATCACAAAACTTTTGCTCAGTAAATTTTTCATTTACTTTTTTTCAACCATTTGTGAACATGTTGAACAATAAGAAAGTAAATGAAGAGCTTCATGCCAAAAAAATTTATTCATGTTGAATGTGAACCTGTTTAAAGAAACTGTAGGGATACTGAGAGTTTTACTTTATTTCTTATAGCAGAGCCACACTGGGCTTTCTGCTATGCCAGCTGTGAGGAACTGAACCACAGATTTCAGCATTGCAAGTCTATAAACTTACCACTGTCCAACTGGAGAAATGAAATTGAACATCCTGAAATGTACATCATCTAATCACAAATGTACACTTACTCACAGTTGTTTAAGTTTAAAGATAAAATAACAAAAAAAAAAATCACTGCCTGTTGTATCCATCATTGCATAAACTAATTCTCTTAAGATTACTACATATGAAAAAATCAAAATCAAGGGAACTGTAATTCTTGAGTGACCTGCAGCAACTGCCATGCAAAATATGTGAACCAGAAGCAATAAAGCATGATGGGCATGATATGACAGTAGAGAAATAATTCAAATTCAATTCTCCATAAGATCAGTTTAAGACTTTAATAATAAGATGGTTTAACAAGAAAAGGACTTGGAATGTTAAATACCCCAGAAACTCCAATCATTTTATATGAACTAAAAAAAGAAATAATGAAAATGCATTACATGTGAAGGTCTCTCTATAAATATTACAATAAAGGAAAACATTTAATTGAAAAACCAAGATTTGATAAGTGCATGCAATAGAAGGTCATAAATAACAAAAATAGTCCTCATTGTATGGTCAAGACACTTGACCATCTCCCATTCACTAGCATAAGAAGGAAAAAGAAATTCATGATATAAATGTGTGTTTTTGTTATAACAAAGCTACATTGTGATATCAGTTGATTCCACTAAGGCATGGGTGGACAACTTATTTTTCATAGAGGCCACAACTGTGGCTAATGGAAGCAACATTGATGGGGGTTTTCATCAACAAGTTTTGTGAAATTGGCTTAATATCTATGTGCAACGAGCATCTTAGCTGTGCCTCCAAATTTATGTCAATAAGCCGAGATCTGTATCTAGACTTGAGAAAATCTAGCATAGAAAATAATTTTGAAATTGTTATCTTCAAATTTAGAAGACTCACTTACTAGAATAGTGAGCCACGTCTCTCTGATGAGACATTTTTGTTTACCTTTTATAGTGCTAGAAATCCACACTTATCCAAAGATAAAAAAAGATGTAATTTTCTTACTGAAATTTCCTAAGTCAAACTGAAATGAATCATGCAAAAATTCGAATATCAATTTCAAATTTCTAGAAAACTATTCAACTTTGCAAAATGTGTCAAATAACTCTTTTGTAATTGTTCCACAGGAAGGTCTAACTTTAATTGAAATTCATGAATGGACTGTGATTGCTTGCTTATTATTTTACCTCTTCTCTGAAGCTTCTCATTCAAATTATTCAAGTGAGCAATCATGTTGCACAGAAAGGAAGTAAATCGTGCCAAGACTTTTCCTCTCCTTAACCATCTTACATTTGCAAAATCAGTAAAATCATCAAAAATAGTGTCACTGCTTTTCTTCAAAGACTCAACAAACTGTCAATGGATGAGAGAGTTTCCACTTCTAATTCACAATTTTTAAAACAATGTTCATCAAATTTTTCAATTCATCACTTTTAGACATCTGAACACAAATTTTTCCGATACAAAATGCAATGGAAAATGGCAGTGTGGACGTCACATTATTTTCAATTAAATGCTGTTTCAAAAGAGAAACAAATCCTAATTTCACCTCAGTTATGGCAGGAGCATCATCTGTTGTGACAGAAACCAGTTTTTTAAAGTCCAGATTGAATTTTTTTGACATTTCAAGAAATTTTTCAAAGATGTTTTTTCCCCACATTCAATCTCGTAATCCACAAAAGCCAGGCATTTCTTCTCTCATCGTGAAGATTATGAAGTTACATATTGAGCCCAAAATATCAACTGTGCTGTGTCACTAACATCTGTGGACTCATCTAGTGCTAAAATAAAATACAATCTCTTAGTTGTTCAAGCAACTGATTTTCTATGTCTTTCACTAACTCTAGCACTCTGCAGACAATTGTTATTCAAATTAATTGCAAATTATTTACCTTTTGAAAAATATCATCTTTTATTTTTAAGTCATAATTTTCCAACAGTTTCAATGACCACAATCAATATTTCTTTTACTAGTTTGGCATCAGAAAACTTCTTTTTTTTGAGCTAGAATCCAAGCTACTTTATAGCTAGCTAACGTAACTAATTCTATCAATGATAAAATTCTTTTTAGGCCTCGCTTTTGTTCATAAAGTTGTGCATTCAGATCAATAATTTCATTCATAAGATTTTTGCTATCAACTGGAAATTTTACATGAAATTTGTTGTGAAAATTGTTACTAAAGTGTTGCTTAAGGTTGTATACTTTGTTATTCCTAAAAACTTTGTTACACAAAAGACACACTGGTTTGTTATTTGTTTCAATTACTGCAAATTTCAACTCCCGACTTTCATTAAATTTTCGCTTCACGTTTTTCCAGTCATGCACCATTCTCTTTTCAGCAGTAATGCCAGAATCATTTAAACTGTCTTTGTTTTCTGAGTGTTCACCATCAGCTGGATTCTTTCATTTTTGAATTATCCACTTATCCTTATTACAGGATTAAAAACGAAATATATTTAAACACTTGAATGTTGCACAATAAAAATATGTTTGCAAGTGCATGCAAAACAATGCACATTCGATAACAAATATCTAAACCAGACCGACATAACAAAATGGGCAGAGTCTGTGGCAGTGATGAAGCATTAGTGGTGACGTGAGGCAGTGTAGTTGCTGGTTACCAAATTTGCAATAAAAAATAAATGATGGAAAAAGTTGATTCCTAAACTCAAGCTGACCACAATTGAGCTATCCACTGGTCACATGGCCACAGATTGTCCATCCCTGCACTAAGGAGAACTGAACCCTTGTTTGTAACACTGCAAATATATAGGTGAACATGAGATAGAGAGACTATATGGAAGAAAGAAAGAAAACAAAAGTTCCTAATGATAAAAAATGTCAATCTCTGAAAAAAAAACTCATAATTCAAACACTACTTGTTTACTAAGTCTCAGCTTTCAGAGGATGTGGAAAAATAAATCTAGAAAACACTGTTTTATTACCAGCACCAAACAGCTCCTCCCAGTGAACAGTAGAACAAGAGCAGCAAGTTGCATGCTTAGCATCAACATTTGACACATTATAAATGTTACAAATATAGGAATTTTGAGAAAAAGAAAATTACGAGAAAATTCT
Organism: Tachypleus tridentatus; assembly: GCF_004210375.1. Taxonomy (NCBI): domain Eukaryota; kingdom Metazoa; phylum Arthropoda; class Merostomata; order Xiphosura; family Limulidae; genus Tachypleus; species Tachypleus tridentatus. The sequence goes on along the minus strand of NC_134832.1, from coordinate 75,791,756 downwards.
ACAGGAACACCAAAAAAATGGAAAACCAGCATACTACTGGTTTTCCAAATTAAAAAGTAATTTGACCTGCATAAAAACTTTGCTGTTAAGATAGTTATGCAAGTTGTTTCAAGTTCTCACAAGAATTAAAGGTATGTAATGAAACATACAAATACATAGTTATTGACTTAATATAAATGACATAAAATTACTCCAAACAAGCCCAGACTGTTATAAAATAATACAAAGAGGAAACTACAGAAATGGGAAGAATTCAATTCCTTTAGTGTCCCTGAAAATGACTTCTGTTTACTAAATCTATACATTAAGAATTTGATCCAAGTACTAACTTCATTTCCTGTTTATCATCTACACAAAATATCTCAATTTTTCAGCACTAATCCAACTATCCAAGATGTCTCAACTAAAAAAAAAGGTTTTACTAGCGATTAAAAAACAAGTTATTAAGCTGCAAGTATATGAAAAATGTTTTAAAACCTCTGCAGACTAAATTACTGTAAATGAAAGCAGATTACAAACATTTTGAATCAAAAAATGGAAAAACAAAGAGGGGGTTATAAAATGAGTGTAAACACAGAATAGAACCAAAGTCAGTGAACAATGGTTCTGCACACACTGCAATGAGAATGTGACTGGACCAATGATAAAGGAGAGGACACTGAACTTGCTAACAACCAAGAGAATTTAAACTTTGAAGTTTCATAAAGCTAAAGAGATTATATTCAAGGTTTATCATATTTAAAACCATGAGTTGTGAAACGAGTGAAGTTCAAGGCAGTGTTGAAGAACCCTGGAAAGATATATTTCCATCCCCTTTGTAAGTGTATAAGCCCAAAGGCATATTTAGTATGAACGACACTTGATTGTTTTACAAAACATCCCACACGAAAACGACTGTGAGGTGGGAAAGTGTCAAAAAAACAGAACTGCATTTTATACCAGTGTAAAAAAGTACGTATTAATTCTTCTTTACATACATGTATTTTTTAAATACTTCAATAATAGATTTTCTGTCCAATAATCACGCTGGTAGTAAATATACTGATAACACATGATTATGAAATATGTGTAAACATTAAAATATTTTTCTGGGGAGCTGATATTTTCATAGTAAAACATCATGATAGTTCTTTTCCTCCAATGAAACAAATTTTTGTTTTTGGTTTTAAATACACTGCATGAAAATCAGTAATAACTTATTACATAAAAATTAGCTTATGATTTAGAGAAACTTGTACAGTTGTTTTTCTTGTTCATCAAAACGTTTCATTAGATATATAAAAACATACAAAATCAGTTTCAACTTAATTCACATTTTTTTTTACTTTGACACTTGTAGTAGTAGCTTCCCACTAAATTCCATTTTTGTTTTTCACTGCAGAAGTTGCTTTACTCACTTTTCAAAGAAACCCCAATTACTTCTTATACCATTTTATTCATTACACATTGATATAAGTAGTTTATAACCTGCTCTATTCAATGATATATAAACTTCAACTGTAGCTATTTTAAAAGCTATTGCTCCATTAGTTGTTTTCACAGTATATGCTGTAGTATCAAATGGTGGGAACATGGCCTGTAATTATCTGATAAAATACAGAAGGAAACAAGACTTGAATAATCATATTCTAATGGGATGAAAATTTAATAACAAAGTGTGCTCCAAGGTGGGCTAGAAAATAAAAACAAAACAACAAAAATATCTGTGTAAATGATACCAAGAAAATGTTAGAAAATAAAAAAATCTAAATAATATATTTTTGAATTAAAGATGATTGAAATAGGGTTAGAATTATTTTACTTGAATATTAAAATATGATATGCAGGTACATACTGAATGCCTAAAAAGTACTCTCTAGTCTGGATAGATTTTAAACAAACAATTTTCGATTTCAAAAATATGATCACTTTTGTAACATCAAACGTTTTTTAAAATGTGTTCTTTAAATTGTATTGCCTATTTCACCATACACTATACAATAGCTTCAAAAATATAACAATGGTTACATATTTCATCAACATTTACACTTCAACTATGTACACATCTATTAACTATCTGTTTATGGGCTCAGTCAAATTGAGTAGTTCTGTATTGTTATATTTACTACAATCCTGAACTTGGTATATGTATCTTCATAAGCTTTTGCAAACTTTAGGAAAACGCTATAAGTGTTATAACAAAATCATATTTTTAATGTAGTATTTTTACTAAATATTTGCCTATGGATTTCCAAAATTTACAGAGTCATTGTGAGTGAAACATGGTTTCTGAAATATAAATGAAAATACTTATTTCCACTTCAGTTTTCACATTTTGTTTCTCTAACTTCTAAAACTTCCAAAATGAATATCAAATTTTCTTTTGCAAAACTCTATATTTTAGCTTTCATTTCCTCAATCCTAACTGAAGCAAAATCATTGATTTTCAACAAAATGAAAAGTTTAAAAACAAGAAACAAAATTAACAAACTGTAGTAATGGTCAGAAAATTTCAAATTATCTTAACAGTTTCAACTACTAATATTTTCACACATCTTTATGGTTTTATTGCTGAACTTTCTAGTAAATGGAACAGTAAACCTCACATGAAATGCAATAAATCATAGCAAAAGCTCATTGGTTATTTCTCTTACAGCTAATGTAAACAGTGAGTGATTGTGAGGAGTCATGTTACATGTGTGCTCTAACTTGTGAAATTTCAGACATTTTATTTTACTGAACTTTTATTAGGCTAAGCTAAGAATTTTATAATTTTTACATTTCTTTTTGTTAAAAGCATTTAGTAAGGGTTTATATTACTAACTTCATATACTAGATGGTTTGTACTCAAGTAGAAGTTGAGGATTCTTCCTGAACCTCCACTCTTGTATACAACTGGATGTCAGTAAAAATTTACCTATTATTAAATTTATGACAGGGAGCATATATATTCCAGTCACAAGAATAATGTCCCAAAAATATAATAATTTATCTAGCTTTCTACATAAACCACTGGTCAAAATTTCTTAAGCATTCAGATAATTAAAATATAATCACCACAAACCATTAAATTTTGCTGTTTATTGATTTATAGTGGGAAATCTATACAAAAAGGGGAACTTGTTCTTTCTATTGATTATAAAATAGGTCTATCAGTTATTTACAATCAAACAAACTTGAAAGTTAGAAAGAGAGTGAAGTTCTTTTGTAGGTTAGCAAATTTATTAATATTTTATTCAATAAATCAAGAAGACAGAAGGTTAAATTTTTTATCCTTGCTTGTAATTATATATACTTTGTGTTTCTGATTGGTTGGAAACAGTACAAGCTTATCACTGAAGTTATAAAATTCTGAAATGATGAAATCAAAGATCAGATCTCCTGACACATAAAAAATGAGATTTTTATTTTCTAAATAACATGTTAAATAATATAAATATTTGAATTATAAGCTTTGTTTTCATGCCATGTTTATTGCTATATATTGATAATAAAGTTGTTTAATTAAATATTGCATATAACACAATAACAGATTGTAACTTGCACAAAATAGCCAGGATGAAAAGATCAGTTGTATGAAGAATTCAATTTAGCAACTTCTCTTGAGTAGCTGCTCAATACAAGTTCGATTGTATATGATTTACCTTTGCTAGCCCCAGGTGTAATGGACTTGGATATTATCACACCCTCAGACTTTGACTGGTCAGTTTCTGCTGAGACTGGTCTGTGCCTTACAGATGGTCCCTTGCGTTTTGAAGGGGAATGCTTCAGAGCTGGAGAAAAAAATATCAACTTTATTCCACTTCAAAAATTAATGTACATTATAAAGAAAGATGTGGAATATTGTTCATTTGTTCTTTAATGAGTTCATTACAATTAGAGCTCTTTGTCAACTGTATGAGCATTACTAATTTGTTCTGTCAAACACTGCTTAAGTTGTTTACACATGTTATGATGAAAATTATAATAAATCAATGCACCAAACAGCAGTAGGATTCAACCAATGAACTAAAATGAGAACTATAAAATTTATTTCAATACATGTCTACCATACTGTACCAAATACAATCCTTCAGAATAAATGATCCTATCTTTTCTTAAAAATTCCTATGATTAAATCTTGAGTTTGTCATAAAATAACATAGATCAGAGTATCTACTTTTTATCCTAAATTGCACAATAAGTAAAATCAAATAATTCAATATTTTAAAATTCTTAACATGTTATATAAAAAGATGTGCAATACTTAAAGTAGAACTATTAAAACACAAGTTGCTAGTGGTATTTCCCTTCAGATAAGCAAAGTTGAAAACAAGGAATATTTTTTTAAGCTGTAGTCCTCATTAATAGCAAAATAATCCTACATGATGGTAACAATAACTAATCATTTGAAAGTTATCTTTGTAATAACAAAAGTTCAACATTTTTAAAAGTTTACATCACTTGTATATTTTTAACCATGGATAAACACTTAACTCATGGTGAAAAATGCTTAACTCTATCAGTTTTCTTGGCTTCCAAACACAACCAATTGTTATACATACATTATTATAGGATGTTGTCTTACAGTAAGTGTTCTGTAAGCTATATTATGGCTAAATACAATTCCTAGATCCATTTAGTTTACATGCATGTCTTCCCTAAATGAATATTATAGGACTAGATAAGAAAGTACCATCAACCACAAAAACAGCACATATCAAAACTGTACTTTTAACCACAAGGATAACACATATATATGTATACCTTAAACCACACGGACAACAGAAATCGATATGTGCTTTCAAACACTAGAACAGCACATATCAATGTGCACCTTAAACTACAAGGACACCACTAGTATAGCACACATTGACATTTATGTTGATTTATCAAATCAGCATCAATCTTTGCCTGTAATTATGGAAAGATCACACTATAAAGTATCAGAATATAATAATTTACATGATATTTAAGACAGTGCATGCACATACCTGAGAATAAGTAAATTTTCTGCTTTCAGTTTATAGCATTATACTTATATCATGCAATACAAATGTTATCACAACAGTATTAATTTGGAATACAGAAGACAACATGCAAATAAAATAAACAATATACAAAGTTCACTATCCATGTCTTAATGAATCAAACTAAAATGAATACATCCATAAAAACAATAGAATAAAGTCATCTACATCACCACAAAAACCATTACCAAAAATAAAACCAAGTATGAAATTTATCAAATATTCAAGTCATTAAAATGGGAGAATTACAAGTATAAGGAATTAAAACAAAGATAACTGATGTACTTACAATATACTATCACAAAAAAATATATTCACAACAGTGATTAGAAAAAAAATTACTGTAAATTGTAAAGTGCATATGGTATTACAAAATTCATGAATGAATGAAGACAGAAATAAAAGCTGAAGAATATGTAATATTTTTCACATAAGTTTAAACAAGACATACCATTGTTTTAGTTATAAAACTAAAATAAATGTGCCCAGAAGTAATGACACAATCTATTTACACCTTTCAAGTAATTTAATAAGACATAAGTAAAATAACCAGTTACTCAAAATATTTGCCTGGCATAATATAAATAAGAGTACAAGTGATATTTACAAGTATAAATTATCTACTGGTTTGCCAAAATTATTCTTCACTATTGCCTGAGGATTGATTTCTCACATTTCAATCAGCTTTACCTTTCAAATGCTTCACATTACAAATTTAACAATATTTACCATTCAGCTTTCACTGAGGCATTTAATATATTAAAGCTTATAGAATTTCTTTAGTTCTTTTCCTTCACTTGTGATAACTATATTACATCTCAAAAATGTATTCTGAAAATAAAATTGACAAGTGCATTAGCTATTAAGACATCTACAATATGACATGGATTTTCTTGTTAGAGAACTGCAAAACAGAAAAAAAGGTTTAAAATTTGCACTTTCTGTAGAAATATAAAAACTTTTGGTATTATAAAAAACTTTCTGTTAAATATCTATAAATCTGGATTCACTGATACTTCTTGTTTGCCTTTCACCATTCTGCTACTGGCTCGTTTGGTTTGGCCATCAGTTTCAGTATTATAACTTTTAAATTTGTTCAACTTTCAGTAAACAGAACAAGTATTTTGCACTCAAAAAAGCATATTTTTTAATTATGTATTTTTAATAAAAATGTATCTGAATATACAGTGTTCAGATACTGACGACTCCAAATGGAAATATTTTAATTTTCTTCACCTGAAAATTTAAAATTTCATTTGTGTAATTTCTAAAAACCCCTGAATAATTATCAAACTTTTTTTCAGTAAACCTTAAATATTTTCCTGACCTTAATTTTTCAACATTTGGTCAATTTGATAGACCTCATAACAACCACAAAAAATATGAAATATAAATAACCATTCTTCTTTCTATAATGACTGCAAATTGTAACAGAAAACACAACTCATGATGACGAGAAAACTCTATATAGTTTTTCTCTACCCATATCAGCCGTTTTTACACATATAAGAAATACAACTATTCATCTTAAATATCGTAAAGCTCATAACAATATACATCTGTTTATATTTAAATTTTAATGTTTTACTGCCTTTTAACTTATGTCTAACTAATAATCCTACCACACAAGTTGTAAATTACTTAGTAAGCACATAGCTTGAGTTACCATACTGGATTATGTAAGGTACAAGGTGCTTGCAAGCATACATTATGAATAATTATTACTATTTTACCTAATCTAACCTAACAAGTTTCTAATTTTTATAACAAATAAAGAATATACATGACACATAAGAAATATGTACTTCTGATATTCTCTTGATTTTTTGCTATTGATTGTTGATGAAATTTAAGCCTATTGATGTATGAGTACACAAAATAATTATTTGATTAAATAATGCACCTTAGAACACAAAATAATAATATACATAAAGTCAACAATGTCTTATAACTGTCATAATTTGCTTGGCTAAAAGACTTTAAAATTTAGCTAAACGTGTCAATGTGAATACCATGATAGAAAGTTTTAAACTGGAGGCAAAATGGACAATATGATGCACAGAAAACAATATAATACATTGGTTATAAGTGATATAGTTTGAGAATTACTGGCAATTTGTGAAAAACAAATGTGACAGGTAGGTGAATCAAGTGGGTCTCATTTCCTAGTTTATGGCTCCAAAAACAGATAAAACTGAAGGCTATAAAATTATGCTTTGCTTTAGTAATATTTACATTAAGTTCCACACTTCACAGAAGGGTGATAAATTGGAGAGGACAGAAGACCTAGAAAACAAATATAAGTTCTCAAACTATGGGAGATTGTGACTTAAAATATTTCCTTAAAATATTTTGAATTTAAAAATTATATAATATTAAAACTTCGTGTATTAACTGTGTTTTGACCCCAAGTTTATTTAAATACAATAATAACATAGTTCAAATACATTTTGAGTGACTTTCTCTAAAAGCTATTACAAATTAATTTTTTTTTGTAAACATCTTTCTACAGTTCTTCATCAACATCAATCAAGCTTGGCCAAAGGAAGTGATTTCAATCTGAACCTAGTCTTCGAATTAACTTTAGTGGATGTTTATTGATATATACTCTTCTGATATTTCAATGTATTTCAGCAACAAGAATAAGCTATGACAGTTCTTTTGATAAGTTGTGTTGACACAAAAATGTGTAAGGAAAGCTCAAAAATTATAGTTTTAGTTAAATATCTACTTGAAGAATGACAAATAAACATGAATTAATTTAACTACAAATGTTTTCTTGGGTTCATTATTCCTCAAGTTTCTAAAGTTGAGTTAATTAAACTAACAAAGTAAACAGAATAAATATATAATAATAAAATACAAATTACATACATTTTTCAAAATCATATCACAATGAAAATGCAATCATAACTTAATTTTCTACACTGTTATAACCTAGTATGACAATACATTGTTTCTAACTAATAATTTCCAATTATGAGTATATCATTACCATATCTTTAGTAATAAAAACTATAACATTAACATACACTCATACACAGCTGTTCAAATAATGATAGTATCATTTATTTGCTAAAAGCTTAGAGAAAATTAAAGTACAAAGAACTAACAACAAGCAATTATAACTAAACAGTTTATGGAAATTTAAATATGTATGATTGCTTCAACTTTCTATCTGAAACTAAAATCCAATTCAATTTCAACAAAACTCAGGATACATATATGTATGGAAAAGTTTTAGATGTATGACTAGTTCAATAATTTAGTTTAAGGTTGTGCTTTCAGATGTGCAGAGAAATAATCACTTGCAATATGACTGATTATACATTGAATTGATAAATCCAGATTAATATTATCATGTTAATGACTACTGGGCTAACAGCAACAAAATGTAATTTTGTAATGAAAGCAATCAAACAAGAACTTAGGCTTATCAATTAGAAAAGATAACACCCAGATAAGAACTAATATAACATTATAGTTAACAATTAACGTAACACTTTGCAAAACATTTCATTGTATAAAATACAACTCAATACCCATCCAGGAACATAAACAAGCTGTTCTTTAATGGTGCTGAATTATCTCAAGTTGTGACAAATTTCTAACTCCAACACTAGAAAGAAGTTATCTACAATCACTGTAGTACACACATACAGACACACACATTCAGAAGTACATTAACACAGGTAAAAGGAAGAAGAAAAATTAAATGATGGGTTTTACAGCAGACTGACATAAATTAACAGCCAACAGCACAGTTAATAACATCAAGAGAGAAGGTTCGTACCTATGACACTAGACACCAGGGTTCTAAATTTGCGGTGCGGGCCTTTGATTTCAGGCAGGTCCACTTGGTGGCACAAGGAGTGGTAGTGATAGCAGAGAAAAAGAAATGTGGAGTAAGGGCCTTTTTAGTGAGATATGTGACTGACAGAAAGTATAGTATTTGGAATGGAAGTGCACAAACTGAGTTATTGTAGACAAAGGACACAACAGGTTATTTAAGATTCATATCCTAAGTTATTTTACACTTTCCTCTTTCACAATATTAATGAAGTATTAATTACATCAGTGGTAAAATTTCAAGACAATTCAAATTCTCTTAATATATAACTTTCCTTTACAGTTAATAGCTAAAGTGCTGTATGAAAAAAATAAAATTACACACAGTTAATAAAAAAAAAAGTTCAAAATTACAAAATTAAATTTTTTTTTCATCTGCTGAAAGTAGCCTTTAAATTATTTCAAAGCCAGTAAATAAGCATATATTAGAGGTTACAGCATGAATGTTGTTATATTGTTAAATGGATTTCACCATTTAAAATGTCCAAAAATATCCTTTAAACTTTCTCATTAAAAATTAAATCATGAAAAGCCTATAGTAATATAGAATGATGCATACGCAACACTTGAATGCAAAAGCAGCTCAAATATAGTATATCAACTATTATTTGACTGTTTTTTGTTTCTTCTATTACAAATTAGAAATGTTTAAAACCAATAATATAAAGAGTTTACTAGAAAATAAGTGAATGTTCCTTACCTAAACAAATATTCTTTATGCAGTAGAAAACAGTATTAATAGTGTTTGTGAAGGATTATTTGCATTCAACGTTTTTTTTTATAATACCCAAGAAACTGAAGTTCCTGAAGTATCATTAAAACTTTATTCCACAAAGTGAAAAGTGTGTTTCAATTTCTTTGTTCTAAAATATATCAAAATATTCCTTCCAGTTTTTCTGCATTACTGAAACTGGGTTAGATATTTATTTTGGTAATTTCTTTACATGTCAATTGACCTAGAACATTTAAGAAAATCTACTCATAGTGTAGTATACCTTTACACTATTAAAAATGACTTCTGTAAAACTTTTTAACTTTATTGTTAACAATACAATCACAGTAAAAGTGACCAATAATGGAATAAAGTCTGAAGAGAAGAGCAAACATGTTTTGTCACAAGCTGTAAGAGATTAGGAAATGTTAAACTGTTTTCCTAACTATTTCAAATAAACAAGAGAGGACTTAAAATAAGTACACTTTTTAAACAATGAATTTATTATTCAAGTATCTATAATCTTGGAAGAGCTCAGTTGAAACACATGGGCTATTTATAATGGAAATTAAAAGAGTAAAGAAGAGAACCAGTGATACTTAAATATTCAAAATATACAAATTATAAAACACAAACCAGAACAAAATACTCAAGAAAACATGAGCAATGAATTAAGTGATAATTATACGACTTACAAGACATGATTTTCTTAAACACTGTTTTGGCCATGAAATCCTGGAATCTCTGAGCATAAAAGGAAGGCCTATGTACTGAGACTGTATCCTTATAAAAATAAAAATAAAAAAAATAAATAAATGTGGCATTATATAACTAGTAGGAATTTCATACAAAACAATAATAAATGTCTTGAAATACATTAAAAATGGAAAAAATAAATCTTAGTAAACATCTTTAGGTAAGATAAATTTCACATTTGATTTTGTAAAATAAAACTTAGTAAACATTTTCCTGTTAAGACATGGTACTATTACAATTACAGTTTAGCAGATAGAATTTAAAATATATGTATTACATAAACATGTTTCACTGCTATCACAATAATAATAATAAAGGTAAAATAACCTGTTTAGAATTGGCAACATACAAAATTTGTGGTGACTCAACTTTTAAAATTTTTAATTGAAAACAACAGGGTTCTCAAATACCATTTTTAAAGAAAAAATATAAGCTGAACATGAAATTATGGATCTTAAGAGGATCATTTTCTACTTAATACTTTGGAACACAACCTCAACCATTCCCACAATTATAATATTGAGATGAAAATACATTTATTAAAACTTTGAAAGGAATATTTACAATTCATCAAGTTTTTTTTATACAGTTTGTTTTCATAAAGAAAACTAGGACTACTTGTAAATGCAGGCTTTAATATATTTTTAGATTCATGATGAGACCTGCAATAGAAAGTATAATGAAAATCAAGTAATCAATATTTTAGGTGTTGATTTTTATGTTGCATATCAAAGCAAAAAAGATATTTATTAAAAAACATCTATCAAAAACAATTTTATCAAATTTTATTTTCTAGAAACTTTCTTAGAGTAGCTAGAATGTCAGCTTCAAGAACCTCAAACTTAAATTTTATATTGCTGAAAAAAAAAAACAAAGAGCATTTTCCTCACTCCATCATGTAACACTGACTTCCATGTATGTTCTAACTTTTTCTTCAAACGATAACTTTGTAGAATATCAATAATTCCTAGAAATACCAAAAGACGTTCCCCTCGGGAATTCCTTGCTGGTATTCCACCAGGCCTAAGATAAAAAAATAAATAAAAAAATTGGCATTTTAAGCATACTTTTTTTCAAGCCTAAAATGAAGAATAAGCCAATACGAATAATGAGCATTACTACATTCTAAATCAAATTCATTCTCATCCAAACTACCTATTTAACAAATACAATATTCAGCTCACCTTTGTATAATAAAAGTAATTTAGAGCTTATAAAAACATGGTTCAAACAACTCATTATCTCTTACAAATTAAAGCCCACCTTTCTTAAACACTAACATACAGCTTTGACATTAGCCCATGATTCTGTGATTACACCAGACATGTAAATAGTGCAGAAACAAACATCTTCTGTTTGGATGACACATTTCAAAAAAACTCAATTAAACTTTAGAAAAGTAAACCATGAGTCAATTAATTAATTTCCAGTTATAGCTGTTTTTTGCAAAATAAAAGCTCATGTATCATAATCAGTGCTTGAATTGGGGCAGGATGCCCTTCCACTTCTTCTCAGGAGAGCCTTAAATCATTCTGATACCTATTAGTTGACTAAGCTTTTCAGAAGGAAAAGGTTTAAGAGATAAAATAAATACTTATGGAAGTAACTATATTTATATATTTTTTTAAATGTCATATCAGAGCAAAGCAGGGGTGAGACAAAGCAGTACACAGATGGAGCAAATGAGCACTCATTAAAGGCACGTTCAGTGTTATCTGGTTTGAAAACAAAGTAAACAGTTTCCATACTATTACTTGTAACAGTATACACCTGTTTATATTATTGCTCTTTGAAATGCGACTACCTAATAGTCTTGCCTCACAAAATGTAGTTACTTGATAACCATGCAACTCACACTACTGTACCAAATGACTGAACCTTGTAAAGATATGTTTTTCATTATTTTACATAATCTGAAATAATAAATTGATTTTTTCATTTTAGTTACATTTATAATAAGTAAAAAGTTCACAGAAATATAGCACTCAGTTACAAACCATCTCACTTTTTTTTTCCTTCACTTTAAGCACTTATCATATTCAAACAACAAATATGTAATATAAAAGTACAACTGCACAAAAGCAAAGGTCAAAATAAAAACCTACATATTAGTTATAATTCCACCTGAGGAAACTCAGACAGCAGTCAGGAAAAACATAATAGGATTTGAAAAAGATACTAATCATATTAGAATGTAAATAGTAACAAAGAAATAGCCAGATAAAGATGCTGAGGTGTGAATGGCACTTAGTGCAAATGAAATAAAAGTGAAAACAATATCTCTGAAAAGCAATTATATGAGGATAGATCAGGAAACAATTTTAAGTATTTTATATTCTTCAATATCTAGAATAACTTAGTATTATATTAACAACCAATCAAACCAAAACATTTCCAGTATTCTGAAATCTTTTTTCACCTGCATCTCAGACCAACAAATAACGATAGCACAGATATGGATGAAAAGTATCATTATACTTAGATAATATTATAAAGGTTATGTTCTGAAACTTATAAACTTTCTAAAATGTTTAAAGAAACCTGTGTTAAAAATAGAGAAAAAGGGAGCCAATGTTAATGTAGTGTCATGTACTCCTGGACTGACCATGGTGGGTATTAAATAAAACAAGTACAGTACAAGAAAGTACTTACAGCTAGGGTAAGAAGATTTGTAAGTGACACAAATGCAAGATTAATCACAAACCATTTTCACACATACTCAACTGACATATAAAGATGCTGTGTAGTTACCTGAAAATGAAGACCCTATGAGACATGTTACAGGATAATGATAGTCATCTCTGCCTAAAGTTAAAGCACATCAAAGCAGTTACAAAATGACAATGCAGATACACAAGGTATTGTTGAAATATAGAACAATCTTCAGACCAAAGTTGCATACAAATGATGTGGTGTTAGATTTATGTATAATAAAAGTGCTCTGATTCAGCCACTATCCTTTGATTGTTCTTTAAAATATCAGTTATCTATTTAAATAGCCCATTACATGCTGACCTAAACCTAATACCTTATAACAGAAGGTATATGACTCACAATATCTCCCCCTTCCAACAAGAATGGAACAATAATACAAAAGTTTATGATGTGGAGAACATATTTACTAAACTTTGAAAGAAGCAATTGTACCAGAGGTTATTCTGACAGATCATTCTCACTTTATTGAAAATTATACCAAATACCAAAGATGGCAGTGTTCCCTTACAAAAAAAAAAAAAAAAAATCAAGACATGAAAAAAATGTATAACCTGAAGAAGAAATGACTAACTTCTTATATGGATACTATTCTCAAAGCTCAATGTGAAATAAACTGGCCTGTTGGAAGTTGTTAAAAGTATCTTTATCCATAAAACAGTTGCTATTTCAGAAAAGTAAATAAATGATGATAATTTGGAACTGCCATCATAAAATAATAAGTTAGTCTTTCTCTTACATAATGTATTTAAATAAATATCCATATTTCTCACAACTACAGATTCAAAACAATACTGTACTGTTTCATAATAGTCAACCTATGCAAGTAAAATATAATTCTGGAAATTGGTAGACTGGAAAAGACAAGCAACAGATTCCTCCTAATTTATAATTAATAAGCCTATAAAAAACAAAGTTAAAATTTTCTTTTTCAAAAATACATTTATGAAAATATATTCCAATGAGAGTACAAAATGGATTAAACTACCAACAATTAATAGAAGGGGAAAAAAATCCAAACTGACTTATATTATTTATCAGTGGTAAGATGTGTTTTACCACCCAACAATGTTATTTTAAAATTCTACCTTCACCAACTATTCTTTAAAATGTTCCATGTTTAGTCTACTTTTCCTTGGTAGGCATGTGTAAGTAATAGTTAAAGCCCCAGATATAAATTTTTTTTAAATCTGTATGACTGAAAGCTGACAAAATACACATTTGCCATTTTCAAAACTATGACAATAAAAACTGACACTAACATATTTTTCCAAAAAATAAATACAAACTGCATATTCTTGAAATATTTAGTTTTATACCCAACTATATTTATTCCTCATTTCATTGTCACTCACCTCTCCCCAAATGTCATGTTTTAACCACAGGAACAACAAACCAGTTAAATATTATAGTAACATATGATTACTTTCTCATATATATATATGTGAGGAAGTGGACAGAAAATGGAAACACTGGGTAAATGAGGGACAATAAGTATATGCAATGCAGAGGCTACTAAGTAGGTGTGGCTCATACATTGTTTAAGCAAATAACATTCAACATGCATAGGATTATGTATAAAAATGCTGGTGAGGCCTGGTTGCCTATAAGCATGGCTGGCATAGCTGCGAGAGGAGACCTCAGTGACATTGAAAGAGGAGGTGATTGTCAGGGCACATTTAGAGGGAGTTTCAGTGACCAAGACAACATCAGCATGTTTCATTAACAATGGTGTCTTAAAGTGATATCAGCATGGAACTCCAAGGAAAATACAACATCAGTAAACAGCAACAGCAGGTGGAAGTGGTAAATCCAGGATCATGATGTCTATGCATCAATCAAAGTGCATGGATTTAATATTCTTTTTAAGCACTTTGCAGGAATATTTCCAACTTCCTCACTACCTTCCCTACTGATTTTACATTTGCAAGGTTGTAATTAACAAACTTATAATATCTTTGAAATATGATTAAAGTATAATTGCATAATAGAAATCACTGATAAAGACAAAAAAAGATGCTGGTTATTCCTGAAGCTTTATTAATGGAATTTAAATTTTTTCTGAAGTAATTGGGATATAAGAATAAACTTTTAATGTAGACTAAAAACAACCACAAATTATCAATAACAGAAGAGCTAAATGAAGACTTGCATTCAAAAATCCATAAATTATTAAAACTACTACTAGATAGTTTTATTGAAAGGAAAAATACAATAATTTAAAGTCATGTTGATTAGAAAAATTATCTATTTTACATTTTTCTGCTACTTTACACCTTCTTGTCAATAAAATTGCATACAAATTCTCTAAAATAAAATAAAAACATGTTAATTTATTACCAAGTGAAAACTTAAAAAGGCATATTAAACCTGTTTTACCTTGAAGGCTACCCCCTGTACAAAACCAAAAGCAATAAAATCATTCCTACCCCTCAAATCTGAAATTTCTTGGTTAAAAACAACTTTACATCAAACCTTCTACAAAAAAGCTGCTCATCACACAATTCTACCTTATTGGGATAACCTTCAACTGATGTCCAAGACAAAACAGATTTGGTAAGGTTTTGGTGCCTCAGGTATACCAAACAATTCAGGGTCACATACCAACAATCAACAAATTATTTCATAGCATCTTGTAGGGTGCATCATGCTGTTAAGGCTCAGACTCTTATAAAGACTAAGCTAATATTAGGTGGGAGCCTCAATAAAGTGTTAGTCAATTTATTTAAATCACGTGCAGCACATATATTACATATTTACACAGTTCAAACATTAAAGGTCTGACAACTTCATACAAAATAATACACAAAAGGTTTTGAGTCTAGTGTTACAGAAAAATGACTATAAAATAACATTACATACACCACTCGAAAACCCTTTGATAGTACCATACATGTTCGTATTGAAGTACTGAGTATAAAAATTACTTAGATAATTACATGTAGTCATACTAAACAAAACTGAATATGTATAAACAAAAACACCCACTTGTGGTTACTGTTTATACAACCATAAATGTTTTTGCATATAAAAGTACTTATAACAGTTGTATATAATCAAACATTTCTAAATCGTCAGACTAAATGCTACTTAATATAGTACATTATCTCACAAGATCTTTCCAGAATCATTACTTCCCATATTTATCTCATGTTTTTTCTTTTGGTATGCATAAACAGCAATAGTTTGTAAAAGCTTCTGTAAGAGAAATCAGAATCACATTTCAGTGTTGTTAGAATAAACAAAACTTACGGAACATCTTCATCTTGATCAATCGGCTCCACTTCAGCTTGAATGCTTTCCATGGCAGTTGAATAAGCAGCAAGTCTTTGTTTATTGATGGATTTACTTCTTGTGAGATTAACACCTGACTCTTGTCCTGAAACTTGTTCTTGGTGTTTTTCTTTAAATATGACAGAAAACAATAAACCATGATCATTAAATGAGATTTCAAACATTTGAACATCTCTATATTTTTCAGAAACAGAAGTACTTACTTAAAAAGGTGATTCCAAATTAGTACTAAACCAATTATATTTATAATTTAAACCAAAAGCTTTCTTAAAAAGATTGTAACATTTATGTGAACACACTACTTTAGCCACTGAAGTCTAGCTAACTACATTTGTTCAACTTTGTCTCTTCAAAAACCAAGATAGTTGCAAATTGGAATAGACTTGTACCCAAGTAATAACAATTACCTACTCTAAAGCTGAATGTGAAAGTAAGAACAGGTGACATTTTAAGTAGAACTATGTCTACTTTACAGATTTCATTATTTAATTTTATACAGTTGAATGCAGTTACACTTAAAGATCCAACTGCATATAATATTACAGATGTACTAACTGATTAGCAATAACTACTACAAAAAAATAAGAAATGGAGATTTTCTTCATTTCTGTTGGCAAAAATACTCAAACTTAAATATTTAAATTGCTTAATTTCATTGGTTAATTTTAAAGTTTATAATAAATGTACACTATACAACCTTGTAAATAAAATATATGAGAATGGAAATTGTGCAATACTCATCTGGAGCCCAATGTTTTACACTCAAAATAGTGGTGGTAAACTACCTTTATCTTGTGTGTGATGTTTTTCAATGAAACTATAAAAACATTTCCCAAAATGTCACACATTGTTTGGGTGAAATTTGCACTTTCAGACTTTACTTTTAAAACAATATTTAAAAACTGTGTTTACAAAAGTACAGTTGAGTTTAAAAGATTCTAAAAACAAAACTTGTGAAATATGAGTATATTATGGATACGTGCCAGATAGAAAAAAAACAAAACTGTACATACGTAATGTTATTATTTTATGTTTGTAATTCTTCAACATCAAGGTATTATGTTTGCAATCTATTGACATCAAGGATGTGGAAATTTATAGAAAGACTATGTGACAGATGTATAAATAGTTGACCAGACATGCAAAACAGAGTAAGACTAAAGTCATGAGAAAAAACTTCAGCCTGAGAAAAGTTAGAAAATGTTATGTTAACCATTGTGGGAGTAAATGGCCTAACAGTTGATACGTTAGAAGGAGGTAACCATCTGAGAGAGATAAGAATTTTTCTTGTCAAAAGATGTTCTAAGCTGAGCCCACCTGTGTAGATCTTCGACAAAAGGAAGATGATTATTGGAAGTGCAAAATGAGATCAATGAAAGTTAAGAATACAACTTTGGTAACTCACACAACAGTGTGACTTATACAAGAATACTGTAAAAATAAAGAAAAATAGTTCAGCTTCTCAACTAAATTCTGAAACAATTGAATTGGACTAAGTGGAATTTTGATAAGAAAAAAACTGTGTAGAGTTTAAGATACTACTATGACCTCCATAGCGTGAAGATGTTTGAATACATACATTTAACTTATTTTGAATATATTTATAATTTTAAAAACAAGTGAAGTGTGTGCCTTTAGTTTATTGCTAAATTGATTGCCAACTAGTCACAAACACTTATTGTAAGAGGATCCTTGGCTCAACACACCCACATATTTATATTACTGTATTTACATCACTAAAAAGTAAGTTTATCACTTTTGATGAGCTATACCTAGAATTATATAGCGGTAAATGGCAGAAAAAGAAAGTGTGAATGAGAGTGGAAATAAGTAGACCCAGTAGTAGTAGAGTGAACAGTGTAGAGATTACAATCATGTGATATAACCATGTCAAATTTTATTCAATGGATAGAAAGATGAGAGTATCTTTGGTTAAAAGACTGAACTATGAGAATTGGTTAAACAACAACAAAAACTACAGAGAAGAGTAGTAACTGAGATGAGAAGAAACAGAGAAAGAGAGACTGCAAGTAGAGAGAATATAAGTGCAAATTAATAAAGTAAAAAAAAGAGGAAAACTAAAAATAGCAAGAATAACAGCACAAAATGAAACTGCAAAGTTCACCTAACTGAAGAAAAAAGAACTCAAGAATGACAATGGAGTCAAGACAAGTCAATCCAAGTTCACAAATTTGATGAATAGAAACATGACATGGATGCTTTCCTGGAGAGATATGAAAATCAGAATTGGGACAAAGACAACAGGGTAGTCCTGTCTCAGCCCACTTCTTAGAGAAAAAAGGCTTACAAGTATATGTGGGCATAATGTCAGATGTCATGGACCATGACAAATTAAAAGTGGCTTTACTGAAACAATATGAATTTATTAAAGGTTTTTGCCAGAAGTTCACACAAGTGAAACCTGAAACTGGAGAAATTATTTCATTTTGTGGAACACCTACAGTAATACTTCACGAGATAGACTGACATGACCAAATGTTACAATAATTTTTTGGGACTGGCAGACGTATTAATACAAGAACAATTCATTATCACATGCTCAGTTGACATGTCACTGTTCCTAAAGGAGAGGGCACTGAAAGCTATGGAGGAGAAGATCATGCTGGCAAAACAATATATGGAAGCCTATGGAGGCAAGTACAAAAATATGAAGTTACATTTAAAACCAGTGATAGCTGACCAGAAACAAGAGTTTACCCAAAGGTGATAGAAGGTTAACAAACAGAAGGGAGAAGAAATGTATTGTTTGTTTTAAAATGAGACACATTACAAAGAAAGCAAATCCATTTCCAGCAAGTGAACGCAAAAATCTGAACATAAAGCAACTGGAGCTATTTACAAAAATATTGCTGTGTATGTTAACTGATGGGACAGCAAGAGTTTCCTATAGGAAAAAGTAAAGGTGGATACTCCATATTACCTAAGAGATCTTGAGGCCATGTATATTAAGAAACAAATATATGATTGGAGAAAGATACAGTATAAAAATCTGAAGAAAGTGAAGAAGAAAGACCTTTCACCACAGAAACTTTGGGATAGTGTCTGAGAGGAAGCCAAGCAAAGACAAATAGGAAAGACTCGCAAAACATAAGACTGGAAAGAATCATTAAATTAGCCCTATCAAAAATTTTTTACTAGAAAACCCAAAGACAGTCAGGAACATTTTGATAAGACAAAGGTTAATGTTTCAAGGTCACACAGAAGGTTTTAGTTCTGTTATCTGAAGATGAGATATACAAGGATGTCAATATAAGTGAAGAACTGATTATCTGTTATCCATAGCCTGAAGTTTGTTATCCATAGCCAACAACAAACTCACCCAACAGTGAAAAGGACTTTTCACAGTACAACCATGGTCTACCATACCAATCCTGAAGAGGTACTTCAGGATTATCTGTTATCCATAACAGGATTATCTGTTATCCACAGCCAACAACAAACTCACCCAACAGTGAAAAGGACTTTTCACAGTACAACCATGGTCTACCATACCAATCCTGAAGAGGTACTTCAGGATTATCTGTTATCCATAGCCAGAAGTCTGTTATCCATAGCCAACAACAAACTCACCCAACAGTGAAAAGGACTTTTCACAGCACAACCATGGTCTACCATACCAATCCTGAAGAGGTACTTCAAGAGAAGACCTTATGAGTGCGTCTACTTATATACGTATGGATATGGCAGGTGTGGCTGTCACAGAAGCAGAATATAAAGACGATGACTTTATTATACAAACTTAGGACCTACTAGACCTAAGAGCAATGGGTGAAGATGAGATATACAAGGATGTCAATATAAGTGAAGAACTGATTGGCAAGATGATGAAAGAGGAACAAACTCTACTTTCTCAGTATACAGATAGACTAGGAAAGAGACCCCAGACAATATGAGATCAAAATGAAGAAAAGAATTCCTTGTCCAAGGTAAGGTTTTCTGTGAGAAAAGACTGACAAATGAATTGGAAATGTTGGTGTATATGAACTGAAAACAGTCTTTGTGAAAAAACAAAGCAAATATTTCTCTTGAAGATGGGCTTATTGTCAGATATGACTTTTTAGTGTAGGTAGTGTTATTAATTACTTTGTGTTTGCAATCCATTGATGTCAAGATGTATAAATATATATGATCAGAAACAGAAAGTAAAAGTTACATGCAAGATAATTTTATTTTAGGGCTAGTAGAAGAATCACTGATTTTTCCTTTCTGTTCCTGGTGTAGTTATTTATCTATAATCTTTACTTGGTTTAAATTAGTAGTGCTTGTTTATTTTATAGGATGAAAGTTCAACAACTAAGAATAAAATATCAAGCCTCCAGTTTCTGATTATTTTTGAAATATCAAAAGATCTGCATGTGTGTGAGAAAGTCAAAAATTGAGAGAACGAATGAATTAGTAAAACTTCATAAATTTTAATATGTTGAAAAATATCATCATCAACAACATTAATATCATTTTGACAAGTTTTGAAAAAGTCTTATTACGTTTAAATTTCATCCAATATCACATTCAACCTTGACAGTGACCCCTTAGACAGGAAGTAACAATTTAAAAGAACCAGCTGCTAATAAAAAGTTTCCAAATTATGGGAATTATGAATTATAAGATTGTAACAAGAAAAACACTCAGAACCACCAGCAATCCAAGATTACTGATTCTACAGAGTCAAAGAAAGAATAAAATTATTCTGACATTACTGGTTGACAAAGGAGATTGTACAATGAATGTGAACAGGAAATAATATGCCATTGAAGTTTTACCCAAACTAGTTTGCATGCATTCAAAATCTGACACTGAAGAAGAACTCAGAACTAAAACTTCTTTTAGCACTTCTGAAAGCAAAAATTACAATTAATCAATATTACTGGTTATCTTCCAATTGTGCATTTTCATGCACTACCCAAACTCCATAAACAAAATACATCTTTAAAACCAATTAATTGTCATACTGCCTTGAGGCTTTATGCACTCGGGTGCATGGTTTAGAAAACCTATTTTTTATCTAACTGTTGGATGTCTAGTAGCAATTCATATAGCTTTAAAATATTTATTTTAAAACACAAAAAATATATATAATCAGACACTAAAATATTCCACACATCCTTAATCCAAATACATCTAGTACCTCTTATTGTAAAATATCTGCTTTGACTGTTGAAAGAAAACTAAGAACTGTCTGATTCATGTACTATAGAACATGCTCTTTCTATTGATTTTATGTTCAGTAGCAATATGAAACAGAATTATGGACATTTTTCAAAAGTCAGAGGATACAGATGAGGTATGTCAATGTGGGTTGAATAAATATAGTGATATCTTAGTAAAATAAGAGATTGAAATTTGTTATGTGGCTTCTCAATATCTAAGGCATGCATGTCTAAATGGTTGAAAAATCTGAAGCTCTTATATGGAAATAGAAAACAAAGCTATAAACAAGAAATGAAAGTGCGACCTCATCCTGTAACGCAGAGGTGAGGACTGAGAATTTATTGAAATATTTCCTTTTGAAATTAAGGAATTGAACTTTGTATAATAAAAACTTGAATTATAAACATGTTATCAAGTTTACTGAACACACTGATAATAAAGAGTTTAATTAAAATACATCAGAAGAGAATATAAAAATCAGGCCACAACATGCACACTTTAACCCACCTGTATCCAGTGCATTAATTAAAAATAGAGCTGTCAAATGAATCCTTATTTGATACAATCTATCAGAGAAATCAAAGAAATGACTGTACACAGTCTTTTCTAAACCTAAGGAAAGTAATTTTTCAAATACTCTTTCGTCTTTAGTGTTTTGTTTGGTTTTTTGCAACCCTTTTAGTTTAAAATATATGAGATGTGTGTGCTCAAGCCCATAGAATCCCACATCTATAGTACCTTATTTTTTATTTATTTTTTTCATTTTTTTATGTTTATCTTTTAACTCGAGAGAGCAGTTACTGTCCCACAAATGTCTGCAGGCAGTGAAAGGTGAAAAAGATGTGGAACATTGTGGGCTTAAGCACCCACATCTCATTCTCCTAGTTTCTAATTTTCTTATGCGAGACTAGTGTATTGGAGGTGAAGACTGATAGATGGTGTATCCCCACTGCAATGTGGGTCCTACTTCTTCAGTCACCTCCAAAACCTAGGATACATTTTATAATCCCACATTGTATCTTGTACTCTAGTATCTTTTTTAAAATATGCAGCGTATTTTGTTTAATTTTAATGTGTTTTGTTTATGGCTTAAATATTTATGGTTATAATATACATATATATAAACCTATGCTTCTTTCATCAAAACCTTGAAAATTCATCAAATTACACAGATTTATTCCATGTTGTAAGTCTAAATTGGTGGTTACAACTACTTGATAAATAACTGTAAATAATTTCCTGCTAACAAAGACAGTTCCCTTAGATATATATAAACATTACGCAAACTTTGTTAGAAAGCTGAATTGTAATTAGCTTCAATAGCTTTATGAAATGAAAAAAACATATTAAAAGATAGTAAAAACATGTCAAAAGAGAGATGTGGCTGCTCCCAAGGTTTAAAATTGATTTTTTTGATGACAGATTATTTAAACATGTTTTGACAGATGTTTTAACAACATTTCTAACAATTACACAAAGTTACTGTTTTGCATTAGCTATTTAATATGTTTTGTACCACACGTTTTAGCTCTATGAAAAATAGACTACATATTTTTGGTTTCAGCAAACCCAACATTCAAATACATGTGCTTTCTAAAACTGAAAATAAAACTGCTTCCATTTCCTGTAACAATTCATTTATAAAAACTTTCTTCTCCTATATTACAAATTTTTAGGCACCTTTACAAAATTACTTCCATGATATTTATTTTAAAAAAAGTTAATATGTATACACTTTGAGCTTGAAGACTTTAATGAACTGCAACTGTCTATTGAAAGAAAATTACAAAATCTAAACCAATATCTTCTTTTCTTTCAACAGGCAGTTACAGTCCACTAATGTTCTCAAACCTACTCTATCTATTTTGCCTCAAGTTCCACTGTATACATTCTACTTCTTCTCCTACTTAGTAAAAGAAAAACAACCTTTTTGCAAAAACATATTCATATATGTACACAATAAAAGCTTCTTTCTTGTAGCATTACAAAACTACACCAAAATGTCACCAAATAATATGACCTTCATGTATGTGCATTTCCTAAGAGCAGAGCCATATTGGGCTATCTGCTGAGCTCACAGAGAACCTAGCCTCTGATTTTAATGTTGTAAATCCACAGACTTTCCACTGTACTAGCGAGGGTCAATATGCCCTTCATATCACAAATATATATCATTTCTCTCTCTCTCTCTTCCACACACACACACAAATACATATATATAATATATGAAATATTTTGAAACTGAAACATAAGATGGTAGATTAAGTTTGTTTTTTCAAATTGAGATGGAATTTAGTTCAACTTAATTCTACTTATTCCCCATCTTTCAAACACAGGAAAGTTTCAACTAAGATCAATTTTGTGCATTCTATTCATATTCTACAGTTGTTTGCACTTAAATATCTTACCTCTTGCAGAAATTGTGGTGCTATTTTCTTTTCCATCTTCAATGTTTAATTTTATTTGTTGCTGCTGTTCCTATAAAACATTTTCATTCACAAAGTTATCAAAACAATTTCTAGATGTCTAAAAATTAATTACATGGTATAAGTAACACAAAATCCAATTTAAAATAAACTTTATTTTACACACTAAGTTAAATTACTTCATTTTTAAGCATAGTAGATTACCAGTGATAACTAAAAACCATAAATCTTAACTGCCAGCAACGTAAAACAAGAAATTAAATTTCAATCATCCAATTCTTAACTTGTCACTCCTCAGTAACAGCCATAATAATAGTAAATAGCAAACAACTGTAAAATGTTTGCTGACAAATTATTATCCTTACTGCAATGTTGTTTCGTTAAATACAATATTTGTACAATAATACAAAATGTAATCAGATACTGAAATGCACAAGTACATTCGTATTTAGGCCATACTTTATAGAATCTTAACTAATGTTAGGCACACAATATCTTAACCTCTCATTTCTTGATAATAGCAACAATAATAAATAGCAAACACCTGCAATAGATGTTATACATTTATTTTAACATTTATATTTGTTTCAGCTTAATGCATGTAACATATTGTCAAATGTGTATTGTGCAAGTCCCACCTGACACTGAAATACATCAGCTAGATGAGGATTAAACTGTACTATACTTAATACAATCTATAAATATACTTACAATGTTAATCCATAATTTAACATCAAACCTTTTCATAAACATCAAGCTTTTAATGTTAATATACTAAATTGTTAATGAAGAATATTTACATTCAACTTGTTTATTGTTTCTTCATTCAGAGAGCAGTCATAGTGACTTGTTCATTGAGCTTTCCTGCTCTCTAGTGCAGACAGACAATTACCGATTTTTTGGGTAAAAGTCTTACTATCCATGTTTATAAGGCATTCTTTACAGCAGAATTATAGTTATGACATTTAAGTGTCTGTGATTAAAGTTATTTTGTATTATTCTTAAAATCCTGTATTTAAAGTAGTACTGTTGCAATACAGACACTAATCTGATAACAAATATGTTATTGGTCTTTGCTAGTCTATTATAACAATACTCAGCTTTGTTTTTCATGGTTATGCACGTGAACCTTACAATCTAAATATGCATGATTACACATTATTTCCATAACAAATAGATAAAGTATTATTTTATAGGTCATCACATAATTATTGTCTAAGATCTTTTAAAAATATTATAGGCTTTGTAGAACCATTAAATATGCATCCTTCAATTTTTATCCCATGATATTACCAAATGAATACCACCTGGTACAGCACCACTTTGGAACATTACTTTTCACAATTAGTTACAAACCTATTTAAAAAATCTTAATTCAGCACCCTGATGCATGGGTTTTGTTTCATAAAATATTTTAATATAAAAAGTGCAAAATAAACACACACACACACACACACACATATAAATATATATACACCAGTGAAGTAATAATTGATAGAAATTATGAAAATGCTTATGAAGGGTTTTAGGGTTTTTTTCTGAAACCATAAGATCAAATTATATTTCCTGTTCTACAAATCATACATTTGAATTTGAAGAAACAAAGTGAAAATTATCAAAAATTTGTAATGTGCCATTAGTTATATTAAATAATATATACTTACTGTGTTTTATGTTTCATTATGATTACCTTTACCAATTCCCCAAAATATACTTTTTCACTTTTAACAGTTTCATTTTCCTAATTCTGGTTACCCTCTGAATTCATATACATTGACTGTGCTTCATTGTGTTCTCAGTCATTTCAATTCTGTATCTCAACAGTATAATCTTTATTTTACATGTTTTTAGTCAGAAATATGTCAATTGATTTGTAGTGTACAAATTTATTATTTTAGCAAAAATTAAATCACATTTCATACTGTAAATACATAGTGTTACTGATAAAAATAAATGCCTATTTCAAAGCAATTATCTTCATCTCAATATTAAACACAATATAAACATGACTCAAAAAAAGGTATGGTGGTATAAGTTTGCAAGACTCAAAGCATATTTTCTCTTACCTTTTTATAAAAATGTCTGTAATGTTACTAGTTAGTTTGACATATCTTTAAGTTGTGTAATAAAACATCTAAAATTCAGTAAATTAATGTCAATTAATACATTAATTAAAAAAATTGAATTTCATCTTTCAAAGTTATAATGCTTATACCTACCATTTTTTCTCTTGCAGCTTGGTCCAAGTTATGAATGCCAATCAATAAGCTATAATCCATTATCTTAAAGCTCTCTAAAACCTACATTAGAAAAAGTTATGAAAAATTTGAGTTTTGAAAATAGCAACAAAAAATCACATATCAAAATTATATTATTTTAATTTGTAATAAACAGAATAAAAACAACATTTAACACCATTCTAGAAAGGAGGAATTCCATTGGTTTTAACTAGTTCACTGAAATTCAATTCTGTACAGAAAAAACAAGCATATTAAACATTGTATAATTAAAAATTTTAATTTAGGTATAATACCATGCTGTTCAGAGTTCTTTTTTTTTGGTTGCTTAAAGCACAGCAACCAGTGAATGACAACAGTTATTACTCTTAACCCTATTACATGCAAAGCAGCTATCCAGTGTCAAATGCACACATGCATGCATACCAAATTTTAAAATTTAAGTAGAAATAGTACTTTCAACTATTTTAACAGTTATTATCTCCACAACCAAAGGTTGATGGAGGTTATGTTTTCACCCTTGTGTGTGTGTGAGAGAGAGAGAGCAAAATTTTTCAAAAATGGCTAAATGGATTTTGACAGAAATTGGTATACATTTGAACTATGATAAAACTTCAAAGTGATCAGTTTTTGGAAGGTCAAGATCTCAGCAAGGTCATTAAAATCCTTATCTTTTAACATAGGGACCAATTTTTCTATTATTTTTGCTATATAACCCAGTTAAAAACAATCAGATTTTGATGAAACATGGTAGACATATGTAGAATATTGTTCTTCATTCTCCTGCCAAAAATTATCCACCTACATCTTTAAGAACAGAGAAAAATATATTTTATTTTGCAAGGGTCAAACATGATGAAAATATATGCTCTACAGAGTAAGTACCCCCTCTAGTTTCACTTGAAATTACTTAAGAATTAATATCTAGAAACTTTGCAAAATTTATGTAATATAATTTGCAAAAACAAATTTAAAAACTATTTGAATTTTGATCTCTGTCCAGGAGGTATTATCTGTAAACACCATTATAGATTTATTTAGAATATCTCTACCCATTCTAAGGTATACACTCAAACATTATTCATATCCAATTTGCTTTTTCTCATGTGAATTGTATTGCTAGTGATTTTACTTCAAAAACCTAGATGGCAAATATCTTATGATGTGAAAAGTAGGTTGGACATAAATAAAAAACCTTAACCTTTATAATGGACAGAACCAGAGATGAAAATGACTGGATAGAAAATATTCCTGCCCATCTATATCAACATAGGTAAATAATTAAACAATTTGTAGTTTCTGACAAAGTTTTCATAGTGGAGAATAAAGTAAGTTTATTAAACTTAGGAGCACGTCACAAACCTAGTATTTTTTTTCCTTTTTAGTTTTTTTTCATATTTTTGTTTCTGATAACTTTATTGTTTCATCCTATACCTTCATGAAATGTAGAAGATGTTTTTAGGTAAGAATAATAATGGTTAATGAGCATGATAAGCTACAAGTTCTGGAGAAAGTATGGTGAATATAGAGCTATCTATCCCAATTTAGAAGTTATAGACTAGAGGTAAGGTAGCTGGTCAATACCACCCATAGCCAGTCCTTGCAATTTTCTTTTATGAACAAAAAATGGAATTGACCATCATATAATGATTCCACAACAAAAAGAGCACATTCAAATTCGTAGTCCATAAACTCCAAAAAGAGTGCCCTAACCATTGGGGTATATGCCAGGTCCCTTTCCAAAGAGAAGCTCTTCAATTAACAGAAATGTTTTTTTGTGTGTGTACAAATCACTACTGAAAACAAATGATAATCAGAGAGAAATTAAGATTAACAAACATATTGTTGAAAAAATATTGTCTACATTAGTGTAGGTTTACAATACAAGTGAAAGTTGTGTTTCTACTGCTCAATTCTTATTACTGTTCAGTGTTTTATGCTATTTTTACACTTACATAACTGTTTCATTAGGTAAAGATAAGATGCATAAATAAATGAAGACAGAAAAACAAGTTAGAACTCATTAAATATATAAAATGGAAGTTTCTAATCAATAAATATATTCTTTTTTATTTTTCAACATATTCTCATCTGTTCACAAAAGAAAATGAGTATGCTGTTATTAGAATATAATCATAATAAAAACAAATCTATTGGATACATTTACAAGATTTTAAACAAACAATAAATATGAAGAAAGAATTTAAGTATTTTATAAACAGCTTTTTATAATAAACTTCATGAAAATTCACAATCTAAAATATTACACAAATACTAAACCCAATTATACAGCTTTTAAACCACAAATTGGACATTTTCACACAACTAGGTTAAACATCTTAAACATGAGAACAAAACAAATGAAGTGGATCATGATATCACACTATTGGTCTAGAAACAGGTGAAGGATAAACACTTTGATAATTGCATGTTATGACTACTGTAAAGCATGAGCTGACAAAAAGAATTCACTAAGTATACTAGCTGTTTGTTCTAAAACATCTTTGCATAAGAACTGTCTGCACATAATCATTTCTAGTTTTGAACTAACAGACTAGAGGGAAAGCATTTGGTCAACAGTACCCACCATAAACACTTGGGCTACTCTAGTCTATATCATGTCCAACCCCTAAAATTATTTTACAAATACTTTTTTTTTTATATACACTATTTATAAATAATTCATTTTGATATAACTCCTGCTGATTATGATAAATTAAAGGCTTCAATTACCTTATGTTATTCTTGGTCGACTCTTTCATAAATATTATAAAAAATCAAACAAGTTGATTAAATACACCAATATTCAACTTGTGTGTACATTTTTATATTGAACAAAATCTATAAACAGTTTGGTATAATTAAACTGACCAGAGATCACTTTTTGCCAATTATAACTACATTAAAAAAACTGCAGAAATAGCTTTACTGTTCATTTTGTCTCTGCAGAATTCTAAGTTACAAAATATTATCAAAAGGACAAGATTATTTTTATAGCCAATAATATAATATTCATTACCTGAATAATACTTAATCTTATAGGCATTACATTTTTATGTACAACAATGGATTTAGTTTTGTGTTCAAATATGTTTTACAGCTAATAAACTAATGCATGTAACTATACCCTTTCAGATACTAAACAAAAAATGAGCAGGATTTAAACAATTAAAAGAAAAAGAAGAGATTATAAAACTAACTTTAAATGAACAACCACAAATTCCACAGTTTCACTGAGAAAGAGATACTCTTATGGCATAGACTCACAATATTAGCAAGGTGGAGCATGTTTTCTTATAGCAAAGACACATCAAGTTATTTGCTAAGTCCACTGAGCAAGTTAGAAGAATCCATACGTATAACAATGTTTGGGTTACAGAAATATATAATATAAAGCTTTATAAATAGATGTAGTATGATCTTGAGTAAAGTTCATATTTCTCCAGTGTTTGTTATATTCAGTATAATAAAAGAATACATGCAATAAGATATGATAACAAACACAATCCACCTTTGAATGTCCTTTACAGATACATAGATAATTTTTGGATTGGAAATATAAGGAAGCATTAGAACAATAATACAATATTAAAATAAGTACAAAATTAAAAACATTCTTGATGATGAGAAACATACTTGAAATAAAAATGCATCTCAGAACAGCTGGTATGGGTATTAACACTTTTATTAATAAAGCAGAGAACAATGTTTTGACCATCCTAGGTTAATCTGAAAATGACCTATGAAAGTTGAAGCATTGTTCTCTGCTTTATTAATAAAAGTGTTAATACCCATATCAGCCATTCCAAGATACACAATTAAAAAAATTTTACTTAAAGTCAATATATGACCATTAAAACATTAACTACACGTTTTGATGCTGCAACATCATATTTAGGAGCGAGTTTCAAGACACAGCTATGTCTCATTTATAGTTTTTTTATTAAACAGATCCTATGAATAGTAAAGGTTTGCAATTCCTACGTTTTAAAGATCGTCCCACATCATTGCATAAATACTCACCAAATCTTCACATTTCTATTTAATAATACATATTTTTTAAAATTTATTTCCAAGAATTATCAAATATTATTAGCTCTAATATCTGTTGGTTGAGCTAATATAGTATTTTCCCACAATATTGTAAGTTATGTCTTGTACATGTTCTGCTATGGCCAAATTTTCAATTTCATTTTTATTCTTTCATATCCTTTATGCTCCATTACATATTCATATACAAGCCACACAAGTATTTGAAACTAAAACCATCAATGATACAAAATTTAAACCTGATATTTAGATATGTAGATGATGCATTCTTTGTATATAGTAATTCTTGAGATATAGTAATAAGGCATTAACTGAGTTTGTGTTTATTTGAATAGTATAGAGCCATCTTTACAATTTACAAGGTAATTTAGAAACATTTATTCTTCAAAAACCCTTTTCTGTCCTCAAGCATTCACACCAATAACTATATCATACTAAGTCACGATAAATATGAGTTTTACCCTTAAATTTAAAAGAACTTTGAAAACATGTACAAATCACGAAGACTTAAAAAATGAGTTATTAATGAAATTTATAGTAATTAAAAGAGGATTTAACCCAAATATTTTAAAAAGAGCTGTCAAGAAATTTACTAATCTAAGTATCACTTTAAAACCCAGTTATAAGAAAAATTAAAAAGGATCTTAAATTTATTTAAAGTATTTAGAAAACAACAAATATTCTATCCTATATTTAAGCCAATTAATAAAATAATGCAAAATGTAGGTAATATGAAAGACAATATACAGTTAATGGAAGAACAGGAATCTATAAAACTGAATACAAGAATCCATGGAAATACTTAAATATAAAAAAAAGATAATTTATTATTAAATACAGATGAAAGTCAGAAATATTTATCAAAAAACACCAGCTGACCTTCTTTCTATACAATGTTCACACGAGAATTATAATCCTGTACATAGATCATATGATCTATTTAACTGAAAAAAAGCCATGATTATTTCTTGCAAGTCACTCTGATGATGATGCTGCAATGTTGAAACATATAGAATCAACACTTTAGTGGTCATATACTGACTTCACTTAAAAAAAAGTTTTTAACTGTGTATCTATTTTAATGCTGTGTATTATCCAACTATCCAAAAATTATACACAAGTGCTCAGAAATAAGGAAGCACTATTTATTTCAAAATACCAGCCAGTAATTAACAGACTGTTAATGAGTATTATGATTTAATCATGTTATATTTACTATCATTTTTATATTAAAGGTATCTATAATGCTGTTAATTCTGCTACACCTATAATATTCCCTTAAATTGGTAAATTGCAACTTTACAAAAACTTGTGGTTATATACCTGTTTTTAATGCATCATTTTATATACAGTTAATAGTTCTAATAATTTTGTCTCTCAATGTATCTACACCTGTATTACCACTGTAATAAGTTAGAATTCATTATCTCATTCTCTTATATTGTCTGGAACAAGTTCTATGTTTATATTCTTTAAGCCTAACACTTATAGTAGTAGGATGCTCCACCCACATATCATAAACAAAACACTGACAGTAGAAATAAATACATCTTTCTAGAGTTTGTGGTTGTTCAATTAAAGGTAATTAAGTCTAAATTACCCGAGCATACATTTATTGCCCTAATTTATTAAACTAAAAAAAACAGTTTGAGTCTAGCAACTCAAACATCATAACAAAGGGGTATTTTAGATAGATAGCAATAAAAATCCAATGTACTTAGTGTTAGCATCACATTATTTCTCCAAGTGTCTGTGTTATAAAATCTAAAACGTAATAACATGCCATCAAAATGTGTACACATTATAAACACTTATCCTAACACATAATGGCTATCCAGAAAAAAAAAAAGTTGCTTCACTTTCATAGGTAGCATTAAAATAGTAAAGTTTTATATTGCAGGTCACACACTAATATTTTTTACCTTCTCATACCCACATTAAACCAGTCTTTCAAAAGAATACTTATAAGGTGCTTAGTTAGAACTGTTTAATTTTCTTTCAGCTTTTCTAATTTTGTTGTCTTAGAAGAAACAGAAAATTTGAATAGCTCTTCCATAAATTTCTGAGAGATTACCAATCTAATAATGTATGGTAGTTATATGTTTGGTATTCTCACAATGATTTGTCAAATCTATATTTCTCATTTTGAGAAAATCTATAAAAAGCTTGAAATCTACAAGAAATCTCCATCATCTGAAATAATACTTTCACAGTCATGCAAATGTCATATGTAATATATATTTACATTGTAATAATATTTTTCTTTCATTTATTCTCTCGCTAGGTGGTTAGGATGCTTGACTCTCAATCTGAGGCTTACAGGTGCATACAATTTTTATTACATGTAAGCAAAAGGGTCAAATGTATTAAAATGAAATTGTTTTATACAATACAATGTCTAGAAAATCACAACAGCAGATGTTTCAAGTTCCAACAAAAATATTTCCCAATGTGGCTGACTGAACCAGGTCTTCATAAGTATGTTGCACAAAACCAGCTGGTCTGTCTTTCACAGGTAGTAAATGAGTAGTAATCACCAAACCTATGTAATATATATGGACATCTAGTAATGTGCCACATCACATTTTGTTGAATATCCAAAATCTCAGTTTTGCAAGAATAATTTGTGTTCAGCAAGATCAGATAGATTTACTGCACATTTACCAATTATTACTTTCAGTAATTGTTTAATCATCCACACACAATTATTCACTTCAAAAGTTAAGAGATGCATACATACTGCTGTGTTGGGATCTGATAAAACTATTTTTTGTTTTACAAATACTGTCTGGCTGTTTCTGTGTGTGTGTGTGTGTGTGTGTGTGTGTGTTTATACTGATATATTAGTAAAACATGTCAGAATCTGCTAAACATTGTGGCCTTTTATTCAATCCACATTCTTATCTAACCACAGAAAATTGGACATCTTACCACTAGCTTTGTAAAAGTTTTTTGAAAGCTAAAAACCATCTCTGACAACATTGGTATTGCAATTACTCACTCAACCTTCAAAAGTATTAATTAATCATTCCTATTCATACATTCATACAGAATGACTTTATAACTACTATAAAATTTGAATTAATCATTCAACGCTCATGATCTTGCACTTATTAACAAAATACTCAGAACTCAATAGATTGCTGATGTGACAAACAAAGTATTAGAAAATTACACAACAGACCTATTCGACCTCAAATAAAAACATTTAAAACATGCTTATTGCAGATGCATTTTTTTAAATACAGAACTACAAAATTTTTAATAGCATAAAATGATAAACAATACTATTAAAACTGCTTTTTAAAAATCATTTTGATATCACAGCTTTACATTAAAATTATGGTGCAGAAATCTTGCAGTAGTTTTTTTGTCAAATTTAAACACACACCTAGAAATTAACGTGTCCATAAGAGCTACCTTTAGACTTTTCACCAATACATGTATTTGTTTTTAGCACATTTCTTCTGCTCTTCCACATATTCAAACAAAATAGGCAGAGTCATCTATTTCCCCAAATATTATTGTGCTAGTAGAATATGTGAAAATTCAACAAAATATATAGGGTTGTGTTATTTCAAGCCATGAACTAAAACCAAGGAATACCAAATTCATGTTGGAAAAGTTGTTCATAAAAATTCTCATAAACAATATTTTCACCTTCATCGACAAACTTGTAACTGTATGACCATATCCTCAATAAGGCAAAGTAGAGATGAGTGAGAATAAATTGACTCAGATGGGAAAATATCCCTTCTTCCCAAATTATACCATTTGTATTAAATAGGTAATTAATCCAATCTAGGGTATCTGCAATAAATGAATAAAGTTAAGACTTGTATTTTCTGGTTTTTGAAATGTACTTGAATTCTGATCATAGCTCATTTAAATAAAGATTTTATTGTCAGTAATGACCCAAGTATTTGTTTGTGCATGCCCAATTTTTAAGTTCCTGCTAGTTTTAGCTCTTCTAAACTTTGAATACAACTAAAAATGTAGATAAAATAAATATTTCATAAACTTAGTAACATAAAAGTTTAATAATTCAATTAAAATTCATTGATAAGAGTTTTATTAGAAAATGTCTCAACTGCAGTAAAGTACAACAAACAGTCTAATGACTATTTAAAATTCTATTTATCACTATTCTTACTGGACAATTGGATTGATAAGTAAAGAATTACATAATTTTATTGTTAGTCTTAACATAATGTAATATTATACATACTAATTAACAATTACCTGTTATTACTTACCCTACAATCCCTTTGGATAGTTTTAATTAATGCACTAAATGTTTCAGCTTCTAGTAATATCCCTTCAGGATGATGTTCCATAAAATCTAAATCTTTGAAAGTGGGAGATGCTTTATTTCGCTCATACTTGTTGGCTTTTCTTTTGTACGTAGAACCTTTTAAGTCATACTTCTGATGCATTTTAATTGATGAAGGAAGCAAGTTGTTCATCACTACCATTCTTACATTCTTTCCACCACACTACAATTAAAAAAGTAAAAATTTTCAATCTCTGTAGTTTGTGCATGTGTAAATAAAATCAGAATATGATCTACTATTGGTGAAAATCATAAAAAGAAAAACTTTCTGGCAAAAAATTAAGCAAAAAAAAGTCTTAAAAATACATAATGTTAATAATGATGCTTTTATAAAATTCAAATCCTTGCTGAATGTTCTTTACCTTACCATCACATTGCTAGCATAATTGCAGCTCAGGATTATACTCAGCTACTTTTGGAAACTCACAATTCCATGGCCATTGAGATTGCTCTTGATGGTTTAGTTAATCAAATGAAACTTGAGAAACTCACTGCAATTTAGTTTTTAGCACAAAAGGGTTAGCTAAAGATAAAATTTTTGGGAATATGAAACTACAATACAGGAATGTTATGGGCCTGTTAGATTCACTTAAAAATTGTTGTTAGATGTGCAAATGGGAATACAGCTGTGTCAGGAGCTTATTTTTTAACATTTAAACTGAAAATGAAAATATCAAAAATCAAAGTGTTTTGTAGATCAGATTGCAAAATGGATGTGAACATGGTTTAATAACATTGTGGAAAGTTGTAAATCAGTCAAACTTGCCTTTTAAAGACTTAAGGGACATTATAGTTAAGGTGGAAATCATTATTATTTATTCAACAAGGCTTCCTCCACTTTCCTTTCCATTGGTACATGGACAACCAAGCTTAAAAGACTGCAGACAATCCAAATATGGGTCACACTAAGCACAACATTGTTAGGTTTCTAACTTTAGGAAGGTTGTTTTGTTAAATCAGTCATGTTTGCTTTATGCAATGTCAAAGAAAGTTAACATCTTCCTAAACTGAAAATACATTTCCAATAAAACTTACCTCTCTTTGCTAATCAAACTCATTGAGAACACCTGATCCAGTCTTTTATATCACACTCAAATGCTTTAGAAATATTCCAATTTGCAAATTTCTCTGCCAACTTCAAAGTCCCATCTATTTTGCGACTGTATACTAGTACCTCATACCAATAATGTAATCACTTTTTTGAGGGCTTTTAGAGGGGAGGAAAGGTAGGAAAGTATCAGCAGATGTAAGTATTATTAGAAAAGAGACTGACAAAACAAAGAATATAAAACTAAGGGCTAAAAAGGAGAATTAGTCAATGCATGTGAAACTGTAAAATGACAATTTGGTAATTGAAAAGGTCATTTGAGCTGAATAATATAAAAAAAAATTGAATAAAACCAATAGAACTGGGAATTCAAAAACCTACTGATATTTAGAATGCATAAAAATAGTGGATAAGGCTGCCTTATATAAAACCACTGTAGAGAAAGCAAGCCCCTTCTTAAATACCCAAGAATGTGTGCCTTCTTGAAGAGAAATCTGAGATACAACTGTGAAGTTATTGCATGATAATTTTTCTTTTCAAAAGACAGACCTTAAAAAATAACCTGCTGTACAACAAGAAATTTGAGAACATTAATATGAAGGGTAGATTCATCTTCTGTTAAAGTATGCTAAAACTTCTGACCTTGGAGATAAGCTCACCAGCCCTAAAGAGATGTATGAACAGATAGATCTTGGGACATGATGATGGAATGATTACGCCAATTGTAGTGTTGCTCTGATTCAACCACTATTTGCAAATGGCAATGTTGCTCTTCAGTAATGAGACAGGATGACCCAAAGGATTGGAATGCACGATCCACTGAGGGACAAGGCATAGCTACTCCATCACAGAACTGAGAAGTGAACCTCCCAGTAGGAACAACAGAGGGAAAATGAGAGAAACACAAGTAGTCACTTGCCACCCTTTCTGCTGACAAGGAAAGTGTAGTGTCACTTTCAATAGAAGAGATCTCCTAAACCTCACAAACTCTATTAACCAACTGAAGAAAAGGGTCTGGAGGTAGCTGCTCAAAATGATCCTGTTTAGACTAACCTGGTAAAAGGAGATGGAAAAAGCAAGTCTAAATCCTTAGAAACACCTGACATAGAACACCCCTTCCCCGAGAGACACCCTCGGGCTGCATATATGCCTCCATCTCACTACAAATCATATTGCAAACAGTCTTAAATGAAAGTGGCCCCTACACTGATAACAGAGGTGGAAGAGAAGAGGCCTGGTTGACCTCTGTGTAGTAAAAACATTAACTCATGAATTTATACCCATTCATTATGGAGAGCCAGCAAGTCCTTCTAGTTTCTTCTGAATGAAAAAGGGAGACATTTGCACTAAAGGTTTGTCTCAAAGAGAATGCAATATAAGAAAATGAGGAACATGTGTTATAGATGTTGAAGATTGCTGCTCAGAACCTTCAAGATGTGGTTGTTTACCTATGGACTATTTTTTTCACTACTTAAATTTTTATCGGGAGGATTCATAATAAAAAAGAAATATTTTGGTGTCCACTGACCCCACCCACCATGGAGCCCTATGAGGGGATGCACTACAATGTCAAACAAGGACACTGCAGCAACATCAGGGTTTTGTGAGCACTATACCCAAACAACAGCATCAGACACAATGCCCACAACACCTGTTGAAAACATTGAACACTGGTACTTTGTTGATCCTAGCCTATGTGGACCAGCTGACTGACCCAAGGGGGCCACCCCAAGGCCACCTGTCAACAGGAATTCAAGGCCAAAGTGGTGTGTTAGGGTTGGACTCCTCAACCACCAGGATCCTCTCCTCCTCTTCACTGGTTGCCATGCACGGCAAACACATGGGTGGATGTTTAGTTCCCAGGGGAGGTAAACTGAAAGAACAGAACCTTCCCTAGGAGGTCCCTCACCGTGTATAGGAATCCACACCAAGGGGGGAATGACCAGAAAGGAGAGAGATTTCTCGCCATTTAAAATTTAATTCCTTCAACAAGCAAGAACAATTCAGATAGTATTTTCTAACAGAGCTGGTCAGCAGATATTTCACAGTTAAATCATTTTGTATTATATTAGATTCTGTTAGCCACATTTCCAGAAATGGCTATTCCTTTTTGGGCAAATACCTTTCTCTCTTTTTTTTTTTGCAGCTTTTTCTGGCCTTGCCACTCTCGCACTTGCTCTAAATGTTTTTCCAGCAGGGTAAAGTGTACAACAGCTTGAAAATAGTTACAACTAACTAATATGTTGCAAAAATAAATTTAACTCTTAAATTAAGGTTTCTTTTATATCCCCCACTCTTAAAAAAAACTTGTGCATCTTTTATCCATTAAAATGCTGATTTAAAAATAAGCAATATTTTGCTGAAAATAATGTTACTGTGTGACACTTTAGGATGTATCTGTATCACTGCATAATAAATGTTCATTATTTATAAATTATGCTTTTCAATAACATTCAACATAGGGGTACTGATTAAGATAACAAAGAAAATCAAACTAATTTACCTGATAACAGTAGAGTCCAAAAAACTTAGGCAAGAGTGTTCTTGGATTTTGGTTCAGATTCTATTATAAAAAGAAATTTAGGCCATAAGATATACCAAAAAATACAAATACATACATTTTACTACTCATAATTTTCCACAAATTCACAGCATTACTTTAGAAACAGCACAACTATATTCACTATATAACAAATTTGTTATTTAAAATGTGAGCTCACTTTAATAATGGATTTCTTTAAAATCAATTTTCATAAACATACAACAATTTTTGAAATTTTGGAAGATAAAATTTTCAGTGTTATTTATTATAAAGCTCAATTCTGACTGGAGCTGTCTTAAAATGCTATTCTTGTATAACAGCACCAATATAAAATAGGAATACATACCTAGAAACTTTAGCCCTTAACTGAAACAGCAACATTTGTTTTCTGTTTTTTGTAATTTTCTTTATTATAATATTGGGGTTTATGGTTACTTAGTATTTTCCTTTGTTTGGTGATATCATATTCATTCATATTTAAAAAGTACTAATGTCTTGCACAATATTTTTAGGGCTAGCTGCTCTAAGTTATGAAATTCATTCATCTGAATGTGTATACATATACCACACACTTTACAGGCATCCAGCATTTAAAACACATTTAGGACAAATCTCAGAACTTGCTAGTATTCAGTGCTTTTATATTTCTGCACATGTGAAAAGTTTTTTTTCTCAAAGTTTATCAAGGCTGATCAGTGATATACAGCTAAAGAAGGAAAGCAGTAAATGTTAGAGAAGCCCCAGGATTCATTACAATATTTCCATGAAATCACAATATACTATTGAAGAGATGTTGTAAATATGACTGTTATATGATTTACACAAAATACAACCACTTGAATTTTAAGAACTGCCTTGTAAGGCATCACGTGTCACCAAGGCAACAACATTTTTGCAGGAATATAGGAGAGAAAGTTAATCCTATTACTATGAGTCATTGTGTTTGTTAACTTGCATCCAACATTTTATTAAACTACTACTTTATGAATATATGTTAACAAGTTTGGTATCAAATTATATATCTTAATTCAAATTTTTGTATGATCTATATGTTAATTTCTTGATTTAAAAGTAAATATCAAAAAGATATCCTAAATATTTAATTTTGTGTGTCACATGGTATCTTGAATGTAGCATTGGTTCAAATTAGATGTTGGTGATGTCCAAATATGAAGTCTAAACAGTAGCTTTTGCAGCCAATGTGAAGTATTCTGGCACTAAATTGATTCTTTTTTTTTATACCAGAACCCAAGCAGTAAGGTAAGAGTTTAGTCAGCTCAAAATTTTGTACATTTTTAGACCCAAATACAGCTTAATTACTAAGCTTGATGAATTAGTAGAATTCTATGGTACTAATAGCACAATTTACTATTCTTCATCATTTCAAAATATATGTATTTACATAAATCTAAAAAAAAAAAAATTATTTCATTCCACATCCTTCACATGCAAAATTTGATAAGGTTTAGCAAACTGTCAAGCAGCAAATAAATTAGTTTGCAACTAGAAAGGATAATTGTTTGCTATTATTTGTTATTTATTGTTGTATTTATATCCATATATATATATATATAAAATGTATTTTAACTTTTATACTCTTGACTACAGTAACACCAGTACACATGTGATGAATCACTGCAACTTCTGTAATGCTACTGTTACCTATGCACAGCTGGAAGGTCAATATAATAAATGTATATGAATGTGTAGTGTTATGAAATTTAAGCTATTTAAACTTAGACTAAATGTTTATTTTAGTGTTATAGCTTGTAGGCATTCCAAAACAAAAAAGCAACTTTATTTCATTTTTTATGATGGTTACAAGGTCAGTCAAATTGACTCAACCCATACAGAAATATAGTAGTGAAAATGATAGATAAAATATAAAGTTTTTTTCTACAAAACACATTTGACAATTATATGGAGGTTATGATGATTTACATGAAATATGAAACTTATTTTGCTGCATAAAAGTATTTTTAATCCTAAAATCAAAATTACTTCACGTTGGACAATCAACATTCAAAAAGAAAAAAGGCATAATAAAAACATTACTTAAGCAATTTTAAAACTCAATAAAATCTGATATTTTGTATACAAACTCTAATGTTTACTAATAATCTGCAAACTTTTGAAAGATATGCATACATTATAAAAATTCAGAGTGTAATTACTCTTGTGGATTTGACCATCAACCTTACAATGCACCTACTGGATTTATTTTGGTAATGGGAGATGAATAACAGACCTATGGATACATTGTACAGCATGCTGAACACTGGGCCTTGCTTGGTTCATGCCAGTCTCCAAAATACAATGAATTTAACTCCTTTCATAGATTTGGTTCAAATTA
Source organism: Tachypleus tridentatus (assembly GCF_004210375.1). Classification (NCBI taxonomy): domain Eukaryota; kingdom Metazoa; phylum Arthropoda; class Merostomata; order Xiphosura; family Limulidae; genus Tachypleus; species Tachypleus tridentatus. The sequence continues at coordinate 75,751,287 of NC_134832.1, read as the reverse complement.
CTAATTGGCCATTTTGACTATTTAGTTTGCATATAAATACAGCACTTGTATCTTCACAGAATCTGACAGACTTTCAGTAAACATTACAAGACTTTTGTACACAATGTTCAAGTATTTTCAACAGACTTGTCTTGTGAATATATCAAGTAGTTTTGCTTAGTAGTCTGAATGCAAAGTGATTTCCATGTTCAGATTTACAATACTTTTATTCATCTGAAAATTTCTAATTTCATTTGTATGATCTTTAAAACTTCCTAAATAATTACAATTTTTTTTACAAATTACAAATTAGTTTTTGGCAGAACTTTATATTATATTTATTTTTTTTACCCTAACTTTATACAAGGTAGGTCAATTTAAACATCCTCTTAACCACCAAACATTGAAATAACTCTAATTTACCACTTTTTTATTTCTAGAATGTCTTCAATTTGTAACATGAAACTACATTTGTTTATCCTGAATACCTTCAAACTTGTAACAGTATACATTTGTTTATCCTGAATACCTTCAAACTTGTAACAGTATACATTTGTTTATACTTAAATTTTATTGTTTATTGCCCTTTGAACTGTGTCTAAGTTAATATTTCCAACATAAAATTTGTAAATCACTTGGTTAATGTGGAGTTCTTGTTATCCCACTGAATTACATAATTTTTGTTACTGTTAGTGAATTGCTGACCAGAAGGAAGGTAACTAGCTATACACCCACTGTTAACTTTTTTATGTCTCTAGGTACATGCTTTGAGAAATACTGTACTAATAATTAATTAATGAGGTCATGGATTAATTAATTAGAAAATATGACTGACAGGCCAGCTCTATTTCTCAGTGGCACCTGATGGTTGGGTTACATTCAAACCAAAGAATAATTTTGTGGTATTAACCATTCCAAAATAAGTTTTATTCATTTATCAGCATGATTAATCTCAATACACATCATGCATCAATTTTAAACCTTATTACCCCATTATTATTTTATGTTGTGACAGATTACACAACCACTATGAAATTTGCTTAAAAATATTTGAAAAAGTATCTAGATTCTACCTTAGTGTTAAGAGTCTGTAGCTCAAAATATAACTATTCACAGTGGGATTTGACCATCTTATAATGTACCCACAACTCGAAAGTGTAAACTATTATTCTTTATATATACTGTTTCTGTTATGTATGAATCTATTACTTTATTAACTCAGCCTAACAGCAAAAACAAAGGGTTAAAACATTTTCTGCTCAATGAAATGTTTATTCAAATTATAAATACATATTAGCAACTTAGTCATTTTCAATCATTTTCTAGTTAGTTCAGTGATTCTTTTCCAAAGATTATGTTAAATTGACATTCAACATAAGATGGCATAAAATAAATCTCATAGATACACAATGACCTTAACTGATTTTGTCTTGTGCATTAATTTAAAAAATAAATCTATTTTAAAATTTAAGTTTTATATACACAACAAGTTAGATATCCCCCTGATTCTTACACATACAATTAAATGATTACTCATGTTGATACTCACCATATAATAGCCTGGAAGTAATTTCTGAAGAAATTCTGCCTCCTTGTGCTGAACAGTTTTGATGATGAATTCATCATCTGTTGTGACGTAAAATATACTTCCACTAGCCCCAGGATTAGTCAGCTCTCGCATTGGTTCATTGCAAACAGACAGCTATTAATGAAAATCAAAGATATAAAGTTAGAGAAATCAGTGATGTCGAGAAACCCACTTGAGAAATTTATATGCAAAAACGGCTCGTTTGGGTTGAGAAAATATTTTACATAGAAGAGTGAACAGCATTTCGACCTTCTTCGATCATCGTCAGGTTCACAAAGAAAGAGGTAACTGACCAGAAGCTGACCACATGTTTGAAAGGGGTTGTGTAACTGAGTGTCGGAATGTAGAGGGCAGTGTTAGATGTTTGAATATATAATTTTATTTATTTTATTATATTAATATAGGTATAAAGGCGTTCCTTTATATTGGTTTATTTTGGGTTTAAGTTGTTGTATAAGTAAGGCTTCTTTAATTTTGTGTTTGTTTATGTTTGTTTCTTTATTTAGTATTTGAGTGTTTTCTATGGTTATGTTGTGTTTATTTGACTTGCAGTGTTCGAAAACGTGTGAAGGTGACTTTTTATGTTCTTTGAATCTGGTTTCCATTTTTCTACTTGTTTCTTCAATATAGAAGTCGTGGCAGTTATCACATTGTATTTTGTAAATAATGTTGGTGTGGTGTTTGTCAGTGTAGTTTTTACACAGTATAGACCTCAGTTTTGTGTCTGGTTTTTGAATAAATTTGGTATTAACTGGAATGTCATATTTTGTTACTAATTTTTGCCAAATGTTGGTTATTTGTTTGCTGATGTCAGGAATATATGGTATATAGCAGTATATGGTTTCGTGGTTTTTTGATTCGTGAGATATATTTACTTTAGTTGGTTGATTTTGCTTTCTGTCTAGGTGTGTGCGTATAATGTTTTCTACGGTTTGTGGGGGGAAACTTAGTGATGTTGATGAAGCATTGTTTTATTTTGTCTAATTCATTGTTAATTTTATCTGGTGAGAATATTTTTATGGCTGTGTTTATTGGGTTTCTTAGTATGTTGAGTTTTTGTTTTGTTTCATGTGCTGAGTCCCAAAGAATGTATGGTCCAGTATAGGTGATTTTTCGGTGGATTTCTGTTTTGAATTGTGTGTCGGTTCTTGTAATTTTGAGGTTAAGAAATGATGTTTGATTGCTTTCTTCCTGTTCACATGTGAAGTTAATGTTGGGATGTATAGAGTTATTGTGATTGAAAAAATTAAGTATGTGTTCTGTAGATTTGAATCCCGCAACCGTGTCATCTACATATCTGAACCAGTATAGTGGTGGATGTAATGCTGTGTTAATTGCTTGTGTTTCAACTTGTGTCATAAAAATATCGGCTAGAACTGGTGATACTGGGTTGCCCATGCTTAGGCCATTTGTTTGTATATAGTTTTGGTTGTTGAACATGAAGTTTGTCTTTATCGTGGTGAATTCTATTAGGGTTGCTAACTGGTTACTGGGAATTTCAATGGTTGGGTTAGGGTGTCGGATATAGAGTTCTAAGGCTATCTTGCAGGCTTCAGTGGTTGGAACTTCTGTAAAGAGGGATATAACATCGGAAACTGGCCATTAAGGCTTTATGATTAAGTTGATTTAGATTAGACTTGAAATTAAGAGTCTTTGATGAATGAGCTGGCTGATGTTATATATTTGGAGAATGCCCATGCTATGTATTTACCAAGATTGTAATTAAACGATTCATATGTGGACATTATTGGTCGTAATGGACAATCTGGTTTATGAGGTTTGGGGATGCTGTATATTTGTGGTGTGCGTGAGTCGGTTTTACGTAGGTAGGAATAAAGTATTTGTGAAATTGTGTTGGATTTTTTCATTTGTAGTAGTAATTTGTTCAGTTGCGTCTCGTGTGTCTTTGTGTGTATTGGTTTAAATTTGTTCGTGTCTGATAGGATGTTATTCATTTTTTGGATGTATTCATTCGTGTTCATTATGACTATAGCGTTACCTTTATCTGCTTTTAGCATTTTTATGTTTTTGTCTTGTTTCAGGTTTTTAATGGAATTAATGTCTCTTTTTGTAAGGTTGTTTTTTAGTTTTCTGTTTTGTGAAATTATGTTGATGGTTTTGTGAGAAAATTCTTTGAAAAAATCGTTTAAGATGTTGTTTTTAGGTGTTTCTGGAAAATATAAATTTGTAATTTTACCTGGGAAGTTTAGCTGTTGGATGTCAATAAAATTATCTAAGTTGTCTTCTTTCTGTTGGTTGTTTCCTTGTTGTTGTTCTCTGTAGAAAGTATCACAAGTGTCCTGGCTAGGTCTTCTAAACATGTTTTGATTTCTAAGGTTGGAATGTACCTAGGTGCTATTATGGGTTGAGTCCTTTGTTAAGTAGATGTATCTCGTCTGTGTTTAATTGTCGGTCGAATCTGTTAATTATGAGGTTAGTCAACGGTTTGTCGTTTTGGTGTCTTTTATGTTGTTTGCATCTTAGTTTTTCTAGTTTTTTGTTGTGGCAAATCTTTTTGTCTCTGTCATTCTTAGTATTGATTTGGTTTATGTTTCGTTGTATAAGTCCGTAAATCTCTGGTTTAATGCATCATGCCAGTTGATGGTCTAGGTTCATTTTTTGTTTTTGTAAGTCATGGAGTTCTTTGTATTTTGTGTTCAACATGGCTTTAAGTAGTTTTTTCTGTAAATTTTGGATAATGTTTGTGTATGTATTAAAATTTTTTGAAAGTTTTACCTTTACAAAATTAGGAGTTAGTTGTTCCTTTCTACATTGTTGAATAAAATAAATGTCATTTCTTCTATTAATAATTCGTTGGTTTAAATTTCTTAGTTTCTTAATGATCGTGTGAGCGTGTACTGTTAATAGTGGTGTACGGTATGCTAGTTCAGACATAATGGTAACAGGTAAGTACAAATACACTGAGAAAAACACAAAAACTTACACTTCTCGTACAATCAAAGAACATAAAAAGTCACCTTCACACGTTTTCGAACACTGCAAGTCAAATAAACCCAACATAACCATAGAAAACACTCAAATACTAAATAAACAAACATAAACAAACGCAAAATTAAAGAAGCCTTACTTATACAACTTAAACCCAAAATAAACCAATATAAAGGAATGCCTTTATACCTATATTAATATAATAAAATAAATAAAATTATATATTCAAACATCTAACACCGCCCTCTACATTCCAACACTCAGTTACACAACTCCTTTCAAACATGTGGTCAGCTTCTGGTCAGCAAAATTAAAGAAGCCTTACTTATACAACAACTTAAACCCAAAATAAACCAATATAAAGGAACGCCTTTATACCTATATTAATATAATAAAATAAATAAAATTATATATTCAAACATCTAACACTGCCCTCTACATTCCGACACTCAGTTACACGACCGCTTACAAACATGTGGTCAGCTTCCAGTCAGTTACCTCTTTCTTTGTGAACCTGATGATGACCGAAGAAGGTCAAAACATTGTTCGCTCTTCTATGTAAAATACTTTCTCAACCCAAACGAGCCGTTTTTGCATATAAAAAGTTAGAGAAAATTATTTGAACAATCCATAGCTGTATTTCTGTTCTCAGCACAAGTATTTGAAAAATATAAGATGTAAAAAATTGAATATATAATAATTAACGTAGTTACAACATTGCTAACACTTCCAGACTCGATATTAAATGTACTGCATTGTTTTACTCATTCAATCCAGTTGTACATATAACACGTAGTTTTTCAGTATTAAATTCATAAACATATTTCTGCAATCTAAGTCTATTACTACTGCAATTAATAGTAATAATAGTTTTACTTTATCAATGCACAGAAAAATGGAAAAAATTGCATCTTAAATATTGCAAAAATAAGTTACTTAAAATTTTCTGGAACAATGTAGTCACTAAGTTTGTTAATTTTAAATATATATTTTTAAACTTTATTATGGGAGACAGTACTCAAAATTTATGAAATTGTTAAATTTTGAAATAAAACAAACTTAAAAAAGAAAGTAAACAACAGCTAACTTTATCATTATTAGAAAAGCAAGTCAGCAAATTAGATTATAATCAAATTTTAAATGGATAAATACACAAAAAAGGCTTAAAATGTAGAGATAATTACTTTGAAAAGATCAGAAGACTTGATTTTTTTTGACCACCTAATAATAATTTAAGTGACATAGAAAAACATGTTAAATATCTACTGAATTTTGAACAGTTACTGAAGTACAATCTTTTGAGTAAGCAATGACCTTTCATTGATGGCATTAGAACAAGTAAATGGCATTGCTTTAACAACTGCTTCAATGATTATTACAGTTTTGGAAACAAAACAACCTAATATACATATATATACAAGTACAAACTTCAGGCCATGAAATGTTAAGTAAAAATTATAAAACCAGATAAAAGAACTATTGTCATTACTTTAAATGAAACTGATTGCATTAATAAACTTAATTTCTTAGAGATCCAGAGAAGTTGTAAAAATGTTTTTCACAACAATCATAAAATAAAACAAATTAGTGCAGATTTTACTACCTACAAGAGTTGCTAAGATTCATGAATGTTGTTGTCTTGTTAGAGTGTTTGGCATTATTACATATGAGAAACTAAGTTTTTGATTGTTACACACATTAATTAAAAATGATTATATCAAATATATTCACAAGATATAAAAAAAATTAATAAGAATATATTGTGCTAGTTTATATAGTTAGGCAAGTTTTGCCACCACAAAAATTTATTTTGCACTCAACAAGGATATATTATGACTGAACAAATGGATGGTGTTGCTATGCGAGACCACTTTAACCATATCACTTACTGATATATTCCTGTGTCCCAGTAAAAAATTACTGTATTGAAGAATGTTCTTTTTAACTTAACCACTAGTATATTGTAAAAAGTATTTTCAGAGAAGCTCAGTGTGTAGTTTTTTAAACTATCTTAACAGTAGATATCATAATATTAAATTCACAAAATATCAACTTTAATTCTTAGACCTCTTTAGTTATAATAAAAATGGTATATTTGAATGTGGAATTTTTCATAAGACTTTCACTGGTTTTTATTTCTATTTTGACAGTTTTGTATCCTTAGATTTTAAGAAAAATCAGGTTAGAATATTGGTTCAGATATACAAATTAACTTGTATGTATGAATGTTTCCCAGAAGATAAAAAACATTAACCTTTTACAAAAAAACCTTTCCAACAGCCAACATAATCTATGTTATTCAAGATTTATTTAAAATAAGTCTTTCTATACAATCTAGTTGAAATGTTGCTAAACAATTTCTTTATTCCTTATTAGAAACCAGTTATGTAAGTTGTATCATCAATGCATATTCAAGTTGAACTCGGATGTTTAAAAGCCTATATGAAGATTACAGTATTTAAGATGTAAGGACTGTATGCCTATCACCAAAATTTCTAATGTGGTATATGAATATAAATGTCCTAAATGTTCTTTAAGATATATTGGATCCACAACAAGGTGGTTAACAGTTTATTTACAATAACATACAAAGTTAAGATCCACATTATTTTCTAGCATCAAGAAACGTGATGAATGAGTGAAATGAACCTGTAAGTTGAAAAAAACTTAAAATTACAACAAAGTTAAACACAGAATATGAATTGTGCATAAAAGAAGGTCTATTTAAGTTTGAAATAAATGAATAAAACAGTGCAGTTACTTCTTACATTATGATAATAATATTCACATTAAAACACTTATTACAATTATTGGTTCCATACTCCAATTTAATCTTCTAATCTATGTCGTTTCAACACATACAAACTTTTGTAGTGTTAATTTTCACGTTACAATATAACGTGTGTAGTATGCTTTAAATAGCACTTTTAACACACCCTAACAGTTCAAAACTTCTGTTAAAAAGTTTGGACTGAAGAATATTGAAACATGCAAATAAAAATTATTCTGCTACAGTAATGCATGTATGTGGCTGTGATTTTTCTGGTAAACCATTATATCTTGGATAAATCTTAAACTGACTATGTTTAAACTGAGAAAGTTTACATCAAACAATGTTTAAAAATCAAAATAAAAACTGTTCAATCATTCATACCAGTGCAAAGAAAATTTAAACCTTTTTACTGTTATTAGTAAAACTGTTAATTATATACATTTTGAGTACCTGATAAATCCTGTCTATTATACTTGGTTTTCCAAAGTTTAATTTTATACTGGATTTAAATAACAAAACAAGCCTACTGTTAATTAGATGAATTTTTTATGATAAATAACACACTGAGCCAAAACATTCTATTTTGTTTTATTGTTTTTATTTGTACTGACAGCAAATGCAACATGCATAAATAAAACTTGTCAATACACAAAACTTCAATTCAGTTTACTTTATATCTTTTCTTTTTTTTTTGATCTAAAATGCTTTTGAGTTTACAAATCCATCTAGAAAGATTTGTCATAAACTAGTGCAGCATATTTTAGCAGATGAGAATCCATGAACAAAGGTCAGAGGCAAAAACTGTACATGTTTCTCAGGCAATAGCATGCAATGCAATCAAGAAGGATCCATATCTGGAAATGATGCTAACAGGATAATGTATTCACTAAAATAAAACTTGCAGTCACACCTCATGTTCAACGACTGCATGCCTAAAGTGGCTGGAGAATATGTATTCATTCTTTCCCATACAAAGAAATACCGTTCAATTTTCCTATGATTTTGTTCAATCCTTCTCCTACACTAAAGAAATTATGAAAAGTCAGCAAGAAGAAGTGGTGTACAACTGACATGACAGTCTTTAGTAATGTAAATGCTATCCAGATACATGTTCTTTAGATAGAACATAACTTGACACAGTAATAGAATATAATGATATAGTTAGGAACCAAAGTTTTTTAATACATCAACCCAATCAACCTTCTGTTATTTTATCTGTTACTTTCCCTACACTGGCTGTAGCAAAATCAGCTATGAAGAGAAAATGCAAATATTAAAAATATGAATTTTTCCCCTTCTAGAATGACTACATAAGACAATTTACACCACTTATTCAAACAGCCAAAACTAACACACTTTTCAACACACAAGTTTATTTAGTTTTGTTGCTTAACAGCTGCACTTATACCCTTAGATTACATCAAAAAGCATCTCTCACAGTAAAACAGCTTTATAAAAACAATAACATGTATCCCTTATGATTAGCATGTGCTGTTATCAGTATTTCTTTATATTTAAGTTTTCTTAACTAACCTAACAAGTTTCAAATATTAAGATTTTAGTTACTTTCACAACATTATGTACAAAGTGCATATAAAAAGTGCAAGAAATTCAGTATTTGTATCTTAAAATCAAGCATTAGGCTGTCAGGAGATGTGGCTCTGTAACACTTTTAATAATGTTGGTGTTACAAGATATTTTTTTAAATTTACAATATGTAATTAATAATACAAATTTCATGCATAAAAACAACCCTACAGTTTTTACAATTTAGCTGGTCTTTTCACTAAACTATAAATAAATAAATGTATCACAAAATTCTATTAGCTGGTTGAAACAAATACTACAAAGACAAACAATAAAACTGTGGACAAATATTTCTGAACCTTGTGCACACATGAATTAAATAACCTTAAAAAGATTTAACAAAGCTATATTTCTTAAATTTCAGAAAGAATTACATCTTTCAAAAGAAAGGCATGCAAGTTTGACCTTCCTTTGTTTTTATCTTTGTAAAACAAGAAGCTTAGAAGCTATACATTTATATCTTAGCTTAATTATATCTACAGGTATGTAACACGTACCAAACTCAGGGGATCATGTAGAGGTAGAATGAAAATTTAAAGTGAAGTACCATGTGATACAGAGAAGGGAAGATTGAAAGGTTACATAAATTTGGGTACATTTGAAATTAAAATTTTTACCCTCCATGCTGTACACAAGGTTAAATTGGCAGAAAAAAATCATTGTGTTAAACGTTCATATTTTAAACAAGAAACAAATCAACAAACTTTCTTTATAAAGGAGAAAACAAACCTATATCAGATAATGATTCTTACCCCAGTGAAATTAGAACTACTTATCCGATAGGATAATAATCTGATAACATGAATAATCAAGTTTTTTTTGCAAACATAAATCATATGTAAAGATTACTGTTAATTTCTAGACCTGTATAACATTCAAAATGTTATCAGAAAAGACTAAACTAGTAGAATGTTGCAGAACAGAAGACAGTTATTATCTTATCTGTTTATCTCACTCTTAACACTTATCATAACACTTCTCAAAAGTAAAATACACTCACAAAAATCAACCAGATTTAGTTGTTTGTTTTCAAATTATCTGCATAAGGAAGGGAAAAATTCTAAGATCACAGTAAAAGAATACTAGTGTAGTGTTCTGAATGAAATTATGCATGAAAATAAATTAGATAATCCAAAACAAAATTATACATTAAAACATACATGAATCCTAAATTAGGTGTAAGATCATTTAGAATGTATTTATTCCATGGCTTTCACTGCTCCATGTCAAAAAAGAGGCAACAGTAAATGTCCTGGTTTTCTTTATAATCCATTTTCTTCTTTGTTTTTAAAATAGCTGCCATCACATTTCATCAGCTGAAGTTTTATTACACTACTATTATCTACAGATTAAAAAATTAAGACAAATAAACATGCTAACTCACCAAAAAATCATCAGGTTGAATACCAAAGAGATCCCTGAAGTATCGGAAGGCAATGGGAGCATAGATCTTGAACTTGAAATCACTAAAGTGATGAGCAGGTGTAAAAGTGCTTCCTTCCCTAGCAGATGACAAACAAAACCGACTGGCAGGCAATTAAACCGCACATTCAACAAGTAGTTAGAAATAAATAAAAGCTAACAAACTTTTTGTGTATTCTTATTCAGATATTTAAAAGAAGCCCAATTTATAAATTATAAATTTTGTATATTTTATTACTGAATTTTGGCATTGAACTGTTTTTTTTTTATCAGTCTAAAAATAACATTTAGCTTACACTAATATAATTACCCAAGAACTAGTAAATGATTCAGAAAATATCTATATAAAAAATTTTTCAAACCTTGTTCTGAGTAACCATTCACATTTCTGTGCCAATTTTCATAAGAACCCATGCAGCAAATCATAAGAACCCCAAAAATTACCAATCTGATGGCTTCAGTAGAAAAATTTCAAAAATTTAAATATATTATGCTAGTTCTAAATAATCCCTTATTTGTTTACTTTAACTGTTAAGTAAATTCATGAATTATGTTTCAAAAGCCTCCAAATCCCTTTTAAACTCCTACTTTGACTAAAATTTACAAATAAATCAGTTGAGTGAAATATAAGTGCCAAACATTTCCTTGATGCTCCATTTTTGAGGTCTAATAATTCAAAAAAAAAAAAAAAAGAGAGTTACATTTAAATACTTCAAGTGTTGAAAATCTAAAATCCCATTTTCAAGTCCATTTGTCAAGAACTATTATGGAAGTCCAAACAGCAAGTACATATGAATACTTACAAAGGTACAATTACAAGAACTTTCTATGAACAAGTTCAAACTCAGCAAGTGCACCATTAGAAAATAAAGTGTTTGCTCTTTTGATAATAAATGTTAAACTAATTCATTACCAGGTTTTTCCAACTGATATTCCATTCATAGGAATAGGTAACATCTTAAAAAATAATACAAGATGAAGTATTACACTATGAAAATCATGGATTTCCCCATTTGTTCAGTTCAAACTTGTACAACTCTTCCTAAACACTGCAGCTTCAGCAACAGAATCCAACAGTTTCTTTTTTTATCTATTATTTATATTTCCTAGTTTCCATTTTTCTTTTCCTTCCTAATTTCTGCATTTATTTCCTTTCTCCTTTACACTGAACAAATATTCTTCCTAAAATTTCAAAATCCCTAAGTGATTCCATAATATATATAAACTTTCATTTAAAACAAATAGATCTACATGTTCTTAACTCTTTCAGCATAGATATAGTTTCTGGGTTAGATCTGAACCATTTTGTGCTTGTTAACAGTTTTCATGCTGTAACCTAAACTAGTAAGCATATGTTCACAAATTTTGGCAGATAAGTAAATTTTTCTTTGCCCTTGAGCACAAAATAGATTTATTTTATAAAAAGTCTTAAGACTTGTTAAGCAATGTTTTTCTCATACTTGGTTTCTTTTTACATATTGCCTGTCTCACATTCCAAGTAATTTTCATTTCAAGCTTAATAATACTTTTATGCTTCACAAAATTTACATATTTCATATGCAAAATCTTTATATTGTACAGATAGTTATCAAACATTTCTTAAGACTTTGCTGTGTATCTGTTATTTTTACTAACAAATCTTTGTACAGGTTTGGTCAACCACCACAAAAAAATAGGAAATAAATATAAATGCCTTTTTCATTTTGAAAATATAAGTGTTTATACTAAAAGGCTTAAATAACATATTATATATTTAACATTTTTTTAGATTGATCTTTCAGCCATGCCTGTCTAACAATACAGAAGTTACAATGACAGAGCATGTGCACTCATATTACCATTCCTTGTTATACAAAACTGACCTTTAATCTTTAGAAAAAGTCACGTGTCTTGGCTATGTTTTAGTAGACTGTAGCTAATAAAATAGTCACATTTCAATCATACATTATATATATGTACACAGACAATTATTATTAACAAATAAGTTTTTAAACTTATTTTTCTTAAAAGAAGAGTAAAGAAAGAAAGAAATTAATTATTTCTTCCAGTTACAATCTTTGCACTTGTGTTGCTGCTTTTTGCAAGTTGTTGAGCATTTCAAAATTTGCATGTGAATGATATTAAATAACATTTGTTTTATGTTTTATATACATACACTGTTGGCCAAAATCTTAAGGCTAATGAACATAAAGAAAAAAAATATGCATTTTGCATTGTTAGACTCAACAACTTATTTGAGTAGAGCTTCAAAAGATGAAAATAAGAAAAGGGGAAATTTTTTTTTTTATCATTTTATAGAGAAATGGTGGACTCTATGAAATTAGCCTAAATACTAGCTGGTCACAAGTTTAAGACCATACTGAAATGAAGCGTTAATCAGTAAACTCGTAACGAAATTTGTCATTTGTGTTCAAGCATTAGCGTTGTCAACATCTCCCACTGACAACATCTTCTGTGTTACATTGGATAAAAACATTGCAAAGGCTAAAAAGTTGACAGAGTTTGAACGTGGCAGAATTGTCAAGCAGCATAAGCATGGTCTCTCTCAACGTGCCGTCTCTGGTGAGATTTGGCATAGTAAAACTGTTGTTGCAAATTTCTTTAAAGATCCTGAGGGATACGGAACGAGAATTTCAAGTGATTGGTCCAAGAAAATTTCGCCAGTGTTGAGCAGGAGGATTTGATGGGGTGTCCGGCAAGACACCAGCTGATCATCGAAGCAGATTGAGGCCCTTACGGATGCAAAATGCAGCTCAAGAACAATAAGACGGCATCTACGAGAGAAAGGCTTTAAAAACCGTAAACTTCTTCAAAGGTCGTGCCTCCTTCCACACCATGAAACAGCTCGGTTTAACTTTGGTGAGAAACACCAAACATGAGACGTAAAAAAGTTTTGTTCTCTGATGAGAAAAAATTTAACCTGGATAGTCCAGATGGCTTCCAACGTTACTACCACGATAAGGATATCCAACAGGAGACATTTTCCACATAACACAGTGGAGGACGTTCCATCATGATCTGGGGTGCTTTCTCCTTCCATGAACAATAAAGCTTCATGTTATACAGGGGCGTCAAACAGCGGCTGGCTACATTGGCATGTTGGAGAGAGCATTCTTATTGACTAAAGGTCCTCGCTTCTGTGAAAATGACTGGATCTTTCAGCAAGACAACGCTGCAACCCACAATGCCCGCAGGACAAGACTTTTTTGTGGCAAATAATGTGATTCTTTTGGACCATCCAACGTGTTCGCGCCCGAACTGAACCCCATTGAAAATGTGTGGGGGATGATGGCAAGGGAAGTCTATAAAAATAGACGTCAATTCCAAACAGTGCATGATCTTTGTGAAACCATCTTCACCACTTGGAATAACATTCCAGCCAGCCTTCTGCAAACGCTTATATCGACCATGTCAAAGCGAATGTTTGCAGTTATTTGCAATGACGGCTGTGCAACTCACTACTGAAACCTCTTGTTGGGCATTTCCTAACCTGTGTAGGACTTCTTTTTGCTATGCTCTTAAACTTTTGACCAGCTAGTATTTAGGCTAATTTCATAATGTTCACATTTTCTTATTAAATGCTAAAAAAGGTTTTTATTTTTATTTTCCCTTTTCTTATTTTCATCTTTCGAAATTTTACTCAAATAAGTGGTTGAGTCTAACAATGCAAAATGCATATTTTTTCTTTATGTTTATTGACCTTAAGAATTTGGCCAGCAGTGTATATACATTTGGATGACCAAAAAATCATAAATGCTATATCAATATCACAAAATTCCACTACAGTTTATTATGCTTATGACTAAGCTGTATTTCAAGCAAACTAAAGACTCAACCTACCTTTTTGAAATCTTGATTTCAAAGAATGAGATGGCATTGTAAAACTTGCAAATGACTGAGAAAGCCAAGAGGGGGCATTACGAGCTTTCAATTGGTTATTCACATCATATATAGAAGTGTCTATAAGGGATTGTTTCCAGAAAGTGAAAAAGGTAAGCAGACCACTATGTTTAGTTCAGTACATGAGCAATATCTCAGCAAACAGAAAAGATAGGAGGTTATTTTATATTCTGGCTTCTCAATATTGGTTATTTCATTTCCTAATTCTTACAAAACTATAGACTTTGTAATTTGACATCACAAACATTTAATTTAAACCAGTGCTTTATTCAACATACCACAAACAAAAATTGATGTTTAGGTATGTTTTTTTAATATTTACTTTCAAACTGAGAAATTAAATAATGTATAATACTAAAATCTGAATTATATTCTACAGTTTGATACCAAAATTGAGAAATTCATAAAATAGTAATTCAATAAAATTTTGAATGCAAGTCAACAAATGTGATACCTTTGACCTGTAATCCATGTGGAAAGGGTTAAATCTCAAATTTAATATTCTTACTTATAAAACCATTAACTGAGCTTTTTTTTTTTAATCACAAGTTGGGCTCACCTTGCAAATGGTATAGTCTCCACAATTGCAAAATCTTGCATTAATAAATCTCTCTCTGGTTTTGATGCTAGCTTTCCCACAGCATAGCCAATACCCAGTTGAATTGAGCCCATGATTTGGGATGTCTGAATCTGAAATTCCAACAAGGGAATAAATTCAACCACTAAACTTCTGTGTCTGAAACTACTAGATATGATCCAAACAAAACACTTGCTGTACTTTACTATATTAAACATTTATACTTTACTAGATTCCTAAATCAGAAGAACTGTTCACTCCTATGGTGCTTTTTAGGCATCCAATAATATTAAGATTGTGTTTAAGTTCTAAACATTGAGCAAGTCATATAACTCAAGGTGTCCAAAAACCAGATAGATCACTAAAAAATTAAAAATGTAAATACACTTTCATGATACATTTGACTTTAAAATAATATTGTGATTAGAAGAAAATTAAAAAAATATATTTATCAGGCATGAAACAAGGATAAGAAAAATTGCTACAATATCACTTCCTTAAAAACTCGCATGAATGAGGTTTACTTGGCACCTCAGACTTGCCCAACAAAGATCATAAACCATTCTATAATGGTCACTCAGATACAAAACAATCCTTGTTGATAAAAATGTATAGGAATCAATTGAGAAAAAGCTCTAAAACGAATCCTATTATTAGATATTTTCCTTCATCAGAATTTTGAGCTAATAAGGTAAAGAAATTATATTTTAAAATGGAAGAAACCCTTTAAAAGTGAGAATATTCCTGTACAGAATAAATTGTCAAGAAATAAAAACAACTACGATCCAATTTCAGTAGTTACAGTAAATTTTTAATTTGTTTCATTTTTGAGTTGAATTGATGTAATATTATCATCACATATTTCAATCATAAATGTTTCCCTTCTATTCACTGAACAAAAATTCTTCTAAAAGTTTTACTCAAAATTATTCAAAGTTCAGCCTCCACCATTATAATCTTGATTAAAAACTAATAAAAACACTTTAATTCAAATGCCTGTATAAAGCATACAAATATAACTATCATTCTGATATTATATCACAGTCTGATTCAAAGTTTCTTCCACAATAAGTTTTAAATGGTTAGCTTATACATATTCTGTTTAATGACTGACTGTAACTACTGTAACCTCACACAGAAGCATTATGTCAGTTAGCCATTTATTATATTCTATTTCCAAATTACCAACTAAAAAAGCAAAATATTTAGTACACAAGGAATTATGAGCTTCAAGTATAATAAAAAATTACAAAAGAAGCAAAGATTTTATAGGCTAGAAGATGTTTTGAAAGTTGAATTTCCTTTTTTTTTGATAAACAATTAATTCTGACACTGAATTACACTTTGTAATTCCATTTGACACTATCAACACATCAATTTCACCCTCATTTATCACAAACTACAATGTAACTTTTATTATGGTTATTAAAATAGAGATTATTGGAATTACCTGGAATGTTCAGCTTGGCAATAATATTACTGGATAAAAAAAAACCTTTAAAATTTGGAAACACTGATTTTTACTGCACTATTGGAATAAAAACAATTAATATTCAGATAGTTGTGGTGCTTGTAAAAAGAGATCTTCAATCGTTGAAGAGGAAGCAAGACAAGATTGTGTGTGTTTTCTTATAGCAAAGCTACATTGGACTAGCTACTGAGAGAAGATTGTGACATTACTCAGATTATTTTGTTAGGGCAAGGAGTCTCTTGTGAGGAAACAATAACTGCTTTTTTTATGGTTTATACACACAAATGTGAAAACCATTCCCTTTACAATCACTGTTTGTCAGAGCTTTAAATGTTTTAAATAATCATTCCAAGAAATCAATGTTAAAAAGATTTTAACACAAAGTTACAAAGTATTACAAAAAATATAACAATACAAAATTAATACAAATCATCTCATTTAACATGCATATCATAATTGGAACCATTAACACCTGGTGAAACTCCATAATTACAGAATTGAGGAAAAAATACAAAGACAATTATACATTTCATAAATACTTCATTTATCAGCAACAATGGTTTCTTCTGATGATGCATTTACTGACAAAACCATGGTCATAAATAAATGAAGTGATATATACAATTGTCTTGTTTCCCTTTAATTCTGTAATTATTTTTTACATCAAAACTAAGTACAGTAATACTGCAAACAAAAGTCTCAGCAATCAAAAAAGCGACAATGAAGCTTATGACAAGTTGGTAACATTTATTTACACACACTAAATTACAAAGTGAAAGATCACTGAACAAATCCATACACATACACAGCTGTAAAGAAAGTCAGTTACTCAGGACTCTCTTTTTCAAAATTCATGTATAACTAATTACCAATAGAGAAAAATGCTTAATCCACACCTTTTTATATGTAATCTGACCACTTTCTTCCACTCTTCTGTGTCCAATTTTCCTTTCTTTATCTTTCTTCCTCTCAGCAGCAGTTCCAGGAGTTTGAGGTCCACTTGTATTGGGAGTTTTGGGCCCATGACTAGTTTGTTGAAGAAGTTTTGCTTCAGTCAGCTATGAATTGGACCAAACCCAAGGTTAAATTATCAATCATTTTCACTTCTCTGTACTGATAAGCATTCCAAATATCAATAACTGTTCACTCCAAACAATAAATTATAACTGCATTGTTTCAAAACATGCTATTAAGGGTATGAAGGACAAGCTGAATTAATCTAGCACAACTCTAAACTATTATTCATTTCTCATATGTTTAACACAAAATTCTACAAACCAAACCATTTTTCAATAATTTCTGCAGATATTAATCGTATTGAATCACTCTTTGAAATTTTAGAGGTAATAAACACAAATTAAACATTACAAGTGTTATACATAAATAAAGAACATTATATATTAGCAAACATGCATTTTCAGTTCAAACCATGTGAAACAAACAAAAATTCTTCTAAGTAGTTTATTTCTAGTTAATTCTCTCCCTATTGGGTCACTTGAATCTATCACCCTTGGAAACATTTTGTACTCATTACAGCTTTCATTATACAACTTTTAATACATTTAGTGTATCTTTACAAAATCAGACTTTTAATAAATATAATTCTTTTGTACACAAAAAATAACTTTTTACTGAAACATTTTTACATACCAGTGACTTCTACTTTTACAAATTGAATTCCACATTAAGATTAAAAATACTTTTCTTCATCTCAAAAATCTCAAATTTTACATTTGTGAAATAATAAAAAACAAAGGACTTTCCTCTACCCTGATTTACATAAACAGTACTTCATATGTTAAAACAGTTACTAAAAGTAAAAATTCCCATATGAAAGAGTTATAACTTGCCTTTTATAACCCTTTCACAACAGGTCAAGGTTCAAAGGCCATGTTATCACGTTTGTTGACTTGCATTTAAAATTTCATTGAATTATTATTTTATGAATTTATGTCAAGTTTGGAATCAAATCGTAATTTATAATTCACTCATTAATAATTACATGAGTTACTGTCTTGATTTAAAAGTAAATATTAAAAGAATGTGTGTAAATATAGATTTTAGTGAGTCACATGGTATGTTGAATGCAGAGCTGTTTAAAATTAGATATTTGTGATGTAAAAATACTAAGTTTACAATTTCTTACAAAGTATCAAACTAGAACATAAAATTAGAAACTATCTTTTTATTTTGCTGAGATATGACTTATGTACTGAATAATACACAATGGCCCTATTAAACATTTCATTTCTGGAAATAGTCCCTTATACACACTTGCTTCCATACATGACACGTGAACAACCAATCAACAGCTTAGAATGTTCCCAAGTGGTATTTCTGCTATTTTAATCTTTGAAAACAGTACAACGTTCTTTTGATCCAAGTGTTGCCTTTAGTCTGCTGGAACTTTCATATTTTTTTAAAAATCTAAATAAATCATAGTTATGTAGCTTAATCAAGAGTCGCATTTTATGGTGTAAGTGTAGTTATTTATAGTTTTTGGTTATTCAACTGTATATATAAAACCTAAACAAAAAATTTTATGTTTTTCATGACAGAGTTCAAGAAGAGATGATTGTTTGCTTCTTGATTTATTGTTATATATCTAAGAAAAATAAGTTTAATAATTTATTTCTAAATAGTAATAATTTGTATAATAATTGAAATGAGACTATACTACAAAGTACTAATCCACTAAAACACAGCCAAGACAGGGAAGACTGAAGGTCAGTTTGAAATTACTGGAAATGTGACCTGAGTGCACATACACCTCGTCAATGCAAGCTATGCGATATTAGGTAGGCGTGACTGGAAGATCCATACAATAAAATACATACATTCATATATTGCATAAAGAGACTTAAGCTGCATAGAATAAACATTTGTATTTTTATGTCACAATATGTAGTTATTCTAGTATGAAAAAGCATAACTTATATTTATTTCTTTTCTTTTATGATGGATACCAGGTTGGTTAAGTGACAGACCTCACATAATTAGAGTACAAAAAATAACAAAATATAAAGTTTTTCTGAAAACAAATGTTTGAAATGTATTTAGGAGTTTTTAGTTTATGCAAATAATATTTCAGATTTTTGGGATGAAGAATATTTTGTTTAATCATAAGATGAAATCAATTTCCACCCAGACTACTAGAAAAACAGACTATTATCTTACAATACTTTAAATTAAATACTTATAATCTTTACTTAAATTCTACCGAATGTGTATCAAAAGTTATAATGCAAATGTGCCCATTGCAAAAAGGTTAACAGAAAAGGCAACATGGTAATTTCTATATTTCAACAATCTAAACAATTAAAAAACAAGTAACCTTGTGTTAAAGTGATTTACTTATAAAATTTATTAAGTATTTAAAAGAATTTACATCTAAAGCATACATGTATAAGCAGTTTCAAATACATGCATTACCAGAGTGAATTTTCACTACAACTGTGAAACAGCAACAGCTATGGAAAGTTCTAGTGAAAAACTTTTCTTATTGGTTCATGAACAAGTTACAAGGCATCATTTGCAAGTTAACTGTTATCAAAACGTAGTACAGTGTTTAAGCACATTAGGAATAAATTTTCATATAAACACATGGTGCCCTTTGAAATACATGCACACCAATGTCAATTCATATTCAATACTACAGTCAAAAAAATATTACTGAACTGTAACAGATCTTAACATCTAATGTTTTTAATCTGTGAATGCTGTCTTATTGCTGACACTTAAATCTTAAGTAATAATTAATCTGCACTTCTGAAAACAATGTCAAATATATCTAGCTAAACGGAAGGAAGCAAAAGCATTACCATGTTCAATAACTTACTTCCTATATATAGTAGTTAACTGCAAAAGTAACGATAAAACTGAATGCACCAAAACTTTTACATTTAAAAAGGTAAAGGTCTGCTGCTGAAATAATAAAAATGCTAACTTTAAGTTCAGTAATAATACTCTAAAATGCATTTACACATTTACTTACATCTACAGGTGGTGGTCGTTTTTTCTCAACTTCTCCTGTAACGTAAATACAAATGAGTGAAATAAAATGTATTTATACAAATAAAACATCTCTTAATTAAACCATTTACCGTGTTTCTCCGATAATAAGATCTACCCATAAAATAAGACCTAGTGTGATTTTTGGGGATAGTTTTAATATAAGCCCTACCCTTAAAATAAGCCCTAGTTAAGAGTGGCAGGAAGAGGAAAGAAAAAAAAAATTTATTAATTAGTTTAATAGTTAGTTAATTAGTTTGTTTAAGTATTAATCAGTTAGTTTAATAGTTTAATAATAGTTTATTTTAAATGGTTAGTTTAATAGTTTTACTTTGTAACTTCATTTTTTTAATATATCAAAATAAGACATCCCCCGAAAATAAGCCCTAGTGTCATATTTTGGAGTGAAAATTAATATAAGCCCTGTCTTATTTTCGGAGAAACACGGTAATACTTGTATTTCACTGAGATACTTGCAATGTAAGCAGAACTCAATTTCCTTTTCTTTTCTCAATGTGAATAGTTTTACAGTTTTTAACTACCTCATGAATTATTGAAATAGTTCAATTTTTCTTTCATTCATTATCTTTTGATGCAAAATGGAAATTGATTCTTTTTTGTTCTGATGACAATCTAAAGAAATTATTATTCTACTTTATGAATTTTAATGACTATCTGATGTTTTTTATTTAATAAAAAAGTAACTTAGAGATTTGAAAACATTTGATATCAAACTAGTAGAGTTATACACCAATTCAAAATTATGTGCAAGCATACTTACTCAGCTTTATGGATACAATGAAATGTAAAACTTGTGGTTATATTTTCATCCAGAATTTAACTATTGTTACTAAAACAATAATTTCAGTGTTTAAACATTACATGACATTAAGTTTTATAATCCCTTAGATGTGACTAATACAAGATTAAGCAATTAACTTGATTAAATCAACATTACCAATTACTTACAAGAATAGGTTACACCAATTAGTGTCGGTTACAACAATCAATTAATTACACTTAGAATTAAATCAGTTAATTAAACAAAAACCCACTAGTGTTTGATTATTCCAACTATCTAGTAATTGAGATTAAAATAAAATCAATTAATATCACTAAAATAATCAATTAATTGAAACTTGGGTTTCTAATTATGGGTTTCAGTCATCCTAACTATTCAGTAAACAAAATATTGAAATTATATTATAATTTTTCTTATTAGCCAACTCATGAAAATAAACACTGGAAGTAATCATTCAATGAGTCAGAAAACTAATTAATTACTGAATTCCATTAATCAACCAACACTAGTAAAAATATTTTTACTTAATTGTTAGTCATACCTACTTATAAGTTCTTTTGCTTTTCTAATCCAAATTCATGCATAATAAGAAACATTTGATCATAAAATTGGTTTTATTCATTTTCTATTTACAGTAGTACTAACATGAATCAAGAGGGCCAAAACAGAAAACTGTTAAAAGACTGGTTAAGAAAAGCCCAAGTCAAATAAACAGCTAAGATTAAATCTTGTTCTTAATAAGTAAGCAAGTAACAAATAGTGAAACATTTCTATAGAAATCTTACCCGATAATGATTCTTCAGTGAGGCATTCTGCAGTTCCTTCTCCTTCTTGTACTTTTCCATTGCCTTCATTTTTTTCTTTAATATCCTGTTCCTCATTATTTTCATATAATTCTTTAGGCACAACAACTTCTGCTGCCATGATATGACATCAAGCTAAAGAAGTATATTTACAGAAAATAAACACTTAATTCTAGAAGAAGACACTTTGGAATGTGCTTCACATCTTTAGCAGACAACTATTTTACAATGCTTGAAAATCTAGTGCAATGTGTGTTCATGACCAAATTTCCACATTTACTATTAAAATTATAATCACTTAAGTATTTGTACAAAATATGCAAGTGTACACATAATATGAACATGCTATCAACTGATTACTCCAAAAACATTATAAGGGTAAAATATAATTTTACATTTCTCTGCAACTTATTACTAATTTTGTTTAAAATTATAAAACATTAAGAAAGAATCACCCTTAGGTTTAAGAAATACATCTGCATTAAATCTACTAGAAAAAGTAAACAAATAGTTTAAGTGTTAATTTAACCAACAAAAATCAGTAAATGATATTTTTAACTTTTGATTGAGGCTACCTAATTTTTCTACTTGGAAATTATTTCATACTGAAAGAAAATCATACTAATTCTTTTAATTTAATATTAAAAACTTTTTAAAGTACAAAATGGATCAAACATTCTGAATTATATATTTTTTCATATAATAAATTTAAATAGATCCATTATTTTAATATGAGCAAAACTTCAAACTATTATCAAATCTAGATCCTGTTTCCTCTAAAACATTAATTCTTTCTAGACAAGTTGTAGGACAAAGGTCATGCCATCAAATTTGTCATCTTGCATTCAAAATGTTATTTAACTACTATTTTATGAATTTTTGTCAATAAGTTTGGTATCAAATTGTAGATTATAGCTCATGTTTTAGTGTTATACATTAGATAATTACTTAATTTTAAAGTAAAAATTAAAAAAACTTAAACATCAATTTTTGTGTGATGTGGTATGTTGAATAAAGCACTGGTTCAAATTAAATGTTTGTGATGTCAAAACACAAAGTCTATAGTTCTGTAAGAATTAGGAGATTAAATAAGTTATATTGAGAAACCAGAATATAAAATAGCCTCCTGTATTTTTACTTTGGCGAGATATCACTCATGTGTTGAATCAAATACAGTGATATAGCTCTCTATTTCTACTTTTGGAAATGCTACCTTATATACACACTTTTATATGACATGTAAATGTGAATAACTAATCAAAAATTCAGAATGTCCCCCTAGTGACTTTCTCAGCTATTTTCAAATGCAAGTCTCATTCTCTTTTGAAACAAATGTTCGTGCTATAAGTAGAATCTTCAGCCTGTTCAAAATTTCATATTTTTTTAATATCCAAATACAGCTTAGTTACTAAACTTGATAAATTATAATGGAGTTCTATGGTCTTCATATAGTAATTTTATGATTTTTGGTTAAAATTTATATATAAAATAATTTCACCTCAAATCCTCCATGTGAGAAATTAAGGCTTAGCAAGCTACAACAAGCAGCAACCAAGTACAAAGATCATAACCAGAAGAAATAATTGTTTGCTTTACTTCTTTATTTACTGTTTTATGTTACAATGAATGGGTATATAATTAAATATTTAGCTTCAGTTTGAGTTATTGCTCTGTTTGGATAGTTTTGTTGGATAAAAGGGTAATTTGATGATAGTCTTCAAGAATATTATGTTCTTAATTAAAACGCCAGTTTGTGTGTCATGTGTGGCTACAGATCTATATATGTACTTGTGTTTGCACCAAGTATCTACCCAACAACTTTATTATCCAGTTCCAAAATCACTGCCTGGATCCATCAAAACAATGAATGACTAACACTATACTGCATGCATTTTTTTCATTTGTCTTGGTATTCCTACTTTCCAAGGTCATCTAAATAGTAAGGATGCTCATCCATGGCTTATGAGTTGCAAGTTACAACTGCTCTGTAAACTGCAAAGCCTTGCTTGTCTTGGATGGAAAAATTAAGTAAGACACAAAATACAGTTAATTCAGAAGTGTCATTAAACAGAAAATAGAAAATCAGTGACAAACAGTACATCAAGAACAAGACCTAATTTAACAAACCTACTACGAAATAGGATAACTTAGGCCAATACTATAGTTATAAGTGCTTTACTTCAGGTTTATGATTTTTTCATAGCACTTTTTCCTTTCGTTTTATTAAACTTTTTTGTAATACTTTTATGCTATCATTTTATCTCATTCGCCATGACTTCAGCTTTCCAAATTCTATCACATTTACAAAACCACATTATCAGCAACTAAACCCTAAACTAATGTATTTTAGTTTTCATTGACCTTTATCAGTAAGTAAACTGATGGTAATCCAGATCCCCAAAGGGTAATGACCCTCATGTACTTGGGTTGGACATTTCTACCTGGTATAAACACACACATTCATGACTACATATTCCATTATTCTATAATTTTTAATTGCAACTTCAACTACATTTGCTGGCATTAGAATCTTCTGTAAATGTTAAATAAGTAGACTATTTGTTCTTCAGATGACACTATAGAATTTTGAAAAGTCTAAGAACTGTGAAGAAAAATATTTTTCTTCTACAATATTCACTCTCTAAACCTGCTATCACCATTTGTTATTAAAATATCCAGTTTATTCATAAACAGTGGAAAACAAGGTTTGAATTAGTTTTCAGCCAAAAAGATAAATGTTATGACATGATGTCAGTCTGATGGAGAAATCAGGCAGCAGTTGCTCAGGTTTAAGGAATTAACCTTCCCACAATCTTAATATCTCACTCAATGTTCAGCTCAACAACCTTAACAAATCTATGATTCTGTGTTTCATTAGGCTATAAATCTACTTTAAGACTTACATATGTACTTCATACACATGTACCTCATGCTTACCTGTTTCTTAATATCCTAAACCTTACTCATAAATGGCCATCTGCAAAACACAAAAATAATGTTGAATTTTATAAGTATAAAGTCATAGAAATCCTAGATCTAAACTTACTATTACAACAATAAAAACCTTATTTCCTGAAATATTCAGAGGTACATGTATTATTGCTCTTTAGCTAATAAATAAAAGTTTCAAAAGACAAAAACTTAGTGCCACCTGAAACAAATATGTACAGCTTGTGAGAGAAGAGAGAATAAAAATCAGAGAAACATTTTGGAATATATAAATAAAAATGTAGTACTACCTGTACTGTGTTAATGCTGGCTTGTCCAAAAATAACATCAACTAATTGTTGCATTAAGATATTCTAAACCAATGCTTCCCAAATGGTGTGCCTCAGCACACTTCTGTGCTGCAAAGCCATTCTATGTATGCTGCAAAATTTTGTATATGTAAGGCATCAAGTATGTTTTTTCATGACCATGTAAAATAATCAAGATTATTTAGTCTAACATGGCCTTATTATCCTAACACAGGACATCAAAATGGAGTAAAAGTACCCCCAAATTACTATATTTCATGTTTTTAATTACAAAAACTGTCCTGTTTTTAGGTGTAGGAGCAAATGAGTGTGCAGAAAAATTAACAATATTCTAGTATACCATAACTACAAATAGTTTGGGAACCTTTATTTTAGACAAATCTAAAAACTTTCATATATGACAATACCACACATGTACCCACACAAGTAGACAGCACACTAATCATTAACTTGAATACACCAATCGTTTCATCGAAACAAAAAAATTCATACACAAAACATAGAATATACAAGAAAAACTTTCATGTGATTCAAACAAACAAAAACCTGAATTCTGAAAACATGAAATATTCAGCATTCTTATAATAAGGAGCTTTTTATACCGTAGATATTTAACTCTTTCTAAATTCTATTGTACAAAGACTCTCCCTTTTCCACAGTTAACATTTATATACAAGTCTGCAAAGTAATCATTCCATTTTCAGTATCTACATACAGTATACAGAAAATACTGCAAGATCTCTACATTGAACTGGATTGCAAAATTTATAGTTCTTTTAAATACATCTAAATGAGGAGGAGAAATAGGAAGGAAAGTGTCTACCTACATACATCTTTTTACTTGCTAAATTACTTATAGTTGAGAAAATATTACAGTGAATCACAGGAGGAATGTAGATTTAAGTAGAAATGAGTAATTACAAAGAATTAGGGCATACACTATCAACATGTTCAGATATAGACAAAAGTAAACTTTGAGGTATCAGAAATCATCTCATTAGAAATATCTTACTTTAGTGTAACCTGTATCACTCTTATTA
This sequence comes from Tachypleus tridentatus, assembly GCF_004210375.1. Classification (NCBI taxonomy): domain Eukaryota; kingdom Metazoa; phylum Arthropoda; class Merostomata; order Xiphosura; family Limulidae; genus Tachypleus; species Tachypleus tridentatus. The sequence continues at coordinate 75,725,128 of NC_134832.1, read as the reverse complement.
ACCATATTAAGCAACTAGGCAAGTCTGGGTAGATAATAAAATTCATTTAAAAAGTATACAAAAAATAAGGAAAAATATCCACAAGAGATTAAACAAAGAAAGTTCTATAACCAACAAGTATATACTAGGTAATCAACAAAATATTCACACCAATTAGGTCTTGTCCATACCAGATGCACACATTTCAGAACAATTATATAAAAGGTAAAAATATATGCAGAGTGCATTCTAAATAACTCAGAAACCCAAGTACTTCATACACAATTTCCTAGTTCAGACACAAAAACTTCTTAGCAAGGGTATATTCAAGTATTGAAATTTTACTTCAGAATCATAAAAAAAAAAGTGTTCTAATGCTATTGATAACTTCAGGGTAATACCAGAATCAAACATACATTTTGAGGCATTTTGGGTATGTATGTACATAATATACACTATAAATTGGAGAGACACATGTAAACAACCACCAAGCTCATGGATGTCACGTGGTTTCCTCTCTATACAGTTCTTGATCACAAAATTAGTAATGAAATGAGCGTTCTATCACATTCAAGCAAGTGATCTGTTAATTGGACATGTCTGATTAGTCCAGCTGTTATACCTATATAGCTTGTAAGAAAAAGAAACATAACTGACTATCAAGCAGCTTGTTTATAAACTGATATATAACTGATTAGAAATAGTTACTTGTTACACTTTCAAGTCAAAAATGAATCAACAATCAGTCTGACTTAGATAAAAGGATGCCTACTGAGATTTGTAATTACATAAAATCACACATTTTAAAGGTTTCAAAGCTTCACTACCAGAACTTGACATCTAAGGGTATTTCACCCACAGTTCTGAAGCCCCGTGGTGGATCCTCTGCATAATAACAGGGTTAACTATGAAAAGTAAATGAGCATGTATATAATGGATTAATAAACAGATAAAACATTGATTATGAGAATCATCACAAGCAGGCATAGCCAGCATACTGAATTTTGCAGAAATCTAGTATAGCAGACTTTCCCTTTAAATTACCAGATTTTATACTATCCACTAAAAGCCTACATATTGCATCATTCAGAGTAAGTTTATCTTTTTATTTCTTACAACACCCAGTATAAAGAATTGACCAAAAAAGTAAGTGAAATCTCTGATTTTCCATGCAGAATACAATGCATTCTCAACAATACTTGATGGGTTAAACTACAACAGAGAATTACAATGGAATTTTTGTTTGGCTTTTACATTTCTATGCACTCTTTAATTAACACATCATGGATACACAAGCAAATACAACAAGAAGCAACTATTAAGTACAGTTAACACAGAGTTAATAGTTTTGTGAATCAACCACATGTAAAAGAAAAGAGAAAAAAGCATTATTTGTCAAAGCAGCAAAATATCTTTTAACTAAACTCAGACTGGAAATATGGGTAACAAAAATAGGGAACTTCCTCTTTGTACATATCTTACACTGATAAAAACTAAAAGCCAGTTATTTGACAATGGACAAATGTCAAGATTTAAGGTTAGAATTGCAAAGCATAAAAAGGAGAAATAAGAATTTTCAGTCTCTTATGAGGAATGTAACTTGTAAGAGATGAAGACACTTACACTTAAAAGTCTTGCACTGTTAATGTTACACTTAAGTGTAAATTACACTATTACAATTCCAATAGTTTTCTTCTTTAATTTATTAAATGTTTAATTGATTTCATTTTCAATCTTCAAAATAAAACAATTTAACACAGAAACTTCAGTCTAATTTATATATAATGCAATTTAATAAATGAATTAGTCGTTTTGTTCAGTTATTTTATATTAACTAATACTTAGTGGTAAAACTAAAACAAAAACGAAATATAGGTCGCTCACCCTCGCTATTTTTATGTTACTTTCTACTACTTGTAGTACTAGAATTTTAATTAGTGTTCGCTACAATCTTTCAACGTTAGTCTAGAGGTTTTTAGTCGTGAAACTAAAGTTGGATAAATTAAGTTCAAATTACTTTCGCAATTTGAGAAATACAGACTACGTAAATTTAACATAAGATTTATAAAAACACAGAAATTTCACAATGTTTGCAATAAGCCTAACGTTAGTTTCTCAGCCTACGCTAGCTATACAGTCATCCACTTCCGAAAATTTTGACAAGATTTTTATTGCGCACGCATAGACTAACAAAACGACCTCTATCATATAAAGTGGCTACACTAAATATTTTTATCAAAACATTGGTGACTGCTGTTAAGAATGAATCAGATATTTCTACAGTAGTTTATCAGTGTAAGTGTATCTGAAACCTTGGGCATTAAAACTGATTTCTAAACTACCAGGTGAAAACTGAAACTGGGAACAGACAATTCACGGAATTAAATGGTGAGATATCTGTATTTATCGTACACCCTAAAACATAATATTTGTTAGGGAATGAGCATTATTGATTGTATGAATTAATTACAAAATCTGTAACGTAATATTTAAAAGAATTTGTAATGCTTAAAAAATATTAACTACATATTGGAACGATCGTGTATAAAGTAAACTTTTGTTTTAAGTTTTCGCGCGAAACTACACGAGGGCTATCTGCGCTAGCCGTCCTTAATTTAGCATTGTAAAACTAGAGGGAACACAATTAGTCATCACCACTCACCGCCAACTCTTGGGCTACTCTTTTACTAACGAACAGTGGACTGACCACACATTATAATGGCCCCACGGCTGAAAGAGCGAGCACGTTTGGCATGGCAGGGATTCGAACCTGTGACCCTCAGATTACGAGTCGAGTGGTTCGTTTTCCCCTCGGTGAACTTAGCAGATAGCTCGATGTGGCTTTGCTATAAAAAACACACAAATTAAACTGATAATTTTATCATTTCACTATTAAAAACTAAGTTTGTTTATTGGCTTTAGTGCAAAGCTATTTGAGGGCTATTTGTGCTAACGTCAGTATCTTTGAAGTGATAAATTAAAGGAAAGGCAGCTAACCAACGCAATCTAACGCCACCCTTTGGACTACTAACAAATACTTGGATTAGTCGTAACATTATAATGCCCAAATGGCATCATAGATGGTTGGATTCGAACTCACGAACTGCAAAATGTGAGTCGAGTACTTTAACCAACAGGTCACGTAGTCCTTCCAGAAAAAAAGAGATTGTTCTAATCTTTAAACTACTTTAATATTCTATTTATGACAAATTGTATTGCTTGGCTCGACTAATCTAGATTGTTTTTCATATTTGAAAATAATTAAAAAATGTCATCTGAACTTTGTCAGCTGATTTTGCAGAAACAATTACAGAAATCCCACAACTATTTATGAAATAAAAAATTAGAAGTTCTTTTGTCAGTTTTTTATTTTAAAAATAAGTAGATCGTTAGTTGCCAATAAATAAATGAGTGTTTAAAGTTTCATTCTTTCTGTGAATTATGTTTGTGTGTGTGTTTTTTCTTATAGCAAAGCCACATCGGGCTATCTAGTAAGTCCACCGAGGGGAACTGAATCCCTGATTTTAGCGTTATAAATCCGTAGATTTACCGCTGTACCAGCGGGTGACATTGTGTGAATTACTTTCTCATATCTCTTTGTGAAATTCCAAAGTTAAACGAAACCCACAATTGTTTGATCTTAGCATAAGCAAGTGATTTGTGGATTAAATTTTGGAAGGACAATTATAGTGATTTTTTACAAGCGAAATGAAAGAGACAAGAATCAGCACGAAGATAAGGAGTAAAGAAAATATAAGCTAAACATCTGTTGGTAAGGTTATGCATTGTTGGATGAAAGTTAAAAAGAACGGATAAAATGTGTTCAAAAACTAAATAAAATAAAATTTGTTTAGTAAAAGATCAGCAGACTTAATGTTGTAAAGATTAAAACAAGGATAATACTTTTACAATTTCAAATATTAATCATATAAGAAAACAACTGCTCTTACATTCACTCTATAGATGACCAATCACAAACTTGGAATCACAAATATCTCAAATATTTCTGCTTCATGTGACAACCTTAGAGCAGTCACGCATATGAGAGGTAATGTAGGACACAATGTAATTATTCTACAGAGCAGATGGCTTTCTTGATTAAGTTGTGTTACAGAGTAGCATCTACAGTTGAATTAATATATTACATTTCCAAAACTATCATTAAGTGTATTCGAACTCAGGCTGAAGCCCAAGGCCTCATGCTATGACTATAAATATATTGCACGTAGGGGTTCTATTTGGAAGGGGCCTTTATAAGTTGAAAACCCTAGGGCCAATAAAACCCTTAATCCGGCCTTGTGTACAATTATAATAAACAATCTTTATTCAAAACAAATACAATAAAAAATTACTTTACTTGCCATAACTTGCAATCGTCTTTACTGGAGAGTTAGGTTTGAAATAATTCAGAGACGTAATAGATCGACTGCTCAATTGAGGTTATATCTCAGACTAAACAAATCTTTCATTATTTACTTGATTTGTTAACGACAAATTTATCAAGAGTAATTAGTGCTATCCAAGTTCTTGGCCTTTCTCAATGAAACATAAAACCAAACCCAAACTTCAGAATGATTAAAAATATTTAAAACATACTAACTGAAACTTCTCCTTAATCTGAACTCGAAACAAGAACCCAAACATAAAATTAAATCATCCTTGATTATAGGAAACTAAACCGTTAAAAAATATTAATTCAAATACAAAAATAAAACTTCCTCAGAAATACAATATCATATTACTGTAAATTACACTATATACAATTCTTGAACATAAATGAGCATAAAATAGTTAATGATTCCACACTATAGTTCTACAAATCAAATTCGATATGAAAATACACTCTTTAAGAAAAAATAATTAGAGTATAAAATTGTTAACAATAAACATTGCAATGATGAAATGAGATACACCAATCAATAAGAATACGATCATCCGTTTATCAGTAACTACACCGACTCTTTAATAATCGAATATAGCTAATCATAAATTATAATAATAATTATAAATTAGAAATTAATGTATTAACACACGTCTATAGAATATAAACATTAACAAAAACGCAGTGAACCGTATGAAGTAACCCTTACATCAACATGAGTAAATTAATAAATGGGGCTCTTTAATAATGACACTGCTTACATTGCACAACCATTAAAAATGAAATTAATATAGGATTTTTAATTACAATGCATGCCCATTAAGCCCCCTTTGTAACTCTGGACATTTTGGAATGTCGCCCCTTCAGCCGTAGGGGCGTTATATTGTGATGGTCAATCCCACTATTCGTTGGTAAAAGAGTTGCTCAAGAGTTGGCGGTGGGTGGTGATGACTAGCTGCCTTCCCTCTAGGCTCACACTGCAAAATTAGGGACGGCTAGTGCAGAATGGTCTTCAGATCCAGGTCTTGCAGGCCACTAACCATGAAATCCTAAGCGTATTGATCTTTGTAGTATCCTCCTTCCATAATACGTCAATAACTTAAGGCTTAAGCATATAGTGAGGAAATTAGATCACTACAGGCTAGCTGAAAAACAAGATAGTTTGAAGGTTTAAGAATCTGATATTAAATAGGAAAAGTGGTGATTGAAAATATAAAGTTAAACAAATTAGAATTTGTCGAAAGTTCAACTAGGTGTGTGGGTTGTAAAATTTTGCAATTATCCAGTTACAATTATGTCCTCTTCTAAAACTACATTTCAGACAAAGGGTTATAAAACTACCATCTCAGTGAAGTTCCATTCCTACCTCCATCGTATCTTCTCAACCCATACTGTCTGTCGAACATGTATTCTTAATATCTGCGAACAGTTTAGTCCACCTGACTTAATTGAATATCTGCTTAACCAATACGTATAGCTAGCTACCCAATGGTACCATTCCCACTGTAACAGCTAGCACAGTTTATCTACTGAACCACTCATACTCCTTCTACTACCATTTGCTTTGCATGTAATGTTTTCGATAACGGGAGTGAAGACAACATTTATTACTCAATCCTCACCTTTCTTTACTGAATCATTAATTTTTAACAAATTCCGATTTTTTTTACGTGAGAAAGACTCATCATGTTTATTAAAAGCTTGCCAAATTTCGTGCAGTTACATAAATTGTATCACATCGTATTGGATGATGCATCAATACAATTGTATAATGGCTTCATGATACGATATTCTTATAGTATTCATTTATCATCACACTTTTAGTAATTACAGTTAATTTCGTATCACAACGTCTTAACATTCAGATTAAAAATCTTATTTTTGTTAACATGTTCTTCAAATGGTGGGTTCTTTGTGCATTGATCCAGTCATGTTGTATTGCACACACTAATGACTTTAAGTAATATTCATACAAACATGTAAGACCACAGTCATATGTCTATTTATAAACATATACTGTTGTTTATATAAATATCACTATTGCACGTTGTCACATACATTAATATTTTATAAGCAATTCCATACAGCTCATGTGCAAATTACTTTGGTAATCATCTCAGATTCTATTCCACAGGTTACGACTAAGTAATGTTCTGTCATCTATAAGCTGTCAAACCCAAGATGTTTTTCCTTTCAGACGTTACATACAGAATAATAACTGGTAAAATTCAATAAAACCATTACTTTTTTAGCTAGAATTATCATCAGCTAGAAATTAATAATCCTGATATTCGTACATTATACACATCAATATATACTTAGATGATTTGGTTTGATTTCAGTTTTGCTAGCTGTCCTAATTTAGCAGCGAAAGAATTGAGGGAATACAGCTAATAATCACCACCTACTGCCAACACATTGGCTATTATATAATCAATGAATAGTGGGATTGGCTGTCACATTATAACACCGCCATGGCTGAAAGGTAGTGCATGTTTGGTAGGATAGAGATTTGAACCCAAGACTCTCAAATTAAAAGTCGAGTGAGGTAACCATCTGACCATACAAAACCTCACTCAGAGAAAACAACTTCCTCACTTCATATATAGAAGTTATATGTTGAATTAAGAGTACTATAATAAAGATCATGTGATGATATTCTCCTTTGAACTTCCCAACTCATCTAGATAATTGGGTGATTGTCTTAAAACATTTGACAACAGACATCATCACAGGTTTGACTGACAACCAGTGATGTCTCTTGCCTCTAGATGAAGTACTTATTTATCTGGTTCGAACTGAACAGCCAGATAAACACCTTATCTCTTTCCTTCCTCATCCTCTCAATCTAGGTGGAATAAAATTGCACTCTTGTCCTTTTCTGGCATGTTAGTCTCTTTTTCTGAAACCATAGTCAAGTTTGTTTGTTTGTTATATTTTTGAGTTTCGCGCAAAGCTACACGAGGGTTACATATCTGCGTTAGCCATCCCTAATTTAGTAGTGTAAGACTAGAGGGAAGGCAGCTAGTCATCACCGCCCACCGCCAACTCTTAGGCTACTCTTTTACCAACGAAAGTGGGATTGACCGTCACATTATAACGCCCCCACGACTGAAAGTGCGAGCATGTTTGGTGCGACATGGATTCGAACCCTGGACTCTCAGATTACGAGTCGAACGCCTCAACCCACCTGATCATGCCGAGCCATAACCATAGTCAAGCCAGTCACAAGTGATTTGTCAGTAATATACTAAAGCAAGTCGTTGGAATGCATTATGTGATCTAACTTTTCTCAGAAAACGTGAAAAAGTCCTGTCCAAATGGAATCAAGTGACTTCCATGCCACACCAAGTCTCTATGGTGATGCATCTATTTCTTGATTGTGTTATTACAGCATGTTGCTTGTCATATTACATTCTTTACTTGCTCATAGCATGCGAACTTGTATATGACAACTAATGGAGACTTGTTTTAACAGACTTTTATTCAAGGTGAAACACACCATATATTATTGACACTAGTGCTGAACATCTCGACTTGAATGTAGCCAGAAGAACCATACTAAATGTTAGAATTAGTGTGAGTAACGCCTTGGTATCTTCCAGTCTTTATGTTATGAGATTCTGAAAATGTCGTGTTAGATCTCTGTATATAACTATATGCAGTATGGGTTGAGAACTATAGTTTCTTGATTGTTAGTGATGGTACATTACAGCTTCCTGTATTTGAAATTGTTCATTATATTTATAAGTACCACAGGCTCAACACATCCATGCTCTGCTTCCCAATCTGAGGAAGAAGTGTCCAAGATAAACCTGGGTCTTTCAATTGTTCTTCCTGTCACTCTCAAAATGTTAATTGTGACGTTTATCCTCTAGAGGAACCCTTAATGACTGGCTTAATTTATCACAGTAGGAAGGGCTTGGACTCATACTGTGTCCAAGATCAGGACGTTCAATCAATAAGCAGTGCATCATTGTATTTTAAAGATATTATATTGGCATTTTTGTGCTGTGGGTCTGGACAGTGTGGTATGACTAAATCATGCTCCTGTAATGCTGTTATAATTGCTTGTGAATTTTTAAAGTTAATCAACTTCTTCAGCAACACATTGTAGTAGAGGATTTCCCAAACTAAATAGTATTTGTAGTGTTTCATGAAGACCTCAACATATAGAATGTTGCAAAATTAGGGACGGCTAGTGCAGAATGGTCTTCAGATCCAGGTCTTGCAGGCCACTAACCATGAAATCCTAAGCGTATTGATCTTTGTAGTATCCTCCTTCCATAATACGTCAATAACTTAAGGCTTAAGCATATAGTGAGGAAATTAGATCACTACAGGCTAGCTGAAAAACAAGATAGTTTGAAGGTTTAAGAATCTGATATTAAATAGGAAAAGTGGTGATTGAAAATATAAAGTTAAACAAATTAGAATTTGTCGAAAGTTCAACTAGGTGTGTGGGTTGTAAAATTTTGCAATTATCCAGTTACAATTATGTTCTCTTCTAAAACTACATTTCAGACAAAGGGTTATAAAACTACCATCTCAGTGAAGTTCCATTCCTACCTCCATCGTATCTTCTCAACCCATACTGTCTGTCGAACATGTATTCTTAATATCTGCGAACAGTTTAGTCCACCTGACTTAATTGAATATCTGCTTAACCAATACGTATAGCTAGCTACCCAATGGTACCATTCCCACTGTAACAGCTAGCACAGTTTATCTACTGAACCACTCATACTCCTTCTACTACCATTTGCTTTGCATGTAATGTTTTCGATAACGGGAGTGAAGACAACATTTATTACTCAATCCTCACCTTTCTTTACTGAATCATTAATTTTTAACAAATTCCGATTTTTTTTACGTGAGAAAGACTCATCATGTTTATTAAAAGCTTGCCAAATTTCGTGCAGTTACATAAATTGTATCATATCGTATTGGATGATGCATCAATACAATTGTATAATGGCTTCATGATACGATATTCTTATAGTATTCATTTATCATCACACTTTTAGTAATTACAGTTAATTTCGTATCACAACGTCTTAACATTCAGATTAAAATCTTATTTTTGTTAACATGTTCTTCAAATGGTGGGTTCTTTGTGCATTGATCCAGTCATGTTGTATTGCACACACTAATGACTTTAAGTAATATTCATACAAACATGTAAGACCACAGTCATATGTCTATTTATAAACATATACTGTTGTTTATATAAATATCACTATTGCACGTTGTCACATACATTAATATTTTATAAGCAATTCCATACAGCTCATGTGCAAATTACTTTGGTAATCATCTCAGATTCTATTCCACAGGTTACGACTAAGTAATGTTCTGTCATCTATAAGCTGTCAAACCCAAGATGTTTTTCCTTTCAGACGTTACATACAGAATAATAACTGGTAAAATTCAATAAAACCATTACTTTTTTAGCTAGAATTATCATCAGCTAGAAATTAATAATCCTGATATTCGTACATTATACACATCAATATATACTTAGATGATTTGGTTTGATTTCAGTTTTGCTAGCTGTCCTAATTTAGCAGCGAAAGAATTGAGGGAATACAGCTAATAATCACCACCTACTGCCAACACATTGGCTATTATATAATCAATGAATAGTGGGATTGGCTGTCACATTATAACACCGCCATGGCTGAAAGGTAGTGCATGTTTGGTAGGATAGAGATTTGAACCCAAGACTCTCAAATTAAAAGTCGAGTGAGGTAACCATCTGACCATACAAAACCTCACTCAGAGAAAACAACTTCCTCACTTCATATATAGAAGTTATATGTTGAATTAAGAGTACTATAATAAAGATCATGTGATGATATTCTCCTTTGAACTTCCCAACTCATCTAGATAATTGGGTGATTGTCTTAAAACATTTGACAACAGACATCATCACAGGTTTGACTGACAACCAGTGATGTCTCTTGCCTCTAGATGAAGTACTTATTTATCTGGTTCGAACTGAACAGCCAGATAAACACCTTATCTCTTTCCTTCCTCATCCTCTCAATCTAGGTGGAATAAAATTGCACTCTTGTCCTTTTCTGGCATGTTAGTCTCTTTTTCTGAAACCATAGTCAAGTTTGTTTGTTTGTTATATTTTTGAGTTTCGCGCAAAGCTACACGAGGGTTACATATCTGCGTTAGCCATCCCTAATTTAGTAGTGTAAGACTAGAGGGAAGGCAGCTAGTCATCACCGCCCACCGCCAACTCTTAGGCTACTCTTTTACCAACGAAAAGTGGGATTGACCGTCACATTATAACGCCCCCACGACTGAAAGTGCGAGCATGTTTGGTGCGACATGGATTCGAACCCTGGACTCTCAGATTACGAGTCGAACGCCTCAACCCACCTGATCATGCCGAGCCATAACCATAGTCAAGCCAGTCACAAGTGATTTGTCAGTAATATACTAAAGCAAGTCGTTGGAATGCATTATGTGATCTAACTTTTCTCAGAAAACGTGAAAAAGTCCTGTCCAAATGGAATCAAGTGACTTCCATGCCACACCAAGTCTCTATGGTGATGCATCTATTTCTTGATTGTGTTATTACAGCATGTTGCTTGTCATATTACATTCTTTACTTGCTCATAGCATGCGAACTTGTATATGACAACTAATGGAGACTTGTTTTAACAGACTTTTATTCAAGGTGAAACACACCATATATTATTGACACTAGTGCTGAACATCTCGACTTGAATGTAGCCAGAAGAACCATACTAAATGTTAGAATTAGTGTGAGTAACGCCTTGGTATCTTCCAGTCTTTATGTTATGAGATTCTGAAAATGTCGTGTTAGATCTCTGTATATAACTATATGCAGTATGGGTTGAGAACTATAGTTTCTTGATTGTTAGTGATGGTACATTACAGCTTCCTGTATTTGAAATTGTTCATTATATTTATAAGTACCACAGGCTCAACACATCCATGCTCTGCTTCCCAATCTGAGGAAGAAGTGTCCAAGATAAACCTGGGTCTTTCAATTGTTCTTCCTGTCACTCTCAAAATGTTAATTGTGACGTTTATCCTCTAGAGGAACCCTTAATGACTGGCTTAATTTATCACAGTAGGAAGGGCTTGGACTCATACTGTGTCCAAGATCAGGACGTTCAATCAATAAGCAGTGCATCATTGTATTTTAAAGATATTATATTGGCATTTTTGTGCTGTGGGTCTGGACAGTGTGGTATGACTAAATCATGCTCCTGTAATGCTGTTATAATTGCTTGTGAATTTTTAAAGTTAATCAACTTCTTCAGCAACACATTGTAGTAGAGGATTTCCCAAACTAAATAGTATTTGTAGTGTTTCATGAAGACCTCAACATATAGAATGTATTTTTTTGTCACAAAAGTAACCATGAGCTTGTAACCACCATATGCAACTAAATACTCTATTTCATCTTAAAACTATGATAAACTTCTCTGATCCTACTGTCACTAGTATCTGTACCTAAAAATAATTCGTAGTTTTGTGTAAAGGATTCCATTAAAGCATACTTCAAGAAACAAAAAAGCTTACTCTCACTCCTTATTATGCCTGAAGAGTGCTTTTACTTTCCTGATAGCTGACAATTGTGTGGCAAAGTTTGAAAGTTGGCTACAAATTTACTGGTGATATAACAAAAATGAAAGAAACTTCATACTTTTCACTTCATTGGCTGAGAACAGTCTTAACAGAATCAATGGAAACTCCATTCCTCTTCATAATAGGATAAAAAAATTCACTTCCATACACAGGAATGTACATTTTCCTGGTTTACCTGCTGGATTATTATTTTTGGTTTCTCAGCTATAGACTAGAATGTGTAACCAAATGCTAGAATGACATCAACATGGATGAGATACTTCTCCCATTGCAATCTTTTCTTTGTAAAGTCAATTAGCATATCAAAGGTAGATGAGTACTTTACACATATCAAATAGCATGACAAAAATTATACAACCCATCTCTTATACTAAAGGCAGTCTTAGAACTGCTCTCCTGATTCAGCTTAACTTACCAGTATCTGGAAACTAGATCTAAAGTATAGTATCAGTTAGAGCTTACCTTCTATCTCAAATCATTCATGGATGAAATCAAACACATTCAAAAGATTGTATCATCACATTTTAACATCTGTTACATCTTATTGTTGGTTACAACCCTAATTCTCTAAATAGGAAGCTGGATAACTAATTCCTCATAATTATAAAACAACTCTAAACATTCATCCACCCTAAAACACACAATTGCCTGAGCTAGTGCAACTTACTGTTTGAAGAAAAACAGGTAATTTCATGAATATGTTATATAAAAACATTACTAATTCACTAGATTTTGTCCATAGCAAACTACTGTACACTACTTGTACATGTGCAGTACTTTGATTTTCTATCCCATATATACTTGTGTAATCTACTTTTACTGGAACAACTTTCCCAAGAACCAACAGTTCATCAGTTGCACAAACAAAACTGATGAAGGCTTTGTGGTATGTACATTTCAAGAATGGCAATGGTAGAGCCAAGGATTGTGATAACTACCTTCATTCGGTGAGAGATAATACCCAGATCTTGTTTAATATTTACCTCTCCATTAATTTTTACTTTATTGTCACATGCCAGAACAAAGTTATTATCCATGTTTTGGAGAGCTTGAAATATTAAAACATCTTCCACAGTTTTGGCTGCTTCTTTGTTTACCAGAAACTCATTCTTTTGCCCTTATACTTTCATGGGCACATATCCAGGTCAATCTAACCTTGAGAGAGTTAGGATGATCACTAATACTTTCAGTACAAGGAGACTGCCATGTTCCTCCAACTCAGAGTCCAAACTTGACGGTTGCTGCATTTGTTTCCAGACACGTAATAGTAGCATTTGTCACTTAACATTAACTCTTCTGGAATTCCTGAGCAATGAGTTAAAACTTATAAGTTTGTAGTGTAATTTGCTTTTCTTCACTCAATAGACTCTGTGGCTGCAGCCAAAGTCTCTCCATTTCAAACTCTTGACCACTACCTGGCTGGGTTTTCATTGCATTGGCATAATGGGTACAGGGTGGTAGGCATTTTCAGAAAACCAAATCTTCAGAGGAGAACTTGAACTTCCATCCAAGGTAACAAAACAAGTTGCTCACATAATCTCGTCTATCAGTCCTAATCGATCCCTAGTTTTCACATGATTCGTTATCACCCTGGCAGGATATCTTCAGAATCAAAGACGCTTTCTACTGCTCCACACATCATCATCCTTGTCATTAGAGGCTTGCAGTCTCACTTACCAGTGATGTAGATAGCTCTAGTTAGAAGATATTGTTCACCAACTACATCTCTAGTTTTTCTCAACTATTCTTCAATGATTGTCACTAAAGAATTGAAGTGGGGTTATCATCACTGTCAAAAACGCGAGAGTTCTATATATAATACCCCATTCAGTGTGAGACTCATCAACTGTTATGCCCTTATGGCAACTTTATGTTGCTGGGCTTCAATTACAATGAAGTCAATCTTCAGAGGAAGAATTAAATTTATTGATCTGGGTACACCAGCTAGTAGCAGTTCTTCTTACTGAATCATTGGCCACAATGAGAAAGAAGCCATTGACATTTGCAGCATCAGTAAAAATATTTCACTTCTTTTGCACCCAACAAGTCTATTAGACAACCATTTTCCTTCAGTAGCAAACTCTCCATTTTTGTTATAAGTTTTTGAGCTGAAAAAAATGCCATTTCCTTGAAACAAAGTTTTTAAAAGTTACATTCACAATATTTTAAGTAAATGATGATGCACACATCAGACAAAAATGCGAAAAACTTCACAAAAATATATTGTGTGGTCACAGAGTCAAATTTTTCTCCTTCCTATTTGCACTATAGTATTAGCTTCTCCTAAGTTTGACAAAGTGAATCTGCAGAACAACAGGAGATCTGTCAAGACATTTACTATGACACAATTTTGCATTCTGTGACTAACTGAGTTCACAATAAAGTAAGAGAAATGGTACCCAAATGTACAATCATATCAAAAATATTTATTTAAACAAACACAGTAAAAATGTACTTTGCTTGTTACAATAAACAGTCGCCATTGTTAAATAGTTAGGTTTGAAGTCATTCCATGATATAATAGATTGAGTACCTCAGATAAGATCATGTACAAGACTGTCTGTTCAGTTAATGTTCCAGATTAAATAAAACTAATATTATTTACTTATAACATCAGACTTACCCTCAGAAAGTACCTTTAAACACATGGATGGTAATTTAAAATGAAACATAAAAATAGGTTAAAAGCTCACGAGATTACCTAATAGTCAGTAGAAAAGATTACTGTGTAATTTCACATACTATAAGTTATCTTGTACCTTTATCATGATATAACATAAGGTGTTGCTTCAGGTAAATGTTAAAGAATAATAGGGAGCCAGAAGAAAAAAACAATTTAACGATTTTCTTGACAAGCGCGATTTGTGGTAGCTATGAATACTTGTATTAATAAGATTAATAAAAAATGATACATAACACATTGTGTACCAAAATTAAAACAAAATGAAACATTAAGCATAAATAAAATACGGAATATAAATGTTTGCATGCATACAAATACATGAAGAGTTAACATTTTTAAACATGAAAAGCTAATATTTTAAAGTACAGTGTGAAATAAAGTATACGAGCAAAATACATGAAACAAACTCTTGATCTTAAATACATATATATGTATGATAAACAAAATAAGTAAAGAATAATAATATTAAACATATATCGAAACGGTGGTAAAAGGAAGGAGACAAATAATGCCAGCTAACATATAAAATAATGCAATACATTTATCTATTGACTGTTTGTTGTATGGAATCATAAATACAGGAAAACAAATATGAGTTTCAAGGTTATTATAAAGAATGGTGTACGAATGCTCTGGAAACACACAGAAATATACAAAAAACTGAAAACCATTAACCCTCAAAACATTAGTATTTTGTATACATTGAAATACCGACATTTATATTGAGTAACGTTTTAAAAGGTACACCAAGTCTTAAAAGTGATGCGTTTTTTATAAGGAGATTGTATTATTCTCAGCCTATGCTTGTTTTAGAAAAAAGCTATATAAAACAATTTACTTTATCAACCACAGAGAATAGAAATCCGTATTTTAACGTCATAAGTCAGTAAAGTTATGGCTAACCCATTGAGGAACGTAAAAGTAGCTTAATTGGAAGTTTATTAACATAATAATATGCTCTCTCGAAAACAAACCTGTATTAACACAGAAATGTAAAAGGTTTTTTTTATCATTGCAGTCTAAAGAAAAAGTTTAAGTCTATCAATAGGTACGTATAGAAAAAACAGGAAAATCCTTGGATAAACTGAAAGAAAACCCAGGAGTGGTCTGTTAAAGTAAACGCAACGAAAACCCTGACATTTTCAGATAGAAAAAAAAGAGAAAAGTATTGTTTTGGAATTTCGCACAAAGCTACTCGAGGGCTATCTGTGCTAGCCGTCCCTAATTTAGAAGTGTAAGACTAGAGGGAAGGCAGCTAGTCATCACCACCCACTGCCAACTCTTGGGCTACTCTTTTACTAACAACTAGTGGGATTGACCGTCACCTTATAACGCCCCCACCGCTGAAAGGGCGAGCATGTTTGACGCGACACGGGCGCGAACCCGCAACCCTCGGATTACGAGTCGCACGACTTACGCGCTTGGCCATGCAAGGCCAAAGAAAGGTAAGGAGCATCTTATTAAAGTCACAACTGTACCAAAAAACCTAACATAGACATATAGGAAAACAAAGAAAACTATTAGGTAAAAAAATTGACAACACTAATAGATAAACGTGCACACAGATTACTGTAGTCAACTATGGGCGTTCATAACGCAGTGCTTATATCAGATAAATAAAATTACATTTTTCTGCATCTTTCATCAAAATATATGTTCCAGGTTCATTCGACGGGAATCGAAGTTTAATAATGAACAACAAAATGACGGCAGCAACAATGAACATTTGGCACACGTGTGAACAGTAACAAACATTTAATTCTTGAAAGTTTTGGAATATACATGTTCCTTCTTCAACAAGGGCAGCTTATTACGTACAAATATTTATAAAGTTTAAACATTTTATAAAGTTAATTAAAATTCAGAATAAAAGGATTAAAGAACGTAAAAGACAACCAAATGAACGAAGGATAGAATAATCCAACAGCATAACACAAGTATTCACAACAGACTTAATTGTAGCGAAGTTGTGGATTTTCTTGAATTAAAATTTCAATATTAGATGATTTTGAAATTCTTAATCAGAAGGGGATGATTAGTGTTTTTAGTGTGGGTAAATTGTGTACTCTGGTGGATGTGATCATTTTTTACCAGTTTTGTTTGATACTCACATATGTCCGCAGGCGTAATTACGTTATAGTTTTGCCAATGTAAGTAACATCATAGCTACCACATGTGTGTTTATAAACTATCCTGGAACACATGGGGGTAGGTAATAGATTTTTAGATTGGAATATATTTTGTATATTGAAAAACGAATTAAATGTCATTTGTAGCTGAACTTGTGGATAAAATGTTTTAATTAGTCTCAAAATTTATGACTTCTCTGTGAAACTGTGCTTACCAGAAAAAAGGAATAATCAGTTGATGATATTTGTCAACAGTGTAGGGTGTATTTTGGGGCTCAGAATTTGTGAGAAAGGAACTTGCGTGTCAGGGCTTGAATAGGATGTTCTGTAAGGCTATGATTTCAGTATGAAAAGAGAGGCAGTTAGAACACATTTGAAATATTAGAACAGATGTTATAAGTTAGAATAGATGTTATATGTTAGAACAGATGTTATAAGTTAGAATAGATGTTATATGTTAGAAAATATGTTATATATTAGAAGAAATGTTATATGTTAGAACAAATGTATGCCCTAGTAAAAATACTAAGTATGACGTTACGTTTAAAAGAATTCTGTTCTCACCTCTCTACAGTGGCACAGCGGTATATCTACGGATTTACAACGCTAAAAACTGGGTTTTGATATCCGTAGTGGGCAAAGCAAAGACAACCCATTGGGTAGCTTTGTTCTGAATTCCAGCTTGTTTCACCAATGTAAACTTTTTAGGATTACTAGTATGGAATTATATTCTGCCGTCTTTTAGGGGCTTGTCTAATGTTAGATTTTTTAAATTATTTTTGGATACTTGTTATTGGCAATAGAATCATTTTTCTTTTCTATGGATTCCAACTTTGTGCTGCATTTTAAACAGAATAGTTTAGTTTTTCTTTTTCTACCTTTGTTTTCTTCACTATTTATAAGAAAGTTCAGTATCTCTAAGATTAAATTAAAATAATAAAATATTGTTGTTATGAAATTAAACAAAAGAAATCAACTGTCAAATTGAATAGGCAGATTATGAGAAAAACTGGAGGTTTTACTGAAGACTAGGGTATCTAGAACAAACTTAATTAAATCTTCTTCCAAGGAAGATTGTCGGAATTATCTAGTTTCTACATAATAATCTGCCTTCATTACCATATATGTATGATTTATGCACGAACAATAAACAAAATTGTCTTTTTATACATCATTTTAAACTACTTCATATTCCTTATCCAAATAGTTATAAAAACGTTTAGCATCTGCCCTACAAAACATCTCACATTCCTACAGTTAAAAAAATGAAGGTTTTGGCAACAAAATAATAAAACCTTAACATAAGTTGTAAAAAACTTACCAGTTCTGATATCGACGTATTGTTCGCTGATGTACCAATACTAGAAACAATACAAGGTGTTCAAAACGTCTGGAACACAAGTGTGAGACAGTGCTGCTGTCATCTTTAAACACTGCTAATGGCTCATACTTTCACTCTTTTTAAACATAGCTAACAACTTCCCAACAGCACTGTCTCTGTATATATGGATGGTGCACATTAAATTCGGCAGCAATCTTTCGCTGATACCAACCTTTTCTGCCACACAGTAGAATTAACTCGAAATTTTTGTACTTTGACAGCACCATAATCAGTCACATATGGTTCCACTCTGTAGAATATCTCAATGTTGGTGAAGAGCTTCTAGTTCCTGTATATACACTCGTCTCACTCTTTGATATCTGTTTGAACAACAATGTGTTTAGGACAGCACTACAAACAAAGGTAGAAAATAGCAATGGAATATATTCTACTACCATTACTATCCAATGTTTCTGGAAAAGCTTTGGAAATGAATTACTTCCATTAAATTAAGCCCAGCATGGTCAGGTGGGTTAAGGCATTCGACTCGTAATCTGAGGGTCGCGGGTTCGTAATCCCCGAAGCACCAAACATGCTCGCCCTTTCAGACATGGGGGCGTTATAATGTGAAGGTCCATTCTATTATTCGTTGGTAAAAGAGTAGCCCAAAAGTTGGCGGTGGGTGGTGATGACTAGCTTCCTTCCCTCTAGTCTTACACTGCTAAAGTAGAGACGGCTAGCGCAGATAGCCTTTGAGTAGCTCTACGCGAAATTCGAAACAAACAAACCATTAAATTAAAAACATGAGTACTCCACGTTTATGCTGGATAGATATGGTTTTCTTTTTTACTTTAGCCAAATAAATAGATCATTTTCCAACAACTACACAATCTTTTTTAAACTAAATCACTTCAACTGTTAATAATTGGTAGTGTCTACTTCATCATGTTGTTATTGCGAATTGTGTTAACGTATATTACAATATCGATTAATATTTTTTGACTGAAATATTTCTGAAAAAGTAGTTACGGTTAGAATCACCTAATGTCACACAACGTCGATTATAGTAATATCTAGATAGTTGATGTACTTGAATCTGTCAATATCGACCGTGTTTTTGAACCTAATGAAGTTGATGTTGTTTAATTAATTGATCGATTCTGACACTATGATGGATAGATGAAGAATATATCTTTATTAATTATGCACCAGAAAGTTATTAGCACTTCTCTCCAGGGCATCTAATTAAAAACTAATAATTGTAAAATCAGACGATTGACTTGTGTATTCTCTACAGGTATGTTACATGTTTCTTAGTAATTGCTGTACGTGACTATCATAATTTATTTAAAAATAAAAGTTCACAAGAAGACAGAAATGAATTAGAATAGAGTTTCATCATTAGTCTAGCTGATAGCGTTAATATTAAAACAACCTCATACAATCAGTATATGCTTGTAGTTTATATATTAAAAAATAAATAAATAAAATAAACCTAACAAATCAACTTTTGAGAATCCGAACTTGTATTCAGTTCCGTAAGTTTGCTACTCTTAACTTTTAATTGGATAACAGAGTGAAAAACAGGTAATACAGATGGAGACTGTAAGACTGTTATGAAACAGGTGGATTTGATAGATAACTCAATGCATAAAGGGTAAGATTCGTGCATGCACAAAGTTTACAGTGTGTACTGATGTTTCCTGCTGCGTGTTATATGTCTGTGATACTTCTGTAATATCTAATTCAAATTGCTTGAAGTGTGATTTAAATCTAAACACGCAAAATATGTTATTTTAAATATAAAACTATTTCTGGAATCTGTAATTTGCAAGTAGCCAATGGCAAGTAGTATATATCATCAAATATTGATTTGTTTTGAAAAGCTACAAAAAGGTAGAGTGATAAACAATAGTTGTATTGAAGTATCGTGTTTTTGTCGCATAACTTGCGTATTTGGCGTCAATTTAATAATGATACGTGTTTTTCCAGTTCTGTTTCATGTAAGTGTGTATGCAAAGATGAAGAAAAGAAGACAAATCGGTCACTTTGTAGCTAATATGGTGTTGTAATCGTAGTATTTAAAATAAGACAAATTACTACAGACGAGACAAAAAGGGAATAATCGTATATCTTAGACGAAAGGAATAAGCCAAATTAAGCTAGTTTGAGATTAGCAATTATAACATTTTAAACCCTTTCATTGTATTTCAGCGAAAGTTCTGCCTTATATTTTACTAAATATTACATTCACATATCTCCTAAAAATCTGTTCATTAGAATGATATTACTTCTGTTAATCTCACTAGATATTTTCTTAAACAATGTACGAACTAAGTAGACCTAACGTGACTAATTATCCTGCTTTATTTACAAAATTTATGGCTCATATACTGTAGTGGAAGCTCATTCAGAGGGTTGTGTACTCTATGTGAAAAATATTTGAAACATGCAAATCAGCGAGTCACGTGACAGTTAGAGCTAATATAAAATTTAGGTGCACAACCTGCATCAGAACTATATTTTGATAGCCCTTGTAGATCATGCCTATGTGATTAGATCGGGGATTTAGAATTTCCAAAACGAATATATCCTTTCCATTTAACGGCTTTCGAAAACAAAGAAATGTGAATCAACTTGGGAGACAAGGACTATCCAAATACGAGACCTGCAACACGAAGATAAAAGGTTGGAAACAAAAATCATCCACGTGCCCCAGCCAACGATATATAGGCAATAATCAAGAAGGATTTCTGACTGGAAAGCTGACAAAAGTCACGTTTACACGAATTGCTTCCATAATGTATTAATCTGGATACTTTTTAAACTCCACTTTCTAATCTCCTTGTATTTTATTCATATATGTACGTTTGGAAATAGATTCGCACAGATTTCTCACCTAATTTTTCAGTTGTACTCTGATCTCCCGGTAGGACAGTAGTAAGTTTACGGATTTATAACCTTCAAATCCGGGGTTCGGTTTACCGTGGTAGATACAGCTGATAGCCCGATGTGGTTTTCCTCTAAAATAAATAAACAAATTGATGTATTTCAGAACTGAATCAGGACAATTCATTGAAAGACGAGGTATGTAAAAATAAATTATGAAATATCCCTAAAATTTTGTTAGTTTAAAGTACATACTAAAATTTCCACAGTTAACATATATGCCCTTTTGTTTGATAAAAAAATATTGTACTTCACTTTGATCCGGCCTTGATACCTTTTGCTACTATAACTTTAGGTTTTTCTCTTTTTTGCTTCTTCCCATCAGCGAATTGTATTAATTATATTTTTCATCCTCCACGAAAACACATCTGTTTTGTTTTTCGCATCGAAATTTTATTAGAATGTACAAGTTACACTATGTTAGAAAAAGTGAGATCCTTCTGAAAACAAAAACAAAAACTTAATACCACATCTCAGGTCATATCAAGAGACATACATGCATATATATGTTTATAATTTTTTTAAAGATAAAAACTAGTAAGTAGGAATGGAAGTACCAAAAAGTAAAGAGATAGATAGGAATGGGAGGGAAAACATTACAATATGCGATGGTTTTGACAGGGGTAACTTCACGGTGATTGTGACGATCATTCCTGCTTCAAGTGATTTTTGTGACTTGCTAATCATTGAGATCAAACGAAAAGTGTATATAGCTAAATTTTTCTGTTGTAAACTTTGTTTTAGCAATCAAATACAGATACATGTATGTAATCAAATTGTGTGACCCTAACAAAATGCATCACTGTTACGTATTATAATTTACATCGGACGAATTTCAGATTTATTATGTTACATATTACGATTTAAAACAGCCTGAAACTTTAATTCGTATTTAAAAGTTAATTGAATGTTGATATCTATCAGATTTATGGTATTTGCTAACAAGACTGATATACACAATTTTCTTTCTTAACACAATTATATTTTGATGTACAAATAATCATACAGTTTATAATAACAGTTATTAAAAATAATGATTTATACACAAAAGTTTTACAAACTTACAATCAATACCGAGTTTTCTATATAGTCTGAAACTAAATATTTTACCAACGGTTCACAACGAGCGAATTTATTCTGAGTTGATATTGTTACACTTTGCTTAATGGCTAGCCTCACGCCATTTACTAGCTGAATTCTCTCGATGAAGATATCTATTGTCTTCGTTGAAATACTAACGTCCGAAGCTAAACGGTTCGTGATGTTAGAAATCTATAAACACATCTGGTCAAATATTTGTAGCTTTCTGATTAATAAGCGATTATCACAGTTATAACTTCCATGGTTTATAGTGTACTGACTGTATCAAACCAAGAATATTAAACTGTTTCCACATGTTACGTTGATTACCTTTAATAAGCTTCAGAAGAGATTTTCTAGAAATCTCAGCCAAGGCAACAATACTGGTACTTTACATATAAAAACACCATACAATCTTAGTTCTTGCGTCCGAGAGTCTTCTACAAATGTATAGAACAGGTGGAACTTTCGCAATACAATATAAGTTAAATGCATTTCCAAATATATATCAAACTGAAACAAACATAAATATTAAAATAAATATATAATATTAAATTTCTTACAATGATATATATTTTGTTCACTGAAGTATTGGTGACATAGTAAACATTACGAATGTGACTATAGACCTTGAGAAGGAAAAATTCAAATTATTCTTCACCTTCTCAAGCGTGAGGACCAGGTTGGACTGGATTTATATTACCAGAATGTTCTTCAAGTAGTTAAACGGTCGCATGTAAGAATGAAAATAAGTTACGTCGGAGGAAAGTGTGTCATGAAACAGACGCCTATCCCAAAATCTAAATATTTTATGTTTAAAATTGACTACTTTCTCACAGTATTCAAATATAACATATGGATGTATATTATACAATTATATGTGCTATACAAGATTCATATTAATATATATATATTAATCATGTATATTAGTAAAGGATGCTAGGGTTTAGTTATTTCTCAGTCATTCCGATGTACACAAACCTACATGTTCTAATGCCCTTAAAGTCGATGTTGGTATCACACACTTTGCCCTGCTTCAGAAACCAAAAATAAACATGTATTTCTTCACCGTATATTACACCACACAGTCTTTTAAAAAGAAGGTACAAACATCGGAGAACGAAACAGGATCGATCAAAACAGCCGCAGTGAAACCGCTAAAACTATTGCGCATGTTTCTTTCCTTAATCCTCACCATTCCTGCATAGTCCAAATTAAAAATGAAACGTGAAGAGAAAAACCAAACATTAATATTTTATCGAGAAACTATTGAAAGTCTGGTCGACAATGAACCAAATCTCTCTGAAGAAACAATACACAAAATCGGTCACTTTTACAGATCGTTTAATTGATATTATTATATTTAAAATTATTAAGAAAATCAGTAATTTGGACTACCCGCTAGAACTTATGAAGAAACCGGTTCCGACACTTTAAAACCAATTACCGCCTTGCCTCTACTCTGTTACTTACGTGCAATATCGTCTAACAAGATAAATATTATATCTATGTCAAGAAATCCTATTGAAGAAGAAAAAAGTGACCTATATACCAATAAAACTGACCATTTATATATTACTTTTAAACAAACAAAAGGCCATGAAATGTGTTTAAGTATATCTTTTTATTCTTACCAGTATAGCTAGTATTGGTTTGAATTTTGTGCAAAGCTACACGAGGGCTATCTGCGCTAGCTGTCTCTAATTTAACCGTGTAATACTAGAGGGAAGCTATCATCCATTTCCAATTCTTGGACGACTCTTTCACTACCAAATAGTGGGATTGATCATCACATTATAATGCCCCCACGGCTGAAAGGGTGAGCATGTCTGGGGGTTGGGGATTGGAACCCGCGACCGTCGAATTACGACTGGAGTGCCTTAACTACTTGGCCATGCCGAGCCTATAGTTTAGGAACTCCGGACTATAATTTTCCTTTTTTAATGTAATCATTCGTACTTTATCCGCACAATACCCTTTGAAAATTAAATAAACTTTTCATCCAACAACTAAAATGACAGAGACAGTAGGTGCCAGATATAAATTACCTTCTTGACTTGAACTAATCGTATTCGTGGTACGTGTTTTGTTTTCTTTACGTGCACACGCACGCGCGTGTGTATATAAATATATAATCTATAGCGTACGTTTTGAAAACTTAGTTTTAAACTACAGATGCTTAATTCGAACATTTTATTCATCAGTGCTTAATTTTTTTATAACTTTAATTTATTAAATTACACTTTTTGTAATGAAATAGCAACAAAGCAATATTTCCACTTCTAACATACACATATTTGTTTGAGTGTCCACTTTTATGCCTGCACTTTTTGACCTATCTCAACCAAATTTATGGTAAACTTTTGTGTACCTCAGGAGTGTCACAGGTGGTTGGAGCTCATATTTGCTTCCGACGACACCTTCTTCCGGGAGTCACGACCTTTTAGTCTCCTTCAGTCCTCCCCCCATCTCTGGGGAGTAACAGAGCAGGTGATATTCGGCTCTGACTCTCTATGTTACCCCTTATGTGTTCTCCATAATGTTTTATTGATCTCTACAAATCTTCGAAGACACCCTTGTGACGTCTTGAAGAGTGATATAGATGGTTGGCGTTTGAATCTGGGATCCCTATGACTTTGTCGTGGATGGAACGGGTAAGTCAACCAGTATTCTGAAATAATTTAAGTGGATTAAGCCTAAACAACTGTCATTAAACGTGAAAAACTTTTTAGTGTACTCCCATGAAAGCTCTAAATTATCATGGCTGTTTTCATAATGAAAAATAAACCGATTAGAGTGGAATACAGTTTAAAGGAAATCTCGAATTCGCAGGATCGTACGTTCTGGATCACAGATGTTGCAAGTAGACGCATTACCAGAACTCTACAGCTTAGTGAAAACTGATTTCATGTTAAACTTCTGAATTAAGTAACACCGCCAGCTTCCTATTCTGTGCTAATAAGCTACCCTTTCTTTAATAATTTCCAGATGTTTTTACAAAGCTGAGAGTAATTTGTGTGTGTGTGTGTATGTATGTGTACGTGATAAAAATCTGTATATATATTTCTTTACGCAACTAAAACAGTAACAAAACATGTTTTAATAAAAAATATATAGTGTTGCTCGGAATTTTCAGAGTATAAAAATAAAGCACATCATTATATCTCTCTATAAATAGCATAGCTTCCTTATTCTCGTGAAAATAAAACAGTCGCCTATAAATAACGGTTAACTCTAATTCGACGAAATAATATGTAAATGTTTTTGTTTTGTTCCATGGCGATGTGTAGTTTTCGAAGAAAAAGTAAATAAACGGATGAAAATGTTAGGTGCAATAGCTTCAATCGGTGCACTGAATTATTCTAGAGAAGCCGGAGTTGCTTTAGTTAGATTG
The DNA here is from genome assembly GCF_004210375.1 of Tachypleus tridentatus. Taxonomy (NCBI): domain Eukaryota; kingdom Metazoa; phylum Arthropoda; class Merostomata; order Xiphosura; family Limulidae; genus Tachypleus; species Tachypleus tridentatus. The sequence goes on along the minus strand of NC_134832.1, from coordinate 75,699,577 downwards.
TTTTGATATATAGCACATTCTCTGTTTTTAAAACTGACTAGATTTGTAGAAATGTGATGTAAAACTGTATTTCAAAACAATGCACAACGAAACCTAACCTGGCTATATAAGCGTTCTAGAGAAAGGTATTTGAATTAAATATATGTATGTATATTCACCAATTTCCTACACCTGTTCGTGAAACTACGCTCATATCTCATGGGCGTGTTATAGGTAATCTTTGAAGACAGATAGAAATGGAACACTAGATTATGCAAATTTTTCGTGTTGGTAGCTCCATTATCTGCTTGTCGCATCATGTATTATTAATAGTTTGGTTCATGGGTATCCCCACCGTTTCATAAATGTAATTCTAACTAGTTTGCCATCAAGAATTAGCGAAATGATATCGCCGTACTTTGGATAAACTACACTAAAGTAGATAATTCTTTGTTATATTAAGACTAGAGCATCTGTTTACAATGATACACTTCCTTACTCATTATGTCTTATCGTAACCAGAAATATTCCCAAAAGTATCGTTTAAACAGTGGTGAAATTACACAAGTTTAAACTTGGAACAACAGTTAGAATTACAAACTCTCAACATAGCTTCTTTGATAGATAAGTAGATAGGTCTACCTGTGATTTAATCGATCAGTTAAATTGGAACACATTTCATCACTGCTATTGATCGTTTCTGTGATTGTTAACGTCGCATTCGGAGCTTCAATTTTCCATGAACATAACAAACGGGACTGTAAGAAAACTAGCAGACTCAATACTTATTATCATTAATTCACACCAGCCAAGAGCTGGATGGTTGACATTACAAGTAAGTTTCGTTTTTTAACAAATAAGTGTAGCACTTAAAAAATACGACGAGATCTTTAACAAATAAGAGGAGGATTAAGAAACAGTAAGGTAGGATAAAACTGTAAAAAATGTAAAACGAGATGTTTTACAAGTAAGAGGAAGGCCAGGAAACAGTAAGATAGGACAAAGTCATAAAACTGCAAAACGAAACATAAATTAGCCAAAAAAACCTGTATTTTTGATATTTTTTCTGTTATTTTCCTAGAAACGTGATTTTCCCAACGTAGTAGGGAAAGGAAGGGATACATCTTTCCAATCACCCGCTCCACACAACGTTTATATTTTTTTTTTCTGAAAGAAAAATCTTTAATATATGAGATAAAATATTTTCCCAACTTACTTGGTTAAATACTCCCAATTAAATTTTTGTTACTTGTCTGTTTGTTTGAACATAAGCACAAACTAACACAATGGAAACACGGATTGTAGTATTATAAGTCAACAGTGTAGAGCTGTTTTGAAACTTTCTGAAGTGATTTTTAAGATACATTAATAACTTTTTTAGGAGTGTGTGTTTGTGTGTTTTTCGTATAGCAAAGCCACAAAGGGCTATCCGCTCAGCCCACCGAGGGGAATCGAACCCCTGATTTTAGCGTTGTAAATCCGGAGACATGCCGCTGTACTAGCGGGGGGTGCTTTTTAAGGAAAGTATTGTTTACGTTGTAGAGGTATTATAGTGTGAACATTTATTTAATAAATATAACGACACCTTAAAGACTCTAATTACATTACATTTCACACATTATTTAGTTTACCTTTATTTATCATTAGACATAGTCACGTTCAGCCAAACTTTCTAGAAATATAGTTACACTTCAAAGCTGTAATATCGCGTAAAAACAGTCTTCCCTGGAAAACATCAAGAAAATAAGCAAAGGTGAATATTCAAGATGAAATTATTTCATGTAAAATATGATAGACTGTGTAGGAAGACGATTTCTTCTTATTGATTTATTATTACTATAATTACTTTGGATTAATATTACAAGTAGGTACTGTGGTTATTGAGTTTAATACTCATGTTAAAGTGTAGACTGTTCGGTATTCTGTCATCCTATTAAGCCTATCAAAGCTTGAAATTCATTTATGCATATATTTTGTCTGTCATGAACTATTTAGTTTAATAATATCATATGAACTAGCTAGTTATTAAGTTCCCTTCTCATTTGAAAATGTCTAAAATAAAAAATTATACTTGTTATTATTTTAACGTGTTCTTGTTTTGTTGTCCTCTTCCCTGCCAATTTTTACATAACCCGTGAGACAGAAAATGTGATTAAAAACGTTTGACTCTCACACAAGTACTTGAATGTTCTTCACCAGCTAGTATTCACGTTGAACATTGTATTGATTGGCAGAAATCAATACCTTGCTGTGTATGTGCTTTTTTTAGCGATTCGACAATTCACTCGTTTTTATTTCTTTAGTCTCTTTTTGTGCACAGATCACAACATTTGTATGGAGTTTTGTTAAGCACCAGATAAAGCTTAATTTAAGAGATACTAAGCTTCACCAAATCATAAAGTGGTTTCGTTCAAAGATATTTATAGAAGAATGCAAGAACAGATACTTAGAAAAATATTAATCATACTAAAGTAATTGTTTCTTTTAATAACACAAAGTAATGTAGAACATTTTAACATTATATCAGTGTTAGCACTGTAGCTTAGTATCTACACTGAGTCACTTAGTTTTTGAAACTATAAACTTTTTCAGGCAATATGGAAGTGAATTCGTCCGTTTTAAATCATAAGCGATTTATTAATTGTATAGTAAATATCTGTGAAATCGAAGAGAGAGATTTTAGTAAATGTATTGAGCTATTTTTATTGATATGGATCGGAGTCATATATATTCAAATGAGCGAACCTGATTAACTAAATAGGAACAAACTTGTTAAGTTGAAAAATCACATAGATGTTGTCAGACGGGTATTGTTTTTCATTCTTGTAAAACATGTTTTTTAGAAAAAAATCGTTATTACCGAAGACATATTATCCCTTTTTCCTAATATTTGTATCATTTGGAACAATTTACTTTACTATAACAGCACTCTCTGTTGGGAAACTTTTATTTTATATTGATTATTTAGCTTATTTGATTTGAACAAATATCCCACTTCAATAAAAAAACAAACTGTACTTCGATTGTTACGATATACTTTTTGTATTTTGAAAGGCGTATTTTACTTTATTCATAAAAGATCTATAAGTACTAGTAACAAAAATTTAAATTTCTTGATGACGAGCAACCCACTTGAAACAAAAATGTATCTCAGAACGGCTGTATTGACTGTCACATTATAACGACCCCGTAAACAGGTTTATCTACGAATTTTAACCCTGCAACTTGCAAAATAAATATCATATTCACTTCTTCTTAAATAAAAATATTAAACTTTATTGTCTGAAGATTAATATAATAATAAATAAAATTTAAAATATTTAAATTTCTTTCAAGTTTTAGACATTGATAAATATAAAACAATTACTATTTGCTAATAATTAATATATCTACTGTTTTCTTTAATAATTTACTCTATTTTTATTTGTCACTATTACAACATTTAAACAAAAGTTATCTTGGTTTGTCTGGTCGTTGTGCGCGATCTGGGAAGGTCAGATTCAATCCAGACCTCTTCCTTCCCTGCCCCCCGCTAGTACAGCGTTAAGTCTTCGGATTTACAACGCAAAATCAGGGGTTCGATTCCCCTCGGTGGGCTCAGCAGATAGCCCAACGTGGCTTTACTATAAGAAACCACACACACACACTTCCTTCCTTCTCGGCCCGGCATGGCCAAGCGTATTAAGGCGTGCGACTCGTAATCTGAGGGTCGCGAGTTCGCAACCCCGTCGCGCTAAACATGCTCGCCCTTTCAGCCGTGGGGGCGTTATAATGTGACGGTCAATCTCACTATTCGTTGGTTAAGGAGTAGCCCAAGAGTTGGCGGTGTGTGGTGATGACTAGTTGCCTTCCCTCTAGTCTTACACTGCTAAATTAGGGACGGCTAGCGCAGATAGCCCTCGAGTAGCTTTGCGCGAAATTCAAAAACAAACAAACACGTCGGCTGAAAAATCTCGAAGGAGAAACGTGGCGTAACACTTTAATGCGAGCCATGCCCCTATTTTGGGGAGCATAGTTTCTTCAAACGTAGTTCACATGTTATTCGTTCTCATAGTTTTGTTTCTACATCTTTCAGGCAGTAATACTTCTTCAACTTGTGCTGCACCAGTAACGAAAATCCCGATTCACAGAGATATTAATTGTTGATGTTTTATAAAGAATTACCATGATTTCATTTCGTTTATTCTTATTAAACAAAATGTAATAAAGTAATTTTTTCTGTGTCTTCTACAGAAAAACGAAACATTTTTTTTAAAGTGCCTGCAAATACGCTCATGCTGGGGCCGCAATCTACACTGATTGATAACCGTCGGATTTACAATAGTGACATAAATTCTACCAAAACTTTCATCAGGTGTTTTTTTTTCTAGTAAATATGATTTAAATTAACCATGTATTTGGAGAACATACAGAGAGTGTTAAGCTGTTAATTAATTTTACTTATAATTTCTACAATATAAGCAATATATATAGGAAACAAATACAGAAATATTGTAATTCAACTACAACGAACTTGATTGTTGTCACAGTTACTGGGACTTGACTTGAAAACAGTTTCCATGTATTGCTGGCCAACGAAACGATAACATCTTTCAAATTAATATATCGCTTCAGTAACTATGAAACGTAAATTATTCATACTATGATACATTTCTGTATATTACGTTGAGAAACTGCGTGCTATTACATAATATTTAGCTGTTTTATACAACATTTTTTTTTAAATTAGTTAATGCTTAGAGTGTATAAAGTCACCGTATAATTTAAATGAGTAAAAGTCCAAGCACTGGTCAAAGAGTTGGACAAATGTAAATAGAAATGGCATGATCTACTTCTATGTGCTTGGACTGTGAATTCGTGGAGTAATGGTTTGAAACTCTTTTTCACAAAAGCCATGTTCCGCACTATGGGATTGTGGGTGCGTTACAAGAGTGACGCTAAAGTTTAATATTTAAGTAAACAAGAACTTAAGGGTTGGTAACGAGTGCTTTTAAGTTGCTGTCTTTTCTCTAATCTATCAATTCAAAAGTAGGAATGGCTATATACAGTTAACATTTGTGTAGCTGTGAACCAAAATTCTGAAACAAATAAAAATAAATGTAAATTACGAACTTAATACTATAGATAAGTTTAATTCGTTTTTAATTTTGAGAAAAGCTACACGAGGGTTATCTGCGCTAGCCGTCCCTATTTTAACAGTGTAAGATAAGAGAGAAGGCAGCTAGTCATCATCACCAACCGCCAAGTCTTGGGCTACTCTTTTACCAATGGAATTGACCGTCACGTAATAACACACCTACGATTGAGGGGGTATCATTTTCATAAGACGGGGTTAGGACTAACGATCCTCAGGTTGCAAATAAATGTCATAATCACCTGGCCATGCCGGGGCCTTATAGATAAGAAACTCTAAACTCTTAAAAAGAAAACAGTGCTTTTTTCGTAAGGAATCCAGACTAGGGGTACATTCTAATTAGGTTCGCAAAAAATGTTACGAAAAAAATAACATATATGTCCATCAAATAATTGACAACTAACAAGTCGCAAAACTGAATACACTCAGAAAAATATGTCAGCAATATTTAAATATACGAGAATAAACCTAGATTTTTCAGTTAAAAAACAGATAATAAATGATAAGAAACGATTCTAACAACAGATATTTATTCTTGCTCGTATTTTTGTTATTTGACACTTAAAGGACAAATTAATTAGCTAAGATGCTAATTGGTTATAAAGGAAATATACTTGTGTTACTCTGTAACATTCAAAGAAAATAAAGCAATTCACTTTACAGATGACCCTTCGTTATTTTAACATCGTGTACATTTTACTGTAAATAGATCAAATTCTAACATAAATTAAATCCATTTCCAAGATGCTGCTCTTAGCATTAGTGTCGGTAGCTATAGAAACAGTGCCATTATATATATATATGCTATTGTCATTAATTAAATAGGGGATTTTATTAAAACCACCTGTCCTGGCTTCGGATTAAGTATGATTGTCAAACGGTGTATTTATATCAGGATTTTGTAAAGTTAACTATTTTGACAGTGCGTGGGTTTTACAGGTCTTAAAACAAAGGAAATGGCGTAATCCTTCCAAAGCCATAATAGACGGGTTCCCGTAGCGGCACAAGAAATATGGTTTATATAAGTAATACAGGCCTCTTCTTTTTAAAAAGTCGATCCAAACTCTGCAAAGAGTCAAAAACGAAGTTAATTTGGTAACAGTTTAAAGCAAGGTACATACAGTTAACTTGTATGTACAAGCCAATAAAACAGCTTGTTACCGGGCGGGTTCAATTTGATGAAATTAATTGTATTAGTTATACTGATCTTATGACAGAGGAAATAAAGAGAACATATGGTCATAAATAAAAACTACTTAAAGTTGAAATAAGAATCCTGTTGTAGCCATCAGATTAATTTCGTAAAAGAGCTTTATTTTTGAAGTGTATAAGCTTCAAAACGTAACTGAATTTCTTGATGCAAACAAAAGTTTCGGAGAAACAATATGTTGTAACTTGGGTCATTCTGAACTCAAGATACGGAGCAGTCATAAGTTCCAAATTCCTAGTATATACATATCGTTGTAGTGAATTGCCATTAGACACAATCCCTAGTGACTTAGTTGTGAATTATTACTGGACTTATTCCTTAGTATATAATATCGTATTGAATCTTACCAATCCATACTTTTATATTGTTGTAGTGAATTGCTACTGAACTCCGTCCCTAGTATATACTGTTGTTGTGAATTGTTACTGGACTCAGTTCTTGATATATCATATAACACTTATTTAGAACTGGATCCAAATTCTATCATATCGTATAGAACCCATGCTCTACTAACTCATATAGTACTAATACCTCGAATGAATTGTGAAATATTTTGTACCATATTATATTACTTAATCCAATCCGGGACGAACATGCCCCAATAGTTAGTGCATCGAACTGCAGACCAAAACTCCATAATTTGTGTCCCATTCCCGAAGAAAATATCGTGCTTCACACTTTGAAGTTATAAGTGCGTTATAAAAGTGACTGTCTACTCCCATTTGACACTTGTACTGTCTGACTTCTGTTTAGTCTATCATTTATGGACGGTTAGCGTAAGTGACCCTTGTGTAACTTGGCACAAATATTCTAATAAAAATAAACAAATTAATATCTAGATTATATTATGGTGCTGAATTACCACTGGATCCAATCTTTAGTATATAATATAGTATGTACTAATGTCAGATCGCATCCTTAACGTATAATATTGAAATAATATTGAACTAGACTACTACTGGACCTGATTCTAGTGAATAGTACCAGATCCAGCCTCTAGCATATACAGAGAACTGAATATATAGCACCAAAATGATTTTTAACCTCAACAGTCGTTATATTCCACGTCAGTATACGACGGTTGAGCTAATATCAATTACCCCTTGGCGTACTTTTTATTGCAAAAGGTTCAACTGTAAGGCTGTCATATCCAAAGCACACCATTTCACCCTGTCTGCTTTTCATACTACATCTAGAATATAAGGATGCGGCTTCCCAGCATTCATTTTAATAGTCCTGTCACAGAAATCGATAGGCACTGCGTTTGGCATTGGTCTGTATGCTTTCATGTGGAGTAGTAAGAATATCCGTTTTGTTCTCTAACTGTGAGGTGGTGACAATTCAACGGACATTCCATAAAAGCAACTTACGTACATAATGTCTGTGTTATTTTTCCGGACGATAATCTGTTTTTATTATGTTAAGTACTATTTCTTGTAACACGTGGACATGTTTGTATTCCTGGATTCTCACTTGCTTCATGACGCCACACTTTGCTTACTACAACTGAGCTATGACTTGTTGCAAGTCGCTTTCTGGATGGTTCCAGCGCTCCAGTACAAATACTATTAAATGTAAGGCGATTTTCCCCGATTTGAAAACAAAAATTTTAAGATCTGAGTGCTTGGTTATTTTACTGAGGAAAATACTGTTATATACCCTTTAAAAAAGCGACCAATTTTCGGTAGCATCACACTACCTACGAATGTCAAACAATGCCAAAATGTAGTTCTGATACGTTATATTCCACTTCTAATATATATCTGTAGTTGTGAATGATTTTTTTGAGTTGCATATTTAAAATCGTCACAATATAACGTATTCAAGTAATTAATGGACTCACAACGTATTACACATTAAATTAATATGATGTACTGAGTTTGAAATTGTGTATGTATAGGTTCTTCAGATAATTATTTGTTTGGTGTTAATGTAAGAACGTTTCCGAAATGACTGAATGGTAATAGTTCGTATACTAAAGAGATAAATTACAGGGCAATCAACCTTCGACGCCTCCTTATTAGATTCTAGATACATACATATTTATATAAAAACACATGAAATTTAACTAAAATTAACGGTAATTAAAAATAATGGGTAAACCAAAAATTAATTAAAAAGCTATTTAACGGATATGCTTTAAGATGTTTTTATATTTTCTATACTTTTAAGAAAATTTCACGTTAAACCCTATTCGTAATGATGATACGGTTTTAAGTCAAAACTGTGTGTAGATCAGACCCTCGTGCATCATCTGTTACTATTAGATGAAAAGAAGAAATAAAGAATGATCCAATCGATAAATCGAAAAGAAAATTTGATTCTTTTTTTCTCATTTAAATTATACTGTATAAATGTCTTCAGTAGATCCCATTGTCGAAACTTTATTGATTACCAATAACTGAAACAAAGAGAAGTGAAAACGTAAAGTCCGTAAGAATAACGAATTCAAATTTTTCTCTTTTGTTTTTAACCATGAATGTTGGGTAGCACTGAACTGCTACCTTTGGTAAGTTTGAGCGGATTTGTTAAAGAAACACACACAGTTCTTCTACTTACACAACGTTATACGGACTGATTTGTTCTTGTTAGTTATAAACGTTTTATTGGTTCTCCTAAAAATATCGATGATTTTTCTAAGCACGAAATATCTGAACAAATTTCATGACATATATGAACATTTTCATTTGTCAGGCTGTCAATGTGAATGCGTATTCTATTTCAATTCATTTTATTTGCACAAAAAAAAAAAAAAACTTGTTGTTATCCTATTAAATAGGCGAATTCATTATTTAAACCTTATATTAAGATTAACGTAACTGTATCAGGTTAATCTATGGTGATAGTGGCTGGGATTTGATCTTGGGTCTTCTTCGTACAAGGATACGTTATTCACTCGTCCATGGTTTCTCCGTTACAATCCGAATAAACTAACTTATCTGAATGTCATCAATAGGAGTCTTTTTTTTTTTTTTTTCCAGGTCTTGTTGACTTCTACATCAGGTTGACTTTTATTATTACTTTACTGTCGTGTGATTCCTATCTCATTACTTTTATATTATTTCAGATTTTTTTTTTTTGGCCTTCTTCTCTGGCATGGTGGACTTCTACAGACAGTCTTGAAGCTCAGTTATTCTACGGATTCTAACTTTTGTTGATTATTTTACTTTTCCCCTATATTTCATTTACAAAAGACGCTGTAAGTGATGTTTTCTCTCCATTCAGTCTCTAGGTAGTTTGATTTGCAGGTATTATGACTATATTATGCTTGGTCTTCTGAATACTGTTTTGCTCCTTACCTATCCTCTATGTGCTTTCAGTGAAATTTCTTTGAACAAAACTATATGTTTATTTGTGTGTAATTTTCTTCCTGCTTATTTTTGGTGTTTGCCTTCTCTATTTCTTTCTTTTTCAAGTATTTCGGACATCCGTTGTCGAGAGGGAGTATATGTAGTTACATGTTTTTATTATTTCTTATAAACATCTTTATTATTACAAACCTGTTCCTTTCTGGAGACCAAGCAGTCTAATACTCTCTTGTTTACACTGTTAGGGTTGATTGGTTTATAGCTATCTTTACTCTCATCTGTGGGTTTCGTGTGAATGCCTGTTGCATATGATTTATGTGTTTTCGTGACTATCACATCTAGAAACGATAGTTTACTATATTTTTACATTTCCATTGAGAATTTTATCGTTGAGTGTTGTCTGTTCAGGCGGCTTCTGAATCCTGAAACTTAGAGCAGCTGTTTTGAGGGCCTTATCTTTCAGATATTCCATCTATAAATTACCGAGTGCTGTTAATAGGGAAGAAAGCATATCTAGACCCTCTTGTTAGTAGTACTTACCTTTATGTCAAAAGCTTTGTTTTTTTTTGTTTTTTGGTATTTCGCACAAAGCTACTCGAGGGCTATCTGTGTTAGCCGTCACTAATTTAGCAGTGTAAGACTAAAGGGAAGGCAGCTAGTTATCACCACCCACCGCCAACTCTTGGGCTACTCTTTTACCAACGAATAGTGGGATTGACCGTCACATTATACACCCCCACGGCTGGGAGGGCGAGCATGTTTAGCGCGACGCGGGCGCGAACCCGCGACCCTCGGATTACGAGTCGCACGCCTTACGCGCTTGGCCATACCAGGCCCATGTCAAAAGCAACATGTGTTAATACAGAAGATTGCGAGTTCTGTTATCGTGGAAGTTTGGCCCGGCATGGCCAAGCGCGTTAAGGCGTGCGACTCGTAATCTGAGGGTCGCGGGTTCGCATCCCCATCGCGGCAAACATACTCGCCCTTTCAGCCGTGGGGGCGTTATAATGTTACTGTCAATCCCACCATTCGTTGGTAAAAGAGTAGCCTTCCCTCTAGTCTTACACTGCTAAATTAGGGACGGCTAGCACAGATAACCCTCGTGTAGCTTTGCGCGAAATTCAAAAACACAAAAAACACACACATTATCGTGTAGGTTGTCAATTGGATAAGTTCTCTGAGCTTCTATGAGTTTCAAGTTATTGACGGAATATCTCTTTCTATAGATATTTGTACGGTTTTAAAGTTTACGTTAATAAAGAGGTTAGATATCTTCTTGCTGTCTAGATAAGGATTACATGGCATGTCTCTAAATCTGACTATGAGATGGAGAGGATAACCTTATTTGTGAAAGTTAGATTAGCAGAAATGTTTGCTATGTGGGACTCTATGTTACACTGTCATTTGCTTCTGTTCGAAATACTTTTTTGATGTTCCTTGAAACATTGGTTAATTTATTTATCTGTGTTATCTGTAGTTTAAAGCAGCATGGCTCAGTGTCTTTGCGTAGCGTGGTCGAGGTTGGAGGGTGTCATGCTGTTATGTCCTTAACCAAGACATTTTAAGTAACCTGTTGCAGTCCAATTACCTGTTTGTTGGTTACTATCTGTTAGCCGCAGAATTAGCCATTCTCATTCACTTGCAGCATTCGATGCTGGAGTTCGAAAGCACAAGCTCTATGTACCTTGCAAGGAGGTAGTTTTCATTTCAACTTGGCTGTGATTTGAAATTATTTGCGTAATGGAATTCTAAACTAGAGTAGAAGCTTGTCCGTGTATTCATCGTTGGCCATAATTACAGTGGTCACTCAAGGTCCTCATTGGTTTTGTTCTCGACCTTTCTTGGAGGATAGACACATTTTTTACCTCTTCCTTCTCAATTACTGTATTGGTTTTATGTTTATTAATTTTTAATTTCGTACATAACTATTATCTCCGTTAGTCGTCTCTAGTTTTGAAGTGATGAATCAAAGAAAAAGCAGCTAGTCAACATCACCCACCGCCAACTCTTTGTTTACTTTTCATCAACAAATAGTGGGAGTGACTGTCACATCATAACTCACCACAGTTGAAAGGGAGACTATATTCGGAACAGGATTCGATCCCGCTGCTATGTTAGGTCAATACTTACAATGAAATTATATTTGTTATTTTATTTCGGTTCAATTGTTATATCATTATCCTGGGGATTTTGTTTTGTTAGAGTCATATTATAATGAACCTTACGCCTTGCTTTTTTTCTGTACTGCTAACTTCATTCTAATTCTGAATTCGTTTTTTTCTTATTCTGGTAGGCTTTAAGTTTTGTTTTCTTGGCTGTGATTAGATGGTGGATATTTTATTACTTAATAAATTAAGACATACTTTTATGTTTGTTTCCGCCTCCCCTCAAAGAGCTTATTGCATATTTTTGTGCTTATTATCAAAGAAAATAACAGTTTCAGAATTTCGCATAAACCTACAAATCATTATCTTCACTTAGATGTTCCTAATTTTGAAATGATAGACTAGAAATAGTACACCTCATTTCAATCATATGATATTTCTACAGCAGTCTTTCTTAAATTAATTTATTTCGACAAAAGACATTTAAAAAAAAATCAAAGTGAACAGCGTTAGGTTTTCCTCTAAAAATCAAATTGTTTTCGCATTTCACGTTTCCGGAACTTAAACAAGCGTGTTTTTTCTGTTTTATACGAATGGTTAGTGTTTTCTTTGTTTGATATATAATGTTGATATTTTGAAAGCATTTAATGAATAAGTATTTAGTTTTAATAAATAAGGTAAAACATCTCCAATACGCTAAATGTTTTAAGTCAACTGTAACAATATTACTAAGTTGTTTGGTAAAATAATGACGTATTTACTTTTCCTGGTTGTTGTTTTTTCGCTATCATAACGCTTTTACGTACACAGATTTTCCTCTTTAAAAGTGTAATTACTTTGGTATGGAGTGAATATACATTTATTTCAATATTTTTGTAATACTGTTCTTTCGCTTGGCGGGTTCTTTTAAATTATTCGAGGAAAGTAATTGGAAGCGAAGTCTACGTAACGAAACAAATAAGTTTATTTCTTCTTTAACATTGACTACTATGGGTCATTTGTATACACTTATACTTGTAGACTCAAATCTGTAAATAACATTTAAACGGGACCCGGCATGCCAGGTAGTTAAGGCACTCGACTTGTAATCCTAGGGTCGCGGGTTCGAATTCCTGTCACACCAAACACGCTCTCTCTTTCAGCCGTGGGGGCGTTATAATGTGATGGTCAGTTCCACTATTTGTTGGTAAAAAACGTAGCCCAAGAGTTGGCGGTTGGTGGTACTGACTAGCTGCCTTTCCTCTAGTTTTACACTGCTAAATTAGGACGGCTAGCGCAAATAGCCCTCGTGTAACTTTGCGCGAAATTCAAAACAAACTAACTAATAAACGTTTAAACGAAAATACCTCGTTAATGGTACTACAATTAACGTAAATATAAGCCTATTTGTACAGTTTCACAGTTAGCCGAATCAGGTAACTGAACATACACGATAACTAACAATAATCCAAATACTTCGCTCTATCAATTGGAAACTGACTAATTTCCTCATTAAGTCTTACTTGGTCAACAACTGCTTGAGATTCACACACTGAACATTTCACCACTACTTGTATCACTTCTACTGAGATATTCTTTGAAATCACTCAATTTTCGTTATTTCGTCTGAAACATTCTATGTATTTCAGGCCTCTTTAACGTCGTGGTCCTCTAGATAACATCTAAATTAAAATATTAAAAATGTAGCTTACCTCAGTATTATCCCTCAAAATACGAATTTTTCTACCTTTCGTTTATAAGTTATTCGCTATTAAAGATCATTCGTGCGCTACCTTTATTTTCACATGCGACCCACTAAAATGTCCTTGTAAAAACAATACATTGTTAATAGAAATGTAGAATATATAAAAAAACAAAGTTCATTGAAAATTAAATTTGTATAGTTGTTAAGAGAAACTACAAAATTAATCTGGTTATCATCATAACTTGTCTGCATACTTGAAGTATTTACGACTGTTTCACAACAGAAAAGTTCGTTATTGTTTGGCAGCGTCAATATTTCATCTGTTTATTTTATCAACTGTAAAACAGTTTTGGCACGACTTCTAGGTAAATAAGTTAAGCTTCACGGCTGTTTTGTAACGGAATTAATAAGTGGAAACTTGACCTTAGACTAAGTCATTATTGCTTACTGAGTTCCGTATATATAAGTAACTTAAATCTCCTGAACTTTATGTATTTTTAGGATATAATTAGTGTTCTTAATATTAATCAAATGTTATTTGCTTGTTTGTGAAAAGTCCCTTCCGCGGTCAAAAGTAAGGTCCACTAAGGTGAAAAGTCACGTGTCTCTTTTTTATGCTTCATGAGAAAATAATAAAATATGGCGCTAAAAACTGGGTTTCAATAGCCATGGATTGCAAACGCACATAGCCGTTTGTGCAGCTATGTCTGGTGAAAGAAACAGTGTTATCAATGGTGCAGCTATGTCCGGCGAAAGAGACAGTGTTATCAATGGAAGAGGTAGGTTTCTATTTATTTATTCCATTTATTCATCTTTCATTGAACTCAGTTTTGTATTCTTCTGTTTTCATCGTAAATAGACGCCAAATTCTTCCGCATTATTTATCTTGTGGTGAATCATTAATGCGATGAATAGAGCTCAGACGCAGATTTTTCAGACACCAGACGATTTAGGATACGGTCTAAAAAATTTAATACATGGACAGATTTCTTTTCTTGGTTTCAATGCAATGAGCTGTCTATCTAAGCTGACATATTTGAATAGCTAAAACGTGATCATAGATCATCTTAATGATTAGACCATCTATCATAAGTGTATTGGAAATTTGGCGAAACAAATATAATGTGTAAGAGCCTTTAAAAAAGTATATAATCTGATACTATACATTATGACATAACATTCAATATGTATAAAAAGTACTACAATTTGATATATTTCAAAATACAATGAGACGTATTTATGCATTATTTATTCTAATACCATTCTCTTTTAGTTCTCTAAACTACATATAATAAAATAATGCAAGTATCATTATTCAACAACCATTTTAGCATTAAACTTCCATGAAGTGGATATTTAAAACGTTTAATTAAACAGATTTTACAGAGTTAAAAACAAAATGAAAGAAAAACGCTTGAAATCAATGGGAAATGTTCATGTCTCATCACACAGATTGTCATACATTATCATTTGTATAAGCTAAACCTGTTCCTGTCTCTCTCATCCTAATTCATTTAGAAGCATATTTATCGGTCTCAAGTCTCTACCATTTTGCTTCCTGAGATACGTTAATGATTTCGCTGATTCAGTTTCAGCGTACTAATTATGCGCCACAAAATAAATACGGAAGAATTAATTGTCTACCTATGACAAAACAAAGGAAAAATAAGGAACAATAAATAGTGATTAAAAGGAGTAATACAGTACATAAACTAAAACCTTCCTTCTCACTAAAGATTCAGCCTCTTTCAACATCATCATACAGAGAACGCTGTAAAAAAAACTGAATTGAAAAATGAAAAAATGAGCAAGAACGTAATTCACAGAAAAATCAACAACAACAACAATAAATGTTTTAAACCGGGACGCGTTTTTTTCTGTGATTTCAAACACTGCAAAACAAAATCTGCAATAACACATCCACTGCTACTAGATACTAAAGTGGTCTTAAAATATACGTTTTGTTGACGTGATCGACCTTGAATATGAGTTAACTGACGGTTTCACGATACCCACGCGAAATAAAGAAAATATAGATAACTCACAAAAGAAGAATGGAGAATGAGAAATCGCGGTTTGTGACCTTTTGCCGTAAAAACGCGCTCCGGACTATGAGGTTGTAGGTGTCGCTACGAAAAGTGATAGACAAATTCAACTATTACATGAGGTAACATCAGTCAAAGATTTGACAGTTGGCATTGTTGATTAGCAGCCTTCCCAATAGCCTATTAATTTTATATCAAGGACGACTAAGCACAAATAACCTTTTGTTTAGCTTTACACAAAGGAAAATTTTATTTGTTACAGAGTGTAAGACCATTATTATTTACGTCAGGGTCAATGAGGCAAGTTTGCTTCAGAGAAATCGACAGAATTCTACAATTATTTGTGCGTCTATCATCTGAATCGTAAATACATACATATTTGTATCCATATTTGCCTATTTGCTAAGAAAAATAGCCAATACAAACACCATAAAAACGACTCTAGTTTTATTTTAAAAATAAGTAAAAGTGTTAACATATGATGCAGTTGATTTTTCTTTTTATACCACCGTGATCACTCATTTCAAGATTTAAAACTATTTTTGTAATATTATTTAGAAGTTAATGAATTTGCTGTCTGTGGTTTTAAAATGTTTCCTTCTTTTCAGAAACTGTTTGGTTAAAACAATTTCTAAATCATATTTGAATTAAAATGGGCCCCAAACCAGATATTCAAACTACAATTATGGCATTATTCGAGCTATCATTAAAAGTATAAGACTGACAATTTAGTCTCTGGTATATTCTGTTGTAAAGAATGTTATTTTCTATATAAAATGATACGAAAGAAACTGTACAAACGATCAGTTGGAACATTCGCATATATCTACTAGTTTCGTTAGACTTTGTTGAAATAAAGGTGTTTGAAAAATATAGATAGTTTATTTTGTCTTTATTTTAAAATCTGATGGAAATTCTGGATTACGTGAAAACGCAGAATCCACTTAACCTATCACAAAAGTGTCTAGTAAGTAGAGTGGTATTTTATGAAAGTGTGCTTACAAAAATGATATGAGCAAACAAACTGCCTCAGTTGATAAGAGCAATCGATCGCTGCACTTAAGGGGTACTATTGTCACGATTAAGTTATTCCTGGCGCCATGAGGAACAAGTTTTTTGTTGTTTTTTCTTGGGGTGTGTTGTAACGAAGTTTCTATTATATATTTCTTTTAATATTGGTTTTTGTTTTAGTTAAACATATAGTTAGAAATATATGCAACTTACAGTGTCAAATAGGTGTTGCGAAATTTCCGTCTGTTCTCGAAACTTTTGGAAGATTCTCGAGCATAAGAATCAATAATGTACTGTATGTGTATGTAAAATGCCAGTATTGTTTCCTTAGCTGAAATTTCTAGAAAATATTCTCTCAAGATTAGAAAAAGTAACCAATGCAACGAGGAAAGACAGTTTTATATTGCTGGTTTGCTACTATAAACCTCGGAAGCTACAATTGTGGTAAATGCTTATTAATCAGAAAACTACAAATATTTGACCAGATGTGTTTATAGATTTCTAACATCACGAACCGTTTAACTTTGGACGTTATTATTTCTACGAAGACATTAGGTATCTTCGTCGAGAAAAATCAGCTATTAAATGGCGTAAGACTAGCTATTAAGCAAAGTGTAACAATATCAACTCAGAATTAATTCGCTTATTGTGAACCGTTGATAAACTATTTAGTTTCAGACCACATAGAAAACTCAGTATTGTTTGTAAGTTTGTTAACTTTGTATGTAAATTAGCATTTATAATAGCTATTTATGATAACTGTTATTATAAATTTCATTGTTGTTTGTATTAATTTGTCTTAAAATAGAAAATTGTGTGTATCAGGCTTGCTGGCAAATATAATAAATTTGATACATTTCGACAATCAATTAACTTCTAAATTAAAATTAAAATTTTCGATTATTTGAAAACGCGACATAATAAATAACATAATAAATTGGAAGCTCATCCGGGATAAATTATAATAGTTAACAGTGTTGAATAAAGTAAACTAGGTTTATTAGCTTTCAAGGTAATATTAGACAATAAACAATTTTTCTCTGTTTTATGATGTACACAGACTTAGTTATCGATTAGATTAGTGATTTTTATCGTTCTGGACCATGAAAAATTTATAATAGATAAACATTTTGTGTTAATAAAATTAAATTATAAATTCATGTTCAGTATTGTTTTTTTTTCTGTTAAGAACTTTATCATAGATTAATGTTAAGCAACATTCAGTGCTTATAAATATAAGGCATAAATATTTAATGTTCAGTAGGGGCTAATGTTAATAAAGCCCAGTTCTACACAGATGTTCGAGTATGTTTTTCTGTTATGACGTCCGTCAAATTACATGCGTTAGTGTTAGCTCGTGTTGTGTATGTATTACATTTCAGATGAAAGATGTATATTACTCTATTTTAATATGACATATTTTTACATCGATTGTTTAACAAATACTTATTGTGAAGTCATAACTGCTAACTGCTCTATCTGCTTTATCACCTTAAACATTAAACAAGGTTTGTGTAATGTTTTAAACACCAGTTAATAACATTTTGTCTTTTTATAGCACTAAAACGTTCGATAATATTTATATTATTGTTTAATTCTCTAAGCGTATTAAGTGCCGAAGAGTAAATTATATTTTGTTACACTCAACTACTTAATAAACAATGCTACAGTAGGATGAGGGTGAGGTATCTTGTAACGAACAGGCTCTTGACTAAGCGAAAATAAAAAAAGATATAGTAGCTTAACCTGTCGAATAAGTTCATGGACAAACAAGTTTACAAACAACGTGAATCAATAGAGAAATTCACACATATACAAAAAACAAGTATAATCTTAGTAAGTAAAAATAACCCACAAATTTTCTACTTTATGATAAAACTAATTATTTTGTGTTTCATATTTGTGTAGTCACATGTACTTTGATAGCTGAAAATAAAATACATTTTACTTACTAACTTAAGTCGCACTAGGAAAAAAAACCCATTAGCTACGCTATTCAGTAAACTTTAGCACTTGTTAGAGACCACCTAAAAAAAGAAATAATGATATTCAGGTGGAGCAGCGGTAAGTCTTTGGATTTGTAATGCTAATCTGAGGAAGTTCGATTTCCTATTGTGAGAAACAGATAGGCCAATGTCGTTTTCCTATAAGATAAATAACAAAACACAACACCCAAAAATGTAAAATTAACGAGCAGGAGCATGGCTAATTGTATAATATAACTGTTATGTTTGTTTTAATTATAGGAGGTCTGAAACAAGTTTTTCGTTGGTTCATTTTTGTTTGTTTGGGAATTTCGCACAAAGCTACTCGAGGGCTATCTGTGGTAGCCGTCCCTAATTTAGCAGTGTAAGACTAGAGGGAAGGCAGCTAGTCATCACCACCCACCGCCAACTCTTGGACTACTCTTTTACCAACGAATAGTGGGATTGACCGTCACGTTATACGCCCCCACGGCTGGAAGGGCGAGCATGTTTAGCGCGACGCGGGCTCGAACTCGCGACCCTCGGATTACGAGTCACACGCCTTACGCGCTTGGCCATGCCGGGCCTCGTTGGTTCATACACAACATGGTGTTATTTTTCTGTGTTACACAACAAGATATATAAATGAAGTTACAGTTTAATACAATATAAGTTATTGATCTTTGTTTCACATTCTAATAAAATCTCCAAACATACAGTAATTTGTTTTATTACATTTTTTAGGTATTAGTATAACTTTCGCTCAGTTAGGCTTAATTACTCAAAATGAGTCAAAATTTAAGTTGCCGCTTTAAGTTCGTAATTAAAACATCAGTGAAATTGGTACCGCTTGCAACATAGCAGAAAATGATTACTATACTAAGTATTTACTACGAGACAGAATGTAGCACAGTCTTCTAACTAATTGAAAATACGAATATTTATTTCTTAATTCTACTCTTTATCAATGTGTTCGGCTTGTGATTCTTCGAATAGAATGGTAACTTATGTTTATTGATACTAATAAAATATACTGTAATGTGTTTCTTGTTCCTGCATTCCAGTATTCCTGAAATATTGCAGA
This sequence comes from Tachypleus tridentatus, assembly GCF_004210375.1. Taxonomy (NCBI): domain Eukaryota; kingdom Metazoa; phylum Arthropoda; class Merostomata; order Xiphosura; family Limulidae; genus Tachypleus; species Tachypleus tridentatus. Next base: position 75,680,053 of record NC_134832.1, on the reverse strand, counting down.
ATACACATTATAAGAATCGCATTATATAAGAGTAAATGAATACTTAAATTTAATTTTCGTAAGTAATGAATTTGAGCATCTAATGCTATACTGAAAGATGGGTGTGTATCCTATATATACAGGCCAGAATACCTGCTTTAGTTTGATTTGGTTTGGTTTGAATTTTGCGCAAATCTATTTATCACTACCGACCGCCAACTCTTGAGCTACTCTTTTGCCCACAAACAGTGGGGTTAACCGTCACATTCCTATCTCCCCCCCCCCCATTCCATTCAAACAGTTTAAAACCGGGTAGGCAGAGCACCGATAGCCCATTGTGTAGTTTAGTGCTTAATTCCAAACAAACTAACCATCACATTTTAACGCCCCCACGGATATACCACTGCCGGACCTAAACTTAAGTTTTGCATCACAATTTGCTGACGATGTAGCAGTCTGAAAAAGTGCCCCCGACAGTCCCGAATAGTTTACATGAACAGTGCTAGAAATATAGAATAAAAATAAATATTCCGAAAACCCAAGTAATATTATTCAGCAGATTAAATAAACTAAAAAAAGATCCACCACAGTTATACATGAATGGATCACTTTTACTGACCGCTACTTCTGCTAAATTTTTAGGATTAATTTATGACACCAAATTAACGTGGATACAGAATACTAACAATATCCTGACTAGAATCTGGAAAAGAGCAAATTACGCAAGACGTCTTTCAGGTAAAAATATCAACTGATAATATAATAAAAATCTACAAAATTTACATCAGACCTATAATAGCATACGCATCTCCTGCCTAGATAAACATAACACAAAAACAATTACAGAAACTACAAAAAATACAAAATTCAATCTTAACTTCAGCCTATAAAGTACCATGTAGCACTTCATCCACATTCACACACAAGTATGCAAAGATAGAAACAATATCTGAAAGACTCTTGCATAACACTAAACTATCTTAATAAGAATTGGCATAAAAATGATTTATTGTGTGATCTCGACAGACACTACGTACATGATGAACATAGTCCTAAGTACCTCTCTCCTGTAAATATATATTTAAGGAATATAAATCAAGCTGGCCACCGTGCACTAGACACTTAAGAGTAGTTTTATTTTATTTCATTTTTTATAATGCTTTTTGTTTATTTTTCCTTTTCTTTCCTTTCTTTTTATTTTATTTTATTCTTCTGATACATATAGGCCAAGCGTGTTAAGGCGTGCGACTCGTAATCTGAGGGTCGCGGGTTCGCATCCCCGTCGCGCCAAACATGCTCGCCCTTTCAGCTGTGGGGGCGTTATGATGTTACGGTCAATCACACTATTAGTTGGTAAAAGAATAGCCCAAGAGTTGGCGGTGGGAGGTGATGACTAGCTGCCTTCCCTCTAGTCTCACACTGCTAAATTAGGAACGGCTAGCACAGATAGCCCTCAAGCAGCTTTGTGCGAAATTAAAAAAAACAAAAACAAACCGATAAATATATATGGGAAAAGGGAAAATATATATATATAAGCGAAAAAAACAAATAGAAATATATATAAAAAATGGAATAGAACTGAAAAAATAAAATGGGATAAAGGGGGAAAAAAGGCAAATCAAGACAATACATGGATATCGCCCTGATAAGGGTCGGAGTACTGTGGGATACTCTAGCCCAAAAGCACTACAACAACAAATTCTTACTAGTAGCCGACGTGAAAGCTAAGGATAGAGGAAGAGGTCTTGTGCACCTGACTTTCCTGGGTATTTAAGAAATAAATACACCCAAATACCCACAAAGAAAAAGAGAACGCCCACACGGCTGAGAAGGTTAGCATATTTGGTGGGACAAGGACCTGCTTTAGTGTAGCATATGAGAACGTGATCCAAAAATCTGTGGATTTGTTTTTATAAATAAAATCGTAATTCACCGTATAAAACACCGTTCTGTTTGGTGTTTGATATATTTCAAAATGTGGTCAGTTGCAATTAAACTCTAAGCTTAGGTAGAGCAAAAGACATTTTTCAATAATTATTAGCTAATAAATAATTATCAGCTGTTATGTTATTGAGAACTGCATACATTAAAACTTACTAAATTCGATAGAGATTTGCTCTGATGTTTTGATGAAAGAAAGATTTTGAAACGTGTTCTAAAAACGTTTGAAAAACGAGTTCCATAAAGCTGGCCTAACCAAAATCTTAGTTACATTCCAAATTATTTAAAAAAAAATATGATAACACATTATTCTATACTTCAGTGCTTGAGCACATTATATGAAATAAAATGCATTGGCTTATTCTAGAAGAGCTTGTGGCAATAATTAATAGAAACCTAGCTATAACTTACTGAATGTGAAGACGTGCTCATTATTTTAATGTACACATCCGTGCAAATGAAGGCAAAACAATATTTAAAAATTGTACACTTATAGTGGAAAATATCAAATCTCACTAGGGCGCCATTTGTGAGAATCTGAAATCTCGAATCCTAGAGAGTTAACCAGCACTAAAACAACATTTACTTTTCGAAAATAGAATAGGAGTTAATGAAATAATGTTTGGTTGTTTGTTTAATATTCAGGTTCATCATGAGCCAGGATCACAATAAGAAGATTGATTTTTGTGTTTGTGTGTTTGAAAAGGCTGAAGTGAAGGAAACAAAGAAGGTATTATACTTTTTTCTCGACAATTTTACACGTAAATCACTAACGAGAGCATAAAATTCTCTAACTAAAGGTTTTTATAACTTCTTCTCATTACATAGTTTAAATATTTTAGTACGATTCCTTAAAACTGGTTGTAAGTTCTTATATTAAAACGAAACGAATTAATTGTATTTACATTAGTTTTTCAACACCATTAAGATATTTAAAACTTTAACTTAATAAATATCAGACAATTTGCTAACCCTTGAGAAACGTTTCAGTGGAGAAGGAAATATACCACCTTCAAATTAAAGATTTGCCATCATGAGCTGTTACACTAGCTTTTACAAGTTTATGTACCATTTTAAATATTAAAATCTCAGTTACAAAATAAATAGCTTCCATTATGAGCTGTTATACTAGTTTATTTTACATGTTTATATTTCTTGTTAAATGTTAAAAGATCAGCTCTAAATTAAAGAGTTTCCATCGTGAGGTGTTGTACTAGTTTTTCGTAAAAGCTTAAATATATATATCATATTAAACTTTTAATGTAACAACTGTATTTCGAATAATAACCAGAGTTATAGTATGGTAGTAATATTAAACTCACGAAAAACTGCTTATTCACAACTGAATAAGGTTAGAAACTAATAATTGTTTTGTTATATAATTGTTTCTAAGAGAATTTCTCCTTTACTGTTTAGAGGTTTCGATTCTTTCCGCGGGTTAAGTCGAGCCATAAACGTGAAGAGAAGTCAAATTCTTCAGGAATATGCCCTAAATGTGGTAAACCAGTGAGCCAAACAGTCTCGTGCAGAGCACGTGAGTATCAAGAGGCTAAACTGCGGCGAGAAAGTTCTCTGGCTATCAGAGAGACTGGTACCAAAGGCAGCGCATACACGGCTTACCCAGAAGAGGAACTGGAATCCGTGGATGAACGTCCAGTCTGTGATTGCCCGTCTTGTCGTAGGGAGCGTGGGGAACCGTTAACTGTGGAACTGCTGCCCATGGACGCTCAAGTGAGCCTTCAGACCATGGCGCAGGATAGCCTGCTATTCTGTGAAATCCTTTAAAGCAAAGGATCTTACAAAGTAGTATCATTTCTTGGCTACTTCTTTCTTATTTAAATTATTATACGAGCTGTATTGCTTTGTGTTTATATGTTTTGAGTAGTATAAAACCCAAACCGTATTTTGTAAGATAAGAATGTCATATTTACGTATAGCTATAGGTTTCTACCCTTCTCCAGAACATGGATGTAAGTCCCTCACTTACCTTTTAGTAAAAGTAATTCTATGATTGTGTTGACTTTGTAACCATCGGAGAGTTATATCAACTCTGAATTTATTGTCCATGAAGACACACCTTGACAAAAATAAGTGTATCTACTGTAATGAATACTTGTTTATTACGTAGAGATGAATAGCTTTGGGCTCCACTATAAGTGTAGCAATATTTTATAATGAGAAAGCGAGATATTAAAATCGCTAATGTTTTATTCTATTACATTAATGCAACATTACCTTATTTCACTTCCTACATGAAGTAATGTGTCATATTGGCATCTTTTAAACACCTAGTAAACCCTCTGGGTTGTTCGACTGCGGGCGGTATCTTGAGATGACACCGCGTTCGAAAAGTGATTTACCGTTAGAAGATATATGTGCTTTCTATGTAGAGTACAATTTTAAAATGTGTTTTCTTATGTAGAATATGTTAGTTGCACTAAGGAAGTATGCCTACAATTTGGTATTATTGTATTCATTTACCATTCATATTTTTTTCAAGTATTATGCTTTGTTTGATACCCTCAAAAGAAATTTATTTGTTAACAGACAAGCCATCTTACTTTATTGTTGAGAAAAGTTTGTTTACCCTTATATCTTTTGACTCATGTTTTAAATTAACCTGACTTCTTGTCAACAGTTTATATTAAATCTTTAGCCAAACATTTGACGAACCCGAAAACAGTCTTAGGCAACTATTTTCACCAGTGGATTCTGTTTGGATTATTATGAATTATTACATTATTAAATTATTATTATCTCTCTTTTGAAGATTTCACTATTCACATTACACTTTACTTTGTTATCTAACAAAAGACATTTGTTTATGTACAGCCAAGTAGTCCTGTGTTGTTAAGAAATTAACAGATAATTCTTATTACAAACACACACAGGGAAGGAGAGCTCATATTACTGTACAATTTAAATTAGTTAAGTAATGGTGTACTGAAAATATTCAATACCTCATAGTTAAAAAAATATAAATATTTCTAGCATATTAACTTACTTCAGAGTCTTGAGACCAGAATTTATCCCAAACCTTTATTATGAAAAAATTAATAAATATTTTTCTCTAATATGAATATTATTCAAGTATAATAGTATCAATAGCCTACACTCATTTATACTTCATGAACTTTACAAACCATAAAACTTACTTCCAACAAGGTTTTGTTGTTGTTTTTTTATCAACAATGTGACAACGACTTACAACGTTAATCAGAAGTTATTAATTTTCCACTTTCTTCGGAGATGCTTTGTGAAATAATGAACAACAGAACGACGGCGGCGACAACAAACATTTGATACTATGTAGAGGCAGCCGTTTTTACATATATAATTTGTTCTACCAGTGGATTTTCTTGACATCACGAAACATTTGATACGTTTATGCTCAGTAACAGTTCTGGGACGTTGCGGAATATTTATTTTCCATCTTCAACAAGTTATATTGAATATGGTAAACTATTAAATACAGACACTGCTGTTGTCCTATTGTTCATCATTAAACTGAATTACCGTCAAATGAATTTATTGCTGTGTGAACGTTTTGAAGGCTAACTGTAACGCTATACCATAATGTGAATGTCAAAATACTCCACTAGACTATAGTGTGAATTTCCAAATACTTCAACTAATTTTTTATTAGTTGCTTTTTATTAATGGTTAAATGTTCTGCTTATTTATAGGATTCTGTGGTTTCGTCGACAAAGTTGTTTTCTCATAATAAATTTCTAATGAATATTAATGTCTCAAAATGTAATCTTATACTTAAAACAAAATTAACTGTTTCAAAAAGCTAGCTGTTTCACTGTTAAACTGTAGGAAAAATGTATCAAACTTTCAGAAATATTACTTAAATTTCAAGGTAGTTTCCAATTGGCTACAAAGTTTTGTGACTTTCAATAAGAAACCTATGTGTGTGTTATAGCAAAGTCACAGCGGACTATCTGTTGAGCCCACCGAGGGGAATCGAGCCCCTAATTTTAGCGTTGTAAATCCGTAGACTTACCGCTGTACTAGCAGCGGGCGAGAAACCTATGTAACGGCCTTCCACTTGGTCCAGTGCGTGATATAGTACATAAAAACGTGACTTTATTTTCATAAGTGTTCGCTCAATACTTTAGCCAATTGCTAAAGTACAGGTATAGACGTCATTGACCTTACTACTGTATTATGTACGAAAAATCAAAACCCTAAAAATCGTATGTACTATTCAGAGACAAAGAAATAGTTTAGGTTAGCATAAATATATATATATATATATATATATATATACCAAACTTGTAACTTTCACTTCTTCACGCGTTGTTGTAGTTTACGAATAGACGTTTATAAGCTTTTCCTGTGAAAGCTCATTTTGATAACTGTGCAGATTGAAGCTGTATATCTGGGTAACGGCACTAAACATATTACTTATGTATAATACTCGAAGTACATGTGACGAGCGTTCGTTTGATTTCGTTCTCTTTGTGTATACGACATAACAAAATACAACATACACTTATCAAAACAGAAACTGTACGATCATTTAGCTGATATATTTAATCTATCCCTACATTGAGGTTACATACTAACTGCTTGGAAGCTAACAGACGTTTTAGTTTTTCTGAAAGAATGAAACCCAGCAATTTAACTAGAAAGCTACAGACCAATCAGCCTAACCGGCTGTACTGGAAAACTACTAGAAAAATCGCACGTTCAAGACTTTTCGCTTATTTCGAACTAACAACTAAATTATTAGACATACAAAACGGATTTAGGCAAAAAAAAAAGGCAATCCACAGACCTTCTGGATTCACAGAAACCATAATAAATAGTTTTAACTGAAGCAAATACACTATTGCTTACTTTCTCAATCTTGCGAAAGCATTCGACACTGTATGGCACAATGGATTAAAATATCAAATGTCATAAATGAAACTACCGCGAGGTATTTATTATTCGCTGGCTCTCCAACTTTCCAGGCAACACAAAAGCTAGAATTAAAGTGTCGGGCACATTCTCAGAGTAGATTACTTTTTATATTTCATTTTGTTTCAGATAATCATATACCAGAAAACATGAAAAAATGTATGTACTACTTTCATGGATATGATCTAAAAAGGGTCACTAGCGTGTACGAACGAACTATTGTAACATGCACGTAGTGGTTTCATGGTGTAAAATGGGTTTAAGTTGAATTCTACTGAAGAATTAATGTGAAATTCATGCACGACCCTCAAAAACCAAACCAACAGTCAAGGAGAGGGGTAGAGGTCCAGCATCTACCTGATTTTACCAGGTCATTTAAACAAACAATGATCAATAAAACGCTTACAACTCGTGTATGCCAGTTTTCATGTATATATATATATATTACCTAAAAGACATTTCCTTTGGTGAGCTGTCTTCGCTTCATAGAATTGGTTTTATTAGCGTTATAATATTTCATTTTTATTCAGTTGCTCGAGATAAGTTTTATGGAAAAATTATTATATTTCTTTTTTTTGTTATTATCTAGAACGTTCTGTATATCTTTTATTTGGATCTATAAGTCCTCACATTCAATCACTTTCTGTGGAACTTCTATACATTAAAGCAGAGACGGACTATGACAACAAAAATAACTCACTTAGCCACTGTATATTTGATTCACAACCAAGTTTCGACTATTCGACAATGCATTGCAGCAATGGCTAAACTTATAAATAGAAGATTACATCTCTTTCTAAGAAGAGTATTCGTATAGAGACAATATTATGAAATGATGTAGAACCACATGATACAAAATTTCACAGAAGAAAGTGTTCACTGTTCTGCAAAGAAGCAGAACAGCTCGAACAGTAGAGCAGTTAGGACAACACAAAAGCTCTGAAACGTACCCAAACTCAAATCTGAGCAAGGCCTTCTTCCTCAAACTGACGGCTATATTTTCTATAGAGCACCTCCGATCCAAGTTGTTACAATGAAACTGGGTACACCCCTTAGTACCATCAACAAAACAGTAAAGACATATTTGAAAGTGACGAAGGTTCCAAAACTGCCAGTCTCACCACAAGACCTGGAATAGTGTTCTTATGATCTTCCATTAAACTAAATGTAATATTTATGTCAAAACAAACATGAAATATCTCTTAAAGTTTCTTTTTATCCGATATCTCATTGGATGACTAGTTTTGTTGGTAATTCAATATCAAAGCCGTTTTTTGTCGTTTATTCTGACTAATATTCCCAAAACGCTTAACGTTTTGGCTATGTTTTACCTTATGCAACTTCATGTGTATTTTTAAAAGAAATTTGTTTGTATTTTTATATTTTAAATAATATAATCGTTATGTAGTTATTTTGTTTTGAAGAGACGTTATTTCTTGTAAAGTTGTTTATTGACATTATCAGTAAGTTGTTTGGTTCTGCAATATTCATTCTTATAGCTATCCAACATGCTATATACCTATGTTGTTATTTTTTATTTAGTTAGTTGTAGAATTATATAATATTTGTCTGTCTAGATTCCCACCAGGCAACAAAACTAATGATGATGTTAATGAGACATCACATTTAAATTTCACAGACTGTATGCTTTGCTTATACTATCTGCTGTACATTAAACCCTAATCATACGCACTCGAAAGCATGTTAATTAATTTGAAGTGATGTAAGCTTGTTTTTTGCAGGTATCTGGTTTAGTGTTCACTATTTATAAGAAAAACTTTTCCTGAATTTTCCCTGAAAGATTGATTTAATTTATTTTTACTAAATTCCAACACGCTATATTACTAGTTGATAACTGAAATAACAAACAAAAAGTGCATGAGAAAACGTCTGAGCAATGTAATAGTTTTATCTTATTTCGCTCTCTCTATGTGTGAATGTGTGTACATATATGAAATTTTAAGCAAGCAGAAAATCTTACATAAGAATTATGTTGATGTTGAAGATTTTGTATTGATGCATTAATAATGTTTTTAAAAGTTTTACATGTAAAATGAACTCTTAGTTTTCACGTGACCTATAAAATAAAAGATATATATTAAAATGCATATAATTATCTTACTCATTCTTTTCGGATGTTTTTTGAGACTAAACAATCTTCTTTATAGCCTTAATAACATTAAGTACATTTCACATAAACAGTAAATTATTTGTAGAACCTTCTCGAAAATGATTATGTATTTTGTAAAAGCAAAATTATGAATGATTTAAAACCAAAGTTACTTTATTTTATAAAATACTTTGGGACATATTAGGTAAAATTCTAATGTTTCTTATTTTGTTATCTTGTACTAAACTGTACTTCTCTGATAGTTTATTCTCATTTACGAGGCCAAGCATGGCCACGTGGGTTAAGGTGTGCGATTCTTAATCTGAGGGGCGCGGGCCGCATCCCCGTTGCGCACAACATGCTCGCCCCTTTTAGCCGTTGGGGCGTTATTATATGACGGTCAATCCCACTATTCGTTGGTAAAAGATGTGGCCCAAGAGTTAGCGGTGGGTGGCTAGCTGCCTTCCCTCTAGTTTTACACTGCAAAATTAGGGACGGCTAGCGCAGATAGCCCTCGAGTAGCTTTGTGCGAAATTCCAAAACAATTTTCAGCAGGGTTTGCGCGAAATTTAGAAAACAAACTCATTTGCTGTTTTTTTTTTACTTTTCTATTTGAATATAGTATATATTTTTATTTATTAAAGTATGATTTCTGCGTTTAACGCTTAATTTCTCTTTTTCATCTTATATTTAGAAATAAAAAATTAAAATAATTTCACTATATTTAAATGTAATAAATTTCACATCAGTTCGTAATATTCTTAATGAAGCAAAAATTTTGAAAACAGTTTTTGAGATATTAACAGTTTACAGTGGTGTAAATCAGCTTAAGTTATATAATAAAATTGAACTTTCCTTAAAAAAAACTTCTGTATAAATTTGACACCTTTTTTCAATTTATGACAAAAATAGGATGTAGGTTCGAAATATTCATTGCGAAAGATCAGCTCACATAATTTCTAAACTTTTTTTTGTACGTGAAATTAGTTAACAAAACTAGGAAACTGATATGGCTTTAGTACTTACAAAACTAAAAAATGTAATATTCTAACGTAGAACATACAAACAAACTAGCGTATTACTTTTGTTTGAGATAGAAAAAACAAAAATTTTCTTATTGCGACATTTGTCAGTTTCTCTCTATGTTAATATAATCTGTTAATAAAACACACCAACAATGCTGATTGAATATCACTTCACAAAAAAATTATGATAAAATAAAAGTAATACAAATAAAATCATAATATCTGATCGGAGTAAGTTAATAATTAATATTATAAGTAAGTGCCATATTGTGCTTTAATAATCTTGGGTTTGACATCATGTATAAATATTTTCGATTACTAAAATAAAAAATAGAATTCCTGGTAAAAGTCAGTGACATCGTGAAAACCTCACAAGCTTTGTGTTTGAGTATAGAAATATCCTTATTTGTTGCTTTATAACTAAAAGCTGATTACTGCAAACTTATAAAACGAAACATGGTTTCTTGTGGATTCGAAAGGCAGTCATTAAGTTTATGTTTACTGTTTTTTGCTATTTTGTTAAACTGTCTAAAATCAAAGTCGTATAAGTTTCATAAACTACTCTACCTGAACAAGATTGCTAATATTGCTTTGTCTATATCCCGGCCGCACCAAACATGCTCGCCCTTTCAGCCGTGGGGGTGTTATAATGTGACGATCAATCCCACTATTCGTTGGTAAAAGAGTAGCTCAAGAGGTGGCAGTAGGTGGTGATGACTAGCTGCCTCCTTCTAATCTTACACTGCTAAATTAGGGACGGCTAGCACAGATAGCACCTCGAGTAGCTTTGCGCGAAATTCAAAACAAATGTTTTGTCTGTCAACCCATTTTATGTTGCTTACTTACCGGTACTTTTCTAAATAAACACGACTGATAAACTCCTTGTCGCATGTTTCACACAAATGAAACATTCTAAAACATTTTAATGCATAAGACAAGAGATACATAGTATTTTATTTATTTTTATTTCTGAAGTTAAATCGTTTAAAGATCAGTAACAACAGGAATATAGTACGTCTAATACTAGAGATAAATATCATATTAGGTTACAATTTTGTTTCTACATTCTTCTCAATTAATCCATTACAGATTTTAAATTAGACGCGTGTATAAATACCATTTTGAATCTATCTTAGGTCTGCATGTCAGTGACCGGTTAAAAATTCGTCTTGACGTTGAGAGCAACATATGGCAGGTAAAAATAATTTAATTTTTTTTCACACCTGATTTGAAATGAAAGTGTCCATAAGTGTGGCGAATAATAGTGCGACTATCTTAGAAAAAATGGCCACAAACCGTTGATAATAGATTACAAAACCTAGAAAAATGTGAGCTTCTTATTTGTTTGAAGCAGGGGCGTAGATCCTGGGGGGATGGGGGTATACATCCCCCCTTCATTTTAGGTGGGGGGTATGGTGCATACTATCATCCTCCCCTACAGTTTGGTTTGTTGAATTGTTTTATTGCATCACAGACCTACAAATTGTGTATTTGTTCTTGTGATTCTCGTGTTCTTACCAATCGAATTACATAATTAGGCCTCTATGTAGGCTTTTTCAGTAGCCGAAATGTACATCTTTAACATAGGCGTGCTTCTAAGCTTTTCGATCTAAGTGATAATTCGTAAGTATCAGTCAGTAGGCCTAAGTATACATGCAAGTATCGTGGCAACAAGATTACTCTGTAACTGCATGTTTACAGCTTTCAGGTTCACGTAATCAGAGATTACCAATTTTTAAATTGAACAGTTCACATAAGTAGTTGCAAAAATCATCTCCCCATGGGGTGTGAAAAAATATTCGCAGAGTCATTGAATACCTTGTTTACATTAATTATATGACCAAGAAACTACACTTCCAAACACATGATCGCGCACGTCAGTGGTTTTATTTTCAAGCCTGCATTATTGATGTGCTTCTCCATTCTCTGGGTTTCACATGTAACTTAAAAATGAAACATAATATAATAATACCATGCACATAAATGATGTATTGATTCCATTCCAGTCCTATCAGTGTGTGCATTACAAACTGCTCAAAAGTTGCAAAGGTAATACATTCACCAAATGGCCAAATATGGAATTAATAAAGTCTTTTCCAGTCTCGAAAGCAGTCTTAGCTCTGCTTTCGTCGTTCAACTCAATTTACTAATATCGAGGATTTAGGTCTACTGAGCTTAACCAATAATCACTTTCCATTGCATCCAGAAATTCATTTATGCACAGCAGTTTCACGTCTAAGGACCTTCTTTTTGACAGTCATCACTAGAGATAATCAGATACTCACTGAAGGTTGTATTATCCTGTCCTTTAACATTCACTCGATTTCAGCGCTGGATATATACCTAGTGGTCCAAGAAAGTTGACTGAGCATGACCCAGCGGTTAGCATGCAGAACTACGTATCTATCATTCATGTCTTGCATCTGTAAAAATATTATTCCAATAGTTAATGATCCATATTATTGGCTAGTTGCATGTATTCTACCATATCAGTTTCAAATTAAGAACAGTTAATGTAGATAGCCCTTGAGTAGCTTTGCACAAGTATACAAAAACAAGTAATTAACACAAGGCAGTCTATGTGGCACTTGTTTTATTTAACACATATAACCTGTAACTATGTGATGATGTGTGGCTGGTACCATAACACATAATTAAACTTCTTAGTTCAAACTTCTGTGTTGAGTTCAGGTTTTTGCACGATCTTCAAGTAGACGCTTTAGTTGCTCTAGAAGTTACATATTCATTCTCCAACATAGCACAACGACTCCAGCAACACAGTTAGACTACAACATCCCTTCTTGAGTTACTTTGATGATAAGCATTTCAGCTGGAAGTTACACGTCCAAACGTACAGACTACCATTAGTACAGATTACTGTTTGAATTAGTGCCACTTATTTTTAAAGAGATAAAACGCGATATATTATGTATCAGTTGTTGTTTTTTTCACAATAGATAAGAATAACAACGTACTTGAATGTGTCCCTACTACACAAGGAATACCATTTGCACATCAGAGTGAATAATATGCACACAGTCCACTGTTCTTGGACTCAATGTGGATTTTATTGCAAAACTATTGGCTCCTGTTGCACAGGCAAAAACTGATTGATAATGTCTGTAGTAAATGTATTCCTAGGATACCAATGTTTAAATCATATTGTTCACTCTGTTCATTGTTTAAAGAAAACAGACAATACGTGTCCAATAAAACAACTGTCAGTTAGGCTTCTCTGTGTCAATTATTTATTTTGTATACTTGTGCTAAGCTACTTAAAAGACATTTGTTGTCCTTACTTTGAAACTAATAGACTACAGGAATTGCAGCCAGCAGCTAGTCAACCGTATGTGCCAATAATTCTTCCAGTTACAAGACTTACATTACTTTTTTGTTCAACGTACTTAGTTTGTTTTTCTTTTTAGCCCGTTCACTTTAGTCACTGCAATATTAATTTCTTTTCACAGTTCTTCATCACCCCTGTTGAGTTCGAAGACCTTTCATTGTTGTAAACCTTTGAACAATATTACCCGACGCAGTGTTCCTTCAAAGACTTATTGAATTCATTTCTTTACATTGTTGCCTGTGTTCACGTCCTACTTTTTGATATCGTTTATTTACTACAATTTACTGTATTTATACGTTTTATACCAAACAATTAATTATATTTTAATCTTTGTATGTTAGTTCTCTTAGCTATAGCTTAGAAATCTGTTCTCGAGCCTTAGAACTATCTGTCATTTATTCTTTTTCTCTTTCACACTAGCTCTTCTATTAAGTTTCATTCTCACTAGAAACCCGATGAGGAACTGCTGCCCGAAGCGTTGTTTTCGTGTTTTACCAATAAAATTATTTCAATCTGACGATTTTTCACCATTATTTTATTTTCTAGTTTGCATTTTATTATTTCTTTCGCCCATGCAATTATTTTATTATACGATCTGCACTTATAGTCTAGTTTTTCCTCATTCTCTAGAAAAAAATAACTGCCTAAAGAATACTTGAACATGGAGTGCCTGACACAGAGTAAGGTCAAGGAGTTGGTTGCTCCAGTATTCTTTGAATGTTTGTTTGTTTTGGAATTTTCGCACAAAGCTACTCGAGGGCTATCTGTGCTAGCCGTCCCTAATTTAGCAGTGTGAGACTAGAGGGAAGGCAGCTAGTTATCACCACCCACTGCCAACTCTTGGGCTACTCTTTTATCAACGAATAGTGGGATTGACCATAACATTATAACGCCCCCACGGCTGAAAAGGCGAGCATGTTTGGCGCGAACGGAATATGAACCCGCGACCCTCAGATTACGAGTCGCACGCCTTAACACGCTTCGCCATGCCAGGCCACAGTATTCTTTGAAAACTTAAACTCATGCTGATGCATTATTATGAAAACATACTATGTGAAACCTAGTATATAATTTTCCAGGTTAGTTACTATAACTTTAGGTGCAAGCTGATGTGTGAAGTGAGATCCAGCTCAAGCTCTACTATTTTAAATCAGTAGGTGCTGCAGCAGCCATTACTTATTGTTGACATTTTTGCGATGTTGGTCTGAAAAGTATATGCAGCTATCTACTATCTACAACTACTTTTTAGCAGTATATATACGTAGTAATGAAAATATTTGGGTGTATTGAGTTAAGAATTCTTCTACAGTAGGTTCCTGTGACTTGTTGGCGATAAATTCGACAAAAACAAACGACATGCACTTCAATTGATTTCTAAATAGTTGTTTGTTTTGAATTTAGCGCAAAGCTACACGAGGGTTATCTGCGCTAGCCGTCCCTAATTTAGCAATGTAAGACTAGAAGGAAGGCAGCTAGTCATCATCACCCACCGCCAACTCTTGGGCTACTCTTTTACCAATGAATGGTGGGATTGATCATCACATTATAACGCATCCATGGCTGAAAGAGCGATGCATCGTCAGAGCATTGGCCGTCTTTAGAAGCACTGGAAGTTATTTTGCTGGATCCATAGCCACACTTATAGCTACTAAAACTTTCTTCTTTTGTTCCAGTGTACGTAGCTTGATGCGACTAACTTAAACCATTTCATCACTGAAACTACCTTCATGAGAGATGAGACGTCCCTCAGTCATACGTAATACCACATAAATTCACTCAGTAATATTTCAAAATGTATTAGCACCTTATCAAAATATTAAAATGGCATTGTAGAAAATGTCTTCCTATGAAATTTCTGTGAATTTTCTGCATAAATGGGCAAGTTATCTAAGGGTACTTGCCCTCAAGCTTTGAACTCAGTGTTTTGAATCACTTCCACTCCATAGAGTGTTGTAATCTGTGGTGCAGTTAATAAACAACTGTATCCCAATTTCGCCTTGATTAAATGTTTTAAAGCATCGAACACTGGGCATCTAAATTCATCACTGGATGTTACACCATCTATCACTGTAACAGCTTCCTCCAGGTCCAGGTCATCATTTGCCATACCTTGAACACTGGCTGATTTCTCTTTTTTTTACCTTTACAATAAAGTAGTGGTTCCAAGTTCCAAGTGCCCAATTCTCTGTCTAATTCAGCCAAAACGTCCCAGAGTGATCTCATTTTCTTTTTGAAGTCCAGAAATGCACACATCCCGATAAATACTGTGTCATTTGACTAAGCTATTAGTAGGGTAACTCAGTAAGAATTAGATGCATTATCATTACTATTATAATGATGTGATATCATTAGATCACACAGAAACCTCATTGCTGAACACGGTTTTGGAACATTGTCAGTGTACCTTCCTATTCAATTTTTAACTAGCTTCTAATTCCATTGGATTATAATAATAAGCCATTTGCACTGCCTGATGGTGTTGTAATGCAATGCTCAAAAATCCATCCAGTTAATGCATCTCGTAAATCTCCTCAGTCTATGATGACTCACACGGTACCTTGGAGTTCTATAGAGACTATGCCTATTGTTCTTGGGGCTTTCAGGCCACCATGAGCTTTTTCTACTACTCTGTGTTCCTACATACAGAGTATAGCCATATGAAATCGTTTTAAGGTTGCCCGTCAACTTTTTGGTCCCAAGAACAGATTGAGAATGTTGATATTGCTCTCACCATGTTAGTAAATGTTTTGGATCCAAAAGAATGTTCACTTTTGACCTTGCAATTTTCCTGGACTAAGTCTTCACAATCATGGTAACTTCCTCATCTTTGACGTAATTTTTGGTAATCTCAGTAAGTTACCTTTTATAATCACATAAATTACAAACTTTACTGTACTAGAAGGTCAACAGACCAAGAACCATATTTAAAATAAACTCCGTAATAACAATATTTTGATCATAGCATCAATTTTTTTTTTATAATTAGTCTTTGGTATCCAGGTTCATTGGTGTTTGTCAAGAGTAAAAAGAACAGGTTCAAGATTATTAAGGGAAGAGCAAATTTAACATGAATAGCAAGGAAAAACAAATTAGCACCAATGATCAAGCAAACAAAGCTTTGTTCACACAAATATTTGTAATATTAACAAACTGCTAGCTGGGTTCCAATACTGTGTAAAATGTTGCTGGGGTTGAGTTCAAGAGAAACTAAAAAGTCAAAATCAAAATGAAACATAAAACATAACTGTGCAAGACCTCAAATTCTATACTCGAGCCAAAAGCTTAGTGAGGCATTCTACAACTTCACAGGTTACCTACTTCAAGCTATAGTTAACATTCACTTTTAAATGAAACCAGTTGTATAGAGTTCTGTATGTCTGTTTGAATATCCTCTAAAATCTCCACACAGAAAAGTGAACAAACCAGCTTCGTACGTATTAACAAAGGCAACAATAAGTAACCTTTACATGCATAAAAGAATTAGCACATTTATTACAACTCTCAGTCAAAATGGGTATGATTAAATGCATGCAGAAATGATATGTGGATTCAGAAACATCTAACTGAATATACCATAAACAGTATATATCTTACAGTAGTCGTAGAGTTGTGTATTAGATGAAAAACTCAAGAATTCCGCTGATTTTTCATGTGAAGGATTGTTATTTCGCAGAAGGAGAAGAGAATGTCTTTATTGATGTTGTCAGTACCCTTCCGACTGTATACTGTTCTACTGATTCCTCTATTTTTCTTTCTAGCGACACCATTCTGTACTCTGTTTTCTGAAAGTCGTACTCCCTTTGAATGTCGATGAACACTTTCCATAGTTGCCGTTTTCACCTAATTATAAGATGTAAAAGATTAGAAAAGGGAGCTTTTCTTCCTTGTCTAGCTCTACCTAGATATTTCTGGCACGTATATCTAGGTGATGGTCTTACCATATAGATGCTGTTTTCAAG
The DNA here is from genome assembly GCF_004210375.1 of Tachypleus tridentatus. NCBI lineage: Eukaryota > Metazoa > Arthropoda > Merostomata > Xiphosura > Limulidae > Tachypleus > Tachypleus tridentatus. Next base: position 75,662,782 of record NC_134832.1, on the reverse strand, counting down.
CTTTCATTTGAGCACCAAATTTTCAAAATGTTACACAATACTACCCGTGTACAACAAACATTATGTATGTGACACTGTGTACTTGAGATTCTTTGTATCAGTCATAGAAGAGCGAAATAGTCGATTCAGCTATAACAACAATTTAAAATTTGAGACAATTAAGAGCAAGGTTAGAAACGGCGAGGAAATTTAAAAAACGTTACCTGAATATATTCTTTACTACTCTTAGAAATGTTAATTTATACAGCAATTCCAGACGTTTAGAAATATTGACGTTTGATTAAAGTTATTGATACTTATAACGGGCAAATGGTTAAAAAAACTCATTGTTACTCGAGAACGGTTTGATAGTATTTATTATATCAATACCTGTACAAGTGAGGTTTGTTTTGAATTGTGCATAAAGGTAATTGAGTGCTATTTGTGCTAGCTGTTCAGGCCTGGCATGGCCAAGCGCGTAAGGCGTGCGACTCGTAATCTGAGGGTCGCGGGTTCGCGCCCGCGTCGCGCTAAACATGCTCGCCCTCCCAGACGTGGGGTGTATAATGTGACGGTCAATCCCACTATTCGTTGGTAAAAGAGTAGCCCAAGAGTTGGCGGTGGGTGGTGATGACTAGCTGCCTTCCCTCTAGTCTTACACTACTAAATTAGGGACGGCTAGCACAGATAGCCCTCGAGTAGCTTTGTGCGAAATTCCAAAACAAACAAACCAAAACAAGCTAGCTGTTCTTAATTTCGCAGTGATAGACTAGAGAAAAGCAGTTAATCGAAATCATCCATTTCCAGCTCTTGGGTTACTCTTTATGAATGGAATAGTAGGATTAACCGTCATATTAAAAACATCTCATGGTTAAAAGGTGAGCATTTTCAATGTAATAAGGATTCTAGCTAACAACTCAAAAATTGCTAATCGAGGGACCAAATCAACAGGACATCTGTAAGAAATCACTTCCTTAACTTGAAACTGGTTTGGCATTATTTATTACACTGACAACTGCACAAGAAGACTTCATTAGCTTGAGACTGGTTTCACATTATTTATTACATCGGAACCTGCAACAGAACAATTTCTTAACTTGAGAATGGTTTGACATTAATTATATCGACACCTGCAAGAGAACATTTTCTTAACTTGAGAATGGTTTGACATTAATTATATCGACACCTGCAAGAGAACATTTCTTAGCTTGGGAATGGTTTGACATTATATCGACACCTGCAGAGAACATTTCTTAGTTTGAGAATGGTTTGACTTATCGACACCTGCAAGAGAACATTTTCTTAACTTGAGAATGGTTTGACATTAATTATATCGACACCTGCAAGAGAACATTTCTTAGCTTGGGAATGGTTTGACATTAATTATATCGACACCTGCAAGAGAACATTTCTTAGTTTGAGAATGGTTTGACATTAATTATATCGACACCTGCAAGAGAACATTTTCTTAACTTGAGAATGGTTTGACATTAATTATATCGACACCTGCAAGAGAACATTTCTTAGCTTGAGAATGGTTTGACATTAATTATATCGACACCTGCAAGAGAACATTTTCTTAACTTGAGGCTGGTTTGACATCATTTATTACATCAACACCTGCAAGAGAAAACTTCGTTAACTTGAACTGATTTGACATTATTTATTACAACTACACCTATACGTGTACTCATATGAAAAGTTGGTTTGATAGTGTTTATTACACTTACTCATATGAAAATAGCGCTTCTATCAACCCACATTTGTTACACCCACTCCTGTGTATAACTAAACAATATGCGTGACGTGCCTAAAACTTGGTAACATGCAATAATTTAATTCAATAAAATTTTAAGCAACACGTGAGCTCGAATATGTATATTGTTCAATTATTCACAAAACACTACTTTCCTAAAACTTGAAATTGGGTAGGTTTGCATCACAAAACATTCAACTACAACTCCACAAGGAGAAGGTATGAAAGTTTAAACCGATTGCCGAGCTTCTAAAAAAATTAAGCCTAACATTTGTGTTTTAAGACCCGTTCATATATAAAGTTTTCATAAATGAAAAAAAAGGAGCACTTACCAAATTTAAACAAGTTTATATTAACACCTATTAAAAAAAATTGGTTTGTTTTAAATTTCGCGCAAAACTACTCTGCGCTAGCCGTCCCTAGTTTAGCAGTGTAAGACTAGAGGGAAGGCAACTAGTCATCACTACCACCGCCAACTTCTGGGCTGCTCTTTTACCAAAGAATAGTATGATTGACCGGAATAATAACAAATCTACGGCTGAATGGGCGAGCATGTTTGGTGTGACGGCGATTCGAATCAGCAGCCCTCAGATTACGAGTCAAGAGCTTAACCACGTGGGCCGGAAACATTGGTAAACCGAAACACCATTATTAGAGATTTCACAGATTTACTTATTTATGTGTTTACAGACTGCACGACGAACATAATTACTTGGTTTAAAGTTACAAATGGTGTTTGTTGTTCTTTTGTAATTAAGCACAAAGCTAAAAGCTACACTATGAGCTATCTGTATACTGCCTACCACGGGTATTGAACCTCGGATTGTAGCGTGTATTTAAGTGCTCAGACATACTGAGGGGCAAACTATAAATAAAAAAAGGTGTTTAAAAAATGTAAACATACAGAAATCAATTATGAATGTCTTGTTTGAAGAATAAAAAAAGTGCACATTCGTTTCACATCACCAGATTTTATAAAATAACGATAGTAATAACTATAATAAGAGACTGACAAAAATAATGTTTTAAAATAAGATTTTCAATGTTTCAAACGTTTCACACTGTAGAAGCTCGGGCAGTAAAAAATTAACAGTTTCTAAACAAAAACGAAGAGCTACACAGAGTATATCAGTTGTCAGGTTCCAGGTGAGAACGTTTGACTATAAAACACCATTCAATACTATTGAAAGTTTCATTTTATTTTTCCAGTCAACTCATTTTGGTCTTCTTTGTTTCAAGTAAATAACTTTACGTTTCTATTTATTGAAGGATCCTCCACGGGACGCTGCATAATCAAAGTACATGAAACCATACAACAGAATCAAATACTGAACATAGGAGAAGAGCATGGAAAACAAATCACAAAAAGAGAATGTATACACATTTGGTAAATGTCATAATGAAACTACCCTAGATTATTTTAGAATAGCCTATTACTACCTGCGCGACAGATACGAAGTCATCCGAACTCGCAGAAATAAATTGTGTTTTGGAAATGTGATATTTTTCAAGTGAATTTAAATTAATTAAATATATAAATAAAAAAAGAAAAACCGTGAAAAATACGTTTACTTCGTACATAAATAGTAAAATTAAAGTGTCATTCCTAGCGCCATCTATGTATATTAGAAAAACTACGTACTGGATCTGAACACGAAATTTAAGATTTTATTTTTCAAGGTAACTTGTCAGATACAAATGAGACCATGCGAATGGCACAATACAAAGTAACCGTTTACACTCGTACTTAAAACATTTTACAAGGATTACGATAGTGTATTTTGATTATAAAGTTGAGCACAAAATACTACCATCTAAACGTGCAAGTGAGTGAGGCACACGAAAACTCGTATATTTCGAAATCTCTGTTAGTAATTATGAAAATTAAAACAAAAAATATATTTCGATAACACGGATAAAGTAACCATATAAACAAAAAATGTGTCGAATATTACATAACATCAAGTTACACATACTCCCTTGTGAAACTATTTTCTATTGTATACTTACACATTATCTTCTGATGTATTGTACTATTGGTATCAACGACTGGAAGACGGTTTTCATATCATGTTAAATACTAGGTATTTATAAATTGAAACCACATTATCAATAGTACAAACTAAGGATTAATATTTTATTTTAATAACAGTGTACAAAACATAACATTTCCTATTAATTTAAGACTTCATGGACCGTTTATGAATTAATTTATTTAAATAAATTTTACGTATTTTATACTGAAAGTATACAAACTTTTTGTATTAGTCTGTCTTACCTTCTTATGGATTACACAAGCATAAACATATAGTAAATCCGGTTCATATTTTAATATCGATAATATGTACATTCATGTATCCCAAGACTAACATTATTTATAGAGTATTAAAGCATTTTACACCTAAACCGTTAGATATGTCATAGAAACAAAAGAAAACTTCATTATAGCATTTTCTTTTTCTTTAAAGCATTTCTGGCATTGAAAGATTTTAACGTATTTAATAAACTTGAATGTAACAGTTACTGTCATGTTACGATTTTGTCTCTCTCTCTGTGCATATATGTGTGTGTGTAAATGAAAGAATCTAAACAGTTTCTATCGTATCTATAAAAGTGCAAAACAGCAGATCAATTCAGTTACGAAAACAAAACTTCATGTTTCTTTCCAATCATATACTAAAATGAAATAAGAATATCAGGTTAAGTTTTAACAATATTTTACGAAGCCAGCAAACTACCTAATGCACTGACAGCTTCCTAAAAAAATCACAACACACAAGTTTAGGGAATCAATTAAAATATCAACTTGTGTTAAAAAGTATTTTCAAAAATGTGACTTTTCAGATAGTCTTTTAACAATATTTGTGTGGCTGAATCATAAACACCTATAACAATGTATACGTAAAACCTTACTGTGTACGTGCTTTGTATACGCAACTATCTGCATCCAGTAGATATTTAACAACAGAATTACAAAATCTAGCCAAAACAAATGTGATTCATTTTTTCTTGTTTAATGCAGATTAATTGATACAAAACATGATCACTGTCAGCAAAACTTTAAGAAACTTTTCCCATTAAACAATTAATTTATTTACAAGTTTAAAAAAAATGGTTATGTTCTTCACATACTTAAAGGAGTAGCACATCACCTACATTTTCTTATAAGTTATGTATACTTTTATAAAAGAAAGTTTTATTTCTGATTATTTTTCTGTAAATTACAAATCTCATTTTTCACTGGTTGATTCTGCTTGCAGTGAGGCAGAGTTTTTTTCAGTGTCTCCTTCAAAATGTTCATCAACACCAAGTTCATCATACTGACCAAGTTCTTTTCCAGAAATATCTGTTAGCCATTCATTATCAGGTAGTGAATGGGCATCAAACAGAAAATCTGATCGATCCCCTCCATCCCAATGTTTTTCTAGAAGATGGTATGAGAAAAGATGAGAAGGAATGAATTCTTCACAAGTAATGCAGTATTCTGCACCTCGATCTACACTTTCACCCTGATTGGCAGAATTAGACAACTTTTTGGTATCTGATTGAACACTTTTGTTGTAATATGTCAACTTTCCACTTTCACTGACAACTTTATCATTTTTTATTGTGGTTTGTATAGGTAATTGACTTATTTCAATATTATTTGCCTGGCTATTGTGAATAGATATTTTTTCCACATTATCATTTTGTTTGCTGCAACTAGGCATAAAATCTTTCTCCAAGTTTTCACTCTGACTGCTGGAACTAGACGGACAGCTGCTTTCAGAATTTTCCACTAAATTTTCTCCTTTGGGTAACCTACTTATTTCTAAAATTTCCATGTGGCTTCCTTTTCCTTGAAATTTACTCACATCAAAAATTTCAATTTCACTGCTAATATTATGTAGCCTGTTTTTCTCCTGCTGACTAAGAGGACTAGACAAACTGCTTTTATCAGATTGCTCACCCTCATTAATTAAACTAGAGAGTCCACTTCTATTTGAATGATCATTCTGATTATTACTAAGGCATCTGCTTCTGTCCAGATTTTCACTCTGGCTACTGATGTTCAATAACCTACTTTTAAGTGAACTGTCACTTTGAGTGTTTGTATTAGACACTTTTATTATATTCAGGTTTTCATTCTGGTTGCTGGAATTTGGTATACTTAGTCTATCAGTTTTCTCATTTGAATTGCATGAGTTAGATGACCTAATTCTACTCAAATTTTCACTTTGGATGCTGGTATTATATCCACTATTTCCATTAGAATTTTCATTTTGTGTCATAAGCAATCTGGTCCTATCAGCACTGTCACCTTGAGTATTTTGATTAGATAACCTGTTTTTCTCAGTATTTTCACCCTGGATACTTTGGGTAGACAGTCGGATTCTATCAGAATTTTCACATTGGTTGTTTGGACTGGGTAAATTACTTCTATCAGGATTTTCACTCTGGTTAATAAGAAACCTGGTGTTTTTATCAATATTTTCATTTTGCTTATCTTCACTAGATGATCTTGTCCTATCCAGAATTTTCCCCTGAAGTCCTCGATTAAGCAGGTTGCTCACTTCTACAATTTCTATTTGACTACTCAAATTTGGTAACAAATTCCTTTTCAAGTTTTCATTCTGAGAACCTGGGTGTGGTATTCGAGATTTTTCAAAAGATTCATTTGGATGAGTTGGGTTACGTAATTTTTCCTCTGCAGAAGTATTTTTCTGGTTTAGTGCACAAACACTTTTATTCAACATTTTCCTATTAAGTAATTTGTTTACATTTTCATTTTGAATTTTGGCACAAGAAGGGCTGTTTGTCTCAACATGTTGCTTTTGAATACTGCTTGTTAGTAACTTCTTTTGAATACTTTGATTTTGATTAGTATGAGAAAAAATCATTGATTTGAGTTCCGGTTCTTGAGAATAAAGATGATGTGCAAATTCTTCATGCATCTTAACACTTTTCTTTGCCTGGGAATGTTTGACTTTTGCTTTACCCTTTTTAGATGTTGAAGAGGAACAAATGGTCTGTTCTTGTACTAGTTTCTTTTGGAGAGCTCCAGAAGGGTTTTTCTTCATTGGAGATACACATGGGGATTTGTTGTTACTTACTACATTTGTTGCTGCAAGAAGAAAATTATTTCCTATGCAGGCATTATTTTGTTCTGTGGATATGAAACTTCCCATCTTACTCATGTGAGACAGCATGTGGCGCTCCATCTCTTCTTTGCGACCCCATACCCAACAAACTTCACACCTATACAAATCAACCTTGGTATGACGATATTCAATATGCTTCTGTAACTCTTCTGGTGTGGTAAAAAACTGCTGACAAACATCACAATAAAAATTTCCTTGACTAAGGTGCTGAATATGAGAAGGTTTCACACATACATGACGAGACATTGCTTCACCACTACTGAATTCTTTGAGACAATGCGAGCATTGACAATTTCGATTATTCAGAAATTCTGGAAACACTGATGTTTCCAGGGCACTTGAAAGTTTATTCATACTATTTTTCAAAGCGGTTAATTTTTTAGGTGAAGACCAGAACATTTTGGACAAGTTAGAATCTGGCTTCCCATTTGAGAACAAAATTACTCTAAAACCTCTGTGTGTTTCAGTTACATGTTCTTTCAATGTTTTTTTATCTCTTAATGGTAGATCACAATAAACACAGCAATACCTATTAGAATCACCCATTATTTCATGATGCTTTTGTTCATGAAATTCTAACAGTGGTCTTTTACTAAAGAACTGTCCACAGTACTGACAAGCATACACTAAACATCGATATTTATGCAATTTTTTGTGTCTAATATAGTTCTCAATTTTTGAAAATGAGCGAAAACAAATTTTACAAAGTAAACACTTGGAATTCTTGTTTGTTATTAATTGACCTGAAGTTATTCCTTTCTTTAAAAGTTGAAAGTATGCAGGTGATCTGGCTATTTTGGGTAATGATTGGATATTTCTTTCTTCCTCTGCAGCATTAAAATGATTTTTTCTTCTAGGAAAATTACAGTGTCTCTGATGTTCTTCTAATATCTTAAAATTTTCAAACACCATATTACAATTTTCACAGGTCCAAGACTCTTGTGTTCCCATAGATCCATCAGGACCAGGTTCATGATAAAATTTGTTCTCAGCCCAAGAATACAAGTTGTTGGAAGCAAGTCTTTTGTAGTTTCCTGATTCCATCCACTCAGATTCTGATGGACCACTTGGTTTCCTCTTTCTTTTACTAGCTCGTTTTTGCTTCTCTTTTGTTACAAATGGAACCTGATCTTCTGATAGATGTATGGCAGACATAGGTACACCATACTGGTTTATTATATTGCTTGAAACCTCCATCCCTGGTTTTATTTGTCTGGTGTCCCAAGTGTATGAATTAGCTCGACCAGACGACATAGCATTTTGAAAATTAGATTCACTAACACCCCCTGATGGCAAGTTTACTGTACCACCCTGGTGCTGATTAAATGCATTTTGTTCATGTAATCTCATATGGCTAAAAAAGATATCTTTCTGTTGGAAAGTTTGGCCACAGTACTTACATATAAGAGATGCAGCAGCAGCAGCTGCATGAGCATTCACATGCTTTTTAAAGCTACTACGACATCGATAAGTTTTGTTACATACTTCACATGTAAGTACAGGTCTCTTAGCAGCAGATTTAGTTTTAGCTGAAGTCCCAGGGCTTGTGATGTCTTGAGATCTAGAGGGAACTTGACTTACATCTTTACCTGTGAAATGTGAGAAACTTTGAGCAGTTTGTTTTTCTCCTAAATATACAGAAAACTGTTGTTTGTCTGATGTTAGGTTAGGTTCTCCAGGATTGTAATTATTATCTGGTCGTGAAAAAACTGGTTCAACAGAAACACTGGCCAAAGACTGCATAGATATAGCCACAATTCCTTGAGATGCAGTCACTGTTTTAAGTACAGGAGGAGAAACAACTTTTCCAGGAGAAAACGAATTTGATGAACTTGTAGATTCTTGAATAAACTGACCATTCTCTTGAGAAACAGTACATGTAGTAGCTACTGTATGATCAACAGTAGGGTGAGCAGTATAGCTAACAGATGAACTTCCTGATGCAGGAACTTCATGACTAGTCTCAGGAGAACATAAATGGACAACATGAGGCTTATTGTAAGGTTGAGAGACAACAGCTGAGAGTGATGAATCTTTGGGAACTGAATCTACATCAGTGAACCTGCTAGAAATTGAACCAGATTCTGTACAAGTGAGTTGTGAAACAGAACCATCCTTATGAAGAGAAGGCCCACAAGTGTTCAATGCATTAGCAGATTTGTCATGTTTTCCTAGTTCTGATGTGTCAGAAGTGCTTAATGTATTAGCTAAGGATTTATTGGTCCCTTCTAACATAGCCACTCTGGATGGGCTTTCTGGGGGCACATCAGAATGGAAATCTCTTAAATCTTCATTTTGGACCAAACCCATATCTGGAGAACTGTCAACATCTTCAGGCTCTGTCTTAATCACTGCTAATTGGCAATCCATAAAAGAATCCACAGGATTATTAAGATCTTCTTTTTGTTGGCTTGAGGCAAAATCTTCTTCTGCTGAAGTTAAACAACCATCTGAAGAACTGGAATTTTTTTGAGGAATATTATTGGTATCTCCATGGCTTGTAACAATGTGCTCTCTCAAATCTTCTTTAGATGGCATGACGACATGACACGAGCTACAAGTACGTTCAACCAGATCTGGATCACACTCGTTTTTATGCACTGTTTTTATATGGGTTTGGCAGTGAGAAAAGTTGGGAAAAGTATCTTCACAAAATGGACAATGATGCAAAGTCTGTAATGAAGCATCAAATCCAGCTGTCGATACATTTCCAGAAGGTTTGGGTAAAAACTTCTGGTAAAGAAGTTCTTCATCTTCAGTTGCTGAAGAAGAATCTTTTGAGCCTGGATGCGAAATCTTCTGTAGAGTAATTTGAGGCTCCTCATTCCTACTGCATTTTTTCTCCTGGTGCATAATCACTGTCAATTGTGATGGGATAGGGGGAAGCATAAAGTTCTTAGATAATTCATGCTTTATGTTAGTGTCTGGAGTTTTAGGACCTGAATTTTCTTGAAATGATAAAGCTTTGAACTGGCAAGTTTTCAAGTGCCTCTGAAGTGAAGAGTTGGATGAAAGTACTCGACTACAGAAATTACACTGAAACTGCTGCAACATGTCTCTCCCAGATGACATCATAAGTTCTATATTCCAGCAATCTAACAAAAATTCAACCAATCAAAATAAGGTACATACACACGTAAATAATGTAATATTATAATACATTTTATGCATAACTGACAAAGATGGATAAATAAATATTATTTTTTTATTTCCACACTAAACTATAATAACCATATAAACATCCGAAAAAATTTTTACTTGATCTTATTATCCATTTTCTTTTAATAAAGTTAAATTAGACAACTCCAAAATGAACAAAGGATGAAATATACATTCAAACTACTATATGTGTTTTATAAGAAATAAATTTCTACACACTTATTATGTAAGTCCTTAACATAATTGGTGTATACCTTTCACCAATATTATTCACAGCAAAGTTACCAAACTGATTAGACAATGCATCTTTATAAGTTATAACATAAGAAAAGTATATTTAATTAACTATACATATTACCTGGTTAGTTTTTAAGTCTTAACTTATGCAGAAACTTTGCTCTGATAGGAAGTTAATATTAGTGAAAATGAAGCTTAGGTGATTATTTATGAATTTCTAACATGTGAGAAGAAAAATGTATTTTTGTACTTAACTGAATTCATTAAACATACACTGTAATTTGGATCGATGTTTAGCTACAGGCTTAAAAGTTACCATTTTAATGTGAATAATTTCTGTATCTACTAGGTTTATTACTGTAAATTTGCACTTAAAACTTATTTATATATAATTTAATGTAATTAACTATTCAACTCGACTCTTTTCCATTATCAAAAAAACACATCCTCCTCCTAAAATACTACCTTTAATACAAATTGTGATATTAAGTAACTGCAGGTCCATACACAGCATGTTTTAAAGAGGGGATATAATTTGGGAGATCTAAAGTCAACACATTGTGAAAAGCACAGTCAGCATGTAAATCATGCTAATGCTATATGTGTCACAGGCATGTGACTATTTCATGCAAAGAAATGCCAATGCTTTTTAGAAGAATGTAGACAATGCACAAAAACTACATAGGGGTAATATTTTTAAATAAAAAAATAGGGGATTCAGCTTAACCCCTTTGAACCCTCCTGTATGTGTGTATGAACTGTTCACAAAAAGATGTATTCCATAAAATGTAATTTTATAATTAACATTAAAGAATCATAAATGTTGTACATTAATTTGCAAGTTTTGGATATAAAAAATGCAATAACAATCAGTTGATACGTACAATATGAGAAAACAATAATTTGAAAAATACCAAAAAAAAAAAACAAGAAAAAGAACATTGGAATGATAGGTAATAAAGGATATGTAAGTAATTATACAACATCACACATGTTTACATATATATCTAAAAGATAATCTGACACTACTAGTTTTTTCTATAAACATGGCAATGAAAGAAACAATAGTTTTCCAAATTTTATAACTATTTGAAATACAATAAAAATGCCATCTATAATCTAATTATTTTAATATTTGCATATGATATTTATTGTACACCAGTCATCAAAAAAATAGCACTAATACATGATTGACTACAAATGACATTTGAGTTGCATCCTTAATTAAGTATACTTAAGAATTTTTACTTTAAGAACTCTTCATCTGGACTCACACACTATGACCTCCAACTGTGGAATTGATACTGACCAACAAACCACTGTCTTATCTTAATGAATCAAACATGGAGTTCTTTTAGTAGATTATCAAGGAAATCTTGATAAATGAGGTTCAATACCTTGTCACTTACAAGGTGTCTTAATTGTCTGCTGTTTCAACTCTACTCAGAGTAAGTTTTGCAACCTCCAAGGCAGCATGGACAAGAAGGACTTTTGTCTGATTTTTCTCCACAACTTGCAACTTGGACAAAAAGGTATCAAAACTACACAGAACATCAACCAGGCATTTGGTGATGGATCTGTTACTGCACAGATAGTTCATCATTGGTTCTTGAAGTCTTGAAAAACATAAAGGTCATGGAAGAAAGCCATCCTAAGATAAAAACACATTAATGGAAGTAGTTGAAACAGACCCTTGCACAACAGTACATGAGCTTGCAGAAAATCTAGGCACAAGCAAATCAAGCCAATAATGCCAATCACCTGAGTGCAATTAGAAAGACAAAAAAGTGGGATAAATGGGTTCTGCACGAGCTGACTAAAAATCAACAAAATCAGCATTATGGGACCTATTAAGGATGATGCTCCAAAAACTGAATGAATTGGAAATCAAGGTTTTGCCTCATCCACCTTATTCCCAAGACACTTCCTCTAAAGATTTTCATTTTTTCATGCACTTTGACAACTTTTTGAACAATAAACACTTTCAAAGCAAGGAAGCTGCAGGGGAAGCTTTCAGGGAGTTCATTGACCATAGAAACTCTGATTTATACAATAAGGGCATAAACAGCATCATTACATGTTGGCAAAAGTGTGCTGAAGCAAATGGTGCTTACTTTGATTAAAGCATGTTTTGCAACAATGGTTCATACTTATCCAAACTTTGCAGTTCAAAAACTACATTTATTTCTGAACAACCCAATAAAAAAGATAAAATATGGTTAAAGAAAGCATCACAAAAAAGGCACTGAGGACTGGGAACTGCAACAAAAGACAGAGGTGAACTGGCATCTAAAAATATCAAACATGTGCCATAACACTGCTAACAGTGCAAACTAAAGTGGTCAATGTGAAAAACTTAAAGGGATCTAATGTTTCAAGGTTTTTAAAGAAAAAACACACATACCGTAATGTACACAGAAAAGGCATTAATCACCCTAAACAATGATTCTCTTAGCATTCTACCAACACATCTATGAATTTGAGAATACATTTCATAAAATAGGTATACAGGGGCTCTTAACTGTATACATTTAATAAGCTAGTAGGCCTATACATTAGTTAATTATACAAACATGAAAGCTGAAAAGTGAGCTCAAGTTTCATCAACACTTGAAATCTATGGAAGGTAGCAATATTTTTAGGAAAATACTAAAACAATCATTAAGTTCAGATCAGAACCAAACCTTTCTATACCTAACAATAAGCATAGTTATGTTCAAACAGTATTAATTATAATGATTAGAATAAGCTGTTACACCAATAGGGTACCATGAACCAATAAACATGAGGCTTGGTTTAGTCATTAATTCATACACTAAGATAGATATGGAGAATACTGATAAAATAATTATTTTAAAATCCTCAGTTTTCATAGTGAAAAACTTTTCAAACAAATACAAGGAAGAAGACACTCAAGATGGCTGGTGTGAGAATTAAAACTTTAATCAAAATAAGGTACAGAACAATGTTTTGATCCTCTGATGTCATCTTTTTCTGTTAACCTGAAGACTTAACAAGGTTGAAATGTTGTTCAGTATTTTATTTCAATTAAACTTCTAATACCAATACTAGCAGTTTTGCAACTATATTTTTATTTCAAGTGTTTCTTGTCATCATGAATTACTTCACCATGACAGTTATATGAGAAGTGTAAGTCTACAGTGTTTCTTTGTGTACTGTATTATCTGTTTAAACTCCATTATGCCTGAACTTGCATACATTATGCAATTGCTAACCATACATTCCTGTGCAATCATAATAAAACTAAGAACCTCAAACCAAAAAATTATTAATAGAAGAAATGACATTTACTTCATTAAGCAGTGTAGAAAGGAAAAAACTAATACCTAAGTATCTAAGAATTTTAATCAGTGTACAAACATTATCCATAGCTTACAGAAAAAAACTGCTAAAAGCTATGTTAAACTCAAAATAGAAAGAACTAAATGATTTGCAGAAAATGTCAACCTGAAGATGACCTAAATTGGTTGAAACATTGTTCTGTACTTTATTTTAATTAAAGTTTTAATACCCATACCAGTCATCTTGAGAATACATTTTTTACTTCAAGTTGGTTTCTTGTCATTATAAAGAGGTGGATCTTTATATATATATATATATAAAGGATAAACTAAATCCTTTGGAATGACAACATAAAAATGGTAGTAAACTAGTTGAAACTACCATAATTTTCTGAGCACAATACATATTTTATTCTTCAGAAACAATGAATCAAACTAACTTTATTACCATAAATAATAAACACCTGGACTTCTGCAACCCTTTAAAGAAGAGAATATTAAAGTATCCATGTAATTTCTAATTGTGCACTCTGTGTAGTGCTTGCTATGTTTGCAATAGTAGCCAACATATAAACATTTTCAAAACATCAGAATATCTGTACAATTTCAGAAACAGAGTTTACCTTAGCACTTGCTAGTTTGCAATTAGGACTGGCAAATATATATTCTCAAAAATCTATTTACAGCTGGTACAAAAGTAACACTAACTATTCTATGAGTTATTTAGACTCAGAATTTGAATGTTTAATAAAAAATAATGACATTTTGAATATGAAACATAATGTAGCAATAATTACTTTTATTTTCATGTATTTCTAAGTGTGTATATAAATATTAAAGTACACAAAACTTAGCTTCTTGATCATTTTATTTCAAAAAACATCTTTAAAAGATATTGAAAATGAATGAAAACAGGAAACATTTCTCATTTACGCTTAGAAATAGAGAGAAATAATAAGACACTATCAAAATGCAACATAACTAGAAAGTATACATTATCATCCATAATGCATGTAGGAAAGGTCAAGTTTGGGTGTAAAAAAAAGTTAGATTTGTTACAATATATTATAAGTACCTTAACTTCTAGACAAATTTTTGGTAAAAAGAAATATGTATTATAGTCAGAAAATTAAAGTGTATGGTTTACAATCATGGATTGCAAAGGTAAAATGTTTTAAACTAATAATTCTTATATGCAATCTGATCAGATAGACAATGTCAATGAGAGATTGTATAGGGGTTGTTACTAACAAGAGTACTGATTGTTGATACAATAATTATGGAATAATTTAAACTAAGCCAGCCATATTGTTTGGGATTGTATGGAATCAAGCAGTAAAGAACAGAAGTTTCTTGAAGTTATTCTGAATGGTTTTCAATACCAAATGGTCAGATAGTCAACCAGAAAGAACATAATTTTCAAATTAATGTTAACCTCCCATATTTCTAATAAGATGTTGTAAGAACTTTGAGAACCCACAAAACAAGTTTAATCATTAATGAATTACAATAATGGGTTCAAAGATGGTGTGGTATAATTTTAGGAAAATGTCTGACAATAAATTATTTTTAATTCAAGATAGGTATTCCACTAAAAGAAGAAAAGGATAATGGGAAAATCAAACTTAATTCACTTATTAAAAATAGAAAGATGACAACCAAGGATAGATTTTTACAAGCTTAAGAGGTTTAAACTGAGAGACAGAATAAAAAATTTACAGCACCATAAGAAAGTTATGAACTTGGTTAAAAAAAAAACTCACAAATAAAAGGGTTTATATAAAAAACAGCTGGCTGATGACATTAAAACTCACAGTAAAGATTTTTTTAAGAACATTAAATGCAAGAAAAATATTAAAATGGAGAATGGGCCCCTTAAAAGATATATATGGAAAGATTTTTGAGTACTATATGGTAGCTAAGCTTTTAACTGGTTTCATTTTTTCCATTCTTATGAGAGAAAATATGGTTGGTTGGTTGGTTGATTTGGTGTTTTATGGCACAAAGCAGTTAGGCTATCTGCACCAAACATTTGGTAAAAAGTTAAAATTAAAGTATATTTTGTAGAATTCATATAAGGAAATTAAGGTAAAACAAAACAGTTTAAGAAAAAAACATAAATAGCATAAAACCAATATTTACATCTAGCCTACAGCAGTAAGAGAAAACTACAGTAATACAAGTCATAAAGGACTTTCTGTAGCATAATTGTAATCATCAAAACTCACCAGGAAGACTAACAGGTAAGTACAAAAACCACTGTCAGTCGTTGACCTTTCCAGTCTTGGTTCTGAGTTATCTATGTTATGGCCATTTTCCAAAAGCAAAGTAATATAAGTTTTAAGACTTGTAGCAAAATTGTAATAATAACTCACCAGGATGGCTAACGAGTAGTTCAAACAGTAGCATTAGTTACATGAAGTTGGCCTTTCCAGTCCTGGTTTCAAGTTATTTGATGTTATGGCCATTTTCTAATTTCAAATCAAACTAGATGGTCTGTGATTCTTAAAAGGGATCACATTAAAAAAGATCTAATGTATAAATTAAAAAACTTAAATGGCAATAAAAAGACTAATGGCCTTTAAAGAGTCATATCGACAGCAAGAAAGTAAAATGTGGTTTATTGTGACCTGAGTGCTACACAGACTACACATTGGTGTATCAGTTCCAGATAAAAGAAAATGATGTGACCAATGTGTGGTCCTTAAGGTAGCAAGATGGCCAAAGCCCAATATAGGGTTTTATTTGGAAAACCTTGTTTTCACATTGCTCACTCCAAGTTAACTGCCAGGTGACACGGAGCCGAGCCTTGAATACAGAACCATAGTCCTGGTATGGAACAAGCACAGTGGTGATAGTGCCAAAGCAGACAGATTTAGCTGCAGTGTCAACAAGATCATTCTCACGAATACCAGGATGGCCCGGTATCCAGAAAAACTGGTTAGACGTAAATGTTAAAGAGAAATGGGCCAGTCAGTTTTGAATATCAGCGAGAACAGGGTGTGAACAAATGTAAAGCAATTGTAGGGCTAGTAGAGAACTAAGTGAGTCAGTATAAATAGTGCAGTTTGAGTACTGCTTAGCTTCTATGTGATCCAGGGCAAGAGAAATGCAATACAGTTCAGCAGTGAACAAATAAGCTGTAGAGGGGATTCTGTGTGCAACCACCAAACCATGGCAGAGCTCACACAGTCACCTGATATTAAACCATCTGTATAAATAGGAAAGGAAATATGGTTCAAAAGATGTTCAGCAAATAACAGACAGTATTTCCAATTGGGAGTGTCTGCTTTTCTCAGATGACTTAAAGATAGGTAACATTTGAGAACTGTAAACAGCCATGGTAGGTGGGCTGACCAGTGGCCCACCAAGGAAGGAAAACACAACCCCAGGTGGGATGCTCTGATAAGGAACAAAGTTTCGAAGCATATAGTAAAGACAGTTTCAAACGGCGGAGGTGCAAAGAAGGTTCATGAGACTCTTGAAGATAAGCTCTGAACTGGGGAAGTGCAGAAAGCCCCAGTGCAGAGCTGAAATCCTTGATGATGAATGGAGTCTAGCATCTTTAAGGCCAAGGTTCTGGCAAAGCCATAGACCAGTGATCCATAGTCGAGTTTTGATCAAATAAGAGCACAACATACCTTTGGCACAGAACATCAATCCTCTCCCCAAGTGGTGGAATAGAGAACACAGAGAATGTTCAGTGCTCTTGTACATTTGACCTGAAGCTGCTTTATGTGTGGTATAAAGGTCAGCTCGCAGTCAAAGATAAGCCCCATGAACTTTGTCTCAGGGACCAGAGGCAGCACAACTTCACCAATTCGGAGTTCAGGATCAGGGTGAGTACCCCCGTTGGCAGCAAAAGTGCATGCAAACAGTTTTATAGAGAGAAAAGTTAAAGCCATTTGATGTGGTCCACTTCAGTAAATGATTGAGGGCAGTTTGTAGCTGCTGCTTAACATATCTCGTGTTCGAAGACTGACATGAGATGTGAAGGTCGTCAATATAGAGCCCATTTGCAACAGTAAGAGGGAATTGTTCAGTAATGATATTAATCTTTATACTGAAAAATGTGACACTCAAAACACAGCCATAAGGGACTTTAAGTTCCTGTAGAAAAGAATGGGAAAGTGTCGAATCCACATGAACTTGAAATCTCCTGTCCACTAAAAATTTTTTAATAAAAATGGGAAAATGGCCACATCTACATGAACTTGGAATCTCCTTCCATTAAAAATTTTTAATAGTAAATGGCAACGTAACCCATATATATGGATGTCTCACAAAATGCCATACCTCCATATTGTATCATAAGCCTTTTCAATGTTAAATAATATTGATACAAGATGTTCTTGTTTGAGAAAGACTTCTCTAATTGATGTTCCAAGTTGAATCATATGGTCCATGGTGGAGTGCTGTCATCAGAACCCACAATGGGCGAGCGAGAGAAGGTTGTTTGATTCGAGAACCAAACAAGACGAGCATTAACCATCCTCTCTAAGGTCTTACAGAGACAGCTCGTCAAAGCAATTGGAGAGCAGTTTGACAGAATCTTGGGATCTTCCCAAGCTGAAAGAAAGGTAGGACAATAGCTTGGTGCCAGGCATCAGAAAAAACATTCTCCTGCTAGATCCAGTTAAAAAGAAGCCAAAGAATAGCAAGAGAAGCAGAAGATAGCTGGCACAGCATTTCATAGTGTACATCATCTGGTCCAACTGATGTACTGCCAGACCAATGAAGGGCCAGTTTGAGTTCCATCTGTGTAAAGTGATGATTATAGTCATATAGGCAATCAGCTTGAAAGGAAAGAGGTGATCACTCTGCCCAAGTCTTGATTTCTAAGAAAGTGGAGGAAGAAGCAGAAGTGATAGATACCTGGCAAAAGCTTTCACCAAGAGTATCAGCGATGCTCCAGATATCAGCTACTTCCTGGCCATCAGAGAGCAAGATCAAGAGGGGGAAAGAATTATATTGCCCACTGACCTATCAATTCTTGTCCCATGTGACTTTGGAATTGGTGGTAGAAGATATGCTGGTTGTAAACTTAATCCAAGATTCCTTCTGGCTTTTACATCTTACCCACTGAGCATATGCATGGGCCTTTTGAAAAGCAATGCAATGCGAGAGTGTTGGATACATATGAAAAGTATCCCAGGCCCATTCTTGAGCCTTCCGTACCATGTGGTTGGCAGGATTCCACCATAGACAAGGATATCGTGTAAAATATGTCGAGGTTTTAGGAATACATTGAGCAGCTACTTGTATAATACAGTCAGTTACTGCTGCCACACAGTCTTCTATTGATGGCTTACATAAAATGGCAGGAGGAAGTTCTGTGAGAGCAGTGAAAGAGGGCCAGTTTGATTGATCTAGCTTCCACCAGGGCACACAGGTGGGTTGACATTGACTACAGCCAGTCTCTGTCAAAATTATGGGAAAATTATCACTGCATCGTGGATTATTGTCTACCCTCCAAGAAAAATGGGAAAATAGTGAAGGGGAGCAAAATGAGAGATCAATAGCAGTAAAGGACTGACTAGGTGCATGAAAATATGTAGAAGAACCAGTATTGAAAAGAGAAAGGTTGTGATTAGAGAGCATTTGCTTTATGGACCAACTCCTCTTATCAATATCAGCACTTCTCCAGAGGGAGTGATGTCCATTAAAGTCCCCCAGGATTAAAAAGGCAACTGTTCAATGAGAATCAAGGTCCGATTGATCATAAGTCCTTCAAGGTGACAGGTAGAGAGAGGAAACAGTGATGGCACAACTGAAGGAAACACGGATGGTTACAGTCTCCAAGCGTGTGTTGAGTAGCAAAGACAGGGTGGGCACATGTTGATCAACCAACAGTGCCACCCTTCCATGCATTCATCCATCACACAGCCTGTCATTTCTGTACAAAGAAAACCACCCAAAGGTGACTGTATTAGTAGGTTTCAGAAATGTTTCCTGTAAGAAAAGACATACAGGATCAAGGGAAGTAATCAGTATTTTGATGTCATCCAGATTAGAACATAAACTTCAACAGTTCCATTGTATTAGGGTGGCAATTTCTATTTATGTGTAGGCAAATTGAGTGGAGAACCATGCTGTTTACAACCACATCTTTTTTCTTTACTGTCTTTATTCGAGGGAGGTCTATCAGTATCCATGGATCCTGTGCTGGGCCAATTGAACAGGTCTTTGCTGTTGAAAGAAGATTCCAGTGACTGAGGATGTGAACAAATGATTGTTTTGCATCTTTGGGTGGGAGAAGATGTACCCAAGGAAATACCTGCACCTGGAACCAAAGAAAGTGGATCTTGGAATTTGCTGGAATGTATGTAAGAGACAGAAATGGGTGTTGAAGCTGATTCATCAATTTTTTTAACCATAGAGGTCTAAAGATTTTTCATTTGTTTTAAGAATGATTCTTTTGGAGGCATGGAGAGATCCGTCTGCACTCCCACTGTAGTAGTGGAATGAAGTGCAGCAGCATACATCCGAGATGAAGTGGTGGACAGTAACTTTCAAGCCTCAGGATAAGTAATGTTATGAATCGTTTTTAAACTCTGCACCTCTTCTTCTTCCAACCACTTTGGACAAGAAGGAAAGTAGGACGGGTAAGAGCCATTGCAATTGATGCAATGAGGGTCCGTTTCACACTCACAGGCATTATGATCCTTGCCACAGCAATAAGCACACATCAAGGAACCACAACATGATGTCTTTGAGTGAATGAACCACTGACACTGGAAACATCGGAGAGGGTTCGAAATTTATGGCCACACTCTACAATTAAGATAACCTGCTCTGATGGTGGCAGGTGACGTGGTGATGTAAATGTCAGAATGAAGATACTGATCGGCATCGTAATTCCATCTTTGCGAGTAGAAATATGCCTCACTGCCGAAACTCGAGTGGAAAAACCAGCAAAAATCTCTGACTTGGGGATGTTCTTCAAATCCTGCTCAACAATAACTCCTCATGATGAATTCAAAGTAGCATGAGGTGTAACCTCAATAGGTACATCCTCAATTGCCTTTGAATGCAAGAAAAGTTCACTATGTTGAGACGTGAATGTTTCCACCAATATGTCACCAAAGTGAAGCATTTTGACTGACTCTGGAGAGCCAGCAAGTCACTCTAGTCCCTTCTGAATGAAAAAGGGAGACATTTGCACTAAAGGTTTGTCTAAATGAGAATGTAATATAAGAAAATGAGGTACATGTGTTATAGAAGTTGAAGATTGCTGCTCAGAACCTTCAAGATGTGGTTGTTTACCTATGGACTTTTTTTCACTCCTTAAATCTTTATCTGGAGGACTCATAATCAAAAAAGGAATATTTTGGTACCCACTGACCCCACCCACCATGGAGCCCTAAGAGAGGATACACTACAATGTCAAACAAGGACACTGCAGCAATGCCAGGGTTTCATGAGCACTATACCCAAACACCAGCATCAGATACAACGTCCACAACACCTGTTGAGAATATCCAACATTGGTATTTGGTTGACTCTAACCCAAGTGGCCCAGCCAGTAGACTCAAGGGGAGCCACCCCAAGGCTGCCCATCTACAGGAATTCAAGGCCAAAGTGTTGTGTAAGGGTTGAACCCCTCAACCACCAGGATCCTCACCTCCCCTTCACGGGTCGCCATGCATGGCAAACACGTAGATGGATGTTTAGATCCCAGAGCAGGTAAACTGAAAGAACAGAACCTTCTCTGGGAGGTCCCCTCACCACCTACAGGAATCCACACCAAGAGAAAGAGACAATATCAGAAATATTCTCAACCCTTGTTCTGTGAATGATGGTGCCACTGTAAAAATACCCACTAATAACATGCTCAGACCAATTCATTAGGGAAGGGTCAAAATCTTGTCAGAGCATGGTGAGACTATAGTGCTAAAGGCCTAACGAAGTATTTATCAAATGGAAGAAAGCTGACTCCACCTCATGCCATCTCTAGTCAAATCCAAATGTATAAAACAAATTATAAAGGATAAAGTTATCCACATTATGCTGAAAAATATTATGTGGATCAGTTGTACTACTGATCCTAACACATGGCAGTCAAACATAGACACTAACAAAAGAAATGGGCTGGGCATGTAGGAAGGTATTCTAATCATAGGTGAACATTAAGAACAATGGAATGGCAATCTGGGAAAGTGAAAAGATCTGAGGGAGGGCAAAAGAAAAGATAAAGGGGCAATATAGTGGCAGAAGCAGGAATCAGATAAACATGTTATGCAAAGAATAAGAAATACTGAAATGGTCTGACAGAGAACTACATCCAACAAGGGATTAATGCAAATTAGAAGATAGATATAGATAATAATGTTTATGGGAAATACTGGGATTGACACAAATCCTCTATAAACTAATTTCCTGGTGCAAAATAAAGATTCTTAGATTAAGAATAAAGAACCAGGACCAGAAAGCATTTTGCCCATGATTTTGAAGAAATTCAGAGATAAAATATGCAAGTATCTCTCTTTTTTTCTTTTTTTTTTGAGAGGGGGGAAATTGGTAGATAGAGGACAAGTGTTACGGACTGAAAAACTGTTAATTACTCCTATTCTCAGAAGGGGGTAATAAGAATTGTCATGGAAAATACAGATCAGTTAATATTAAAAATTATAATGGATTTACTAAAGTAAAATTTTCCCCAACTTTAATAAAAGGTATGTTACTGGAAGATAGAAAGGATACAAAATTATTGTTTTGTTTTTCTTTTGTTATGCACAATATCAGATAAGAAAATCACATTTATGGGGTTGAGAAATCCTTGTAAATTTTAGTGAAAAGTGATTGGATGTTAGAAAGAAATAAAAGTTCTCATCAACAGAGTCCTGCCTGTAAGTGTAACGAGTGGAGTTACTCAGGGATCAGTACTTTAGCCTTTATTTTTTCTTTCTTACACAAGTGATATGCATTAGTAAAACGTTTATGAATGACAGTTCAACTTATGGGTATTTCTAATTGTATTAAGAATGTTGAATGTTATGTAATAACTAATCAGTTGGATAATTTTAAAAGATAAGAAGGCACTCCGATATTCTGACAAAACATCATCTTCAGTACGTTCCCCTCAAAGAAAAATCTTTTGATTATGCTCATAAAGAGTTGTTTGCCAAATTATTAATATTAATCAACTGTAGTTACGTTAAGTAAGTGTCAGAAATAGTGATACTGCGAATTCACAATTAGTAATATTAATAACTTAGTACGATATAATCTACACTCTCTCTCACTAAACGTATTCCTAGCTAATTACTCTTACAAGTTTCTTTAACACTTATTTAAATTACTATTTTAATATTGTTTTACTAATTTAGCGCCTCGTTCCATGTTAAAAATTAATAGTGATAAATACTGAGCTTAACACCCAAGAGAACTTCCAAATTCAAGTAATGCCAATCGACTACTTTTCCAATTACAAGTTTTCTTTCTACACTTACTGTAATAGCTTATTGTACTACAGGACGAGAACTTCAATTTTCAAACACAGCCATTGTGAAAAATTGTTCTTCTCATATACCCCTGCTACTGCCCTCTACTGGAAAACAATTTTGAACTTATCCGAAAATAGATCGAGCAAAATGAAATATCACTAGAAATTAAAAGTAAAAAAAGTTTGGCATTTCGTTTTTGTTTAGTTGAAAAGTATTAAAATAATAGAGTTGATTTGGTTCAGTTGTGTTTTTTCTTTGGGGTATCAGAAGTATTTACTCGATAGTAATGTCCATTTAAGTGTATCATCTGAAATAAATTTAAGTACCTGAGAGCTAAATTGTGTGTCATTCTCCTATCAGCAAATTCTGACGTAGTTTTTAAATGAAAATACCTTAAATGTTGGCAATATCTAGCGCCGCTTAGGAAAAAATGTAAAAGACAACAACTAGAAGAGATATTTTCAGCTACCATATGAAACTATGCGACAGAAGAGCATTGTTACAAATCAATAGTAACAATATATACAAATACACACAGAAAACACAGTTGCAGAAATTCTTACAGAAGAACCAAAAGTAAAAACACACAACAAAAACAAAGAGAAATAAACAATAAAACAATGACAGACATTAAATATGTAAAATTTAGAATAAGACAAGATGTCGCAGTGACCTTTCCAATGTGGTATGTCTTCAATCTCACCCTTCATAAAAATTAATCGTGTACATAAGCCATCTTCCTTTTAAAAGGCACTATAAAATTGTCTGTTTATCTCGCGGAGCACTGCAAACAATCACTGAAAGTAAGCTACATCCCAGTTTCTTGGAAGCTGTCCAATTTTTTGAAAAACAGGAAATATCGAATAAATGTAGAACTTCCAGTTCGACCCTGGCTAGTAGCATATGTTGTCAAAAACAAGAAATACATATTCCGGTCTTCAAGAAGTTTAAAATATATATGTGGAAATACTAAATATTTAGTATGTTTTTAAATTGCTTTCTCTATTGTATACTATAAATTATCACTTATGGAAAGCTAGTGCGGTAACACTTTAACCTAAAGTGCAAAAGTTTTGTTCACCAGTTGGTGGTGTTAAAGAATGGTATAACGATTTACTTGAGTTCAACGCTTTGTGTTCAACCTATTTTGTACACTGTAGCAAGGACTGTTTTTATATTATTTTTTCTTCAATAGAGATTATAGATTTCTTCAATGGTTTTTAATACTTTTAATGTAAAATAAAAATAATTCCATCATCAATGATGTTTATGTGGGAGAGGGAGAGAGTCACTGATATACATTTCAAAACTTATTATTCATGATTTTTTATTAGACAACTATATAGTTGTACAAATATTTTATGAACTAACTGTTAGAAAATTATTTAGGAACGCTGAATAGTTTTTACGCTCTATGCACTAATTTAACTTTTGGTAAAATCATGTTGAAAATCGGCAAGTCACTTCACAAACACAACAGATATAAAGTCGCGGTGGAACGACATTGCACAGGAACACATGCTGAGATTGTTTGACGTGTCGACACCCTAAGATCGTAAATATGCGTTTAGATTGCAGATATAGATATTCCAAGATGGGAAACTCTCCATTACTTGGTGATAATGTAAGACAAATAATATGGATCAACTTTGGGTACTTTCAGTATTTATCATAAGATCGATGCACCAGGAATATCCAGAAAAGAAAATGAAATCCTACATCACGTCATGCCATAACCAAGGTAAGTAAAATGTGATGTCTTGTAACAGGTGAAAATCCCGAACACAGAGATCCGTGACTAAAGCTTTCCACGTGCTCTAGGCAACAGCGCACGACATAAGAAGGATCTCCATCTGACAGAGTATAATTTCATCAACATAAGTCTTTCAGCCAGATCTTCAGTGGCGGATTTAAGGTTACATGGGTCCAGGGGCTAATAATATTTTGTGGACCCTACATTCCATGTAATTTTACATAGAATAAAATTATCAATCAGCTTCCACTAAGTTTATGAGCCTCCTGTAGACCCCACCAAAATACGCCACTGTGTATCTTAAACAGTTCGAGAATGAAACATATACGAATCAAATTGCACACGAATACATTTCTGTATGCCCACACTACTAAAACAGGTGCTTGGAAAACATTACCCCTGTGCACTCAATGGATTATAAAAAGCTCATAGCTGAAGAGACGTGATTTTAATATGACAGTCTTACCAGTGAGCTTTTTGAAATGAAAATAGACTGCAGAGTTATTGTCAAACCGCGTTAAGAGTATTCATTTTAGTTCAAAGCCACACTAATTTATTTGCTGTGTACACCATGGAGAATCGACCCTGGTCGTTTTAAGTTCGTAAAGATATCACTTTTCCTCCGGGGAACAATACATGAAGTTGAAAATACATTCACAACATCGTATTTATATTTTGAATCACTGAAGTTTAATGATGAAACTAGTGTAGAATGTATATTTATTCAGGTATATTCACGCAATATTTTTATGAATGTCTATGGCAGTCGTTGCATTCATTTGTGGAAAACTTATTGATGGAATGCTTCAAAGTTGAAACGTGCTAATATTTTTGAAAGAACCATGAACAAACCGTTTTAGAGTAGCCAAGAACTGATTGAAGTTTGTAATTTGTGGATTTTGTGGGATGCCTGACTTTGTATGTTTCACTCGAGTATTTATGTTATTTATTGACGTTTTGTTTCTAGATTTTAATACCAACAGCCAGACAATACAGAGAAGAATTTTGTGATTTTAGGTAACATACAATATGTTTGTTAAATAAATAATTTTGTGTTTCAAACTACGTTTATGTTTTTCTCTATCGTCCACGTTCAATTTATACTTCCCTTAGCAGCTATGAACCCACATTTTTCGAGAACTTTTGGTTTGTCCGTTCGACATCGGTGTAGCTGAGTATTAGAGAGCAGGGTTCTTTTGGTTAATTGTGATTTTCTCTGTGTTATCAGAACGTTTCATTTTGTGTCTGTACATGTGTAGTATAAAACTGTGTGAAGAGCCTGATAGGATTTTAAATTCTCGGTAAATATTTTTTTTTTTTAATATATATTTGAGCAAAGTTACTCAAGGGCAATCGGAAGCAGATCGATAGTTAACGCCACCCACTTCTAATTCTTAGACAGGGTAGTCCTGTCTAACTGACGAGGGCCCAGCATGGCCAAGCGTGTTAAGGGGTGCGACTCGTAATCTGAGGGTCGCGGGTTCGCATCCCCGTCGCGCCAACATAATCGCCCTTTCAGCCGTGGGGTCGTTATAATGTGACGGTCAATCACACTATTCGTTGGTAAAAGAGTAGCTCTAGAGTTGGCGGTGGGTGGTGATGACTAGCTGCCTTCCCTCTGGTCTTATACTGCTAAATTAGGGATGGCTAGCACAGATAGCTCTCGAGTAGCTTTGTGCAAAATTCCTAAACAAACAAACTAACTGACGACTGTTTTAGGTTATTTTTTGCATAAAATAATTCTATATATAGAGTGGTCTTCTTCAACGGACTAAGAAATATAATATATATGTGCTGACCATTATTGAATACTTCATCAGTAAATATGCACGTATAAGGTGTTGGAAGTGATCCTCTGAAGGAGGTGCCTACTACCTCATACAGTCTGCTGTAACAGAATAATATGTTGTACATACTAATATGTAATATCAGTTGTATATTTACAAAGTTTGTAAGGTATCTGTTATAAAGATATATCATGCAGTAGAGCAAAATATAACTGATTGTTTTTCAAACATACAGATGTTTAGCAAAGAAATAAAGCTTCAAGTAGCTGTGATGAACCTTTTTCCCAGTGCAGCATGTTACATTATCCACAATAATATGTGAAGTGGATGAAGTTTGCATTGGTTGATGTACGTTAATATGCATGTTAGCATTTGGAGCATTAAGGTCATGCAGAAGATATGACACAATGATGCAACAAAAATATGAATATGGAGATTGGATATAGCTTTGCCATATATCTACCACACAGAAGCAGCTTGGGTCTGTCTTGACTGGGCCTCATTTTGTTCTCAGGCATTTCAGCCTATCAAATTATAACATAGATGGATCAAGTGGTATATAAAAGCTTAGGTAACACATTCACTAACTGGAACAAGAATCACAAATTGATGAGTGAGATGTCAATAAGAGCAATGTAACGTATTCTAAAATTTAGACCCAACTGATGAGGAGTAAGATGTTGGCAGCAATACCTGACAGCCAGAGAAGACTCAGTTAAAGAAATACCACCAGTTCAGCAGCTTAAGAGTACCAGTGTTAACTAATTTATCATTACATCTAAGATTAGTATATATATTTTCTATGCTGAGAGACAGAGAAAGAGTTGAGTGTTTAAGCTTATAGATGATGGAAATGGTTATCATGGCTGTAAGGATGTTGTATGGCAGACTTAGGTTATTAAACTTAGTTTACCAAGCATTATGTTGTACTGTATAGACATACACAGTAGTTTAATATGTAATATTAACACTCATGTATGTGGTGGTATAGATATATGGATATATATGTGTGGTATAAAACACCTGAAGCCACATTCATGAATTTTGCATTATATACATACATAACATAGACAAAGAGAGCAATTATCAGACAATAAAGAAAAAATTTAGTCATGATGTTAATATATGAAGTAGACTGTCAGCACACACCACAATTAGGGAAGATACATCTCCCTATAGATTCACTCATGTTTGTGATAGAATATGACTTCTATCTAGAAGTATAATGTTAAAAAACTCGGGTTGGCTTACACTACATTATTAGAAAATATAGTGATACCGAATGTTTTCCTTATTGCTAAAAAAAAGAATGTTCATTTTTGGTAGAAATAAAATATTGTTAAGTAAAATCATCTGCATAAAGAGAAACAGTACAGTATGTTGTGTGCCATGAAAAACAAACAAACTAGGAAAGCATGGACTACTTGATGTTTTCACTGATTTTTGAAGTGATATGCTAATTTCACAAACTAACACTTTTGTTGAATATTAACATTTTTTGTACACATAGCAGTTTAAATATACTTTTGTGTGGATTTTCACTTTACAACTTGAGATAGGTTAGAAATATCAGTGTAGCATTATTTTTAATTTTTCAAGCTGTACTAACCTTGTGACATAAGCTAAGTCAAATGGAGGTGTTATGCTTATGTTATTTGATTTGTCAGGAGATGATGTTGACACTTGCAAACATGTCAACCTGATTACAGTTACTTTGTAGAGATGCTTAATTAATAATTGTCAACCCTTCCCTAATGGATATTGGTATAAGCCTTCCAGCAGACAATGGTAGAATAGTTATGACAGTGATGACAGACATGCTAATTGCTGGGAGTTATCATTGTTGGGCAGTGGCTCAGCTGAAGTACAAGTGTTGATCACATACAAAATGTTGAAACCAAGACAATTACAAATGCTTAAGAAACATTTAAATAATGGCATGTGGACAAGAATATTGTTTTAAAACCTAGGAGAGGGGATTTTGAGCGTAACTCACCAGTTAACAAATTTTAATCCTACTTGACTAACTGAATTTCTGATTTATCAAACAGCAAGTTGACTAAGTGTTTTCAATTTTGACGTTAGCTATACAAGACAAAATTTCTGATCTACTGACTATCTTGCTGGTTCATGAACTTAACTTGCCAAAAGTTTTTATACTTGGCTTTTCATAGATTATCATAATGTAAAATCAAATTCTGATTGGGGTGATCTTGAATAGTTTCAAAGGTTCCAATGGTTCTGGGGGAGTTACACTAGATCTAACAATGTCTGATGGATATGGACTTTCTGCTGATTGAAACTTTCACCAATCCAACTTCAACAACTTTGTGGAATTCTTGATAAGCCAAGCAGTAACACAGTTGAAACTGTAACCTGTATAATCAGTATTGTAAGTTCTCTGCTGCAAAAATTGTAAACAACTATTGATGATTTATAATTGTCTTTTTTGCAAGAGTCAGTTTGGAGTAAATGTTGAAGTGTTGTTTCTTATTATAGATTATAACCTGATGTTTAGCTAGTGGTAGAATATTATTTAGACATTACAAATCACCAAACACATAAATGGCAATGAGTATATTTTAGCCCATCTGAGAACTTTTAAATTCAGTTACATGTTGAGGATTTTGAGAACATGTTGGTATGTAGTTTAGTTATAAGTTTTCCTAATCACCACCCTATGATAATGCCTGTACTATTGACCTCTTATAAGGTAGGTGGACCAGTACTGACACCAATTATCACTGGGCAATATAGTGCCACATAAAAATCAATCTTTTTATTTGTGTTTAATTTTTTTAAATTTTATGATCTAAAGTAAAACTAAAAAAAAAAGTTCGATTTTCATTATGAAAGATGTTCTTAATGTCAACATCAGCCAAACTGTTGAGCTGAAGAGCTTATTAAGAATTTTATTAATAGTGAAGCTAATTACTGTCTATGTTTTCCAGTTTTCATACTGAGGAGCATAGCTCATCCCTTCCCATTCCCCATTTTCTGAATCATCTTACTATTAGAGAATCAGATGCTGAAGGAGACAAATTACTTTGAAATGTGTGAAGTTGTACCAGAGATTGCTGCACCTCTGGTGGACCAGAAGCATCATTTCTCCACTACCATCTCTGTTCACCCTGAATGCTGAGACCACAGTGCAGCCATTGAAAGAGGAGAAAACCAGAAAATACACAGTATGATCCTGAATGAGCACTACTTGAATGAAATTTGGGCCCAGAACTGGTGCGATCATGACTTTAAGAAGCCTAAGCAATATATTTAGTCTGTAATACTGCCAATGGGAAGTACAACCTATAAAGTACCAAAGAAAGAGTATGTCCAAGAACTCCTGTCCAGCAAAGAAGGCCATATTAGTGAGGCTTAAAGCAAAGCCAAATGCATATACCAATACAAAGAATTTAGTAATGAACAATGCTAAAATAACTGCATCAACATTTTTAACTAGAAAGCTATAGGAACACAAGACCTCCCAATGCATCTCAGCAACCAAACTCATTCAAAAATATGTCATCTTAGGGGTTTACACGTATTGTGGCTCTACTCAAACTATCTTCTACCTTAAGGTAAACCATCTGGAGTCTAAAAAAGTGAATATATATATATATATATGTGTGTGTGTGTGTGTGTGTGTGTTTTGTCTTGTATTTCAAAGTTATTTTCATAGTGTGATAAGCTGTTTTATTGTATATTTTGTGACAAGTTCTTGTATTGCTAAGGTGCTTAAGCTTGTGTATTTAAGTATGTGGTTTAACAAAAGTTTGTTCTTTTTATAATAAAGTAAGTACAATGTTATCTGATAGGGTTATTTATTTATTTGTTTCTTTTTTCATATTCTACAAGTAAATCCTAGTGGTTCATAACAGGGATTGCAAGGAGTTTCACAAAACCCTAAAAAAATGCTAGAGCAAAAACATATTAAAAAGTAAAGACTCAGTCAAACAACGTTTTAAAATCTGTACTGTTATTTGCTAAAGCTGTCCATAAAAACACACATTAGACTTACAAGAAAGAGAAAATAAACTCAAGTCAGTCCATTTATAATTATTATTATCGTTGTCTTGCCAGCCTGCAACAAAAATGTCTTGGTATATTGTACCCAAACGTTTGTAAAATTCTAAATAGGGTACTGTGAATTTTATAGGCTTGGTATATTATACCCAAACCTTTTTTACAGTTCTAAATATGCTACTATGAATATTGTCAAGGTATTGAAAAGTCAATATATTTTTATTTTTCCATGAGCCAAAAACATCATAAGTCTAATGTGAACAATACTATCATAGCATCTTAAAATTAGCATTTTTACAAACATACGGTGTTCCTTTAAAAATCTTGCATACAGAGTGAAGCTGGAATTACCAGCCAATAATAGATGAATATGACTGTAGATATATATGACTGTAATATGTAGTACTCAATGCTTTGTACACTATACACTTAAGTGTCTTTAGGGAACCAACTCCTATATTATGTATGAAGTGAAGGAGCCAAAAAACAGCAACATGCACATACTATTAAATTATATTACATTTGTAAAATAACTGTATTGAAAGAGATGAAGGTTTATTTAAAGTAATGTTTTAGAATTATGAGTTTTATTTGAAAAGGATGCATTTATATGGTGATTTTTGTGCTTAGTAGAGGTTTATGTCTTGATCTAGGCATATATTTACTCACTGGTGTGCAAAACATACAGAGAAATTAGTTACACAGAAATTATAAAAGCTCACTACATCCTCAAAAAAATCTCCATGACAATCTCCAAGTGATGGTTAACAGTTTATATCTAGAACTAATGCAATCACATACCTAATACATATAGTATCAACAATCTACTACAATTTATAAAGTTAGCTACCATATCAAGTAATTTTTTGTCCCTAGTTGAGCATGCAAAAAGCCAGGGAACAGGATAAATAAAAACTGGGGATTTAGAAATCAGCAAATAGGGATTGTAAAAAAGTAAGGAAACAAGGTTGGGGATGCTGTAGACATTATTTACTCAAACTACAAATCCCTATTGTGTCGCATGGTGCTACCTAGAATTACATTTGATGGAGTCAAAATAGGAGTTTTTAGTTTGAGTGAGGAATGTCTATAATATTTACAGCTTTGTTTTCTTACTTTTTTTTCTTCTTAAAATCCCTATTTGTACATTTTAAGTTCCCAATTTTGTTTAATATTTTGTATATCTTGATACATCTAATATACGATGATGTATTATCAACCTGTGTACTGACAATACACGTTATGAAAATCTGTTGTAAGCTTTATGATGTAATGAAGAGCTCTAGCTGTAAATTTCCCCTTCCAAAAATAAATATAAAAATATTTTTGGCAATTTGTACCATACTTATTTATTTTTTAGTTGATGTTTCCTATGCTATTAACTATGTTTTGTTTCTTTTTGATAGTACTTATTAATATTATACAAAAAACATTTTTCTACTCAAAATTATAAAGACTATTAAATTAACACTAATATTTAAACATTAAACATAAAATGTAAACAGTGAACATAGAAACACCTGTTAAATAAAAGAGGACAGCTGTACTGTTATCTAAAACAGGATCCTACATCATACAAACACAAAAACTTTTAGCATAAAATATAAGTATAATGATTATACAACAATAAGATTTCATGATGCCTTAGTATACTTTTCATTTCTGCATTTTATTTTAAATTAAGAAAAAAATCATTTGCATAGTACCAAGCATATCAAGAATATTATTGTCCCAACATAATTTTCATCAGTATTTTTTTTTTTTACTTTTAAAACAGCTATCACATTAAGATGTTACCCTTTGCCACAGGAATATCACTATGCTAAATTCCTGTAGTTATTTATTAAACTATAAACATATCCAGTGATTAACATCTTAATAGAAACTGTATACCACCAGTTATCTACTATAACAGTGGTTCCCAACTATCTTGGCCTGAAGGCATCTTGAAAGTTTATTTGTTTGAAATTTTAGGTTTGTTACAAAGTGAGAATCTAATTAGGTAGGTAATTTGGTATAGTTATATCATGTATATTTTAAGATGAGAAATAACACATTGTTGAAAAACATTTGGCACTTTGTTGCATATAATTAGCATCTTATCAGAAAGAAATGGTTCTATTTCAATAAAACAATTGTCAAATACATTTTTCAGTCAATTACAAGAGATTAAAAAAATTCAAAACATGATTGGGAAATATAAAAGATGTGAAAAAAACAATTTTGTCTAAACACAAAACAAAAATATGACAATTCAATTCATGTAAAGAAAAACTTAGAGCAACTGCCCATAACTGAAACACATTTAAAAAGAACTTGAATATTTATCAAAATTAGAGAAATTTCGGTAGTTGACTTCATTTGATTACAGCATTCAAGTCTCATAGTCATAATTTTTCACAAAGTATGAATTTTATGCTTTATTAAAAAAATGCTAAATTTTTGCAGAACTCTGTATTTATGAATAGGAATACAAAACCAAAAGTTTGTTTGTTTGTTTTAAATCAAGAGTCAGTGATTATGGAGGTGAGACATTGTCTTGGGTTCCACATACTCAAAATCTATTGAACCATTCCAAGATTCCAAAACTTTGGATCAAATGAGGGCTTAGGGTTGGAAAATACAATCAATCCCAAGTTCTCTTCAATATTTAGATACAAGTAACTGACTTGAGGTTGTTACGGTGCAAAATAGTTTGTATTTATGATTAGTTTGAATTAACCAGATAACTATTTATATGGTTATAGTTTTCACCTGTGCATGTTTTTCATGAATAAAATGTTCTTTTTTGTGCATGTATTTTTTCAAATACTAATTTTGTCTCTCTTGTATTAAAATTTATCCGAAAAAGCAGAAAAGGAAGTTAAATCTCACTTTATATTATGTTAACCTTGGTAACATACATGAAGCTTATTTATTTGTTTTTACTAACAAAATATCACAAGTTTTAGACAACAAATCATGTGAATGTCATTTTCAGTGCCTTAACCTGAGTAATGAAGATCAGGAGGTCAAATACCATATATAGGAAATTTTCAAGATGCCACATGTACTGAAAGATACAGATATCTGTGAGTGTTCAGAAATCATACCTGCTGCTTTTGCAACACAGTGACCAACTAATTATAACGTAAAAAAGAAGAAGAAAAAAAGTCTTAAGAGAATTTTGATCTCTCTTTTTCCTGAAATGAGTCCCCAGTCTAAAAAATTTAAAATTTTAAAATTTTAAAATGTTAGAAACTAGGTTTTGATACCCATGGCGGACAGAACATAAATAGCCCACTGTATAGCTCTGTGCTTAACTTAAAAAATAACGAAAAAAAATTCCTGAAATAAAGTGTATTTAAAGATAAAAATATGATAAATCTATCATGTATTTGGTTTCTATTGTATAAGTATATATTAATTTTTGTAACTTAAGTACTTTTTCCTCTTAGACAATAACTTTTCTCAGCTGTTTCTATAGAAATTAAATAAAATTATCTTTATTACATGTTACTTATTGATCAGTTAGCATTTGCTGAATTGTTTGCTTGCTAGTTCTTTTAATTTTGTGCAAAGCAACACAAAAAATATTTGCACCAGTTACCCCTCATATAGCAGTGAGAGAATAGAGGAAAGGCAGCAGTCAACACTACCCACTATCGACTCTTTCGTTACTCTTTTACCAATGATTAGTGGGATTGACCTACACATTATAATGTAACTATGGCTGAACAGGAGAGCATGTTTGGTTTGTAGGGGAATTTGAGCCTGCAACAAACAGATGCAGGTTCAAATGCCCTAACCACCAGGCCAAACATTGGCTGAAATCAGTAATTAAGTAATCAGAGAATTTGGCAGACCAAGCTTTTGTGGATTAGATGGAGACATTTTTCTTATTCTTCAAGTACATTTGTCTTTGCTTGAAGATTACCAGTAAATTCTTTCTTGTATGTAACTTTATTATAATTTTTTATGTACTTTGCCAGTAGCTTCTAGTTAAAGGTCCTGAATAATTATAATAATCTCTTTAATTTTGACTTAAATTATAAGAAATAAAAGGTTTATTAGGGTAGTTAAATGTCACAAGTATTTGGCCTATGGATGAAATGGAGAAAGAAGTGTCCAAAAAGATGTGTGCTGAAATTATGAAATTAAACTAGTGATTTAAGGTCTAATCATAGTAGCTTTTAGGAGTGTTTGGCAAAACCTAGAGTCACAAGAAGTTTTCTCTTTGTCATGCTTTATTTATGAAACTGTTATTTTTGTATTATATTTAACAGAATTAATGTAATGTCCATACTTACAATTCTTTTTTGTTTGACCTTATGGATTATAAACCCAGAATTTTTACACTCTGGTAGCTGGCCCTGACAGCAGCACTAGAGAGTGAATATTTGTACTTATAACTGTTGTGTATTAAACCGAAAGGTTTTTGGTTTTAAGTTTAAAAATCAACTGATTTCTTTTATGTTTCAACTAACTTGTTTTTGTCTTTAATTAAAATCTTAATCTTTAATATTTAAGTATTTCTAGTATGTTTCTTTTCTAGATTGCAACAAACTCTTTTAATCAATGAGTTAATTTGAATCTCTTTTCTTAATATCTTTTTTGTTTCAGGATAAGATGAGGAAACAAAAATTACTTGGAGGTGCAAAAGAACACGTAAAACCTGAACATGATAACTCAGAAAATGTAGAACTTAAATATTTCAAAAGTAACGATTACTAAATTACACATAATAAATCATGGAAATGCAATGTATAGAAGGCTAAAAATTATTAACAGGTTTCATCTGCAACCATCAGATGTAAATATAATTGTTAGTGGATATTATTGAATGAAGTTAACAATGTGATGTTTTACATTTGATGTTTTTCACAAATTTCTTTGACCGTGCAAGATAAACTATTTTCCATTTTACTAATGATTTTGTTATATTTTTACCATACCTCTATAATTATTCAATAGATTTCCCAATAAAATAAGCTGTTACTCATAATTACATTTAAGATTGTCAGAAAGTTCTAAGAATTTCATAATCATAATATTATTATAATTTGCTTTTGTAAAGTTTATTATGGTAGTTTTAAAATGTTTTATACTAAAAGTTTTATCTGTCTATTTAAATGAAAATACATTTTTTCATAGTGTTACAAGTTACAATGTTACAGGCTTACAAGTATTTGGGTTCTTACAAATATTATCTTGCTAATGAAAACATTAATCATCATGCTATAAAAAAGTGATTTTAATGTGAATAAAAACAAGCAAACAGATTAGATATTTAAACAGTAAAAACATCTGCAGCAAACTTGCAATATCCATGAATTCCTGAAAAGCAAGAAGAATAAGAAAACCAAAACCACTTCAAATCTCTGTTTACACTTTTCTAAATCAGTAAGTATTCAGAAGTAAATTCCTCGTTTATTTTGTTTTTGGACACAATATATATAAAACCAAAAACTAAACAGAAACACATTACCATTTTTAAACTGAGTATTTTTGCAAATGAATTCAATAAATGTTTTTTTTTAATTTTCTAATGTGAGGCTAAATGTAGGTGATTAGCAATACTTTAAAGATAAAAACTGGAAATATAGAATCACAAAGTAGTTTCTCCAGTTTCATAATTTTACTCTTAATTTGAAAATAAGTTTTTTCCTCTTGAATTATACTATATGCATAAGAGTATTAAAAGGCACATGCTAATTAGCTACTTTAAAAGAAATGAACTTAAAACTGTTTTGAAAAGTTTTCACTGAAGTTTACATCTAATTTAAAAATTTTAGCCTCCCTTAAATTTTTAAGAAGATTGTAAAGATTAAACACAGTTGCAAAAATAAATATCTACCTAAAATAAGTTTTGGATTGAAATACCAACAGCTACTTTAAATATTTAAAGCACAGTGAATATGTAACTTACTTGAAATTTTGAAGTCTTGAAAACAAATAAGTCCTTCTGTAAGAAATATATTCTGTATACTACAGATAATTTTGTTTTGCTATGCATGGAGTTATGTGTCTAAATATAATTCAGTCATCAATAAGACATATACATTATTATCATGATAACCATCTCATTCAAAACAAAAAAATGAACCTCTAGAAATAAATTCATTACGTTGCTAGTATGTCAAGAACATTCCACTTGTGTTTAATTGCAACCAATGAAATGGCTGTATTGCTCTACATTTGTAAATCTCACAAAAAACCTGTTATAGAATAGCATGGTATTTGAAAAAACAAACAACAAATACAAGTCTCATTTTTGGCACAGAGAACTTGACCATAGGATTAATGTAATTTAACATTCATAAAAATTATTATAATATGTGTTTTGTAGATTTCAAATCTTATATGTTTATTTAATTAACATTAAATTAAATAATTTTATTATTTATTTAATATTTAATTAACTATCAGATTAGAAGTCAATGAACTTTTTATCTGATATAAAACAAAGTTTTTACTATTTGCATTTTTCTGTATTAAGAAAATTTCTGTGGAAATAATGCTCAATGATGTTATGAAAAATATTATAGCTCAAGAATACAAATTTAATTTCAGAAAATTTTAATTATGATGTAAATTTATGTATTTTTATTTCCTTTAGTTCTTAACCCATAAACAGCAAGAAGATGTAGGTAAAAGAATCAACTGATGATGGCCACCAGTTAAAGGTTAAAAATCATCTTAATATAAAATTTAACACTTGAAGAGGTGTTTGCATGCTATCATGTTAAAATTAGAGAACTATATAACAGCTACAAGGTAAATATATTTTATTCATTTATTTATTCATTCAATCTTCTGCTGGTTTGAAGTCTTACAGGTATATAAATTAAAACGTTAAAACATAAATATTAAAAGTTTTTCAACATGACTGATTAACAAAGATTGAAACAGCTAAATAACAATAATGACTTATTTTTATTACAGAGAGTACCGTATATGATCTTAAGAGTGCTATACTGTCCTGAACACTACAATTTTCTTTGAACAAGATATTACATTTTGCCTTGTTGATTATAAAGGATAAAATTTTGCAGAAATATGGATCTATAAGAATCAGCTCATGAAACTAAATATGTTTGCTGTGAAATTTGATTAGAAACAATAATTTAAACTTTTTTTTTGTAACTACAGTAATTTTAATGTTATCATACTATCCTGTAAAGCTTGAAATATGTCTGAAAAACTGAAAATTAACAATGAGTTAAATCTAAACCAATGATTCTGCTTGCTGGACAGATACTTAACCATCAGAGTTATCACCTGTATTAAAATGCTCAGTTTTCACTCACTGATCATTGGAGTAGAGGAGAATATTTTATGTTTTCTACCTCTTTATCACTAAATAAATTTTTCAAAGCATCAGTGTACTACAGGTTTCATTCTTAACACACAAGGTTGATGACGTTGCTTTCTGTAGCCTAAGTTAATCAAGGCACTGGTCATCAAATGTACTCCTCATTAGAAAGTACTATTGAAACATGAGACATCCTATTCATTGTGGCAGTGATATTTTCTACTGGCAAGTAGAAAGTGGCCTCAGTCACACAGATAACATATTTGTCTGAAGAGGAGAAGTGTATGTATATAATGTTATGTTTTTTTAGCCTCAGACAGATTTTTGCAGGTTTTCATGAACGACACAATTGTCACTGATATTCCAGATTTTCAAATTTAGATAAAACTGGAACATTTCAAATTTACTTACTGTTAGGCTTTGGCCTTAACATTTGTGAGCTTAAAGTAGACTGTTCAGAGAACACAAACTACTTATCCAAGTTTTAACATAAGCTTTGAATGTATGAATAAAATATTGAAAATGTGTAAAATTTTAATGTCAAGTCTCTTTCTTGTTAGCCAGACTCAGTAAAAGCTAGAAAAATTCAGGCACTGCTTTGTGATACAGTTTTTTCAAATGTCCATTATTTGGTAGTTTGCTGAGAGTACTTCACATCATAAAATAAGGAATTTTAGAGAACCCTGGATTATGCTAAATGCTTATAATAAGGATGTGGTGATTGAATATCAACCATTATTGTGGTTAATGGTATATATGATCACCTATGTGTAATTATTAACTAAAAACGTTTTTTAACAACTAGATGCTAATTACTAGCTATTGTTATACTACATTTCAGCTGCATGTTTGTTGCCATCATTAGGGGCATCCTGAGAAGTACTACTTTTGCGTTTATAGTAGCTAGAATTCAACCCTGGGTATTTCTGTTGGAAATCTGGTATATCATCCAACTGACTGAAGTCTTTCCCCCTTAAAACTGAAACAAAAATCTCATTCAAATGTTTTCAATATGCGTATCTATGTTTTGTTGACATCTATGCTAAATTGAGTATGCTATCAATTATATGGATTTAGAAGGCTTAATTCATATTTCAATCTGAAAATACACTTAACTAACCTATTAAAAGTTCTAATTAAATGTTTCCACACCAGAGGGATGTCAATAATACAGTTTAATATTTTTCCTTTTTGCAGTGGAAATACTTAACTGAATTTAATGAAATTGAGAACAAACCTACAAAACAGCATGTTTCAGCTTTTACAAAAACAAATTTTATTTATTTTTCTATCATTTTTTTGATGTGAAAGTTTTCAAAAGCTTATTGTGAAACACTATTTTAAAAGAAAAACACACATACATATTAAAATACCTGTTTTCAATTTAGAATTTCAAATCTTTTTTTTATGAATCAGAACATTCCATTTCATACATTCAGTCAAATTAAATTCATTAACACATTTCATTTTATACTTTATTTTGTCAATTTCACTAGTCACCACTTTCAACTGTAAATTATAATAAACACCACAAAAACTAATAAAAATTTATCAGTGTCCTGAAACCTGAGTTTTCAAAATAACATAAGCCAGACTAGGTAAAAATATTTTTCTAACAATATTCTTGGTCATTATCAGATTATATTTAATAAATATGATTTCTTTTCAATGAATAATAAGTTCCTTTAGTTTGAGTCATTGGAATATTTAACAGTCATCTGCCATATTTACATTTGTAACCATGACATCTTGTCAAGAAACAAAATTTCAGCAACTTAGAAAAACATTTTCAAAAATGAAAAGAACACCTAAATTAATCATAAAACAAATACCATGGTCTGTTGTTTGTTCCTAAT
The DNA here is from genome assembly GCF_004210375.1 of Tachypleus tridentatus. Taxonomy (NCBI): domain Eukaryota; kingdom Metazoa; phylum Arthropoda; class Merostomata; order Xiphosura; family Limulidae; genus Tachypleus; species Tachypleus tridentatus. Next base: position 75,623,049 of record NC_134832.1, on the reverse strand, counting down.
TCAGCAGACCAAGGTTGGGCTAATGTTGATTGATGATTTACTTGTAGGTGTATTGTTGGTGTTAGTAAAGTTACATCAGCTCACCTTCTTAAAAATGACAACCCAGATATGAAACCAAAGTTGGCAACTATTTGACCAGTACTGTCAGTTATATTGGTCCAAGATTGTCCATTTCCACATTGGCTATTTGTTGAATCATTGTTAGCTTAACATAAACATCCATCTTTTTTAATTGTTGGGCTAGTGCTCTGGCAACAACAGTCTAAGAAATTAAAAAATATATCTCATTAAAATAGCTTAACTAACATTAGATAAGCAATTTTATGTAAAGGGGTAAGAGTGTAGACCTATTATAAATGCAAAATTTTATGATGTAATTTATTTTTCTTTTCTTATTATTATTCCAATTATTATTAATATCCCATTAACAGAAAAGTAACAGAATTTAGAAAAAGTACTGTCAAAGTTTAAAATGTGAGAAGTAATAATGCCATTAATTTATGTTTTCCAGCTGTTCTAGAAAATGATCTAGAATCCAATTAATCAACACCTCTCAGTTATGCACTATAGAGGACCCTGTTCAGTACCATCGAAATGCCTTTATTAGTGACAGTGCATGTGCCAAAGTTTAAGTTGATGAATTTGTATTACTGAAGAGTGTAAGTTTTGTTATCCTAAATTAAGAAATAAACTGGAGATTACAGGTTTTCTATAGTAGCATATAATATATGAGTTTATGATCACAATGACTTAATATCTTACGTTTCTGACAGCCTCAAATTGGCCTTGTGTTAAAGCAATGAATTATAAAGTTGGCAAGTTGTGTTAAAATGATACCAAAAATATTTCCTGCAATGTGGGGATGAAGGTGCATTATAAGAGGTACAATCAAGTCTAACTATTTGACCTGATGAGAATAGCCCTTGAATGGCATTTTGTTAAATTCAACACAAAAACTAGAAAAATACAGGGTAATTAATATTAACTTTCAATCACACCAAGCTACCTACTTAAAACAAAACATTTTATCAAAGGCAGCATTTCCCAAATCCTTAGCAAACCATTTAATATCCCCCCAAAATGGATCATGCATTGTTTCAACATACTGTAAAAAATAACCTGTGATTATACAGGCCAAATTTTGATGGCATATATTGAATACTTTCTGTATTATGAATTCAAGGAATTGTTGATAATTTTATGTCTCATAATACGGTATTGTTACAATTCTGTGAATCCATGGAATAAAAATCCTGCAACAGCACACAATGATATCTTATACCTGGCTGGATATTTTTGTGTTTTCCTAAAGTTGTATAATTAAACAACACAATGTCAGAACACTTTTTGAAGCCACAACACAATATGATCACAGTGACAACACACCAAATTTAAACATCATTTAAAATATCTCTTGTGAATATGGATTCCAATTCATTGGAGAAAGAGAAAGATAATCAAAAATTAGAACTCAGAAAAATAATACACATACAAGATTCTTTAACACTAATCTATCTGAAACAGCACATCATGCCAGAGAAGATCAAATACTTCACAATAAATTGAATTAATACTAAAGTAATGAGATATGTTACACATGAGAAAAGAAAGAAAAATAAAAGCTTCTTACATTAACCTAACTGATAAACACTCAGACAACATGCTACAGAAGCCAGCAAAATCTGGATATTCCAACTGAAAACATTCAGGTAAATTAACTGATTCAAGTCTTAACAGGGCAGACCTCAGATGAGTGAATAACACATCAGCTTGTTTATCAAGAAGTCTCAATTAAGTTTGTAGCCTCGCAACTATTAAGACTTCTACAGTCTTTCTTTGGATCTCCCTGAAGGAAGAAGTCTAACAGTCAAAACAAAGAATAAAAGTGTTAGTAATTCATGAAAACAACAATTAATTAACAGTTTTACTTAAATAATTCCTTAGGCTATTAACCAGTAACTAATTACTTTTTCTTTACATATTTTAAGGCATATTTCATGTCAAAATATCTCCCACTCATATTCTTTATCACACTTCTCACCTTTTAAAGACTGTTTAGCTGATTATTCTGTCACAGTTCGTTAGTTTTTGCAATTCCAGATGGCCCTACATGCCCAAAGAGTAGCCTAAGAGTTGGCGGTGAGTGGTGATGGCTGTAAGCCTTCCCCCTAGGTTTACACTGCAAAATTAGGGACGGCTAGCGCAGATAGCTCTCATGAAATTAAAAAAAACAACAACACAAACAAACAAGCAGTTCCAGATATTTATAAAACCCTCCTAGATACTTCAACCTTTCAGTACATATATACCAGCTTTGAGATAATTGAAGCATAATTCACCTTCTAAAAGTTAGATCTTTTGATTAAGAATATTAAAGTCAATTAGTATTTTGCAGTTTTACATATTTCACTACACGACATTATACGATTTGATTCTGAAGAGTCGTAATAGTATCTATTATTAACACAGATTTTAAAGTCAAGTTGTTTTAATTTTTTTATAAGATCATTCACTTAGGTTGGCCTAGCGCGTTAAGGCGTGCGCTTCGTAATCTGAGGGTCGCGGGTTCGCGCCCGAATCGCGACAAACATGCTCGCCCTCCCAGCCGTGGGGGCGTTATAATGTTACGGTCAATCCCACTTTTCGTTGGTAAAAGAGTAGCCCAAGAGTTGGCGGTGGGTGGTGATGACTAGCTGCCTTCCCTCTAGTCTTACACTGCTAAATTAGGGACGGCTAGCACAGATAGCCCTCGAGTAGCTTTGTGCGAGATTCCAAAACAAACAAACAAACAAACAAACATTCATTTAGGTAATAAATACAAAAAGTTTGTTTCTTTTGAATTTCGCGCAAAGCTACACGAGGGATATCTGCGCTAGCCGCCCCTACTTTTTGCAGTGTAAGACTGGAGGGAAGGCAGCTAGTCATCATCACCCACCGCCAACTCTTGGGCTACTCTTTTGCCAACGAATAGTGGGATTAACCATCACATTATAACTCCCCCACGGCTGAAAGAGCGAGCATGTTTGGTGCGATGGGGATTCGAACCCGCGACCCTCAGATTACGAGTCGAACGCCTTAATCAACCTGGCCAAATACAAAAAGATTTATCATACACCTTTGCCTTATTCCTACTTGACATTTAAAGAAAAAAATCTGTTGATTCTTTATAAGTTCTTATATACAATTTCATTTTTATACGTACTCCAAATCACTTCAAAAGTTTTTTTCTGTTATAACCATTTTTAATACTTTTATTCCACAATATTTCACGACATACCGTACAAAAGGTTTATCTAAATCCATAAAAGCACTATAAAATTTCCTTTAGCTTTAGTAAAACAACATAGGATAAAACTATGATAAATTGTTGAATGTTTCTTTATGTATTATTCTTGTTTTCATATAATTTCCCATTTATATCTGTCCAAATGTTTAATCTAAAATTTATAAATTTTATGACTGTTTTCTCCATCGCATTAAACAATTACACCCTCTATAATTCTCCGAATTACATACACCCCCTTTGTTTTCAATAGTAGATAGATAACTTTCTCCTATTCAGAAAGAAATTATAAATTCTACATTCTCAATAGTTAATTTAAACATTTTATTAGTTATTCCATCAATACCAGGTCCTTATCTGTTTTATAAAATTTCAATTGCTTTTGAACTCCTATAGTTATCGGAATGTTACAGATCTTATTCATCTGAAAAGAAGTTTTTGTACCGTTTATTATAATTACCTCGCTGTTTTCTTTAATACAAGATAGCTTATCTCTCAGGCCCGGCATGGGCAGGTGGTTAAGGCATTAGACTCGTAATCTGAGGGTCACGGGTTCGAATCCCCGTCACATCAAACATGCCCACCTTTTCAGCCATGGAGGCGTTATATTGTCACGGTCAATCCCACTATGCGTTGGTAAATGAATAACCCGAGAGTTAGGTGTGGGTGCTACTGACTAGCTGCCTTTCCTCTAATCTTACACTGTTAAATTATGGATGGGTAGTGCTGTAGCCCTCGTGTAGCTTTGCGGGAAATTAAAAAACCAAACTCATCCATCATAATTATCTTACAAATAACGCAATGTACTGTATTTATATTTATAAACATGAAATCTTCTCTTTCTGGAATGAAGCATTTCATTCATAAATTTCTATCATAAGTAGAATTTGTTTGACATATTTTGTGCGTGTGTTTATCAAAATATTATGGGAAAGCAACATAACGGATTAACAGGACCTAGTCAGCCACATTTTTATTTTGAACTGAGAAAACAGAGATCGCTAATTCTCGGTTTTACTTGTCTAACCAAATTTTAGTTTGCGATTACCACTTTTATAGCATACGTATGTAACAATGATACACGAACGAACTGGTTCATTTTAATATCTGTCAGCGCTTATTCTCATAAATGTTATAAACAGTGATTAATTTGGTTATGAATTTACTTCGGTTTCCTTAATATTTCTCGGAAGCTGATGTCTTTGTGCAGTTACGGATTTACTGAATTTTTTTCAGAGGTAAGGTTTAAGTTTAAACCCGCTGTCCTTCACAAATGGCATCTTAATTTAGAATGCGTAACCCATAATTTATGATGAAGGAAGTAATACTGAAGTCACCATGGGACACTGCTTTATAGTGTTTATTACCCTTTGGTATTTCTCCAATTACAAGGTATAGTAAAAGTGTGTATTAAAGACTCGTGATATTATTTTGAAGGTAGTAATATTTATAATAAAAGTATTAAATGACGATGTTCTTTCATTATTTTATAATGTTTATTGTTGTTTAGGTATTTGTTTGTTTTTGAATTTCGCGCACAGCTACACAAGGGCTATTTGCGCTAGCCGTCCCTAATTTAGCAATGTAAGACTAGAGAGAAGACAGCTAGTCATTACCACCTACCGCCAACTCTTGGGCTACTCTTTTATCAACGAATAGTGGGATTTACCGTAACATTATAACGCCCCCACGGCTGAAAGGGCGATCATATTTGTTGCGACCACGATTCGAAATCGCAACCCTCAAATTACGGGTCGAATGCCTTAACCCACCTAGCCATGCCGGGCCTGTTCTTTAGGTTAAAGACATTCTATGATAGTGAATTTCCTGTTAATGTTACCATTTTGAAGTACTAAAATAAACTTAAATATTAATAAAACGAAAAAGTACTGATGTACTTTTAAAAAATGTTTTAGCAAATATAGCGAGATACTCTGAAAAAAATTCTAGTATTTACATGAACTACATATTTCATACTAAAATTGTTCTTCAATCAACTAAAATAATTTGAAAACTTTTGGAGCGCTTTTATTCACCGAGTGTAGTTGCGATAATATTAGATACTTTCTGCAGAATAGCATGAAGTCGATTAAAAAATGTATTGTAGAGCAAAATTCTGTAATATCGAACTTCAAATGAGTTTGAAGAAAATAAAGGCATTGGACACAAGTAAGAAAATTAAAAAAAAAATATATTTATTTAAACCAATAAAAATCAATGTTAATAGCTAGGCACCTTTACTAAAGAGCTTTCTAGTGTATCTCAAATCTCTCTATAATCGAAATCATTTGTGCAACTTTATTACATTCTAAACATAAAAAACATCGTACTAGGTATTTAAAACAACGTTGTAATTTTTCTCACACTGCAGGCGATACCGGGCCGGCATGGCCAAGCGTGTTAAGGCGTTCGACTCGTAATCCGAAGGTCGCGGGTTCGATTACCGATCGCACCAAACATGCTTGCCCCTTCAACCGTCGGGGCGTTATAATGTGAGTGTCAATCCCATTATTCGTTGGTAAAAGAGTAGCTCAACAGTTGGCGGTGGGTGTTGATGACTAGCTGCCTTATCTCTAGTCTTATACTGCTAAATTAGGGATGGCTAGCGCAGATATCTCTCGAGTAGCTTTGCGCGAACTTCAAAAGTTTCGAATTAATATAAAGACTGGACGTAGACCTTTTTCTTTTTTTCAGGTATTGAAAAAAAGCACTTCTTGTGATTAGGGATCATTTTATATGTAAAGTTAGATAACACAGCTCCATTTAACTTATAACAACTACAGTTCAAAATAAATGCTAGTGTAAATAAAGGCCTGACATTTTTCTTAATAAGTAAAGCAGATTGACAGTGTTTCTTAATAAATATTTTAAATATGTTCGATTGAGAGTTGCACAAAATTACTCTTTATAAAAATAAAATTTTAACTTCCAGGACAATTTATATAAAAAATAGATAATTCTATAGGTCAAGTTAATTAATTGTGCTTTAATAATTTCCTATACAATATTAACATTACGATCCGCAGCTGTTGAGTTTTTATCTGAGTAACATGAATAGTTCGAAAAGAGCTTAGGATATTTCGTAAACGCCATCGTCCAATAGACATATATATAAATCATTGCCTATGAAATATGTGGTATGAAAATGATTAGCTTGTAAAAACAATCGCTTTAAACGTACTCTTTAATAGAGGTAGGAAGAGTGGGCGAGAAAAAAAAAAGATTATGAGGTGCAGTTTTGTGAAAACTGATAAAAATGTTAAAAGAAGCCGTTGAGTATCCCACTAAAATCAGGGGTTCGATTCCCCTCGGTAGATACAGCAGATAGTACAATGTGGCTTTGTTGAAAAACACACACATGAACCGTTAATTATATTGTAATATACCAACCTATTCGGTTTATCTCAGACGCGAGCAGTGGTTGCCAAATTACCAACCAACCTCACATACCACTTACTGCATCATACATAAATAACTACTTTCCTCATCAGCAATCTTCTCTTCCTGTTTGTTAAGGAAAATAATTCGAAAATTTATTTATTAATTTATTTTCGCAATAATGAAAACATAAATTGGAAACATAATTAGAATAATTATTACTCTGTGGGGATTCTCGTTATACGTTGTTTTGCACTTGAAGAACATAACATAAAATTTCCCCGCATATACGACGTTCATACTTTTTGACTCGGTTCACATTAACTCTCTCAACAGATCTCAATCAATTTTACTGATCAAATAATCTCTTTGTACTAGTTTAAAGTCTTTATAGGTTTAATACTTCTAACATTCAATACAGTGTGTATATATTAATAAAATGTGGCAGTCTTTCACGTACCAAAAAAATCATAATTTTTCTGTTGTCAGTGACACTTAACTCTACTCTTTTAAATCACTAGTACTAATGCACTGAGTAATTTTTATTTAATGAAATAATGCACCAAATAACATAACATAATAGTATACCAGTGGGTAAGCAGACAATCTTGGACTCTATTAAAAAGACAACACCCAAGGAACCCAAAGCAAACTCTTCTGGTACTCAAGCATGAGTCTTCATCTTCTATAGAAATATCAGTGATGTTGATGACCTTACAGCTGTATCTCTACTCTCATCGCTGCCTAATCTTTTCCCAATACTTTCTTTTATGAAGCAAATTAAGCACAACGCATACGCTTCCCAAGATAAGATGAGAGCATAAAAATTAAAGGTAATTGTAAAATCTTTGTAAGATGATTCTTAATATTCTGTAATTTTATACATTAAACATGGTTTTATGTTCGAGTTATTGATTAAAGATTTCACAAATACATTTTATATTAAAAAAGGAAAATGTTTTAAAGTGTACAGAACTGCTTAAAATTGCTCATAAAAATGGTTTTCAATAAAATATTTGGTAAATATAAATGCTGTTTAAAAGCCCTTGAACACAAACTTGATTATAAATATGTGTATATTATTAATACCATGTTTCATCATTTCTTATTGGAAAAATTGCTGTGATTTGCTTCGCATAGGCAGTATTTACACTATTATAGTCCCTATCTTCACCATTTCACATCATTCTTCTGGGAAAATTCGCCGTTATGTATCGTTTCATTATAAGTTGCAACTTACCCGTCCGTAAGTTCAACATGTAACGAGGAACTCCTGTATTTTTCTAATAAATGTACTTATTAAAATAAATAGCGTTATTATATACACAAAAACTGGGCCCAATCGTGGTACAGGGGTATCTCTATGGACTCACATCACTGAAAACCGTGTGGACAAAGCAGAGATAGCCCAAAGTGTAGCTTTTTGCTAAATTCTAAATAAACAAACACAAAAAATTGAAAATTCTTTTGATCTTATTAGTAGTAAAAGTTTATTTTTCTATTTCTATGGACAGAGCTATAAGTTTGTCTATTAACGAATTTATCACTATTACCAAATCATTAAGTAGTATATATGTAAATAACGTAGTAAAATCATAGGTTTGAATTGTATCTGTTAATAGCGTTTTATTTGAATTATCTGACGTTTTTAAGACAGTTCATTATTTTTAATTATCTAGAAATCTTGTTCATGACTTGTATTTTGTTATATTTAAACAAATAACTGATCGAGTAATTTATTTAATAAAACTGCAGGTTGTTTCAATATAGTTTCTACTGAACGAGAAATAAAACGAAATTTAACGGGATATTTATGTAATTTAGGTATCACATATAAATTGTAGTTCTGAATATGAATTTGTTTTAGTATCAAGTATTTATAGCTTATAACATGTTGTTGATAATATCTTCTTTATACTTACATTGCAGTTTAGAAATATGTGTTATACCTTTTTCTTTAGTTATAAATTAGGCAAAATTTATTAGAGTGTTAGCATTATCGATAAGTGCAATAGTATATTTCTCTTTCATTCTCGGATTTCAGTTTTAAGTTGAAAAAAGTTAAATCTATTGGATAATTAGTTAAATTAGTAAAAGTTAATTCTAATTATAAATATATCTATTTTGAAAACTAATTTGGAGAACAATGTACAACAACTAAGTTTCAAAATATTGTTTGTTTGTTTTGGAATTTCGCGCAAAGCTACACGAGGGCTATCTGCACTAGCCGTCCTTAATTTAGCAATGTAAGACTAGAAGAATGACAGCTAGTCATCACCATCCACTGACAGCTCTTGGGCTACTATTTTATCAACGAATAGTGTGATTGACCAAACATTATAATGCCCTCACCGCTGAAAGGGCGAGCATGTTTGGTGTGACGGGGAATCGAACCCGCAACCCTCGGATTACGACTCGAACGCCTTAACCCACCTGGCTATGCTGGGCCTTCAAAATATAATCATCTATATTTTTCTTTATCAGACTTAGAATATTTGCTTTATTATATTTTGTAGCTATTCTGTATTTAGCTTTTTTTTCCTATGAGTTTGCTTAAAGAACTGTCTTTAATTATACACATATTTCCAGTAATAATATATCTATGAAAATAATCTTCTAAAGAATATGAGTAGCAGTCTAGTAGTTATTTAAAAAGTCTTCACAATTATGTATACATGTGTTCATATTGGATTTTACATTTAAAACTTAATATTTTAAAGGAAAAATATTTTGTATCAAACAATTTTAGAAATTTGTAAACTATTAACAATTTTATGTTTAAAATTAATTTTTATTTTTGGTAATTTTTACTGGTAATTATTTAATTATGCTATTTAAATTATTTACCTTAAGCCAAAATATGATAATTTCGGAAAGTGTTTAACGTTATTATTATGAAGATTCAATGTCATTATAGTTTTTGTTAGTGTTTAGTTTATCTATAGTCTTGAACGAATCTTAGTAAGCATGTAAGATTTATTATCTAAATCTGATAAGAAATAATTAAAAATAAATTATTTGATTTTTTAACCTTTTTCCTCTATATTTTGTAGCTTTCATGCAAATACTATCTAAACAAACGAAATTACCACTACAATTTCTATTACTTACACTTATAGCAGTAGTGCCATTATAATCTTGATTTCAACCAAGAGTGTAAAATGGAAGCTATACTTCTGATATCGGTTGAGCTAAGTATAGTAATATCTTAACTTCTTGGATTTATGTTTTCACATCGTATTAGGGGCTGAATTGTTAACTTCAAGGGCAGTTTTGCTGTCTTCTTCATTGATCTAATGTATTCTATTATTTCTTGAGATTTTTTCTTAATTTTTGATTTTTTTTTCATTTCATTGGTTTTGTTATGGCGTTGAAAACAAGAACAACCACATCTTTTCAAAATTTCAGTTTCTTTCTTAATCATGTGAGCCTGGCGAAAATAAGACCCAAATTATATTGGAGGTATTCAGTCTATCCAGTTAACCTCAATTTCGCTGATGGGGCGTTATGCAGTGTCCCATCTTACGATTTGTGCGCCGGTGTTGAATGTTTAAACTTTGGCTGCGATTTATTCCTCTATCTCATGAATTTATATTTAATTATACTTCATCTAAGGTTTGGATTTGCTGCGTAAGATCCGAGCTATCCTTCTTTCTCATGTATTATCTTTTCTAATTTTTAGCCTTTCTAGATTATATATTTACATGCCTGGCATGCGAAGACTAGTTGCCTTTCCTCTACACTACAAAGTTAGGGAAGGTTAGCGCAGATAGCCCTCGTGTAGCTTTGCGCGAAATTCAGAAACCAAAACCAAATATATTTACATTTGAAATTAAAATTATATGCAATTAAATGATGAATTTAATTAAATTCAACTTGCAAACAAATTTTCCTTCGTTTGGGTAAAAAGTATCCTAATATTTTTGATTGGTTTTGTTTTCTTCTGTGAACTGCTATAAGGATGGGTTTATCTTTCTTTATGCGACGTCAACGAATGTGTTTAAATTACGTCATAATTTAATAATTTCTTACTTGAATGCTGGATCCTACTTACAAATGGGAACAAATCCGTCACTGACGACGTTATGTTGATAATCCTTTCAGTTTACACACCGGCTTTGTTCTATGCTTTATTCATAGAACTGACATGGCCAGGTGGTTAGGGTTTTCGACTTGCAATCTGAGGCTCGAGGGTTCAAATCCCCGTCATACCAACCACGCTCGCCCTTTAGGCCATGAGAGCGTTATAATGTTCAGTCAATCCCACTATTCATTGGTGAAAGAGTAGCCCAAGTGTTGACGGTGGGTGGTGATGACTAGCTTCCTTCCCTCTAGTCTTACATTGCAAAATAAGGAACGGCTAATGCAGATAGCCCTAGTGTAGCTTTGCGCAACATTCAAAACAAACGAAGCTTTATTCTGTGATGAAAAACGCGATATTAGAGTAGTATTTTATACACCAAAGAATTAATATTGTTTTACTCGATTTTCAAGGTAAATGTTAGCGGTTCAGAAGATCAGCCAGAAACGGTTTTGATGGCACTTTCAAGGAAATACACTAAACTACACGTGTCTCTATGAAAACTGCGATTGTTAGCTAGGTCTTTAGCAAGTTAAAACTACATGAAGATATCGAATGATATTTTTATTTATTAACTAATCCAAAAGTGGAATATTTACAAAAATAATACGAAGTTTGTTCTATCGACGAGAAGTAATTTAAATTATGTCAAGCTTTTGTAAAAGTTTCAAGCCGAAAATTGCTAATTTAACAAATTTGTTTCGAAGGGCCTATAAAACAAATATTTAAAGGAACTACCCCATTAGGCAAAACTTACAATTTGTAGTTGTTGTATCTGGTGATACCAGGTTAACGTGGTGAAACATTGTAACCATAGATATTAATTTGTATATCCGACAATAAAAAAAAATTAGTTAAAGAAATGACTACTGCTTATACAATAATAAAATACAAAGTCGAGTAAAGCCACAAAAGAATGTTAACAAAATTCTTATAATAAAACGTAATTGCACTTCCCTGCATATGGTATAATGAAAACTTTGTGTTTGTTTGTTGCTTTAGCAATTTTAACCAATCATTATGAGAAGATATTATTAACAAACGATTTTCTCAGTGATATACACGAGAAATAGTTTTTATATTATTCAGTGGAACACTAAATTAAATAAAACAAGTAAATATTAATCTGATGTAACAAATAAAATACGTATTATGGCTTTTAACTTCACTTTTTTCATGGATATACATTTATATATACAAAATAATGATTTATTATCTGCTTATTCATAGTTAGGCGATCAATGAAAATGAAGACACAGAAATTCCTTATGAAAAATGGGCGCAACTGGTCAATCTGATTTCTTTAATTTCTCGTTGTACTTTTGTATATCAATTATATAGGACAAAAAATGAAACAACGAAAACGGATAAGTGTAGAATTTAAAAAAATCTGTCTAAAAATTAATATAATTTCCTACCAAGGAAACCAGTAAGTGAGAATCATAAAATGCAATTTATTTCTGTTAAGAATTTGCTAGGTTTCTTTTTTGATAGATAAATGAAGTATTGTAAGATTTTTTGGATCTTGCTAGTATTGAGTTAAACAAAAAAAGTTATTAATTTCCTTTGACATAAGTTACTGATCCGATAAAATGCACTTGTACAGCTTGAAAGCCAAGATCGTTTGTTAGGAAAATATCCTGAGTTCGCAATAAAGTTAATGATTGACCTACGTCATCGCAACAAAAATTATAAAACATTTTCAACAAGGTAATTGGTCACTTTCAGATACCAAACCTAAATTAAACAAGTTCTGCAATCTTAAATATTGAGGTTAATTGCTCACTACTTGAATTCTGTTAACTTAGTTATAAATTTATTTCATTACATATGTAATTCTATTACTTTAATGAACTACTAATTAGTTTTAAAATGAGCAGCTGAATGCTACATAATTCCAACAACAATGATCTTATTTCCAAATGGCAAATTTATTGGTATATATAGTAATATATATAATCTAAACCAAAACGTCTGCATATATTAAAACAAATGAGATCCTTATGATCAACATGGAATACAAATACACTTAACTGTCAAACTCAGAAATGCATGTTATATTAAACACCTAAATATGTAATTTGTATAAAGATACAGATTATGTGGATATCATAAACGATTTATTAGAACAGCAAACATTTTTATCACAAATATGTATAAATACAGCTAATTCAGTATTTCACCTATCACAACAAAATCTTGCCAATATATAATGACAGAATATAACATTAAATTATTATAAATAGCTCTGTAGCCTTATGTTAGTTCATATTAAACACACAGTACTTGGTTGGTTCTCCTAATACTCTAATGACCTCCGCAAGATGACGTGGCATGTTGCTAATGGCGTTATTGATATAATCTACTGTGATTTAGTCCTAATTTGTCATTAAAAGGCACTGTAACTGAGTCACAGTACTTGATTTAGGATCATGTTTAGCTATTTTTTGCCTCAGTTCTGCCCAGTACTTCTCAATGGAATTAAAGTCTGAAGACTTTCTTGGCCATGGAAATCTTTTGTCCTCCTGGTCGAGATAATCCTATAGAATACGTGCAGTGTGGGCAGTAAACAACATTGTGATTCTGAAACACAAAATTATTTTTAAACTTTGTCTTTACATATGGAAAAAAATATTCTCCGTGTAATGCCTATAGGAGACCCCACTGACATTTTCCTGGAGAATATGAAGAGCAGTTTTTCTAATGCGATGAACAGCTGAACTAAACGTGTACTGCATCAGCTCTTGTTTTCCCCTATCTGCCAGTCAGGAAAACGACGATCATGAATCCTACCATAAGCATTAACAAGCCAAAAGATGACATGTTGCCAGTGTCCTAACTTTAAGTTGGCATGCTGTCTTGTCCAAGTAACATGGTGTATTCTGGTTAATATCGGTTTTAAAATAGCACTCATGTATTAACTTTATTTTGTCAGATTGCGATTTTCTTTAGCAAACAAACAAATTTACATTAAAAATATAGCGTATAACAATATATTACATTGTAAACTTATCTTTCAAATTTTAACAAAACACACTATGTGTCCAAGAAGCAAATAAAATTTAATCATATTAATAATATTTTTGTGTAAAGTTTAACAAGTAAATAATGTTTCAAGAAGGTTAAGGAATAATATTGAAACTAATAAAATGTTTAAAAGTGGACCTGACAAAATACTGAATCACGTAAATATATCTTATTTCTCTTGTTTTAGTGTTCAGGAAAAAAATTCACGTCAAATGAATTTTGAGATACAATTTCACCAGTACAAAAATATTTAAAATTTAAAGGTGAATTTTACAGAAAAAAGAAAACTTTGCAGTCAAAAGAACTACTCATACTGATTAATTTTGCAGGTTCACATTTTTTATAAATGAAACATAAAACTTGGCGCAGAATGAGCCCTTTCCGAGCGGCAATCCGAAAGTTTTAGTTTTTACGTTTGCCACTAGGAAAAGTACTGTGACGTAATAGTTGCCAAACAAACCGCCAACGCCAGCGCGTTGAATGTAAATAAACATAGCCAGTGCATACGGAGAAACAGAGGCGGAGTCTGTTTTGACTTTGTGTTCTGAACAGTGTTGAGCAGCGCCATATCAATTCGAACCTACTCTGAACGAACCTAGAACAGTTACTTTTAACACAAATCGGACAAGTTCTAGTCAGGATCAGCACCTTCATCATCACTCATATGAACATCATCAATATCATCAGCATCTGTCACTTGTGACACAGAGGACTTCTTGGCAGCAGGTGATGATTCTGCAAAAATCAGTGAAAGGATTACATGTACATGAACAATATACTGTTTACCAGCAATAGTTTATAATAAATAATCAAAATAATATTAACAAGACTAATCTGACTATTGAATATTGTTAAATTATGAATGAAAATTTCATGTTCATATTCAAACTAACTTACCAGTACCACAAGCAAAATCTATTGTTGGAAGATTTTCTGTCTGGGTAGCTGTAATCTTCAAGCCAGATGGGAATACTTGTACACCTCTGGAAACAGAATACCAGCCAGTCTGTGTCCCTCTTGGAATATTTGGTATAGGCTAAAAACAATAGGTTTTTATTTAGGTATTGAAATAATAACATTCTTTCACGGTTATATTCAAATTAATGTAAATAAAATTATACATCAATTATTGCAACTTATGAATGTTTAATCTAACAATCATGATCTACTCACAAGAGTCTGAACAAACACACTCTAAAATGAGTCAGCTCTAGAGTCTTGACAGTCATTATCAGGGGTGGGCTGAATCACAACTTTCTCTACAGAAGTAGGCACTGTGTCATCAGCAGCACTTTCCTCTAAAAGCTGAAGATATAAGATTATATATTAAAACAACATGCTTTATGAGGTTTATGAGATTTACATTTAATATGACAATGTCAAAGTACTGTGTTAAGATTAATTTTATTATGATGAGTTATGGAAATATGTTGTGGAGTTTATATTTGATCGTTTACAAGTCTACAATGTTTTTTTAAAATGCATAACATGTACTTGATTACTTCAACATGTTCAAGACACAGTCTTATTTTAATTTATCTTGAAATGTTAAATTTAAAAAAATGGAATTTT
The DNA here is from genome assembly GCF_004210375.1 of Tachypleus tridentatus. Taxonomy (NCBI): domain Eukaryota; kingdom Metazoa; phylum Arthropoda; class Merostomata; order Xiphosura; family Limulidae; genus Tachypleus; species Tachypleus tridentatus. Next base: position 75,607,708 of record NC_134832.1, on the reverse strand, counting down.
TCAAACTTTTCCATATTTAAAAATGATACAAAAAATCTACAAAATGATCTACCATCTTTTAAACTTGGAATATACTCTATTTGAAATAGATTTGTCCACTGTCTAGACTAGGAAACCAAGGTTTCACTGACTTTCAGGTTCCACAAATTCAAAACACGCTCATTAATGTGAAATGTGTATGTCTAGTTACATTCTTCAAAAAACTGGTACTTTTAAATTATTATATTATACTAGTTATTGTTTATCGCTTTATACTGCACACATACCTTTACGTTTGTTTTTTTCGTGATGGCAAGGGATGGCTTCAGAGGGGTGGAACCTGTACGTTGCAGGCTGAGATCAGTCCTCAGCTCTACACGAGAAAAGATATGGTGGGGACGATCCTGTCTACTGCCGATGGTTTTTACAGTCTCAACCTGCCTGGCTTGAAACCCACGGAATCCAAAACAGTGGGATCCGACACAAAACATGAGCGTTCAAAGTAATCTTGACAAAGCTTTGGATGGTGTGAAGGTGTCCAGTTCTTCCTATTGACCATCCGCACCCACTCTCGCCACCTTGCCGGTTCCCTCTCCTTGCACGGAAACGAAAAGAAGCTTTTGCCCGACGCCGAACCGTTTTTACAACCATAAGCAACACAGTAAACTATGTTATCATAAAACAAACATAAAGTAGCAATATCAAGACAAAAAATAATCTCATAAAGTATGTAATCCGAAAAAAGCACCGATAGATTTACATAAAACACCAGCACTGAAAGGAACAAAATGGTCGGCGCGCAACAAAGCGTGTTTGGCAACTATTACGTCATAGTTGTAAAACGTCACGAAATCACCCAAACGACCGAGAGGAACTTGAGTTCGAGGACCCGCATATTTTGTTTCATTTTTTACTCAAAAACTAAGGTGTTTAAAAATAAGGCAACCACACAGGAATTATATCTAACCAAAGTACAGTTTCTAAGGCAATTATTAAATTTGTTGAAAATTCACCTTTAAGCATTGACATCTAGTGTCAAAATTGTTACTTATAAGAAAAGCCACAGTTTTTTAAAAGTTTAATATAAATTACTGAAATGCCAAGTATTAATTTATTTAATTAGTTATGTTGTAATAATAGCATGAATAACTCTTGGGCTACTCTTTTACCAACGAAAGTAAGATTAGTTGTTATGTTATAACGCCCCTAGCTGAAATGGCAATTACGTTTGGTTAAACGGGGATTTGAAACCACGACCCTCAGATTACGAGACAAAAGCCTTAACTACATGGCCATGCCGGTCCTGTATTATAAAAATAATAACAGTAAGAGTCGAACCTTATCCTGTCTGGAATATGGAAAACAAGTTGTTTTTTTCAATTTCTTCAGTTTCATGTATAGTTGGAAAACATACGTTTATACGCTATAGAATTAAACAAATTGTATAAGTAATACATTAACTAGTGCAATATACGTAATATAAGATATTACTTAATTTTTAGATTATACAAGTCTTTTTGTTGTTGTCTTCTAAAATCCAAGTCTCAGCATATTTTTTATTTTACAGCACTTGCAACATAGGAATTTATTTCTAATAAAATAATTTACATTTCTTAGAATACCTTTCGCAAATTTTTAATGACACTCATTATTTAATCTATTCTCGCCTACGCATTCAAGTGTGATTTGCTGTTAAATGTTCAAATTGTCCGATGTAAAAGTTTAAGCATGAATGAGCGTTCATAGATTCTTGGCCCGGTATGGCCAGATGGTTAGGGCGTTGGACTCGCAATATGAGGGTCGTAGGTTCGAATTCCTGTTCCACCAAACATGCTCGCCCTTTCAGCCGTGAGGAAGTTTTAATATTATGGCAAATTCGTTGGTAGTGGTTGGTAATGACTAGTTGCCTTCCTTCTAGTCTTTCACTGCTAAATTAGATACGGCTAGCGCAGATAGCCTTTATGTAGCTTTGCGTGAAAATTCAATATAAACCAGTCGACGCTTTGCATAGTATATTCCCCCATATTATATTTTTGCGATTGAGAATACTGGTAATTGTTTGTTTTTTACTTTTAGCATTTTGAATGATATTATCATAATCTAGTTTTGTGCTATCAGGCTGCTGAAATTATATAGCGTTTAATGTTTTGTCCTTGCATAATTTTGAATAATACCATTATCTATCATAAGTAAATTATATATTAACTAGATGTAACTTCGCAGGCTCTTCGAAAATGTTTGGTTTCAAGAGTAAATAAAACAAAAATTAAGAGTAACAAATATTTTCATTTCTTGCTTTTGAAGTTCACGTGCCATGTTATGTTGTAGCCTACAGAGTGCATAATTATTCTTGTGGTTCACAACAAGCTCAGTTTTACTGACATCTCGACAGTACAAATTCCAACCTTAGGCATTCCTCATGTGACGTTATTTTCGTTTCTACTGACTGAGTGACATACAATAAGCTACTGTATAGTGTTGCGAGTGGTTAAAACTGGTGACATTTCCAGACGGTCTTCCGCTCCCTTTCTGTGTACTTATAATTATATATGAATTTTTAATGACTTTTATTATAATGAATTAAAGTATGGCTATTGCTATCAAAATACACAATACACCATCCTTAACTTATATGAAATATTTGTTAATACACCGAGGGTGTATTAGAATAATGTTCAAATAATTTTTGCGTTTATTGCACGTTGTCCTGAATCTTATTTATTACTATTAATGTCTAATAATAATGGCTGTCTACTCGTAACCTGTAGATCAGAGGTACGAATCCCTGTCACTGAATATGCTCGTACTTTCAGCCGTGAGAGCGTTTTTATGTGAAAATTAATCTCCTTATTCGTTGTTAACGGTAGATGGTGTTAACTAGTTGCCTTTCGTCATGTCTATCATTGCTAAATCAGGGACGGTTAGCGCAGATAGCCCAGCCCTCGAGTAGCTTTGCGTGAAGTTTAAAATAAACGAAACGTTACTGTTTCTGCAGTTTTGTCTGTTAATAAATATATAAGTGCACAGTGACTTTCCAAACACCCTGTATGTGTGTTTGTATGTTAACATCCATTACATAAAGTTGGTTGGCTCGATTTTTTTATATAGTAACTGGAAATCAAGCGGCATTATATACAACTATTTTTCTTTATTTGCCCTATAAAAAGGATAGAAAAGCCCCTGAAATAGTGCGTATTTCTCCTTTGTTATGTACTTTTGGCTTCCATCACCTAGAATTTATTGGCTTGATTACCACAGTTTTATAAGGTAACTAGAACGTGTTTCACGGTATACAAAGGTTACGTTGTTTTAGGATTTTTGCCAGAAAAGAATGACAAAAAAACACACTTTAAAATAGGGCAAATTTTTACTTTTTTGTAGATTTTTGGCTTTAAATTTAAAACACAATCACTGAAATGAATCACTTATTATCTTTCGTAATCAGGTTATACAATTACCATCTGATGAATTTTAATAATAAACAAAAGGGGAACATTATCTAGTTTTGTCTTCTATGTAATTTTTATTCCCTTAACAGTATTTTCAACTATGCTTGTTTAAAGTAACACTTTTCAACGTCTACTAAAATACCGCCATCTCTTATTTTTGTTTTACTTTATACAGAATCGTGATAAAGATTCTTTAATAAACTTTGCAATTATTTTCTTTAACTTCTTTTGGAAGATATATTTCTATAGAAAAAGGCATGTGGGAAATTGCGATTTTTTTTGCTTCGTTTGTGAAGGCTAAATTTAATTTTATGTTAAATATGAGTCGTCAAAAGGTGTACCAGTTTATGAATTTACATGGACTCACACTCAACATTCAAAATAAGAATTGTTGAAAGTGAAAAAATTAGCATAAATGTCAATACGATTAATAGGTATTATTGTATTAATTGGCATAGGATGTTATTTTCGTAAAAGATACAAGGTTGTAAACAGTTGTTAAGGAGAAGATTGCCCATTTTGATATAAGATATAATGATATTAAGCATGATCTACAAATATAACAACGTATAAAAACGAGAAAATATATTGTTACAAATACGTATGTGTGAAAGTTTAGTTCAAAAGCGCCTCGTTATCTATGAAGGTCCTAGTGTATCTATCAATTTCTTTCATTATCATAAGTTACTTCTATAGTTACACCGTTGGGTTGGAATTAATAAAATAAACTGCTAGGATATCAACTAGTTAACCTGAAATGCATGTCAAGTTTGGTCTGACTTACTTGGGTTGGAAGTATGAACACTGTTTTAAACAGCTTCCTCGAGACACTGAGGTAGGAGAGGGTCTAAAACCTAATATACGATTACAGATTAGTGTTCAACGATACTGAAAACCTACTTTTATCCTCTCACCATATTTAGGCAATTTTCCGAGGGCGTCTATATCCTCCCCAGTTAGAGGGAAGCAACGTAAATTAGGATATACACATGCAACCCCTAGTCTGCGTTTAGTTCTGTTACCTACAGAACTCTGAGTGTGTGTTTTTCTTATAGCAAAGCCACATTGGGCGATCTCCTGAGTCCACCGAGGGGAATCGAACGCCTGATTTTAGCATTGTAAATTCGTAGACTTGCCGCTGTATTTCAACTTGAGAATAAATATGAATATTCTAAGAAAAAAATACATATATTTACGTAATATACTTTCTACTTAGATTTATTTTTGTCTGTTTTAAAACAAACCCACAAAGTGCTATCTCCTGTGTCCACCACAAGGAACCAAACCCGGATTTTAATGTTGTGAAACTTATTGTTGATTACTGAATCTACAGTATAAACATAATATATAAATATATATATACTTGCACTGAATAAGAACTGAGAGAAGTGAGTTACACTATATGAAAATTTACAATAAATGAAATACTCAATATCTGTGGCAGGATTAGAGTAAATCAATCTTTGAGCCCTTTTTCTAGCTGCGGCATGGCGGCTCATACAAAGGCTATGATTTGTTATCAAGTACAAATATTTGGCTCATAGGTCCGTCATCTCATTAGATAACTAGCAATAAGAAAAATATAGTATAACATACCTAAAGTAATTATTATTGTATTTTGATAAATAAAAAAACAAATCATTTTTTCATGTTTTTATATATAAAAGGCTTTAACAGATAAATTGAACTAAAGTCTTTATTTTCAGTAAGAAATTACTTTTGATAAATTAACTTATTTAAGTTTCTTTCTTATCTTTGACTTTACCCAGTCAAGAAAAATATTTAACCCGAGTTCTTTTGAAAATCTAATGAAGAAGAATATGTGAATTTCAAATTTTATTTCCTCAAATTTTATTGGTTAGTTCTGCCATAGTTGCGACGTCAAAATGATCGGACATTTCCTCCTTCAGGATACTGTTGTACTGACCTTATTCTGCTAGGTTGGTGGTGTTTTATAGATTGTTACCATACGGTAAAAGGTAAATAGATACAAATATTAACTTTTTTAATCAATGAATAAATGCTAAAGTGTTTTCGCATTTATATTACAAAGCGCTGACCTTATAAATTACGGAAAATATGATCATGGTACAAGGAAGATATTATAAGCAATAAGCAAACCGATGCATCAAAACAATTATATTCTTTCATTAAAATAAATTAGACAGTTCTACGTTTGTTATGAATGTTTTCGGAGTTATACATTGCGGAATTTGGAAACTATATTTAAAGTTTCCTCTTTTTGTAGGATGATCGTGTTTTTATTCATTCAGAAGTTAAATAATGTATTTTAATTTTAATGTAAGATATCTGTATATTATTCATATCTAACACTAGTTAAAGGGATAAACAAATTTGTCTTACAATTCCTGTAGCGAAGAATTTTTATATCAAATACAAATTTTATAAACTTCCTATTTTTTTTAGTTCGTTATGTGCAATGGTGGCGTTAAAATTAAGTTGGCGTTTTGTTTTAACTTGCGAAATCATATCTATCCATTATTACATTTACTTACAATTTAATTTATCCATTTAGTTTGTTCATTGTTAGAGATAAATCAAATTTATAATGAATAACTGTTAAATAAAATATGAAATTTTTGTAACAATATAAGTAAATATGAAAAAACCAACATACATTATGGTGAAATGCGCCAAATCTCAGATTTTAACATAAAAACTTAGGCTTCTATAGTCGCAGTGGACAGAGTCGGAGTATCTTATTTTGCAGCTTCACGAAACAAACAATAGTTCAGCTTGACATGACCAGGTAATTAAGGTTCTTCAATCGTGATCTGAGGGTCGCTGGTTCGAATCCAAGTCACACAAAACATGCTCGCCCTTTGGTTGTGGGTGCATTATATTGTGACGGTCATTCTCACTATTCGTTGGTAAAAGAGTAGCCCAAGAATTGACGGTGGGTGGTGATCACTAGCTGCCCTCCCTCTAATTTTACACTGCTAAATTAGGGACGGCTAGTGCAGATAGCCCTTGAGTAGCTTTGCGCGAAATTCAAAAACAAGCAAACAAACACAGATATGACTCATGTCACGACAAGCGACATCTATCTATACATATGTTTTATTATTTAGCAATGCAGAACCATGAAGACAGACTTATGGTTGGAAGTATACATCACAGTCTTTCCCAAGAAATGATGTTAAACACAGAAGTTAAATGACAGAGAAAATGAACGTACTCTCTCACCCAAAAATGGATTAAAAACCTGTTAACTATACCTTTCCACATATGCACTACACATCTGGCAATTATTTCTTACACATTTCTTCAACAGTTGAAAGAAATGGGTTATTGTTTTTACGTTTGTACTTGTTGATGTTTTATCTGAGCTGTTATACAATAAAATCATCTCTGATATCTATTTTGATAATATATATATACATAAATTTTTACACCTTTCCTATATTTGGACTTAGATAAAGTGTTTGGGTAACGATTTCCAGAATCAACCGTTTCGTTGTTTTCACTCGACAGTTTCTTCTTTGTTTTTGCTTGGGTAAGCACAATCTGAGATTCGTTCGTCAGTTTTTTATTTTGTTTATACGAGCAAAAGTTATAAATTGCTCGTCTGTTTCTTCTCTGTTTTGGTTTCTTTAGCACAGGTTAAGTTAAAGTTAACTAGTCAGTTTTTTTTGTGGTTTTGTTTACATGAGCACAAGTTAGGACTAAGCCGTGAGTTTCCTTTTCTTTTTTTTCTTTATTAAGACTAATTTGTTAAATTTTTTGTTTTTATTTACCTGAACAGAATTTAAAAACAGCTTGTCAACTTCCTTATTTATCTGAGCATAAGTTAAGAACAGTAAGTTTAACCTGGCTGCGTGATATTTCTTCTAGGCACCACATAAAGGAGTTAATTTTTTTAAAAAATATATATAACTTTTAGTTCTGATTAGTAATTGCAGAAGGCGCTAAATGTGTTTCTCATTTGGGTCTCATTCTTTACAATTTCGACTAAGCACACACTTCCTCGTGTTTGTATTATAATTTATCTCGGATGAGTATCGTATATATAATTACTTATTACGATTTCTACTAGCCAGAAAGTTTAATTTTAATATAGAAGTTAATTGAACCTATTGATACTATTATGTCAAAATGTTGGACAATTTGTTACAGGTGCTTACCAGAGTATGATAATTGTGTATATTAGTCAACACAGAGTGGAATAAGTCACGTGAAACTGGAATAAATATTAACTGTTCAAATGTTCCAGATATCATGCATGCACATTGCTTATCACCAAATAGTAGCATGTTTCTTTTACAAAAAAGAAATCAAAACTAAAGAACAAGCACCTGTAGTACATTAGACATTTCAGATCGAGTTTCACTGATATGTGAAATATTCGACAATAATTATGTTCTTTAATAGCTAATTCGACAATTTAAACCTCCAGTATAGTAAGACTATTCAGTGAATACTAGATTCAACTCTAAATTCTAAAAGGTATTCTATTCTTCTTTCTCGAAAGATATTAAATCGATCAACGTTTTCTTGATTTGTATTTAATTTGTATATCTTGCAAAGTTATACGAAAACTACTCATATCTGACCGCATACTGAACTATGACGTCCACTCTTATAACGCACCAATACTCTATAGTGAGGAGAGCGATTTTCTTATTTACGATAACGGGACACGAACGTTCAGCTGTATAGTCTATCAATGTAACCACTGAGCCAATCCTGGTTCTTTATTTTCACATCGAGTTTTCTTTTCATTATTAAAAACTGTCTTTCTCTGCAGACAGGAACTTGTGAAGTGAAATGGATGGGGATACAAAGATTTTCAGTTTGTACGCGACCTTTCACTGGAACCAGGTGATGAGGTTTGGTAATAATCTTATATTTCATTTGTTAAATTTCTAAGATATTTGATGAAACTTAGCCATATAAATGAAACTAAAATAACATGTCTTGTCGTAATCTTTATAGGGTTAATTTCGTTTTTAAATATCAAACTAAAGTTCTTACTGTTAATATAAACATTATAACTCTTTTTCTCTCATGAGTTTTTTAAACTTAAATTAACCTTACATAATCATTCTTTATTTATTATTTGCAAACCAGTATATACAACCGACTGGTGTTCATTTGTACAACTGACAAACGTACGGCCTGACATGGCTTTTATTTCTTCAGCTTCAAGGTACCAGAGGAAAGATATGAGTATGAATATTTTACAGTGCAGGTCTATTGAATGCGTTCGTTTTGCGTCTGCTTTACGTAGTAAAAATTGCAATTGCTGATCACCTTCAACAGACCTAAGCCTAACGGGTATAGAATTCTATTCAAAAGATAATAAACTCTCAATTCTAATTAGTTATTCGTCCAAACTCGATCAACTGTGGTAGTTTATCTGAGTTTCTCTACCATATTTTCATCGAAATTTATTCAGCGCAGTTTATTACAACAACTGCTGATGTCAAAACACTCACAGACAGACAAATAGCTCAGTTTATTTCTGAAATACTAAGTTATTAGAAACGATTCACATTCAGTCACAGAATTGTTAAGATTTTATGTTCAGGTTGAGGAGATTCAGTTTAAAAACAATATAGACTAGAAAAAAGAAAAAAACGAAATATTAACATTTGAAGATTCCTATAAAAATTATTTGTTCTTTATTTACTATGTTTTAAAGGTACCCACTGGGAAACAAAAAGTTACCATTATTCCAGCTGTGTGCGGAAACTGTTCTTGGAGCGTCCAAAGAATATTTCTGCAAATCCTGCGTAAGAATCCAACTGTAATCTGAAATGTATACTTAAGTAATATTTTTTAAATTAATAAAACTATGTACTTGAAAATCATTGTTTGCAAACATTTACAGGTTTTAATAGAAGAGTTTGATTTGGTTTAAATGTTTATATATGTATGTATATCAATATATATTGTAGAGTTACTTAGGTATTTTTGTTTAAATTCATGGCTAAGACATAAAGTAAAATATTAAACGAATTCTGCTTGAGACAGTATTAAAAAGGTAGAGTTTAAAGACAGAGTACCATACCTAAACATCTATTTATTAATGACATGATATGCTTAGCATGTCAATATATTTACAACTTAATACATCGAGATATTCCACGATATGTTATACTGAGTGGACACGCAGAATATTGATCGCGTCAAGTTCAGTTGTTATTCAGGAATAGAACAAATACACTACATGGCCAAAAGTATGTGTATTCGGCTATTACAGCCACACTCATTGCTTACAGGTAGATAAGATCAAGCATACAGCCATGCAATCTCCATATGAAAACCTTGGCAGTAGAATGGGTCGTACTAAAGAACTCAGAGATTTTCAACGTGGCACTGTCATTGGATGCCACCTTTCCAACAGTCAGTTTGTTAAATTTCTGCCTTGTTAGAGCAGCCCCGTGAACAGTAAGTGCTGTTATTGTGAAGTAAACAAGTCTAGTAGTAACAATAGCTCAGTCATGAAGCCACACAAGCTCACAGAACGGGACCGCCGAGTGCTGAAGCTTGTAGTGCGTAAAAATCGTCTATTTACAGTTGAAACATTCACTACCGAGTTCCAAACTACCTCTGGAAGCAACGCCAGCACAAGAATTATTCGTCGGGAGCTTCATGAAACGGGTTTCCATGGCTGAGCAGCCGCACACAAGCCTAAGATCACCAGGCACAATGCCTGGAGTGGTGTGAAGCACCCCGCCAATTGGACTCTGGGGCAGTGGAAACGCGTTCTCTGGAGTAATGAATCACGTTTCACTATCTAGGAGTCTGACGGACGAATCTGGGTTTGGTGAACGCTACCTGCCTGAATGTAATAAGTTTTGTGGAGAATAAATAATGGTCTGGGGCTGTTTTTCATGGTTTGGGCTAGACTCTTTTGTTCTAGTGAAGGGAAATCTTAATGCTACAGCATACAACGACATTTTAGAGAATTGTGTGCTTCCAACTTTGTGGCAACAATTTGGGGAAGGCCCTTGTTTGTTTCAGCATGACATTGCCCCCGTGCGCAAAGCGTGGTTCATAAAGACATAGTTTGCTGAGATTAGTGTGGAAGAACTTGACTGGCCTGCATAGATCCCTGACCTCAGCCCCATCGAACACCTTTGGGGTGAACTTGAACGCTGACTGCGAGCCAAACCTTCTCCCCTGATATCAGTTCCTGACCTCACTAATGCACTTGTGTCTAAATAGGAGCGAATTCCCGCAGCTTTGTTCCAAAATCCAGTGACAAGCTTTCGCAGAAGAGTGGAGGATGTTATAGCAACAAAGGGGATCAAACTCCATATTGATGCCCATGGTTCTGGAATGAGATATTCAACAAACACATGTGGGTGTGATGGTCGGATGTCCATATACTTTCGGCCATGTAGCGTAATTCTAGAATATTAAAAAAAATCTGTGTGAACTTCACAAGATGAGTTCTATGAAATATGTAGGCAGACCGGAGTAGTAAACAGTCATACAGGCAGGGATACTGGAGGGGAAGGAAAGTTGAAGGCACTGGACGAAGAGCCTGTGTGTTTTTTTTCTTAAAGCAAGGACACATCAGGCCATCTGCTGGGTCTAGTGGACAAAGTGTGTTGTTTTTTGTTAGATCAAAGTCACATCGGACTAACTGTTGTGTCCACAGGACAAGGTGTGCGTTTGCTTTTCTTGCAAACAAAGCCACATCAGGTTATCTGCCATTTCCACTGAGATTATCGTTTGCGTAAGTGTGTGTTTTTCATAGAATAAAACTACGTCAGGCTATTTGCTTTGTCCATTGGACAAAGTGTACGTGTTTTTCTTAGAGCAAAGCCACATCGGGCTTAATTAACTTAGTACTGTGAGTAATTAACTTAGTACTTAGAATGTGCATAACAGCACATTCAGTATTAATTACCTAGTTTGTTATTGAATGAATAAAGTTTAAGATTACATATAGAAATAGAAAATAGCAAAAAAGGAGATCGATGATAAATATTGTTAAATATATAAAAGCAAATTTCATACAAGTATTTCGTGTTTGCGATTTTTAAAATTAAACATTACATCTTAAAATGATTCAGAGTCAAAATTATACAATGTTAATGGAGGATAATTATGACATGTTCTTCTACCTAGTAAAATAGGTAATTTCAGTGAAGACAAAAAATTCCTCAGCAAAATACAGATTTAATATGTTCTTTGATTTACAACTCCTTCTGCAGCAAACTAATTTCGCCGCAATACACGGCTCAAATGTACTGTTTGGGAAGGCAGTTGACATCCAGCATACTGTTTGGGAAGGCAGTTAGCATCTAGTATACTGTTTTGGGAGGCAGTTAACCTCTAGTATACTGTTTGGGAATGCGGTAAGCCTCTAATAATGACAATGATTGACTTTATATCTGAACCTCAAATATCAGAGATATTTGGACTATTTTCTTTTCATGTTTTTGGAAATTTGGTGTGTGATCCTATTTAACGAGGAAATCGATAGTATAAGATGAAAGCTATTGAAATTAATGAGTTTCTTTTTCTTCATATTGTAAGTAATGAGCTTTCAAAAGTGAACTTAAACGTTAGTGTTCTGAAAGATTAAACTTTAAATGGTTGTCCAGTAATACTTCGCTTCACCCCCCATAAGAATTCATTTGTTATGGTTTAATCTATTTCATTGCTCAGGATACACATCTGTGATTACGTCTATCACCCTGTATATTTTAAACAAGCGAAATCGAATTTAACGCACTGCTTAACCTTGTGTTCAAAATGTTAAAATGATGCACAGGGTTAATTTCAGAATTTTTCAACATGTGCTTTTATTTATCACTAGAACGTCTTTATCATATTTGATATGAAACATTTCACTCACACTGGATATTTGTGGTTAGCTGATTATCTCACCATCTAGTTGTGTGTAATAATGATGGAAAAAGTTAGTCCAGAAAACTTTCCTTTGAGTGAACTTTTACATTTATTCTATCAATACAACATAGTAGCATAAATGTTACTTATTTTACCCATATCTATAAATACATCTGTGTATACCCAGTACTCAGCTGAGGAAATGTACTCTATATTTATATTTAGTGGGTCAAGGACGATCAAATTCTAACACATCTAACTTTCCAGTAGATCAAAACAAGTGTTTTAAATATAACAAAATATGGTTTTGCTAACTGTTACCAAACTTCAACAGTATTTGTATTAAAATGGTGAAGTGTGGGATAAAATCGTAGTTAATATTAGAAAGTTTTACATAAAATATAAATTGGAAGTTTCAAAACAGTTTCAGATTACATCTTTCATAGTAAACTCATGCTATAATGTTTTGATTATCCAATACTTCATTACTGGTAGTGTAAGTTTAATTAAAAAGAATGTGTTATATCAGAAGTCTTCAGACATTAAGAATCAGTTGTAGTATTTACATAAGCTAAATTGTCTCCGTAGGCAGAAATTAAAAATGAAGTTCTGCCAACTCCATTAACAAATAAGGATTTCCTTGAAGACCTCAAGACTGTTAATATTTCCTATACCGATGACCCACAGGACAGGCTATTTAGGTCACATGGTGAGTGACAATATTTTAGTTTTTAGTCTAAATTTAATAATTAACCGTTCACAAGAACACGTTATTATGAACTTATATTTAGAAAATTTCTCTGAAAGAAAGCATAATTTGATGTTCGGATTCTTACAAACTCCTGCATTAAAAAATCAGGCAAATGAAAACAACATGAAGAACCTAAAAATTCTGGAATGATGAATGTACAGTGATACATAAATACTTGCATATTAGGCTAAATCAACCCGATTGTTATGTTATTCTCATTTTTGTGATAAATACGAGATAGGGTTTGAAAATGTATATGTCTTATGCACAAGATTCCACTGCGTAAACAGTATCGTAGCAACCTATTTTACAATGAAATATTTAATTCAATATTTAGTATTTTTTAAACATCGCGAATGTGCAATTGGAGCCACTTAAATTAAGCGCCTACTCAATGAAATATACATCACAAGTTAAAACACAGACTGAAACGTGGCAGTACTACAGTATAATTATTTTTTTTATCGAAATCAACACTGATTTCAGCGATGGAGTTTGAGTCAACTAAGGCTTACAAGCTATTTACAATAAATCAAATGTCCGCCTGTACTTCGTGCTTAATAATTAATGAAGTGAAATATGAAAGTTGGGTATTCTTGGTGCAACAGTGGCAGACCTTCCAGATAAGTAAGTTTGAAAAAACTTAGGGTAAAAAAAGATGCACTTGTGTTAGTTTCTTTCTTATCAAGTTCGTGTCACTTGTTGTGAAGATTGTTTTACGTAGATTATTTATGCTGGTTTACATCAGACATTATGTCGGTGTTGACAGTAATTTAACAATGACAACTTTTTTATCTAGAAAAACTTTAGCTAAATGTGTATTTTTCTCATTCTTTAAATATCTTACCTGACCACTTCATTTTCCTAAATACTAGTATTATGGCCTTACCATAAAAACAAATCTCATTATACCAGTTTAAAAAAACAACCGTTGATATTAACGTTTTATGAAATTGTATGTTACGTGAAAATCATAGGGTATGGTATCTGTTCTTAAAATCTGGCAAAGATAGAAGCGTATTCAAGTGAACTTAATACATTGTTAGTAGCAAGTTAGTATTTTTACAAGGTAGTTTGACAGCCATATTTGGAAATAAGCCAAATGCATAGAACGACTCCTTGCTCATATCAAATACAAATATAGCTTATGACCGGTAACCTTTAGAAAATTAAAACGTTCGTTTATACAAAAAATAATGAACTGGACAAAAAGTTACAAATAGAACAGTTGACTTAACTGCATTAATTTATAAATATATTTAATTTATTACAGTCAGTGTTATATTTAGACTAGGTTGTTCTTCGATAGTAACTACAGCTTTAGAACACAAATAATTCCCCCCTTTAATTTATGAATTTTGTGAAACAGCTGTTGCATCATGATGTTAAAACAAAAATATGTTATTCACAATAAAAAGGCACGAAAAGATAAATATTATGTGATTATTGTATGTATAGCAGGATTCTAGTTGTGAAACTTGATCTTTTTAACCCGTATTTTCAGGTCAGACAATGCGTGAAATCTTTATGTTAAGAGAAGGATTGTTCAGCAGAACTCCAGATCTTGTTATGTGGCCGAGTGAGTTTAGTAAACTAGTTATTTTTTCTAGTTAGAGATAATTGTCTGTTTATTGCAGAAAAGGAATGTGTTGTAACGTTTAAACAGATAACATTGAGGAAAAGATGTATTTAGCAGATAACTTAAGTATTCCAGTTGTGTAACAGACTGAGATAGTTGCTTCAACAGATAGTGGCACTACAATTTTTTCATGAAAATGATACGTTACCTTCATAACATTTTTATCTTTAGTATTTCTTGTGATCTTTTACATGTGTAAGAAGTTGTATCACCGGAACTTCCTTCTCCCCATTGATTTTATGAGTATACCACACTTAAATGTGTCCCAAGATATTCAATAAATTGTTAAAATTGAAATCGAATTTTTGCTAATCACTTTTTGGCGTATTTTTATTTAAAGATATTTTAAATTGTTCAGTGTATTGTTAGTAAAGCTACTGCGAGATTTTTTTAGATTATTCTTTAAATATTAGAATGCAAAGTTCAGTCCGTTTATTGCTAACTGAATCGTATGAGTATACCACCCTTAAATGTGTCCCAAGATATTCAATAAATTGTTAAAATTGAAATCGAATTTTTGCTAATCACTTTTTGGCGTATTTTTATTTAAAGATATTTGAAATTGTTCAGTGTATTGTTAGTAAAGCTACTGCAAGATTTTTTTAGATTATTCTTTAAATATTAGAATGCAAAGTTCAGTCCGTTTATTGCTAACTGAATCGTTTTATTTCTTCGACTAAAAGTTCTACAAGTTACCTTAACCAATGTTCTCTGATAGGCCTAACACACTAAACACTACTACAACAATTTCATTCAGTTACTAATTCTGGTGTCCCATCAAATGCTGTATCTACATTTTATCATACTGTTCATAAACTGTATTTATATGACGTTTCTCGCAGCAAAACCCTAAACTTTTGACAATGAATATCCTTGCCTTTCACAACTGCATTGATTATATGCTCATACTAACTTGTTTACCAGCTCACCTAATTTTTGGTACAAAAAATATGTTACTCATTTGTGATATTTGGTGGCTGCTACGTTCAGTTAATTTTCGGTTATTTAAAATTGTTAACTTAAGTGTTTCCAATCTGAGAAGAAGTCGCAGAAGTTCTACGAATTAAATTGAAATACACAATTCTGGTTTCAGCATCTATACGATTCTACTAAGTATGAAGGCATAATTGTTAATAAATCTTGAAACATGCTCTTTAAATTATTTTATTTGTAAAAACCCATATTGTAAAATTAAAACTTCAAATAAACGATATAATAGCACATTTCTTTCACTTAAGTTATAGTTTACTTTCATTTGTTATAAATAATTCAAGATATAAAAAGAATATTCTACAACTCGTATGAAGTGACATGAAACTAGTTGCATGACATTTTCTCATCCTCAGGTATTAGGTGTATGTGTACATATTCACGACAATAACTAACGTTAGAGGAAAATCGTAGGTTCTAGCTGTTTTCCTACCTGTTTTATGTTTTTTTTTTCTCCAAGACATTTTTCATTTATGCACTAGTTTATATGCAATTAAAATTTTAGCTTCTCGTATTATACTTGATATAGTGTAATTGGTAGCAAAGGACAGATTATCCTGTTTTCCTGTGGTTAAAATATAACAAGTGAAAACGGTTCATACATACAAAACAAGTAATCTTTTGCATTTAAAATCCTGGTTACCTATTGGATATGTTCCATCGATATAAATGACTGTTATTTGTAAAACAGGTGTACACTGTTTAATGTCACTTTAATTTTTAGCAAACATACAAAAAGTTATTTTATTTTCAGAGTCTTTTTCACTTAGTATACATATTACGTGAACAAGAATTATACGAATTACAAATAATAATATTTGATATTTTATTACACGAAAAAATAGCGAAAATACATAAGACCGTGAGGAAATGTTTTCCTTTCATTGTTGTATAATATTGTAATTTCAATGGATCTTTTGTTGAAAGTAACATAAGAGATATATATGTTTATAACTCACATTCATTGATGATGTCACTTAAGGTATTAATATTTTCATCAACAGTTTCACATGATGACGTAGTTCAAGTTGTTAAGATGGCAAATAAATATAATGTTGTTGTTATTCCATTTGGAGGTGAGTGAAAATATTTTGTTTGATTTGTTATTTAATACAATCTTGCTTGGGTTTTATTAATATAAATTTTTATTTTCATACAACTGTTTGTTTTAATTTAAAAATACTTCTGGTTTCATACTTTTATCTAAGCTTTAAGAATGTGCTGTTCAGTGTAATATGTTATGAGATTAAACTTCCAGAACGATATATGGCGGACAGCTGTTTGTGTAAGTAATACGAAATGTTTTCATTAGGTGGCACTAGTGTTTTAGGAGCTTTGGAGTGCCCTGAAGAAGAAAGGAGAATGATTGTTTCCTTGGATACCACTCAAATGGTAAAAATAAAACCAGTCTTTTTTTTTTTCATGTTGGAAAAAACGTTTCTTTTCTTTTATATTTGGTGTTAAATGTTACTTAGAAAAAAACACTATATCAACAGAGAAGCTATTGTAATACCAAACAAATTGTGAACAAGTGGGCAAAAACCATCATAAATTACCTGTAATATCACCCTGCCTTATCGTTGTGACAGACGTTAAGTCAAATTGTTTGTTTTTGTACTTATGAAAAAATCAAAGTTGTTAACTAAAACCATAATGTATAAACAATTAGTTAATACAAGTGAAACACGTATACACACAGGTTTTTAAGATGTATAACATCAACTGTTTCTTTATCGATAATCCAATCAGTCTAGAACTAAAATAACAACAACAGACATTTAGCAGAAAGTCTGTTAACTGTTTAAAAGCTTTTATTATGCAGATCAGATTAGACAGAATTCTTTTCCCCGAAAAATAATAATGAGTGATGAATCTGAGTATTATTATGATGAGTTCGGGAAGTAATATGAACATTAAGAGTTCTCATTAAACGCCACGGTGTTATATCACATAGATATACAGAGGCACAAGCTGTCTGCTTCACTATAAATAATGTCTGTCTCACCTTTCGAATATATTATATATATGATCACTTACAAGTTATTAGACTGTCAAATTGTGTACTATAATCAATTTACTTAAACTTCTTGAAGCTACGCAGTTCATTTGATGCTATTACAAGTAATACTACTCACGGAAAGTCAGTGGTTTTATAACGTTAAAAATCAGGTCTTGATTCATGGTGAGGACGGAACACAAGTGGTTCATTATGTAGCTTTGAGCTATACAACAAACAAATAATAAATGACTAACAAATTAAAGTACAAATAACGCATAAGTAGAGGTACTTTCTGATCTAAAACCGCTTAATACAGTTCTGGATGTAAGGTTCATAATGTTTTGAAAGCGTATTATTCAAGAGTTCAGAAAACATTTACGTGAAAAGAACTTTGGTTTTACTGCCGAGTTTACCAAGCAATGAAGCAACTACCCACTGACACATTGTACAGAACATTATATCTGATGGTGAGATTCAATTAGCGTAACTACAGCGAATAAATGGTTTGTCTCATTCTGTCGTATATATAGCTTTGAAGATTTCTGGAAAATCTATGACATGACATTATCAGTCTTCAACTCAGTAACTTCCATCTTTATTTTCTTATTTTATGATTCAAAATAAGATTTTATGGGTAGATAAGAAGAACCACACAGCCCACATTGAAGCTGGAATCTTGGGTAAAGACTTAGAAAGTAAGGTAAATAATGTGGAATTATAATTTATATGATTGTTTTTCTGAAACAGAACCAAATCAAAACACGTTATTGACTATCCTACTGGCCGGTACCGTATTTTTAAATATTATGTGTTCTTTGTGCAAATAAAGTGTATACATAAAGCCCTTACAAATTCTGTACGACTTACTCAGATTGAACATATATAGAATTAAGTTGAACTACCTTTCTCAGACTCGATAATTACTAATTTATTTTTAATTATTTAATAGATATCCTCGAACCATCTTATGGATTTATCTCATACATTAAACACTAGTATCAAAATATGGTTATTTATCTCTTTTTCTTCAAAGTTGTTTAATGTACAGGTTTTATATATTTGACTATATAAAAATGGGCTAAGTGCTGATGCCCATGTAAATTGAAATACAATCCATTAGTTATTCATTCAACACGTAATAAAGTCGTTAACTAAGAAATAATTCAAAAATGATACATCGACCCATTAATCACGTTAGAATACAGTAAGCATACAAGTGGGTCCGAACACAATTTATTACTAGTTTTTATACCTGTAACAGTTTTCCAAAGCGTAACAAATACTGATTCTCATAGTTTACTCGTTACTAAAGTACGATCTACTTTTAATAACATACAAACCTCCTAACAACTAAATTATAAGTTTACAAACTTATAACTCAACTGTTTGTTAATTATAGTTACAATTATCTCGTGCAACTTGTAATTCATGATACACTTGTAATATATTCTATAGTGTTTTTTCTTCTTCTGTTTACTGAATATCTAGGTAAATTAGTAATTATTGATACTATTGATAGACCTGTAATTAAAAGTGATCAGTGGTGATAAGTAACAAAACTTGAATGGTCTTTATTACTTTGGTAATATGTATGTATTTGTTAAGTGAATGCGATAAAAACTTGTAAAAGTGTCACAACCATGTCGTATTGAGTTTTCTTTTCAGCTTGCTGAATATGGATTCTGTACGGGTCATGAACCAGATTCGTCAGAATTCAGTACTCTGGGAGGTTGTGTAGCCACCAGAGCATCTGAAATGAAGAAGAATATCTATGGAAATATAGAAGACATGTTGGTCCATGTGCGGATGGTAACATCTCAGGGTGTCGTTGAGAAAAACTGTAAGGTAGGCTTCCTTTAACGCGATGGTGTACTGTTTGAAAGTAGTATCTATACCAAAAAACAAGGTTTTTTCCGTTTTTGCAGTAACGGAAAAAAACTGTGGGACTGGCTTATTATGATTGTGTAGCGTCTTAAAGTAAGAGATGGAAATTCTTTCTACAGTAGTGATAAAATTCTTTTTTTACAACGTAACAAACTTGTAAAACACCTTGAAACCATTTCGATGCAGTTTTGACAAATGAATGAATACCACATATAATATATATATATATATAAATAAATATATTATATATAATATATATATATATAAATAAATATATTATATATAATATATATATAAATGTATAAATTTAGACGAAATACTACTTCACACTTTTGTTATGACTATAAAATGTATCAAGTTATAAACAGAATAGAAATTGAAGTAGGTTGAATGTGAAAATAGAAAACAAAATGGAAAACAAACCATTAATAAAATCACTTTCACTGAAGTAATTGTATAACCTCTGTAAAGTGTTATAAATACAGTTGCTCTGTGGTTAGTCTGTAGACTTGTCACCCTAAGATCTGGGTCAAAGTTTTTGTGGAGTGCATTGTATTAATTGCCCACTGCTTAACATTTGAGTTTAAAAATACTTTCAAGTGTGAAAGATTTTTATTATAGCAAAAAATATTTTATATTACTGTATATAATTATGAAGATACTTTTAAATACTAATATTTTATCAAACTTTCCTGTGAATCATTATTAAAATATTCAAATGAGATTAACAAATAAATATTGACTATTTGAATGCTTTTTTATGGAACCGTCAAGAATTAATGCTTTGTAGCCATAAAAGTTACTGATGTTTTAATTGAATAATCATAATTTTGATAAAGATAATCCTGTTACTGAAAAACTCATCATGAGTATTTGTTCATAAAAAACATTATTTTTAATTCGGATCAAAATTCGGTGTAACTCAGCTGCAGAAACACAGTTCACAATTCTCTGAAGTTATATCGCCATAAATAAAACAAACAATACATCCACATCTCAAGACAAACATATATAAATATTTATAATATGTTTGTTCGAGTTCACTCAGCTCAAAAACATTTCCTAGTTGATATTTTAAAACCACGTTTCTATTTCAATTTTCAGGTCAAGCCTTAAAACCTGAAGCTGAATCTCTTAACTCCTTTTGTCGACGTCATGAAAAAGTTTTACGTCACTCGAATGAAAGGATTTGATGTCACACGGATGTGTGTTGTGACGTTGCTTCTGGAAGGAAAGAAAGTTTGTCTCTTTAAAATGGTTAATGACGATTTTCATTTTGTTTCGTTGTTGTTGTACCTAGTAATTAATTATGAGATATGTGGAGCGTTATTACACTTGTTATATGCTATTTGAGGTAACTTCATGTCAGTGCGAAAATCTGGACGAAAAGAAATAAATGATAACAAACAAATTGAGTCAATAATCATTAAGTCACAAACCCATGGTAAGAATGTGTATATATATATAGAGAGAGAGAGAGTGAGGAAGAAGATTCTGTTGAACTAATACACTATTTAAACATGGCTTATGGCTATGTCCACAAATATTGTATTTTTTCCTGAAAGTAGCCATTTTGTTTTACGTTCTTATGTCTTCGGAAAGTCACTGTGCACTTATATATTTATTAACATACATGTTTTAATATAGAATACTGTAGGCAAATATGAATGACAATTATAAACAATGTTGAAAGTGACCACCGTTGGCAGCAATACAGGCCTGGATCCTTCTTATTTTGTTTGTAAACACCGCTATCAGTTGCTGGCTTGAAATAGACTGAATAAAATATGATTACAAAACTGCACAGTGACTTTCCGAACACCCTGTATAATAGAAATGCATTATCGTGCCATAAGATATTTTAAGAGTTTTAATGCTTACAGAATCCGTATGTTTTTCAAAAAGCGTTTCTTTTTTGGTAAGGAAAGCTAAAGCAATTATTTCTCTTTAGTTATTTGAAAAATTATGTTATAGATTAGTAAAAAGTTATTTGTAAATGATCTAGTGAAGAGCTTTTTAAAATAAAATTGTAGTGATATTCCGAAATTATTTTTAGGTAATTTTTAAATACATAATTGGGTTTCATAGTTAAGGTTTTTATAGCTGTGCGGCCATGTACGTTTTTGTTGTTTCATTGCTTTTCATTTTCATTTTATTCCTTAAATAGAGTTTTCTTATAAAGCAGTTTTCAAACACTTATATTTAAAAAGTATTAATAACTTATATACAATATTTTGCTAATTTATATGAAATTAAAATTGCTCGTTTACTTTAATGATTAATATTTTTGTCGTTAGTATGTAGTTTTATTAGTCTCATCTTCTTATATTCGTTGTTTAACTTTATCTGTACAGGATTGAAATATAACATTTGAAAGTCTACAAAACCAAGTGAAATGAAACAAAATGCTTCACTGGACTGTTGAATTTTTCATATGTTTTTATTGTATTATATATATTAATGAAATTAAATAAATACATGTAAATGAGGTTAAATAAGCAAACAAAATCATGAGGACGGACTGAGTTAGAAACAATCCCAACCTCTGATTATTAATATTATAACCATAGTTTTTAAAGCCATAACAAAACAATTAAATTAAATAAAATACGTTACATTTTTAAAAAAGATCCTAGGGTACAAGTTACAACATGGGATTATAAAATGTATCCTAGGTTTTGGAGGTGACTGTAAAATAGAACCCAAATTGCAGTGGAGTTCCACCGTCTATCAGTCTTAACCTCGAATTCGCTAGTCTCACATAAGAAATAAACACAATTAGATTAGTAATTATGAGAGAGAGATGTGGGTGCTTAAGTCCACAACGTCTCACATCTACATCTCCCTTCACTGCCTGCAGACAGTTGTGGGATGTGACTGCTCTCCCAAGATTTATGCAATTTTGGAATAGCATAAAGAAACGGCAAATCTACAAAAGAATTACGTTTAGAAGAAAGGTTATGATAAGGTTTAACGAAATTATTAATTACTGTATCTTTGGATTGGTTAATAAGTTTAAATGTTTGTGTATAATTAAATTTTTATCATAATTAATGCACAGAATTTTTTGCAAGTTACGCCGACGTTACAGTCAACTTTTTCAATAGGAACTATAACATTTTTCTTGCAGTTCTTGATATTATAAGAGACAAAATATTATGTGACATAATAAAAAAGAAGCTAAATACAGAATAGCAACAAAATGTAATAAAAATAATATTCTAAAATATCTTGAAAAAATATTAATGAATATATATTAAAACCTAATTATATTACAGTTTATTTACCTTGATGGTTTCTATAAAGAAAATTTTATACACTTAAGGAAATAAAAATAAAATTGTCACACATAAATTTTTAAAAATACTATACAGATTTACCATTTCATCAGCTAAAAAATAACGTTCAAAGTTAAATCTCTGAAGCTGAACGATTTTTAATGTTCGAAATCTATAAACGTTTCTTGTCAAGCATCTGTAAACCAACAACATTCTCTTGGCGCGACGATTTATAAACTTTACGCGAGTTTCTCGAAGATAATATTCGAATATTATCAATATTCGAAGATACGCTAGTGCTTTTGTACAACATATATTGTTGGTTCTTACACTAAAGAATCTTCTAAAAATTTATAGAATATGCGTAACTTTCCCAATACACATTTAACAATATAAGTTATGTGTATTTCTAAATATATCTTAAGCAGTATTATAAATATTAAACTAAATATATAACAATAAACCCATTACAATATGATGAAAACAAAATATTAAATGTATTCTTTATTCAAGTAATCTTTTCGGTCACCAGATGCCCCCCATAGACATAGCGGTATGTCTGCGGATATATAACGCTAGAAATGTGGTTTATATATCCGTGGTGGGTAGAGCACAGGTAGCTCATTGTGTATCTTTGTGCTTAACTTCAAACAAGCAAATGTAACCAGATTTTAGACCTAGGTTTTTGTGTTTCGTTTTACTACAATGAGATTATGATCGTTTTATATACACCTTGTTAACGTCACGATAATCGTCTACTAAACATTAAAATGTTGTGATTTTCTTTGTTTGTAGTAAAGCTGAATACTACAGAATGGCATATCTGTACTGTCCCCATCTCGGATATCAAAACCTGGTTTATAGCGTTCTAAGCCTTTACACTTACCGCTGTGACTCCGGTTGCCTTTTTAATTTGTTTATTTGGTGTTAAGAACAAAGTAACACGATTGGCTATCTATGATCTGCCTACCACTGGTATCAAAGTTAGGATTTCAGCATTGTATGCATATAAAGAGTTACTGTTATGCCACTGGGAGGTAAATGTTATTATAATATTTTAAAGCCAACGTGTTATATATGGATGAAATTGTTTTATAATCACCATCACAGCGATTCTAGTTTTTCACACTTTTTCAAATTACTTTTTATATTCTTGCTTTTCCCTTGTTTTCAAGGACGTCGAAAGACTGGAGAAAAAACTTCTGCTGTTAGGGAACAAATTTGGGTGAGTGAACTTGAATTTCACATTTACGAATGTTTATGTTTATTTATAGTTAAGCACAAAGCTATACAATGGGCTATCCGTGCTCTGCCCACCACGAGTATTGAAAGCCGGTTTCTAGCGTTGTAACCCCGCAGATATAACGCTGTGACACGAGGAGGGAGTTTCTTGAACGCTAATAAAATAACTTAATCTTCCTGTCTATAAAGCATAGACGAGGGTTCAATTCCGGTTTTTTAAAACTTTCAAGATTTAAACGTACATTTAGTTATAACACATAAAGCATGAATATTTGTAGAGATTAAACAATTGTTATCTTGGCTACGAAAAACAAATAACTCGTAAAAATAGTGTGAATAGAAAATATGTTTATGGTTTGATGAATTTGTGTTTTTGTTTTGTTTTTGAATATCGCGCAAAGCTACATGAGAGCTATTTATACTATTAGCAATCCCTAATTTAGCAGTGTAGAGCTAGAGGGAAGACAGCTAATCATTACCATACAACGCCAACACTGACAACTCTTTCACCAACGAATCGTAGATTGACTGTATCATTATAATGCCCCAGGGATGAAAGGGTGAGCTTTACTGGTGTGATGGGGATTTAAACCCGCGAACCACAGATTGCGAGTTGAGCTCCTTAACCAGCTGGCCATGCCGAGTTACGTGTGATGAAGAAAACGTTTATTTGCTATCATGGTGTGTTGGGCGACTGGTGAGAAACTCTACGGTTGGACCGTAGTCGTCCCCAGTTTTGAACGGAGGACCGGAGAAAGCCTAAATCAACTATTCTTGTCTGAACATCAGAATAGACCGCAAGTGTATAACCTACTCATAACCGAAAATACGACGCGTTTTTGGCAACATTGCGTCTGGAACCCGCGTCAATTAACCTTGAGAAAATTAGTATCGACTTGTTTTAGATAACGTTAGCGTCAACTTAATATAACTAGCACATAACTCCTGTACCTCGTTAGTACATACGTAAGATAATGTTTACAAGAATGACAATTTGAAAGAAATATAATAAATAGCTTATTTTAAGAAACAAGTAGATTGCATTTTGTTTAATCAATAAGTGTCTTTTAGCGTTCGTTAGAATAGGTTGATACATTTAGAATAGACTGATGCATAAATACAAGTGTACAGAATGAACGCTGTTAGAAGTGCATTTAATATACTGCACTATTTCTTTCTACTTTTCTTGGTCGTATTTTAAATCAACATTGTCCTCATCTGAAAGTAATATTGACGATCTTCGGAAAGTTTATAGGAGTGCCACTGTTAAATACCATCTCACCAGTTCACCAGTTTGTCTATTGTTTGTTTTTTGTTGTTGTTTTCACAAGAAATATTACCACGAACGCAACTGTGTTTTGGTTTGGGACACTCGCGCAAAGCTGTACAAAGGATATCTGTGCTAGCCGTCCCTAACTTCGACAAGAGGGAATGCAGCTAGTCGATAGCCTCCACTGCAAACTCTTCGATTACGACTACTCTAATCGAAAATTATTATTTCATCTTAAAACGCAACTACTTCCCCACAGAGTGGAGCGCAATGATTTTTTTTACAACGGAACACGAACCGTGAACCCTCGGGATTCCCCTCCTGCACAATAACCACTTTGTCTCAATCGGACTTCTCTCATCGTTTTTTTTTTTTGTAAAACATTTTTAATAGGCTCCAAAAGTTCAAACTTTAGGATTAGACTAAAGTTACGAACACTCAGTTGTCTTGTGTTAACAAGGCGTTAACTGATTTGGTATCAACTATAGTACAATAAGATTAATAAAAGCCTCCTAGTATCATGTGAAATCTTTGCCGTCCTATTTATAAGCTCTTGTAATTGACGAAGTTTTTTTTCTTAAAGGTCGATGTATGCTTTAAATTTTTGTTTGAAAGATGTCCCATAGTAGCTTGACTAAATTCAGATACAGTGATTGTAATACAGGCCAGGAAGGATTACTAAATCCTGTGTTATGGTATGCAAACAACTCTCGAAACATGGGACGTCGCCATTTTGGAAACACCGTTTGCATTTGGGTGACAATTAAAAAATGTATTGTGTGCGACACTTGGTCATCTATGATACTTAAATATTCATTTGCGGTCAGTTCTTCCTCAAATGTTTTAAAGAATCAAAGTCCTAACTAAAGGAGAGTATTTTAGTTCTTATGGAGTCATCTCCTCCTTTGACTACACTTCGGTTTCATTCTATAATGAACTGTAAATTTAATAATTTTACGATTTTACAGTAAGCGTTGTAAGCACTCTACAGTCGCCTTCACTTAGGATAATTGGTCTTAATTAATAATCTAACCAATAAGTTACACTCGGACCACTCTACCAGTTTCTTTGATCATGTCTACTTCAAAGTTTGAGAGATTTGACAGATTTCCTTAATTTCCCCCAGTGGCACAGCGCTATGTCTGCTGACTCACACCGCTAGAACAAAGTTTCGATACCCGTGGTGGGCACAGAACAGATAGCCCATTGTATAGCTTTGTGCTTTATTCCAAATAATCAACCAACCAAACTTGCTTAACTTTTACAGTATTTACTCGGTTGAATTAACCTGATGTTCTCGAGTTTTTCGTCTGACCCCTCTTATTCTTATATTATAACAGTGAAGATATCCCTATTCGATCCTTTTCCTTTACCGGATATATTTCACTTTATAAACAAATAGTATCTCCTCAATATACATCAAATTTCACTAATCAGTATCTATTCTAGCTTGACATACTATTACACTAAATGTGTTTTTATAAGTTGAGTTCCTTCGATTTTTGTACGATGTAAAAAGCTCATTTGATCGAATTTGTATAGTCTCGACTGAACTAACGAGACATTTAAGTGGAAACTGTTTCTTTAAAATGTAGAGAAACAAACAAAAGCGATATAAATATATTAACAGGTTTAACCAAGAGACATGACTGATGTTATGAGTAATTTCTGATGAAACTTTTCCACTTGCTTAATATATTTGTATACAGTACACGTAATTTGATAAATATCAAAATCTTATCTACACTGAACTACATTTGTCTGTAAAATAAAATATTGGAAAGTTTCCTGAGAAGTTTTCTTAACATTTAACTCTATCAATACAACATTTGTAGTTAAACAACTTACACGCAATAAAATCTATATGCTTCTATATTTAATTACACATCTGAAACTATTAATCTCTTGGATATATTAATGAAAATACGATCCTTTCACTGTCTCCCAGTGACACAACTGTATGTATCTGGACTTACACCGCAAAAAACTGGATTTCAATGCCTGTGTAGCTTTTTGCTTAATTCCGCATATATATACATAAAGATCCTTTCTTGATGGCGTTGTGAAAATCCAAACAAACCTAAAGGAGCTTTAGATGAATGTATATAAATATTTACCCACAGCACTAAAATATTTCATTTATTAAATTTACATGGCATCATTTTCTCCATATAGACACTTTTTGTGCTCAGAAATTGAATAAACTGCAGCAATTAATATGATTATTTCAAACCAAGCAATCTGTATGTTAGTGAGTTCTTTCTTCTTGACTCAATCTAAATTTTTTTATGTTGTATTGCGCCGTAGTAATTTGTATTTATATATTTCAGAGGTCTATCTGCAGGGGAAGAGAACGGCAAACGAGGTTATCTATTAACTTACGTGATTGCATACATACGGGTAAGTTATGGAACAATAATATAATTATTCCAGACCATGTTAGCAGACGTGTAAACGGTAAGTGGTTACACTCTCGGCATTTGTAGCTGATGAAATAACAGACGATAAAAACAAAGTATTGATGAATATTGTAAAGTTTTACATTTATTTATTTAACGTAACACATTTTGGCCTTATGAGAAGACTCAAGGAAAGTGGTGATACAAACCCTACTCCTAACAATTCTCCAGTAGTGTATTCTCCAACATTGTGATTTTCCCAGAAGACTCGGGTAAAATTATAATAAGGCCTCTGTTTCTAATAATTTTCTAGCATTATATGTAACATTTTAGCTTTACAATAAAGCTCGATACAACCCCGACTCCTAACAATTCTCTAGCAGAGAAAAGCCACTGATGATAAATGCTTTGAAACTAATGCAATTAACTGTTTTGCTGCCTGTGTTTAGTAAACTTGTCAAGTGCCAGAGAATTTACTCTTCCTATGTAAAGTAAGAATTTAAAATAAGGAAGAATATTGAATTACTATAAATATATTTAAACAATACCTTATATTGGCTTAAATATACATTTCTTTTATATTTAAGATACTGTTACAAGTTTTTATTTACTGTATTTTTGTCTCCATAATTATTCGAAACGAAGATAGCCGAAATGACATAAAGAAATCGCAATAATGAATCGCTTGGTGTGTTAGTTTCAAGCAATCGTGACGAAGCTACACTAGAGATACCTGCACTCGCTGTTACTAACATTACATTGACAAACTAGATGGAAATCAGCTATTCAAGAAAACTCGCTACCCCAAAACTACTATTAAAGAATAATGTGATTTGATCGTTTCTCTTATGACGCAACCTTGTGTACTTTAACATAATATATTAAAGATTAGGATTACGAGAACCTGTATGATAAAAATAATAAATTATTATCACTAGTTACTTTAAGGTTTACTTTGTTTAAAAATTGGTCTAAAAAATATGGCCTCATCAACTCAGACTGTTATTATCTGAACACCAGTCCAAAAGAATGGTTTCTGTTTTATATTTAGTTTTATAGGTTTTTATTTTAAATTGCTACTTTCCTACTGTTTAGAAGGTTCGTGTTTTAATTAATTGTTTAAAATTATTGATTTAGTTTTCGCATGTTTTCCCACAAGGTATACTATTTTCTTCCTCTTTCTGTATTTAATGTGGTTAGGCTTATAACGAACTCATTGTCATAGAATATTGCTTCGTTTTTTCATTTCTAAAAAACTATCAACTTTATTTAAGTATTTTAGTATAGTATAATGTGCTATAATGAATAGTTATTATTCCACATTAAAACAGTTTTTATTTTCGTAGGATCTAGCATTTGACTATGGCGTATTTGCAGATTCGTTTTAAACCTCCGTACCATTGGATAGGTATGTTTAGTGAGCCTAGTGACAATGATATTGTGAAATTATATATGTCAATCAGAACACGAAAAAGTTAAAAATGTGTTTAAATTGCACTTAGTACACCACAGTATATAGATTGTTTTGTTAAGCACAAAGATGCAAAATAGGCTATTTGTGGATGTAACTCCACATTTTATGTATTATAAACTTTCAAACTAAGCTGTCCCATAGGAGAGGGGCACACTAAAATCTGATTTTGATACTCGAGTTGGGCACAGCACAGATATCCCATTGTGTGGATTTGTGCACGATAACCAACAAACAGCTTTTACGTAAATAGTAGTAGGGTATAAACTGGAGGTCCTTACAGTTTGTATTTATAGGCACAAACCTACACTAATTTCCCAGTACTGTTTATTGTGTTAACATTGTATTATTTATAGGAATTATTAAAATGTCCATTCGCCTGTTACTGCACCATTGTTGATGATGCATCAATAACAGCAAGCGAAAATAACTCTTAAACATGACGTGAGTGCAGAGAATACTTAATTTTATTTTGACATTTTATTTTTATTTGCAGAATTGTGGATCTGTGTAGAAATGTGAAAAGCAAAATTCTTAGAGAAGCGGAGGCATATGGATTACATCAACCATTTATTTCCTATCGAGTAACCCAGACTTACGATGTAGGAGTTTGTATTTACTTCTACACGGGTATTAGCATCCGATTCATGTCTTTGAGGAACTCATGGTATCTCTTAATTTTATTATTCTGTTTGCAAATAAGGTAGATAAAGTTGAAATGCTTGACACAATTTCGTAATTTGATGTTACTGATTTCAAACATGTAGTCAAAATTTGTCCGTCACCTCTAGATTTTGAATTATTGTAATATCGCCATACTTTATCAGCACTGTATGAAATACCATGCAGTCGACTCAGAACAATTGATTTATATTGTGAAATTAAGTTTACTTGAACGGATTAATGCGAAAAAGGCATACATTTGTGATAACTTCAAACACTGACTGTATTATATTGGTGTAAATTTTAAATATATTGTTCATATATACTAATTATTCTCGATATAATTTTAGTGATTTACACCACTTTTACTTCATCCCACGCTTACCTTCTCCGCCCGTGAATCACGCGCCCAGTCTGCTAGAACATCCAAGAAGTTCCTCGGCTAAGCATAAAAAGGGCGGAGTCAAACGCCTTTCTCTCTCACTTAGAAAAAACCAAGAAAAATCCAAAAGAATTCTGGAAAAAATTCAAGAGTATTGCGTCAGACAAAAACACAAATCACATGTTACAACACATCACACACAACAATAAAATCGCAAGGACGGACGAAGAGAAAGCTGACTTATTAGCTGACTATTACAAATCCGCTTTTAGCGATTTAAACTCAGTAGATTTCGACACACAACACCAACACCATGTCAACAACTACATAAATGCAAACCAAGCTTCATTCTCACCAGGATTTCCCGGAGAGACACTAGAAGCATACTCAAATTCAATCAATAGAAAAATAACCATAACCGAACTAAAGATTAATATCAAAAACTTGAAGAACACTTCCCCCGGACATGACCAAATACCAAATATTATTCTCAAAAAAAGTTCCACTCTCCTACTACAACACCTCACAAACATCATGAACATTTCATTAGCGACAGGGTATTACCCTGACACATGGAAAAAGCCATCATAACAACGATCCCCAAGAAACAAACTAACAGAACAAATCCAGATAATTTCCGCCCCATCAGTCTGTTAAGCTGCCTTGGCAAACTGATGGAGAGAATTATCTCCAACCGTCTCCTCCATTTTTGCGAATCAAACAACATCCTTCCAGAATCTCAAAATGCCTCCAGAAAAAATAGACAAACAACAGATCACCTCACACGACTCACCGAATCAATATACAAAGCTTACAACAACAATCAAGTAACCATCGGGGTATTCCTAGATGTCAAAAAGCATTCGACAGCGTTTGGCACAATGCCATCATATACAAACTAAACCACCTACAAATAAATCCTACGATAGTCAAATGGATTTCAAATTTTTAACCAATAGAACAGCACAAGTAAAAGTCAATAAAACCATATCCAAATTATTTAATATAACGGCAGGAGTGCCCCAAGGATCAGTCCTCTCTCCACTTCTTTACATAATTTTCGTCAGTGACATACCTTTTCAAATCTAACATACACACACAATTCACAATACGCAGATGACATCGCAATCTGGAGCACCTCCAGAAACCCAGTAATGGCCATGTCTCGCGTACAAGAATCACTAAACAACGTCTCAACATGGAGCAACAAGTGGAGGGTCGTGTTAAATCCGACAAAACACAAGCAATCACCTTCTATAGAAAACTAAAGAAGCAAAGAAAAAATCTAGAAAAAATAAATCTATCACTTGGAAACACAACCATCAACATGAGCAAAAACATCACATTCCTTGGCGTCACTTTCGACACAAAACTAACATGGAAAAACACATAAACAATATACACTCATCAATAAGAAAAAGGATTTCATATCTAAAGACTATAACTGGTAAACAATCAAAATGCGCACCGAACACCATTATACAAATATACAAGGCTTACATCCGTCCACTAATAGAGTACGGATGTCAAGTAACATACAACATGTCAAACAACACACTCCAAAAAATCCAAGTGCAACAAAACAAAATATTAAAATCCGCATTCAGTTTACCATCTTTTACACCAACAAATTATCTACACCAAATTAGTAATTTACCAACTATAAGAGATAGAATAACAGAACTTTCTCTGAAATATTATCGAAAAGCAGAAAACAGAAACAAACTAACGGCATCACTACACAAATTATCAAGTGCACCAACAAAATACATATCACCATACAACATATTTCAAGAATCACAATCCACTCAACAAAGAGTTTAAATACATAAAAACTATGTTATTAACATGAATTCCTTTTTTTCAGGTACAGGGCACACGACAGGCAAAACTTTCGGCGCCTGTCGTGTGAAAGTGGGTTTTCTCGGGGTACTCCCGTTTCCCCCCACATCAAAATCTTCAGGCATTGGATTTCTAGATCCCAGCCCAGGCAACCTTTTTGCCAGACCCAGAATCGGGCCGTTTGATTTGATCTGAACTTGAATGAATTACATTCATGTTCACATCTACCCAACTTTTTCTTTTCGAGACAGGTCCCGACCTTTCCTTCTTTCCACTGCTACCTTTGCCTCCACCCAAAAGACCATTTAGTGAGACATTCCCACCCAAAAGTCAAGAATAATAACGATAATTAATTTATTAAAATAATAATAAAAAAACCACCACTTAATCCTAATAACAATCCACGAAAGGGGACGAAGAGGAACTACAAAGTTCCTGAACACCCCAGTTGGAGAGAGAACTCTTCGGATTTCTCTCTCTCTAAACTGAACCCCTGCCACGTTAGTTTAGTTTAGTTTAGCCTTTCTCTCATTTCCCCCTCACTTACTCAGTTGGTGACTTCGCCTCACTTCGTGTACAGTTGAAAAAAGTCCAGTCTTCGTCCTCATATCATACCCATGGTATAATCGAGTTCTTCAAAATTTTGTTGTGCTTAGATAGTTTTTGTTGTTTTTATATCTGTCTTGATACGGTGACTGAATATGAAGAGAGCAGTTACGCCATTTGCAGTTCCTATGATATGACGTCCGTTCAGATATCATTTAACTGACTGTTATTTTTGCATGAATAATGTTTCTGGATATCCAGGCAAAACTAAAAACATTGATTAAATATACATATATCACATCTGCAACGTGATATATGCTGATGTGGATGGTTCTCCAGTGCCACATTCAACAGTGGATTATGAAACAAAAAGAGTTATCATACAAAGAAGACAATGAATACTCATATTCCAATCATTTTATTCCTGTTGCACCTCAAGAAAAGCTGCCTCATCTGATCATAAAAGGAAAACTAAATGATCTGATTCATGACTTGTCTCTATCAAAGCAGCGTTTAGAACTTCATGATTCTCATTTACAGCAATAAGAGTTTTTATCTCCAGGAAATATATTTTTAATTTACCGAAGTCATTATCAAAGTTTTACTTCTCACCATAGCATGAAAGATATTTTGTGTTTCTTTGAAAATGCTGACGCACTAACAGAAGAACTAGGTACTATACATCATCCTTAAGAATGGAGACTTTATCGACTCATCTAAAGATAGCCTAAAAGCTGTACGTTTGCACAATGATAACACTAAACCATCGATTCCCGTTGCTCAGGTTGCGAACACGAAAGAGACTTATCAAAGGATGTTACTTATACATTCTTAAATGAAATTTTCATTGAATAAAGTTATTAATAAAATAAGTTGTTTTCACGATGAATAAAAATATTTTAAATAAATCTACAATAACTTGAAAAGTAAAGATGATTGGGTATTTTTAATATGTATTTCAACGTTTTTATTTTCGCGATGTATAATAATATTTTGAAGAAATTTACCATAACTTAAAAACTAGATATGATTAGTTATATTGAACATGATTCTTAAAATCTGTACAGCTACATTACTTAGAAACAGTTGCATTTTTTAGCGGAGAATTATTAATTTTGTTGCCCAGTGTTATCAATGAAAAATTGGAGCACATTGTTTTTTTAAATCTAAAGTAAAGAATGTAGTTAAATGTTAAAAGCACTTCTATCTGAATGTTATAAAAGCGGTAATCCAATAAAAAGCACTGGCATTCATTTATCAAACTATTAGGTGCATATCATTAATAAAAGCGCAGTAACATAATTTTGTAATATGTTTAAAATAATATTGAACACAGATTTTTATCTTAAATGCAATATATTTTATTGAATATTCAGAGGGATTTTTTAAAATGAAAGTTGCATTATTATCCAGGCATTAACTGGAGACGAGATACTTGCTTGTGGAGGAAGTGTTTCCCATCACCACGGAAGTAAGTACAGAAGTGTTCTACAATTTTGCTTTTTCTCTAATTGCAATGGGTTATAAGAGAAAATGGAAATTTATCAGATATTTTATTCGACTTAAGAAAACAACAAACAAAAACAGTCTACATCTACCAAAGGGTAAACTATTTCCGAATGAAAACACATAAACAGATGTACTAAACTTTATTAGTGGAGAAATGATTACAGTTTTCGTGTAGTATAATTGTCAATATTCAACTATTATTGATCGATTAAAAAATCTAATTAGGGTGAAATGCTAATTCTGAAAAAGACATTATATTGTATATAATTTTCATTAGGTGCTTTAATTTTCACCAATTAAGTGGCTCCGAGTTAAGTAAAGTAAAACAAGTTTAACTAGAATCGAAATGTTTGAAATATGTCCATGTTATATGATAGAGTTATTATTCAGAAATATATATGGAATACAAAGTTAATAGCTTAACGTAATCATGAAAGTTTTGTTCTCCTTTTTAACAATAAGTATTGGTTTGAAAAGCTTGTTACAAGTAAACAATACGAATAAATTAATATCACTCTTAAAATATACTATTTACAGTTGGTAAGATCCGGAAACGTTGGTTGAAACAGTCTGTGTCAAGTGTTGGTCTTGGAATGATGAGAGCGATTAAAGAATACATAGATCCAAACAATGTGTTTGCCAACGGAAACTTGATGATTTGATCCTTGAACATTTTGAAAACAGCAAGAAGTACTGCATTCTATCTTTATATCAACTTTATGGGTTATACATACAAAACATATACTAATCCAGGAAATTCTGAAAATAGGAGATTCTCATCGACCTTGATATTTGTAAATAATTGGATTGAATTTAGAGAAAAACAAACGTGGAATATTAAGACTAGAAATCAGAAATATTTTGTTTTTGCTAGGGAGATTTATTTCTCTAAATTGTAAGAAAATACGTAGAAAAAAAAAAGAAAATTTAACTTCATTAAGATAATTACTTTTTTAAATAGAAAGATACATGTACATTTGCAATATTTCAATTTTATAAAATACACTTGGAATATTTTAATCGATATTTTGCAAGCAACTCTTCAAGTTCCCTGTAATAATGTTTTACAACTTCAATATGAGATGCGGTGTCAAAATGAGCTCCACTATAGCCAATCCATCTTAAATGAAGTTCAGATCCATTTGACTAAACAAGAAGAACTTGTTTTTATGGAAACTTGTTCTTTCGTATTAGTTTTTCTTAACATTATTTTTATCATCGTATTTACCTACTGTTACCATTCAATGTCATAGCGATATGTCCCCACAATTACAATTCTAGAATCTGGGTTTTGATATCTTGGGTGGGCATAACACTGATACCCCTTTGTGTAACTTTGTGCTTAATAACAAAGAGCGATAAAAGTGTTGTAAATACCTAAAAATATTTAACTTTATTTGGTTGGTTACTTTGAATACAGGTTCAAATTATTACTGTTCTGTTCACTATCTGTATACATATATATTTGGTTCCTTAACGTTTCAGAATCAGTTTTTATTCCTATATAAGTTCGTTTCAGTCAAGCTTTTCTTAACATAAATCATTCAGATTCTTCTTACCAATTTTTGTAGCTGCGATTACAATAGCGATATACTTTCGTCGCCTAATACGTAGATAAAAGTGAAAGCAGTGATGTCCAGATCAGCGATCAAAGTTATTGTTCAAGCAGTGTCTTATTGAAATATACAGAAAAATGATGAATTTTTAACATCAACTGAACATTAGTGGTGTAAATAAAAACAATAAGGTGCTGTTGTGTGTAAAAACGATTATTGTAGACGCGAAGCAGATTATAAGGTGTCATTTTAGCATTTTTGACCACTCTATGAACCATCCATAGAAATCACTATGATGTTTGAGGAATTTGATTTTTCACAAAACTAATTTAAAAAAAAATATATTTGAAAAAACACCATTATTTTCTCATCATAACACAAATCTACATCATTGCATTAAGAACGAAATCTTCATAAAGTACTTCATGACTATCGAAATATCTAAGCAATACAAGTTGAGGAGAAGTCTAAATACGAAAGTTAAAAAGTTATGTTTTGTTTGTTTGTTTTTGAATTTCGCACAAAGCTACTCGAGGGCTATCTGAGCTAGCAGTCCCTAATTTAGAAGTGTAAGACTAGAGGGAAGGCAGCTAGTCATCACCACCCACCGCCAACTCTTGGGCTACTCTTTTACCAACAAATAGTGGGATTGACCGTCACATTATAACGCCCCCACGGCTGAAAGGGCGAGCATGTTTGGTGAGAACGGGATGCGAACCCGCGTTCCTCAGATTACGAGTCGCACGCCTTAACACGCTTGGTCATGCCGGGACTAGAAGTTATGTGAACACAATGAAACTAAAAATGATATAATAATGTGACTATAAAAGATGAATTGTGACTAATTAAGTTTGTTTTTTTCAAATGTGTCTTTGTTTTATTGTTATTAGATGTTTTCTGTTTATGGACAAAGCCAATCACAATAACAATGGTAAGAAAATACATTTTATACATTATGGAACGAATATAACAAGCCAGGTATAAGAAAACACTCCTTAATATGCCCGTGTTATGAATTCTCGTCCCACTGCCACAGAAACACACTTCACATTTTGAGGCCATTCTTTTTGCAAACTGACCTAAAAAAGTGATATAATTTTGAAACATGAATGGTTATACTAGGAACTTAAAATCATAATTTTCTAACAGAAGGCGAGGTTCCGCTATAAGATGAAATAAGTAAATATCAAAGTGGTGGAATGTTGGTGACTAGCTGGCTGCTTTCTTTCTAGCTTTCCGGTTCGAGATCAGCTGTAAACGAAGTTAAAAACAACAACGAAAACCAAAACCACAATATTTTATTTTGTAAAGTGACTTAAGAAAGTGATATAATTTTAGAACATCAGTAGTTATACTATCAACCTAAAATCATAATTTTCTAGTGGTTAACCAAAACTGAAATTTCTCCAATACTTAATTAGTCATACAACAAAGTATTCCGACAAATGAGAAACTACATAAATGCCAAACCTTAGCCATCATTTCACTTAACCTTTCCAAATCATGCAAACAATATCCTGTAAAAAAATAACAATATGGTTGATTTGTTTTAGAGCAAGTCTACATTTGGCTATGGGATTTTAGTTTTGTAAGTTCACAGACGTACCAGTGTCACACTTGGGTGTAAAAATGGTAAACTGTGTATTATAGTTTGCTCACACTTTACAGTGTTGACGTTAATTTTTTTTTACTCTTTAACTGAAATCTACTTCGGAAAAGAATTAAACAAAGCCTAGAATGAAGAAGAAAGTTCCGGAAAATAAACTGGTATATGTTAACATAGAAGAAGGAAAAGGGAGGAAACAATGTTATACCACACGAGTTAAAATTATTAAAATGTATTAGCTCCAAACTAACACATTTCGGTAACTTTGGTTTACTATCATTAGAGTTAGTAAAATATGTTGGTTTTGGATTAATTAATTTATAGATTTTAATTCATGCAATGAAATGTTGTTCTCTCTTCATTTTTTTCATAATATTTTGAGCATCAGTAGAGTTTACAAGAGTTTTTTTTTCACTATTGTTAACCCATTCTTGCTGTTAAATGTATTTGACGATTGGAAAAGTCATAAGAAATGGCTTGTGTAAGAGGTTTGGCTCAGTACTGCGAACTGTAAAGCAAGGACTGAGCTCTGAAAGCAGTTTTGCTGTTGGAAACTTGATGGTTCAGTGGTTAACATGTACCTTTATTTCCTTGGCTTTCTCAGCTGTAAATCGACATCTATAGATACGAAATATGTTCAATATAGAATATTTTGTCATTCATGACGTTTCTTATTGTAGGCCAAGTAAGCGCTTTGTTACTGGAAATCATGATAATATTTTTGTTTTGAATATACATATTTTTGTCAACACTTCAGGATTGATAGTAACATTTCGCAATTTTGTTTGTATGTGTTTTATCCGAGATAGAAATGTTTTCGTATTGTGTTTCAACTGACGTATTTGTTTAATAGCATAAGATTAACTGGAACTCTGTTTTATTACTAAGGAAATAACGAACAGAAATTAATCAGTATAGATGAAAAAATGATTTATATATATATTATTTCCAAGAATCAACTCTTTGACTTTTCTAAAGTAAGAACACCATAATATGTGGCCTAGATTTGGAATTTGCACTGTTCAAAGGGACAAGTATAATGAATTTCATATGCATCCGGAGATTCATTTAAGTGTTTAGGATTCCTTCTCTAAGGTTTTTTTCATAAAGTTTTGTTGCTTGTTTGTTGTTGTTTTTCTTAGGTGGGGGAATGAAGAATGAGAAAAAGTGGGTGTGAACAAAAATTACGATATGGGTTGAAATTAATATGAGATGTTATAATTATGTGAAAATAATAGCATAATAATAAAATTCATTATTAAGAACCAGAATAACTTACTTTGTGTAAGGAATGAAAAACTGAATAAAGTTTCAATAGTTTGTTAGTTTATTTTGTCTCCAATATTACTTGTGTACATCTATATTATGCATAAGCGATCATAAGTAGCAACTTGCTATTCATCAAAGAATTAAGAATATTCTAAAAATCATAAGAAAGTAGGAGCCGAACAAGTATTATCACTCAAAATTTTGCCAAATATAATATTTTAATAAAGTCGATTTTATTTTAACACATGATGTTAAAATTTCCCAGATTGGGAAAAGAGCAGACTTTGAACGAGACTTATGGTCAGCAAGATGTTATGATGTCTTATGCTTTCCCCAGGAATTAATTTCGTGATGTTTTTAACTACAATTGAAAATATAATAGAAGTAACTTCCTACAGTTGTTATTTTTGCAATCAAATCAATTTTTCACTTTATTCAATAATACTGGAACAAAACTCGTTGTATATAAAGCAATTCGTTATATTACAAAGATGCGAACAAATTTCATTTTTATCTCTATTATATTAAATTGTTTGTTGATATTTTTCGGTTTCCTTTCAACAGAAACCTAAATTAACTTGATTAGTCAAGAAACAAAACTAAGCTTACAAGAAGCATCCACGCGATTATTTACAAAAACAAATATTAGAATCAGTTATGAAAAAGTATCTTGCTGAAAATGATAAAAAATAGGATTTTCTGACACAAGTTTTAGGCCAATGGGTTCAACTGAAATGGAATTTTGTTTGTTTTGGAATTTCGCACAAAGCTACTCGAGGGCTATCTGTGCTAGCCGTCCCTAATTTAGCAGTGTAAGACTAGAGGGAAGGCAGCTAGTCATCACCACCCACCGCCAACTCTTGGGCTACTCTTTTACCAACGAATAGTGGGATTGACCGTCACATTATAACGCCCCCACTGCTAAAAGGGCGAGCATATTTGGCGCAATGGGGATGCGAACCCGCGACCCTCAGATTACGAGTCGCATGCCTTAACACGCTTGGCCATGCCGGGCCCACAAGTTACAGACTAGAGGGAAAGCAGCTAGTTAAACCACCCACCTCAACTCTTTCGCTACGATTTACCAATGGAAAGTGGAATTGACAGCTACATCGTAAAGCTCCACGGCTGAAAGATCAAGCATTTTCGATGGTAAAATCAGAAGTTGTGACCTACACATTAGAAGTCGAGCGTCCTAACTACCAGGTTATGTCATTTTCGTGTATTGATATTTTCATTATGTTTTTCTCTGTTTTGCTTTCAGTTATTTGTAGTTCTTTTACTATATTTTGGTCTTCAGTTCTGACTATTTTTCTCTGTTTTAAGTTCTGCCTTTCTCTATTGTCTCTTGTTTCATTTCTGTTTTGATCTCCATATGAATCAGAGACATGGGTTATAATTTTGGAGCTAATTGGACGTTAGATATATACATGCATCTTACTTTAATTTGACTAATACAAAGATTTATAAAAATCGGACTTCAAATTCTGCTGCCAGGAAATAATTTCGAACAAAATATCTAAATTAATAGTTTAATTAGTATTAACACCTGTTTTTCTGTAACATACGGGTTTACTATGCACTTCTATGCACCTTTTATTAAATTAATCAATATTATGAAATAACGTAATAAATATACATTAAAGGTTCTAAAAGACAAAACACAGTTCAGTGTATCGATAACATAAAATCTTGTGTGACCTTTTCTTTTTTTGGAGAGGGTAACCGAGGTAGAACAGCTATCATTTTTCATGTTGTGCCACGAGTTTAAAGCTTCAGGGTGTGGCGTTCGAGTTTTAATGGTAAGTGTTTTATAATACTTCACTAGAGACGGGGACGTGTACTTGATCAACATGTGTAAACGCAACCTTCAACAAAGAGATAAGGATCTACTTAACCTTAAGGAACCACATAAAAGTGTTGTATAGGGAGGAGCGACGCCTTAAACTATATCGCATGGTTCTTATTCGTGTCTCGATAGTTAAGTTTTTCGTGTAGTGCATGTTTTTGTTGTTAGATTTTAAAATCAAGATAAGAAAATGTTTTCAAACGCATATTTATAAGGTGAATGTGGTCTTGAACATGGGAAATGTTATATACGGAATAAGAAAGAGCTTTCTGGCAAAATAATTTTGTTAGTATTAAAATATTTTAATTAGTAATAAAAATTAACTGTTTTTCGCACAGTTTTGATTGCACTGTTCTTTTATGTTTGCAACTTCAAGGACAATCAACTCTTAAAAACATTAAACTCTTGAAATTCACATTAATGAATGCTATGAAAACAATTTGGTCAAGGCTACTTGTTGTAAGAATACTTTATAAAAGTTCAATAGAGTTTTTTTTTTCAACACATAATACAAATACTTCAAATCAAATTTACTAGAAACATTGTGATTCACAATTACACTTAGCATCAGTTATAATGAACGGTTTACTTTATCGTAGTTTGTATAATTATAGAATAAAAGATATAAGGGTGATTTGTAAACAATTAACACTTCATTAAAGTAGGTTATTTCAAAATATAAAATATTAAATTAAGAGCTATCATTTTTAACAGGTTTAATTACAATTTTATTTTTTATGAAAAACTACTAGGCTACACATGCTATAATATAGTTTACAATATCGTTGAAATGAGAAACACACCGACATACTACTGTGAAAGAAACACAATCTCGAGTAAAGTAAATCACTTCTTTTTTCATAGTTGTTATTTGTTATAAAGCACAAAACGACGCAAAGGGCTATCTGTGTTCGGCCCATCAAAGATATGGAAACCCGGTTTCTAGCAGTAAAAGTCCTGGCACATATCTCTGTGTCACTGAGGACTTTCTTATAGCTTTTACATTCGAACGATCTTCATTTTACTGCAAAACATTTAGTTCCCATAATACTTCCTTTGCCCAATCCAGCATTCCACAAGTTTTTGATCCGCCATTGTGGAATGTGATGAAACTGGTATCTGAAAGAAGTCATCTTGAGTCACTAACAACAGTTACTAAAACTTAAATTTGAAACATATAACTTCAGAGCTAAGGCTACACAATCTGATATGCAAGAAATCAACAAAGTATGCTGGAGGCGTGCGCTCTGTTAAATACTAAAACCTCTGATGGATAGCATTATATACAGGCTGCATAAGATATCGAGAAAGAGTATTGTGATCTTTCATAATTTGTTTTGAATATTCACATAATGACAAGCACTTTCGATTGATAGCCGTTATTAATTTTGAACTGATAGGGTAGCCTTGATGAAGTCACAATAGCAAAAGATTGCCTGAAATAAACTTTATTGTTATTATTATCCGCAGATTAAAGGACATTTTGTCTAATTGTTGACAACTTAGAGAGAAGGTAGCCAACGGGCAGACCATCATTA
The DNA here is from genome assembly GCF_004210375.1 of Tachypleus tridentatus. Classification (NCBI taxonomy): domain Eukaryota; kingdom Metazoa; phylum Arthropoda; class Merostomata; order Xiphosura; family Limulidae; genus Tachypleus; species Tachypleus tridentatus. The sequence goes on along the minus strand of NC_134832.1, from coordinate 75,565,765 downwards.
ACTTGTGAGCTACTGTAATCGAATAGTGAGACTGAACCACCACTCTCATCATGTGCCCCCAAAAGTGTTTTTTGCCCTAAACGAAAACGAACCATGAATCGTTGGGTCAAAAGTCCTGCACTTGTTAAAAAGCTCATGTAACCGAACGTTTATCAGTACCTTCACTCAGTATGGGGTTTGAACCATCTTTTGTTGTGATAATAGTTTATTCAACATTATCACTCCAATTCCAACAGTATGAACAGCCACAAAAGTACAAAAATCAAGTTCTTACATTATTTTACTCTACTGTCACTATAAAAAAGGAAACGTAACTCACATCAATTACTTCTCCTAGTTTCATCTTCAACACCACTCACTTCTAGTTTCATCTTCAACATCAACTACTTTTTCTAGTTTCATCTTCAACAATTTCTGGTTGTATCTTCATTTAAGCTGTGAGTTATTGTGTTTTATAACGTACTATACAAGTAGAATTAGTGATAAAAGAATTCTGTCACAAGTGATGAATCACTTAGATCACAGTCACCTTTGGTCAATCACCAGCGTTTAACGGACATAGTTTTTTACAAAGACAAAAAGGACCCCTAATAGTAAAGCGATAAGTCTGCGGACTTATAATGCTCAAAACCATGTTTTTGAACCCCTGATGTGCACTATTGTGTAGTTACGTCCTTAACTACAAATGAACCACTGATGATCCGTATGGATTGATATCAAAAGAGGATTGGTAAATTATGCTTTCGCTGAAGATTGCCATTAATATATTCCTTTGAAATTTGGGACGATCCTTGCTCTAATACAGTGTTTTTTAAACCAGTAATTGTACTCTGCTTTTATAGTGTTCACACAATAGCCTGACACTTCATTTGAACGATCTCTTTCACATATTCAAATAGATGTAGAGACTTAAAGTTAAAATTACAACATTTCGTTTGGTGCTGTAATCAATGTGATAATTGTTCATGGAGGATTTTCCAAAGTGATATTTTTTTTCTAAACAATTAATATTTTCTATGTTTTCAGCCATATTTATGGGAATAATAAGAAATATATATGTCCACGAAAATAAATGGACACTAATTCATTTAGTACAAAACAAGATTTGAGCCAGTAAAAGTAACAAGTGATATTTCAATTTTTTATAACCTAAACGGTTACTGAAAAATGTGGTCCTAAGGTTTAAAATTCATAAATGATATGCATAGTTGTCAATTGTTAAAAAGGATATTTTCTAGTTGATTAAAATACCTTTTAATACAGTTAACTGTGTGTTTTTCTATTGCAAAGCCACTCAGGACTATCTGTTCAGCCTACCAACTGGAATTAAACCCCCGATTCTAGCGTTATAAATCCGGATACATACCGCTGTACTAGCGGGAATGGAGGTGAAATATTGTTAAAATGTAAAAATTATACGAAAACGATTTAGAAATCTAACACGTAAAATAAAATTTTTAAATAATAAATATACATTCGTGAAGAACAGTTTAATAGAAATCTTCAACAGTTTCACATAAATTACCTTTCTTTTCCTTCAAGTAGTTCTTTTTTAGGGCCATTGATTTTGGTTACGTATAGATCACAGAATCTACCTTACCTTGCAGGCAACGTTTTGTTTATTTCTTTTTTACTTGGCTTTCTTCTTTATTATTTTAGTAGATTATAAACTATGTTGTTTAAGTACCTGTGTGTTTATTTTTACAGAGGTATGTATGCAGGGGAGGATTCGGCCAACGCGGGTTTATTTTAACTTATGTAATTGCATACATTCGGGTAAGTTTACAGATATAACTTTTGATTACAACTATCTGTCGATAAAGGAGTAAGATCTGACAGCTTAAAGATCATTATCGTTATTAGGTTGTAATTACTAGTCATTTTACCTATATGTATGCATTTCGTACACAGAAATATATCAAATGCAAAATTCGGTAATATTAGATATAAGGCGTTCTTATTTGTAAATTAAACGAAATGTGTATATTAAAATATAACTTATCAAAGCTATAGTCTTGAACCTTAAAAGAAATATAAGTCCTGATAAGACTTCAAACCATTATTAACCTATATATCCTTCTTAGGCTTTAAACTCTCACAAACCTAGGTATCTTTATTGAATTTTAAGCCATCACAAACATAAATATTCTGATTAGGTTTTAAAAAAACCTCACAAATATAGAAGTCGTAACTAGGCTTCAACTCACAAGCGCCATATGTCTTCAAGTCGACATTTTGTTACTACTATTTCACAGCATGAGTTATTTCCGAATAATGTGATTGATGCAAAAACACCAGTATTAGAATTTTACGGTTTATCACAGTCAGAGAAACTAATTAATCAAAAAGTTTCCCGCTCTTACTTTCCCCTTCTTTTCTCTGTAATTCATGTTTTAATGACGGTCTTAAATCACATAATTATTGCCTTGACAGCTTACATTATCCATCTGTCTGTTTGTGTCTATATCAGTATTTAATGTAAGTGTGTTTAAGTACGCGTGTTCGTCTGATTTGTTTCAACGTCGAAGAAGACAAACGATATGTTGCAGGATTGGGTATTGTTATAGTTTCAAGATAGATTTGTTTTTAGCATCGGATATAGCACAGGCTCTCATTCTTCCAGTTTTAGAGTCCTGTCATAACATGTTTGTCATTGAGCATCAGATCAGTAGTGTGACAACATTTGTAATTTCGAGTCGTCGTGAGGCACTGATCAGCAGCGATTTGAAGCTGTTGTTTTTTATATATATTATTAAGTAACTTATTAATCTATCTATTTTCATTACTGTTATTATGTATTGTTTGTTAAAACAAGCTTGCAATGAGGTTGTCCTTTTAATATAAGTAGGTAGAGGTCAATGCTGCTCAAGGCTGTAGCAACAACCTGGTATACAGTAACATAGACTAAGAAAATTAATTGAAGTTAATTATTGTATTCTGAAAACAATCCAGAGTTGACTAGAATATTTAAAATGGATTAAGACAAATATTTTTAATTGCGGTCATTGAGAACAAAACCTATAAGAGGATGCTTGTATTTTTAATATAATATAGTGCAATTCAACACTTTTTTAGATAGTAAAGTTTTTGACGCAACTAAATGGGGTTTAACTCTGTTGTTCCATTTTGCTGTCTGCCCAGTTGATGGATATACCAACTAATTTATTATCTAACGTATCTGTATAAAGCACGCCTTCTATTTACTCTTTGTTCACAGTTGGTCTAAGTCGACTATTGTATTCTCAAAAGAACGCAAAATTGTTTAGAATGCTTGTAAAGAATTAAGAAAAATATTAATTAAGCAGCCTGAAAAAAATCCTAGAGCTTACCTTTAAATCATTTCTAATATTCAGCTCACATTTGTTTAATACTGCTTAACAGTAATAATAAAAGCGCTGTTTAATTAATCTAATATGCCTTAATTTCAAACAATTTAGTTTTAATAAACGTTCACTTATTTTCCTGAAGACACCGAAGTCGAGTATTTGCTTCATGACGAGTATATAAACTCTATATCTGTATATAGAGTAATAGTGGCAGCGTTGTTCATTTATGGCATCTTTCTACTCGTATATATCTTAGGTTTATTACCAACGCATATCGAACCTTAGTTTTTCATGTTAATATTACATTAAACCTACTATAATTGTGGATTATTCATTATCTTAAATTGACCATACCTTTGATTTTGATTTTTCAAATTTATTCTTTCACATGGCCAGGTGGTTAAAGCAGTCGACTCGTAATCTGAGGGTCGCGGGTTTAAATCCCCGTCTCACCAAACCTGCTTGCCCTTTCAACCGTGGAAGCATTATAATGTAACCGTGAATCCCAGTTGGTAAAAGAGTACCCCAAGAGATGGCGGTGGGTGATGATGACAAGCTTGATTTCCCTCTAATCTTACACTACTAAATTAGGGAGGGCTAGCGCAGATAGCTCTTGTGTAGCTTTGCGCGAAATTAAAAAAAACAAACAATTTCTTTTGCTATTGTGATGTTACGGAAGTTATTTTAATGAATTGTTTGCCGCTTTTAATAGTCTATAATTTTTGAAAATGTGTTTTACTCTAATATCTATTTTAAAGCTTGTGTGTTTACCTAATCTTTCGAAACGAAACATCAGTACCGTGTGATAGGCAAGTTTTGTGTTTAAATTTATTCTGTAATAGAGGGATAAGTACGAGTAGTTTAACAAATTCAGTACACACGTTAGAGCTGAAATACAGCTACAGCGGTAAGTCTACGGATTTACAACGCTCAAATCAGGGGGTTCGATTTCCCTCTGTGGACGATAGACCGATGTGGCTTTACTATAAGAAAACATGCACATGTAGTAACAGATGAATCGGTATAATAAAGTAACACTTAAATTAGTATTATGATTGTTTTCTTACAAGAACGGAGTTTCAGGGACTAATACGAAAAAGATAAGATTAAAGAATGGCATATTTTCTGTGATTCTTTTAACATTTTTTCAAGCTTATAAATAAACTTCAATAAATAAATAACCCAAACTATTTATTAACCATTTGAGAAGAGTCTAATTCCGTCTGAAACAAAATTATGAAGTAATTACAGACAAAAATAATACACATTGAACATTGTTCACATTAATTGTAATGTAGACTTCTATGAATGTTGTATACATTTCAAGGGTTAAAAAATAAATCGCAACTAATTAGCTGTGCATATTATAAATACGTATGTGAGCTTCCAACTATTTTTGTTTTATTACATCAAGTTTTATTTCATTAGAAGTCTCTTCCATGAGAAGTTTTATGTGTTAGTAACCAGAATAACTTAGGCTCTTGCTACGTTTATTGTAAAAGATGTAAAGCTACTGAAATGAGAAAAATATCATAAGTTGATTGTTTGTTTTTGGTTTTTGGAATTTCGCACAAAGCTACTCGAGGGCTATCTGTGCTAGCCGTCCCTAATTTAGCAGTGTAAGACTAGAGGGAAGGCAGCTAGTCATCATCAACCACCGCCAACTCTTGGGCTACTCTTTTACCAACGAATAGTGGGATTGACCGTCACATTATACGCCCCCACGGCTGGGAGGGTGAGCATGTTTAGCGCAACGCGGGTTCGAACTCGCGACCCTCGGATTACGAGTCGCACGCCTTACGCGCTTGGCCATGCCAGGCCCCATAAATTGTTAGCACAGAAGCTTCTTCTATCGCCTATGGAATATATTTCCTGGATGAATTCGAAACACAATTATGGAATAAAATTTAATCTCATCTTCAAACTATTCGATGTTTTATATATCCGAGTCTTTAGTAGAACGCTTAGCATTCATAAATATCCCCACAAACTATTATATAATTATTGCGGGTTTCCACAAAACAAGCCCTTTGGGTCTGCGGTTGCTGAAACTTGGGATAAAACTAATTAACTGTTAATATTTATTAATTAGAAAAATATAAGCAACTAATTAATAATTGGACATAGACGACCGTATAGGCTATGAATCATATTAATGTAAATTAAGAATATTTTTTAAAATGATAGTATTAGATTATACACTCACTAGCCGAATCTCCAAAACATATTTTCCAGAAACATTCCAAATAATAATCATTTTGTTCAGTTTCTTGCACTATTTGTCCTCACACTCGTTGCCACATTACGATTATTTGAGTGAGATACAAATTAGACGTAAACCAAATATGTGGAATTAGAAACAAACTGTGATGACTTTTTTGGGTTCTATTTTCTTCTGATGTTATTTATATTTAAAAGTTTTAGTGTAGTATTTCTGTTTTTGCAAATATATTTTTTCAGTTTATTTCAGTTTCTCTGAATATATATCGTTTGTACAAAAACAAACCACTTACAACTATTGAAACATTGAAAGCTATCGAGTTTGTGTTTATTTCTTCTATACTCTCTTTAGAAGTTCTGTTTGTAATAGAATATAACCATTCGGAAACGTTTAATAAATGCATGTTTTTATCATTTCGGCGGTTCTGTCTTTCGTTATTTAGTGTAGGAGTTTTCTATTACTTCGAAATAAGCAACGTGAAATTATAGTACAATACGCCAATAATTTAATAAGTAATGTGAACCGCAGAATAATAAATGTGAAACGACAGTACCATACGACGGTTACTTGCAAAATTATGTGAAACATGGAGTAATCAATGTGAGATTGCGGTACAGTACGATAATGGTTTATTAATTAACGTGACTTTCTATTCCGAGCACACAGCTCAACTTTCCTTCTGTTTTGTCAAGGTTTATTTTTCCGACAATTTACAACTCAAATATTCTTACTGGTTGTTGTTTAGTATATAAATAAGTATAACTTGCCGTTCTTCTGGGCTCGGCATGGCCAAGCGCGTTAAGCGTGTGACTCCTAATCCGAGGGTCGCGAGTTCACGCCCGCGTCGCGCCAAACATGCTCGCCCTCCCAGCCGTGGGGGCGTTATAATCCCACTATTCGTTGGTAAAAGAGTAGCCCCAGAGTTGGCGGTGGGTGGTGATGACTAGCTGCCTTCTCTCTAGTCTTACACTGCTAAACTGGGGACGGCTAGCACAGATGGCCCTCGAGTGGCTTTGTGCGAAATTCCATGACAAACAACCAAACCGTTCTTCTGTACGTGAACATTCATAAGGTTTAATAGCAAGTAATGGAAAATAAAAGTTGAAAAATGTTTTATTGTGTTATATGTTTCCCTGCATTAAGAATATTTGTTTTTCAAAATCTTAAGTACAATAGATGTTGCTGAATATTTAGAGTCACTCTTTATAAAAGTCGCATTATTTTCCAGGCATTAGTTAGAGACGAGAAACTTGCTTGTGGAAGAATTATTTCCCATCACCACGGACGTAAGTACAAAATCTTTAAATCCAACCGTTTAGACATTTAAAAACGTTAACACAAACTGTGTGAAAAATATATTTCAAGTCTTCATAATGTTATCGGTGTCATTAAATTTGTAGGTGAAAACAAATCGTTAAATGGCGATTATGACTGCATAAGGCAACTAGTAACAACGAATATTTTTCTTCTTGGCGTTTCAAATTATAACGTAGCACATCTCCAACAGTTTGATATAAAGAATCATTTTATTTTAATACATCAGGAGGAATAGACATCACTTGGTAAATTCATGAACAAACAACACTCAAATATACAATTTACTTACGAATTCTAATGATTTGTCGTCACTTATATTTACTGATTTTAACTATTTGTGTTAACTTTAAGTTTCATTTTCTTTCTTCTACAAGTATAATTTAGTTTACTGACATAACTTGCCAAAATCACTCAATTTTAAGATTTCTAATACCAAAATAATATGTAAAATAATAAACGAAATAGTTTATTTCGCAGCTTCCTATAAAATCTTACACATATACTTTTAAAAACTAAAGATAAACCATCAAATAGTTTCTGATTAAGTATATTTTATTACAATTTGTTTTTAGAACAGGTATCATGAATCTATCACTTATGTGATCATTCTCTCGTACATAAGTTTTAGTTATTATGAATGCTCTAAATTGTAATAAAATGAACCACCAAATGTTTAGTTTGAACTTCGCGAAAAGCTACACGAGGGCTATCTGCGTTAGCAGTACCTGATTTAACAGTGCATGATGGAAAGCTGCTGGTCAGCATCATCCATTGCCAACTCTTGGGCTCCTCTTTTACCAACAAATAATGGGATTGATCGTAACATTACAATGCTCCCACAGCGAGCATGTTTAGCATGACGGGGATTCGAACCTGCTACCCTTAGATCACGAGTCGCGAGCCCTAACCACCTGATAATGCCAGACCCATTCGAAAATATAACGCTGGCTTGTGTATTAGAAAACGGAAATAAAACCACGAATAAAATGTTCAAATGTAAACTATTTCATCAAATTCAACCATATATTAAAGTTAAGAAGTGCTTTAAAAAACTAACAAATATACGGACTACTATAACCTGGTAAAAGAGGGGCTGCAGCCCACAGCTCGAGAAGGAATATCCGTATTTTGTGAGAGATCTCTATGAGGGAAATTAGAAAAAAATATAATTAATTATATGTCTCGTTATTTTGTAAATGAATTACACTATTTTTCATCCATTGCCAAATTCAGTAAAACGTAAGAATTTATCGATAGAAAAAGTGTATACGTTTATTTTAACGAAGCGGCAAATACTTTGTTTCACTTCTTTTTTAGCGCTTTTTGTCTTTCTTCGTCTATTGTGTAATGTTAACTACCATCACATCTCATCCTTGTTACGCTAATGTTCGTCCATATCTACCATTTCTTTTATGATTGGTAAACACATATAATGTGATTTTTTTACGTAATCGTCAAAGGTAAATTTAAATCCACCTTTAGGAAGAATTGTTTTGTTTGTTTGTTTTTTGAATTTCGCGCAAAGCTACTCGAGGGCTATCTGCGATAGCAGTCCCTAATTTAGCAGTATGAGACTAGAGGGAAGGCAGCTAGTCATCATCACCCACAGCCGTCTCTTGGGCTACTCTTTTACCAACGAATAATGGAATTCACTCTAACATTATAACGCCCCCACGGCTGAAAGAGCGAGCATGTTTGGTGCGACCGGGATTCTAACCCGCGACCCTCGAATTACGAGTCGAACGCCTTAACACAATTGGTCATGCCGGGCCTCTTTAGGAAGAATATCATTCAACGTGTGCCATACACTGATAGTTAAAAGACCGGTCATGCGCACGTAAGAAGTAAACAGACACACAGTATATCATAAGTTAGCAAAAATAAGTAACTATTACCGCACATATCAATAACTTTTACTAGCTTCAGTTCGTAAGGATGGTTTCATCTTTTCTACACTTGTCTAAACATTTCGCACGTAAAGACCCCTTATAACTCTTTTTAGTGTTAAAAATTTCTGAAACCATGCCAGTGTGTTTTGAATCAAAGAACTCTTGCGATACAATAAATACCAACTTATTTTTTTTAATTTATTAAATACTTTTTTAGTATTGGACCCATGCATATGATATTTGGCAAATGTCATAAATCTAAACATCAGAGAAATAATGCTCACTTACACTCATATGTTTTATACGTTAACACCTTAACCCACCATGCAGTTTTAACGATATTAGTGCTAAATCCTGATAGAAATGAAATCAAACTTTACAATGTTTTCCTTCGACTAGTGAATACCTTATTGATAGGGAGACTATATAAGTGCCAAGAGAATATTGCTGAATATATAAGTTTTGATAATTCTGACAAGTTAATTCAGTCATAACCTAGCAGTGGCCATTTTGCTTTTCTGGGATTTGGTACTTCGTGAGTGATAAATAACGCTTTCTTGGCAGTGAACCTAATTCATTAACTAAGACATACAGATGCTCTATTTTTTTCTACCCCATGGTTGTTTAATATATAGACATTTTAAAATTTCTGTACACATCGTATACGTAGTCTTATGTAGAATTTCAGTTGAAAGAGACACTAAGCTCTTCTCGCTTACGTTGCCTACTGAACTGGGACATTCAACTAGGGTGTCACTTGCACTTTCTTGCAGATTAAACTGTACAAATTAGAGTACGTCATATCAATAAGGCAATTATTTTTTCAACTAGAAGGTCAAGCTTCCTTTGTTTAAATGGGTAGCTCTTGCACTGTGAGAAAATTGCATTGTTGTTTTAAATACATGGTATGATGTTTTCAAAGTTTAAAATATTATAGAGTTTGCCAAATAATTTTGATTGTAGATAGATTTGAGATACACTAGAAAGCTCACTAATCCAGATGCCTACTTTTTAACAATGATTTTTATTGGTTAAAATGAAGATTTTTTCATCTTCTCACTTGCGTCTAGTGTTTCTCTTTTCTTCAAACTCAGTTAAGGTTGGATACTGTAGACATTTCCTTTACAAAGCATTTTCTGATGTTGTACTATTTGTACAATAGAAATGATAAAAACTTTGAGTTTTAAACATTTTAGATGAAAATTTATTACAGTTTTTTCCATTGTAATTTATTATAAAAATCCTGTATTTAAAGGTAGAAGAAAAGTAAAATAATTTTGGTTCATTGTTAAGATTAAATGAAAATTTCTCAAATCTTCTCAAGTTTGTAATAAAGTAAAAACAAGAGAAAACTTCATGAATAAAAAGTAAAATAGTATTAAAACATTTTACAGAAAAAGGGTGATATATATAATATTGTTAAAATTATAACAAAAAACTAAACCGCTAAACAACACTATACCATTTGATTCAGAAGAGTCGTATCTATTATTAACATAGATTTTAAAGTCAATTTGCTTTATTTGTCTTATAAGATCATTCATATAGGTAATAAAAAGAAAAAGACTTATCATGTACCCTTGCTTTGTCCGTACTTGACATTTACAAAAAATGTATTAATCCTTTCAAAGTTCTTATATACAATTTCATTTTTATACGTACTCGAAAGCACTTCAAAAATGTTTCCTGTTATGCCATTTATAATACATTTATCCCACAATATTTAACGACAGACCTATAAATCTATAAAAGCACAATAAAATTTCATAAACCTATGAAAAGACCAAAATAAAAGACCATAAACCTATGGTTAATCCAATATAAAACAGACAATGAACAAAAAATCCACTCAGGTTGATGGAAATATGACTGCAAGTTGGTGAAATAGGATATCTATAGAGCACTACGATAGTTTAGAAGATTAAATAAATATATTTGTAAAGAAACAAAAGAAAATTTAAAATTATTTGTAGAAATAAAAACAACACTTACATCGAAATAAAGTGAGAGAACGAGTTATAATAATTTAGGTAATTTAACTTCTTTGATCTACAATAAAGAAACTTAGAAAAATTGTTCAATTGAGTGATTTAAATACCTTATTAATTTATTAAGATTTAACAACAATAGATGCATGAATGAGATATCTTGTATTAAAGAAAACAGCGAGGTAATTATAATAAACGGTACAAAAACTTCTTTTCAGATGAATAAAATCTTAAACAGTCCGGTAACTATAGCAGTTCAAAAAGCAATTGAAATTTTATAAAACAGATAAGGACCTGGTATTGATGGAATAACTAATAAAATGTTTAAATTAACTACTGAGAATGTAGAATTTATAATTTCTTTCTGAATAGGAGAAAGTTATCTATCTACTGTTGAAAACAAATGGGGTGTAATTGTTTAATGCGATGGAGAAAACAGTCATAAAATTTATAAATTTTAGATTAAACATTTGGACAGATATAAATGGGAAATTATATGAAAACAAGAATAATACATAAAAAAACATTCAACAATTTATCATAGTTTTATTCTATGTTGTTTTACTAAAGCAAAAGGAAATTTTATAGTGCTTTTATGGATTTAAATAAACCTTTTATACCGTCTGTCGTGAAATATTGTGGAATAAAAGTCAGCTCAAATACCCAAACGTTTGGGAACCCAGACCATAATTTAGAATTGCCTAAAGGAGCTTGAATATAAGCGACAATGGCTATAAAACCAAGATTGGCTTTGTTAATTGTGGTTGTTCGTCACATTTTCCATTAGGAAACAAATACATGATACCATATGACAAGTGTAAAATGTATCTCTACATAAATATACAACTCTTATGGCGTGACTACACGATATTTGTGTATATTTGTTATAAGCCATTTCATGTTCAATCAGTTTTTTTTTATTATTCAATATATCAAAGTTTTAAAAAGTTAGTTACAATAACCTCTGTTCTTACATCAGCAGATTATTGATAGTGTCCATATTGGTATGTTTTCGCCGTTGTATGAGACCGTTCAATAAAAAAAAGTAAAGTTATAAAATGTAATGAAAATTATTTACACATCTAAATAAGAAACATGTCACAGCTTGTTCCTGGATGATAAGACAGTGTATATTTAGAACAGTCCAATAACCATTACCACACTTGATGAGTTGCTTGCAAAAAATCGATTAGTATATTTCAAGTATACATTGTAAAACACATTGTACATATAACTTTCTATTTTAAGAAATACTTTTCTCAATATTACAAAGTACTCTTACTAAAAAAGTAGAATGAAGATCAATTTTGCTCTGTCTTTTTTTTTTTTCTAGGTATTTCCTTAAAACTTATAGAAACAAATGTCCCTATGAAAAACAAAATTTCCTAATTTTTAGTCTTAATGTTCTATCGTTGTTCTTAAACTTCAATCCAGTTATTTACAAATATCAAGGTCGACGATAATCTCCTATTTTCAGAATTTCCTGGATTAGTATATGTTTTGTATGTATAATCTGTAAAGTTGATATAAAGATAGAATGCAGTACTTCTTGCTGTTTTCAAAATGTTCAAGGATCAAATCATCAAGTTTCCGTTGGCAAACACATTGTTTGGATCTATGTATTCTTTAATCGCTCTCATCATTCCAAGACCAACACTTGACACAGACTGTTTCAACCAACGTTTCCGGATCTTACCAACTGTAAATAGTATATTTTAAGAGTGACATTAATTTATTCGTATTGTTTACTTGTAACAAGCTTTTCAAACCAATACTTTTTATTAAAAGGAGAAAAAACTTTCATGATTATTTTAAACTATTAACTTTGTATTCCATATATATTTCTGAATAATAACTCTATCATATAACATGGACATATTTCAAACAATTCGATTCTAGTTAAACCTGTTTTACTTTACTTAACTCGGAGCCACTTAATTGGTGAAAATTAAAGCACCTAATGAAAATTATATACAATATAATGTCTTTTTCAGAATTAGTATTTCACCCTCATTAGATTTTTTAATCGATCAATAATAGTTGAATATTCACAATTATACTATACGAAAACTGTAATCATTTCTCCACTAATTAAGTTTAGTACATCTGTTTATGTGTTTTCATTCGGAAATAGTTTACCCTTTGGTAGATGTAGACTGTTTTCTGTTTGTTGTTTTCTTAAGTCGAATAAAATATCGGATAAATTTCCATTTTCTCTTATAACCCATTGCAATTAGAGAAAAAGCAAAATTGTAGAACACTTCTGTACTTACTTCCGTGGTGATGGGAAACACTTCCTCCACAAGCAAGTATCTCGTCTCTAGCTGCTGCCTGGAAAATAATGTTACTTTTATTTAAAAAACAACAACAACAACCGAATATTCAATAAAATATATTGCATTTCATATAAAAATCCGTGTTCAATATTATTTTAGACATATTATAAAATTATGTTACTGCGTTTTATTAATGATATGCATCTAATAGTTAGGTAAATGAATACCAGTGCTTTTTATTGGATTACCGCTTTTATAACACTGAGCTAAAAGCGCTTTTAACATTTAACTACATTCAAGTAAAGATTTCATTCATAAGTGCTTGATAATGGTCAAAAGAAGTTTCATAACACAATATATCTGTAAAACATGGATTCATGCCTCTCACGCTAAGCTAGCGGACTGTAGATTTGAGGTTTACTTGTTCGTGTTCCCTTACGCTAAACCAAAAAAATCGCGTTTTCCCTTTATAACTCTGTGTTCTTCACTTCAGAGAAACGTCAGGCGATTTCCCTCCGTAAAATGTATATCCGGAGCCGTCTCCTGTTTTCGCACAGTACATCTACTAACTATAATCCTGTTGCCTTGCTTGTGAAGTAAATCAGCATTATATTGTTTTGTCTTTTGCTATTTTCAACACATTCTCATCCAGTCAATGACTGAGATATTGATGAACTTTTATATCCCAACTCCCAGTTATGTTACTATTATTCTTTATTGTAAAATAGAGTTGAAACGATTTTTTGTACAGATTTTGCGAATTGATGTTTTTTTCAGACAGACATTGAAAACAAAAGAAGTTTGAAGGTAATTTTATAGAAGTTTTAATGACTTTCTGGAGTATTGAAGACACGTCATCAAATTACAGGTTGCTACTTGTTACGTTTTCGATCGTGAAAAAGGGTGAGAAAATTTTTTCTGCGATTAAGCAAATATGAAATTATAAAGATTATTTATGAGATTATTTGTGATTTTTCTTACACGAATATTTTAATTTTCTGACGAAGAAAGACGATTATCATAATTTCTCGTTTTACGTCAAATGTTCATTCTGCAACAGTTTTAAAAGTGTGTGCTTGTAAAGACCCCGATCCAGTTGTTTTATTGAAATAAAACACTGTAGAAACTCATTAGATTTTATCCTACATAAAACGGGTACAATTTCATCCTGATAAAGGAAATCGAGCCTCAAGCTGTTCTTTAGTTAAAATTTTCTATCTTGTCCAGCCAGCTCTTGGGAGGGTCGTGTTCAGTGGAATGGTGTAATGGGCTCACGCCCAAAGACTTTGTTTTTGTTTTTTAAATTTCGCACAAAGCTACTCGAGGGCTATAAGTGGGATTGACCGTAACGTTATAACACCCCACGGCGAAAGGACAAGCATGTTTGGTGCGACGAGGATTCGATCCCGCAAACCTCGGATTATGAGTCAAGTGCTTTAACTGCCTGGCCATACTAGGCCATCTTCATTCTTAAAGATGATGTTCAGTACCTAATTCTCCTATTAGTGCGTCAGCATTTTCACAGAAACACAAGGTATCTTTCATTCTATAGTGAGAAGTAAGACTTTGACAGTGACTTCAGAAAATTAAAAACATTGTTCCTGGAGCTAATAAATCCCATTGCAATAAATGAGAGACAAGAAGTTTCATAAGCTGCTTTGATAGAGACAAGTAACAAATCAAATCCTTTAGTTCTTCCTATGTGATCAGATGAGGCAGCTTTTCTTGAGGTGCTACAGGAATAAAATTATTAGATGACAAGTATTCATTGTCTTCTTTGTAGGATAACTCTTAATTCACTGTTGCATGTGGCACTGGAGAATCATCCCCACGAGGTACTGGTTTACTGACAGATGTGATATATGGATATTTAATTAATTTTTTAGTGTTTTCTGATTATCCAGAAACATTATTCATGCAAAAATAACAGTCAGCTAGATGATCTTTGAACGGACGTCATATCGTAGGAATACAGCCACTGTATCAAGCCAGACGTACAAACTGTGTCACATACAGTACATGTGGAATCCAATGTTTCTCTTTGTTACAAATGTTACACAGAAATATGTAGCAAAGTATCTTTACTTTAGCCAGCATTTGAAATGAATAATGTGACTATAAGGACTATCCTTATTATATAAGGATGAAGATCGGATTTTGTTTTCAATGTACATTAAGTGAGGCGAAGTTATCAACTGAATGAGAGGGAAATGACAGATAAGTGTCTGACTCCGCCCCTTTTATGATCAGCCGAAGGACTTTGATGTTCTTGCAGACTGAGCACGTGAGCAGGTAAGCGTGGTGTGAAGTAAAAGTGATGCAAATCACTAAAATTGTATCAAGAACAATTAGTATATATGAACAATATATTTGAAATTTTACACCAATATAATACAGTCAGTGTTTGAAGTTATCACAAATGTATGTTTTTTTCGCATTAATCCGTTCAAGTAAACTGAATTTCACAGTATAAATCAATTGTTCTGAGTATTTCATATAGTGCTGTTAAAGTATGGAGATATTAAAATAACTCAAAACCTAGAGGCGATGGACAAAGTTTGATCACATATTTGAAATCAGCAACATCAAATTACCATGATTTACATGAGTTTACTCCAACAATAAATTTTTGTAGTTAGAGTAATCTAAAAATGTTACATAATCTTTCACGTGACCACTTTGTTATAATTTATTGTACCATATGTATTTTAAACATAGAAAAGAATCGTGTGAATTCATTTTGAAACAAGTTTATAACAGCCTTTTAAAAGAAGTGTTTTCCTTTGAAAACAAGTTTAACTTTTCTTTGTCCTTTTAACTTTCTACAAGGACCACTTGACCATCTTCTACCTCTCAAACTTAACCTTTAATTTAACTAATAATTATATTCTTCGTTACGAGAGTGACAGACAAATCCTACTATTATGTTCATAAGAATAACTGAAACGTAGGTGATGAATGGTGTTGACTAGCTGCTTTTTCTCTAATCTACCAGTTCAAAATTAGAGCAAATAGTCCTTGTCTAGTTTTGGGCGAAATTCAACGCGTAAACGAATCTTATTACCACAAGAAAGAATTATAGCCAAATCATTTGAACTGCTCGTGCCAACATCCAAGTTTTCCAAGAAGGAACAGTTGGGTATTTCGAAAACATGATGTTGCTTTACATCTAAAAAAATGACAAACCGTCTTTCGTGTAAGTGTTCACTCCATAAGGTTGCTCATTTTTTGGAAATATTCGTCTTCTGTAATTCGGTTGCACATCTCTTAACGAAATATTGACAAGCACTCCAACTGTAATTTTAGACGAACTAATAAAAATAAAAGAGATACCTCAAGTTCCTCGTAGACATGAACAGGATCTGGAAGGCCACGTGTGTTAATACCCATATAGAAGTAAATACAAGCTCCCACTTCATAAGTCTGGGTTACTCGGTAGGAAATAAATGGTTGATGTGCTAATCCATATGATTCCGACTCTTTTAGAATTCTGTCTCTCACATTTCTACATAGAACAACAACTCTGGAAGTTGAAATAAATTGTCAAAAATAAATTAAGTATTCCTTGCACTGATGTCATGTTTATGAGTTATCTTAGTTTTGTTATCGTTGGTGCAATATCAATAATGGTGCAGTAACAGATGAATGAACATTTTAATTGTTTTTTTTCTATAAATAATACAATGTAAAAACATTAAACAGTTTGTGCCTCTAAATACAAACTGCAAAGATATCCTACTACTGTTTACACAAAAACCTTTTTGGTTAACTTGCACAAAGCTACACAATAGGCTATCTGTACTGTGCACAACGCGGGTATCAAAATCAGATTTCAGTGTACCCCTGTCTCATGGTGCAGCTTAATTTAAAGGATTATAATACATAAAATTTGTAGTCACGTTCCTCTGGTGGGCTCGGTGCAAATAGCCCATTGTGCATCTTTGTGCTTAACAACAAAATATAACTATTTTGTGATTTTCCCCCTTTTCCATATATCATCTGCGATGAAAATTTATAATAATACATAAGGAAAAGTCACCTTTTTGTGCTTGTTACTTCATGCCGTTCACAAAGACGTCTATAAGACAGTTTATATTCTGTTGCATACTGAGTATAATTTAAACACATTTTAACTTTTTCGTGTTCTCTTTGGCATATATGTTTACTTTATCACTATCATGGCACTCAATAAACATACCTATCCCATGGTACGGAGGTTTCAAACGATTCTGCAAATACACCATAGTCAAATGCTAGATCCTACGAAAATAAAAACTGTTTTAATGTGGAATAATAACTATTCATTATAGCACATTATACTGTACTAAACTACTTAAATAAAGTTGATAGTTTTTCAAAAATGAAAAAACGAAGCAATAATCTATGACAATGAGTTCGTTATAAGCCTAACCACATTAAATACAGAAAGAGGAAGAAAATAGTATACCTTGTGGGAAAACATGGTAAAACTAAATCAATAATTTAAAACAATTAATTAAAACACGAACCTTCTAAACAGTAGGAAAGTAGCAATTTAAAATAAAACCTATAAAACTAAATATAAAACAGAAACCATTCTTTTGGACTGGTGTTCAGATAATAACAGTCTGAGTTGATGAGGCCATATTTTTTAGACCAATTTTTAAACAAAGTAAACCTTAAAGTAACTAGCGATAATAATTTATTATTTTTATCATACAGGTTCTCGTAATCCTAATCTTTAATATATTATGTTAAAGTACACAAGGTTGCGTCATAAGAGAAACGATCAAATCACATTATTCGTTTATAGTAATCTTGGGATAGCGAGTTTTCTTGAATAGCTGATTTCCATCTAGTTTGTCAATATAACATTAGTTACAGCGAGTGCAGGTATCTCTAGTGTAGCTTTGTCACGATTGCTTGAAACTAACACACCAAGCGATTCATTATTGCGATTTCTATATGTCATTTCGGCTATCTTCGTTTCGAATAATTATGGAGACAAAAATACAGTAAATAAAAACTTGTAACAGTACCTTAATTATAAAAGAAATGTATATTTAAGCCAATATAAGGTATTGTTTAAATATATTTATAGTAATTCAATATTCTTCCTTATTTTAAATTCTTACTTTACATAGGAAGAGTAAATTCTCTGGCATTTGACAAGTTTACTAAACACAGGCAGCAAAACAGTTAATTTGCATTAGTTTCAAAGCATTTACCATCAGTGGCTTTTCTTGGTATTTAAAATTTTGCACTGATTACCAAATATGATAAATCTTAAGTCCTAACAAATTACACATTTTCAAGCACTAAATACACCGGCTAGGTTTTAATCGTTAGTAGTAGCTTGTTTAAGATCAAGGGTCGTATCGAACCTTCTAAAGTTACAACATTGTACACACTGCTAGAGATTTGTTAGAAGTGGGTGTTGTATCGCGCTTTACTGTAAAGCTAGAATGTTTTATATACTGCTTGAGAATTATTAGGAGTAGAGGCTGTAATGAGTCTTCTTATAAGGTTAAAATATTATACATACTGCAAAATAAATTTTAGAAATAGGCCGTATCATGATTTTACTCGAGTCTTCTGGTAAAATCACAATGTTGGAGAATACACTACTGGAGAATTGTTAGGAGTAGGGTTTGTATCACCACTTTCCTTGAGTCTTCTCATAAGGACAAAATGTGTTACGTTAAATAAATAAATGTAAAACTTTACAATATTCATCAATACTTTGTTTTTATCGTCTGTTATTTCATCAGCTATAAATGCCGAGAGTGTAATCACTTACTGTTTTCACGTCTGCTAACATGGTATGGAATAATTATATGTTATTGTTCCATAACTTACCCGTATGTATGCAATCACGTAAGTTAATAGATAACCTCGTTTGCCGTTCTCTTCCCCTGCAGATAGACCTCTGAAATATATAAATACAAATTACTACGGCGCAATACAACTTAAACTTTAAAATATTGGAAGCAATTTTATAACAATAAATAAGATTATTGATAGTGATAAGATTACTGTAGCCTGAAAAATGAAATGTAACAAAAAGTTACATTGAGTCAGGCAACACTATTGGAGGAAGAACGAACTCACCAACATTTAGATTGCTTGGTTTGAGACAGTCATATTAGTCCTTCGATATGTTTACACAAAAAGTGTCTATAATTATTCAAATGATGCCTTATATATTTAACAAATGAAATATTTAACTACTTTGGGTAAATATTTATATATATTCATCTCAAGCACTTTCAGGTTGGTTTGGATTTTTACAACGCCATCAAGAAAGGATGTTTATGTATATGTATGTGGAATTAAGCAAAAAGCTACATGATGGGTTATCTGTGTTCTGTTTACCACGGGTATTGAAATCCAGTTTTTAGCGGTTTAAGTCCAACTGCATAGTTGCGCCACTGGGAGACAGGGAAAGGATCGTATTTCCATTAATATATCCAAGAGATTAATAGTTTCAGATGTGTAATTAAATATAAAAGCATATAGATTTTATTGCGTCTAAGTTGTGTAACTACAAATGTTGTATTGATAGAGTTAAATGTTAAAAAAACCTCTCAGGAAACTTTCCAAGATTTCATTTTATAGACAAATGTAGTTCAGTGTAGATAAGATTTTGATATTTATCAAATTACGTGTACTGTATACAAATATATTAAGCAAGTGGAAAAGTTTCATCAGAACTTACCCATAACATCAGTCATGTCTCTTGGTTAAACCTGTTAATATATTTATATCGCTTTTGTTTGTTTTTCTACATTTTAAAGAAACAGTTTCCACTTAAATGTCTCGTTAGTTCAGTCGAGACTATACAAATTCGATCAAATGAGCTTTTTACATCATACAAAAATCGAAGGAACTCAACTTATAACAACACATTTAGTGTAATAGTATGTCAAGCTAGAATAGATACTGATTAGTGAAATTTGATGTATATTGAAAAGATATAATATTTGTTTATAAAGTGAAATATATCCGGTAAAGGAAAAGGATTGAATAGGGATATCTTCACTGTTATAATATAAGAATAAGAGGGGTCAGACGAACAACTCGAGAACATCAGGTTAATTCAACCGAGTAAATACTGTAAAAGATAAGCAAGTTTGGTTGGTTGATTATTTGGAATAAAGCACAAAGCTATACAATGGGCTATCTGTTCTGTGCCCACCACGGGTATCGAAACTTTGTTCTAGCGGTGTGAGTCAGCAGACATAGCGCTGTGCCACTGGGGGCATTTAAGCAAATCTGTATAGAATCTCTCAAACTTTGAAGTAGACATGATCAAAGAAACTGGTAGAGTGGTCCGAGTGTAACTTATTGGTTAGATTATTAATTAAGACCAATTATCCTAAGTGAAGGCGACTGTAGAGTGCTTACAACGCTCACTGTAAAAGCGTAAAATTATTAAATGTACAGTTTATTATAGAATAAAACCAAAATGTAAGGAAATAGAACACTCTAATTTAGTTAGGACTTTGATTCTTTAAAACATTTGAGGAAGAACTAACCGCAAATGAATATTTAAGTATCATAGATGACCAAGTGTTGCACATCATGCATTACTAATTGTCACTTAAATGCAAACGGTGTTTCCAAAATGGCGACGTCCCATGTTTCGAGAGTTGTTTGGATACCATAACACAGGATTTAGTAATTTATCTTAGCCTCTACTACAATCACTGTACTAAATTCAATCAAGTCACTATGAGGAGTCTTTTAAACCCAAATTCAAAGCATACATCGACCTCTAAAGAAAAACCTTCGTCAATTACAAGAGCTTATAAATAGGACGGCAGAAATTCCACATGATACCTGGAGGCTTTTACTGATTTTATCACTTGTCACGCTTCCACTGTACTTGTTGCGAAATCAGTCAACGTCTTGTTAAAATAAAATAAAGTGTTCGTAACTTTAGTCTGATCCCTGAAGTTTGAACTCTTGGAGCTTATTACAGATGTCTTAAAAAACATTAGTAAAGAATGTTGTCAAGGTTAAGGGTTTGACTTGTCGTTAGCGTAATTGACGCGGGTTCCAGACGCAATATTTCCAAAAATGCGTCGCACTTTCCGCTATGAGTAGGTTATATATCTGCGGTCAATTTTGCTATTTAGACAAGAGTACTTGATTTAGGCTTTCTCTGGTCCTCTATTCAGAACTGGGAACAACTACGATCCAACCACACAGTCTCTGACTAGCATGTTTTCTTCATCACACTATTTTTACGAGTTTTTTGCTTTTTTTATCTTGCTTAATTAATCCCTAAAACTACAACTACAACTAAAAGTACGTTTAAAAATTTAAAGTTTTTAAAACCGGAATTGAACCCTCGTCTATGTTTTATAGACAGGAAGATTATGTTATTTTATTAGCGTTCATTAAACTCCCTCCTCGTGTCATAGCGTTATATCTGCGGGGTTACAACGCTAGAAACCGGCTTTCAATACTCGTGGTGGGCAGAGCACGGATAGCCCATTGTATAGCTTTGTGCTTAACTATAAATAAACATAAACATTCGTAAATGTGGAATTCAAGTTCACTCACCCAAATTTGTTCCCTAATAGCAGAAGTTTTTTCTCCAGTCTTTCGACGTCCTTGAAAACAAGGGAAAAGCAAGAATATAAAAAGTAATTTGAAAAAGTGTGAAAAACTAGAATCGCTGTGATGGTGATTATAAAACAATTTCATCCATATATAACACGTTGGCTTTAAAATATTATAATAACATTTACCTCCCAGTGGCATAACAGCAACTCTTTATATGCATACAATGCTGAAATCCTAACTTTGATACCCGTGGTAGGCAGATCATAGATAGCCAATCGTGTTGCTTTGTTCTTAACACCAAATAAACAAACTAAAAA
This sequence comes from Tachypleus tridentatus, assembly GCF_004210375.1. Classification (NCBI taxonomy): domain Eukaryota; kingdom Metazoa; phylum Arthropoda; class Merostomata; order Xiphosura; family Limulidae; genus Tachypleus; species Tachypleus tridentatus. The sequence continues at coordinate 75,543,878 of NC_134832.1, read as the reverse complement.
GGCAACCGGAGTCACAGCGGTAAGTGTAGATGCTTAGAACGCTATAAACCAGGATTTGATATCCGTGATGGGGACAGTACAGATATGCCATTCTGTAATATTCAGCTTTACTACAAACAAAGAAAATCACAACATTTTAATGTTTAGTAGGCGATTATCGTGACGGTAACAAGGTGTATATAAAACGATCATAATCTCATTGATGTAAAACGAAACACGAAAACCTAGGTCTAAAATCTGGTTTCATTTGCTTGTTTGAAGTTAAGAACAAAGATACACAATGAGCTACCTGTGCTCTACCCACCACGGATATATAAACCACATTTCTAGCGTTATATATCCGCAGACATACCGCTGTGTCTATGGGGGGCATCTGATAACAGAAAATATCACTTGAATAAAGAATACATTTAATATTTTGTTTTCATCATATTGTAATGGGTTATTACGATATATTTAGTTTAATATTTATGTTACAGCCTAAGATATATTTAGAAATACACATAACTTATATTGTTAAATATGTATTGGGAAGGTTACGCATATTCTATAAATTTTTGAAAATTCTTTAGTGTAAGTTTGTTTTTAGAATTTCGCACAAAGCTACTCGAGGGCTATTTGTGCTAGCCGTCCCTAATTTAGCAGTGTAAGACTAGAGGGAAGGCAGCTAGTCATCACCATCCACCGCCAACTCTTGGGCTACTCTTTTACCAACGAATAGTTGGATTGACCGTAACATTATACACCCCCACGGCTGGGAGGGCGAGCATGTTCAGCGCGACGCGGGCGCGAACCCGCGACCCTCGGATTACGAGTCGCACGCCTTACGCGCTTGGCCATGCCAGGCCCTTTAGTGTAAGAACCAACAATATATGTTGTACAAAAGCACTAGCGTATCTTCGAATATTGTTGCCAACTTAACTTTCGAGAAGCTCGCCTAAAGTTCATAAATCTATGTACCAAATGACAGTTTTCACATATTGTTGGTTTGCTACCGCCAGAATTCTATAAACTACGGAAACTATCGCTGTGGTAAAGGGTTATAAATCGAGAAACTACAGACACTTCACCATGAAAGGCCCAGCATAGCCAGGTGGGTTAAGGCGTTCGTCTCGTAATCTGAGGGTCGCGGGTTCGAATCCCAGTCGCACCAAACATTCTCGCCCTTTCAGACGTGGGGACGTTATAAAGTGGCGGTCAATCACACTATTCGTTGGTAAAGGAGTAGCCCAAGAGTTGGTGGTGGGTAGTGATGACTAGCTGCCTTCCCTCTAGTCTTAAACTGTTAAATTAAGGACGGCTAGCACAGATAGCCCTCGAGTAACTTTGTGCGAAATTCAAAAACAAACAAACAAACTTGACCATGAACGTTTATAGATCGCAAACATTACAAACCATTTAACTTCAGAGATTTAACTTTGGACTTTAGTATTTCTACGAGGACATTAGATACTTTCGTTTGGGGAAAAAAAAACTCAAATGTGAATAAGCTAGCTAGCTTTTTGTCAAGAAGAGTGTACCTCTGCATCAACATGGAATTGATTCTCTCATCGTGAACGCGGTCATAAGACATGTTTAAATGATGCGTTAGTTCCACAGAATCTCCATCTTCTCTCTATATACGCACAATCTTATGCATGGCTCTTGAAGTTTATGACTTAACGATTATTGACTTAATTTGTTCGTTGTCATTCGTTTCTTTTCGTCTAGACTTTCGCATTGATGTAAGTGATCTCAAATAGCATATAACAAGTGTAATAATGCTCCATATATCTTGTAAATAATTACTAGGTACAACAACAACGAAACAAAATAAAAATCATGATTAACCATTTTAAAGAGACAAACTTACTTCTTTCTTTCCTTCCAGAAGCAACGTCACAACACACATCCGTGTGACATCAAATCCTTTCACTCGAGTGACGTAAAACTTTTTCATGACGTCAACAAAAGGAGTTAAAAGAGATTCGGCTTCAGGTTTTAAGGCTTGACCTGAAAATTGAAATAAAAATGTGGTTTTAAAATATCAACTAGGAAATGTTTTTGAGCTGAGTGAACTCGAACAAACATATAAATATTTATTTATGTTTGTCTTTAGATGTGGCTGTATTGTTTGTTTTATTTACGACGGTATAACTTCAGATAATTGTGAACTGTGTTTCTGCAGTTGAGTTACACTGAATTTCGATCCGAATTAAAAATAATGTTTTTTTATGAACACGAAAACTCATGATGAGTTTCTCAGTAACAGGATTATCTTTATCAAAATTATGATTATTCAATTAAAACATCAGTAACTTTTATGGCTACAAAGAATTTATTCTTGACGGTTTCATAAAAAACATTCAAATAGTCAATATTTATTTGTTAATCTCATTTGAATATTTTAATTGTGAGTTACAGGAAAGTTTGATAAAATATTAGTATTTTATTAAAAGTATCTTCATAATTATATACAGTAGAACAAAATATTTTTCATTATAATAAAAATCTTTCAGACTAGAAAGTATTTTTTAAACTAAAATGTAGTTTCATAATTTTATTTTAAGCTTACCTGAAAAATAAATACAATTACATTTTAAACGAAAGTTTTATATGAAACGGTTGAGCTAAAATATTTAAATTAACAAATTATCAGTAGCTGTAGTCTTAACCAAAATGTTTGCATATTCTGTCACAAGTTATTATTAAGATGGAATACAAATACAGTTAACACTGGTAAAATGTGTGTTATATTAAACGTCTACATACAATGCTTTGCAAAATATTCGCTCCTGCCAATAATGTTACATTTTGATGAAATACAACTAACGTTAACATATTTTAATGAAAATATTTTTATCCAACACCCTGATAATCAAAATTAACACTGTTATGTGTAAAGGAAGTTGCATGTAAGTAAAATCTGCAAAGAAATATATTAATTGAAATTTCGTGATATTGTATAGGTATTCAGTTCCTTAAGTCAGTACCTGATGGAAGTACCTTTACCAGCAAATATTGGTGTAAGTCTTTTTGGATAACACTCTACCAGCGTTACACAATGGAAAGGTGTAATTTTGCCCATTCTTCCTTGTAAAATTGCCCCAATTTTGACAAGTTCGTTGTGGATCGTTGAGAGATTGCAATCTTCAAGTCTCACCTAAAGTTTCCGTGTGGATTCGAGTCAGTTCTTTGATTGAGTCATTTCAGGACATTCACTTTCTTCTTTTGAAAAACTGCTTCAGTGTAGCTTTCATCATGTGCTTCAGGTAGTTGTTCTCCCCAAATGTGAATTTTTGAACCAGTTTTAGATTCTTAACTGACTCTGACAAACTTTCCACTAGGACTTGCCTGTACTTTTCACCCTCCATTTTCCTCTCAATCCTGACAAGATTTACAGTACCAGCTAATAATATCCATCCCCATAACACGATACTTCCACCATCATGATTGACATTTGGGATAGTGTTTACTGTGTGATGCGCTGTGTTGAGCTTGTACCAGAGGTAACGATTTAATTTAGACTAAAAAGCTCAATTTGTGTCTCGTCTTACCAAAAACCTTTTGCAACATGTTTGCAGTGTAATTTACATGCTTTGTAGGAAACTCCTTACAAGATTTAAGATACTTATTTTAGTAATGTCTTCTTTCTTGCAACTCACCCAGACAGGTCAGCTTTGTTTAGGAACTGGAATTTTGAAAATATACGGGCACTGACTTCAATCTCAAGCATATCACTCTGTAAGTAGTTTAAAGTTACTGTTGACTTCACAGTGGCACCCTTAACTAGTTTCCTACTTGCTCAGCTGCTCAGTTTGGAAGGGCGGTCTGATCTAGGTAGTAACTGGATGGTATGAATCACATTCCACTTTTTAATGATGGACTCCACCGTATTCAAAGGAACAATCTGCTACTTTAAAATTTTCCTGTAATCTTCTCTTGAGTTGTGCTTCTTCAGACTTTATCCCTGACTTCTTGTAATTCTCCTTGGTCTTCACTTGTATCACGAGGTGAGTTGTAGCTTGAACAGATGCATTTGCTCTGAAGTTGAACCAATGTGATTACATACAAACAGAGATTATTTTGCTAATTTTGTTCCTTTTGCAAGCGAACTGATTTCGGGTTGGAGGAAAGGAGTTCAATAATTTTGTAATTTATAATATTTTTATTTTGTTTAAAAATCTAACTTACACAATATCAGTTTGTTTTTTTTGCTTTCACAGTTTGGAATGGTCTGTATAGATTTTAAATATAAAGTCCCCTTTGAAATATTCATGATTTCAATCTTAGACAGCAACAAAATGTAGAAACATTTCAGAGTTGAAAACTCTTGTAAAGCACTGTATAAAATTTGTATAATGCCAAAGGTTCTATGGACATCATGAACGATTTATTAGAACATTAAAGAAATATATCAGGCACATGAAGAAAGATGTATAATTCAAAATTTTATCTATAATAACTAAACCTTACCAAAACATATATAATGATATAATATAATATCAAATTATAAATAGCACCTGTAACTTTATATCAATTTCTATTAAACATTCATTACTTGGCTGATTTTCGTTGTACTTTCATAACTTCTACAAGGCAACTTACTCATACTGTTGGCAAGGTTATAGATGTAATGCACCGTGATTTCATCCCAATTTGTCGCTAGAAGTTCCTGCAATTGAAATACAGTACATGGATTTGGGTGGTGATTAGTAATTTTTCAGCTTACTTTTGCCCAACAGTTCTCAATGGTATTACAATCTGGAGGTGTTGATGGCTATGGTAATCTTGTCATGCTCCTAGTCGAGATACTCCTGTACAATACGCGTAGGAGAGTGGCATTGTTATCCTGGAGCAAAACGTTATTGCCAAACTTTGTTCTTGCATATGGCACAAATATCGTCTCCATTTGATGCCTGTAGGAGGCGCCATTGACAAATAGCAACCAAAACATGTACTGCACCGTCTCCTGTATGTCTCCAGTGAGAAAAATAGTCTTCCCTCATCTGTTAGCTAGGTCAACTACGAAAACGAATTTTGTCATCAGCGTAAACAGGATCATATGAAAAGAAGACACGTTATCAGTGCCCTGACTGTAAGTAAATATACTTTTTTACTCAAGCAACAAAATGTATGCAATGAACTTTGGTTAATATCGGTTTGCAGATAGTACTGTTTGATCAGTCTCCTACTAACTGTTCTTCTGAACACCCTGGAAGAAATTTGATCATGCCATTCATGTCTTAAGTTGTTTTAAAACTTATTTCGTACTTGACATGTTAACCCTATCAAAACACGGTCATCACTGGTAATAATATGTTAGCGTTTACCAGTAAACTTTCCTATGTTTCCTGTTGTCACATGAGTTTCACGGATTCTGGATAGAGGACATTGGGTGTATACTACTGATCTAGAAATATCCGCTTTCTTCATAACATTGCTGGCAGTCGAACAGTTAGACGCCCTATAACTTCTGGAACGATTCTACACTAAATACCGAGATTATCTGAACAAAGTGTTGAACTTTTTGTACCAAAATTATACCAAAAGCACATTATTTTATACAAAACAGATGCATATGTGTACTTGGACAAAATATATTAAAATCTGCTCATACAGACCAGAAAAACAATTAATACACACTTGTCCAGTCAAACAATACCTTTTTTTTACTACTCGAGCATTTACTCAATACCCATCACATGTACGTAGAGAATAACATCGATATAGAAAAGTGACCAAGACTATTCGTATATTAACTAAAGTCTTACAGTTTTAAAGTTTTTCTTTGACATATAAAACTATAAGTAATATTATAAAAACAAGTAATTAGCTTGATATCCATTACATGATTATCCTTCGATGTCTCAGATGTTTTTAAAAACTATCTTACTATTAATTAACTAGTAGCGCCATTAGTAGCTTCTAATAACCAATGTCTGGCATGCCATGGTCGTCGATGTCTGCCGCAGATTTGACACATGAAGAAGAAGAAGAAGAACCAATGTTTTGCTTTTTTCATCACACAATTTCAGAAAATTAATAAAATTGTTCATCACAATTTATTTCAACAAATAAAAGAAAAAACTTAAGTCCCGTTAGTTATGTATTGAACAAGATACTTAGTAAGAATATTAAATATAATAAAACACAAGTGCTTACAGCAAGACAACAAAACATTATCAAAATACAGTTAATCATAATGAACACACACGAAATATTATTAATTTCAGGTAATTACCATGAGACTATAAAACTTCCATTATATAGATATCATTAATGAGAATATCAAACATTGCTAATATAAAGGTAAGGACAATGAGACCATAAAACATTATCAATATACAAATAATCTAAACAAGGTTACTAAATATCACTAAAATATAGACAACCAAATTTAGAACACCAAACACCATTACTAAAATACAGACAATCATAATGAAAACACAAATAATTACAAGAAAATGAGACAATAAAAACTACACCATTTTTCAAAATCCAGTGTTCAATTACACAGTGCAATAAAGGAAATATAAGTTTGTTTTTAATTAAATATAAAGCTATACAATGGGCTATCTGTGCTTTACTCAGCACAGGTATTGAAACCTGTTTCTAACGTTGTAATTCCGCAGATCTCCTGCTTCGCCACGAGATAAATACCTTGTTTAAAAACACGTTCTGTGTTGTGCGAGTCTGATTATAATCAAATGTTATGAAGTATGCCTTATGTAACACATGTTGAATAAAACGTACTGGGCTAATAAAGAATATCACATGATTTTTGAAGACAAAATTGGCCCGGCATGGCCAGGTGGTTAAAGCACTCGACTCGTAATCTGAGGCTCGCGGGTACAAATCCCGATCGCACCAAATATACTCGCCCTTTCAGCCATGGGGGCGTTATAAGTTGACGGTCAATCCTACTATTCGTTAGTAAAAGAATAGCCCAAGAGTTAGCGGTGGTGGTGATGACTAGCTGTTTTCCCTCTAGCCTTATACTGCTAAATTAGAGACGGCTAGCGCTGACAGCCCTTCGAAATTCAAACAAGCAAGACAAAATTGTAAGAGTAGATATCCTGTCACAGGAACTAGCTAAATCCAGTAGAAAAAATTAAGCCTTTGGAACTCTCCTCCATCAAGTCAAAATAAAACTTATAAATTAAATATGCTGTTTATTTTTTAAGTCTTTCGTTCTTCTAACATCACATGTTCAACTAAAAGTAGATGAACATTGATTTAATTAAATAAACGTTATATCTGAGAAGAAAGAACAGCGTATCCACTGTTATAAAATGCAATATTAACCACGACACAATTTAATATATTTCAGGTCCGGCATGGCCAGAGGGTTAGGGCGCTGGAATCGTAATCTGAGGGTCGAGGGTTTGAATTCCCGTCACACTGTAATGTTCTCTTATAATCGTCCCTTGTGGACATCTGAAATTTGGAAGTCAAAGTTATTCAGCCAGTCTCTGTATTTTAAATATCATAAATGGTGAATTCTATTCATAATTAGATTTTTATTTCTTACAGATAAAACAGTTTGAAATATTTTCAATATTTTCTGCATTCGTACCATTATTGTTTTATAATCTACACAGGAGAAAGGAAAACAAAACTTACCAAAGATGAACTGTTCGTTATCCAGTAAACGCACAGAGGCTGGCTTGAGTTCCTAAAATTGTAACAGTTTCCGTGAATACATCAAACAGTTGAATACAATAAACAGATATGTATCTCTGAAAACTAAGTATATGTGTGGGTGTGTGTATTTGTATTGAACATGATATACGTTTATACTCAACAGTTTATTTCATAAATTCATCTTAAAACTGGTGGCTGAAGTTTCATGGGTTTAAGGTGAATTTTGTCATGAAGAAACATTTAATTCGTAACACTAAAGTAATAAAACATCATTTAGACTAAAGAACATTCAATAAACAATATACACATGATAATATTTTTCAAGCATGGTTATATGAGCAATCGTGGAAAGAAGTGGAAAATATTCAATGACTGAAACACTTAGGAAGAGTAACTAATGATATAAACTGAACACCGTGTTTTAAGACTCTGTAGTTCACTCAACCTCCTCATCAGTTGGCTTTGTTAAATTATGTAATGATAACCAGTTAAGTTACACGATATCATCAACAATTTTCCAAGCTCGCTTGTTATACCTGTTTAGCAACTTCTCTCATATACGCTACTCCAGCATCAAATTCTGGGAATATGATTGACCCATATTTTTTGTATTCCGGTAGAGGATGAATCTTAAGTGTCACTTCTGTAATTACACCCAAAGTTCCTATGGAATTCAAATAAAGGAAGTAATGTTGAAATAATAATATAATACGAAACTAACAATATAATAATAAGAAGATAACGAAGTCCCTATTAAAAACACACAAACACTTATTCATTTACGATCTTGCAAATCATTTACTAAATATTTATTGTCTTTGTAGCAAGTTATTGCAAGATAATATTCGACGGTTCGTAATTTCTAACATATTGTACATTGAGTTTTTAAAATCATTTCTATGTTTTCAACACAAACCACTCTTAAAACCACCCACAAAAAATTCAGTTTATCATATTTTAATTACTGTACCTAAACCAATTTAATCAGAAAATATTATTATTATATATTTATATCTTAACATACATTTATAGCATTTTTTTATATTTAGCACGTTGGGTTCTATAAAGAATAATACTTCTTATAATTATACAAGTCGTTAGTAAAAAAATTGAATAAAAAACATTTCTTAAGTTGACTTTATTTGGGTTTAATGATTAAGAATCTGGTTTAAATAGTGATTTTTTATTTTTTTTAATCTATTGAAAAGAAGTATGTTTGAGATTTTCAACTCTAAACTTTTGAGTATTAATGATTTTGATCAACCAGCTAAATACATACTGTTCTTCTAAACCAAGATGTAAATACCTTCAGATCCGAGAATGAAATGGTGAATGTCTGGACCACTCGAGATTCTTGGAACCTAGTGAATCGTCATAATAAGAAATAATTATATAATCTTGGTAATGTTTGTTGTTCTGAACTTTCTGTTCTAGTTATGAGTTGTGAAAAGATTAAAAAATAAACAAAGGGGAATCCTCACTAGCTGCGATCTTTAAAATTCGTTTAGACAGGATTAATTAATCTACGATATCTTTTTACCACCTTCATTAGCCTTTTCAATGTCAAACATAGGGTGCGATATTCTCCATTCGATTTTATTACTCATCAGGATCTGTTTAAGCCTATCCTCAAACTGAAATTATTTTATGAAAAATTAGAGTGACTTTATCTATGAGACATTGAGTATTGTCAAATACATCAGTCGAAAGAGTTTTACCTCCAGAATCGAAAGCTGCAATAAGATCTCAAATCGATCATGTCGAAGTTATGAATAAAAGCTCAGAGCAATTCTATGAGCCACTGTGCTGTGGATAAAAATTTAATAGAGAGTAGTTTTAGATAATTTACAAAATCGAATACAGATATTTAAAACGAGGGTTATTTTTTGTTGTACTTGTTTCCTGTTGGCACAAACAAGAAAATCCTAAAGTTTTTTGCTCCTGTAATTCTTTTAGAGAATAAACAAGTCAACAAAGTTCAGTAATTAAAATGATAGCTTGACACAGATTTTTATTTTTTCACTTGAGAATTTAGAGCACATTTACACAAAAACACAGGAGGAACACACTAAAACTTTTACAGCAAATATTCATTAAAACATACAAACACACATCTTGCAGTATTGAAGTCTCTCTAACATTAAAACATTGGATATGCTACACAAGTTATGGTACCTACAATTACAACTAAACACACACAATTAACTAGTCATATAGTCATTTATTAAGTAAAGTATTATCGAATACTGTGAATTAATTAAAATCAGCGTCATTGGTTTCCTGAACAGATAATTTTGTGTTTGGAATAAGACAAGATAATCTATTGTCATTAATTACTCACAACGTACGACAAAGTAATGAAACAAAAACGTTTTCTAAAATTTAAAAAATATAAGATCTTTTGTGTTTTGGTATTCAGCACAAAGCTACACAATGGGCTATCGAGAAATTCTGTTTTTAGTGTTGTAAGTCCGCAGTCCTAACACTGTCCCATTGGGGGTTCAAATTACAAGTTATACATTCACAAACTGTGAAAGAAGAAATTTATTTATGGAATATTAAATGTATATATATACATATATAGTGAAAAGTTACTGGTTGTTTCTTTGTTTTAAGCATAAAGTTAAGCAGTGGACAATTAATACAGTGCACTCCACAAAAACTTAAACCCAGATCTTAGGGTGACAAGTCCACAGACTAACCACAGAGCAACTGTATTTATAACACTTTACAGAGGTTATACAATTACTTCAGTGAAAGTAATTTTATTAATGGTTTGTTTTCCATTTTGTTTTCTATTTTCACATTCAACCTACTTCAATTTCTATTCTGTTTATAACTTGATACATTTTATACTCATAACAAAAGTGTGAAGTAATATTTCGTCTAAATTTATACATTTAAAGATAGGAATTCTCACCTTCTAAAAAAAAACTGGTGTACTTGTTGGAATCTTCTTTTCTTAGAATTAGGAAAACACAAATAGGTTAAAAAGTTTTATAACTCCAACGCATTTGTAAATGGTCTTTTTAAATACACCTGGCTTCTCGCATTCCTTATTTTTGCCTTTTGTTCACTGTAAAATATTATTCAGTAAAAAAGTGGTATTCATTCCTTTGTCAATATTGCATCGAAATGCTTTCAAGGTGTTTTACAAGTTTGTTACGTTGTAAAAAAAAGAATTTTATCACTACTGTAAAAAGAATTTCCATCTCTTACTTTAAGACGCTACACAATCATAATAAGCCAGTCCCACAGTTTTTCCCGTTACTGCAAAAACGGAAAAAACTTGTTTTTTGATATAGATTCTACTTTTAAACAGAACACCATCGCATTAAAGGAAGCCTACCTTACAGTTTTTCTCAACGACACCCTGAGATGTTACCATCCGCACATGGACCAACATGTCTTCTATATTTCCATAGATATTCTTCTTCATTCCAGATGCTCTGGTGGCTACCCAACCTCCCAGAGTACTGAATTCTGACGAATCTGGTTCATGACCCGTACAGAATCCATATTCAGCAAGCTGAAAAGAAAACTCAATACGACATGGTTGTGACACTTTTACAAGTTTTATCGCATTCACTTAACAAATACATACATATTACCAAAGTAATAAAGACCATTCAAGTTTTGTTACTTATCACCACTGATCACTTTTAGTTATAGGTCTATCAATAGTATCAATAATTACTAATTTACCTAGATATTCAGTAAACAGAAGAAGAAAAAACACTATAGAATATATTACAAGTGTATCATGAATTACAAGTTGCACGAGATAATTGTAACTATAATTAACAAACAGTTGAGTTATAAGTTTGTAAACTTATAATTTAGTTGATAGGAGACTTGTAAGTTATTAAAAGTAGGTCGTACTTTAGTAACGAGTAAACTACGAAAATCAGTATTTGTTACGCTTTGGAAAACTGTTACAGGTATAAAAACTAGTAATAACTTGTGTTCGGACCCACTTGTATGTTTACTATGCTCTTCCGTGATTAATGGGTCGATGTATCATTTTTGAATTATTTCTTAGTTAACGACTTTATTACGTGTTGAATGAATAACTAATGGATTGTATTTCAATTTACATGGGCATCAGCACTTAGCCCATTTTTATATAGTCAAATATATAAAACCTGTACATTAAACAACTTTGAAGAAAAAGAGATAAATAACCATATTTTGATACTAGTGTTTAATGTATGAGATAAATCCATAAGATGGTTCGAGGATATCTATTAAATAATTAAAAATAAATTAGTAATTATCGAGTCTGAGAAAGGTAGTTCAACTTAATTCTATATATGTTCAATCTGAGTAAGTCGTACATTGATTCAGACAGAATTTGTAAGGGCTTTATGTATACACTTTATTTGCACAAAGAACACATAATATTTAAAAATACGGTACCGGCCAGTAGGATAGTCAATAACGTGTTTTGATTTGGTTCTGTTTCAGAAAAACAATCATATAAATTATAATTCCACATTATTTACCTTACTTTCTAAGTCTTTACCCAAGATTCCAGCTTCAATGTGGGCTGTGTGGTTCTTCTTATCTACCCATAAAATCTTATTCTGAATCATAAAATAAGAAAATAAAGATGGAAGTTACTGAGTTGAAGACTGATAATGTCATGTCATAGATTTTCCACGAATCTTCAATATATATATGAGAAAATGAAAACAAACCATTTATTACTGTAGTTTCGCTAATCTAATCTCACCATGAGGTACAACGCTTTATACAATGTGTCAGCCAGAGGGTTGTTGAATATACATGTTATACGTTGCTTCATCGCTTCATAAACTCGGTAGTAAAACTAAACTTTTTTATGTCAGAAAGTTTTTCAAAACTCTTGAATAATACGCTTTCAGAACTTTATGAACCTTACATCCAGAACTGTATGAGGTAGGTTTATATCAGAAAATACCTCTACTTGTGTATTATTTCTGCTTGTATTTGTTAGTCCTTTATTATTTGTTTGTTGTATTGCTCAGAGCTTCACAATAAACCGTCTGTGTTCCGGTTGCACCAGGAATCAAAACCTGATTTTTAACATTATAAGACCACTGACTTTCCCTGAGTGGTATTACTTGTAATAGCGTCAGATGAATCGCGTAGCTTCAAGAAGTTTAAGTCAACTTGTTATTGTACACAAACTGAGAGTCTAACAACTTGTAAGTTATCATATATTTATTCGAAAGGTAAGACAGACATTATTTATAGTGAAGCAGGCAGCTTGTACCTCTTAAAATGTATGTGATATAACACAGTAACATTTAGTGAGAAGTCTTTATGTTCATATTACTTCTCGAACCCATCACAATAATACTCAGATTCATCACTCATGATGAATTATTTTTTCTGGGAAAAGAATTCTATTTAACCTGATGAGCATAATTTAAACTCCTAAATTACTGACAGACTTTCTGTAAAGAAACAATTGAAGTTTGTTTGTTTGTTTTGAATTTCGCGTAAAGCTACTCGAGGGCTATCTGCGTTGGCCTCCCTAATTTTGCAGTGTAAGACTAGAAAGAAAGCAGCTAGTAATCACCACCCACCGCCAACTTTTGGGCTATTCTTTTACTAACGAATAGTGGGATTGACTGAAACATTATAACGCCCCCACGGCTGAAAGGACGAACATGTTTGGTGTGACAGGGATTCGAACCCGCGACACTAGAGTTACGAGTCGAGTGTCTTAACCAACTGGCCGTGTAGGGTCCTCACAGTTGAAATTATACATCTTGAAAACCTGTGTGTATACTTGGATTACACCTGTTTCATTTACATTAACTAGTTTATTTTTAAAATTGTTTATACATTATGGTTTTAGTTAACAACTTTGATTTTTTCATAAGTACAAAAACAAACTATTTTGACTTAACGTCTATCTCAACGATAAAGCAGGGTGATATTACAGGTAATTTATGATAATTTTTGCCTACTTGTTCACCATTTGTTTAGTATTACAATAGCTTCTCTGTTGACATAGTGTTTTTTTCTAAGTAACATTTAACACCAAATATAAAAGAAAAGAAAAGTTTTTCCAACATGGAAAAGAAAAGACTGGTTTTATTTTTACCATCTGAGTGGTATCCAACGAAACAATCATTCTCCTTTCTTCTCCAGGGCACTCCAAAGCTCCTGAAACACTAGTGCCACCTAATGAAAACATTTCGTATTACTTACACAAACAGCTGTCCGCTATATATCGTTCTGGAAGTTTAATCTCATAACATATTACACTGAACAGCACATTCTTAAAGCTTAGATAAAAGTATGAAACCAGAAGTATTTTTAAATTAAAACAAACAATTGTATGAAAATAAAAATTTATATTAATAAAACCCAAGCAAGATTGTATTAAATAACAAATCAAACAAAATATTTTCACTCACCTCCAAATGGAATAACAACAACATTATATTTATTTGCCATCTTAACAACTTGAACTACATCGTCATGTGAAGCTGTTAATGAAAATATTAATACCTTAAGTGACATCATCAATGAATGTGAGTTATAAACATATATATCTCTTATGTTACTTTCAACAAAAGATCCATTAAAATTACAATAAGTGAGAAAAACTGTTAAGAGATAATAACTTTAATATGTCCGTTAAAATAGTGAGCAAGTATCAGAAGATTAGAAGTCAGATAATATCACTCCTCTTTTCAAGGAATTTGACAAAAATTATCCCAATAATTATGGACCTATTGGTCTTACATCAGTTGTGGGAAGACGTTTAGAAAGTATGATATAAGGTACTTTAAAAAAAAACTTATTTAACAAAGATTAATATTTTGTTCCAAAACCACCATAGTTTCATTAAGAGAAGCTTTTGTTTTATTAATATTTTAACTTTCTTTGAAGTGTCTCTGCTTATCTAAATGAAGGCACAAATGTGTAGTTAGATTTTTTCAGAGAGAATTTAACACGGTAACGCATAAAAGGTTTCTTAATGAAGTTATCTCTGTTAGGGAGGGAAATAGTTTGTCCCATTGAATACTAAAATAACTGAATGATAGAAAGCAGCATGCTCAGTGTTTTCGACCTGGTTCATTTTTATTTCCATAAGTAATACAGATGAAGGAATAGTCAATACATTATATAAACTTACTAATAACATTGAAGTTTTGACTGTAACTTTGGAATTAATTGGCGACTTAAGTGAATGAAGGGCAAATGATATTAGTTATAATAAATGTAAGATAGTGAATAAGGGTGATCGCAACATCAATACATGAGAATAATTTTTGTGGAACAACCTTTATCGTGCACTTGCTGTTTACTCTTTAAGACGTCAAAGCCTCGTGCTGTTGCTAGAGCCAGAGTAAATGGGATTGTATGTTGGATGTATCGAAATATTGAATACAAGTCTAAATAAATCGTAATGTCATAGTAGCAGTCATTGATTACGACACATTTGGAGCACTTTTTCCAGTCTTGAGCTTTTTACCTTAAAACAGACATTCAGTCGTTGGAAGTGGTTCAGAGAGAGATAGCTACTAGAAAGATACGTGAAATAAAACCGTTATTGTGTGAAAACACATTAAAATGTCTGAACTTGTTTTTTCTTGGAAAAAAAAGTCAAGGAAAACCTGTTTGATGTGTTTAAAATATTTAATCTTTGAGGGAACTGATATTATATGTATCATATTTTTTTCCTTATTTAACGTTGAGACTAGAGGACATAAATGGAAATTTTTGCATGGTAGAAATCATCTTCAGCAAACACAGCTATATATTTCTAACAAGTGGTTGGCCTCTGGAACTAGCTGCTTTCAGACGTAGAAAATGCAGTTAATTTAAGGATGTTTGAGGAAAAGCTTGGTAAATATTTAATTAATTGGTGCTGGTATTCAGTTTTTAGCGTTTATTTTAATTGAATGAATACAATGGCCTTAATAGACCAAACGATCTCTTGTTGATTAAGGGAACAACTTGAACAAGGTATTTTACAGTCACCTAGTAGTACTTTGTTTTCACTCAGCAATTGATCAAAGCTGCAATGGATGTACTGTTGTTGGCTAAATCTTTAATCTAAATTACTGTATTATTATTTATCCTATAGGAGGTTTGACATAGTGTAATGGACGTGACTAAGTAAATAGAACGTCTTTGAAGGCTTAGGAAATTATTTGAATCAGTTTATTACCGAGTCTACTGATTTTCTTTCTGTTCAACAAAAAAAGATACTCATTGTACTATATGCTTTGTGCCTACTGTGGGTATTGAACCCTGAATGTTAACGTTTTAAACCCTCAAGCTTACTGTTCTGTTACCTTGAGTTTGATAGTGGGAAATTACTTTATTAAATTTGTTAGTTGGTTCAGCAGTGCAATTACCGAGTTTTGTTTCGACGAAGTTACAGAAAATAATAATACTTGATAGAGAATTAGTAACTGGTTTGGTTTTTTGGAATTTCGCACAAAGCTACTCGAGGGCTATCTGTGCTAGCCATCCCTAATTTAGTGGTGTGAGACAAGAGGGAAGGCAGCTAGTCATCACCACCCACCGCCAACTCTTGGGCTACTCTTTTACCAACGAAAAGTGGGATTGACCGTCACATTATAACGCCCCCACGGCTGGGAGGGCGAGCATGTTTGGCGCGACTCGGGCGCGAAACCGCAACCCTCAGATTACGAAGCGCACGCCTTAACGCGCTAGGCCATGCTAGGCCCAATTAGTAACTGAATGAAATTGTTGTAGTAGTGTTTAGTGTATTAGGCTTATTAGAGAACATTGGTTAAGGTAACTTGTAGAACTTTTAGTCGAAGAAATAAAACGATTTAGTTATCAGTAAATGGACTGAACTTTGCATTCTGACACTAAAAGAATAATCTAAAAAAATATCGCGAACAAAAGAACCGTTAGAACAGTATATTTGATTTTAGATCTTGAAGTTAATATTTAGAAAAAGTGATTAGCAAAAATTAAATTTCCATTTTAACTATTTATTGAATATCTTGGGACACATTTAAGTGTGGTATACTTATAAAATTTATGAGGAGAAGGGAGTTCCGGTGATACAACTTCTTACACATGTAAAAGATCACAAGAAATACTAAAGATAAAAATGTTATGAAGGTAACGTATCATTTTCATGAAAAAATTGTAGTGCCACTATCTGTTGAAGCAACAATCTCAGTCTGTTACACAACTAGATTACTTAAGTTATCTGCTAAATACATCTTTTCCTCAATGTTATCTGTTTGAACGTTACAACACGTTCCTTTTCTGCAATAAACAGACAATTATCTCTAACTAGAAAAAATAACTTGTTTACTAAACTTACTTGGCCACATAACAAGATCTGGAATTCTGCTGAACAATCCTTCTCTTAACATAAAGATTTCACGCATTGTCTGACCTGAAAATACGGGTTAAAAAGATCAAGTTTCAGAACTAGAATCCTGCTATACATACAATAATCACATAATATTTATCTTTTCGTGCATTTTTATTGCGAATAACATATTTTTGTTTTAACATCATGATGCAACAGCTGTTTCACAAAATTCATTAATTAAAGGGGGGAATTATTTGTGTTCTAAAGCTGTAGTTACTATCGAAGAACAACCTAGTCTAAATATAACACTGACTGTAATAAATTAAATATATGTATAAATTAATGCAGTTAAATCAACTGTTCTATTTGTAACTTTTTGTCCAGTTCATTGTTTTTTGTATCAACGAACGTTTTAATTTTCTAAAGGTTACCTGTCATAAGCTATATTTGTATTTGATATGAGCAAGGAGTCGTTCTATGCATTTGGCTTATTTCCAAAGATAACTGTCAAACTACCTTGAAAAAATACTAACTTGCTACTAACAATGTATTAAGTTCACTTGAATAAGCTTCCATCTTTGCCAGATTTTAAGAACAGATACCATACCCTATGATTTTCACGTAACATACAATTTCATAAAACGTTAATATCAACGGTTGTTTTTTTAAACTGGTATAATGAGATTTGTTTTTATGGTAAGGCCATAATACTAGTCTTTAGGAAAATGAAGTGGTCAGGTAAGATATTTAAAGAATGAGAAAAATACACATTTAGCTAAAGTTTTTCTAGATAAAAAAGTTGTCATTGTTGAATTACTGTCAACACCGACATGATGTCGGATGTAAACCAGCATAAATAATCTACGTAAAACAATCTTCACAACAAGTGACACGAACTTGATAAGAAATAAACTAACACAAGTGCATCTTTTTTTACCCTAAGTTTTTTCAAACTCATGATCTTACTTATCTGGAAGGTCTGCCACTGTTGCATCAAGAATACCCAACTTTCATATTTCACTTCATTAATTATTAAGCACGAAGTACAGCCGGACATTAGATACATTGTAAATAGCTTGTAAGCCTTAGTTGGCTAAAACTACTTCGCTGAAATCAGTGTTGATTTCGATAAAAAAAATAATTATACTGTAGTACTGCCACGTTTCAGTCTGTGTTTTAATTTGTGATGTATATTTCATTGAGTTGGCGCTTAATTTAAGTGGCTCCAATTGCACATTCGCGATGGTTAAAAAATACTAAATATTGAATTAAATATTTCATTGTAAAATAAGTTCCTACGATACTGTTTACGCAGTGGAATCTTGTGCATAAGACATATACATTTTCAAACCCTATCTCGTATTTATCACAAAAATGAGAATAACATAAGAATCGGGTTGATTTAGCCTAATATGCAAGTATTTATGTATTACTGTACATTTTAAAAATCATTCATCATTCCAGAATTTTTAGGTTCTTGATGTTGTTTTCATTTGCCTGATTTTTTAATGCAGGAGTTTGTAAGAATCCGAACATCAAATTATGCTTTCTTTCAGAGAAATTTTCTAAATATAAGTTCATAATAACGTGTTCTTGTGAACGGTTAATTATTAAATTTAGACTAAAAACTAAAATATTGTCACTCACCATGTGACCTAAATAGCCTGTCCTGTGGGTCATCGGTATAGGAAATATTAACAGTCTTGAGGTCTTCAAGGAAATCCTTATTTGTTAATGGAGTTGGCAGAACTTCATTTTTAATTTCTGCCTACGGAGACAATTTAGCTTATGTAAATACTACAACTGATTTTTAATGTCTGAAGACTTTTGATATAACACATTCTTTTTAATTAAACTTACACTACCAGTAATGAAGTATTGGATAATCAAAACATTATAGCATGAGTTTACTATGAACGATGTAATCTGAAACTGCTTTGAAACTTCCAATTTATATTTTATGTAAAACTTTCTAATATTAACTACGATTTTATCCCACACTTCACCATTTTAATACAAATACTGTTGATGTTTCGTAACAGTTAACAAAACCATATTTTGTTATCTTTAAAACCCTTGTTTTGATCTACTGGAAAGTTAGATGTGATAGAACGCAACTATTGGATCGTCCTTGACCCACTAAATATAAATTTAGAGCACATTTCCTCAGCTGAGTACTGGGTATACACAGATGTTTTTATAGAAATGGGTAAAATAAGTAACATTTATGCTACTATGTTGTATTGATAGAATAAATGTAAAAGTCCACTCAAAAGAAAGTTTTCTGGGCTAACATTTCCATCATTATTACACACAACTAGATGGTGAGATAATCAGCTAACCACAAATATCCAGTGTGAGTGAAATGTTTCATATCAAATATGATAAAGACGTTCTAGTGATAAATAAAAGCACATGTTGAAAAATTCTGAAATTAACCCTGTGCATCATTTTAACATTTTGAACACAAGGTTAAGCAGTGCGTTAAATTCGATTCCGCTTGTTTAAAATATACAGGGTGATAGACGTAATCACAGATGTGTATCCTGAGCAATGAAATAGATTAAACCATAACAAATGAATTCTTATGGGGGGTGAAGCGAAGTATTACTGGACAACCATTTAAAGTTTAATCTTTCAGAACACTAACGTTTAAGTTCACTTTTGAAAGCTCATTACTTACAATATGAAGAAAAAGAAACTCATTAATTTCAATAGCTTTCATCTTATACTATCGATTTCCTCGTTAAATAGAATCACACACCAAATTTCAAAAAACATGAAAAGAAAAATAGTCCAAATATCTCTGATATTTGAGGTTCAGATATAAAATCATTCACTGTCATTATTAGAGGCTTACCGCATTCCCAAACAGTATCTAGAGGTTCACTGCCTTCCCAAACATTATACTAAAGGTTTACTGCCTTCCTAAACAGTATACGAGATGTTAACTGCCTTCCCAAACAGTATACGAGATGTTAACTGCCTTCCCAAACAGTATGCTAGATGTTAACTGCCTCCCCAAACAGTATGCTAGATGTTAACTGCCTTCCCAAACAGTATGCTAGATGTCAACTGCCTTCCCAAACAGTACATTTGAGCCGTGAATTGCGGCGAAATTAGTTTGCTGCAGAAGGAGTTGTAAATCAAAGAAATATTAAATCTGTATTTTGCTGAGGAATCTTTTTATCTTCACTGAAATTACCTATTTTACTAAGGAGAAGAAAATGTCATAATTTTCTTCCATTAACATTGTATAATTTTGACTTTGAATAATTTTAAGATGTAATGTTTAATTTTAAAAAATCGCAAACACGAAATACTTGTATGAAAGTTGCTTTTATGTATTTAAAAATATTTATCATCGATCTCCTTTTTTGCTATTTTCTATTTCTATATGTAATCTTAAACTTTATTCATTCAATAACAAACTAGGTAATTAATACTGAATGTGCTGTTATGCAGTACTAAGTTAATTAAGCCCGATGTGGCTTTGCTCTAAGAAAAACACGTACACTTTGTCCAGTGGACAAAACAAATAGCCTGACGTAGTTTTATTCTATGAAAAACACACACATACGCAAACGCTAATCTCAGTGGAAATGGCAGATAACCTGATGTGACTTTGTTTGCAAGAAAAGCAAACGCACACCTTGTCCAGTGGACACAACGGTTAGTCCGATGTGGCTTTGATCTAACAAAAAACAACACACTTTGTCCACTAGACCCAGCAGATGGCCTGATGTGTCCTTGCTTTAAGAAAAAAAACACACAGGCTCTTCGTCCAGTGCCTTCAACTTTCCTTCCCCCCCCCCAGTCTCCCTGTCTGTATGACTGTTTACTACTCCAGTCTGCTACATATTTCATAGAACTCATCTTGTGAAATCATCCAGTTTTTTCATATTCTAGAATTATTTGTTCTATTCTTGAATAACTACTGAACTTGACGAGATCAATATTCTGCGTGTCTGCTTAATATAAAATATCGTGAAATATCTCGATGTATTAAGTTATAAATGTATTGACATGCTAAGCATATCATGTCTTTAATAAATAGATGTTTGGGTATGGTACTCTGTCTTTAAACTTTATCTTTTTAATACTGTCTCAAGTAGAATTTGTTTAATATTTTACTTTATGTCTTAGCCATTAATTTATACAAAAATACCTAAGTAACTCTACATAGTTTTATTAATTTAAAAAATATTACTTAAGTATACATTTGAGATTACAGTTGGATTCTTACGCAAGATTTGCAGAAATATTCTTTGGAAATTCCAAGAACTGTTTTCGCCCACAGATGGAATAATGGTAACTTTTTGTTTCCCAGTGGGTACCTTTAAAACATAGTAAATAAGGAAAAAATATTTTATATAGAAATCTTCAACCGTTAATATTTCGTTTTTACTTTTTCTAGTCTATATTGTTTTTTAAACTGAATCTCTTGAGCTAAACGTAAAATCTTAACAATTCTGTGACTGAATGTGAATCGTTTCTAATAATTTAGTATTTCAAAAATAAACTGAGCTATGTGTCTGTCTGTGAGTGTTTTGACATCAGCAGTTGTTGTAATAAACTGCGCTGAATAAATTTCGATGAAAATATGGTAGAGAAACTCAGATAAACTACCACAGCTGATCGAGTTTGGACGAATAAGTAATTAGAATTGAGAGTTTATTATCTTTTGAATAGAATTCTATACCCGTTGGGCTTAGGTCTGTTGAAGGTGATCAGCAATTGCAATTTTTACTACGTAAAGCAGACGCAAAACGAACACATTCAATAGACCTGCACTGTAAAATATTCATACTCATATCTTTCCTCTGGTACCTTGAAGCTGAAGAAATAAAAGCCATGTCAGGCCGTACGTTTGTTAGTTGTACAAATGTACACCAGTCGGTTGTATATACTGTTTGCAAATAATAAATAAAGAATGATTATGTAAGGTTAATTTAAGTTTGGAAAAAAAAACTCGTTAGAGAAAAAGAGTTATAATGCTTATATTAACAGTAAAAACTTTAGTTTGATATTTAGAAACGAAACTAACCCTATAAAGATTACGAAAAAACACATGTTATTTTAGTTTCATTTATATGGCTAAGTTTCATCAAATATCTTAGAAATTTAACAAATGAAATATAAGATTATTACCAAACCTCATTACCTGGTTCCAGTAAAAGAGACGATATCCTGTTCAAGGTCGCGTACAAACTGAGAATCTTTGTATCCCCATCCATTCCACTTCACAACTTCCTGTCTGCAGAGAAAGACAGTTTTTAATAATGAAAAGAAAACTCGATGTGTAAATAAAGAACCAGGAGTGGCCCAGTGGTTACATTGATATACTATACAGCTTAACGTTCGTGTCGCGTTATCGTAAATAAGAAAATCGCTCTCCTCACTATAGAGTATTGGTGCGTTATAAGAGTGGACGTCATTGTTCAGTATGCGGTCAGACATGAGTAGTTTTCGGGTAACTTTGCGAGATATACAAATTAAATACAAATCAAGAAAACGTTGATCGATTTAATATGTTTCGAGAAAGAACAATAGAATACCTTTTCGAATTTAGACTTAAATCTAGTATTCACTGAATGGTCTTACTATACTGGAGGTTTAAATTGTCGAACTAGCTATTAAACAACATAATTATTGTCGAATATTTCACACATCATTGAAACTCGATCTGAAACGTCTAATACAGGTGCTTGTTCTTTAGTTTTGATTTCTTTTTTGCAAAAGAACCATGCTACTGTTTCGTGATAAGCAATGTGCATGCATGATATATGGAACATTTGAACAGTTAATATTTATTCCAGTTTCACGTGACTTATTCCACTCTGTGTTGACTAATCTACATAAATAACATACTCTGGTAAGCACGTGTAACAAATTGTCCAACATTTTGATATTATGGTATCGTATATACAAATGTACGCCGATGTTCTTTATCCTGTCTGGGTTACATATCAAGTAAGTAATATTTATTTGGGCCACGATTTACATTTTCAACGTGAACTTCTAGACATCATCGATATAAAGCCAAGCAACTACTTGAATAAACTATTAAGAAGTTACAATGCTATAATGAATAATATTTCAAATACTTGCTATGTACAAATATTTTGTGAAAACTGGGCAAACTTTTGACCAAACATACGTCCAGTAAGAAGGTTAACATCCAATATTATTAAGTAGCGACCAAAAACCAATTAAGGAACATTAAAACTGCTATTACCCACAAACATCTACTACCGTTTATACCAAACGGTGAAGTAACATTCATGGTATGAATATCAAATCAAAGCAATAATAACGTTCGTAAAAATCGTTTTAGAGTTTATCCAACTAGTTTCACTTTACTTGTTTATGTACTTTTTATTGCAGCATTTATTTTGTTTTGGATATTTTTACAACATTTCTACAAATAACCAACGATCCCTGTTTTCCTATTTATTTATATTACAAACTGACAATGCTGTATATCTCGCTCTCCAAGCTGTGAATTATCCATCTTATATTTCAGTTTTTATTTCTGCCTAAAGTTAAGAAAGATTAGATGATATCACTTTATTAACTTACCTGTGTTTTGGAACATCGGATATTTCCTTCCCATGTTTATCTCGTGTTTGGTCTTGAATTCTATTGCTTCCGTTAATATGACGATATATTGTGGAGATTCTTTCAGCAGCCATGTTGAAAATTGTTGACCCACTTCTATAATAATGAGCTTTATGGAACGACAGGCAATATCTGAAATGACTTAGGATACAATAAAATGTGATATAAAAATATAGATTTTATAACAATATTTTGTATCAATGTTGTTGGTAATTATCATACATTTGATACGTATCGAGGTTCAGTTAACTTGGAAATTAAAATCAAAGTTTTCGGCTGGTAGAAATTGTAATACGTAACAGTAATGCACAGGACCGAGTAAAATTTCCGACTTAAGCAGGTTTTCCAGCTTACACATAGTGAACATACATTTCCTTAATTATATATATTTTTTGAGAGAACGTTATACTTTCTTGACTCAAGGGAAATAAGACATTTGTGAATAAAGTTATTATACTGTTTATGCTATATTTATTAGAATAAGAACAAAAATAGACATTCAAAATATACATAAGTACACAGAATCTTAAGCAAATTTATTTGAAGAAAGTCTACAATTTTAAACTGTTTCGTTTTTTAATGGGCTTTCTCATGCGGTTACAAGAGAACGCCGATTCTACGGCCTTTTCATGAAGTTCATTTTTGTATACAATTTGATAGCGTTAATATAACTTAACACTTGCGATGAATTAGAAATTCCTATTTCCATTTTGTTCATCTTCTGAATTTCTCACACAGTTACCATATTGCGATTCTATTATAGATTTTAAATCAATTTCATTAGTTTCTATTAAAACATTCTTGTTAACGTTCATAAAACTTTCCGCGTTCACAGAATCATCTGTATCAATCTTCTCAATCAGAGTTTGGATTTCACTAGAATCATTATAACAAACAACTTCTCCACAGTCTCCGCCATTATCAAGAATAAATACATAATTTCGAAAGCACTTTATTACGCATTTAATTGAATGACTTAAAAATGCAATTGTATCTAACACGTCAATTTTCATGGTCATTTCAGATGCTTTCTTACAGTTGTTCGTGTTTGCAATAATATGCTGAATGATTAATTTTCTGTATTTCAATTTTATACACTGTATAATTCCATTATCTAGAAACTGCTGAACTGATGTTGTACATGGAGGTAGAAAGACTAAACGAACATTTGAAAGTTTAAACAAATTATTAATTAAACAAGAATTTATTAATATTTAAATAAATTATTAATTAAATAAGAAATTAATATATAATCAAAAACATTTTTTCGCTTTACTCAGGTTCTAATCCTACTTGTTGATAAATGAGGCTGTTGAAAGATTGTTTTCCGTCCGCGTTAAAGTTTTTTATAAAAGAAATCTTAAGATAATGCTGCAAAGTTTTAATGCTCCCGGCTTGTATAAGTTTCCACCGTATATAGATTCGCTTCCCGCTAGTACAGCGGTATGTCTACGGATTTACAACTCTAAAATCAGGGGTTCGATTCTCTTCGGTAGGCTCAGCAGATAGCCCGATGTGGCTTTGGTATAAGAAAACAAACACTATGTAGTTTCCGGCTCAGACAGGTTTTCCTTTTAATTTGTCGAGACTCGTTCGAGATAAACTATAATACGTTACACGAAAAAAGCGTGCTTAGTCAAACTTTTAAACAATGAAACCCAAATGCCTTCTACAGTTAATAATCAGAACTAAAAGTTATATAAATCTTAAACAAAATTAACTAACTTATACGGTGCTTAGAAGAAAGAGTACGCGTCCAAATTAAATTTGCTAGTCTTAACTTGTTCTTAGATACACAAAACTACACACACAAAACTGACGAGATAGCCTTAACTTAATCTGTGCTAAAGAAAACAAAAATAGAGAAGAAATCGACAATATAGGTATAACTTGGGATCATATAAAAAAATGACGAACGCATCTTAACTTGTTCTTATGTAAACAAAACCAAAGAAGAACTGACGAGTAAAACCAATGGAAGGCTTGATCCTGGAAATCTTCTTTAGCCAGACCCTTTACCTAAGTCTAAATGTAGGAAAGACGTAAAAATATGCATATACAATCAAAATATAAATATTAGAGATGATTTTATTGCATGACAGCTCACATGAAAAACCAACAGATGCAAACGTTAAAAACAATTAACATATTTCTTTTAGGCAACATGCACAACAAATTGTTGTTGTTTTGAATTAGGCAGAAAGCTACACAATGGGCTATCTTTGCTCTGCCCACCACGGGTATCGAAACCCAGTTTTTAGCGTTGTAAGTCCGCAGACATACCGCTGAGCCACTTAGAAATTGCATCAGTTCTAAAATTAAACACTTTGTGTTTTTTTAGCTTTGAGCAAAAATTGTAAAACATACATTAACAAACGTTATATTTTATTACTAAAAGTGCATCTAAAAATAATCACCGATACATTTAACGTTGCAAATTTTATAAAATACATTAGTTCATCAGCGTTTTGTTGTAACAGTAGATCGCAAAGAAATATAAACATTTCTTCTCTAGTCTTTAAGAGCACTATGATTTTAGGACAAGTTAAACAAGTGTCTTATATTTGTATAACAAATTCTATAAGAGTTTGACAAGTAGTTGTTCAGACGCTATCGTGATATAGTGTGTATATAATAAACCTGCCAAACCAGGAGAAGTATGACACTAGGAAATCAGGTTATAAGTTGTAAAGTTTGTTAGAGCTAGATACGTTGTAATATGGTGCGGAAATAATAAACCTGCCAATAATTAAAGACCTTTGAAGATCTTTTGGCTTGTACAAATATATAAGAAAGCAAACATAAAGTTCTCAATGAAACGTACTCATAAGAAAGACATAAGACTCTTAACCTGCACATTGACAAAGCTACCTTCGTATTTACGTAGTGCACAAGCGACTGAAACAAGCAAACAGCTATAAAATAAAATAACAATGACGTAACTGACCATAATTATAACCTCGGATAAGAGCATATGTTGAGAACAAGTGCGTTCTTATTACATATTTTGTGTTGATATTACAAATGCATTAATTGAGTAATATAACTGATACATTAATCATGCTCCGAGGGTCACGGGTTCAAATCCTCGTCGCACTATTCATGTTCGCCCTTTCAGCCGTGGGGGAGTTATAATGTGACGGCCAGTTCTAATATTCTTTGGTAAAAGAGTAGCTCAAGAGTTGGTGGTGAGCGGTGATTACTAGCTGCCTTCCATGTAGCCTTGCGCGAAGGTCAAAACAAACAAACAAACATGAATAACTTTGTAAACATATTCGTAACTGTCTGAAAAACATATTTCATACAGAATACTGAAAAAATAAACTAAGAAAACATCTATTAGAAAGCAGTTTCAAAACGCTGTACATTTTTAAAGAAGAACTGCGACCAAAAGACGTAAGTATATTGAACATCTTCAACCCACCCACAAAACAATAGTGAATACTGCCCTATGGCGTTCCTACACGGACTTCCCCGTTTCTTATTTTTTAAAATTGCTACAACGCTACCTATTAAAATGACTAACAAAGTGAGAACAGACGTTTAACATCACGATAAAAGTCTTATACATTTGGGATAATTTGGGATAAATGTGTGTTATTTATAAAAACCGTTTAATAACGCTATAAAACAAATATTATACTGAAACCACATTTTATAACATAGTATAGCCAAAATTTGCTACAAATAATTTTTTTTGGTGTATCTGAAACATCTTTGCTAAGTGATGGTTAATTTTGTTCAGTCAAAATGGATTAAAAGGTTCAAACAAATATTTAGTTGTACTTGACAAAATTGCTTTAAAAATGCTTATATTGCGACACAGGCAGAAGAAATGTTCATATTCTTAAAACACTGCTCGACAGAGTTTATCAGGAAAAAGTTACTTCTTTCAGATTTTGAGTCTTAATTTTTTATCATTAAGTACATACGTTAGAAAGTTTTTTGTTGAGCTAATCCTTGACTGTAACGTTGTCTGGAAAGTCTCTCTTCGCATTTTTAACATTGTCCCGTGAAACTCCAGCCTGAGGCTAAAGTCATAAAATATTTCAAGACTTTTTTAAACTACGAGGAGATTTCTCAGTGTTTGTATTAACTAAACAAATCGTACTTACGATTCTTGTTTTTACTTCTATTACAAAGATGAAGTGAAACGTTACTATAAGTGTGAATAAACAAAATATGGTGTTACCACGGCACAGTCAAACTAACAGAGCGTTTCTTGTTAAATTAGCAATGCCTCATCAACCAGTTTCGTTACTTGCTATTTAAGAAGTAGGTGAAGCAAATTTACTGATATTTATCCAAATGAAAAGTTCCATATTAAGTTAATTACTCAAATGAAGACACGTAATCCATGTAATGTATTCTAACAACGTAACAAATAGTTTTATAGGAATATTATTAGAGCTTCTATCGGTGTATTAAAATTCATTGTCTGAAAATGAAAGAAATAATAAGATCCGCTGGAAGGGGTATTGTGGCAGATTATTACAAAATAAGCACCAAGTTGTTGTACTATCTCATCATTTTGATCTTTAAAGATTTAATATGTAAAATATCTATCTATCCCTGTTTATTACTTGCAAGTTTAGAAGAATTTACGGTGAAATTATTTTATTTTCGAATGTGAAAAAATTTCAAAGCGAAATTAGCCATTTTAAACTGTACTTTACTTAAGAATCCAGCACAATTACTAGCAGTCATAAATAAATAAGAGAAGCTGATAAAATATGAAAATAATGTTGCAAAAAGGAAATCACAAGCCTAATGATTTTGTTTTTGTCTTTTCATTTAATTATGTTTCTAGTTTAAGTTCTTCAATGACTCTTACGTTCGTTATAAAAGCGATATTCGAAGTTCTGTACTGTTTATGGAGTAGCTTTCTTAGTTTTCGATCTGCTGCCTGGCGACTATTATTAGCTACTACTACCCAGCATCGCAGTTTCAAATTTTTCAAAGCGCTGACAGTTCATCGTATGTAGACTTCAGCTCTCAACTGTTAGAGCAGTGAGAAGGGGAACTGGCTCTCATGTAGTGCATAAGTAAGAGAAAATAATTGCTAGAGATGTATTGTACATGTTGAAGAGTAGAATTAACATGTGTTTAATCCATTTGTGGGTGAGAGAATACGTTCAGTGTTAACTTCTGTGTTGTAACATTCTTTCTCAGGAAAAACTGTGATGTACACTTCCAACTATAGGTCTATCTTCATGGTTCTGCATTGCTAAATAATGGGACATATACATAGATAGATGTCGCTTGTCGTGACATGAGTCATATCTGTGACAAAAGCATGTAAATTTGTAACGATAAAACTATTGAATCTGATGCAGATGTTTCACTTCACAATCGTTTCTTATAGATACTCCTGAGCAGTTCAACGAGAAGGTCGGGCTGAACAAACACAAACATCCGTGTTCTTTAAGCAAAGAACTACATTATACAAACAGTGATTCTAAAGGTCACAATAACGTCACGTACTTCATTTGATGACGCAATACTGAAAAAGTATAAGTTTCATAAGGAAATAATAGGGGAACATTAAAATAATTTTAAATTTTTGTATTAATTCTTCAATTCAAATCTCAGTATTACATGCATTTGTTGGTTTTCCTTTGTTGTTGTTTTTGCACTGCGTAAAGCAGTTTTAAGTTATTTATGTTATTAATCCTTTATTTTGATAAATAAATTCTAAAATTGTAACTGCCTTATGTGTAATGAGTAATGTTTAGCATGTTACTAAGTTGAAATAAGTATAACTTGATTCACACATCCATAGTTTTTTTTTTAACACAAACATCCGTAATCTGTGTAAAAACATAATTGATGGATGACCCTAAAACGTTGTAACTGGTTAATAGTTAAATACCAATAGCTTTAGAACTTTTTAGGAATTAATTCAGATAACTTTATCAAATAACAAACTACGTAAAAAGAGAAATTCAGTAATTATAGTTTATTGTTTCTCTGTTGATTAGTTTGTGTAGCTAGTTTTCTCAGTCACTACTACTTCAACTTAAATGGTGTTCTGTATCTAGAAGAGAAAATACACTTCTCATAAATTTCATATGTTTGATTCTTTTAAATTTTTAAACAAAATGCTAAATATGTCTTTACTAGTGAATAAAATAGTCTGTGAAACTACTTGAAACTCGACTAAAACATCATTCTCAGACTTCGTATAGTTATCTTGGTCTATCTTCATTTTCTGTTTTTAATTTGTCCTTGCTAAAGTAAACATATTAAAAACAATTTATATCACTTATCCCAGCAGTATATCAGGAAATTTGCTCAAGAGGCTCAACTTACAGAGAATATTCATTATCAATGGACAAATATATTTTAGTCTCTAGATTTCCCCATTTTAGTTTTACAAGCCAACTAACGTATCTGGACCCTCGAACTTTAAGTATAAGAAAATATAACCTATTTTTAGCACCAAGTAACTCAGACAGCAATTAACTAGACTTGATATTTTGCCAAGATCAACCCACACCGTCCACATATATGTGATTCAATCATAGCCAATAGCAATAAACATTACTCTCGTACTAGCCTGTATTCATAACCTCTGGTGACCACATCACAACCTAGAAAATCAACCCCAAACCTGAAAAAAATAGATACATTCGATAAAAAGGCCTTAAATTTATCTCACAAGCTACAACTCAGACTTTTTTAAGCTAATAATAACAAACTTCTTTTCAGGTTTCAGGGTAATGCAGAAAACTGTGTTTCAGATTAATTTGAATAAAATAGCAGCAACTGGTCTTTCGCTACATGATGAACATATTATTAGAATAAACCATTCGTTGGACGAGTAGTTAAGTGTTATGTTGTGAATGAAAAGAAAATATTCTCTATAGTTGTATAATAGTTAATATTTTCTACTACAAACGTAGCCAGATTAATGGTAAATAACTGGCCATTTTTGTATTAAATATCTGCAATATAATCTCACTTGCATGTCACAGTCTCATAATAGTTTTAGTTTAATTTTAATACGTAAGTTACAACTCAATACGCTGTCACGTGGTAGTAAACTGTGATCTGAAGTATTCTTTGTTTGTTTTGAATTTCGCGCAAAGCTACACGAGGACTATCTGCGCTAGCCGGCCCTAATTTAGCAGTGTAAGACTAGAGGAAAGGCAGCTAGTGATTACCACCCACCGCCAACTCTTGGGCTACTCTTTTACCAACGAATGGTCGGATTGACCGTCACATTATTACGCCCCCACGGCTGAAAGAGCGAGCATGTTTGGTGTGACCGGGATTCGAACCAGCGACCCTCAGATCACGATTGAAGAACCTGAATCACTTGGTCATGTCGAGCTGAACTATTGTTTGTTTCGTGAAGCTGCAAAATAAGATACTCCTACTCTGTCCACTGCGACTACAGAAGCTTAAGTTTTTATGTTAATAAGATCTGAGACTTGGCGCTAAGTCACCATAATGTATGTTGTTTGTTTCATATTTACTTATATTGTTACAACAATTTCATATTTTATTCAACAGTTATTCATATGTGATTACTTTATCAAATCTGAGTTATCTCTAACAATGAATAAATTAAATGGATAAATTAAATTGTAAGTAAATGTAATAATGGATAGATATGATTTCGCAAGTTAAAACAAAACGCCAACTTAATTTTAACGCCACTATTGCACATAACGAACTAAAAAAATAGGAAGTTTATAAAAGTTGTATTTGATATAAAAATTCTTCGCTACAGGAATTGTAAGACAAATTTGTTTATCCCTCTAACTAGTGTTAGATATGAATAATATACAGATATCTTACATTAAAACTAAAATACATTATTTAACTTCTGAATGAATAAAAACACGATCATCCTACAAAAAGAGGAAACTTTAAATATAGTTTCCAAATTCCGCAATGTATAACTCCGAAAACACTCATAACAAACGTAGAACTGTCTAATTTATTTTAATGGCAGAATATAATTGTTAAAGCAAAAGAAAGTTGTTGCATGTCATCGTGGGTCTCGTTTTAATGCATCGGTTTGCTTATCACTTATGTTATCTTTTTTGCGCTAATAACTGTACGTTGAAGGTACGAAATAATTAAGTATATGTACCGCAATTTATAGCCTCAACGCTTTGTAATATGAATGCGAAAACACTTTAGTATTCGTTTATTGATAAAAAAAAGTTAATATTTGTATCTACTTACCTTTTACCGTATGGTAACAATCTGTAAAACAGCACCAACGTAGCAGAATAAGGTCAGTACAACAGTATCCTGGAGGAGGAAATGTCCGACCATTTTGCCGTCGCAACTATGGCAGTACTAACCAATAAAAATTGAGGAAATGAAATTTGAAATTCATATATTCTTCTTTATTAGATTTTCAAAAGAACTCGGGTTAAATATTTTTCTTGACTGGGTAAAGTCAAAAATAAGAGGGAAACTTAAATACGTTAATTTATCAAAAGTAATATCTTACTGAAAATAAAGACTTTAGTTCAATTTATCTGTTAAAGCCTTTTATATATAAAAACATGAAAAAATGATTTGTTTTTCTATTTATCAAAATACAATAATAATTACTTTAGGTATGTTATACTATATTTTTCTTATTGCTGGTTATCTAATGAGATGACGGACCTATGAGCCAAATATTTGTACTTGATAACAAATCATAGCCTTTGTATGAGCCGCTATGTCGCAGCTAAAATAAGGGCTTAAAGATTGATTTACTCTAATCCTGCCACAGATATTGAGTATTTCATTTATTGTAAATTTTCATTTAGTGTTACTCACTTCTCTCAGTTCTTATTAAGTGCAAGTATATATATATATATTTATATATTATGTTTATACTGTAGACTCAGAAATCAACAATAAATTTCACAACGCTAAAATCCAAGGTTTGATTCCCTGTGGTGGACACAGGAGGTAGCACTTTGTGGGTTTGTTCGAAAAGAGACAAAAATAAATGTAAGTAGAAAATGTACTAAGTAAATATACGTATATTTTTCAGATATTTACATGAATTCTCAAGTTATCTCATGGAATTGAAATATTGTTATACAAGGGTAAAACGAATGTGTTTGAAATAATGTTACACAAGGGTAGAATGATTGTGTAATCGTTTCTGAAAACCTGTTTTAAATCCTCCATACCTGCTTTGTAATAAACGTTTGCTATGAATAGCTTTTCTGGCTGGGAAACATTTAAATGTTGGTTGTTCTGGAACTACAGCTGAACGAGGAAGAAACAACCACAGAATAATAATTCGTTCAGATTTTTCTCTTACATTTTTATTCTTCTTTCAGTCTTGTTTATGTTTGTATTAAGAATCAAATACACTGGCACACTGCCATTCACAAGTAAAAAAATGAGAAGGTGACGTGGTACATATAAATGTACAGGAGAGAAATAACTAAGAAACAAACATAAAATGGTACCAGTTTAGTCTACCAAACAATTAGGGGCTGTTAACGCAGATAGCCCTCGTGTAGCTTTGCATGAAATTCAAAACTAACAAACATAAACGTTGTTGTGCGCATACGATTCATTCAAAACATATACTTGTATATTTATTTATTTTATAATTCGCAAGGCGCAAGGTATATGAGGATTAATTGGATTTATCAAGTGCTATAAAATCAAATGTTATTAAACATTTACAAATCTCCGTGTATTAAGGTATAGATAAAAAATAATTTGCACTGCGACATTTATTGCGATAATTGTTTTCAAAATGCTTTTATTAAATCACTAGATGAACACACTGATAAGTATCTTTACATAACGATTATCTCGGTTTCAAAAAGTTGTTTCGTTATGAATTTTGTTTTCTTTTCTTCCTTTTTTTGATGGTTTTAACGTTAAAGCATATAAATTTAGTTTATACCGATCTATAAAATTTCTATAAATGTAAGTTATTAAAAATCAAATAGTATTTGTCCCCGGATAGCGACAAGTCTTCGGATTTACAATGCTAAAATCAGCGGTTCGATTCCCCTCGGTGGACACAGCAGATAGCCTTATGTGGCTTTGCCATAAGAAAAAAACACACTCACATAGTGCTTGTATTTAATGAAATAGTTATAGAGGAAGCTAATATTATCATCCATAAGCATTCACACGGCTCTGTTTTTGAGATCATATGCTTAACAGTTAAAACAGTCACTTGAAATCGTGGCTAATATAAGATAGAGCACGACAGAAACACAAATTCCCAACTTTCAGCTGTCAGGAAAGTCAAGTGCATCGAGTTACGTGTGGTGTCATTAGAAGCTAGATACAGCCTCACTAAAATCTTTTAGTTATTGTAAACTACAATTTCCAGCTAACTATACAAAATGAATTATTATCTCTTAACAACTGATGCCTGAACTTATATAAGTATAGCTAATAACAAAGGAAATGTTGTAAACCAGAAATTACCCAAATCGATCAAAAACAACAACAATTATTCGTACAAATGCAGATAACGAAATCATCCTAATAATATTATGAAACAACAAATATTTATGTTCAAAGCGTTGTGCAATCATTCAGTATAGCGGCTTTGCTAATAACGACTGTCATTCATGATCTGTCCTCTGTACTTATGTGGAAATGGGTCTGCAGTAGAAACTTGTTGCCACAGATTTATAAAGATGACGTTAATCTGGGAACCGTTTGGAATGAAGTTTGACAGAATCCTAGGCATTAAAATAACACTCTCTTTACACTATCACCATATTAAACTGACCTTCAGCAGAATTATTTTACTTTGTCATTATTTAGATCATAATGCTTGGTGGATTGTCGTTTAAACAAGTTGCAAAAGCTTGCCAAACTGCGTAAGAGAATATATTGACTCTAAATTTTTCTTTTGGTTTCAAATGATATGTGGTCTTGTCCAATATATTCTAAATGTTATCATTAAATGAACTTAGAATGTTCTTGAAAGGCTGTCCAAACGAATCCTCTTTGACTACAACATTAAAAGCCATAAATATAATATAATTTTTTACATGTCTCGACGAAGTGTTCGTGTTTGGGATGTGTTATTAGATGTCTGTAGAATTATATATTGTTGATTCAAATACGTCAAATTAATATAGTTATTTGTTAACACTATTAGACATACAGTTATTCCATATTCACTGTTGTTGAACACATATTTCATTCCTCGGGCATTCTGATTCTTATTCATGGTGTTTTTGTATAGAATGAAAGTATGTTAATTTTTAAGTTTTTATAACTTTCAGTCAAATTTGCAAAGTTTTATGGCATGATGCTTAAACATGCACCACCTGAGGGCCTGAACCAATTTTGACAAGTTAGCATCAATAAAGCATATATAAGTAACTTAAGATTTTGAAAAAATAACCTCTATTTTATGTAGGTACAGGTTGAAAGATATATGAAAAAACACTTGTCTCGGAGCACATTAAAATAACGAATGGTACTTATAGGCACTATTTTTAAAAAGAATAATTGTATAAGAATGACCTGAAAATGAAAAACTCTACACATTTTACAAAACGTATCTGTATGCAGTTAAATATGCTGTAAAAAGGTTTTTACCTTTGAAAATTTCCATGCAATTGTTTATTCTATGAACAAACCAAGAGAGAGTTATCTTTGAATATTTATTACATTACGAAAAACACAAAGGTAAGATTCATGTTTGTTTAAAATCATTCTGTTCTTTTCACTGTGGTTCTATTGTTTATGTATATTTCGGTCTTATTGCTAAACAAATAACTATATTACTCGTAACTAATACACGTTTCAATTTCGTTATTGTTTTCTTTAACAAACATCTAGCAAACCTTTTCACTCACGGCTCAACAATACGATTTATTACATATTTTCCAATGATACGTGTTTGCTGGGAAATGACCACTATACTGCCGTTGTTCTAGTTAATGATAAATCTAAAATATACATTCCTCAATATAAAATCTAGGGAAATGTAATGTTTCACCCTACCAAAATAGGACAAGAAATGTCTCTATTATATTTGCAACACAATATACAGTTAGCAATTATATACCAAGTCTTATAACTTTAAAAAGTCAGGATTATGTTGTTTGTGCGAACAGGCTTGTTTTGTAAATTCATACTTGGATCAAATAAAACAAATGAAATCATAATTTACATCTGGTTGCATTAAAGATAATATTTAAAATTTGATATTTGAAGTATATAGTGGTCATGTATATCCTGTCATACAAACACTTAGAAAGAAGATTTGCTAGGCTTGCAAAGTAGCTTATTCCAGTCAATTTGCTCATATTTGCGTGATGTTGAATCATGATGAAGGTATCCGGCTATATCTGAGGGATGTTCTGACTCAAGTGGATAAAAGCAATACATTAGACGCGTTTCAAACAGAGCTAATAAATTAAACATACATGATTTTAAAAATCAAGTTCCATAGATTTTGTTGAAAATAGTAATTTTTTCAAGAATTATTTGACTTCTGTAAAAATATAGATTAAGTAACTGTATTATAAATCATTATGACAAATGAAAAAATATTTCCCAGAGATTTATTTTGTTTTGTAAGAACTGCCACGACCTCTATATTTGAGAAACAAGCAGAAAAATGAATATGAAATTCAAATAACACTAAAATCACTTTCGCGCGTTTTCAAACATTTCAAATCAAGCAAACACAACATAATCATAGAAAACACCCAGATACAAAGTAGGGAAACAAACGTAAACAAATGTTAAATTAGAGAAGCTCCACTTATACAACTCCTCAAACGCAAATTGAACCAACATAAAGGAACAGCTTTCTATCTATATTAATTAATAACCTAACGTCAAACTGCATCGCCCTCTAGAATCTGGCACCCATTTACACACTCGGCCCTATGACATGTGCCCGGCAACGGTCAGTTGTAACCTTTCATTGTTAACCTGAACAAGACCCATGAAGGTCGAAACGTTGTTCTGTACTTTATTTTAATTAAAGTTTTAATATGCGTACCAGCCGTCTTGAGAATACAATGTTGTGTGAAGTAAGATTTTCAATGGTGTGTTGTTGTTTTTTTTTTAGAATTTATTTCGAAAATCTTAAAACATTTATTTTTTTCTTTACTCTATAATTAAATGTGGCGGGTTTATTATCATCTATTATTTCAATAATTGTTGTCATGTTCTAACTATAAGCTTTTATTCAAGATTTTAATTTTATAACTTTTCTCACAGGAGTTTGTCCTACATTTACTCTCTATAATTATCTCACTTCACATCATAACGTACTATAATTGATTCATGTTACTTTGTCAAAATTTGGTCATACTTTGGGTTAGTGCATGTTCAGGTATCATGTGTGGTTTGTTCTTAAGATTTTCAAAGGTAGGATAAATGTACATTAGTCTGATAGATATTGAATAAAATAATCTTTATATAAAGTATCCCAGAAGATTCATCGAATATTAA
Source organism: Tachypleus tridentatus (assembly GCF_004210375.1). NCBI lineage: Eukaryota > Metazoa > Arthropoda > Merostomata > Xiphosura > Limulidae > Tachypleus > Tachypleus tridentatus. The sequence goes on along the minus strand of NC_134832.1, from coordinate 75,506,896 downwards.
TTATAAAAGCAGAAACTATAAACCTAAAGAAGTAATGTGAAAAAAATTTTTAGAAATGCAGTCTGTGTTGAACATGACTTAATAATATGATGTCATATAACAATGTGCTCCATGTATTGACGATATATCCATATAATCGAGATCCAAATTAGATCAATGCTTCGTCACGTCATAATATATATAAGACCTTTTCAAAATTGGGTCAAGACCATATCTGCTTACTTCTGGCAACAGATGAGTACCTTAGCTACTAACCATCGCACAGATTTATGTTAACGAACAATACAGCAAACAACAATATACAGTACTATTTTGTCAATTTGAAATTACTGTAAAATGTCATGCTCAAATAGTTAATACACCTTAAAAGTAATAAATAAGTAGTGGAATTAAATAATGTCTAAGTTTTCTATAAGATATTTTCGCCATAACGAGATATTGTGATCTAAATTAGGAATAAAACGGGCCTGCAAATGACAATTTTTATATGTAGATCACATATTAGTGCATTTTCTACACTTAGAGATGAAAATACGCTTCTCATTTGTTTATTAAATGTTGCATTTGAGCACGTTATACTCCAGTAAGATGTGCGAAATTCTCCTTTGGGTCGAATAACATGAACTTTTTACTAGTTTTACTGTTAATCAATTAAAAATAAAATGGAAAATAGTAATGCTTAATCTAAACTTATTCGTACCTTTCTTAATTTCTCTCTGTCTTTTTAAATACTATTTGGTAATTATTCATTATACTAATGTCTCATTTTGTAGATATTTCTTTGACTTATAAAAGCATTTTTATTTTTACACTACGTACTGTTTTTCATTTAATGGTTAAAATCAGAACTCTGTTTCAAAATTGATAATCTAGTTAAAAACAACAAAACAAATGTACTGTTATAATTCTTATTTAAATTACTGCTAGAATATAGAAAATGATACTGTACATATAAGTGTCTTACCGATACTCTACTCTAAACTATATGTTCTCAAATGATAAATTTTTCATCATCGCTCATTCGAGTGCATAAACATTTTTGTAGTAAACACTCTATGTGTACAGGAGCACTTCTGTTATAACGCGGTTTTTTATTCAGAGACTATTAATGATGTGTTTACACTCTATAACCCACTTTATCTAGAATTCTGTTGGAAACAACCGCTATAGTTTGACAGCTGAGGTAACGTAAGTGACTGAATACACGTTTTGTTTGTTTTGTTTTTTGGAATTTCGCACAAAGCTACTCGAGGGCTATCTGTGCTAGCCGTCCCTAATTTAGCAGTGTAAGACTAGAGGGAAGGCAGCTAGTCATCACCACCCACCGCCAACTCTTGGGTTACTCTTTTACCAACGAATAGTGGGATTGACCGTAACATTATAACGCCCCCACGGCTGGGAGGGCGAGCATGTTTTGGCGCGACTCGGGCGCTAACCCGCGACCCTCAGATTACGAAGCGCACGCCTTAACGCGCCAGGCCATGCCAGGCCCCAACTGAATACACTTGTAACCACTTTAGCGAAGAAAACAAATACGCCAGCACAGCTAATACTCAAAACAAACATTATGGAACTCGCACGTTGATGAAAAAAAAAAAAAAGGCACATCAACGATAGTTGCATCTGACCTGCAGGTGATAGAAACACGTGGTTAAAAGGCTTAATTCAGTTTGATTACAATTGGTTCGGTTGAATATTTAACTCTCATAACGTTGACAGATTAAAGAGATTACAAACAACCAATTATTTTTGTTCCATAAAAATGTTTGTTTCATAAAATGTATTCAAAAAATTAAATCATATTTTAAATTAATCATTTTCATTTATAATATTATGTTCAGATGATTTTGTTTTCAAATTTGTGATTGACTGAAGAAGTTTACTCAATATTCGTATTTTATGCATAGTAGTTTAAAACCTAATGTGCTTGTTCACATTAGTTACAAAGTCACTTACTGTTATCTAATAAAAACTTATTTTATAAAACTGACTGAAGAAGTTTACTCAATATTCGTATTTTATGCATAGTAGTTTAAAACTTAATGTGCTTGTTCACATTAGTAACAAAGTCACTTACTGTTATCTAATAAAAACTTATTTTATAAAACTATTATATCTTTTACGAATTTTATGTCAATAAACATTTTAATTTTCCGGAAAGCGACAAACAGTAAATTGGTAATTGCAATCACTATATAAGAGATCCTTACTTTTACAAGTTTTACTGGTACATAATCCTAAAATAATATCCTATTGATCTTCTATGGCCAAAAAAATAATGCATCTAATTTTAGTTTCATTTTGATAACATGATCACTGACGTTCAGGTCCATTTAATTTCTAACGGAATAAAAGAGGTGTGTAGAATGTTTATCTTATTTATTTCAATTAGCCAAGGTAAAATACAACCAATCAACAAGATGTAGTGTCTATATTGTTTTTAATTTAATCAGCCAACAAAGAATAGAACCAACCAACAAAACGTTTAGTGTCCAGTGGAGGCTCCAGGATATTTTCGTTCGGTGGGGGCTGAGGTAAACTGTGGAGGGGCTTTCCAAAATGCCATCAATATGAAGTATAGATGGTAAATTATAATAATGTAAATACCAAGGTACATTTCAGAAAGGTGTGCTATTTTGAACTGAGCTTTTAATGCAGTTTTCATTGGAAACTCATGCTCTGATTAATAATTCATTATTACAAATTAGAAATAATCTGTTTATGAAAATATGAGTATATGTAAAAGAGGAAGTTCACCTAAATTCCACCCAAGATAATACATAATAATAAAGAAAATTAAGATTAGCTTAGATTGAACATTTAATAAATCATTAAGAGTAAAGCTACAAATCAAAAGAAATATAACATGAAGACATTGTTTATATAGCAGAAACGAATTATCCCATGTGAAGTTAATACACTCTGAGGAAAAGTAAGGTCACTATCAGGCTAACTATCTTTCATCATGTTGTGTTTATAGTTAATATTACTTCAAAACAATGCGCCTGTTCTGAGGATTGGCAGCAAATGTGTCTATAACAGTATCAATATCAAGTTGTTTTGCCCTCCTGGAGTTTACTGATACGACATAAGGTTGCAGGTGTGTTTGTTACCACTGCTGTTGTGCAAGTATGTCTTGAGAAGCTTCAGACATGAGAAACTTCTCTCACAGGCAGCTGAAGTGACAGGCAGGGTCACAGCGATGCGTACAAGTTTGTGGAGATCCATGAAGGCATCCTTGTATGACTTCAGCATGGTTGCAAGCTCCAATGGTGTGGATACTTCCTGCCCCTTGTCTTTCTTCCTGGCAATTAGCCGGTTCAACTGGTGGACATCCACTGCGAGGTCATCCTCTGCCACACCATAGTTTGCTATATTGTAGTTGACCTTCACAGAAAGGCTGGTTTCTTCATAAGTTCACATTATTCATACAGGCCAAACTGTGATTGTGATATTGTTCTTATTATCATAAGTGTGACAAGCACCTGTTACAATAATGTAACTACTACATTACATTAAATTAAGCACTTCTAAATAGCCCAATGACAATTTCAAAATTTATTCTAGAATTGTTTAGAAATATTATTTGGTCAGTTAACATGTAAGGTTATTACCTAATCATAAGTATAACATTAATTGGATTGTAAGTCACAATCTTAAGTGTATGCCACAATCATTAGTACAATTTTGGATGGCTTATACACAATGCAAAATGATCTCACAGAGGACACAACACTGGTTAAATGCTTCATAGTTTTGACCTATACACAATACACTTATACATGCATGCTATGTTTTACTTTACAATAAAAGATAATGAAATTAATGGGTAAATACCTGTGAAACCTTTGGTTTATCAAGTAAAATCCCTGATGATCTGTTGTAACTTGAAATCAATGTGGTTGTCTAATCTTCGTCAAAGCTCAAGATAGAATGGCATTACACAGGGAGCGGCAATACAGCGCATGAGTTTCAGTGCATTCAGTACGTTGCTATGTGACGCATGACACATACTTCCGTCTTAATGAAGACGTTGAGTTCTACAGATCTATGTCTCTTCGATGTTAATTGTTAAGCAACAACGACGATTATGTTTTCCATATTTTATGAATATATGTAGGTAACAATATTGGGAGGTGAGGGGGCTCAAGCCCCCAAGACCCCTTTGGCGCCGCCATTGTTAGTGTCTGCATTGTTTTTATTTCATTCAACCCAGGTAAAATACAAACAATCAACAAAATATTTAGTGTATACACTATTTTTATTTTATGCAATCAGTACAAGTAGGAAATTGAAATAAAGATAACTAATAATGAAAACACTCTATAGAGTAACATTACCTTTAATGAGATTGTATATGTATTTCTATATCGATAACAAATAGATTAGTACTTTATAGAACTACCAATTTAAGAAGTAGGCAACAGATATAATAAATATACTTAAAGAAATGCTTCCTAGTCTTTAGTTCTCATTTAAAAGAATATGAAGTTATTTGTCCGTTTTGTAGCAAATTTTATCCACTTGCGGTAGTTCTAAATGGTATATCTTTTGCCCTAAACATAGACTTTACAGATAAAGTTGTTTGTAAACAGTTGCAGTGTAACCTTCGAAAATTATTAGCTAAAATAACATTAGTATCCCACTGAAGATGTTTTAAGTTTCAACAATTCGCAGTTTAATCGTATATTAATGTCGTGATTTAAAGACGGCAGCACATGCATCACTCCAGAGTCACTCTGAGTGTCACCATGTCAGTTTGCAGCAGTTAGCTGTTGGCAATATAACTCACTGAAAGTGGTAATGCTTCAGTAATAATTTTCGTTTCTAGTATTATTCTAAAATGAGTTCAAGTATTTATTCTGGTTATGAACTGTCATTCAGTAGTGAAAGCTGTTATAAAAGTGAAACATTTTCTGTATCGTATATATATATTGAGCTTTTCAATAAGGCCGTCTTGTTTATTACATTTCAGTGAATTCTTGGTAACAAATCTATCATTTACATATGACGTTTTTCAAACAGCAAGTGGCTTACGACTAGCTGCTCCCCCTCTGACATAAGGTTAAGGTACTTGACTCGCATTCTACTGGTTGCTGGATTGAATCCCCTATCAGTCGTTGGGCTTTATAATGTTACAACAAACCCCATTATTTGTTTGTAAAGAGTAGCCAAAGAGATAGCGATAGATAGTGTTCACTATCACCCTTCTATCCAGTCTACTACTAAATTAGAGACGGCTATCGCGGATAGCTCTCCAGCAGCTGTGCGCGAAATTTAAACTAAACAGAAACCTCTACTTGGTAAAATAATTTATTATTAATGACATTCACCCTTCAATTACAAAGAACAATTAGAAATAGAACTTTCACTGCACAGCATAAATTACACAAAAGCAGAAAGAATAATTTCAAAACAGACACAAAAGTCCACAAACTTGAATAAAGTTTATAAACATTAAACATAAGATATCCAACGTGTAATATCAGAAGGTATCATACTCTTGTATCAAAATTAAAAGGTCGAAAACCTAAAAAACGGCGGTGGTAGTTGTGATCCGGTGTTACAACTGCCACAGGTTTGGACATGCAGCGGCACCTTGTGAGAAACACCCTCGTTGCTACCAACGTCACAACACGCCAATTACACAAAAAACACCTACATTATGTAGCGCACACAGAAATACTGATAAACGAAACTCATAAACAAACAAAGCAAACAAAAACACCATCTGCAGTAAACATAACACAGCAAACACAAGAGAAAAACAGTCAAGAACAAGCACTAAACCGAGTCATTTAATAAGCTAAAAAAATTTTACGATTTCATTACTTAATACAGAAACACACAATACCGCATAATAAACATAGCCAAACAGCACTTTATATCGATAATCCCATGCGTAAAATAACAGTTCATGAATCCTAGAACACAAAAGTGTAAGACATAACAATACGAGAAAGAAAATAATGGCTGTATAATAAACACAATAGAAACCAGATAACATTACATGATTGTGGCCCAGACAAAGAGATAAATAATAAATAAGCAAATAACATAAAAAACATAAAATATAATATCCCAAACAATAAATTAATAAGATGAAAGCGTATTACAATAGTAAAGGAAGGAAGAAGAGGTCATTTCAAACCTGACCCTTTCAGGTCTTCAAGACCTAATTGACAATAAAAGAAGAAACGTAATCGTCTGAACCGTGTGGTCCCTAACCTGTCCTTCTTGTGTGTGGTATCAGATACCACTTTTGTAACGTGCTAAAAAATCAGCGAGAAATATTATAAATCCTGAAAGTATTTTACAGCAAAATCTATTAAACAATACCTTTTACAGTTTTATTTCTTGCATTGACAAACACTGAAATGTATTCTAACAGAAATCGCTCCGAATTATTCTTTATAGGATACAAATATTTTTAATAATTACTTTAGTTACAGTTAACCTTTAAGATGTTTCCCTTAGACCTCGTGTTCTGTAATGTCAAAAGAAGAGTCCTATTTATGAACCCAGTGTATGTCTAGCCTGCCATCTTGTGCTGTTTAATCTGTGTGAAAAATAAATAAATAAATAAACATGCACTGATTTCTGCAGTATATAGTAAGGAGAGATAAAATCTTTGTAAAACAATACTTCTACGTCAGGTTCACATGAAATGTTAAATTGTGAGCGAAGCACAAGTCTTGTTCACTGCGTGTTATATACACGTCGTAAACAATGATTCTGTACAATTCTTCTCTCTAACCTTTATTGGCAAATAAACAGTTATTTTAATATCTAAAAAGTCTAAGATCAAGGAAAAAATAAAAACATTTTTTATTTTAAATGCGTTCATACAACTAAAACTTTTGTGTTGTGCATTTTGTCTTTCTTTGAGCAGGGTGTGGCTCCTAAACAAGTTTTACATAACTTATGTTCGGATACTAATTCTCTCAGTTATGAGGTTTGTGTAAGAGCACGCTACGTATAATAATATAAAACCGGTTTTCGCTCGATAATTTATAGAAATCAAGAGCCCATTAATTACGGGCAGGAAACGAATGAAAAAAACACGTAATTTTCAATTTAAACTGTTTTATGTTTCGTTTACATATTTTTTTTTTGTTTATAAACTTATAAGAGCATTTTGAACAAGTTGTAAAAGAAAACATAAAGTTCAGAAAGTGTATTAGAATACGCCACGAAGTTTTTAATGGTTTCGTTAATTTCTTGAACGATGCCAGAGCGAGCTATTTGCTGTGTTCACCCAGGGGAACTGAACCACAGATTTTGGTATTGTAAATCTGAAGACTTACCGCTGTCCCACAGAGGTAGTTTATCAGTCTACAAATTAACTGTAAAATATCCAATTTCCACGAAAAGGTTGATGTGTCCCTATAATTAAACTGAAGCTCTTGTGATGTGTTTGGTGTTTTAATAATTGGTTATAAAAACTATAGAAATGATGACCAGAAATTGTAACGTAATCGTATAAGCAGCTGGTGGCAGTAATGAAGTACTTACATACCCCTAAAACATATAAATTATTCAGAGTGATTTCAAATGTTCATATTTATTATACCTTAAGACCTACTTTTCCTAGAAGAGCAAAATTTCACCGAGGCACAATTGCAAACAATCGCTTTATTTGGCAATGTTTGTACAAAAACTGTCCCAAAATGTTTTATTGAGCTTTCTAACCCCCTTTGGTCTTTGTAACTTCTGGTTTTTTTGTTTTCATTCTTTTAAGGCCCGACATGGCCAGATGGTTAGGGCGCTCGACTCGCAACCTGAGGGTCGCGGGTTCAAATCCCTGTCGCACCAAACATATTCGCCCTGTCATCCGTAGGGTATGTTATAATGTTACGGTTAACCCCACGATTCATTGATAAAAGAGTAGCCCAAGAGTTGGCGGTGGGTGGTGATGACTAACTGTCTACCCTCTAGTCTTACACTGCTAATTTAGTGACGGCTAACGCAGATAAGTAGCCCTCGTGTAGCTTTGCGCGAAATTCAAACACAAAACAAACAAATCATTCTTTTAACAGGAAAGACGTTCTAACATGCTAACTAACATCTGCCTTTGTGCCTGACACCATGTATATGTATTTGTTGCTGTCCCACCTAAAAGTCGTCAAATTTCAAAACTGTAAATTGTTGAAAACAAACACCGAAAATAGGCCAAAGTCATCAAACAGAACCCACAATTATCAGAAAATGATCAAAACGTCATCTGAAATGCCAATTAATGATTAAAAATAACTCAAAATGTCTAAACAATCACTGAAAATAAAAATAATTACATGTGTATCTCAATTTTGCTTCCTCATTAATGGCATAGAGTTTCCGCCTCAACGTTGAAGGTTTTAAACTTTTGCATTACTTGAATTAGTTGAAGTGTAGCAGAAGCCCTATATATATATATATATATACACTACATTTCTTTAGCAAAACATAAAATGCTTAAATTCTACACATTACCTTGTCGTAGAAATAATCTTTATAAAAAAATCAGTAGTTTGTAGGTTTAAGTAGATTATTTTGTAATCATTCTACTAAAGACAGTAGACATTACTGAAGACTTTGTTCATTCATTATCTAAAACCAATTTCTTTTATCTTATCAATTATGTTTTCGTATCTCCCACTGAATAATCGTCAAAATAGAAAACATTTTCCTTTATCTTGTCGTGATTACTTTTATAAACCTTTGTACCCAATATATCTTTTGTTGATGATCTTCTGTATGTGGTGGTTTACTTCTAAGATAATGATTAACAGAATATTAAAAAACAAGTAATGCTTTGTTTAACTTACCCTCTTTAACACCACTGAGTAGATCTGGTTTATCAAACTTACTTCGTTCTGGACTATTATTTTTCTATCTACTTTATGTAGATATGCACATTTCATACCATATTCTTCATCTTCCCTTTTAATCTTTATCACAACCTTTGAACTTGTAACTATCTTTAGATAATTCGATGTGTGATGAACGTTTTGGATTATATTTATTGATTTCAATTTCTAAACTGACTTTGCTTTCTAAGACCTATCCAGAACCTCTTGCTTCAAACTTCAGTGATGTCTGTTGAAAGTTTAACAATATTTCTATTATAATCTTTTAAATTAATATACTTCAAAATTATTTTAGTTTTAGTTTTGAAGGTTAGTTTTGTTTTGAATTTCGCACAAAGCTACTCTAGGGCTATCTGTGCTAACCGTCCCTAATTTAGCAGTGTAAGACTAGAGGGAAGGCAGCTAGTCATCACCACCCACCGCCAACTCTTGGGCTACTCTTTTACCAATTAATAGTGGGATTGACCGTCACTTTATAATGCCCTCATAGCTGAGAGGGTGAGCATGTTTGGTGTGACAGGGATTCGAACCCGCGATCCTCAGATTACTAGTAGAACCCGTTAACCCACCTGGCTATGTCGGGCCGGATTTGAAGGAAACTTCTGTTTCTTTTCGATAAACTCAAAACAGTTTTACATATAACTTTTAAATTCTCCTTACATCTTAAAATTCACATAGTATGACGATAAGTTATACAAGGGATGAATGAAATAGTGTAATGAAAAGAAGTTAAGGAGACTTTAACCCCAGAAGATATCGCTATTTATATTATCATGTTGCATTAACAACAACTGTTATGGCGTTACTAGATTAAGTTGGTGAAATGTGAGTTTCATCCTTTCTATAGATTTAGAGTAAAGATAAATAACGTTACTATTTATACATTTCAATATTAATTATTTAATAAATTATTTATTTATTTATTTTAGTTTAATTAACCTTACATATCGTACGGAACATTTTAAGAATTATATATATAATAAAGAGATGTTAGTTACTAGTCAATTTAAACACCTCTTAAGGTACCCCGCTGGTACAGCGGCAAGTCTGTGGATTTACAACGCTAAAATCACGGCATTGATTCCCCTTCGTGAACTTACCAGATAGCTCGATGGGGCTTACTAAGCAACACAATTTACATCAAAGAAAATAAAATAGTTTTTCTTTAGGAATTATATATATGAACATTAAGAAGTTCATTTCTTGTTTATTTATGAAGTTACAAAATAAAAGTTGTTTTTGTTATTGTTTTTTACACGATAGACTACAACACTGATATTGACCCAAGGCTTGGAAACTTGAATAAGGCATCATGCCTAAATGTACATGTACCAATTCAAGTTGTAAGACAATTATTATATGTTATTTAAAAAGTTGTCGAATGCCTAAATTCAATACTTGAAGGCACACCACTAGACGCACCAAGAGGATGGTAGCGTACTTTTGAAAACAACGTGAGTTGACCAACGTACATAAGGAAAAGTACAAAAGATAAACCTTTCTCGACACGCACTATAGTTAATCAATGTCGTAAGTAACGCGTGTTAGCAGTTGCAATAAGTAAAAAAGGACGTGCAACATTGAAAATTAGTGTAGTCGTAAAAATAATCTTTATATTAAAAAATCAGTAAGGATGTATACTGCGTTAACTCGTTTAAGTAATGATAAACAACACGTTTGAATAGCAAGAAATTACTGTATATAAAAGAAAATTCAAACAACCGTAGATTATTTCATCGAAGTACAGGTAAGAAGATATTAGGCACACTGTGTAATAACAAACACTAACGGAAAACCATGCAATATCCAAGGTCAGTAGATTTACGTAGGGACAATCAATTACGCTGAAGGAAACACAAAACATGCACTTAGGTATTATTAGTTTTTTAGTTGCATATGTGAGCATATGTGGCAAACTTGGTGTTGGAATATTAATGTGAATAAGGAAACTTTAGTGTTCTATAATAACGGAGATCAGAGGTCAGAATGAAGCAAAAATAAGTTCCTAGGTTCAGCTAATACAGGCTCCTTGAAACAAATACATATTTATCAAACATTGTCGAAAATTATCGGAAAATATTTATTATATGTTTAATTAAAAAAGAGTTTGGAAATAGGAGATTTGGGAATCCATTACATAAATACTAATTACAACAACCTGTTGAAGCTTCTTGTGAATGTTAGTAACATTTAAATCATTACTTTTCTCTCCCTTTTCTTGGACGTCTTACTTTATCAATTTGTAGAACTGGAATTTTCAGCCTGAACAGCATCTTATGTACAAGTTGGCTAAACGACTAGGTCAGAAGCTATATAAGGGTAGTAGATCTCAGAGAGGCCCACCACATGTAAAAATGTTATCTGTAAAACGTCCCTGTTCCCTCACAGAGAATGCTTGTAGAGATCGCTTTATTTATTGCAACAAAAGTTACTACACAATGCTGTATGCGCGTATGCTTGAGATTTGTTTTAATTTATTTGTTTATTCAATAAACAATTTAGAAGGAAAGTAAGGTACGTCAAGGTGACTATTATTTAAATTTTTAATTAAATCATTATATGGTAGACTTCAGTATAACGTCGAAGGTCTTTCGGACCTCGAGCTAAGAAACTACAGCAGGTGCACAACACTTATTATGACTAAATGTAATTAAAATCATGAAATATTTAGGTATTTACGATATCCAGTGCTAAGATTAGGATTTGATATCATGTTTGAACAGATCTCGTCGAATGCGTTCTAAAAACATGTAGTTTTACATATTTTATGTTAACTAGTAAAGAACATAAGAAATAACAATATTTTTAAGGGGACACACTATTTGTCCACCCTTGTATATATATAGGTTTGAAAGGTGTCATTTTAGTGAATATGATTTGGGAATATGTTTATATTGAACTAAGTGATGCAAGAAACGAGGCAGATGATGGTGTAACTTATAACGTCATTTATTTTTCTTTTCATATTTAAACAAGTGTGGATTCTGAAACCGCAATTTTAAGGTTATTCCAAATATTTCTACCCAACTATATCTTAATTAAGTTAATAAACGAAGTCGTAACCATAAGAACAGAAATCGGTTTCTTTTTAATCATTTTTTTTTATTTTTACATTTGTTTTTGACCTCCATCTTTCAGTCTACATCCTGGAACTGTTGTTTTAAGCTGTTCCGTAAGCTCTTTGTACTTGACCTATTTACTTATCCACTGTTGCCATTACGAACTATTAAAAAAACTACAGCTTATCTAACAGTGGGAGATTCTATAGTGTTATCCTCCTCAGTGGTACAGCTATAAGTCTTAAGGCTTTAAATGCTAAACACCTGATTTCGATATCCGTGGTGAGAGCAGCACAAACAGCCTAAAGTGTAGTTTTGCGCTTAGCTACAAATAAAGAAATTGTAGAGGTCGTTTGTAAAGCAATTTGAATTCTGGCTGTCATGCAAAGTACAAAGCACTATTTTTTTTTTAGCTGAACAGGATGTTTCTCTTGTTGATACCCTACCACAACTGATAACATAAAATAACCTCAGATGCGAGACAGAAAACAAACATAACTACTGTATAAATGAAACTGTTTGTTTCATTTGTTGTGAAGTAACCTGTGAATCATAAAAAGTACCTGTACCATTATAATAGCATTATTAGTATAAAGATTTAAAATGTTTCGTTGGTAAATTGTATTAATAGCAATGATTACGGGTGGATGTTCATGGTTCCCCGTTTGGATAGCGGTTAAAATCAGGAGTTCGATTCCCTTCGGCGGATATAGCAGATAACTTGATGTAACGTCGTTACAAAAACCCACAGGCTTTTCAGAATACATATTAAATAAAATGGAAAATAAGGTTATCGATTTTACAATCCGCTGTAAGGAGTTCTTAACTTTTCATTAATATTTTAGAAAGTATATAATAGTTTACTGGTATTGTTTATATTTTCATCATTTTGAGGGTGGGTGACTACACAGAGAAAACAAGGGGTAATATATAATCGATATTCTTACCAGTAAACATTAAAACAATTATATTCAAATAACAAAATCTTATTACATGGTCAGTTGAATAAATGTTCATTTAGAAGTTCAACACGTCTGGATGACAAGAGAGACGTAAAAGCGGCTAATGCATAATGAACATCCTTTTGAGCAAATATTATAATAATGATATTACAGTATCATAATCGTATTACATGTTTAATTAAAACAATGCTTATATAGAAGCTCAACATGTATGAGTAGCCATACAAATGTAACACTGGCTAATATAATCAACAAGTTGAACACTGAATGATTATTAAACGGAACAGATTCCAAATATGTTTCCCTCTTCAGAATATTATTAGTATTATAACATTTAAAGCTATTAGAGTGCGCTGTCCGAATTAATGATTGCTTCATTAGGCTCAACACATGCTTTAAACTAAGTGCTAAACACATTTTTATTTAGTTGTTCGCTGATTTACTATATTCTAATACTTAGTCAATATAGATTAATATTCCAAGGATTGAGGGAAGAAGCAAAGAATAGTATTCATGATATTAAATGTATGAGACCCTCACGTGAAGGTTAAAATGTAAATCACTGAAGATAATGAGAAATGTACGCAAAGCTTGGAAAAGTCTACGCGACTACACGAAAAGAGACTGACACTATGAGACAAAGAAAATACTTCAGTCGGAAGTCCAAAGCAATTGTTAGGTCTATAGTCTTCCTCTCATTGATGGCTGGCCTCTCTGCATATAGAATAGTAAACGGGAAATCAAAAGAGTTCGAGACAGCTACATCTAACATTCACCAGATTAAATTAGAAGGCCTATAAACTAGGCCCAAAACTAGCTTTTCAGAAACAATGTTCAAGTTTGTGATTTCCAGGACATCATAGACTGCCACGTAACTCAAATCACAAAACTATACACGTTATTTAAAATTTGTAACTCGGATTTAAATTAGTTATTTCTTTGAATCTGTCTAATATTCAATTGTCTTGAAACCAATATATAAAAGGACAGAATTAAGTACAGTTGACAACTGGGTACATATTATTCACAGTGTAAATACATGTGAGCTACATATATATTCAGAAAAAAACACTCCGAAATACACCTAATATTTTTTTTCTAAATTATGAGATGTTTACAACCGTAATTATTATATGTTTACTTTAACAGCACTTCTCCTGTCTGGCTTTATTCCTAAACTTTAATTGCAACTTGATATTTCCCGTCCATACAACACCAGACGACACAGTATCAACAAATAGATATAAAACTTTTCTAAAGATTGCTCAAACAAAAATTTGTAACACAGACTTATACCTCAATGTATAATCACATTTTAAGATTTCATATGTATAAACCGTTTATGTGCTTTACCACAGAGTTGCAGCTCACATATTCCACAGAAAATGCTGATTGATTTTTCTTCTGCAGTGGGGTTATTCTTAAGATGTCAATATTAAACCTTAGAGCAAAGGCAAGGACATCTGTTCTAGAAGAGGTTGCACCACTTTGCTTTAATCAAATAGTAAAATTTAACAGCCACTCTTATAACCTAACCGCGGTCCCGAAGTGCAAAGCGCGATTTATTATTGATATTCAAGATAAAGGAGCGTCAGCCATGGAATCTAAAATCAGCAGTCCAGTAGTCCTAACAAATGAACCACGCTCGGGTGTTTTAGTTTTAATTGTACCAATTACACGTCAGGGTATAACTAAACTATAAATTAAATTGAATTGGCTAAGTTACTTTAGTTTCAACTTGTTTTAAAATATTAACATATGATAAGCATGAAAATTATCTCCTACTCACAGAATCTCAACGTACTCTTTCAAAATACAAACAGATAGTTAAAAAACTCAAGGTCAAGTAGCATGGCTTCTAACTTTGTATATACATTCAATTGTCTTCTCTCACAGTTCTGTAGCTAACAGAGTGGGGGTTGCCCTGGTGTATTCTAATCTATATTCCTACCCCCTTACTGGAGAGGATATAGACGTCTTCCCAGAATCGCTTAAACTTGGTGAGAGTAGCCTCTCACCAAGTAAGTTTTCAAAATGGTTAAATACCAGTCTGGAATAGTATATTATGTTTCTGATCCACCCCCACCCACTCACCCAACCCAGTATCCCGAGGGAGGTGTTTACAACAGTGCTCTTACTACCAACACAAGTTAGTTAAATCAAACTTAAAAACATTTTCAGATTACAAGTTCTAGCGGCTTTTTTATGGACTCCAACTCAATGGTGTAACTATAGAAGTAATTTATGATAATGAAAGAAATTGATAGATACACTAGGACCTTCATAGATAACGAGGTGCTTTTGAACTAAACTTTCACACATACGTATTTGTAACAATATATTTTCTCGTTTTTATACGTTGTTATATTTGTAGATCATGCTTAATATCATTATATCTTATATCAAAATGGGCAATCTTCTCCTTAACAACTGTTTACAACCTTGTATCTTTTATGAAAATAACATCTTTTGCCAATTAACACAATAATACCTATTGATCGTATTGACATTTATGCTAATTTTTTCACTTTCAACAATTCTTATTTTGAATGTTGAGTGTGAGTCCATGTAAATTCATAAACTGGTACACCTTTTGACGACTCATATTTAACATAAAATGAAATTTAGCCTTCACAAACGAAGCAAAAAAATTCGCAATTTCCCACATGCCTTTTTCTATAGAAATATATCTTCCAAAAGAAGTTAAAGAAAATAATTGCAAAGTTTATTAAAGAATCTTTATCACGATTCTGTATAAAGTAAAACAAAAATAAGAGATGGCGGTATTTTAGTAGACGTTGAAAAGTGTTACTTTAAACAAGCATAGCTGAAAATACTGTTAAGGGAATAAAAATTACATAGAAGACAAAACTAGATAATGTTCCCCTTTTGTTTATTATTAAAATTCATCAGATGGTAATTGTATAACCTGATTACGAAAGATAATAAGTGATTCATTTGAGTGATTGTGTTTTTAAATTTAAAGCCAAAAATCTACAAAAAAAGTAAAAATTTGCCCTATTTTAAAGTGTGTTTTTTGTCATTCTTTTCTGGCAAAAATCCTAAAACAACGTAACCTTTGTATACCGTGAAACACGTTCTAGTTACCTTATAAAACTGTGGTAATCAAGCCAATAAATTCTAGGTGATGGAAGCCAAAAGTACATAACGAAGGAGAAATACGCACTATTTCAGGGGCTTTTCTATCCTTTTTATAGGGCAAACAAAGAAAAATAGTTGTATATAATGCCGCTTGATTTCCAGTTACTATATAAAAAAAATCGAGCCAACCAACTTAATGTAATGGATGTTAACATACAAACACACATACAGGGTGTTCGGAAAGTCATTCTGCAGTTTTGTTTGTTAATAAATATATAAGTGCACAGTGACTTTCCGAACACCCTGTATAATGGGTCACCTTTACAGTAACGTTTTGTTTGTTTTAAACTTCACGCAAAGCTACTCGAGGGCTGGACTATCTGCGCTAATCGTCCCTGATTTAGCAATGATAGACATGACGAAAGGCAACTAGTTAACACCATCTACCGTTAACAACGAATAAGGAGATTAATCCTCACATAAAAACGCTCCCACGGCTGAAAGTACGAGCATATTGAGTGACAGGAATTCGTACCTCTGATCTACATGTCACGAGTAGACAGCTATTATTATTAGACATTAATAATAATAAATAAGATTTAGAACAACGTGCAATAAACGCAAAGATGATTTAAACATTATTCTAATACATATATGAACAAATATTTCACATAAGTTAAGGATGGTGTATTGTTTATTTTGATAGCAATAGCCATACTTAAATTCATCATAATAAAAGTTATTAAAAATTGATATATAATTATAAGTACACAGAAAGGGAGCCGAAGACCGCCTGAAGATGTAACCTCTGTTAACCACTCGCACCACTGTACAGCAGCTTATCATATGTCAGTCAGTCAGTAGACACTGAAATGACATCACATGAAGAATGCCTAACGTTGCAATTTGTTCTGTCGAAATGTTACTAAAATTGAGCATGTTGTGAATCACAAGCTACAAGATGACTATCTGTGCTGGATCTAATTTAGTAGTGAAAGGTTTGGTTTGTTTTTTAATTTCGTGCAAAGCTACACTAGCCGTCCCTAATTTAGCAGTGTAAGACTAGAGGGAAAGCAGCTAGTCATAATCACCAACCGCCAACTCTTGAGCTACTTTTTTACCAACGAATAGTGTGATTGACCATCACATTATAATGCCCCCGATGCTGAAAAGGGGGCATGTTTGATGCGACGGGGATTCGAACCCGTGACCCTCGGATTACGTGTCGAACGCCTTAACCCACCTGGCCATGCCGGGCCAGCAGTAAACGACTAGACTGCCAACTCTTGATATACTCTTTAATCAACGAATAGGGGGATTGGCCATAATTTGTAACGTCCCCATGGCTGAACGGACGAGCATGTTTGATGGGACGAGAATTCGAATCCACAACCCACGTATTGCGAATTCAACGCCCTAACCACCTGTGCATACCGGGCCGCAAAACTTTCATTTATGCTTAAACTTTTATAACAGACATTTCAAACATTCGAAAGAAAATCACTTGTGGAAGGTAGTAAAAATCGATGAAATAATGAGTATCGTTGAAAATTTGTGAAAGATATTCTTAGAAATGTAAATTTTTATGAGAAAAAAATTCCTCAGCGGTTTTTACTTATGTTAGTAGTGCGATAAAATAAAATGGTGCTAAGACTTGGATAAAAAAAATGTACAATCTAATAATATCTTATCTCGTGTAGTTTGGGTATTTGAGTACTTTCAATTTAACTTTTTAAATTTGTAGATTTTTTTATGAATAACAATCTCGACACTAGATGGCAATGCTTACATTTTAAATGGTGTTGTTTTGAATTAAGCACAAAGCTACTCAATGGGCTATCTGTGCTCTACCCACCACGTGTATCGAAACCCGGTTTTTAGCGTTTAAGTCCGTAGACGTACCGCTGAGCCACTGGGGGGCATACATTTTAAATAATTTTTGTATTAGTGAAATTTTATTTCGAAATTTGTTTGACATGCACTTTTGTTTCTCAAGGGAAATGAGATATACTTTTGTGATCTAGTATTTTGGCAAGATGACTTTTAAACATTTTAATAATTACAATAACCTTTTTGAAATATTATTTATTTGTTAATCTTTGTTCACAAAATAGTGTTATTTTGGGCACATAATATGTTTTGTTGAAATTGTAAAGATAAGTTTATAATGTAACATATTGTTTAAGCTTTATCGCATTGTTGAGATCTTGCAAAATACTTAGAACAAAGATTAATTGTAAATACGAGAATTGGCGAGCAATAAATCAGACAGTTCTTCTGTTCGCAGCATGTCAGTCATTCAGTGAAATATTTGAATTAGTGTTAGTTATTGTGTGTACTTATTACTAGTAGTATTAAACATCCACATATGTATTTTGTATATTGTGCTAGATTCTATGGACATCATGAAAAATGTATTAGAACAGCAAACATTTTCATCAAACACGTGTAGAAAGACGTATAATACAGTATTTCACATAACACAACCAAATCTTACTGAAAACCCATATAATGATAAAATATAATATAATATCAATTTATTATAACTAGAGTCTGTAATCTTATATCAGTTCATGTGGTTGGTTTTTCTCGCACTCTAGTAAGGTGATGTAACATGCTGTCGATGTGGTTATTGATGTAATCTACCGTGATTTCTTCATAACTTATAACTAGAAGATACTGGAATTCAACTACAGTAGCTAGTTTAAGATCTTGGTTAGCAATGTTCCAGCTTAGTTCTGTTCTACAGTTCTGAATAGGATTATTGTCTGGAGACTTTACTGCTGATGGCAATCTTGTAACATCCTACTATGTGCACTGTGGGCAGTGGTATTGTAATCCTGGAACACAAAGTTATTGCCAAACATTGCTCTAGCATATGGCAAAAATATCTTCTCTATGCGATGCCTGTAGAAAGCGCCATTCACTTTTTCTGGAGAATATGAAGAGCTGTTTTTCCATCATAATGAATAGCCGCCAAACATGTACTGCACCACCTTCTATGCGAAAAAACTGTCTTTCCCATCCGTTCTTCAGGCAAACAACGATGATTAATCTTACTGTCAGCTTTAACAGGCCAGAAATAGGACAAATCTGAAAAGATGACATGTTTCCAATGTTCTCACTGCAATTTGGAATCCTGTTTTGTCCAAGTAGCTCAGTGAAGTGATTAATTTTGATTAATATTGATTTACAAATAATCCTTCTTGCAAAATAACTTTATTAGGTCAGTCTCCTAATCATTGTTATGTGTATGCTCTGGAATGAACCCGTTCACACCAATCTCCTCGTGAGGTGTTACAAAACTTCTTTTGAGCTTGATATGCTAACCTGATCCAAACACTATGATCTCAGACAATAGTTTCTCGGCGGCTACCAGTAGATTTTTATGGAGCTATGTTTCATGTAGTTCAATGACGTTTTAGGATTCTGAACACAGTACACAGGGGTACCTACTTTTCCAGCAATATCTTTTAAAAAGCTAAACAATTAACACTTTATAACTTCATGCATGTGACAAGACATAACTCCACCAAGTACAGAGAAATTGACAAAACAAAGTATTAATCTGTTTAGACAAAAATGATATCTCAAACACAGCCTTTTTATACTAAACAGATTTGTATGTGTGTTTTGGAGAACAAATGCTCAAAACAACTTATACAAACCAGAATAACACCTCGTGCGAATTTGTCCAATCATATGCTACCCTCTCTGATAATACTTTTGCATTTGGTCAGTTACTACTCCATGTATGTAAACAATAATAAATATGGAACAGTATGCAAAGGTTTTGACCAATATTGCAGATACTTTACTAGACAGAAAAGACATTTAAACTTAAAGGAAATTCGAGTTCTACAAACACTAAGGTTGACATGTTCTCGGAGAATTCGCTGAAGAAGGGCTTTCTTCTTCTAAGACTGCTCTACATCTGCCTTTTATGTGTTTTCTTCCGTTTCATAGCTCTGTAGGCTCATGTTTAGTGTTTTTATTTCATTATCTCCTTAACTCTGAACTACTCTCTGAACATGGTGTAAAGTATCTATTGGTAACTTGATAGCACACCCTACACTTCAAAACTTTCTCGTCAACCTATCCATTTATAACTTCTGCTTCCTGCTGGTAAAATGAAGTACTGGCTTTTCTCTTCTTTTTATCCAAGGATATAGGCTTGTAATATGTTTCCTGTTATTCGGAAACCCAGTTCGCTTACTTATATTAGCATCCAAAAGCTTTCCATTACTTTACTTAGTTAACTATTACTGACTGTAGTGTTCTGTGGCATTTCATTCTCTGTAATTACTACCTATCAGCTTTTATATCAAACATTTGCGTCCATTGTGGTTTTTTGGTTTCTACCTTTCACACGTTAGTCAGTACTCTTTCATTTATCGAAATATGGTGATGCTAAATACGTTAAAGTCGCATACACAACTTTTCACACTGTTTTTGACACTATTTTGCTTTCATTTTCTTACATAACTGGAGATCACAAATTATTTCAGGTGTTAAAAGTTCAGTAATACTAACAATAAAGATACTTCGTTATTTTTTATTTCCTTATTACTTTTTGCACAGGATCCTATCATTTTACCTAAGAAAATTCTACTAAGATTAATACATCAAAGTCTAAAGACAACAGAAGTAGCTATTTTGTGGATACATTTTGCTTCACTTTTTTTACATACTGAGTGATAAGTTCAATACAAAATAAATTTAAGCCAAGTATGTATACTTGAGAAATAAATGATCCGCACAATATAACTGTATAAATATTTTTGTGTCGTCTTTAGAAATTTCAGCTTATCTCACACAACGTAATTTTGTTTTTATATCATCTCAATTTTTAAATCTCTCACACTTATGTACATTGTATGACCTTATACATCGAGAAGCCTTTACGATTCCCAAAGTTATTAGCTGTACGGTCATTTATAACGATTAACATGTACCTATACAGAAAATAAACTTAGGGTCAACATATAATTGACATTGATAAAAGTTACTAGACTATAACCCACAAACTATCAATGAAAATAAAATCTATTGGCTTTTTAAAGAAAATCATAACACGCAAGGCTGTAAATATAAACTGTTCTTAACTCGCCACGCCTTCTGTGTCTGCAGAAAATACCGTTATTCAAATGTATTAAAATATTACTTTCAGTATTTTTAATTTTCACTTCGAGTGTCCAACATAGTTCTACAAACGTTACTTTACATCCTCTGTAAATTTCTGGGCAGAGTTATAAGAAAGTGGTTCCCCATTACTCCATCAAGCTAAAGGATGAAATTCAGCCCTGTTTGTTTATTTGTAATTAAGTAAAAAGCTACACAAAGGGCTATCTGTGCTCTGCTCATCACGGGTATCGAAACCCAGTTTCTTGCGTTGTAAGTCTGCAGACATGCCGCTGTGCCATTGGAGGAAATTCATTCATAACTCTCAATACCAGTTATAAAATTGAAACGTTGTCTTTTCCAGCTGTCTTATCAAGGTAAGTAATAGCAATTCATGGAAATCGTCCCTCGCTGATACAGCGGTAAAGCTACGGATTTACAACGCTAAAATCAGGGGTTCGATTCCTGTCGGTGTACACAGCAGATAACTCGATGTGACTTTGCTAAAAGAAAAACACACGTGTAGAAATTTGATTCAATAGCACTAGCTGAAGGTTTGGCAGATACCGCTAAAAGCTTGATCTTATGGTACGACATTCAGTAAACAGTTTTTAAAGACACACAAATCAATATGTCTAGCGAAGTAGATTCTTTTCCATACCTTCAAAGATTTGTTGTATTAATTCAAAATCAACCTCGTCATTCACTTTCATCTAATTAATAATCCAAAAATACATACATGAATAGAAACAAATTTAAATTCACTTCTGAGTAATGAAAATAACTGTGTGCATATTCTGTTTCCAAAATGTTTTCAGTATTCGTTAAGTTGTTTTATCAAACGAAATAACTAAAGAAATCTAATGCTTTTTGTAATTGCTTTTTAACCACCATATTACTTTTTACGAGTTAGTAAAACAAAATATAAATGCGGGCTCGAATCTACAGGAGCAGAGGTATTATATTGTCTTGCAAAAGAATATTTCTTCTATAAATATATGATTATTATAAAAAGTAACAGTAAACTTCATCATTCAGTTCAAAGAACCATAAAAACTGTGTGTCGGAGTATTCTCCTTGCTGACTACCTCCTTCCTCTTGTTAATAATTCAAAACAAACAAACAAAATACTGACAGTTGTTTCGGTTTAAATTCCCCATCATCTGAGGAAATATAGATAACCAAGGGTGCTCAGATTTCTCCTCACCCCACACTTAATTTAAGAATGAGATTGAGCGACTGGACAATGAAAAAAAAAACAATAAAATAAAAGTATCAATCAATATATGATGTAAAACGAGATCATCCTCAGTGTTATGATATTAGAGACGAGATAGTGAGCAGGCAAAAGGACGAAAAACCGACACTGAGCACCCACTATTCGTGAATATCAGAAAATCAACGACCGATATATGACTTAGGGTCCTTCAGGGCGGCTGGGATCTCTAAATCCGATGCTATAATTTTGATGTGGGGGAAACGGGAGAACCCCAAGAAAATCTACTTTCACTGGTTGGTGCCAATATTCCAGCTAGTGCCTGTTTAGTTGATTTGAGGAAGAAGGAGGGTCTGGGTCATAGTTCAAATTGAAGTAAGAGGCTATTTCCCTGTAACATCTTGCATATTTGATCAGCAAGAAAGGGGAGGTAGTGAGTCCACCTTCCTGTTCGGTTGGACTGCAGGTAATGAGGCCTCGTTGATCTAGTGATCATTCGTGGGTGAAGAAGGAAGGTCTGGATAATGGCGTAATCTGTATTGGAACCACGAGAAAGGAGAAGATCCTGAAGAAGACTCAGTAGTCTGATGCCATGAGTTAGTGGGAGATGGAGAGTCTGCCTCCCTATTCGGCTGGATTTCGGGTAGTGGATTACGAGCACAAGTGCATGAAGGGTATAAAACTGAAGAGAATTCAGGTTGTGCTCTCTGGGCGTTTTGTTCGTCTTCGGTTCTCTGGACTGATTTGTGTCATCTTGCAGTCTTAGTGTGTACCTTCTGAGTGTTTGTAACCTTGAGGTCGGTCTGAACTGGTGCGTTTGTTGTCTTAGTTCGCGTGGTTTGTGTCTGGCTTGAGGTTGTAGTGCCTGAAATTACAGATGTAGTCTGGCAGAATTTGTCATGTGTTTTCTTCGGGTCGGTAAATCCAGACATGTTGCCGGTAGTGGAGGGTGAGGGCGTCAGTGTAGAGCTGGAAGAAGATGTTTGGATGTTCTTCCTGATTGGATCTGGATTAAGCGATGAATCGATGTTTGACTGATGAAAATCGCCCATAGGTTGCCTGTTTCGTCTGGAAGAGTTGTATGACTTCGTGTGGGTGGAGCAGCGACGTGGGCGTTAGGCGCTGAAATGAAAGATATGGTAAAAACACCCATTGCGCAAGACGTAGTTGGCACTATGTTTTGAAGTTGTTACTATTTTTATGAAGTGGGTGGGCCGATTAGTATGTTTATAAAAAATACGATGAACTGCGTGTAGCCTGGTTTGGATCTGACCTTTAATGGCTTGTTTGATTTCGTCTGGCTTGATGCTTGTGTGGACGCTTCTAAGGAGCACTGAAGTAAGGCTAATAAGACGTTTGGTGGGGAACAACTGATGTTGAATATAGTATTCCGTAGTTGGCATAAGTATACGTAATCCGCAGGAGAAAATACCCAGGCGGAGGATTCGAGTTCTGGCCGGGTCGGTAGTTGCACCCGGCTTGGCTTGGGCGATGAGCGTGGCTACTTGAAGCGGCGTGAGGTAAGGCGGTAAGCCGTCGACGATTACTGGGAAGACCAGCGGGGTCACTAGCGTGACAAGTCCGAGCATCTTAAACAGCATGATATCAGAAAGAACAGCACGTGTTGCTTGCTCGGTGACTAGCGCTGGAATGAAAGAATCAATAAAAAATTAGAAAGCTACACTTAAATCATAAGGGTCACTGACTTGGTCTTTTAGTCACATGCGCAAAAGCGCTTTCTATTCAGATTGAAAAATCTACTTTCAAAATATAGTTTCATCTACAGGTAATTTTAAGGTAGTTTTATTCCAGAAAAACAGCAAAATTCGTCGGTTAATTGAAAACACTTTGGATTCCAGTGGTTATTTGAACAAACGTTCTTAAATGTATCACATGATCAAGCGAGTAAGAAAACTAATTGTGAGCATGTTCACAATTTGTAAAAGTATCAAACCTACTAGTTGGCTGTTTTCTGAACGTTTCATAGCATTTTATTATATATATACAAAAAGTAGAAATAAAACCACATCAGTTTTATATGAATAATTCGATCTTATAATGTCTGGTGAAGCTGTCAGGAATGACGTTGCATACAAAGATGACGTTATATGACACCCTTCATTTCTTGGTGCCTTGTGCTTAGCCATTAATTGCATAACATTATTAGTAAAATGTTAATAAGTGACTGATTAAGGAGTCGAATCATGAATTAAAAAATTTCCTCAGAATAAGGAAATATCGATAACAGCAATTTCACTCGAGTCCTTCTGTGACTTTAGTTTAATATTAAGGGTATGTTAATATATTATTTTTGTTCGTTTTGTGTATTTAATAAGAACAATGCGTGAGCATGACTAAGCATAAGAGAAAAGGTTGTTTGTCACGGTCAGATCTCATACAGGTACCTTTTGTTCGATTAGTTTCATAGTGATGACTTGTACTAGTAACCAGTGAAAGAACCTAGCAACTATAGACAATAGCCAGTTCTTTCTACTGTCTGCTCAGTTTTGGGTTATTAAATGTAATCTGTAGTTAATCTGAATTTACATAGTTATCATGTAATGTAATAAAACTGACAAAGCTTCTTCTCTTGAGTGTTTATTAAAACTAACAACACAGCATGAGTTTAGACAGTTTCTACTTCACTGTTTTAACACTCAAAACCACTCTATTTATTGTTGTTCTCTACTAGCACAGCGATCCGTCTACAGACGTAATACGCTAGAAACCGGGTATCGATACTCGTGGTGGACACAGACATTCCATAGTGTAGCTTTATGCTAACTACAAAGAAGCAAATATTTCTTGTTTTTCGTCCTTCTCGTTTAAAATGTATATATATATATATGTAGTATGTTCAATGCGAAAATACAGACAGTGCATTAGCTCAATATACCTAGTACGTCCAATGACAGTGCATTAGTTTAAGAAATCTTTAATGTCAAGATACAAGGTGATACTAAAGTCTGATATTCCAGGCCTGGCATGGCCAAGCGCGTTAAGGCGTGCGACTTGTAATCTGAGGGTCGCGGGTTCGCATCCCCGTCGCGCTAAACATGCTCGCCCTTTCAGCCGTGGGGGTGTGATAATGTGACGGTCAATCCCACAATTCGTTGGTAAAAGAGTAGCCCAAGAGTTGGCGGTGGATGGTGATGACTAGCTGCCTTCCCTCTAGTCTTACACTGCTAAATTAGGGACGGCTAGCACAGATAGTCCTCAAGTAGCTTTGTGCGAAATTCAACAAAACAAACAAACAAACTGATATTCCAAGGTGGATTTAGCCACCAGTTTAATATTACGTTTAACACTAACAGTTGATTCAAGTGATATGGTTGCAGAGCTTTATAAAGTCAGGCTCTATCAAAATGAAAGAGACTAATCAAGCTCTATCATTTTGAAACAAAATAAATTACAGCTTTAATCGCAATCCAAGTTACTCCTCGTGCTTACTTTTCAAAACCACAATACCTGCACTGCACAAACCCAAACGTATGGCCTTATGTGCACTAAAGTTGTGCACGTTAACACAAAATTCTCTTGGAGTTCTTCCTGCAAGCAAACATCCATCAATACTCATCATAAAACTTTGCCTGAGTACTCAGAATGCAATGACCATAGTCCTGACAGCATCTGAAGAATTTAGAATGCTTAGTTTCAGTCATAATAATCATTTTAGAATGTTGTTCGAATGGTACCTTTCAGTATTTGTATTATGGCAAGTCTAAAAAAAATATTTTTACATAAAGCTACTACTTGTATCACAGAATAAACAGCATTTTTATATTATCTGTTGCCAAAGCACATCACGTAATCCTGTACTTTTAACTCTTATACAAGTGGTAAAGATTTCCTTTAACTGCATTGTTTTCACAGCTGTTAACCTTGGTATAAACTAAATTAGGTTCTATCAGTTGCATTTCTTGAAACTCCTGATTTATCATTAACGGAGTTTATCTACTGGCGACTTTGCTGCTGCAATTACTTTTACAATTGCACAGCGTTCAGAATTTGACACTTGGAAAATGAATTAACTGACACATTCTTACTGCTTGATGAATTAATTCATGTTAATTACCATATTGCTGCTCTAGATAATGGTGTACAATGAATTTAAACTTCTGCAACATTGCAATCCAGTGTACAATCAAACATTCTAGGCTTTTGTAGCTAATAAGCCATTTAAGTGATGCACGTTTCAGGTTAATGGTAAATTTTCTATTTAGAAAGTAGAAGAATATTGGATGACAGAATACTACAATTTCAAGCAGGTTTTTCTTTGCTTTGCTTTGCAGTATCATTGTTCATTAACTATTAATATACAACTAGCAAAAGTTATAACAAATTTCACATCATCATAGAACAGTAACAATGCTGTTTTGATCCACTGCTAAAGATATCCAAAACAAATGAAAAATCTTGCCAATGATAAGCGTACATATGAGCTTCAAATAAAGAACACTTCAGAATAACAAAAATGCGAAATAGTCTCTCAAGTACACATTTTCCTGGTTTCAATTATAAAGCTCTCTTTCTCATTCACTGAACCAATGATCTCAGTCTTTCATAATCAGATTGATGTATGCAGCCAAGCATCAGAATATCATTCACATAGATGAACATCTCTCCTCTTGTAACCCTTTGAGAATCCTGTAACTGCAAGATTTCAAAAGTGGCAGGTAGATAACACAAGCAGATTACATGTTGTGAAATTTCTAAAAGTTATGTTTAATGCTGAATACTCTAATTGTTCGATTTAATTTTCCTGTAGCCAAATGACAGATCAAGCATGTCCCGTCCTTGGAGCTGAAAAGTTGTCAATGCATATCAATATACTGACGTACCTGAAATATTGATAAAACATTTTTTCTTTCTTAAGTTTACTACGGGAAACAGTAAGCACGTGCCTAAAATTGTCACGTTTTGTCTTTCATTATCTATTTAATTTCAGCACTGAAGCTATCCTTGGTGTTTCAAAGAATTGTGAGCAGTGACTACTTTATTTTAATGTGCATTACTTGGTTCTATTTTATATTATTTTATCCTATTAATTATTTCTTTGCTCTGACATTTACCAAAAGAAAACCTGTAAATCATTTCGTCTACAAACCATGCTGGTTAATATACCAATGCAATTCCAAGCCAAAGACTATAATATTTGTATTGTGAGAGATGGCAACAACAGAGAGTCACTTTCATCCTTCTACATTGATTTTGCTTATCTCTGTCAGTGTTAACTGACTGGAGTTATGACTTCATTTAAAATTTATAGTATATGATGAGGCTTAACGAATTTCTTACGACACAAGTATACACCAAGACCTTATCCTTATATCCATGTATCTTCATGAGCATGTATCAAGTTGTGTTCAATTTAGAATGACCAGATGGCCATTAGAATTTTAAACACAGGTATATTACTGCTCCTGTCCAAGTTTATGACCAGAACAAACCAGCTTTCCCCATGTATGCATTGCCGAACATCCACATCAGCAACCAAGTTCTATTGAATGTTATGATTTCAAGCTTTAAACTCACTCCAGAGGATCACTTTATACTTTATTCTATATTTGATTGAATCACTGGCACAACTGAACTACGATTACCATAACTACCAA
Organism: Tachypleus tridentatus; assembly: GCF_004210375.1. Taxonomy (NCBI): domain Eukaryota; kingdom Metazoa; phylum Arthropoda; class Merostomata; order Xiphosura; family Limulidae; genus Tachypleus; species Tachypleus tridentatus. The sequence goes on along the minus strand of NC_134832.1, from coordinate 75,478,972 downwards.
ACTGATCTTTCAACAAGTGTTTTATAGTCTCAATCACTGAGCCACTTGATCTTACCATTGCTTCAGAAAATGATCCAGTTCTACGTTTGTATATACCTTGAATGTAAGTAATGGAAAGAGATGTCCACTCCACGCTTCTTAACTGTAGAGCAGCTGAGTTATATGTCATCAAAAGTACCTAATTTCTTTGAGGTCTGGGAAAACCAGTATGCATGCAAACTCTTTCAACTGATACATCTTTTCTCCATTTGGCTTCTGGCAACTTTAGCAGACCATCTTCTAGCCTAGAAAGTTCCTGACTGTTTCAAGGATCATGTGCCTCTTTCAGAGATGTATTCTGCTACGATTAATAGTATTGCAGCTTCCTTTATTGGCAAAATTCATCCTCCAAGCACACATTAAATTATCACCTAGTTTCTGGTAACATCATACCAGATACTAGATCTAAATCTGCACAACTTGTCTGTTTAAGGAGAAGAAAAGTCCTCAATGCAAATAAACATATTCACTCACCTGAAATCCACATAAATTATTAGTGCCCCTCCTTTTTCCCAAAGTTACTACTGAAAACAACCAAGCGGTCTTTGAAGTTGTATTACTCTATCTTTTAACACACACCAAAATTTAACAACGACAATAGCCTTATGCAGCAGTTATTCTGCTGCTCAGGATCACCAGAATTTGTGTGACGTTCTTGTGCAGTTCACCATGTTGGTAGGTCTGGATTCAGTGTTATTCATTGATATGTACATTATATTTCTATAATAATGTCTACATACAAAAGGTGATCAGGTGTTGTGAAAAAGATATTGATTATAACTGAATAAAAATATTTATTTTCTATATTTACATATTATGACTAGTTTGCAGCCCTGATATTTGCATGTTTTAGGATGATAAAACAAAGAACAGAGAAAAATCTACATTCCTCAAAATTGTAAGTAAGTTAAGGATTACTGTTTGTTTGTTGTTGTTGTTTTGTTAATTTGTATTATAAGAACCACCTCATCCAGTTTCAAAAATTATAGACATCCAGCACCAGGAGAAATTTCTCTAACAGCTCTTTACTCCCTGGTCCTGAGAATGGATCCAAAACAATTAACATCTAGAGGGAAAGTCTTGGTTCGAGGATGGACTTCTTTTAGGCCATATTACATTCTCAGACATCATATTGCCTCAGCTGTTATTTTCTTCCAATTCATTGTAAGTGTTTTGTGGCCTTTGGAAATTATTTTTTTCATGTAAAACGAAACACAGACCCAAATGGCATACAAAACTTTCAAAGTCAAAACAGAGAAGCATCTGTATCTTAAATTATACAATACATTTCCTTAGCTATAATAAATGGTACGTGAAAAAGAAGTTTGAGGAAAATGTTTAAAGTCTGATTAAGTCAAATTATGCTGAAAGTAAAGATTCACAGTTGTATGATTTTTAAAGATAGTGAAAAGTTCAGTAGTTCTCTTCATTTTATCAGCTTCTCCGTTTACAGATAATACTGAAGAAAAAATAGTAATTGAACAAGACTTTTATACATTAAGACAAAGGAGATTATCTGTGAATTTGTAATTTTGCTAAAATTTATTGGTTTACATTTAAAGTATGATACTATTCGAAGGATGCCTCACTACTGAAGCCAGGGATTTCTATTACTAAACACGAAATAACAACCTTTATTTTAACCTATTTCTGCATATGTTCAAAGTGTATCTCGTGTACATTACAAACCATCCAGCTCTAACCATGTGTCGCTGATGTACATTAGTAGATATTTTGAGAAGGGAGAGAATAAATAAAGACATTGATGTAATCAGAGAGAGCGCGTTGCTAGCTTTTTATTACAGGCGGACATGACGACGTAGTTCCACTAAGTGAAACGAGAGGGTGTGTTGCTAAGAGGCACACAAAGTGTATCAATGTGATTATATTTACTAGAATCGGTTCAAAACTAGCTCATTATTTCCATATTTAATTACATTACCTGATCATTTATATGTAATTCATCCTGAAAAAGGTCGCTTTACACTAATTCATTAGTTCTATATTTAGTTACATTCACTGAAAATTGATATGTAAATCGTCTTGAAAAGACACTTCTTTAAATAGCATGCAATAATTAAAACTTACACTTTCACTATAATACCAATATAACTTGACAAAATATTTCATTTTACACACCATTATTTATAGTTTTGCCTTACATGAATTTTATAATGAATTTTATTCTGCATATGTATAGATTTAATTATGTTAAAACCGCTATTTCAATGACAATTTTAGTATCCATAAGATTATAACAAATTATAACATACGTTTACAGTTATATACATTTTTTTTCGTTTGATTTACAAACGTGGACAATGTTACTAAGGATTGTATAAAATTTTAACGTACATTTAATTGTGTACGTTTCATAAAGATGGCCCGTTATGGCCAAGCGTGTTAAACCGTGCAACTCGTAATTTGAGGGTCGCGGGTTCGCATCCCCATAGCGCCAAACATGCTCGCCCTTTCAGACGTGGTAGTGTTATAATGTGACGGTCAATCCCACTATTCGTTGGTAAAAGAGTAGCCCAAGAGTTGGCGGTGGGTGATGATGACTAGCTGCCTTCCCTCTAGTCTTACACTGCTAAATTAGGGACGGCTAGCGCAGATAGCTCTCGAGTAGCTTTGTGCGAAATTCAAAAAACAAACAAACAATTATAAAGATATTTTATGTTCCCGTAAGACAGTATGCAGCTAATAGAAGTTCTTTTCATTTCAGTCTGTGGCTCATTCTTAACATCATGGAGACATTTCTCCCTGACTCATTGTAACAGTTCATCTTTGTTGACAACGATAATAAGAATAATATGTACATTATTGTCCACACACACACACATAGACAAATACACATGAACTTAGTTTATGAATGCAAAACAACCATGTTTTACAACTATCAATGTGTATGAGATTTCATTATACGGCGAATAGTAATCGTACAATAAACTAGGTAGTTTTATTTCAATTATCTCACGCTATATTTTCAAAACTAGAATATAATCTGAGAGAGTGTTACGATAACACTTAAAAATCAGTGCATTTAACATGCATGACATATGTTTTTGTTTGTTAGTTTTATTTATTGCTTTTCCTACTGAACATTTTTATTATTATCACATTTAAAGTATTGCTAAACCTATTTGTAAGACCTGTGACGGATTTACCAATATTTGTTTAAGTTCAATTTATACTTAGAAATGTACATATCTTATGCTCTTAAATCTGTATTGCGAAATTCCTGCCAATTCACTGAACTCGCAGACGATTCTTGAGTGTAAGAATCAACAATATATGTTCAGTATTGTTGTACAGGCTGAAATTTCTAGAAACTCTCCCGACACCCACAAATCTAATCAACGAGGCGCGCTAAGAGACAGTATTTATTATTGATATGCTACAGTTGTTACACTATAACCTCGGGAGCTATAACCGTAATTAACGCTTATTAATCAGGAACTTCAGATATATTAACCAGGAATGTTTATAGATTTCGAACATTACAAACCATTTAACTTCAGTGGATTCACATCAGAAATTAGTATTTTTACGAGATCATTATATGAAGTGCAGCGGATTTAATATTATTTTAATATCTAAGTTTGTTTCAGTTTAATGTATATTTAAAAATGTATGTACCTTATATTTTAAAATGAGTATTGGGCAAGTCCCGCCGGTTCTCTAAAATTGTAGAAGATTCTCGAGTGTAAGAATCAACAAATGTTTTTTGAAAGTACTAGCGTATCTTCAAATATTGTTGTCAAGTAGGCTTTCGAGAATATCGCCGAGAGACAGTTATATAATAATACAATTTATAATAGCAGCTATTACAAATAGTTATGACAAATAATAATTTATATACGAAAGTTTTACAAAATTACAAACTATAGTTAGTCTTCTATCTGGTCTAGAACTCAATCTTTTATCGACGTTCACAGAGAGCGAATTAATTACATGTAGATACACGGGAACACTTCTCTTGACGGCTGGAAGCACCTGTGAATTTCATCGATGACAATATCTAATTTCCTTGTAGAAATACTAAAGTCCGAAACTAATTCTCTGAAATTGAACGGTTCGTAATGTTCGAAATCTAAAACCGTTCTTGGTCAAATTCTGTAGTTTTCCGACTACTAAACATTAAATACAATCATAGCTTCAGAGGCTAATAGTACACTCACTGTAGCTGGTCAGTAATATTATAAAACTGGCTCTTTACGCGTCGAGTTATAAACTTTAAGTGAAATTCTCAAAAGTTCACTTGGCCCAACAATATTCGAATGTTTGGTAAAACATATATTCTTACTTTCGGGAATCATCTACAAATTTAGAGAACAGGCGCGATTTGTGAAATGCACATTTAAAATACAAGTTACATAATATCTGAATATATATTAAACTGAAACAGAGTTATTAAAATAATATTAAATCTATTATACTTCTCTTGTTACAGAATTAAAAATTGTTTAACGCCAATTTTTTTTACTAAGATATTATATATATGTATATACATTGTCAAATAATTATACAATTTCAAAAACCATGACAGTACATAACAAAATCAAAATAAATATTCCAATGAGCATAAAACTACGTAGCACATGAAAGTTCTTAAACACAAATGTTACCTTTTTGGCTTAATAATCATACGATTGGTCTTTTCTTGAAAAGCTGGGATAGGTTTCAAAGGAGTAACTGTAATTTTCTGGTTAAATTTACTTGTATGACAAGTTTTAAAAAAGTGAAAAAAATCTTGCCTATTTTTAGCCAAATGAAATGTCTCATAATTTTGTCACACGTCTTGTTGACATTTAAGTGACCTCCCACGGGAAATTCATTTGTCACTTTCAACATTTCAGAATGATATGTTTTGGAACAACAATTTGATAAACTACAACCAGGCCCCTGAAGCTGGTACATCGATGATTTCCATTTTACCATAAGCACACTATTTTTTCCATTTTACCATAAGCACACCATTTTTGAAAAAGTGACTACTTGGAACTTTCTGCACTTCATTCTTTTGGAGTGCATATTTAAATAGTGATGTGATCTGCGGATCCTTTTTGATCAGTCTGCTCCTAGTAAATGGAACTTCACAGGGTGAATCAGATCCTTCACGTTTATCATTATCACTTACCAATAAATTGTCAGTAGGTTAGTCATTCACAAGATCCCTGTAGAATCCCAAAAATGCCCGAGATAAATCTATAATATATTCTTCTAAAGAAGCGTCTGTTATTTGTTTTTAGCTTAATTTCTTCGCCTGAACTGGAGTCACAGAACACAGAGAAAGACGTATGGACTTTCCTCAACAACAACAACATTTTAAGATGAAACAGTGATCGGGTCACTAACTATCTTGGGTTCAGAAATAACTTGACCCAAATCGTTTTCCAACAGTAATGACACCCTTAATTGCCAGAATATGTCTTACGCCAACTACAACTGGTTCCGTTAACAAAGCCAACCTCAACACTCTTCAGCAATAACAGTCTCATCAGTGGCAGAACTCAAATTTCAAGACAATACACCTTCTAACAACAATGAATTAGTCGCTTCAGTATCACGTAAAATGCATATGGGTATGTAAATATCAGTGTAATTTGTCAAAGCACAGAACCAACAGACACAAAAGGTATAAATTACTTTCTAACTATCAGCCTTTTTTATCAGTGGGCAGATTAACATGACTGGGTAATCTGCTGACGCTATCTCCGTATGTGGACACGAACACACTGGGTACTTCCTACTTTTTCTTGTTTTTGAAACTCCAACAATCCAACATAAAATAATCAGGTTTTTAACTGAAATGGTAGACAGACATCATGATTCTGACAAAATTTTATCCCGTTTGTAATAAGATTTTAAACAAGAGAAGTTAGACTTTTTTTAGAAAAATCCTCAACTTTGGTAGATTGAACAGGAACAGGTTTTTACTTAAATGGCAGGAATTTCTTTTTATAAAAATGTGTTTTTGTGTGTAAGTGTAATCATTGAAAAGAGAAGCTGATTTTTTTAATGTTCAAACTTTCTTTTGTCCGAATAAAACATAATTGTCTTAACTTGTCGAAACTGTTGTTAATATGCATAGAATTACACCATCGGTCAAAATAAACCTTTCTTTGTGGGCGAAATTAAATTGTTACTACGTATTATAATTTATTTTGAATGAAACTCCGATTTATTATGCTACGTAAGTTACCTGTTATGACTTCAAACAGATGAAAATCTTAATGTTAATCTAGAAGATAATTAAATGTTAATAAATGTCAAATTTATGGTATTTGTCAACAAGATTGATACACACAATTTTCATTCTTGACATAAATATATTTTAATATGCAAATAATATACAAAATATATTTTGGATGATAAAAGTGATGTAGTACTTGAGGAATATTTAAATGTTCAATCATATAATTTAGTAAATAAAACAATCTCAAAAAACAAAACAAATACGACAGTCACAAAAGTGATTTGTATTGAATGATTAAAATATGATTGTATATTTTGAAAATATTCACCACAAAGAATACCCATGTGTGTAATAATAATTTTCTATTATTTTACCGATAGATTAGTGTGGTGAAGATGAAAATAACTTTAAAAATGAAAATATTAAGTGAACCTGTTAACACCCAGGTAGTTAAATAGGGTTAACCGTAAGACTCTGTTTAATTTTTATTATCATTTTGTTTTGAAAGTTAGAATATTCACCACTAAATTATAATTTATCAATTCCGGCAGAGATCTGCAAAATATTGGTGATCAAATTACTATCTTTATTGCAATGGTACTTCCTTAAATACAATATTTATAGATTGATACAAAGAAATTCTAATCAAAGACAACAAAATCTGTGTCATTAGTTTAGCCTTTATTAAGTATGGTCTATATTCGATAAAGAGACAAACTAACACTGTAACTTGATTATGTTTTTTGCTTTAATTTAATTAGAGCTAAATGTTACCGTATTTAACGCTATCAATGAATAAACTTATAATGTTATTCTATGATCTCACGTTAAACGTTTATAATTTCTTTTGTTAATCTTTTAATGAACTGCTGTACAACATGTCTGCTAGAGTATATTTATACCTACCTTTTCTTTACATTCGTTGAAATCCAAGTGCGTGCGCATTTTTAGAACAGACAAAAAGTATTGCATAATAGAATGATGATAACAGCAACTGTACAGCAGGGAGGAAGAAGTCTTCGATAGTACTTGACCCTTACCAGCTCTCAATAAAAATGTATGATCTCCTATCCAAGTTATTAAAGATTACTATTTGGGGAGAGTGGGAGGGAAAATAGTCTCAACTTATTCAGCTCTAGTTTCATGAATGAACTCAGCTATTACTTGACCGTTTTAAGTGTCAGAGTTTTACGAATTTTTGTATTCTGTTTTGAAAGAAAGAAAATTTACAAATAAGAATGAAATCAATATGCTTTTAGAACTTTCCGTCATTATAAGGCTATTTCTATATTCAGATGCTGTTATGAATCTTCCACAAGATATACTAGAATACTCACTACACTTATTCATTTTTTTGTACATGTGATATATCGAAAATGACGTAACAGCTGCTTCAGTAAGCATTTTATACATCGTATTAAGTCACGCACATTATGACTGTTTGGAACACTTGCCAATTCTTTAAACGAACGTACTCAACATTAATAAACTCGTGTAAAATAAAGAACAAAAGCGGACTCATACATTGAGTTTTCAATTATCAGAGTTCCAACAGTACTTATTTATTTATTAGTTCGAACACTGTAGTCTAGAAATATTATTTAATATTTGTCAAAATTTATTATTTTTGGAGGATGACATTGAATTTATATCATTAAGAATTAATAGCTTTAACTTAGGCTTTTCCCTATAGGTCACCTTAACGTATTTAAAAATATTTATGGAGAAAATTTAAGAGAGAAAGAAACAATATATTAATTGATTATGCTGTTTCTGATTTCAAATATTTGTAATGGAAGTTATACGTTCATTTATTACCCCATTTTATTTTATTAATTATTTTAATATCCTCAATAGAAAACTACTAACTTATAGAAAAACCAATAACATAGATATACATAAACTTTGTCATAATTTAAAAGTAATTAATTGGAATAGTTTATGAAGTATACATGACATAAGTGAAATTACGAATATTTTGGAAAGTTTTCTGTTGTTACTGCAGTAACTGTCTGGCTGTAGTAACAAACAATATAACATTGAAGGAAGATATAAAATTTGATAAAAATGAACATAAAATAAAAATACAATGTATAAAAATAAAATAAGAACAAAAAATAAATTACCTGATAATAATGATAACAGAAATAAATATACTGTTTTTATAAATTAATTGTACGGTTGTATTAAAACTATCAACAAATGTTATCATAATAGTATCTTACCTTTACATAGTAATGCATTTTTATAATAATTTTTTATTGAATAAACCATCAAGAAAACGGTCTATTTGTGATATAATTGTTGATAATGTCACAATAACAGATGCATTAAGCAAAGCAAATTTATTTAATTTTGTGTTGTTGGTTATACAGTACAGAAATTGGTGAAAAATTTAATCACAAATATAATAAATACAAGCCTGATAGTCCTAAAATAATTTGACCACATTATTTGTGAAATCAATAACCTCTAGTAAAATAATTAATATTGTAAAAACAAATTAAAAATACTAAAGCAGTTTGGTTGGAAATTTTCTATATAATAGTTATAAAAATCAATAATTTCGCCTATTATCATTCCATTGCATTATATATTTAATTTAATATTGAAAAGGTTTTGCGGGTTCTTTAAAAAGGGTAAAAATAATACCAATATTTAAAAAGGAGGATAAAAAACAAATCAGTAATTACGTTTAGTACATTCAAAAACAAATTTTAAAACTTAATTTACAATAGAATTTTATATTTTATTGAAAAATGTAATTTATTGGCTGAATATCAGCATCTTTTTCATCAAGGGAGACCAACACAACAAGCTATCCAAATTGTGTGTGAGAGGATTATGGATAACATGGAGAAAAGTGAATTTTATATGGCAGTTCTTAGGTTCATCTACAGCATTTGATTATGTATATCATAAATTATTGTTAAATAACGTGCTCTATAGGAATATGAGGTAAAATATATAATTGGTTGGCGAGTTATCTAAAAAATATACTCTCAGTAATCATCATAAATAGTAAATATTCTGATGAAGTAATAATTGCAAAAAGCGTTCTTCATGGATATTTCCTTGAGCTACTGTTGCTTTCATTATATGTTAATTGTATGCTAGATTTGTTACTTGATATAAATAAGAATTTATTTTAAAGCGATACTAAATTTTAGTTTATAATAACAAATCAGGATCCCTAATTGAGCTGATCAATTTGTAATTAGATTGGCTAAACGTTAAGCTTAGTGAAAGTGATTTGTTTGTAAATCTTGAAAGGATTAACTTTATACTTTTCCTGATAAAACTATTAATAGTACAGAAATAAATATATGCTTGAATGCAGTACTGCTGAAATATTTGAGTGTTATATATGACGGTCAGTGAAACTGGTCTGAGTACTTAAGATTTATAAAGAAAAATGTGCAAAATATATAAGTATAACAAGCAAAGTAAAAGGATTAGTTAATAGGAAATGTTGATAATTTTATATTACAGCTTTGTTTATCAAGTTTCATATATGCAAATATTTTCGGGGAAGATTCACCAAGATATAAATTATTTGTTGCCCTTGCAAAAAAAAAAAAAAAAAAAAGGATTTATGATAATAATAGTGTATTTAACATTCGTGATTATGTGTATGAGCTATTTCATAAATATTCAATATTAACTTTGTATAAAATAAATAACTATTTAGTAGGTAATTTTATGGTAAACAATAACTTAATTAACGTACCCAGTCTTCTTTGAAAATATCAAGCACATTTTTTATCATGATTTTGATTTACTTAGTTATTTTTATAGCTAATTAAAACTCGTTATGATATTTTTGTCAGTTAGTAATATCTCATATATTACATACTGTCACGTTTTTTCAGCATAATAGTCTTCTTTTTTATTAAAGCACATCGTTAAAAAGTGTGTTTATTCCTTTAATCTTTCTTTCACATCACATATATGTTGGCTGCACATACAATTAACATTGTAAAAGTGTAACATTTACACTGCTACATACCATATATTTCTAATATTGGCGAAAAAATAACAAACATTTGGAAAGAAACGTATAATAAAACAGTAAATACCAAATTTATTCAAAAAACAGGTACAAAACTAAAATCCATACTATGTAAAAACTGCACTTACAAACACAGTACAAACATTATTTATAAAATACAATGCAACAACTGCCACGACTTCTATAAGAAGAACAGAAACAAGCAGAGAAATGGAAACCAGATTTAAAGAACACATAAAACAACTTCACACGTTTTCAAACACTGTAAATCAAGCAAACAAAACATAATCATAGAAAACACTCAGATACTAAGTAGGAAAACAAATATAAACAAACGCAAAATCAAAGAAGCCCTAAGTATACAATAACCGAAGCCAATATAAAGGAACACCCTTATACCTGTACCTTATACCTTATAATAATTAATAACCTAACATTTAATTGTAACGTCCCCTACAATCCCGCACCAGTTTACACGGTCGTCCCTAAGACATGTGTCCGGCAACGGTCAGTCGCAAACTCAAACTCTCTTTGTTAACCTGAAGATGACCTAACAAGATCGAAACATTCTTCTGTACTTTATTTTAACTAAACTTTTACTACCTATGCCAGCCGTCTTGAGAATATGATTAACATTTTTAATAAAGGGTATTTTATCCTTTAAAGTTGCTTATACCCTACTGCGTTACTTGTGTTTTTACAACAATAGTTACGTGTATTGTAATGAAAGATACTTGGTCTTATACGGTCATTCATAGTCTGGTACGTATCTTGTGTTTTTACAGTATGAATTACATATATATGCATATATATATATCAGTATATTATAATGAATTATACTTCTTCTTGTACGGTTATTTATACCCTGGTACGTATCCTACGTTGTTACAATAACAGTTATATATCAATGATAATAAAAAATACATCGTTTTATAAAATTTCGCTTCAGAAATTTTCTTCGCAACAACAGGTATGAGTATCCGCATTTGACATTTATAAACTCAGGGTTTTACGAATATACAACATGAAAACAGTGTCTATTCTACACGATCTCCACACAGAGACCATGGATTGGTTTGTCATAACGAATCCAGGTGGCTCAGGGAAATAAAAGTACACAGTGTGTGCCTGGAAGAGCTCGCACCTGGGAAATAGGCTTTATTGGCATGTATTTTCTACGTGTACTGAAATATAATTTTGAACACTGTAGTTGTATTCGTGCATAAACCCTCTGCAGGCGGAAGAGAACAATGCAGGTAACAGTGTACAGTGTAACTTTTGTAAGGTGAGTGTTTTTATATGTTTTAAAATTTTTTTTGTATATTTTTACCGTTTCTTGTATGTTCCAGGAACAGTTATGTAACAATTTTGTAATCGGTAAAAACAATGAGTAAAGCACGTCACTCTCGTTTAAACTCTTGGAACCTATAGTTCAATTTTGTAACTGTTTTAGTGTAACTTGGTAAAGCATTAATTCCTTTAAAAATGAGCAGATATTTTAAAGAAATATGTACCAATGGAACACAAGATTCAATTTTATAACCGTTACAGTGTAGCATAGTAAGCAATTAATTCGTTTGAAAATGAGCAAACATATTTAAGATACCTGTACTAATAGAACCTAAGATTCTCGTTTACGTTACTTTACGTAAATGATGCAAATCAATGTGACACCAGAAGTCGTTGATCTCCCAATTTTCTCGTAACCACAAGTTGCTTGCTACAAAAAAACTTTGCTGAAAACGATCTTGGAACTTTAAAATACGTTATCGTTTTTATTTTAAAAAGTTTAACGAAATTTAATGAAATAAAGTCGCAGTTTAAAAATTAGCGCATACATTTTAAACGTATCCTTTACGTTTATACTGATTCTGTTAACCTGTGACATCTAACTATAAAATATTAACACTATATCTATTATTAAAATAACGTTAAATGTATTTATCAGTTACTTTTGATGAAAGCAAGCTACCGGCATATATTAGAACTAAAATAGTAACCTCGTAATTTATGTACCTGTTTTAATATAACCGACCAATAAAAAATGTATGCAATGTCATATAACAAAAACTTCTAAAGACCAGATGCTTCAATTCATCAGCTCACTGTCTCGCAGTATCTTCAACATCCAAATAAGGATTAATAAATGAAATACTTTCAAAGCTACAGGACGTTACTGAAACTCCCTGCTTAATTAACATCTTCCAAAGTTACTAAAAACGTTAAAAATACATTATTAATAACAAATATGAAATGCGACGAGGGCTTTCATACCTAATTAGAAAGATATATACATTTACAGAATATAGTTTCTATTTTGAAAAACACTTTTTTATAAGTCTGTGTGTGTATATACCATTTTCTCTTGTTAACTTTACGATGATGAAAGTTTAAAAATTATTCTGAAGAATATATATAAACACTAAAAGAGTATGTTTTAAGAATAGCTCTGTCGATAGTGGTAAATCGAACCCCCTATTTTAATTAACTTTGTAAGTCCGTAAATATAACCAACCCACATAGGATATAACACAGTGTGGTATTTTATCAACTTCTTAGTAGTTCTATACACAATAATTAGAAAGTAGTGTTGAGTAATTCTACAAAGTATAGCAACATTGTGTAGCTTTAGTGAGTGAATCAAGCGTGGCCCCAATGGTTCGGGTGTCATACTTTAATTCTGAGAGCTAATAATTACCATGGGAGAAAACAACAACAACAAAGAAGTGCACTTTATACTTTGGTATCATGGATGGGTGTTAAGGGAAGTCTCGTACAGATTGCCCAAGAATAGCTTCGCGCGGATATTCGAAAACAAACAATAAACAAAACCTGAAATGTTAGCTCTCAATCTTGTTGAAGAAAACAAACTAAATCAAAATTAATCGCACTGTGTTGCTGTCTTTCTTCATGTCTTAGAGATGTTTTCTGTAATCTTATGTAGAACGACCAGCACCGAATACAAATATTCTATGAATTATCTTACCCTTTACAAATAATTAGTAATTTTCAGAATGAGAAAAATATCATGTCCTCGACTGGTATTCTTCAGGTCGCATAATCGAATCCAGTTACCGAATATACTCGCCTTTTAGCCGTAGAGAGCGCTATTATGTGACAGTTTTAATGGTTTAACCTTTGTACTTTTATTTTTAAGTTTCAGTATAGCTTTCTGTTGGCCTGGCATGGCCGAGCGCGTAAGGCGTGCGACTCGTAATCCGAGGGTCGCGGGTTCGCGCCCGCGTCGCGCTAAACATGCTCGCCCTCCCAGCCGTGGGGGCGTTATAATGTTACAGTCAATCCCACTATTCGTTGGTAAAAGAATAGCCCAAGAGTTGGCGGCGGGTGGTGATGACTAGCTGCCTTCCCTCTAGTCTTACACTGCTAAATTAGGGACGGCTAGCACAGATAGCCCTCGAGTAGCTTTGTGCGAAATTCCAAAAACAAGCTTTCTGTTTTGCATGTGACGTATATGTTTGATTGTGTATCACGCAAATTCCATCTGTTCTCGAAATTTGTAGAATATTTTTGAGAGCAAAAATCAAGAATGTTTCGAAACTTCGGGAAACTCGCGGGAGTATAAAAGCAGTTAGCCGAAAGGCAGTTGAAAGAAAATATTATGAGTCAGTTATAGTCACTATGTTATAGGTCTCGGAAACTATAATTGGGGTTAGTATCTATTAACCGGAAAACTACAGAACTGGACCAGGAACGTTTATAGATTTGGAACATCACAAACCATTTAACTTCAGTGAATTAACTTCGGACGTTAGTATTTCTGCGAGGACATTAGGTATTGTCGCCGGTGAAACGCACAGTTGCTTCAAGCTTTGCCAGCTGTCAAAAAAAGTGTACAGGTATATATACAAAGAATTAATTTATTCTCCGTGAACAGTCGATAAAGTTTCTGTTCCAGACCAGTTATAAGACTTAATATTGTTTGTAAGTTTGCAAGTTTTGCATATAAGCTATCATTTGTAATAACCATTTCTAACAACCATTATTATAAATTATATTGTTGTTTGTATATTCAAATATATTTGTGTAAAAAAAGTTTTGTTTATCAAGTTTGTCGGCAAATACCATAAATTTGATATATTTTAACATTTAATGAACTTCTAAGTTCAACTTCAGATTGCGTTATTTGAAATGATAATGCGCTAACATATGTAGCATAATAAATTGGAAACTCGTCCGGGATAAATTATAATATGTAACACGGTAAATTGCACTCACTATCCGTTGGTAAAGAGTAACCCAAGGGTTAACGATGGGTGGTGTTTATTAGTTACTTTTCTTCTGAATTACTGCTTCAAAATTAGGGACGGCTAGCGCAGATAACCCTCTAATAGTTTATTGCGAAGTTTTAAAAAACAAAGAATGAAAAATATAGTATAAGCTATTATTGCCTTAATCATCTAACTAATTCAGGCTACATATTTGAATACACTTTTTTCCGTTATTTTTTGTTGTCCGTAATACTAATATTTTGCTTTTTTTCTCTGATGTTGTAAATATTACTGCTCTCCGATGGCTCAGCATGAAGTCGGAGAGCTTATAACACTAAATACCATACTTCAATACCCGCATTGTACAGAGCACCAATATTCAATTGATAGCTTTGAGTTTAAAAACAAGCGAATGAAATATTGTTTCCTTTTAGAATTAGCTCTGCATTGTGAGATGGTTAGGGCGCTCTACTTGTAATATGAGAGTCGAGGGTTCGAATTCATTTCAATTCACACGTGTTCGCTCTTTCAGCCGTGGAGCGTTATAGTGTGACGGCCAATCCCACTATTTATTGGAAAAAGAGTATCACTGCTAAATCTCGGACGGCTAGTGCAGATAACCCTCGTGTGTATGTATAACTTTTCGCGAAATTCATAACAAATGAAACCTTTTCAACCATATGTTAAAATTGACAATTGGTTCTGTCAAAAGTTTAATATTATCACATTTATTATACAGTATAGGAAGTATCAGGCCCATAAAGCTATATTTTTCTTTAGTCTCAAGGCCGCTTGCGACAGCTAGTACACCTTAGATGCTAATACATCATCGTTAATTCTTGGGCAAATTTACTAGATTTCTTCTCTAGGTAGCCGCTTTTAATTTATTTGTGAAACATAAGATGGGGGTAGCTAGTAAAATCCACCTACCGACAGCTCTTGAATTACTCTTTTTCCAACGAATAAAGAGATTGGCCTTTACATAATAAAGTACCCACGGCTCAAATGACGATCATTTTCAATGAAGGAAATTCGAGCCTACGAACCACCGGTTGCAAGGCGATTGGATACCCTAACTACCTTATCAGACTTACTGTTACCTTACTAAATTATTTAATAACATATTACCTGGTTTTAGTAATATTTGTATAATGTGATTTATATTAAAAGAGGGATTTTAACAAAATGAAAAGCCTGCGACTCCTTTAAAAAAAATACAAATTTGGTTGTGTATTTTTGATACTACTGCACCGTGAAATGATGCATCGAAAATCAAATTTAATGGTCTCAATTACATCATTTAATTATCTAACAAGCACTGACGAATTGTTGTCACTCGGTGTTTCATAAAGAGAAAACATTTTATGCTTAGTGTCAACAGTTAATTTCTCATTAAACGCTAAGATAAAAATTAATTATGATATTGTGTTCGAATAATATTTTAAACTCCAATTTTAAGTTTTCCACTGAAAAAAAAATTATATGTATTTCGTCTATTGCAAATTCTTGTTTCTGAAACCTTTAGTGTAATATTTCGTTAACCTTAGAGATTTCATGGATCACAATGTCTGTGTGAATTCTTCATTCGTAATCGTTAAATTATAAGTGGTTTGACGTGTCACCATTTCCGACTAGCACAAAGAATCTTAAACGTAAAACAACTATCATATTATTGCGCATTAACCTTTAAAATTTTTTGTATCGTTGTACAGTAAAAGACATGTGACTGAACATCTGTTTGTGTAGTGTAGGTAATTTTAATTATTAAGATTAAAAGTAACAATACATTTTTTCAACATCTAAAGCACAGAGCTATTGGCTTGACAGTTTATATTGAAAATATCTGGTAAAATAAGCTTTATTTATTCTATATGAAAACAATTTTTTCTTTAGTTGAAAAGTTATTCGTTTTCGAAAGAGAAAAGTCAAAAAGATGTTGGAGGAAACGTTATTGAATTATAGCTGTTCAGACAAAGGACTTTTCCTGCCTCTGATCAATGAATTTACTTGGTCTCGTGAAGTCCGCGCCTTTCTGTACTTTACAGGACTTATTTACTGTTTCCTAGGCGTTGCTATCATTGCAGACATTTTTATGTGTGCCATTGAAAAGATAACCAGCAAGACTAGGAAGTTGGTACTTTCTTCTACAACAAGTGGTGCCGAACCAGAAGTGATTGAAATCCGAGTGTGGAACGATACTGTTGCCAACCTTACTCTTATGGCTTTAGGATCCAGTGCACCAGAGATCATGCTATCCATTATCGAGATTGTTGGAAATGGGTAAGAATCTCTTTTTATTCTTAATTATAAATAGAATATCGTAGAGAATTTGTCAAAAACTTACCATAACATCATATCACCAAAATTTATTAGAACAATGTTGGTTGAATTCATTATACTGAACAAGACTACAGTCATTCCAAGTTACGAGATCAGTTTGTTGAATCTTGTAAAAAAATCCATAATGCTACTGTCAAATCATAATATTATATGTATATCATTGTAAGGAAATGATGTGGCTGTTTCCACTTGTACTCCACTCCTGACTGTGTATAGCAATAATTTAACATTAAGTTTCTTTAAAGGTCAGCTGAAAGTTAAACTTTACTCAGCTATCTAAATGATTATTCTTTGTGCATGTTCCAAACTTCACATGTCTTTCATGTAACTAATAATTGTTCTCCTTCCTCCAAATGATATTTAACATTCCTAGAGTATTATCCCCAACGTCATATACTTGCTTATGATTGACTTTAATTTCATGCTGAAATGGATAAATGGTTTTGGAACTGTATTAGAAAAAGATTTAATGAAAAAAACAAATAATAAGAAAATATCAACGTTGAAAAATTATATAAGAAGAATGTTGGTAGTGAAAGATATGGAGATACAGTCATGTGAAAAAGTTAGAATACCCTATGAAAGCCTGTGTATTTGTGTAACATTTTTGGATATATAGATATTTAATCTCAATTTCAACAATACTGAGAGATTATAGGAATATAACTAAACACTTAAAACTGAAGAAAAGACTTTTCAAGATCTTCTGCAAATGTAATTCTCCAAAAATGCATATTCTAACTCTTAGTTAGAAAAAGTCAGGACACCCTACCCCCTAATAGCTAGTGTTAGTCCGTTTGGCTGAAATAACTGCAGTGAGACACTTCTTGTAGAAAAGTCTCTGACATAGGTCTGAAGACAGTTTTCCCCACTCTTCAATGCAGAATTCTTTCAGCTGTGAGATGTTTGAGGTTTTTTTTGCATGTACAGCCCATTTCAAGTCACCCCACAGCATCTCAATGGGATTAAGATCTGGGCTTTGACTCGACCATTCCAGGACTCTCCATTTCTTAGTTTTCAGCCAGTCTTTGGTGAATTTACTGGTATGTTTTAGGTCATTGTCGTGTTGCAGGGTCCAGTTCCGCTTCAGCTTTAATTTTCGTACATATGGTCTCACATGATCCTCAAGCACCCTCTGATACACAGTAGAATTCACGGTGGATTCTATGATTGTGAGCTGCCCAGGTCCCGCTGCAGCAAAGCAGCCCCAAACCATGACACTTTCACCTCCATGCTTCACAGTTGGTATGAGGTTCTTTTACAGAAATGCTGTATTTGGTTTATGCTAAACATGTTATCTGTTCTGGTGTCCAAATAATTCAATTTTTGACTCATCTGTCCAAAGAACATTATTCCAAAGTCTGCACAAGTTTAACTTGCATGGGAGGTGTGCAAGGAGGAAACCTTTGCTCTCTAAGAGAAACATCAAGGCAGGACTGAAGTCTCTTTCTGATTGTAGAGGCATGCACTTTCACATCAACAGTAGCCAGAGCCTGCTGTAGGTCCCGTGATGACATGTTAGGGTGTTTGGAGACCCCTTTTAGCATCTTGCGGTCTGCTCTCGGGGTGAACTTGTTTGGACGACCAGACCTGAGCATGTTGGCAGTTGTTTTGAAAGCCTTCTACTTGTCGACTATTTTCCGGACAGTAGAATGGCTGATTTCAAAATATTTTGGGATCTTTTAAATCCCATACCAGACTCATAAGCTGCTATAATTTTCTTTTTGAAGGCCTCAGACAGCTCTTTTGTTCTCATTTTGGATTTATTTACAACAAATAAAACAGGACAAAAAGGTAAGACATGAAATATATACAAGGGAAAAACAATAAATATATTCAAACAGTAATATATACAAACGAAAAAATCCATTAATATATACAAACATGAATACAAACGAAAAAAGAACATGAATATATACAAAAAAATTAAATAAATACAACCATTAATACAAATGACAAAATCAAAATAAAATATATACAAACAAATAAAGCGAGAGCGGAGACAGGGCAGCTCAGAAGTCGATCTCCACCCGACCCCGCACCAACACACAAAGCGGAGAGACGTCCGGCCGCCAGAGATGGTAAAAGGTCTCGGAACTCAGGCGCTGGTGGTCCACCTCAAGGCGGAGTAACAGTCTTTATCTGACCCTTTCCAGTATCGAAACGTACGACACTGGAGCCTGCTCAAAGACCAAGTTGTTACGAGCAAACCAGATCACGTACTTAAAGATTGTAATCGTGTACTGAAAGGTAAAGGCCAGGTGGCTGGGATCAGGGACAGGTACATGGTATAGGATGGTCTCCTCCAAGAGGGACAGGGACCCAGAAAAGATCCGCAACCCTTTCCCAGATCTCTGTCGAAATCGGACAGATGACCAACCTGTGCAAGACAGACTCCACCTGGGTGTGACACACTGGATACAACTCAGTTGCACACAAGTTCCACAGGTAGGTACGCTCCCTCACTAGCAGGATGTTATGCACCACAAGCCAGTTGAAAGTCGGGAGGTAGCGATCAACATGGTGTAGCGCAACGCAGCCCCAAACAACGTCCCACGGCAAAGCAGGGTGGTATTGCTCGATCCTGTGGGTACATGCAGGGATCAGTAGCTGGTAGAGAGAATGGGAGTCTGTCGGTACATTGGCAGACACGGTACGACACCGCCGTAACGCAGCAACAGCGTCGACGTACCAGGGAGGAGGGTCAAAACACATAGGCATCTGCAGGCTCAAAGGAATACCAAAGAGCCTGCACCCTGTGCCAACCAAGAATCTCATGAGGTGTCAACAGGGGTGACCCTCCAAAGACAGACAGCAGAAGGAAACAGACAGAAGAAGGTAGAGACAATGGGTTTGGACACATGGGATGCCCAAACCACCCCTACGAGGCGGCAGCGTCAAGGAGTGCCGAGACACCGACTCACACTTGCCTCCCCATAGGAAATCAAAGACATGGCATTTGATGGCTTGAGCAGTGCAATCATCCAGAGGAAGGATGCCCCCAGGTATCAGACCAAGGGGAGGATCCTCCTTCACACTACCTCCACCCTGTCAAACAGGTTTACAGGGCAGTAGCGGTAATCGTGCACTGCTGAACCAACACGCTGAACCACCCCCTCCCAAGGATCCCCAGGGCCCATGAGAAAACGAACCCGAAGCAGGTGATCGGGGAGGAGATCCAATCCAGACCAAATGGGGAGTTGGCAGACGAGGCCCGTTTGCCAAAGCCCCGCGCACGAGACTTGGGAACATTTAGCTGGGCGGTGCTGGCCCGAGAGTAACGATGGACAATGGCCAGCGCTGAACCTAAGGATGTTAAGTTCTCAAGGAACAGGTTCACATTGTCTGCATGCGAAACGTCACGCACGAACCCCCCAGGCAGCTGGAGACCATGCACCAAGAACGAGTGGTACAGATGAGAGAGCAGGCACTCGATGATCAACACATAAAGTGTTCGGGACAACATGCAGCCCTGACGAACCCCCTGTAAGATGGGAAAGGAAGACATCAGGTACCCATTAACCAAGAGCCTGCTCGAAGCGGTCGCGTACAAAGCCTTTACGTAGCATACAAAAACTGGAGAGTGGCCACACCTCTCCAATACAAACCACAGAAATCCATGGTAAACTCGATCGAAAGCTTTGCTCTGATCGAGAGACACAAAGACTGCAGGGATATCCCGATCCATGATATAATGGAACAGGTCCCTGAGAAGCACCAGATTTTGTTGGATACTTCTCTCCCGCATGCCACTAGTCTGAGTGCAGCAGACCAAGGAAAGCATGACTGAACCCAAACGGGAACACAGGACCTTAGAAATGATCTTTGCATCCACGTTCAGGAGAGAAATGGGGCATCACAAGGAAAGATCTTCAGACTGGCTGGGATCCTTACAGATAAGTGTAATTAGCCCATCCAGAGTCCCTGCAGCCAGACAGTCGTTAAAAAAGTCGGACGAAGGCTGGTCCGACGACGTGCCAACGTGGCTGTAAAATTCCACTAGCAGCCCATCCGGCCAAAGGAGACTGGTTTCACCTGCTGTTTATGAAAGGAAAGGTCGAGAAAGGACAAAAACCGAGTAATGTCGTCCCATAACCCCTCGTCCACGGGCGAAGCCGAAAACAAACGGCGATAGTAGCCGAGGCACGCGTCCAGAATGTCGGAGATGTCAGATGAAGATTGACCATTCTCCAACACCAGACTGAAGATGTGTTGGGTCTTAGCCATCTCCCGTGCCTTGCACAGCGGAACCCTGGTGGCAGTTCTGGGATCGAGCAACTCGATCAGACTAGAGACGCTCGCCACATGGAACAGCTTGGAATAATCCAAATCTATATTTCTATGTAGTGTCTCAATGCTAGAGATCCGTCGGTCCACCACGAAGCAAGGCAGCCAAGATGTCCTGCTTGCCCCGTAAGGCCAATCGGCGGGCCCGCAAAAGCCGCATGCCTGCTTGCCTCAGCAAGGAGACACAGGCCTCCTTGAGACCCGCTCACCAAGACCCAGTGACAGACCCGACAGAACAGAGCCCCCGAACAATGGCAAGCAAAGCGTCTCCAGCCCCATCCTCTGCAAGGAGGGAGACATTAAGCCTCCACACACCGGGGCCCCGAGAAACGGGGGCAAAATACCGGAATGTGGTGAGAAACGCCCAGTAATCAGACACCAAAAACGAGAAAACCCAAACCCGATGAACAGCTGCCCCACTGAGGCTCTGCTGTAGGCCAGGTGTCACATAGATCTGGTCGAGGCGACAAGAAACGCCCTGACCAGTCCAGGTACCATAAAAGCAGATCCATGCAGTGCACGCCAGATGTTGGAAAAGGCGAAATCCGACAGCACCGCATGGAGAGACCGCGTATACTGATCACCAGAAAGAGAATCACCCCCAGTCTTGTCGAGGGGAGGACCCAAAACGCAGTTAAAGTCGCCCCAAGGACAATATCGGCCTGTGTAACCATGAACCTGTCCAAGCCTGAGAAGAAGGCATCCCGCTCCCCGGTCCAGACAAACGCATAGACATTGACAAGCCGAATCTTACGACCCCCAGCGACAACATCAACATACACCACCCACCCATCAGCATCACTATGCAATGCGAGGATGGTCCCAGTAAAATGCGGATGGAAAAGGATCCCACCCCACGCGAACGTGTAGTGCCAAACGACCATAAGGCATGGACAGGGTAACGAGAAGAAAACAAAAAATGGTCCCTCCAAGAGGCAAAATGGGTATCCTGCAAAAATATCGTCTCAAATGCAAAGCGGTTGAACAGGGAAAAAGCGTAGAATTGCTTAGCAACGCTACGTATCCCCCAGATGTTGAGCGTAAGGCAGGAAAAACCCATAAACGAATCAGAGGGGAGGACTCAGTGACACTACTGCTTCGACAAAGTTGGCGGAGGCAGGGGAGCGTGCGGCCTCTTGAGGCCTCCCGACCCCACCCCCTCCTCGCAGCAGCGGCCACTAATATCCAACCATCGCCTCTGCACTCGAGGGACATCTGAACCAAAGTTCGGCAACAGAACGGGGCTGCAAGACTCCCGCACCTCCCCACTGTCTTCACTCAAACCGGAGAGACAGGGAAGACCGGGAAAGTCCAACAAACTCATGAACGAGCTCGGTGATGGCAGCTCGTCTAGCATTGTGGTCTGCACCTTGGGGAAGGGGCCAGAACAACTACCATCCCAAGAGCCAGTGCCGAGGGTCCCTCAGAACACCCAGCCTCAGCATCGCCAGCAGAGGAAGACTGAGGCTCCATGGAGTCCCCGACCTCCCCCATAGACCCAATCGAACTGGGGGCAGGAGTCTCCACAGAGAGACACACACCCATGCAAACAGGGGGAACAGGATCCTCCTCAGAGGAACCCTCCCCAACACCGACAGGGTTGGTTGGATCGTGGGTGGCCACACATCCCCCAACCCCCACACCACCCAACAGGGAGACCAGAGTCCCCAAAGAGACGGGGGACGCCTCAGGGCCACCCGGGCAGACCTCCCCCATAGACCCAATCGAACTGGGGGCAGGAGTCTCCACAGAGAGACACACACCCATGCAAACAGGGGGAACAGGATCCTCCTCAGAGGAACCCTCCCCAACACCGACAGGGTTGGTTGGATCGTGGGTGGCCACACATCCCCCAACCCCCACACCACCCAACAGGGAGACCAGAGTCCCCAAAGAGACGGGGGACGCCTCAGGGCCACCCGGGCAGACCTGAACCTCCACAGGGGCCCCGTCCAAACCCGGGCCCAAAGGATGGGACAAAGCCTCCTCAGATGCCCCTCCACCCGAAGCGCCACCCTCAGCCCCAGAGGACACAACCTCCACGAACTTGGCGGGTGAGACGCTAACTTTCGCAGGGGACCGTGACACACCCGTCTCAAACGCCACAACCACAGGACAAGCGCCCCCTCGTGGACCCCACCCACAGCTACCGCAGACGATGCAGGATGAGGAGCTGCCACCCCCGCCTTCTTTGCCTTCGACTTCTTGGGCCGCATAACCGTCAGCGACCCTGCAACCACCGAGGCGTATGTTGCCACACGCCTCGGGCAACGCGAGGGCGTCTGGCCACCACTACAAATACTGCACTTAACAGTACACGCATATTGCACGTGTCCATACGCCAGACATATCCCGCACCATGTGGTCTGGCATTCGGCCAACAGGTGGCCCTCTTGGCCACAATGGCGACACAGGTAACGCATTCCCGGGTAATTGCACATGACCCGGAACCCTCGCACCACAATGAAGTTTGGGACCGGCGTCCGCATGTCCATACACACACGCCGGATCCCCGTGCACACAGTTGGGTGAGACTGCTGTGCCTCATGTTCAATTTTTCGCACAGTCCCATACGCCGACAACACGTCCTTGATGACGTCATGGGACACTTCATAAGGGGCCGACTGGAGGGTAATCCACTTAATGTTTTGCCTGGCCGGCTCCACAGGCACACGTTGGTCACCCAAGGGAAAGTCTCCCTGGTCCATCAAGCGACGAGCATGAGCGGCCGACGCCAGCGTCGCCACATAACGCCCGACGCCAAAATGCTGGAGGCATTTCATGTGGCTACCCCCGACAGTGGCGTTCAAGGCGTCTATAACTGCCGAGGGTAGCGAGGCCGCAGGCACCACGAATCGGATGGACTGCGGCCGAACAGAGTATGGCCGTATGGCCGCAGCCATACCGACCTACACAATACTGTTCACAAACACACACGAAACGGCCGTGATACAGTACGGACACGACACAACACACGGGTAAGGTGTACAATAGGACCCGGACACGGGTACACGGTACAGAAACAATACAACCACCCGTAACGGGCACGGCAAATAACGGGACCGCAATGCACTCGAAATCACGGCAACTCGAAGTGGCACGAGTGAGGAAGAAGCACACCAAACTCAATGTCTGAGGTTTAAATATGGCCAGTCTCATTCACAATGCTGAGTAACGATCTTCTAATCATGTGCACCTGGTGTGATACACCTGTGTGTGAGCTGAGCCATTTTAAGTGGGAATAAATGTGGGGATGTCCTAACATTTTTGTAGAATTACATTTACAGAAGATCTTGAAAAGTCTTTTCTTCAGTTTTAATTGTTTAGTTATATTTCTATAACCTCTCAGTAGTCTTAAAATTGAGATTAAATATCTGTATATCCAAAAATGTTACAAAAATACACAGGCTTTCATAGGGTGTCCTAATATTTTTACATGACTGTATAATATTAGGAATAACGATAAAATAGTAAAAATTAAAATAATAAAAACTATTATTAGAATGTTTGAGCAATAACAAAAGACATTATAACTTAGGACTTTAAGACTTTACAGGACTTTAAAAATTATACTGAATAAAGGCTAGAAAATTGAAATAATAAAAAATGCTGCAAAGCAAAAAAGAATGGGACAAGAAGAAACAGAGAAAAAAATTAGAGCAATATTTAGGTGGAAACTAACAGATTAAAAAAGTATATAATAACCAAAAAACACAGTAGTATTGAAACTTAAACTGTGAATAACTAATAACGTTCAAAACAGAAAATTATGCTATCAAAACAATATACCAAACTGAAGAAAAGAGCATTGAAGGTGGGATATAGTGATAATAAGAAACAACAAGAAAGGTGAGAAAGTGTCAAAGCTTTGGACGAGTAAAGTGAAATTACGTACGTTAAGTGAAATATAATAAAATAGCACAAAAATGCAAAACAAATGATAGATTAGAGATGATAAAGCACTAAGCAGGGTGAAACGATTTGAAATGTTGAAGAAAGAATTTCATTTAGAAGACTATGAGATAGACAGAAAATTGGAAAGAAATAAAACGTTGACGAACATGATGAACACATTTAATTAAAGTATTGAGTGAATGGGAACAGTAAGAGACGACAAATAATTGATAAAGTAGAAGTTAAATCAGAAATTGAAGAGAAATAAAAGAATACGAGTGAAAATCTATAGTTATAAGTATTACAATGGAAGAGTTAATAGTAATAGTACGCTTATTGAAAGGTGTAGCAATACATTCAGGAATCCCAATTTTTAGCTCTGTTCATCTTTTGGTCACATAGTCGTTTTAGCTTATATTCTTCTGATTCTAGTACATTGTCATCATTCTTCAGCATTGTCATCTGTATCACTTTTGTGTATCTTCAATTATTCTTTCCACTTCTAGTCTTGTATTCAAAGAGCATTGCATTTATGACTAACGGAGTTACATTGATAGGTTTAATAGAATTATTACATCAAAGATCGTGTGGTACTTTGTCATTTTCATGATTTAAAACTATAACAAAGTGTTTAGTAATCGCTACGGGATAAACTATGATGGTGAGATGTGCATTGTGATAAACGGCCAAATCTCCTCTAAGCACTTCCAGTAGAAACAGTGCCATATAATATATTCGAGAGTACGATAGGATGTGGTAAATTTAGTTTTTCAAGCAGAGAAGCTCAGCGTATTGGTTTGGTTTTTGAATCTCCGCAAAGCTACACGAGGGCTATCTGCACTAGCTGTCCCTAATTTTACTGTGTAAGACCAGGAGAAAAGCAGCTAGTCATCACCACCCACCGCCAACTCTTGGGATACTCTTTCACCAGCGAGTAATAGGACTGCCCATCACATTATAATGCCCCCACGGCTGAAAGGGCGAGCATGTTTGGTGTAGCGGGGATTCCAACCCACTACCCTTGGATTGCGAGTCGAGTGCCTTAACCACCTGGCCATGCCGAGCAGCGTATTGGTAAATGACAAAACACTAAAATCGAACAAGTTTTTGTATTACATACATACGTGTTACATAATATATTACTGCCTATTTGTTAGTTATCTGAAACTACGTAACTGTGTGTGATTGATTATTTATGCAAAATCGTAAAAGGACATGAAATCAAATTAATTTTGCACCTCTTAGATACTACTTCAGGGTGATGTTTTAATAAAAAACTAATGCAACTCTTAGATATATTTGTTGTTTTTTTAATTTCGCGTAAAGCTACACAAGGGCTATCTCCGCTATCCGTCCCTAATTTTGCAGTCTAGTACTAGAGGGAAGACAGCTAGTTATCACCACCCACTGCCAGCTCTTGGGCTATCCTTTTACCAACCAATATCGGAATTGCCAGTCACATTATAGCGCCTCCACGACTGAAAGGGCGAGCGTGTTTGGTGTGACGGAGATTCGAACCCGCGGCCCTCAGATTACAAGTCGAGTGCCTTAACCACCTCTTCATGCCGAGCTAGCTTTAGATATAGCTTCAGAATAAGTTTTAGACAAAAAAGTAGTAAGTTACATAGAACGAAGTAGCTCATGGGATCGAGACTTCAAAATTCAAACCAGTAATTAAAATAATTTCATGAAACCAGAGAAGCCTTATCTGTCAATCTAAACAATGAATACAGTGAAAAAGGAATAAACACCATCAGAAACCTTGTATGTTTAAGGTTCACTTTATGCTTTACTCGTCAATTTCAGTAAAAAATAGAGTAAAAAATAAAAAAGAACAGATACCATCATTGGCCTCGTTCGATCCAGGTTAAACTCCTTTCTTTGTTTCCAATCTGAACACGAAATAGAGTAGAATAAAAACGAACACCATTAGAAGCCCGCTTGCTCCAGCTTAACTTCTTGTGATTTTCTTTAAGTGCAAATTACTGCCTCAACCTTGTTTTTCTGTCTTACTATGAAATCTACAAGTTACTTGTATTGTTCGCATAACTTAATAAAATCATTTTAAGATTTCCAAAGAGATCCTTTAGGAATTATCACATGAGTGTTTAAGCAATTTTTAAAAACCGATTATTTGTGATTTCTAAGAGCCTAAAGTAGATTGTTTTGCATTAAAAACGCTCGTTTTTATTGTAGATTTAAATGTGAATTTTATTTCAGTTTCATCTTAAACAAACTGTTGTTACCATGTAATGGTTTGTAAGACATTTATCAGTAATACTTTGATTTAAATAATGAATGATGTGAGCCATTAGTTTAGATTCACTTGATATTGTTAGTCATTTTTAAGAATTTCATATAGTTGATATGATATTTCTATAACTTCAAAAACTATAAAAAAATGTACAAAAATAGTATTGTGACCTATCCATTCACAAGTATTTCATTGTAATGGTATACAGTGTAAGATGTAAAAAGTAAACTTTATATTTTTTCTAGCTAATCTTAAGTGTGCAAAATGAAAGATAGAAAAGTAAATATGGAAATTAAAAGAAAGCAACCAAAATGACATATCATGTATCAGCTGATTGTACTCAAATAATAACTGCTTGGGCTAAATCTCATATCTAACCTTTATTTTGTGCATGTGTGAAGAAGTTCAGTACAATGATGAGGAATGTTTTTGTCTTCAAGCTTTAAATCTGGAGATCTGGGTCCTGGTACCATAGTAGGATCTGCAGCCTTTAACTTACTGGTGATATCAGCTGTCTGTGTTATTTCACTGCCTTCTCAAGAAACTCGCAGAATTCGTCTCATAAAGGTACAAAAAAACTAATACTTGGAAGACCTAGATTATTTTTCTGTTATTCTTTGGTGTGAAAAAAGCATATTATGTTCTTTGCAGCGCTATTTGTGTGTGAAATACCTCAATATTACAACACAGTTTCTGAGTATTCTAAATTTAGTAAATATTTACTAAACAGGAACTTAAAAAGTGGAAACATTAAAGTCTAAAGAGATATCAGGTGTGTTGTTAAGTCCTCAAAAAACTTTATGAGTGCAATGTGATTCAGGAGAATTATAAAATGGAAAAAATCATTTCACAGCACTACTTGCAGAGATAAGGATTTATAAGTGAGGATTTAATTAGATCAAACACTCTAAACTCTTTAATTATAGCGGAATATGTACTTAGCTGATTAGAATTAATTATTTCTCAAAAAAGGAGCCGAAGTCCGCCTGAATGAGTCACCAATATAGAGCAGTGTGTTGTCCGTCAGTCAAGCAGTAGGCACTAAAACGACCTCACATAAAGGACTTTTAAAGTTGCAATTTGTACTGTCGTGACGTCAGCAAAACGTACACGTACCCTGAATCACGAGACGAATTATGCACTCTGTGGGCTACAAAAAACATGACATATGAACATCAAAAGCAAGAACCAAAATGCTTTTTGGGGTTTATTTACTCTTGACACAGAACACTTTCGGGTACTCTGCAGTACACCTAGTAAAAAAACATCTTTTTATGGAATAATCCTCAGGTACATCCAAAACAAAGCAAAAAAATTACTTATTCTTTACTCTTTTATCTTTCAGGTGTTTGCCATCACCTCGTTTTTTTCAGTGTTTGCATATATCTGGTTGTTAATCATCTTGGTTGCAATTTCTCCAAACGTAGTGGAATTGTGGGAAGCTTTAATAACATTCCTTTATTTCCCTATTCTTGTTGTGCTTGCTTACTTTGCAGACAAAAACTTCTTCAGGAAGGATAAAATGAAACGAGAAAAGCAGCTGGAGCTAGAATCTGCAGAAGGTATGAAAAATAAATGATGCCTATATCGATTCACGCAGTGACTGGTGGCAGATCTTGTGATATCACAGATCATGTGAAATTCACAAGCCAATCACTGCCTGAATGGTATTGAGATGTGCTATCTATTTATGTTTATTTATATCTATATTCATTTAGTGATGGAAATAAGAAATACAATTATTAGATATTAATTTTGGATATATGCTACTTTACTTAAGAGTCAATACAGTTAAATGTGTTAAAAACGTCATGTTTTTATATGTATTAATCATGGTTTATAATTAATTCAATGTTTGTACGTCCATTAAGGATCTCTGTGTTAATATACGCTCATTTTAAATATTTTCGCTGTATTATAATGCTCTCTACATATCAGTTCATTCATAACACTATGCAACAAAAATTTTGTTCCTGAATAGTATGTGTTATTTATTTGTTTGTGTTGTAAAAGTACAGAAAATGGCCATTATTCCCTTCAAACTTTGCTTTTGTGACCTGGATAATGAAATTTAGAAATTAACCTATTTTTTGTGTAAAAACGGGCAAATTTGCACATTTTCATTTATATAAGATCTGAATAAAACAACATATGGATCAAGATTTACATGTATTTATACTAAAGTTATACAAAAATGAACGAAAGTGTTTAGAAGTGAGTAGTTTTTCGAGATTTTCGACTGTAATATAAATTACTTTCACGTATCGGCCCTCAAATATAGTCTAATATGTTTTCGTTATACGGTCCTTGGTAGCGGCGTTCAAAATCCAGTATATCTTGGTGAAAGCGCTCGCCTTGCTTCTCTGAGTATGCTTCCATGTTCTTGAATTTATCAAGATGAGTGTCAAGAATATGGACTTTCAGGAACGTCCTGCAGCCCATTTTGCCGTAGTTCTTCACTAAAGCCTCAACGAGTTCCACATAATTTTCGGGCATGTGATTGCCCAAGAAGCCCCGAACCACTGCGACAAAACTGCCTCAAGGTTTTTTCCCCTCCCAATGAGTTTCTTGGGGAATTCTATGCATTCCAGTATCTTCTTTATTTGTGGTCCAACGAAGACACCAGCTTTGATCTTTGTCTCAGATAGCTTAGGGAGAAGTCTCGAAGGTACCTGAAGGCTGTGACAAATTGTTCATAAGACCCAATTTTATGTGCAATGGTGGGAACATCAGTTTCTGGAGGTCCATTAGTGGCTCACACTTGACATTGTGCCTCCCCACAGAGAATTCGGTTCGTTGTGGTCAGTGTTTCCTGTTGTAGTGCGCTACGGTGTCCCTGGTGTCCCAAAGACAAAGCTAACAGGGAAACTTTGTAAAGCCTCCCTGGACATCCATCAGAAATGCCACCTTTTTGAAGTTTCCAATAACCTCCCAGCCATACTCATCATACTTCAAGGCTTCTAGCAAGGTTTTGACGCTGTTGTATTCCTCATTAAGGTGCGACGAATGAGCCAGAGGAAGAAACGGATACTTATTCCTGTTACGGAACAGCACAGCTTTGAGGCTTCAGGACGCGTCTGGAGAATACTTGCAGCTTCTTGATGCCATCTCTGATAAAATCAGATAGGTCTATATGTTCAATTAGGCAGCTGGAACTAAACTGAAGTGGTGAGTGGTGAACACCTGTATATATAAACTACTATGGAAAGTTCTAGAAAATTCAAAAGGTTCTTGAAAATTCTCGTAACTTCAACAACATTAACCCACTTGAAATAAAAATGTATCTCAGAACGGCTGGTATGCGTATTAACACTTTTATTGATGAGCAGAGAACAACATTTCGACCTTCCTAAATCTCTTTGTTAACCTGAAGACGATCTAGGAAGGTCGAAATGTTGTTCTCTGCTTATCAGTAAAAGTGTTAATACCCATACCAGCAGTTTTGATATACATTCATTTGTAAATTAAGAGGACACGTCCTGAAGAAATCATCTGATCTGCCTACAGAAAATATCAATACTCTTCTGTGTAGAATGTTTTCTTTCATAGTAATTTTTCCTACAGAAAAGTACATGTGACAACAAAACAAAGAATGACGTAAAATAATAGATAACTAGATAGAAACAAATAGGTCCGCTGGTGGGACAGCGGTCTATACACATACATTGCTAAAATTTGGAGTTTAGTCTCTCACAGTGGACACAACAGATAACTAAATGCGGCTTTACACTAAAGGAAACAAACAAAACATCGAACTGAAATTATATAATAAAGTAAAACAATATATTGAAAGTTCTACAGAAGAAAGATAAAAATAAATATACTTTAAATACCGCAGTTTTATAAAGACTTCGTCAGTTATAATTTACATGACGTTAGCAAAGATGTATTGGTTTAATTTTTAAAGAAGCTGTTTTAATAAATTGTTTTTAAGTGATTACACTGTGTAACAAAATTTTTACTTTTTCTTGTTCCTGGGCAGAATGTGTTATTTCCCAGTTGCTTATGCCAAAAGTAAATGGAAAAGACCTATTTTTCTCTTCAAACTTTGCTTTTGTGACCTGGGTAAATGTAATTTTCAAATTTACTCATTTTCTAGAACATTCCAGGTACATTCAGTGCTGAGTAGCTGATAAAGAATTTTCTCGAACTTACAAGAATTTTCAAGAACTTTCTAGAATGTTGTAGAACTTACGAAGATAATCAAGAACCTTTTACAATTTTTGGAATTTTCCATAGTAATATATAAACAAGTGAATACATAGACCTATATGATTTTATCAGAGATGGCATCAATAAGCTGCGAGCGTTCTCCAGACACATTCTACAATCTATGTGGGCAATTTATCAAGACAAGAACGAAAAAGTACTCTGTGACAGCATCTACTAAAATGTATGAAGCCTACAAGGCATATTTCGGCATGCTTGTCGGGAATCAAGATAAACTCTGGGGACCTCATTTTACCTGTGAGCATTGCAAAAAACCTCTAGAAGGTAAGACGGACAATTTTTGCTTGTTTGAATAGTAAGATTTTATATTATACAAATTTTAGACCCTTTAAAATTTAAACATCTTTTAATTTTTAAAAAAATTCCAATAGCATAGAAAAAATGTCACATGAAATATTTTGCATGAACCTCTAACACATTAGTTGTGAATGAAATAAATTTATTCTTCATAATAACAATTTTATTTTGCTCTTTAGCAGGATGGTACAGAGGGGAAAAGAGAACCATGAAGTTCGCTATTCCAAGAATTTGGCGTAAGCCTACTGACCATTCAAGCATGGTGGACCCTTCTAAGCATCGGGCTGGCAAAAATGCATCTGCGATCATGTATCCAAACCTTCCATCAACCATCGCCCCAGTACCACACCGCCCTGAACTCCCTGTACCCACTCCGCCAGAGAGAAAGCAGCAATCCTCAGAAGAGAGCAGCAAATCAGAAGAGGAGGTGGACGTTGAAGATCCAGATTACAATTTCAGAGGTGCAGCTGGTGAGAGAAACCCATACTACCCAAACCAAAGAGACCTCAATAACTCGATCAGATATCTTGGTCTAACAAAGTCGAATGCCGATACTATATTTGGGGGCTGATATGTGAAAGTGATTTGCATTACAGTCGCAAATCTCGAAAAACTACTCACTTCTAAACATTTTTGTTCATTTTTGTATAACTTTAGGATAAATACATGTAAGTCTTGATTTATATGTTTTCATTCAGACCTTATCTAAATGAAAATGTGCAAATTTGTCCGTTTTTACGCAGAAAATATGTTAAATTCTAAATTTCATTATTCAGGTCACAAAAGCAAAGTGTGAAGGGAATAATGGCTATTTTCTGTATTTTTACAAAATAAGAAATTAAGAAATAACACGTACTATCCATGAACAAAATTTGTGTTACATAGTGTTGTGTATTGTGACCTCTACAAAAAATTCGTAACTCATATATTAAGTACTTAACTCCCGCTAGTACAGCGGTATGCCCATGGATTTGCATCGCAACAATCAGTTATTCGATTACCCTCGGTGGGTTTAGCAGATAGCCCAATGTAGCTTTGCAATAAGACAACATACACACATTAAGTGTTTTAAAAATTCAGTTTCTGAAATTGTCGTTAAAAATATATGACAACCTCAAAAAATGTGTATTACATCATAAGATTGTTCAAGAGTAAAATATCAGGTCATTTCTTAAGTAATGTCCGATATTAGGTTCAGAAAAAGAGAAATAATTCTTCAAACGCTTTTAATGTTATTTAATCAGTAATGTATGTTCCATTATTATTAATTACTTCCTGCCAACGATTCACAAGCTTCTGAATGCCACTTCTGTAAAATATTTGGGGTTTGGATGGAAAGAACGTAGAGAGAGTAGTTTTTACATCGTCATGTGTTGCAAGCTCTTTTCTATCAAAATCGTTCTGCAAACTTTGGAATAGATGATAATATGATGGAGCAAGGTCTGGAGAATAAGGAGGATGTGGATGTTTTTCCAAGTCTAGCTCTTCGATATTTGCAGATGTGAATCTTGCTGAATAGGACCGTGCATTATTCTGGTGTAACACAACACCTTTACTATTGATCAAAGCAGGCCTTTTTTCTTTCAGTGCAACATTCAAGAGCTTCAATTGTTGACAATAGAAGTCTGATGTAATCGTTACATTGAATGGCAGCAACTTAAAGTGGATCACACCAACATTATCCCACCAAACGCTTAAAAATATTTTCCTAAGGTGGAAGTACATTTTGAGTTGTGCTTTATCAGTTTACCTGCACTGAGCCATTATCTGCGGCACTTAACATTTTGATAAAATATCCATTTTTCACCTCTAGTTGCTAACCAGTCCAAAAAAGGTGAGTTACGTTCATGATAATTCAAAGACGTGCAAATGTCCACTCTTGCTCTCAGGTTGGCTTCTGTCAAGTCATGGGGGATACATTTTCTTAGTTTTGACAACTTTTCAAGCTGTTGCAGGTGACGGTGAACTGTTGACTAGGTTGAGTTAAGTTCCTGTGCTAGTTATTGAACTATTACAGCTCAATCTTCATCAAGTGCAGTTTGTCATCATTAAACTCATCAGGACGATCTGAACATGGTGCATCACTTAAGCTGTAGTCACCTGATCTGAACTTCTGAAACCACCTGAGACATTTTCTTTCATTGAGAGACTCCGCACCATAAACACCTTGAATGTTTCGTGTAGTTTCTGCTGAACTATTGCCTTTTATAAACTCATAAAGCATTATGTTCCTACTGTGCTCCTCAGGTACATCCATCTTTATAAGGGTTTATTTGATTAATGATCTGAAAAATAGAGTTGGGTTAGTTTCTTTTATTTGTCTGAACGTTTGTATACATATCCTACATATTTAAGTCATTAAAGACTTCTACAAAGACAGTAATGATGATACACCTTCTGTATTAACTTTTCGGATATTATCTATGGAATGACCTGATATAAATAAATAAGTGTTGAAAGTTCAGTATGTCTGGCATAGAATTATATTTATCAGTAATATAATACAGGAAGACCTAAGACATTTCGTAGGCAAAACAGTAACAAACCTGCTTAAATAGTAATATCAAGGCCTATTGTTGAGATTTTGTATCCCATACGAAATACGTTTCAATTCATACTTACAAAACATAGATATCCAAAAAGCTGTGATAAAGAGTAATTAGAAGACCAGTTTAAGTGTTTCATTTCAACTTTGTTTTGTTGCTTTCTTCAGACTCACAGAGAGAACATTTTCTAGATGGACATGTTGATAAAGACAGTTTGACCAAGTACCTCAAGGTAAGATTAGCAAGCTATATTTTTCAAAACACGATACTTGAATGGTACATGCACTGTGTAATTGATTAACTCAAATTCTATGCTCTTTGATGAATCAATTCTCAAAACTGTAACAATATTAACCGTATACAACAAACATAGATGGTCTATACATATATTCAATAATTAAAATACTGTCTTCTTCATGAACCTGTTATTAAAAACATAACAATGCACAGGCGATCTAAACACGTACCAAATAACTCAGATATTGTGTTCTATTATTAGCCTATTTTGGATGAGAGTGTTAGTAAAGTCACAGTAAAGCATTGTTTAGGTAATGAGAATGTTAGTAACGTCACAGTAAAGCATTGTTTGGGTAATGAGAGTGTTGGTAACATCATAGTAAAAGTGTAGTTCAAGTAATGAGCGTTAGCGACGCTATGCATTAATCATTATTTAATTAATGAGTGAATTTGTAACGTCACAGTAAAAGCATAGTTGAGGTAATGAATGTTAGAATCGTCACATTAAAAACAAGGTTTCAGTAATGAAAGTTTTGTTAACGTCACACTTCACACATTACTTAAGTTACAACTGTGTTAATAACACCACAGTTTAAAAATTATTTAAATAATAGTTTATTAATAATGTCACAGTTTAAAAGTTTGTTAATAACGCTACATTTTAAAGATAACTTAAGTTAATAACGCAACAGTAAACATTAAAATAATTGGTGTCTTGCAATTTTAGGAAATACATAAAAACCCTCAGCTCACTGATGAAGATGCAGCTGCTGCAGCTGTTACCAAACTGATGGAAGAGAAAGAACATTCCAGAATGTGGTATCGGGTGGGAGCTATTCGTGCCATAACAGGGGCAAGAAAACCTAAACCTCAACTTAATGAGAGAATACGTCAGGTAGGAAATATTTATGTAAACAGACTGAGTGAATAGTTCATTACTTACTTTTATTTGTATGTCATATTAAACCTTGCAGGATCTCATAAAAAAATAAATATAAATATACAACGCAGATATTTCATTATGAAAAATTATAGTTAATAAAAATTTAAGAATATTACTATTCCAAACCATTTATTTTTTTCTATTAGTTATTACGTACTATCAGCCTCTTTATTTAGTTACACATCAGTTTATTACGTACTAGCCACCTCATTGTTCTCTTTCAAATCATCTTACTCTCGTTATTGTTTCTATACATCAATTTATTGTATTAAAGCTAATTCTTCCTCTTTAGAGAACAACGCTACATTGTTATTTTTATTTTGTATCATTTGATTCTCTACTACCAAACTTTTCATTCTTCTCTTACCCCAGTTTACCTATCCTATCTGACTCTATTTTCATCTGTCATCAGTTGATTAGATAATTAACTAGCATTTGTTCTTCTCCTACTCCAGTTTCCCGTCTACCATCTGACTTTTCTCAAGTTTCATCAGTTGATTAAATAATTAATGAACATATGTTCTTCTCTTACACCAGTTTACCGTATACTACCTGAATCTATTTTATTCTTTCATTAGTTGATGAAATAACTAACAAACATTTATTCTTCCCCTACTCTAGTTTAACGTATACTACCTAACTGTTTCGTATTTCATCAGTCGATTAAATAATTAACGAATATACGTTCTTTTGTTGCAGCAGTTTACCGTATACTGCATGACTGTTTACTTATTTCATCAGTTGATTAAATAATTAACAAAAATGTGTTCGTTTCCTATTCTAGTTTGCCATATACAATCTGACTGCTTTTTTCCGTTCATTAGTTGATTAAATAATTAACTGACATTTGTTCTTCACTAACACCAATTTACAGTATACTACCTGACAGTTTTAACCCATCAGTTGATTAAATAAATTAACGAACATATATTCTTCTCCTACTCTAGGTTACAATATACCATCTGACTTTTTTATATTTCATCAGTTGATTAAACAATTAACAAATATTTGTTCTTCTCCTCTTCGAGTTTATGGTATTCCCTCTGCCTCTATTTACTTCTTTATTCAGTTGATTAAATAATTAACGAAATTTTTTTTCTTTTGCCCCAGTTCACCGTATACTGCCTCACGGTCTCCTTATTTAATCAGTTGATTATATAATAAACGAACATATGTTCTTCTCCTACTATAGTTTACTGCATGCCATCTGATTGTTTTTTTCTTTCATCAGTCGATTAAAAATTAACAAACATATGTTTTTCTCTTACACCAGTTTACGGTATACCATCTGACTCTATTTTTTTAATCAGTTGATTAAATAATTAATGAAATTTGTTCTTCCTTTACACCAGTTTACTATATACTACCCGACTCCATTTTATTCTTTCATCAGTTGATTAAATAATTAACGAACATTTGTTCTTTTGTTACAACGGTTTACTGTATACTACATGAATGTATTCTTCTTTCATCAATTGATTAAATAGTTAACGAAAATTTGTTCTTCTCCTACTCCAGTTTACCGTATACTACTTGACTGTTTTCTTATTTCATCAGTTGATTAAATAATTAACTGACATTTGTTCTCCTCTTACACCAGTTTACCGTATGCTACCTGGCTCTATTTTCATTTGTCGTCAGTTGTTTGAATAATTAACGAACATTTGTTCTTCTCCTACTCTAGTTTTCTCTATACCATCTGACTTTATTTTCCTCCTTCATCAGTTGATTAAATAAGTAACGAATATTTGTTCTTTTGTTACAGCGGTTTACCGTATACTACATGAATGTTTTTGTCACAAAACCATCAACATAATTTCACAAAAGAGAAAGCTAAAAAACAATCTAGCAAAAGAGACATTAATTCCATTAAAAACCTAAAAAAGACAAAAACATAAAAATTCTAAAAGCAGATAAAGGAAACGCTATAGTCATAATGAACACGAATGAATACATCCAAGAAATGAAGAACATCCTATCAGACACAAACAAATTTAAACCAATGCACACAAATCCAACAAAGACACACGAAACGCAACAAAACAAAATACTACTAAAAATGAAAAAAGCGAACACAATTTCAAAAACACTTTATTTCTACCTACGCAAAACCGACTCACGCACGCCACAAATATACGGCATCCCCAAACCTCATAAACCAGATTGTCCATTACGACCAATAATGTCCACATATGAATCGTTTAATCACAATCTTGATAAATACATAGCATGGGCATTCTCCAAATATGTAACATCAGCCAGCTCATTCATCAAAGACTCTTTTAATTTCATGTCTAATCTGAATCAGCTAAATCATAAAGCCTTAATAGCCAGTTTCGATGTTATATCCCTCTTTACAAAAGTTCCAACCGCTGAAGCCTACAAGATAGCCTTAGAACTCTATATCCGAGACCCTAACCCATCAACAGATATTCCCAGCAACCAATTAGCAACCCTCATAGAACTCGTCACGATGAAGACAAACAACATGTTCAACAACCACAACTATATACAAACAAATGGCCTAAGCATGGGCAACCCAGTATCACCAGTTCTAGCCAATATTTTTATGACACAAGTTGAAACACAAGCAATTAACACAGCATTACATCCACCACTATATTGGTACAGATATGTAGATGACAAGGTTGCGGGATTCACATATACAGAACACATACTTAATGTTTTTCAATCACATTAACTCTATACATCCCAACATTAACTTCACATGTGAACAAGAAGAAAGCAATAAAATATCATTTCTTAACTTCAAAATTACAAGAACCGATACACAATTTAAAACAGAAATTTACCGAAAAATCACTCATACTGGACTATACATTCCTTGGGACTCAGCACATGAAACAAAACAAAAACTCAACATACTAAGAAACCAAATAAACACAGCCATAAAATTATGCTCACCAGATAAAATTAACAATGAATTAGACAAAATAAAACAACACTTCATCAACATCAATAAGTTTCCTCCGCAAACCGCAGAAAACATTATACGCACACACCCAGACAAAAAGCAAAATCAACTAGCAAAAGTAAATATATCTCACGAATCAAAAAATCACGAAACCATATACTGCTGCATACTATATATCCCTGAAATGACATTCCAGTTAATACCAAATATATTCAAAAATCAGGCACAAAACTAAGGTCTATACTATGTAAAACCTACACTGACAAACACCACACCAACATGATTTATAAAATACAATGTGACATCTGCCACGACTTCTATGTTGGAGAAACAAGTAGAAAAATGGAAACCAGATTCAAAGAACACAAAAAGTCACCTTCACACGTTTTCGAACACTGCAAATCACATAAACACAACATAACCATAGAAAACACCCAAATACTAAATAAAGAAACAAACAAAAACAAACGCAAAATTAAAGAAGCCTTTCTGATACAACAACTCAAGCCCAAAATAAACCAATACAAAGGAACACCTTTATACCTATATTAAAAAAATAAATAAATAAATAAAATTATATATTCAAACATCGTAGCACGCCTTCTACATTCCTACACTCAGTTACACAATCCCCTTCAAACATGTGGTCAGGTACCGGTAAGTTTCCTCTTTTCTTCTTTGTGAACTTGACGACGACCGAAGAAGGTTGAAACGTTGTTTGCTTTTCTACGTAAAAAACTTTTCTCAACACAAACGAGCCGTTTATACATATATA
Source organism: Tachypleus tridentatus (assembly GCF_004210375.1). Taxonomy (NCBI): domain Eukaryota; kingdom Metazoa; phylum Arthropoda; class Merostomata; order Xiphosura; family Limulidae; genus Tachypleus; species Tachypleus tridentatus. The sequence continues at coordinate 75,439,755 of NC_134832.1, read as the reverse complement.
TAGTTGATTAACTAATTAACGAACGTTTCTTCTTCTTCTACTCCAGTTTCCGCATACAATCTGACTGCTTTTTTCGTTCATCAGTTGATTAAATAATTACCGAAAATTTATTCTTTTTCTACTCCAGTTTACCGTATGTCATCTGACTGATTTCTTCTTCCATCAGTAGATTAAATGATTAACAAACATTTGTTCTTCTCCTACTCTAGTTTACCGTATACAATCTAACTGCTTTCTTCTTATATCAGTGGATTAAATAATTAATGAAATTTGTTCTTTTACACCAGTTTACTATATACTACCCAACTATATTTTCTTCTTTTATCAGTTGATTAAATAATTAACAAGCATTTGAACTTTTCCTTTCCTAGTTTATTGTATACCATATCACTCTAATTTCTTCTCTCATCAGTTGATTAAATAATTAACTAACATTTGTTCTTCACTTACACCAGTTTATCGTATACTACCTGATAGTTTTCTTATTTCATCAGTTGATTAACTAAATTAACGAACATATGTTCTTCTCCTACTCTAGTTTACAATGTACCATCTGACTCTATTTTCTTCTTTCATCAGTTGATTACATAATTAACGGACGTATATTCTTTTTTACACCAGTTTACAGTGTACCATCTGATTCTATTTTTTTATTCATCAGTTGATTATATGATTAACAAATATACGTTTTTCTCCTACTCCAATTTACCGTATATCATCTGACCGATTTCTTTCATAAGTTGATTAAATAATGAAGGAACATTTGTTCTTTTCTTACACAAATTTACCGTATACTACCTGACTGTTTTCTTCTGTCATCAGTTGATTAAATAATTAACGAACACATGTTCTTCTCTTACCCCAGTTTACTGTATTCTATCTTACTCTATTTACTAGCAATTATTGTTATGGTTAACAAACACGTTTCTTTGTTAAAGCAAGTTCTCTGTAATTTATGGTCTGTTATTTTATGACTGCTAAAATAATTACTATTTAATTTTAGTCTTTGAGTTATATTTTATTGAATCAATCCATGAGTTGTTTTTTAATTTAGTTTCCTGACAATATCACAAACTTGTTAGCTTGTTTCTCGAATAATGAGACTGCCACAACAACCCTTTATTAAATACATTACTAACTCGACACATATCTTAACATATTCCGTGGCAAAATGACAAGTCAAGAGATACAGGTTTGTGCAGCACATTTTTGTACCTTGCATTCATATAGGATGTACAGTTTGCGACCAAAAGTATTTTAAACTTCATATAATTAAAAAATTTGTAATGATAATTACTTATACTGATGTTTGTTTTTTGTAGGTAAGCCCATAAAAGGTTATAAAACACTTTGGAAAGTTAGGTGTAACTTTTCAAGTATGACAGTTAAACCTAAAACTAGGGAGTAATCCACACGCTCATAAATAAATTAAACAATAATTTTTGATGACTGGTGGTTTTGAATATTCGAGCAAAGCTACGTAAGCACTATGCAGTATCGAACTTCTAAGATAGAGGTATGGCTTCTAATCGACAGATACACGCCAACTCTTGGGCTATTCTAATCGAAAAGTTGAATTTGGCAGCTAATTTTATAACACCCACAGCCTCTAGTGTATGCCACAATTTTACAGGAAAGTGACTCTAGCCATAAATCCTCGAATTCACGGACCGACAAGTTAACTATTACGCTTCATCCGGCCCTAATAATATTTAAATAATAACTGAAATTGTTACAAACAATAAACGAAACGTGATGATTTATGCTGATCCTTTTGACAACCAGTTTCAATATTGCAGTAAAATATTAAATATAGGTAAATTGACGTTTTCTATTTCAAATTTCAACTTTGCTGGATGAAGAAATGTGAAGAAATGATGCGGGAATTGATGGCGTTGAAAGAGGAAGAAACCATACAATCCAAGGTATTATTCGTGATTAGTTTTTAATATTTTTGTGTGGAAAGAAAACTACACTAGACTATTTGTTGTTTCCACTGTTGATACTCTAACCGCGAATTGTATCGTTATAAGTCATTAAGCTTAATGTTGTCCCATCAGAGGACTTTATTCTTAGTAATGTTTGTTTTTATTTTCGCGTAAAGCTACACGAGGGCTATCTGCGCTAGCCCTCTCTAATTTAGTAGTGTAAGACTAGAGGGAAGGCAGCTAGTCATCACCACCCATCGTCAACTTTTGTGCTACTCTTTTACCAGCGAATAGTGGGATTGACAGTAACATTATAATGCCCTCACGGCTGTAAAGGCGAGCATGTTTGGAGAGACGGGGATTCGTACTTACAACTCTAAGATTATGAGTCTAGCGCCCTAACCACCTGGCTATGCCGGGCCATTTGTTGTTAGTAATAACAAATGCACCTGATACAGATAACAGTAGTGAGATTTAACAATAATAGTTAACTAATTTTATGAAACCGTTTTATTAGCAGAAGCCGTTGTAATTAACTAAAATAATTTGGGGTAAATTTCTGAAGGTTTTGTTTCACAAAATTTATTAATTATCCTTACAACTTGATTAATACAACAAATTAACCAACTTTTATGTTGGCTAGAAATGAAGGCATATCTTTTATCTAAATGCTGGTAAAAATATTTAGCAAAATGTCCACGGTGAAGTTTTACGGACAGTTTAAATTGTAATTTAAGAAGAACGACAAATGTTTGATCATAATAATAATAATACGTTTGAACTCGATGAAAATAGGCGTTAAACTACAAGACACTAGTGATACAAAATCAATATGAAGATAATACAACATTGATGATAAACCTGATAACAGTCCTAGAAAAGTTATTTATCACCCCATCGTCATTCCTGAAAAAAAAAGACCAATGTTCTGTCGAAACATCTAGTGCGACTCCCCCCTCCAGAGAAAAATGACTAAATCACTTCATTATACTTATAAATCGTTGTCTGCCAACTTCTTACCCAATAACGGTTGAAGGTTAAATACTGATCTTTGAAAAGCAATTCGATGTGTTCTATAAATTAGCAAGAGTGGTACTAGCCTTTAAACATCCCTATTCCTTCCCCCCTAAGTGGCACAACGGTATTTCTGCGAACTCACACCGCTAAAAACGGTGTTTTGTTACCTGTAGTGGACATAGCACATACAGCCCATTGTGTAGCTTTGTGCTTAATTCTAAACAAACAAAAAAACATGTTTATTAATTCATAAATTTGGTACTTAGATAACTAACGTGCTTCCATGCTATAGTTAAACCCTCTTAGTGGTTTCTATAATATTTTAGGCTTACCAGCAAATTTTGGAAAAAGAAAAAGGTCTCTCTCAGAAGGCTTTGAGTCGGGGAGAACGTCAAGAAACGGCCATCATTGAGTTTAGTGCCTCCGCGTGTGCTGTAATGGAGAACGTAGGTCAAATCGCTGTCACTGTTAAACGGCACGGAAAAACATCCTCTCAGGTTTCTTGCTGGTAATATTACTTTAAAACTATGTTATTCACAATTAGTATTTTTACTCAAAACCAAAGCACCGTCTTTCATGGAAGAGGAATATTATTGAGATCAAACTTCAAGTTAAACATTTCTATTACGTATCAAGATTACCTTATAATAATAACTACTGTTTCTGATAAGTTCAATCGTAACTTCCAATCTTATGCGAAGATACGATACCCTATAACACTTAAGAAGAAATAGAGTTCACCTTTTAAAGCGTTTGGAATTTTAGTCGAGTCACCCCATGCTACAATGGGGTCTATTTGTTGAGTTTACTGTACCTGAACAGCCCAGCCGCATTTGGGCTTACTTGAAAGGAAGATATATTTTCTTTCCAAATACTCCTGATTCAGAACTGTGCAGTAGCGTAAGAAGTATCAATATTATAGTCAAATTAACCCATCCTCAATTTTTTCGTGAACACACAAAATGACGGATTTATCCATTATCTCGAATTATGAGCAAGATATGATATATATATATATTTATAATCTATATGATTTTATAGATCCGCACGAGTCCAATTTTGACGTTCAAAAAATATTGTAATAAAACAAGATCATCCATGGACTGGAAACCCTTTTCTCAGTAAAATGTAGATAGTCTAATATATTTAAATATTACTGCACAATATTTACATTTTAGGCCTATCATATACTATGAGAGCACAAGTACTATGAAAGAGATAAACAAATTATATAAAAGCACCGTTATGGGGAAAATTATAGAATGTCTGTAGTCTCTTGAATTTACTTTGCAAATTACCATATGTGACATTTACATAATATTAAACAAAAATTTATGTACTAAAATTCCAACTGACATGAAAACAAAATTTTCGACTATATTTTTCAGATTGTAATAATAGGATAGCTTCTGTTATGAAAGCAATCTAGCATTTATTACTTTACAAGAACACTAATAACTGTAAACATACACCTAGGTATATTCTCCAGAAGTTACGATTTCAGGTACAACCCGTGGTTAAATGTCAATGTGATTTATAAAAGTGGTGCAGTTTTATAAAAAAAAAAAAAAAAGGCTCACTATATTTCGGTTTAGTATCAGTACAATCGGAAAAGGCGCTTAAACTGTGCACACTCTTAAAGTAATAAGCATTTTATGTCAGGGTTATGACCACTATGTACGTTTGATGACGCATATCATGAGTGATATATCCAAAAAAGAGAAGATCTTCCTTGGAAAAAAACATTAACATCACGTCTTTACTGCTATGATATTTAGACTAACTTACAAGTGGTTATGAGAGTGTTATTTATATACATTGAGATTTTATAAACATAACTCTTAACAAGGGTTTACAATTCATAATTATTCTTCCTTTGTGATTTTAGTTTATTTGAATTACAAAACTGGATTCACATATATCGAAATGAACCATACAGATTATAAACATATATTCTCCCTTTCTCATATTTTGAAAAATTTGTAAACCATCCTTTTACTATGCTATCCAAAAACATTCATAAACATACAGCAGCAACATTTGGAAAAAGGGGATTTTTTTCTCCAAATGACCACAAATGCAACCGTTTGTCATTTGTGTCCATTAAACTCATTTTTTTATAGCCTTTATCCGCTCCACGATATAGGATATCGTATCTTTGTATTAAATTCATATTTTGAAACTATGTGTATTATTGTTTTTTTCTAACATCATGAGTGTATCAATCTTACGTAAAATTCTTTTATCTCTTTAAAGTTTCAGTAATTATATTTCTTATTAAATGCACAAATATATAATGTTTCTTGTATTTTGTGCATCTTTTTAAAATAGGTGTGCATTTTCGATTTTAACAATAGACACAGTGCCATACAACGGACAAATTAATCATTATAATACATTGTTTTTAGTATAATAATGTATATATATATACATATTGTCGGTTGGTTACGGCTACAAATTGAATATATATGTGAAAATATTGTCAATCACGGCTAAAATTCACTTATGTTTTACTTAAAACAAATTTTAATCTGAGCTGGCCGTTTAGCCGGTGTAACGTGTCGAGTGTCACTCGGGTTTAAAGAAGTTATAGTTATCATCTCTTTATCTTTGTTATACCAGTCCAAGCCAAACTATTTTATTTACTCCATAACTCCATCTTAGTTAACACGTAACTCGACATTAGTTTGTTCTTTCCTAGCATACTGATAATCACACGAAGATAACCTAACATTGCTTTTACTTAACTGTACAAGCTATCAGATTAGAATAAAGCTCCTGTCCTGAATTCAGATATTTGCTTATTAACCATATTTAAAACAACTTTGTGGCGGAATGACTGGGGGGAGTAATTTATTTAGTAAGCATCCCATAGTTCACCATTAAGTCTGATAATTTCTAATATTAAATATCTCGTTTCGATACCCGCGGTGGTCATAACATAGATTGTGTAGCTTTGTTCCTAACAATAAATTTCATTTAGTTTGCTTTCATCACTCTCCCCAGTGACACAGCAGTATGTTTGTGCTAGAAACCAAACTTAGACACCCATGGTGTTGCTTTGTGCTTAATTACCAACAAACAAACTTTCATTGTTGGTATCATATTACGTAAAACTGAAAACGTCAAAAGAAACAACAAAGACAGTCACTGCTATCACCGATGTTAAAAAAACTGTCAGCCACTTTAAAAACTACAGTAAATAATAATCTACCTCAATGATAAACTCAGTTTTTACTATTTTATCCCAGGGTAGAAACGGTTAATGGTACAGCTGAGGCAGGAGAAGATTACGTTGCGCTTAAGGAGATTCTTACGTTTGAACCGGAGCAGACGCAAAGAAAAGTGTTTGTTCAGATCATTAACGATAACCAGTGGGAACCAGACGAAACGTTTTTCATGAAACTTTCTCTCGATCAAGGAAGTAAAGGAGAGGTTACGTTAGGCCGCACTTGTATCATGGAAATTACAATACTTAATGATGATGGCAAGTAATAAAGTATTTCACTGTCGTTCGACTGTAAGAAACTGATCAATCGTTCATCATGAGTATAGTAGTAATATCTGGTAAAGCTTTGATTTAAAATGTAAACTTATAATGTTTCGAATGAACAATGTATTGTATTGAGATATTTAGGGTGATAGACAATCACCTAGGTTCAATAAGTCTTGATAGAAATGAAATAAAAACCCTATAACCCGAACGCTTTTGAAGGTGGACCTTTCTTCTTCATTAATAAATGTAATTCTTAACGTTGCTAAGAAATAACGTATCTCATTGAGACTTTTCTTGTATTTACTGATTCTTATCTAATTGCTTCTTATTTAAAAACTTCCTGAGAATACACCATGAAAAAGCTCGTGACAATAATGTTGCTATCTCTCGTCTGAGAGAAATATAGCATTCATTTTTCGATACAAATTTCTTGATTTTAGAATTGTGATTTCTGATTATTAGCAATTAATGAATACAGCAATACGAGTATTAATCAGACACCACAGCCTTTCTAATTTAAAAATACCATTTTCAAGAGATACACATATAATGTCTTTGATTTTCAAATTGCAGTGTAACATATACTTTTAATAGGTATACGAATAAATTCGAACACACTGTATAATAATCCCAAAGCTTTAACTTTTTGATAACGAGATCCGTATAATTGAAAATAAACTTTTGTGTCTCGTCACGCAGAACCGGGAATTTTGCAGTTCAAGAGACGTGGTTTACTGGTCCAAGAAAATGTAGGCACAGCATATGTTCCAGTAATCAGAGAGAACGGTGCAGATGGAATTGTTTCTACCAGATGGAGAACAATTGATAAAAGTGCTATCAGTGGACGTGACTACCACGGTGGAGAAGGCGAATTGATCTTCGATCATGGTGAAGTTGAAAAAAACTTGGAAATTGGCATCATTGATGACTTTAATCCAGAGAAAGACGAACATTTTGAAATAGAGCTTTTTCAGCCGTCAGGAGGTGCTGTCATTGGTACAATTAAGCGAACAACTGTGACAATAACCAATGATGATAGTAGGTGTTTAAAAATATATTTTAAAAATAATCAAAGACCACAAAGAATATATAAAGTAAGTTAAATATAATAAAATTAGGTAAAAAATTACTTACGTTATGACAAACCCAGTATATCACACTCTAGCTGTATAATGACGTTCCAAATATTAAATAAATGGTAGTTTGAACTTAAAACAAAAACAAAAACAGATCACATTCCTTCTTGAAAAGCAAATGTGTGATACTACTAACCAAAACAAATGAGAAATTTAATAATATATACTATTGCTATCTAACTCATTGGTTTCATTTTATCTTTAGAAGCTCTGTAGGTTCTTGATTATTATAATACCGAATGAATACAAAAAACGTTAACAAAACTCCTTATTAAACAATAATTCTGTCAATTATATTGAATTATTACGTCAATAGTAGTTACAATAATAGAATTTGTTGAATATATATAGCGTTATTAAACTTTTCTTTATGTTCAATAGTACGGGCGTGACAAAAATAAGCATTAGACGAATCCACAGTTTTAGTATTAAAAATAATATTAATAAATATTACAGTATTTGTGTTAGAATTATTACTTCTTACATTAACCATGGGATAATATTTCAATTTTGATGTCAATTGCACCTTCTGGTGCATTGAAGAAAACACAAAAATTGTGTTATTTATAAAAGAAAGAATGTATAATACAACAAGATCCTTATTTAAGGTTTAATTTTTGGAGTCTCTTTCTCTCTCTCTCTCACTATGTATATATATATGGACGTCAATTGAATCAATGGACAACACAAGAGAATGCTAGAACATGAAAACCATTTAACATTTTGAAAAATAAGATAATTACAAGTGGACCCTTTACTTCTCACACTCACACACACACCAAGAACAGTCAACTAGCGATATTGTGACAAAGTCGAATCCTGGTAGACACTTAGATACACTGTTATCTTTAAAGTCAAACAAGTCTACATGATGAAGCTCATAGCTTGATGCCTACACTAAAAATTAGTCCCTCAGTAGGTCAATGGTAAGTTTACGGCTTACAATTCTTAAATCCGGGAGTAGAGAATAGAGCGCAGATAGCCTGTTGTGTAGCCTGGGCTGAAACAAACAAATAAAATATTATTATGTATCTGTGTTTTTTTGTGTGATACCAAGTAATAATGTATAAAGAGAGCAGTCCAGAAATATATTTATAATATAAAATATTTTGTTTAACCAGTTTTATTTATGTAACATAAATAAAATATGATGGTTATTTGTTTGTTTTGAATTTCGCGCAAAGCTACACGAGAGCTATCTACGCTCGCCTTCCTTAATTTAGCAATGTAAGACTAAAGAGAAGGCAACTAGTCATCACCAACCACCGCCATAACATTATAACACCCCTACTGCTGAAAAGAGCATGCATGTTTGATGTGACGAGGATTCGAACCTGCGACCATCAGATTATAACTCGAGTGCCTTAAGCACCTGACCATGCCGGATAAAATACGGTGTTTTTGCATTATTTAGAAATAAGTATTTACTCCAAAAACAGAGAGAATTGCAATGTGTAATTGCAGTAAAAATATACTGAGACAGAAAATGAATTTTTAAAATGTAATAAATGATTCATTACAAAAAATATATATAAAATTTAAGAGGTCGTTTTTCTAACACTGATCTCCTTTCCCATACGCAACGGAATTTTAAGTATTTTAAGTAGAACGTAAAAAAAATCTCATTATCTATCCGTTTTTAAGAAGCTTACCAATAAAGCTAATATTATGTGATACATACTAAGCACAAAAGATTTGGTAACGATATATAAAATGACATATTGTTTCTTCAGTATGTACCTACCAAAAGTTATACTACAGATGCTCTATAATTGGTATATTTGATTGTGCTTTGTGCAACAACGGAGCTTTCAGTGTTATCTCTGATAGTTTATTTAATTGATTTAAAGAAGGGTTATGTGCAATACCCGTCCATCATTTTGAAGTGATAGAAGGAAGGCAGCTGGACAAGACTACTCACTGTTAACGCTTTTACAGATTTTTCACAAAACATCATATGTGCTTTTACCTAAGTGAATTTCGTCGAAATTGGGTCACTGAATGTTGACAACCATTTGCTATACAATAGCAAATACAAATAGTCTAGACCAATAGCGATGTTAAAGTCTCATCGATTGCTTTAGAATCCACTAGAGACACACCGCTAATATATAAACAGTTAAGGCCACAACGTGTCATTTCTGGATAGTATTTGTTTGTGCGTGTACTTTGAAATTATTTCTTTCTCTTCATGATTATATATTTGTCGCTATGATGTATACATCACCCAAACATAGTCTGTTATATTTGTGATAAATGTGTTGTCAATTTGATCTAAGAGTGTGTTTTCTTCCTGATTTGTAAAATATAATTATGTGATACGAAGCTGAATTATGAAAATCCGTTATTAAAATCAAAACAACTTTTATGAATATTAAAATTGTAGGACAATGTAATTAGCACATTTCTTCACCTACAGATTTCAACAGCATCATGGACCGCTTAATGGTGCTGACAAACGTTAACGTGGACTCGTTGAAACTTCACTCTGAGACTTGGGTTGGTCAGCTCAAGGATGCCGTAAACGCTAATGGAGGCGATCTGGAAAATGCTACTCGTATTGACTATGTTTTACATTTTTTAACCTTTGGCTGGAAGGTAAACATTATGATTTTTTTATGAAGTGAAACCCATGATAAATATATCATAAACGAAGAAAAGTTAATGAGAAAAATGTTAAAACTGTATTTTGCTGAAGAAACGAAATTTGTTAACAACGAGTCTCAAATCCCAAACATCCATATGATTCTTACCCCATTCTTTACTTATTTTGGTGATTTAATGAACTCTTAAGTTGTACAAAAATAACTCAAAAAATAGAATGTAACGAATTCAATAAGTTACTGAATAAGTCGTGTTAAGAGTGGTATATTTTTCTAAGTAAAGTTGTATGAAGTTGTTCCAAAGTAAATAGCACTAACCCATAGCAAAATGGAAGTTTGAAGGCTTAGTTTCTGGGGGTATAAAGCACCAAAGTATTTCCCAACGTAAGTTAGAATGTTGTATTTAATATATTATAGGTGTGAAAAACACAAAGAACAAACAGATACGACTAGAACGTACTCAAAATATGAAAAAAGGAGTTTCTCTGAGTCCGTAAATCCCATTAAGGTGGATACCACTGATCAGTCTAATACACATAGAGATCTCAGTCTTTTACGTTAAGTGTCTAGAACTAAGGTGGGTCATTCAGATAACCTGACATTTTTATTGATTGTTATAATTGATAATAAAAGCTTTGTTTGCTGAGCTTCACGCTAATCTACTCGAGGGTTATTTTCGCTATATGTCCCTAATTTTGAAATGATAGTCTGTAGAGAAAGCAGCTAATCAACACCATCCACTAACAGCTCTTGGAAGTTTCTTTACCAACGAAGAGTTGGACTGGGCATTATAATGTTACGGTGAGCATATATGTTGAAGGGATTCGAACCTACGACCTACACAAGGTGATTCTAGTGCCTTAACTATAAGCTACTAATAAACTAAACCACCGTGATCTCCAACAAAAATTTCTTTTATTTGCGCAACAGTTCGTCTTTAAGCCTTAACTAGGTGCATGTTGTTTTTTCTGTAATGCACTATATTGATAATTACATGCACCATACACCAATCAACATTGCACTATTTAGAAAATGTAAACATATTTAATTACTAACAAAATTTAATGAATGTGCTGCGATTACACATGTATAATATTTATTGTATGATGAACGTTAGATAATTTTTCTAAAAAGGAGTGGACAGGATTTTAAGTGTAGAACATAAAGAAATAATGTAATACGAACAATCTAGTAACTAAAATAATTTACATTTTGAAAATCAAACTTAAATCTCCTGTTTCTTCACGTACTTGCCACTTACCGAAACAGTTATGTTTCTCTTTCAAAAAGTTAACATTTGATGGTTGATTTGTTTTCCTCAAAGAATAACAACAACATTATTTATGTTTACTTGAACTCAAAGACATTGACATTCTTTTCCTTTAAATGTATACTTGCAAACTGATCTAACAAATCTCAAATTACTTGATAAATTTTGTTTCCCGTGATATTTCGTTTTCTTATGCTTCCTCTATTGTTCCAGGTTTTCTTTGCTTTAGTTCCTCCAACTGGCTTCCTTGGAGGTTGGCTGACATTTTTTGTGTCCCTTGGAGTAATAGGTGTTCTTACAGCTATCGTGGGTGACCTTGCTAGCATTTTTGGCTGTTTGGTGGGACTGAAAGATACCGTGACAGCTATTACTTTTGTAGCCTTAGGGACGTCTCTGCCAGACCTCTTCGCCTCTCGCACGGCGGCCAAACAAGAAAAGTATGCGGATAATGCTATTGGAAACGTCACGGGTAGCAATTCTGTCAACGTTTTCCTCGGTCTGGGTCTGCCGTGGCTGATTGCTGCTGCTTACTGGACATCAAAGGTAAGACTAATTATTCCTCCTAACTCTCACTAGACTATATTATGTGTCATGACGAATCACTCTTGCCCTCTGCACATTAAAAGTAAGACTAGTAATTCCTTCCATGTTTTACTAGTGTTTTAAACCGCTGAGGATTATTGGATATGTACGGTAAGACTAATTATTCCTCCTAATTTTCACGAGGCTATATTACCTGTCGAGGTTACTGCTGTTACTTACTAAATTATTAAGGTAGGTAACACGTAGTTTTTATTTATCTGTGTAAGATGAATATCATATTAATCTCTTCGTCCATAAGTTATTGAAGAATTTATTAACAAACTTGATATAAATAAGAATGAGAATGAAATTGTATTTGCATCATTAACACATTTTTCCACAAAACAGAACTATCCACCAAGAAGAGTTCGTTACTGTAACTACAGGATCATCCATTATAAACTAGTGTGAAAGATAATTTCGTACTAATATATTGTAAAGAAATGTTACTGACTATTTAAGAGACCATGAACAGTCACTATTCAAAAAGCTGGTCACTGATGCCGTTTTTTTAAGATAATTCTAGACATTTCTCACAAGAATTCCAAACGTTTATGTAATAATACCATGACGACAGTGATATAATTAAGATCGTTTGTTGTTTGTTGTTAAGTGCAGATATATACAGTAGGCTATCTATGTTGTGTCCACCGTGAGAAACAAATATACGAATTTTAGCCTTAGGAGTCCTTAAGCAATAAACAGAGAAGTAAGAATAAGGGTCCTGCCATATATAAAAGCATAAATGTACCACATGTCACATACACACTACATTTCAATCTGGTTCTATATACATTAACTATTGATTGCTGAACATATGTAGTATTTCAATCAACAGATTACAACCCCCCCCCTTTTTTTCAAAAGCTGTGAAATGAATGAAGTTTTACGTGATAGAAAACATTCGTATTAGAAACATTCACTACAATGAAAACAGAATATATATATATACACTTTGGGTTATCTCGTACTAAAATATTTACAGGACAAACAGACCCTAAAATCTATCTAAAGAAAATAATGTGCAATAAACGGCCAATACTACCTGAAATACTAGATGAGGGCTCTATTATAAGCTGGACTAGACAGAAAGGCTAACCAAAATTTGTCAAATATTTCTTGCCAAAAGAAAGACGCGACAAACTCTTTTTACGGAGATGATCGTGTATATGAAATGTTTCTTTTTACCATTTTTATTACTATTGTACATCGATAGCAAGCCGCCATCTTTTAACTTCAGGCCAAAACATTTTCCTTGATAATAATTACTATACATCTGTATATGTATATAATATTAGTTTTTTATACCTCAAGAACAAGCCGAAACAAAAACAAATTAAACAAAAAATGTTGCATCACTGAAAACAAAAACCATGGTACAAGCAGTGTTTTTGTTTAAGTTTTTGCTTCGGCTTGTTTTTGAGTTATAACAAACTAATATAATTAGTCAGTGGTTTAGGTTTGCTGTTGTTAACGCAGTCCTTCCTTTTGATTTTACTTATTTTACTATTTAACTTCATTAAAATGTATTTATTTTCACTTTAATATAGATATATATTAGCTGGAGTATCCATTCTCTAGACGGAAGTTATGTAAGTTCATAATTAATAAAAGGTTATCTTAGAACATGAAAAGTTCATTCTTTCTCTTTATGTAATTGTAAACAAGCCCATAAAAAATGCAAAACACAAAATGTAAATCCACATATTTTTTTTTGTATCTTCCCATGGACCTAGTGAATCTCTATACCAAAACTGGTGATCTGTCCACAGAAACTTAGGTAGTAGTAAAACGTACAAAAACGTCTATAAAAACCCAAAACAGAAAATGTATGTGTATCTATCTTCCCATGAACCGAATAAACTTTCATACCAATTTTGGTGAAGATTAAGTACTTTGTCTCTTAACCCTTTATATCAACATGCACACTAATATGACACTTTTTAGTCACAAAGGTTTTAGCATATAGATATATATATGTTGTAAACTACTGCGGATTTCTATGTTTTCTCTTTACAGTCTTCTGGTTTACAAATAAAAATGTATTTTCTCCTGCTACTAATATTAATACTATTCAAGTCATCATACTTACATACGACAATATTTTTGTTTCGGCTAAGCAGATTATCAATCTTTAATAGTTTAGAAATGGTGACTAAAAAGTTACTACAATACGACTCAATCATACTTTTCAGGATGTCCAGTTTACAGTTTCTACCGGATCTCTGACTTTCAGCGTAGGTTTGTACTCCGCAGCTTCATTCATCTGTATCACAATCCTCATGATCAGAAGATTCGCACGTGTTTTTGGAAAAGGAGAATTGGGTGGACCATCCACTATGGCGTGGAGTACATTTGCAGTTTTGATTATCATGTGGTTCTTGTATATTCTTCTATCATCTTTGCAAGCATATGGTCACCTGCTTTAAGAATATTCAAAATAAAATGAATGCGTATATACAATCTAATTTGATTTTAAATCAGAAAAAATATATGAATGCTCTTTAAATGTTCTTACTTTATAAAATACTACATGTAATATATCAACACTAGAATGAAGCTAATTTCATGATCATTAGTAATTTTTACGCTAATTGTTCGAAACTATAAGTATCGTCTCAATCAATAAGAATTGCTTTGAATAATGGCTACCAAACATGCCTATTAAATGGAAGAAAATAAGCATGAAAACAACACACGAAAAATACAATAACATTCTTTAATATGTTTTCTGTATAGAATATATGAAAGTTCTGAATGGCTATGAATTACTCTGTATTTCAATACGTAAAACATGAAACGTCGTCCTCTACACTTGTGTCTCCACAACAGGCAGTTGCCGTCCATTCTACAAAGTTTCATTATAATTTCCTGTTTTCACAAACGTATATTATTTAACTTTTTTAAAATTTCAAATAATTTATTTAGTACTTCATTTTGGTACATGTATGTCTGTCACGTAATGTCCATCAGTAGTATGTGAAGTTACAACGCTATAAACCGAGTTTCGACAACTCTGATGGGCAGAGCAAAATTAGCCCATTGTATAACTTTGTGCTTAATTACAACCAACACGTAATATTGAATCATTGAGTAATAACTCTAACTCTATGTTTTAGTTATCAATGACATCTGATAAAATTTAACTCATGTTTAAAGATCAAAATTAGAAAGTGACTCATAAATTAACTCCATCCCGTGTAACAAACTGACAAGAAGTACTTAAAGTCTTAAACTGATACGTAAGGAAAGTAAAACAATGATGTTATAACTTATATGTATCGTCGTTTAGATACTCGTGTTTCAAGACATGTTATTAAATTGATTGTAATAATTAAATTTATTATTAATCTTTACGTTTATAGTTTAAGTATTAAAGTAATTTTAGCTCACTTGTGATGCATTATCGAGTTCCTTTTGTTGAGTAAAGAATGTTTTTTGTTAACCATTTATGTCTTTGTGAAACATATAACCAGTAAAGAATTATCACCTTGGAATTGCGTTAGTGACTGTGATTATTGACAGCTTATTCTAAAATTACATCACAATTAGATTGGTATTTTTTTTACTCGTCGTATACTACGGGTTTTCAAATAAGAAGAATACTAAACTGCACATCTTGTGTGTAGCATACTGCTGTCGACGATGTCTTTCGCTCATTTTTAAAACTCTTTGAATCAGTTGAGAATACATTATTGAGAATACATTATGACATCGAAATTTCATTTGTAGCGAACTAAGGCGAAGGTGTGCAATCTTCTTCTTAAACTATTAATTTTGAAATACTTTCTGTATACTCTTCATGTACATAGATGTCAGCTCCCAAGATCTAATACACAGACGTCTATGAGTGTGTAGTTAGGTGACTTCATTGTTATATCGAAGAAGGATATAACATGGTTCGTAGTAACAGTGTTATGAACTTAAACACGTGACTTGCTGCTTCATCCTAAAGTAACCAAAGAATACATGAATTTTATATCACTTAATTATAACGTTAAATAGTATCTTCATTTCACCTTTGCTTCTCTGAACCCTTTGTAAAGTTTTATTTTCCCTTATACATGAAATCTGTGGCAACCATAAAAACCGACAAAAAATCTCTTTACATGCTACGTACCATGTTTGAAAGTCTTTCTTACTTTGTGAGATTGCTAACACATTACCCCTTTCTTGTCACAGTAGAAAATCAAGTACTCAGAGGTCTTGCATAGGTTTGCAACAATTTTCAATTTCTTTCATGCAAGATATTATTCCTACAGTTTTCTGTAGTTTGTCTTTCTAATGCCAATAGGTGAAAAGAAACTTGTGAACTCGTGACTTATGCTTCTTTACATGGACAAGCTCTTAGTAACTGGCCAGGTGCATAAATGATTAGGATCTGTGCAACTTTCTAGGTGTAGATATAGTGATAGACCAGTCTGTTGATTTAGACAATGGTAGTGATAGTGTTGCATGTTGTTAGATACTGATAGGTAATTTTACCTTCTGACGTTCTTGTCGCTACTGTACACTAAGTTTTCCCTAAAACAGGTTTGAACTCGGTTTCGTACATCTTTACTGTTTCATTCTACAAAGGTCTTTCCTTGAAAAGACTTATAATGTATTCCTTGTGTCATAACTCTATCTATGGCAGCAGCGTACTTACTGTAGAGTGAAAGTTTAAATCGATACAAAAATACGTGTGTGTGTGTTTCAAACATATCATTCCTGGTACCAGGGCTTACGCGTTCAGTAACACATAGCTATGTTGATACATGTAAATCGTTCTAGGAAATGGTGACTGCCACTCCCTATTTTACAGTCTTGGAATTTTAAAACAAGTTAAATTCCCCAGTGATTTAATGTGGATTTTTATCATTACTTTCTTTTTCATTAAAATATACAAGTGTAATTAACCGTTTATTTGTTAACTTATATAAATGAATATGAAAACAAAAAAGCCAAACGTAGAGAGGTTTTAGATAAAAAAACTTATTAAAGTTGTTTAAAAATATATATTGCATTACGATTTCCATTGTTTTTCAAACATGTTTTTATAGGATAATTTTACAGTTTCTTCTACAAAATAATTATTTATTTTCTTTAACTCATTGAGCTATAGGGGTCGAAATAATGTTTTTGTCTTACATAACTACACGACATAACTTTTCAAGATTTAAGTGAATTTAAGTCGGTACGAAAAGTTACTTATAAAATCTCTCTCCCCCTAAAGATTCTAATAATATTTTTTGTAGTATTTAGTACTTTCTAAATATAAAGGCGGTGAAAGTTGTATTATTTTGATCTAATGAAATAGAGTGCATAAAGAAATTATCTTCAGTAGCATCTTATAGTTGATGTTGTACTTACGCTGTTATATATATTGTAACAGGATGTTATATTAGAATTCTCTAAACTAACTTTCATATTCCCAACTCATTTCCTAGTGTTTCTAATAAACTGTACGAAACTATATTAGCTGGTTAAGGCAAATTTAGAAGTTGTACATGTATGCCAGATTTTAATGAAAGAAGTGACATCATTTTCAAGTTACAAAAATGTAGAAATTTTGACATTTTTAATCTAGTGATTTAAATTGATGTGTTAAAGAACATGTACAATAGCCAGTAAGCTTGAGCTTTCTTTACACTACAGTTTAATTGTAACATCGCTTTTCGACATAGATTAAGTGTAATACGGATTATACAGTCTTTCTCTGTCTTAGATCTACTTTAATCGTCTATGTTCGTCCACCTTTCTGTGATGATAAGTTAAATCAGGTATATTAAACCTTTTATCATCACTCATAAATTTCCTTTCCTAATGTAAAAGTTATATTATTGTTACAGAAAAGTCTGTAAGAACTGATAATTTTTACTAATAAAGATTGTTTATTCCCAAACTTTACTCGACAATTACTGAATATTTTTTGTCTCAACTTGAAACTAAATGTCCAGTGGGAAAATTAGTTTATCATTAGAGCTTGGTAATACAACATTTTAAGAGTAATTATTACTTACATCAAATTACATAAAAACCCATATATGTGTTATTACAAAAATAAAAATTCAGATGTCAGGTTTATACTTGAAAATAAAAATGTAATATTAAAAAATAAGAAATTAGCTATAATCATTGGAAGAAATTTCGTTGTAATATATTTTTAACTTATTTTACTTTTATCATTATTTCTAGTTATATGTTTTCATTTGAATTAAATGATAATCAATAAACACCTGGACAAATTTGATCTAGTTGTAAAATATGTCGAAAATGCAGTAGAAATTCCTAATACATTAGAGATATATCTACGTAATATGCTGTAACGTATCCCACTCTCCAGTACTATAAGTATTTTAATACAGTAAACAGTATAAAAATATTTCAACGGTTCTAACTTAAGATAGCAAATCTGGTCTAGGTCATGTACTAATTCAATATTAAATGTTACTCTCACTGATATCAGTCAGCCAAGGATGTTTGTACGGTACATCACCCTGAGTGTGGCGTATCTTTATGGTTATTACAAGCAGAATAAATAACCCCAAACATACGTGATCCAGTTTTGCGATTTCTCAGTTCTAAAAAAATCTAGATTAATAAAGAAATTATAGTCTTTTAGACACACGGGCTTCACTTTGAAAGTCAGACACCAAGAGGGACAGAATCACATTGATTACAAAACGTAATGCTAAAGTAAAAGCTTAATAGAAAGGGCGGCACCTGGTTTAGTGAAGGTTATGTCTATAGTTACCGATATTAACGGTTCAGGGACTTCGCCAGGAAAAGGACCTTAAACTTTTGCTTAGAGAAGCAAAATAGCTAAGACAAGTCCAGGTAGTTTAAGTACGTAATAAGTAGAACTGAGTTTCGTTTTACTTACATTAGTAAAGCATGCATTCAAATAAAGAAAATTACTAAAATAAGAAATTAAACTTTGATCTCATTGGATAAAAAAAAATTATTCCAATAGTGCAAAACATAGAGAGAGTCGACCTACACCACCTACAACTTTGGTTTTACTGAGGTCAGCCCTTTCAAGATATGAAACACGTTTTGTAGTCAAGGTGATTTCGTCCGTCTTGATTGTTTTCTAATGTTTCGCGATGTGTGGAAAACACAACCTGAATGCTAATTTTTTATGACTCTCGAGATGACTTTACAATGTTAGTAATGAAAACTAGGAGTACATACTATAACCATGTTAATAATCAGAGTTAATTGCTTAACAATCAATTTTTGTTGTTTTGTAAGAATTTAGTGTAAAGCTATACAATAGCTATCTGAGCATGACAATCTCTACTGTTTAGCTGATAAACTTGAGGAAAGGCAGCTAATCCACAGCACCCATCACCAATTCTAGACGTGTTCTTGTCGGACGACAGAATAGCGGGATTGACCATCACTTTTATAGAGTATCTATGTTCCTAAACTGCGAAAGGTGGTTTTGTGTTAACAGATCGTGAAACAAGATACAAAGTCTAGGCAGACGAATCCTTCAGCGACACTCTACTCACAGAACTTAGTTTTAATGTAGAAATAGTGTACATTAAATAACGTGAAACACTAACAAAACTTGGACATGATATACTTGCAAAGCCATCAGAACGTGATCCTACATTGAATAAAGCAGTCGAGGCCGTAGGAATCGTGTCTATCGTGCTGATCAGACTGGCTAGTTACGTTACAATGTTTATGCTTAATGTTCAGTCGTGTTGAAATCGTTAAATAATTTATTAATTTCACTTAAATATATTTAAATTCTCTATCCTAATTGTACTTTTGTTTATAATGCATCATGTTTATGAGCACCTCAGAGCAAAATGCAAACCGTTGCCTTCAGTTATTATGAGCTGGTCTAGTATTAGTTAGTCGTAACAGTGATTTTACTGTTACCATTTTAGGTAGCACATTTAATAAAGTTCAGTTGTTGCATGCGGAGAAGAGTACAATGAGGTTGTTACATGCAAAGTTGTAAGCACATGTCCTCTTGTTAAACGTTTTCATTATTATCAAATCTCACACACACACACACGAGGCTCCTTAATATATTTCTATGTTTTTCAAATTAATTTATGAGTGTTTGTATGTATGCATGAAATAATCAAGGTTAGAGTGTGTTTTTTATTTATGCCTCATCCATGGAATGTTATAATACATACGGTCAACTAAGACATGCTAGAATAGTCACTAAAATAAAGTGCCTTTGTGAATTTAAAACATCAATAGAACCTGAGTCTTATACAAGAGAAAAGATGTACTTTTGTGAACATAAAATACCAATATAATCTATGTCTTGCAGTAAGTAAGGTGTGCTTTAAAAGTATATGAAATACAACCTGTTATTTTCAATCTGAACGGTACCTTACTCGCCATAAGAGCTGAAACGTTTCAACCAAAGTCGTCCTTAATCTTGAATTAGTGACCCAAGAGAAGACATCCAATGACAACATACGTTGGCACAAGAGTTTTGTATGTCTTTGAACTGAACAACAAGATTGACTCTCAATCTTATTAAGCACTCACAGCTAAAAATTCGACACGTTCTCTGCGGCTTCGCGTCACAAACCTTGAAGGTTTCTACATGCAGCTTTGCACACTAACCATTTATCTACCCCTGGCTTATTTTAAGTATTACAGAAACATTACTATTAAAAGTGAAGTCTGAATATAAGAAGTACGTTTCTGAATATATTAAATAAAGAAATCATTGAAAATTTCATGATTTTGTTCTAAATTTTGAAAGTTTCGTTTCTAAGTCAAAGAACTTATACAAAGAACTTATAACTTAAAATAACGAAAATCGAAATACAAATAAAGCAAGAAGAAACATTTTCAATTGCAAATTAATTTACATGTCATCATTACTTTAAGACACAACTGTTTGTTTAATTTGTTGTTATGTTATCACAAACAGATATCTGCACTCTGTTCATCAAGAGTGTATGAATCGAGCCCCAGATTTTAGCTTTGAAAGTCCGTAAGCTTAACGCTAAACGTATAAAACAAGTTCCTTGTTTCGTCTGATACCTATAACATTTTTCGCTCATAGGGAGCTTCTTTTGAAATCAACATAAAACATACTGACATCAATAAGATACAGTAAGGCTATTGTTTTAGAAATAGTTTTGTACTTTCATTTGGGATTTATAATAGTAGAAAAACTTGAAATTACTAGACAGTAGTAATGAATGATAACATAAGGTTGGTGTCTGCCTCACTTTATCATTTAACTCATGAAGTAAAATATATGTTTAGTCATTAGAATACAAATAACCCCTATATTAATATTTATAATTAGCAACAGCTCCATTAATAAAACATACAGAGGTATTAACCGTATTATACTCTAATAAGTTAGTGTTTTCTGTTTATTGGGTAGCTGTAAGAAGTTTTTTTTTGTAAAACATAACTTTTTGTCTGAAAATACACTAAAGTTAAAATATTCATTTTATAAGATATTTTAACATGGTGAACGCAGTAATATTTCTGTAATGACATTTGTTTAAATTATTTGTTGCATTATAGCACCGATTCCCGTAGCTCGCGAAATTTATGTTTAATAATCTATAACAAACGCATTTTTTTTTGTGTGCGTGACACCGTGGAATTTAATATGACAAGATAACCCAGAAAAATAACTCTTCTTTCAGTTGGCTTGTATCACTAGCTTTAAATCTGAACTACAAGTTACTAGGGCACTTTATGTTTTCGCTTTCAAAGTTCGGACTTATATTGCAAGAAACCGGGTTTCGATACCCATGGCGGGCAAAACACAAATAGTCCTTTGTGTAGCTTTCTGCTTAATAACAAACAACAATTATGTTTTCATTTTTAGAAAGAATGTATTTTCTTGAAAAATAAATATTAGCTGTCTGGTGGTCAAAACAAAACTTACAATTTTCAGGCAGCATACCTGAACAGTACACCTATAAATGGTTCTGATTTTACTTAAACTGCAATAAATATTACAAATGTTTTTCGACCATACTTATGGCTTAAAGGAATTATTTTCTTTACACACTTTACATAATTTTATAGCTGTAATTCTCCATCAAATCGTAATTTTAATAGTTTCGATAAATTTAGGCTGTACAATACCACACCTACGTATGAAGCTAAAATTCCATCAACCTTTTCAAAACAGTCTCTACTGGTTTTAGTTAACATACACGTATGTTACATTTGTCGTGTTTGTTAAGGTTTTCTAGTTTAAATGGTGTATTGTTCATTGTGACTTTCTAAGTACTGGTACTCTAATATATATATATATATATATATACATAAGCGATTTTCAAAACTTTTAACTTTGCAGTAATTTTGTTAAATTTCGTGAAAAGCTAGTCGTCCATGGTTTAAAGTGATAGATTAGAAGGAATGCTGTTACTTACCGCCAACTCTTGGGCAGCTCTTTCCCAATGAATAGTGGGATTGACCGTCACAACAACGCGCACTCACAGCTGAAGGGCGAATATATTTAATGAAGGGATTCAAATCCGTGACATGCAATTTGCAAGCTAAACGGCCTTGACCATCAGAACAGGTAATATTACTGAATTGTTGTTCCTCTCTCTAGTTTTTACTCAAAACCAATATTCAAAAACACACGCCTCACGTAAAGAATATGATTGGTGTTATAACCCAAATTTTTCTTATGGAACCTTCTTATTTCCTGTGATTTAGTGGGACTGTCATTGCCTGGTGGTAGTAGCACTCGACTTGGAATTTTTGGGTCGCAAATTCGAATCCACGTCGCTGAACATGCTCTCTCTTTCAATTGTGGGCATTTTATAATTTGACTGTCGACCCAACAATAGTCCAAGAGTTAGCGATGAATGATGTTGACTAGCTGCCTCCCATCTCGTCCATCACTGCTAAATTAGAGACGGAGATAGCAGATAATCCTCATGTAGCTTTGCGCGGATATAAAAACAAAACAGAATCATTATAGTGAGAAAAAGCTAAGCCAAAGATAAGTCTAGTGTGAATTAAAGTTCCGTTCTCACTACCTTAAAGGACGTAAGTATATGGAAGAAGAACACAGAAACACAAACTGTCCTCGTGAGAACACGACACTGCTGTAATTGTTAATAGCAAAATGTACGTGGTGCTAAAAATACAAGAACATTAAAACACGCATAATAAACATAGAAAAATAATATTAACACACATGACACACATGCATAGAACCAAGAAGCAAGATAACACAGTGAAGAACACCCTTGATATCAATACCCAAACCTGAAAATATTATTAACACAAATCAATAATCTGCTACACGCACGAACACACACCCTAATTCAAGACACATCAAAACAAGCGAAAAACACACAAACGCAAAAATACAACAAAATTAAATAATAAGTAAAAGAACAAAAGCAGCCAAAATTATATTTTACGAATTCCTAGCTCAATACAAAAGCCCCTAAAACCAAGATGACAGCATCACACTAATTATTAAAATAGCTATTGAACACATACACCTTTACTACTACAGATCATACAATTACTTCTGATTCCACAAATATTACAGAACACAACTAAGCAGCTAACATAACTTCATGAAAAATACAAGGGAAGTAGTAACAGTAACTGAACGACATTCCAACCAGCTTAACACACCACAACTATCGAACACCACACAACAACAGCTAAGAGGTTAACTTGAACCTGACATTCTCACCCCTTCAAGACCGAGATTCGGATAGGTGGATAGTTGACTATAAAACCACAGAATTTTGCGCTATTCTTAAAAACAGTTGTTGACATGTAACCAGACATTTTCGTATTAAACTTGCCGGTTATTATATACTATCCTAGGTAGCAGATGACAGTTGTTATAATTTCGTTTACTTTTTTGATATCATTTTACACGATTAAAAGCATAAAGCTTCATTAAAGCTCTATTTTCTGTAATAATGATTGTGCAACTATGATGCCACGACAGTTCTATAGGAACAGGATTAATCAATATCTTTATGAGTATTGACCGTCTCACTAACATTTTTGTACACATTATCCGTATCTGTAGTCTCTTAGATACGGTTTTGACTTAAATTGTAAAAAATACCAACTAGCGAGTACAGCGAATTTAGCTTTTGTTTTAGAGTTCGCTACACAAAGACTGGCTATCTTACACAGCCGTCCCTAATTTTGAAGTGGTAGACTAGAAGGAAAGCACTGGGTATACAGCACTTAGGCCTGGCATGGCCAAGTGCGTAAGGCGTGCGACTCGTAATCCGAGGGTCGCGGGTTCGCGCCCGCGTCACGCTAAACATGCTCGCCCTCCCAGCCGTGGGGGTGTATAATGTGACGGTCAATCCCATTATTCGTTGGTAAAAGAGTAGCCCAAGAGTTGGCGGTGGGTGGTGATGACTAGCTGCCTTCCCTCTAGTCTTACACTGCTAAATTAGGGACGGATAGCACAGATAGCCCTCGAGTAGCTTTGTGCGAAATTCAAAAACAAACAAACAAACAAAATACAGCACTCACTACTTACTCTTGAACTACGCTAGCCTGATCGAATAATATAGCTTAACAATCACTCTTATATTGCACTCATGGCCATAAAGTGCAGACCTATTTTGTTTAAGAACCAACGCGAGCCTGAAATACTCAGACGCACATTCCTGGCACACGACTCCTTAATCATGCACAAACAGGCTAGACCACATTTTCCTTTGCAGGAAATGGACCTAAAGACAATCTTCACTGCTAAATCAAAAAATGTTTTGATGTTATTGTTGTTGCTTTACATAAACCAGTATTTAATCCCCGCAAGAAACACAATAACGTGACTTGTACTTATAATTAGCCATTTTGTAAATAATTTGATGTCCCTAGTTATTTTGACCAAATTTCAGGTGTTTTCAAGGTAATTAAAATAAATACAGGTGATCTGGAAGCGAGAAACATTTCATTGAGTAAGGAAGTATAAAGGAAGAACAAGGGAAGTATTCTTTAGCTGACATATATAGGTTAGAAAAATCACTTTAAAGTGACCGTAAAACTTACAGGGATTTTCTTTTAATTTAGTTTGTTATTGTCAACAAAAACGTATCTTTTTTGCATCTCAGAAAAGTTTAATACTACATCTATGCTCTGCCCACCACAAATATTCATGCTTTTTACAGTGTTTTTAGTTTCTTTGATTCAGCCCTTGAATCTTACAATCTAGTGTAATTATGGTTTGTGTCAAAAAAAATATCGTTTGAGAATTATCACTTCGAAAGGAATAAAACTATTTTAATAATGATGAGACTATATTATTTTTGAGAAACAAATTCAATTACTTCTTGATCAGAGTTTATTTCACTGTTTTATATAAACCTCGTGTGGTAGTTAACACGCTGAATTTTGTTTAAATCACTCAGTGTTGAGATAATTAACTGTATATTTTGATATCTATCTTTTACGTACTAAAATGCATCTCTTTGCAGGAAACTAGAATCTTTTAGTTCATGAAAATATGTTTTATTCAACTAATTTCCATTTTCTATATTTTAAAAACTCTGATAATTTTGTCAGTGAAAATACATTACAATTTGGTTTGTTTAGAATTAACCACAAAGCTACGATCTGTGCTTTGC
This sequence comes from Tachypleus tridentatus, assembly GCF_004210375.1. NCBI lineage: Eukaryota > Metazoa > Arthropoda > Merostomata > Xiphosura > Limulidae > Tachypleus > Tachypleus tridentatus. Next base: position 75,414,152 of record NC_134832.1, on the reverse strand, counting down.
CCACCATGGGTATCTAAACCCGATTTTAGTGGTGTAAGTCCGCAGGCATACTGCTGTGCCACTGGAGGGCGTATGTCATATAATATATATTTGTATTGTAAGTGTTAACAAACAGTTACTTTTTCAAAATTAAGTCAAAGTGATAACACAACGCATCTTAACAGAGGCCTAGAATAACTATGACAGCTTTACGGTGAAAAGAAGCATTTTAAATAAGATATAAAAACATACTGTAAGGAAATATGATTTTAAAATACACTATTAGAGTCCAAGAAAAGCTTTAAGATTAATTATATTTATCATAAGACGTTACTTTTAGGCTTATTTTACTTGTTAACATTCCTTTCTTTATTCATTCCCTTATTTGTTAGGATTTACAAAAAGAAGTAGGGTGTATAATAATACTTCAGCCACCATTCGTCTGTCATATCCATTGCAGACAAAGAGATTCACTTAACACTGAGCTTATCATGCTGGCCGGAAAACAACCGAAACAAGAATCATCGGAAAACCATTTGCTATAGCAACAGTTGTTATGGCGTGAACGTCTTTTCTAAGCTAGCGAAGCATGAGTATAATTAATTGTATTTATCATAAGATATTAGTTTTAAGCTTATTATATTTTCTACTACTCTATTTCCAATAAGAATGGATACTATGTGTTACTTGCGATGTAGCAAAGTGAAGCAAGACCACCACAGATCGGAAAGTAGCACAGATGTACATAAGCTGGAACACTTCTATAAACTCTTATGAGCGTAGGTAGATATGCTCTGTCATTATCATAAACCACTGAGATGAAGTTTTCTATTTGTGCTACAGTTCATAGACAAGAGACAACTAAGATATGGCATAATATTAAATAAAGACCATCAAGATGTTACATTTTCATGTTCTAGTGCAGCGATTCCCAAACGTTTACATTCTGGGGCTCTCTTGATGTGAATAAAATGATTTGAGTTCCCCGAACCTATAATTTTAACATGGTGACTGGAAAGTTGTGCAGTAGTAAATAGATGCTGTATCATATAATTAATTTAACATAATTTCTATAGGCTTATTGCTTAATTAAAGTTAAATTAACTCTTAAAGGACGGCCAGCATCAACTGATACTGATACTGATACTTACAACATTCCCGCTGTTTAAGGGTTAATTCAGCATCTTTGTTTCAGCCTATTTTTCAATGGCCCCAAAAAGGTTTCACTCCACCCACTTTGGAAAACATTGTTCTAGTGCTCAAATGTGAATTCTCTGATTGCATTACATTCTTACATAGGGTAATGATGCAAATATTGAACTGTGTATGTGTGTGTGTATATAAGTGCAATGTAGTTCATGTTTTTCGTTACTGATTGCTTCACCAGATAAGAAAAATATTATTCATTAGTGAATATGAGAGGACAATCCATCGTTGATTTGTTAGCAGAGAAATTGACGCCATGGCTTAGAGCACATGACGAAATCCACAAAGGGACCAATTTCAAACATTAATTATTTTTATGCTCTGAGTTGTGAAGTGTGCTTCGTCACCACGATCAAGTCTTTACAAATTTGGTACATGTCTGTACCATAAAAGCAGCTAGTTTTAATTAAATTTTAGAACGATTGATAAAACTGTCACTTCAAAATTGGTCTAGAAAAGTCTTTAACCAGTGGTTGTGAACATTTTAAGGATAACAAAATGTGACCCAATTTTAAGTAAAAACGATTATTAAAAGTATATGTAACAAGTAATGTTGATATACCTGTATGTGACATTACACATACATGGTTATATATGTGCAGTGTTTCACACATACTTATGTATTACACAAAACCATTTTAATGCTTAGTGCATATATAATTTCAGAGAGAATACAACTATTAGGCAATAAATGAATCAAGTAAAGAGTTTATCTGGATGTTCAATGTTTAATATATCGAGGAGGAAAACTTTGATCACTGACAGGTGAAGTTTCATAGGAAGATATAATGTATCCATTATTTTCATTACAAAAGGAATCCAATGAACCGAGCGCTTTCGAAAAGTAGACTTTCCTTTATCTGATATAAATTAATGCCAATGAAATATACTTTCAGTTTTCACATTAAAATATTCAGCAGGTAAAGAAGTTTTCATCGAAGAGCTAAACGCAACTATTGAACTGAAAGTACATTTAGAGAAGACACAGTCACACACAGCTTTGTTGTTGTTGTTGCTTCAGTGTTTATGAAGAATGCTTTTCATCGGATCAAACTAAAATATTCATGAGGAAAGAGTGAGAAACCCACACGAAACTTGATGAACCAGAATGTTTACATGCACAGGAATATATATATGCAAATATAACCATATTCCAACCTGTACTTCTAGTTAGGGGCGTAGATCCTGGGGGGATGGGGGATACATCCCCCTTCATTTTATGTGGGGGGTATGGTGCATACAATCATCCCCCTACAGTTTGGTCTGTTAAATTGTTTTGTTGCATCACAGGCCAACAAATTGTGTGTTTGTTCTTGTGATTCTCGTGTTCTTACCAATCGAATTACATAATTAGATTAGATGTGGGCTTTTTCAGTAGCTGAAATGTACATCTTTAATACAGGCGTGCTTCTAAGCTTTTCGATCCAAGCGATAGTTCGTAAGTATCAGTCAGTAGAGCGAAGTATACATGCAAGTATCATGGCAACAAGATTACTCTGTAACTGCATGTTTACAGCTTTTAGGTTCACGTAATCAGAGATTACCAATTTGTAAATTGAACAGTCCACATAAGTGGTTGCAAAAATAATCCCCTCCATTGGGTGTAAAAAATCTACGCCCCTGCTCCAAGTTAAGCTTCTGATGACTCAGAATCCAAGTTTATCAAGTATTCTCCATTTTTTTCTATCTAAAATCAAATTATTGACCATTCTAAATATCTTGTCTTCGACCAGGCTCGCTAGAAGTTTTATACTTATTCATTCTACAGCTTGATCTACCCATACTTTTATAATGAAAAAATACATTATGTTGTGACTTTTCTTTACGAAAATCTTTTGCGTTATTACAATAGGTCTTCAGTTTTGTTTACGTGCGACTATGTGTTCGTATGTAATAGTATTGTTCGGAATGTACAAACTACGTATAAGCTTTTAAATTTGTATGTAGTTTCATTTTCTTTTGTATTTCTATTGATTGAAAAATTGTTTAAAGGAATTCTTGACAAGATACTTTGTGGTGTAAATATGATATTCATTGTTTGTCATTTAGAGATGTTTAATATATTATTTTATTGTATTATAGTTTGAAAAATCTCATCATAGGGTGTTTTCATTCTGTATTGTGGTTTTATATTGAGCTTTGTACTAAACATAATGGGCCCGGCATGGCCAAGCGTGTTAAGGCGTGCGACTCGTAATCCGAGGGTCACGAGTTTGCATCCCCGTCGCGCCAAACATGCTCGCTCTTTCAGCCGTGGGAGCGTTATAATGTGACGGTCAATCCCACTATTCGTTGGTAAAAGAGTAGCCCAAGAGTTGGAGGTGGGTGGTGATGACTAGCTGCCTTCCCTCTAGTTTTACACTGCTAAATTAGGGACGGCTAGCACAGATAGCCCTCGAGTACCTTTGTGCGAAATTCAAAAAACAAGCAAACAAACTAAACATAAATCTTTCTCTTTTTTGACTTTACAGAAGTGTGTATTGTTGTATTTTTTATTATTATATAATCATTATGAAGGGATCTCTTTTTAACGTTAACTATTATGAACCATAGAATTTAAAGCGTGATGTACGGTGTTCTTTAGAATATAATTTTTAAAGAGTTTGTTTTTATATTTTTATGAATCGATATTAATTTTGTCTTTCTTAAATTGATTATTTTGTATTCCATGACTTTGACCTCCTATAAAAGAGTAGTTATTATATTTCTTTGTATCTCATTTTACATTAGTAATTTTATAAGAACTATGATATCGTATTGAAAATTATTGTAGTTTATAAATAAAGAAAACTTTTCAAAAATAATAAGGGAAAGTAAATATAGGAATAGCTCAAATCAATACTTCAAATACAACGCGAACAAGATAGTATTAATGCAATTTGCATCTTCTCTACATAATAACACATGAAAAAATTAATATATATATACATATAACTATAAAATTAGGTTTATCCTATTTTTGTCTGTTAACATTCTACTACACTGTGTGCTTGTGTAGGACATCTTGGTCAGGAGATATTAGGTAGTTAGAAGTGAGAGTTTACGACCATGATCACAGGTCTGCATGAACAAAGCAAGAGAGATCACTTTGCTCGCGGCCCGGCATGGCCAAGCGTGTTAAGGCGTGAGACTCGTAATCTGAGGGTCGCGAGTTCGCATCCCCGTCGCGCCAAACATGCTCGCTCTTTCAGCCGTGGGAGCGTTATAATGTGACGGTCAATCCCACTATTCGTTGGTAAAAGAGTAGCCCAAGAGTTGGCGGTGAGTCGTGATGACTAGCTGCCTTCCCTCTAGTCTTACACTGCTAAATTAAGGACGGCTAGCACAAATAGCCCTCGAGTAACTTTGTGCGAAATTCAAAACAAACAAACAAACACTGCTCGCGTTCAAAGATATAATAGAAGTAAACATAGAACATTTCTTAAAATGTTTCAGGCTGATAATTGACTGGAATAACTCGAAACTGAAAAAGTATGTTCAATGCCTTTTCTTGGTATGGAAGAATTTGAATGAAGAACAATTCTGAGAATGCGAGACAGCCATTACTGATTTGTGCTGGAGGCTTGAAATAATGTAAATAAATAAATCAATTGGTTGAAGTGAAGGGTGAAGGATCTAAAGAGAAGCTTCAACGAAAGCTTTACTGCTTATATAGATGATCTGTACCATTTGCACAGAAAAGCGTATACTGCAACAGTCACGACATATTGTAAGAAAATCTTTTAAATAATTTTGTGGATAAGAAACCCAGCAAGGTGATGTAGCATCACTTGGATGTGAGAAACATTTTCATCTTCAGTCTTTTACTGAGATAGTTTCTTTGTGATGTGATACAAAGTAGTGATTTTAAATCAGTCAAAGAAGTAGAAGCCTGTAGCAGCAGCTGCAGTTAATTCACCTTGGACAGGCCATCTTTTCCAGATACTCACTCGTAACAGCTTTGAAGCAGCTGAAGGTTAACTTGTCGTTAACACATACATGCCACCATAAACTTAGTAAACTTTAATATTATTATTTTTCTGTAATGTATAACTTATATGCCATTAAACAAATTAATACCACAAATTACATCACAAGAATAATCTCACGAAAGACTTATAAAATTTGTATAATAAAAATAAAAATTTCTGGCTCTTGATTTGTTAAATATATATCTATATACGTACATAAATAATATATTAATTTAAATTTTATTCTCGTCTCTGTAACGAATATTTCGTAAGCGGTTTTATGGTTTAAAATAAGATTAAAAGCATGTGATTGATCTTTTAGATTTAGACTTTGACCACTTTTAGATTGTGCTAAATGAGGTGAGAATAATATTATACATGATATATGATTGAAATGATTAAATTTATGGATGTTACGTGCATGTTTAGCCATTTCAGTCGAATTGTTTTTTGTTTTTTTCTTGATAGTATTATTTAAGATCGTGTATTAAAAATAAGGCCAAACTCAAAGTAAAGTAGTAACTTATTAGTAGTAGTAATAATAATTCACATTGGATACGTTAGTATTACTAATACTTTTAGTGTTTTTATTAGGAGTAGTTTTAATAATCTGTAATATAATACAAGTAATTAAAATTGTGAACATAAAATGCAAATAGTGAAATAGATTAAAAACTACTTTGAAACATACTTAAAATTCGTATTTTTTTCTTAAACTGTACTTGTATATTAATATAAATATAGTAGTGATACTTTAATATGTTACAGAGTTGTAATTTATGGTTAAAGAAGTAGAACGTAATTAATTAATGAACCCCAGATGGCAATAGTGGCATTTGTACGTTAAGTATAGTTACAACTTTCATATTTTTATTTTACAATAAATCAAAACAGTGTAGTCACTTACTCGGTTATTGTAAATGTAACAACTAAAGTACAGATAATAGTCTGTAAATATAATAGATGTTAGCGTATAATATAGTACATATACTACGTAGAAAAGGAAAATCAATAACGGTTGATTTCCCAGAACGTTTAAAAGGTTCTTTTTTTTATTAATTATACACACTTATAGGTAATTCTTTTCTTATTTCATATACCCTTCAGTGATTCATTGTAATTCTGAATAACTCAAATATAGCACAAATAGCCTAACTTGTAGCTTTGTGTTTAATACAAACAAACAAACTTATTTCTTTTATATGTGCTGCCCACAGAAATGTTAAAATTTAAAGAAAATGTTTGCCATTTATTTGATAAACTACCCATGTCTGGTAAATTACCTTATACCCAAATTCATATGCAGTTTATCATTTGAGCAATCAGTCTTATGATTTACAGGAAGTTGGGTAAGTGATACATTATGAAATTATTGTTAAAGCTATATTTGGCTTGTGTTTACATACATGTATGTGCTCAGTGACCTTAAGAGTATGCTGGAAACTTTAGGAGAGCATTTCATATTTCCCAAAATGTCTCAAAGAAACAATACTTTCCTCAGCCTTATATCTGTCCCATTAAGAAGTTTAAAACAGGACTGTATTACAGAGGAAAGGAACTTGGCTGATGTACTAATTCACTTTTACTTGTATATTAACTAAAAAAAGAAAGACGGATATCTAACCTAGTTACATTAAAACTTTGTTGTAGAAATAGTTATGCTTTGGAGTTTTTGCAAGAATAAAGTTGTAGTCCTGGACAGATTATATATTAAAGCCTTTAAGAAAAACTAAGTAAGATTTTGAGTGTGTATTTAGCTTTAAGGTTTCAATAGTTGCTAGAAACTGTACTTGAAAAATCCCTAAAGGTAAGAGAAGTTGCTAAAACCTAGTTGTAAACAAATAAAGGCAGAAGAAAAGTTCAGGAATTTCAAATATGTGAATCCATTTATAAAAATTATTTAAAAAAACAATTTTTGGAAAGTTTTAAATCTTGGGATATACCAAATACATTACAACTGTCCTGTACGCTATTGTATAGTTAATTTCGAAAGTTTAAGCAGCAGCAGTTTCTTGCTACTTTTTTATGTTCTCTGCAAAAAAAAAATGTGCTAACAAGAGACTTAAGTACAACAACCATATTACAGATATCTAGCAACACACACACACGCATAATATATATATAATGCAGAGTTGTAAACGTTTCTGATGTTGTAAGTTTGTGAAGAATTGACTAAATCAATTTTAATGGAATTTGACAGAATTCAGATAGACCTTCCAAAGGTCAAATCTAAAAGGATAATCAACCAGACAATTGGTTTGTTTTAGGCAGCCATTTCAGCTTTACTAACTTGATGTCACAAATACAATTAGAACTCAACTAAAGATAAGGTCAATAGTAAACTTTATGAAGCTCCTGCCAAATGGAAGTGATATTTAGTGCCACATATAGTATGGATACCCTTGCATCAGATGAATGGTTTGTCTGTTGCTGCTCAAAATAATAAAAGACATAACTCATGTCCATTATTTATGGCATTGGTTTTTAAGCCCAGTATTCAGAAAATCTTTGCTTGTTTACAATATAACCAGTTACTCAAGATGTAAGTTAGATCAATTCATATAATGGTACATAAAATTTCACATAGTAAATATTAACCTTGCAGTTATTTCTTGCCCTAAGTTACACCTGAGGATTTATTTATGCATGATCACTACTGGAGTTGGTCACCTCTGGCCAGGCCTGTTACATTAGGTCAGTATGCTTTATATTATTGATACTTACTAGTAGGCATACAACATGAATATAAAATAAATAATCTCAATTAATTGTTCCTATACATATAAGTTTGTATGCAAATGACAATATTTATGTAAACAAAGCAAACAGTTTTTGATATTTTTAGTTATGCAAGCAAGTGAATCTGGGATAAAGTTTCCCTTTTGTAAGTTTATAGTGCAAATAAAAAGTTGTATATATTATAACCTTTGTATGTGAGCTTACAGGTTTGCTTCACTGTTTGCATTTTATTACATAATTTCATTCAGCAGAAGGTGATCTGAGTATAACATAATAGAATCTGTCTACAGATAAGATGGAGATTTCATTTGTTGGAAAGAAAGCACTTGTTACTGGAGCAAGCCAAGGTATGTACAGAGCTCCTGGTAGGATAAGTATCTACATAAATGCACATTTTGTCATATAAAAATGTATTAAAAGTAAAAATAATGATTAACAAATACACGTACTATTCAGTGGTATGTATACGATCCACATGTGTTTTCATTTTTGCCAGTTCAAAAAGAACAAAAATGTATTTGCAATAAACATAATGCATAAATCATTTTTAAAGTAAAGTGATTGATGAATTATACAGTGATTTGTAAGACTTAATGCAAAATCTTTTACATAAAATTCAAAAAAATTGTTTTCAATCCTTTATAATCTGGAGTTGTATTTTACTTATTTGGTTTGCCCTCCTAACAGTACTGGAAAGCTGTGATTTGGCAAAAACTATAGTATCCTACAGAAGGAATAGTAAATTTAATAATATATTACACTTCTAAGTCATTAATGAATTCTTTCTCTTCTTCACTGAAATTACAAATTTATGTGAGGGGAAAGAAATTCATGAATGAATTATACAGCAGCTACCTATAGTTTGTAGTTACTTTTGAACTGAAAATTATATCAGTTGAATTGATGCATTAATACAATGAAGAACTTGCTGTATACCAAAAGCAACAATCTCCTTAAATATTATAACATGAGTCATTTTGTGACGTTTTCACCTACATAACTGACATGTAATTTACTGGTATCTAATAAAATTGTGATGTTTTACTTTATGTACATATAGTATAGTAATTACTTTTGATCTGAGTACTAAAATGTGAATGACTTGCATGACATGTCAAGTTAATACTTGAAAAACTTAGTACATCAATGTAATCTATGATAAATAGTATAATCACAATTGTTGCCATGCCAACATGATGAAATGTTGCAGTATTTTCTTCCTTAATATTTTTCTACTTATTTTTACTCATTGATAATTCATGCTAATATGAAAACTAGGAAAATTTTAAGCTACTTTTTTCACAAAAGTTAATCTGACTGTTCTTTGTAGCAATAAAAATACATATATACTTATTTAGATAATTTTACTACATTATACTCCTTAAAACTGCCATTTAGATGCTCATTAGTTTTTTGAAAGATTCAATATAGTGGAACATATATTTCAATATATCATCAGTCTGCTTCTTGAAATATAAACATTGTTTGTATTCCTTGTCAGGAATTGGTCAAGCTATAGCTAAAAAACTTGTGGAATGTCAAGCAGAAGTGATAGCTGTGAGTAAGACTAAAGCCCACCTGGATGTCTTAAAGGCTGAAGTAAGATTATCTTAAAATAGGTTATTCTTTTTTGCAATCCTGCAGTCCATTGTAAACTTAACTGCTTAACCATTAGTACAGACATTAGAAACAAGTGTGCATTTTAAATTTTGAAATGTGTAGAGTGGAAATTTGAATAATTGTATATATTTTGTGAAAACATGCGTGTAGAAAAGATTCAAATATTGTTTAATGAATATTTATGTTATGAATCTCTAATGACTGCTACAGCTTTCTACAGACCATTGTAGCAAAACCTGATTCATTTTGGTAACTTCCATTTCCTGTGATCTGTCACTACCACAGTTTGTTTCCACTCAAAAACTCCTCAAACATTACAAAAATTTGTTTAATAATGGTAGTTTGTGTTAGTAAATTACAATGCACTACATTATTAATTCTAATTTGTTCTTCAGTACTTTAAGCTATTCTAATAGATGCATAAATAATGGTTTTTCTTGCTGTTAAAGCTACCTTCTATCAAAACTGTCTGTGTGGATTTATCCAATTGGGAAGCTACTGAGGAAGCATTAAAAGACATTGGTCCAGTGGATCTTTTGGTCAATAATGCTGGAGTATCAAGATGCCAGTCTCTGGGAGACATCACTGCTGATGCCATAGACATGTAACTATAGTAGAGAATTTTCTGTTTCAAAAAATAATTTGCTAAGCTGGTTTTCTTGGTTAATTCTTACTTATGTCCTGAATTTCTAAAGTTCTGGAACTTGTCAAAATATAAAATCTAAACGATTATGAATTTTAACCTGTTGTGACACATTTGTGAATAATGAATTTCTTGAAACATTTATATAAGTTTAAATGTTTTTTCTTTCAAACAATGCAAAATAAATACTCGAACAGGATGATTAATAGACTATCTATCAGCAGTGATTATCTTGATTTATGTCGCATGAAATCACTGATCAATCAAAATTATGGTTAACTTGATTAATGTCAAGAAAATAATCAACTAATCAAAATCAGTGTTTCCAGTTATTACCAGTTTTAATTATTCTGGTTATCCAAGTAATCAAAATTTTGCCATTTTGATATTTCTTTATTTTAGATTAATTCAAAGTCACTTGTTTTCATTGATTAGTGGCACAATTTACAGAAATAATCAACTGATCAAAATTTGTGTTTCCAATTATTACTGTTTTCATTTATTCTAACTGTGCTAATCTCATTGGAGAATAATTAATTAGTTAAGTGTAATTGATTAATTAGCCCAATGATTAATCAACTGTCAAATTCTTGTGACTGCCCAGGTCTAATAAGCACAAGAACAGTTGACATGTAGTTGCGCATTCTCAGGGTTGGACCTGAGTGGGTGATATGTGTTCCTGCACAGGGAATTTACTCCAGAAGGTTACAAAATTGATACTCCAATTATCAGCTCTTGTCAATTTTACAAGAAGGGAGACTCCAAATACAAAACTCGTGTAGGCCACAATTTTGCCTAGGGCTGACTCTATACATCTTTATAGAACAGTATTTTAATTTTCTTTTAATAAACATAGGGAAAAATTGAAAACTTGTAATGTGTGAAATGTAGCACTAGCAGTAACTAAAAAGTTAACAAAATACACACACACACACACACACACACACACAGCTCAAATGGAAGTTTAAGATTTTCTCCTTTTTCTGTTAATTAGGCATAAAATTTCATTGTTCCTAATAAACATATTTGTATCTACTACACTCAACTTTCATCTAAAAACACAATTTCAACTTTCCCAGAGAAAAATAAATATATCTAAAAAATATTAAGACTGTTTTTATCATTAATAATAAAATTACATTTCCTGTGATATGTATTGTCTTTTGAAAAAATATAAGATTTTCCTCTATGCTCACAATTGTGTAAACTATAAAATAAAGAATTTATAATATTCAATTTAAGAAAGGAACTAACTTGTATTTACTTGAAATAGCATTTTCCTGAACTTCCATTTGATTTTTATATTGCTTGGATGCATACACTAACATGTTGGTTATAATTTATTTCAGGACATTTTCAGTCAATGTAAAAGCAGTAATTAATGTAACTCAGGTATGTAGTTATGGAAAATCAGGAATAGGTGTTTTTATTTTGCTTAAAGTGCATCTTTAAGTATGCCATATACCATATTGTTATATATTCATTATTTTTGCATAGACACTAGCATATAAAGTATCCAGTAGATAAATGTCCTTTGTGTTTAAGACCAGTCATGTCTTGAATCTATTTCATCAGTGTTTTCCAACCATTGTTCTATGAAAACATCCTTTAATGAACATGTAACTCCTCTTGTATACAAATAATTATATACTTAAAATTCTAAATCTTTCAAACTTCTTTTTAAAACCCTGGGTATAGCTAGATTCTATCTATACTTCAATTATTTCTAAAATACAATCCTTCTATAAAGAATTTGTTAATCGTTGGAGTTAAGGTGAGGGGGACCACTGCAATACATGATGATTTTCTTTTATTTTTCTCTACTCTTAAAATCAGGATGTCAACAGCCAGCCCAGGTCCCAGGGTCAGTAATATCTTTTGGACTATCCTTTCATTCTATGTATTAACTTTTGCTGATTTTTCATAAGAGATATTTAATGACATGTTTCTTCATGAATTAATGAAAATGCAGTAGCCATTTTAGGTCATCAAATAGTGAGTTTTGTAATATCATACTGCTGGGCCCCTCCTCAGGCTTCCTGAGGCAGCTGCTCCCAACCCCATTAGTCCTGCATAAGACTTGTTTTAGTTTCATGTGTAGTTGATACAGTATCTGTATGTTTAAAGTAACAAATAGAGAATTCAAGAATGCCACTCAATTAAAACAAGATCAGTTGATTACACAGCAATGGCACATGTTCAAGACATTCCAAAAGCTGTGAAATTACATAGTTATCTTAAGTAATTGAGATTAGCCCTATTCATCTATTTAATAAGTTTATTTTTTTAGTGCTTTACTTGTATTTATGTAAACACCAAAGAGTTTGGTACTGTAAATTCTAATTTTAATAACTAGACTACTTTTTGTACTATCAACTTATCTAATTATTTTGCAATGGTTATTAGTGCACTTTTTTAAGTCGGCAATTTTGTAAAACAAGAACTATTTTGAATGTTCTATAATTATTGACTGATATTTTCTTTTTAACTTTAATAAGAGCTTTTCCCCATGAGTAAATAGCAACTTAGCTTGCCTGATATCTCAGTTTTACAAATATCGCTAAAATTAAAACATTTATTCTCTTTCCTTTGATCTTGAGATGTCACTCTGATGGTGATGTCAACTTTAACCTGGTTAAATAATTGGAGGTTTCATGTATGTTGATTAAACATACAATTGTTTAGGTAACATTATGATTTTTTTTACACTGAAATTTTGGAATACTACCACATGTAAGACATCATCATCAGTTTCTACATGTTCATACATATGATACCTTACCTGTCTTTATTAGGTAAGGAAGATTGTCTTAAAAATAGTAAATATATTTTAATAACTATATATATATTAACACCTTACGACTATATGAATGTCAGTCATCATATTTAACTAAATGTTTCTCCTAATTCAACTTAATACATTTTTTAGATCATCTCTAAATATCACTAACTCTTCACATAAATGTCGTATTTCTCAATTACTGCAAATCACATTCATACCAACTGTATGTTTTGATACTTTTCACTAAGATATAGGTCCAGTTTATTTCTCTTTGGTCACATTCAGTGTTACTGATGAGGAGTAGAATTCTCCAAAACCAGTTTTACCAAATACAATGTGTTGATCAAAGTGTGGATTGAATTGAACATCCCTTGAGCTTAAACTTGGAGATTTAAAAATTTTTGAAATACTTAGTTTATTTAGTGCATGTTAAACATGTTTAATTCTTATGTGGCGAACATTCATTTTCTGACTTGTTTATGATGCTCATTTGTGGCAATCACTTTGCAATATTGTCAGTGCAGGAACTATATAGGTTTTGCATATTCTTTATTCAAGATTAAGTGGTTGTCTATTTTCTTATTTGTGTGTGTCTTGAGAATCTTAGCTTATTCCTGTTTAAAACTTGTTCACAGTTAATTTAAAAACAACATGAAAGTTTCTTACCTTTTTAGTTCTTATTAACATTAAACATGTTCTAAAATTCACAGATGTTCTTGTTTTTTGTTAGATTGTCAGTGGAATCATGAAGAAACAAGGAAGAGGAGGATCAATAGTAAACATTTCAAGCCAGGCTGGAATGGTTGCTCTCTTGGATCACTGTGTGTATTGTTCGACTAAAGGAGCTTTAGACCAACTCACTCGTTGTATGGCTCTGGAACTTGGGCCTTATCAAGTAATATCAGTTGATTATATATTATTTAAAATGATTTTGGTTTTATTTTCTATACAAATATTTGGAATCTTTTTGTCTTTTCACGTATGTTTTAAAAATTGTGAATTAAATAGAAATAATAGAGCGATAGTTAGTGAATTATCAATGTTAAAAGTGTGGCCTAGTGCTCTATTTATAAAATGTCACTAACACAGCAATATTTTAAACCTCAATTTGTTTTATGTGTAAAGTTTTGTGTGTAACCCTTCCTCTCCCATGTTGCTTGTATGAGTGACATTATTTTTTGGTAGTGTACCACATCACACACATGTGAGTGTCCCTCACTGGGACAGTGGTAAGTCTATGGATTTGTAATGCTAAAACCAAGGGTTTGATTCCCATCCATGTACACAGTGGATAACTTGATATGGCTTTGGTGTAAGAAAACACACACACGTACAAATATGAGTGACACACAATATGTTGTTAGATTCATAATGCACAATTGTTATTCACAGTACTTTACATTTATAAATGGCTATTTGAGTGTGAATTGTGAGATTTATTCTTAAGCTTTTGTTATGGTTTTAATATAATATTTAGGCAGAACAACTTGTATACATTTGTGTTATTTCACAATAAAAAAAATGATTTTGTGTGTGTGTTTAAAATCAAACATTTGATCTGTAAATCCTTACATAAAATATTTTTTTTTGTTCTTTATTTCTCAACTGGGTTATTTATTACAAAAGTAAAATACTTTTTTTGAAATTAATAACAACCATATTTATACCTAATAACCCTAAATCTGACAAGAATTACTGTTTAGCATAGAAGATGAAGTTGGGCCAAAGCAAAATTCCACGAATGTTAACTTGGGAGCAAATGTGTTAAAATGTTTTGGTAAATACTGTTTATTTGTTTGTTTGTATTTTTTAAATGTGTGCAAAATTATATAAGGTCTATCTGCACTAGCCCTCACTAATTTAGCAGTGTAAGACTAAAGGAAAAGCAGCTTGTCATCCCCACCCACTGCCAACTCTTGGGTTATTCTTTTACTAACAAACAGTGGGATTCACTGTAACATTAAAATGCCCCCATGGATAAAAGGGGCAAGCATGTTTGGTGTGATGGAGATTTGAACACAAGTGTCCAGATGTGTAGCAGAAGAGACCTTCAACAGAACATTATCTCAATTTTTCATGATAAAATGCTTAATAAAGTTTATTCTTGACAACATTGTCTATATAATTAGCTCATATTCTACATTCCAGAATGCCCTAGTCAAATAATGGAACATTGATATAATAAAGAATCACTTGCTTATTTCCTGGTGTTTTACTATAGTAAGTCTTATCATGTGGATTTATCTTTAAAATATATATACTAATATAATTGCATAAAAATTAATGAGCTGAACCTGACGTGTCAATTTTTCTCATATTTATTGAAGGCCAAAATATATGTTTACCCGTTTTAGATTAGGGTTAACTCAGTCAGTCCAACTGTTGTGATGACTGAAATGGCTAAGGTTGCCTGGAGTGATCCAGTGAAAGTTTCTGAAATGAAGGCTAAGATACCTTTAGGTCGTTTCTGTGGTATGTTTTGTGTATTTTTCTCATAAATATAAGCCTCATTTGTATGTATGTGTGTGTGCATGCTTTGAGATATTGGAATTTTGTTTAGTGTATTAAAAGTTAATGATCTACCTGTACAAATAGGTTGTATTTTCTTGCTTACCTAACTCTTTCACAGTGGACTCGGTATAATACAAAAGAGTTCATCTACATACATGCATGCATTAAATATTTGTACTATAACGTTTTATACAGCATGTTTATCTTCATAAAATTTACTAGACTTTTAGAAAAGAATAGGAGTATGTTATACAAAAAAAAGTCAGATTTTTACTAAAGATTTGTTTGTGAAAATATAGAGTTTGTTTTGTTACTACTGTGAGTGCATAGTGATTTCATGTAATGGTTTAAACAGAAAACTAACATTGTGCACTTCATTAAAATGGGTCTTCCATTTTTAAAAGTAAATGGTAAAATATATCAGGATATATGTATTTATAAAACGGTAATTAATATTACCATTGACTGCATTCCAAGAGATGTTGTTACCAGTGTTATATGATACATGACAGTAACTAAAACATTTACAAAATGTACATTTGTACATTCTTTATATACTGTCCAAATGAAAATTTAATATAAAGCAAAATTGTGTCTGATTTTAATGGTTCTAAAGAAACTTTGTAAGTTGACATGACTCTCACCTTTTTTGACTAGATTTAAACCAGACATAAACATTGTAAGTTATTCAGAATGACTATCTCAGTAAATGATATGAATAATATAAACTGTAAAATAGTAAAAGATAAATAAAGTAATAATGTAATTAGCAGTAAATATATCAGAAAATAGTTATTTATGAAACAGTCATAAATACTTTCACTGACTGCATTTCCTAAATACATGAATTATTAGTGTTATCTGGTACTCTTATCGTATTTCACATTAATACTGATTTTTATGTTTGACTGAGATCATGTTACTTAAGTAACATGCAATACTATTAATAAGATTGTTTTTTCACTGTAATCGAATTTTAATGTTTCTTTGACAGAACCAGAACATGTTGTTTATCCTGTTCTGTATCTGCTGAGTGACAAGGCTGACATGATCACTGGAGCCATTCTTCCAGTTGATGGTGGATACACAGCATGTTAATGTATATGGTATTATTAATATCAGATTGCTGGTATTCAAAAGCTTTAATTTTTAATGTGCATTTTAAATGATTACTGAGCTATTCATAACAATACATGTAATACTTGTAATTCTGATATATTAAAATGCCATTGTATCAAATGCCCAAAACATTACAAGTTAGTAGAAAGAAACAAAACTGTACAATGAATGTGAACCTTTTTTCTTATGCCTTTTGAGTGCTATATTTGTGGTAGTAATGTTGAAAACAAATCAACATAATGGTAAAAGCATTATGTACCTGATTCTCGATACACTAATTTAATTTGTATGATTCAGCAAAGATGATTGTTTCTCACCGATTATCAAAGAAGTATACAACACAGACTGATCGTGTAATGTCAATACATGTGTGAATTAAACAAAATTGCAAACTGTGTCAATATGATGTTTATCCAATATGCAGATAAAAAAAAAAGACTTCTATATAATATTTTTTATGTTAGAAATGAAGATGAATACATGGGCTTTAAACCTATAACTTGCCAAACAGACAGTTTCTTTTAACCACCTAAATTAACTCATTTCAAATACTGCAGTCTTTAAATTTCACTTTATTGAGTTGCATTGAGAAAATTTTGCAGAAGTCTAAAGTTTTCTTAATTTACTTTTAAAGTAAACTGTTTCATACTATTAGGGTAAGTTGTACCAAGTGAACTATTTTAAAATAGAAAAATTAAGAGTGTTACACCATTGTTTAAATGATAATTAAAGTAAGGCAAAGTAGTGATATTGAATCATGTATCTTCAGTTTTTAAGTTAAATCATTATGTTAAATATAGTTATCACCTGTACTTAAGCTAGACTCCCTTAGAATCATTTGTATGTGTATTTAGAAATTTGTGGGTATGATAAAGAATGTTTGTATGCATATAAATGTATTTTAACTGATATTATATTACTTATAAATATCTTACAATAATATAGTTTGGAAAAGTAGATGTCTATGCATCAGGATTGCATTTAGCTGAACTAGTTTATTTTGTCATGGTAAGATCTGTCGCTTTGTCTAGGATACAGTCATTCAACTGGTTAAAAAATTCTTTCTTGAAGATGCAAATATTGAAAGTGTTGTTTACAAGGAAAATTTATAAACAGCTTTTCCAATACGATTTTGATAGTTCTTAGTTTTTCATTGTACCTTGAAACTGTACAACTCTATATGTATTGTTGAATTTTGAAACATTCTGAAGTTTTTGAAGTAGAATAATACAGTTTGAAAAAAATGGTGTTTTTTCATTCATTGCACATGAATAATATAAAGAAGAATAGAAAAACAAATATTAAAAAAATTCATGTATAGATATAATGCCTACTATTAATGACTCTTAACGTGTGAGAATTTGTTGTTAAAATTAACCATTTTTTATACTATAAAGTTTTTAAAGCCAGTTTTCAGAGTATTGTTTATTTCATTTGGTGCAATAACAAAATGTTACACACACATTTTAAAGGAAATGCATGTGCAATAAACATGTTTTAACATATTTTGTTTTTGTTTGACTTTTGGATAGTGTTGTGTAGGTTTCTAAAGTTTTGTATGTAAATTCAGTGTTTTGTTAAGTTCAGCAAATTATTTTAACAATTACAGAAACTTGAAAGATTAATTAGCTTTTGAAGGAGGGGTGTTATATTTATAAAAATAGAATGTTAAGTAGAACATTTGAAGGTGATGACTGCTTAAGTTTCGTTAAAAGGTTTGTGACCAAGAAATTAACTCATTATGTATCAAATTTAGATTTTCTCCAAAGTTCTTTTCATATGGCTGGAGAATATCAATGTGTTTTTGTTGTTTCTTTTATGTAAAGTTTTATTAAACAGATTAAGAAAATATTTATATTAATTAAAAATTGTTGTTTATTTACACTTATGGCAATGTGTAACTGGCTCATTTGTTCTTCATATTATATTATTTTGTTTTTCCTTCTTGGTTATTTTAAATATATACACAAGTAATTTAAGAATTTTTCCAGGTCCCTACCTTTTTGTTGCCTGAAGGTATTTGGAAAATTTCTTGTTCTTTACTACATTTATTGATATAAATATTTATGTATTTTGTATCTTTTTATTCTCATATTACAGTTGAAGTGAACACAATTTTATTTTGTCATGAAAGACTGAATTCATTTGGATTTTATCTTCATGATTGAATCTTGCATCATCAACTGAAAAGCATTAATTATTTTAAGGCTTGATCCAGTTACAGTTTTACTTTGTATCACTATAACTACCAATTCTTGTAAATAATCGCTTTGGCCAATTCTAATTATCACCTTTAGTTTCTAGTTACTTGTAGTGTAATTA
The DNA here is from genome assembly GCF_004210375.1 of Tachypleus tridentatus. Classification (NCBI taxonomy): domain Eukaryota; kingdom Metazoa; phylum Arthropoda; class Merostomata; order Xiphosura; family Limulidae; genus Tachypleus; species Tachypleus tridentatus. The sequence goes on along the minus strand of NC_134832.1, from coordinate 75,395,281 downwards.
TGTTGGCCTTCTCTAACTAAGACTTGCAATGTGTAATTACTCTGGGCTGTTTTAATTAAGACATATAAAGTGTAAGTACCTTGACCTGTTTACCAAACAATTTTTAAAAAAATATTCTTGGTTTACTGGAACACCTCTTGTGTATATAGTTACTCTGGCCAATAAAGTGTAATTACCTACAACTGCTGTAAATTGTAACAGCTACGTTTGTTTACTTTAACAAAAATCTCTAGCATGTAGTTACTTTGGCTTGCTGTAACTAATATTTCTAGTATTTATGAGGATTTTCCAAAATTTTCATAGACCAACCTAAAAATGAAAGTGGATTATATGATTGTTTCTGAATATATATTAAAATTGAACATTTTTATGAGTAAATAACATGTATGATATCATCAAACAAGCTTACTTTATGTGTTGTGGATTTTTGAAGGAGTGAGGAATGTTAAACATCATGAAGAGATTAAACTTGTGTCATGATCAAATATCTTATTAAAAAGAAAATGACACCTAAAGCAATCCACCAAGACATAGAAGCAACATTAGGAACGGGTACTCCAGCATATTCATGAGTGAAATAGAAGAGTGCTGCATTTAAACACAGTAGAGAAATGTGAAAATGCCCCAAACTCAAGTTGGTCCTGAACATTTACTGTGCCAAAAACTGTTGATAAAGTTCATAATTTAGTTATATAGGATAAAAGCATTATCACTGGGAAGTTACCAGAGGAAGTGGGAATCGGTAAAAGTACTATAGCAAGCATTTTGAGCAACAGTTTAGGCATGAGTAAGGTTAGTCACAAATGGCTTCCCAAAATGTTGTCAAATGAGCAAAAAGAGAACAGTTGTTGAAAGCCAGAGACAAAAATGTAAAGTTTGAAATGGAATAACCCATGTCTACCCGCTTCCTAAGAATTGCAAGTCACAACCCTCTGCTAGGAAGTCTATGGCATCAGTTATTTTTAGAATTCCTAGGGCATTTTATAAATTAGTTGATTATTTTATAAGGGGTCCAACCAATACAGGATGACATTCACGACTAATTGATAACCATAATTTATTCCCGTGGTTTTTACCAGGTTGTACGGGACAAGCGCAGCATGAAATATTCATTAAATTTTTAAACAATTTTTGAAAAACTATCTGAATAAAAATATCTGAAAACTAAGATAAATCTCAAACATCCATCCAGTAACTGCCATATGGTTCTAGTACATAAAATAATCAGATGTAACCCAATAAGAGTAGTTTTCTACATCTTAACTTTAAAGATTACGACACACTACAGTGTGTAGTTCATACAGATTCTGTCATCATAGTTTTAATGTTTCACTACAACAAAATTTCTTGGTAAATGATTTATATCTATTCTTTTTATTTGGCAAAGAATAATTAATAGTTGTATGTTCCAAAAGACTACCTTAAAACTGTTATAATTGTACTATTTTTGATTATTGGAACTTATTTCATTTCGATTATATTTACCCCTAAATCGTTATGTAATGGCCACATATTATAAAAGCGTTACTTAAAGTAACTAGCGATTACTGGAAATAAACGAAAGTTGAAACGGTGATATGATATGTCTGTAGACCGCACGCTATAATAGAATCATAATTATTTTACGAATTTTTCACTTGGTCTATAAATGACATTCTTTTCCATGTCGCGCCCCTTAAAACCATATAGAATTATTAGCTCAAGTCTAACATGTAATTTTTTATTTCCATCGGATTTTTGTGTTCTTTTATTTTTTTCGGAGTATATTTATACTTCTTATACAACGTTTAATATAGTCTAATACTGATATGTCGTCGCTAGCAGCTATACATATTAAACAAGAAGTTTTGATAAGTAAGAAACAGTTATTTCAAATTACCCATTACTGAACAGCAAAACAGTAAGAGATCAAAACATTAGTCATATTTTTTTTTCAGAGAATGAGTTACAATAATGTCGCATAAGGAAGGAAGGAAACTGTGAGTTTAGAAGCGATTCAAAAGTTTATATTAACCATAAGAAATTCTATTTACTGTTAATTTTCTAAATGTGAATGCTTATTATCGCTATTAATATCTGTAATTATAAATTAGTTTGATGAAATGTCTGGTGTTTTGATTTCTAGTTTCCTGGTGCAAACAGACTTACGGGCGAGAGTGTAAACGGCCAAGCGGTAAGTCTGAGGGCTTATAACGCGAAAAAGTGGACTTCAGTTATTCGCAATGAGCATATCACAGCTAGCTTTTCTCCTAACAACAAACATATCATCAAACGTCTACTAAAAATCACGTATATACGATAAAAGTATATATGAATCGCAACATAAAACCGAAAACGTTCCGGCTATTGAGGTTTTTGTGTTATTATTTCAAGTCGATATGTGACACGAACAAAAATGGTTACATTCAGTGTTAAATCATAGTATCATTAAACTGGATAGAGATAAGAATTTATACAAGCATAAAGCTACTTAATGGGCTACTTGAATATTCCCCTCATATAGATCGAATTCTAAATGTTAGCATGATAAGCTCATTAGCTTATCGTTGGTTAACGGTAAGTCTCCGAGTTTACGCCGTACAAACTGGATTTCGATGCTCGAAGTGAGCACGACTCAGACAGCCCATTGTGTTGCTTTGTGCTTTACAACAAACTTATCGTGGAAGGAGACCAAGGTAATTGCACAATATATAAACAAAATTACATTCAAAATTTTCATATTGTTTTGTTGAATAGAGAAAGTTTTAATTCACGATACGATTACGAATTTGTTATTTTTTAAAGAATTTCAAATGAAGCTTAACCAGAACACTTACAGTGTGCGAAAATGTCTGTCGATTTAAACCAGTTAAGCCTAATACCGATATTTATTTAATTGAAAAAAATTATCAAGTTAAAATTCCAAACGTTTTTTAACAAATTACATTTTCACTGCTCCAAAATATTTTTAAAAATGATGAATCTGCTTAGTATACATTCTTTACAAATATTCAGTGAACCGGTGTTGCTAAAATATTGCAATTAATTATAATAATTATGAAAAAAAATTTTTGATTAAATTTGCTGGTATATTTGCGTGCTACATATACAAAAATTATTATTAATATATGCTTTTACGAAGTATAAGAAAAGTATTTCTCAACTTTGTAACAGTTTAAAATTTTCTGTTTACATAATAAATTAACTTTCAAAGAATATATTTTCCTTCCTCTGGAAACACGATTGAAGCAATTTACAAAAACTTATAAAATAGAAAGAAATTACAAATCGCGTATCTCTATAATTATAATCACAAATTATATACCGCACAATATTCTCAAGTAACAATCCTTTGTGGAAGAGTGGTTTGATGATCGGTACTATGACTTTTACGTCTAGTAATATTTGTGTTCTAATGAATCTTCTAAAAGTAACGGTTGTTATATAGAAATTCTTATCGCATTTGGGTTCTATTAACTCTTACATTTAGTAATTAGACTGAATTATTGAACTTTGTCCTTAATAACAACAGGAACTTTATAACAAAAAATATGTACTCTTAAGCAACATTAATTAATTAATGGGAGTTTTACTTTTTGTTGTGTTCAAAAATACCTTTAGCAATAACTTTTTCTATAGTTTACCATTTATAATATTTAGATCATCTGGACATGAGTAGTGAAATAAAGATGTCATCTAGTTCAAGCATTTAATTTTTAGGTAAAGTGGGGCGGCGACGTAACTTTTTCTACTTAAATTATTCCTGTTATGCAACATTTTTGTTGTGCACTGCACAAGGCATATTTTAATCTATTCTCGCTTAACTAAGTTGCTTATTTTAATTAACGTACAACAATTCATACTATTATTTCTCGGAGTAGGTAGATGCACACATTTTTAATAATTTGGTATCATATGCATCAATGCAAAATACATCAACGATTTCAGTACAGTTTAAAAGTGTTTCAAAGGATACCATTCTTACAAAACTGAGTTTTAAATGGATCCCGGTTATTAATTTAAAAAAAAAAAAGGTTCACAGGTAAATGAGAAATAATAAACATTACATCAAATGGCTTCTCATTCAAATAATTCGTGAAAACGTGCTCCAAAACATGAAAAATCGAGTTTATCTTCTTTGTGTGAATGTGTTTTAATCATTAGTTTCAGCTATAAACTTCAAACTACGCGTTACGAAAGATATGTGTATTTAGATGTAAAACTTTGAATGCTCTTTGAAATATATGAATAAGTTAATACTATCTTACTAAAATGAATACAAGCGAGCGGCTGGATTTTAAATTAACCTGTAATGGACCATATGTGAAACGATTCATCATCACAGGCAGTATGTCGTATCTTGAATGGATAGACTCAACTCGCAATTTGCTGATCGCAGGTTTAAATCAAGTCACCAAACATATCCTTGCAATCATGGGGTAGTTATAATAGCTACCTTTCTTCTCTTTTATCACTTCGAAATTAGGGACAACTAACACAAATATCTTTCGAGAAATGCAATAAATAAAACCAAGTACTTTGGTAGAGAGAGGTAGCCCCATTGAGAAAAGTACAGCATGGATAATATATAGGCCTAATAAACTTTTCACATGTCAATTATCCCTCCTCTCCACGGAAAAGAAAACTGAGAGCTTATGGTCACCCTTTCTCTGGTTTCACTTGTGACGCTGAATAGGAGTAACTTTAATATTAACATTTCATTGTCTTTTCTTCAATTTTTATAATAACATAAGAAATAGTTATTAAGGACAACTAAAATATCTGCTGACCAGCCTATATTTATATATTCAAATAAGTAATGCAAATACAACTATAATTTCTAATATTTCATGGATTTGATATAGTATTTCCACGTTTAACAAAGTGAAAATATTGCGTACAAGGTTATACAAAAGTCTCACATCCAGCTATTTATTTTATCAAATTCCTGTCCTTATATTTGTTCTATCTCATAACACGGTACCACTCTTTTGTCAAATTGCTAATTACGTTTTGTAAGCTGACGGTACAACACTTGCGTGGGTTGTTGTGATTCTCTGCCTCAAATATTCCAAATGATTACTACATGTAACAACGATCAAAGTGATTTATATGTTCCCAGAAGTGTATTGATGTGAGGTGACGATAATATGTAAAATCTACACACAGTAACATAGTTTCCACAGGTTCGTGCAAAGTTAATAATATTCTAACCAATAAGTGTAACTACAATATGAATACAGACATAACTTGGAAAAATCTCACCAAGCGCGGACTTAGAAATACGATATCGGAGCGGGACTTTTCAACACACTGCTCATCAATATTATATGAACCAACTTCGTTCCCTTCATAACGAATGTTCTTTTATCTTCTTTCTTTTGCAATATCTTTCACAGGAGAAAATAAGAACCATTGATTTATTAACTTTTATTGATGTGTATTTAAATACTCTTATATTACACCATTAAATTATCTTCAATGGCAAAAGTACATGTTCATCTATATTAACAAGATAAAATGACCCCCACAAAACAGTTATTGCAACTAAACCTTCGAGCACAAATACACTATTTCATGTGTTTGGTCGTTAGGACGCTCAACTAACGATCTTTGGGTCTGGGATCAAAACTCGACACCGAACAAGTTTATCCTTTTTAGCCGTTGTAGCGTTTTATGTATAACTATTCCAGTTGGCGGTTGCCTTTCCCGTTATCGGCAGCTCAAAATTATGAACGGTGGCAGATAGCTTTGTAGCTCTGCCATAAATAAAGACAAGCAATAATTTTGTATTGTAAAAGATCCAGATCTAGGTAAAGTTGTTTTATCTGGGTAGGTTAATTTTAACGCTTCATAAATACAAATGACATGTACAGAACACGTTACTCATGGTAGCCTTACAGCAGTGTTTATAATAACTTGGTTAAGTATTTTCTTTAGTCCTAAGTATTTGACAGCTCTTCATGAAGTTGTGACTCGAAACAAATAACTTACATAGCTTTAAAAACCTGATTTAAAATACACAAAACATATAATTTTATGGAATATAACAAGCGAAAACTCCAAACATTTTTCACTATTCTACTTCTATTATTTAAAAAAAAGTCGCTAATAAACTTGTAACAATGCTTTCTTATAGCAAAGCCACATCAGGCTATCTGCTGTGTCCATCGAGGGGAATCGACCCAGTGATTTTAGTGTTGTAAATACATAGCCTTCCCGCTGTCCCAGCGGGGTATCTTAACGCTTCGAAAAAAAGTGAAAACAGCTTTTTTAATCAGTATTTTATGTTTTCATAAATCTGATTTTTAACCGGACAATAACCATAAATATTACAAGTCTACATGAAATAATAGTACATTGCTCATTGAAACATATTTTATGAATTGTTTTACAAAGTAGTAAGTTCAATGCAAGTTTTTATATCAGTAAATTTTATATACCTAAATTATTACACGTAAAAAAAACAAAAAAACTTGTCCAATGCTAAAGCGACGGATATAGACGAATTGCTCACAGTCTCTGCCTTCTCTTAGCTATGGACAGCAATACGTAAGTTACGTTTTCGTCAGGCCACAATTTCCAAGATTCAGAGATAGAGAGAGGTGAGCGTGGTTTTTCTTACGTTGTTAAATATCCGAAAACTTCTCAGCCTAGCAATGAAATGGAAGCTTGAAACCTGGTAATTTGATTTGTATTGACTGGGAGTGTCAACAATATTTTTTTTTTTCAACGTAATAAAGTGATTATATGTATAACTCGAAATGGAGCGAGGTAAACAGAAAATATAATTTTCAAAACATTTTTTTTTTCCAATAAAGTAACAGGTTTAAATATATTCCTAAACTAAACTGTGTTTTTTATATCCAATAAGTTATATACAATGTACATAATAATTGTTTGTTTTGAATTTCGCGCGAAGCTACTCGAGGGCTATCTGCGCTAGCCGTCCCTAATTTAGCAATGTAAGACTAGAGGGAAGGCAGCTAGTCATCACCACCAACTCTTGGGCTACTCTTTTACCAACGAATGGTGGGATTGACCGTCACATTATAACGCCCCCACGGCTGAAAGAGCGAGCATGTTTAGTGTGACCGGGATTCGAACCCGCAACCCTCGGATTACGAGTCGAACGCCTTAACATGCTTGGCCATGCCGGGCCCATAAATAATAAGAATTACGGTTTTAACTTTCTGAAGCAAACAGGAACTTGAGAGCCGAAGATGCCAGCTTGAGAAAGGTGAAAAGAGTAGTACTAGCATAGATCAAACGACATTGAAAGAAAAAACGAGAAAAATAAGGTACACAAACACACTTATTACAAGCCCCTCAGTCGCACAGCGGTAAGTCTGCGAACTTAAAACCCCGGAAAAAGGATTTCGACACCCCTGGTTGGCACAACACAGATATCCAATGTTGCGTTTTTGTGCTTAACTTCAAACGAACAGACACATTTATTCAATTACCACAACTACATAACACCCTCCCCTCACACACACACATGTATATATATAAATCTCCCCCGATGAGTTTACGCACTAATATCGGTGATACGAGGGCTCATTTCTCTGTGATGGACAGAGCACAAATAGTTCATTGTGTAGTTTTGAGCTAAATAAACACACACACAAACGCATATATTCAGAAACACAGACACACATGCGTATTTACGACATGGAAGCATCGATACTAATAATTATTTTTTTTTTAATTATATTTTAAGCCATCAGAAAAGAGGTCACCGAAAAGCTATGTTTTAAGTCTGGTCTAAGCGAATATACAATATATTGAACTTGTTTTTCGTCACTGTAAAACAATTGTCGAAACATTTGAACGACAACCTCAAATGTTTAGCCATTAGAGCATATACTACATAAAATTAGTGACATGTGCAAACAAACATGCATGGAATTCATTAATTGTAATTATAACAATGTGTCACTAAAGAACCAATCATTTTAATACTGGGATGGAATTCTTTAATTGTAATTATAACAATCTGTGGCCTGGCATGGCCAAGCGCGTAAGGCGTGCGACTCGTAATCCGAGGGTCGCGCCAAACATGCTCGCCCTCCTAGCCGTGGGAGCGTTATAATGTTACGGTCAATCCCACTATTCTTTGGTAAAAGAGTAGCCCAAGAGTTGGCGGTGGGTGGTGATGACTAGCTGCCTTCCCTCTAGTCTTACACTACTAAATTAGGGACGGCTCGGTGCAGTGGGCTAACAACCTACTCACTTAAATACCTGTTGAAGAATCCGCAAGCGATTGCGGCCCTATGTTCCTAGATGGAATTTAATGGTGATAACTAACTAACTATAACAATCTGTAACTAAAGAACCAAACACTTTAATACTGGGATGGAATTCATTAATTGTAATTATAACAATCTGTAACTAAAGAACCAAACATTTTAATACTGGGATGGAATTCATTAATTGTAATTATAACAATCTGTAACTAAAAAACCAAACATTTTAATACAGGGATGGAATTCATTAATTGTAATTATAACAATCTGTAACTAAAGAACTGGGATGGAATTCTTTAATTCTTGGTCCATCATTTACGCCTACCCGAGAAACTAAAAATAATGAGTTTATTCCTTGGACGTTCATTTTTTTAACAACTTAATTAACCATAAGTTCAATCGATAAAGGTTTCACGTCATTACATAACAAAATGTTTTGCAGCATGATTTAAGGTTCTTCTTAAAATGTTTTTTGTTTGTATTCGTAAATATTATGACATTGTCAATTTATTGCAAAAATAACTGGAACAAACAGCATGAAGCTTTAAAATAGGAAGTTGATTTTAAGTTATACAGTAAATATCTTGAAATTTCCTATATTTGTCGTTCAGTGTAATATTACAGTATTTTTCAAAGCATAAAAGTTTCTGGGAGAAAGTGGCACGTTTATTCTACTATTGTTTCACCAGTACAGCTTGCCCTGCTTTATATTGCAACTCATTCCACATGTTCTCACTCGAAAAACAATTAATATGCAAAACAGTAGTATATCCTACATAATACCTCTTTCCAGATTGGTTACAGAACGTAGAAAGTAACGAGTGTAGACTCATCTCGCTGGAGTAGTTATAAAGCGGATAGCTACAATAGTCATTTTCGTAGAACAAAGTTTTGTAATCCACACACACACACTTTCCACAGTACCAACGTCTCTAATGTAATGATTATATTATGAATAGCTCTACTTTCGATTACACTATAAGCCGTCTTGTAGTGGTCTCTTGTGGCTTAATATCCTAGTACTGTACTGGAAATGGAAAAGACAGGTGGGATAAAGGAAAGTAATGTAGTTTTGGTATATTGTGAGATTCGCGCTAAATAATTAAGAAGGCAACTCACGTTGGTTACGCCTGTTTTAACGTCTATGCCTCCCCAACTTTCACAAACAAGCTAATTAATGACGTCATGCTCACACAGAGAGCTAAGAATAAAATCAGACGCTTGTTTCCAGAAACCAAGTAAACTAGCAAACATTCACTAAAGACACTCCTGATCCGCTAAGAGAGTTATGTTTATTGTAACAGTCAATACCTCTAGGTGGAACACGGTGTTTCTTGGCTTGTTAATCTTTACTCTGGACATTGCACCCCTCTTTGGGTCTGTTCAGAATCGACAACTCACTGATACATTAAATGCTGTAAATAAAGCACTGCGTTTCATAGAAGGATCTTTGTCACATCTTAATCTGGACGGAGTTATTGGGATACGCATGGTGGATGGTAAGTTATAAAAACTACAGTAAAACACTTTCACATTTCCAGATTACTGTCCCTATTGCTGAAACGTTTCCAGGGTGCTGTCTGTATCGTAACAATATATCCCCTAATCTGGATTACCATATATTTCACAGAAATGTTTCCAGTCATTCATATTACCATCTGCATCAATGAAATATCATCAATCGATTGTTCAACGGTAAGTTTGAGGGTTTATATGCCAAAATGTGGAGTTCGATACTTGCTGTTGTCAAGGGACATATAACCTATTGCGTAGATATGTATGAGAAATCTGAGAAAGTATTCCTGGTTCTCAATATTACTAATTACAGCACAAGAAACATTTCCACTTTTTACTATTAGCACCTATAGTTGTTATTTCCAATTTATGTGGTTAATAAATATAGTTATAACATACACAATCCTCACCTCAAGATTACTTGCTATATCACCTTTCTGTGGTCTTTTTGCTTCTGCCAAATACTCTAAATTAGTGCAAATTTATAAGCAAATCAAGTTTCGATATTGTTTTGACTTTATAAAATAAAACAGCCGTAAAAGCCGACTTTTTGTTCTAAAATAATCAAATATCATTTTCACAGTCTAATTCACGTTGTTGGAACTACCGAATCCTAATTATCACTATACAAGGAAGTATATAAGTTAAATACTGTATAAAGTATTTGAAAGGATAAAAAGTATGCATTAATTTGTTGAAAACGTGCAAGCTTATGTGTAAAGAAATGTATAATATATATTTTGCTGTAATGCTTCAGTTATGAACATTGCAATACAAGATTGTATTTAAAAACCAAAAGAGGATCCCATGCAATTTATGTTTTATCTAAAAATCATAAATTTATGCTTTGAATTATCAAACAGTTTTCTTCAAATAGTTTTTGATCACTAGATTTTCTATTTTTTGATCTTTAGTTTCTTCGGCAATTTTATTTTGCCATATTATGTTGTTTTATTAACGTAAACATTATTACCTGTTGCACTGTTTTTACACCTAGCGGGGTTTTGTCATATGGAGGATTTCTTTTATCAGTTTGAAGTCACATGTGATAAATCAGTGTTGCGTTTTTCCACTGCTGCATATTCCTTACTGAAAAGAACTCCAAAATAACTGTCAGTGCTAACAATAATCGAACCCTCTGTTTAAATTCATTTGAAACAAGTGCAATAAATCAGTCCTGTTTTCACTATTGTTACAGAATAATTACCAAAAATAAAACTTCAAAATAGCAAACAATACCAGCGATAATCAAAACCTCCTTTAAAATTAAGAGATTTATCGGAAATAAACTTAACCTGTCTGTATTTTTGCTCTGCTACTGTAGGAGAAAATCGATGAAAAACTGTAAATATTTCTTTAATACTAACAAAGAAAAGTTCTTTACTACTACGTTCCAAACTAGAACGGGTATGAACTGCATTACTTTGGTCTTTTTTTAGCAAAGCCACATCGGACTATCTGCTGAGCCCACCGAGGGTAATCGACCTCCTGATTTTAGCGTTGTAAATCCGTAGACCTACCGCTGTACCAGCGAGGTGCATTACTTTGGTACAGTTGTTATTATCAGTAATTTAAAATATAACTTTCAGAGATAAAGTATATCTCTGCGTAATATTTCAAAATTTGTTTATTCTTCTGGTGATAATATAACGCAAGCAAACAAACTTTGTTATCTCTTGCCTTTAGACCAGCTCCAAGTGTTTCTTGCTCGAAGGACTGAGAAACTGCACTGCAGTAGTAACATTCAACTGATTTGGAATAAACTCAGCACTCTTCAGAAGAGAGCACAACATTTAGCTGATAGTGCTATAAGATATGTGAGAATTTCACAGCCGGAATATTATCAGAGTAAGTTTATATTCCAACGTTTTTCTCATTCAAGTGATTAAATAACTAATAATACATTAATTTAAGAATTATAACAAAAAAAAGGTAATCATGTTGTGATTGGTAGACGGATTGTGTAATTGTAGATTAAAATACTTTTAAGCAAGATCTAAGGTTTTCTTAAAACGTTTGTATTTTTTCCATAAATATTATGTTGTTGTCAGTGTACTACAAAAAAGGTTTGCAACAAAAAAAAAACAGTCAGTTTAAAAGTAAAATGTTTCTAGTTTATTAGCAATTAAGCCAAAATATATATTTTGTTACTAGTTTTTGCCAAATGACATTCCAATTAATACCAAATTTATTCCAAAACCAGGCACAAAACTAAGGTCTATACTGCGTAAAAACTACACTGACAAACACTACACCAACATTATTCATAAAATACAATGTGATAACTGCCACGACTTCTATATTGAAGAAACAAGTAGAAAAATGGAAACCAGATTCAAAGAACATAAAAAGTCACCTTCACACGTTTTCGAACACTGCAGGTCAAATAAACACAAAATAACCATAGAAAACACTCAAATACTAAATAAAGAAACAAACATAAACAAACGCAAAACTAAAGAAGCCTTTCTTATACAACAACTCAAGCCCAAAATAAACCAATACAAAGGAACACCTTCATATCTATAATAATAATAATATATATATATATTCAAACATCTAAGCACGCCCTCTACATTCCTACACTCAGTTACACAACCACCTTCAAACATGTGGTCAGCTATCGGTCAGTTACCTCTTTTAAAGAAGAAGATTGAAACATTCTTCGCTCCTTTACATAAATATTTTCTTAACCCACACCAGCCGTTTTTACATATATATTTAAACTACACAGTGGGTTCACTTACCACTAATAACATATATCTATAAACTACATAGTGGATTCAGTTAACATTAAAAACATGTGTCGACAAACTTCATAAAGGGTTCAGTTAAAACCAATAACGTATATCTATAAACTACATACTGGGTTCAGTTAACGTTAGTAACATATTTCTATAAACAACATAGTGGGCTCAGTTAACGTCATTAACATATATCTATAAACTTCAGTGTGGGTTCAGTTAACATTAATAACATATACCTAAAACTAAATAGTGGACTTAGTTAACATTAATGATATATACGAGGTCTGTTCAAAAAATACGCGGACTGTTTGAATTGCGCGGCTCCAGTTGGTTCCAAGGGAATCCGCTTGGTGTCGCTAGGTTTGCACAGATCAGCTGATTACGACACCATTTTCCGATTGCAGATATCTTCATTTGTGTATTAGCTACGCGGTTTTAAGTGAAGTGCGATTTTTTCGTTTGGCGGATTTCAGAATGAATGACCTGAAGGAGCAACGACTTGCTGTGAAATTTTGTGTTAAACTTGGAAAATCTGCGACTGAAACTTTTGTTATGCTTAACACGGCTTACGGTGATGTTGCTATAAATCTTACGGCATGTTTTAAGTGGCATGAACGTTTTAAGGATGGTCGACAGTCCATTGAAGATGATGAGCGTCCTGGACGTCCTTCCATGTCAACTGACGACCCACACGTCGACAAAATCAACACCCTGGTGCGGGCAAATCGACGTCTGACTGTCAGGGAGCTTGCTGAAGAGTGTGGGATATCAGTTGGATCTTGTTACGAGATTTTGACCGAAAAAGTGAAGATGCACCGCGTTGCTGCGAAATTTGTGCCTCAGAACTCGTGAGTTTTTGGCCAAACACTCGATCAATGTTCTTTCCCACCCCCCTACTCACCTGACCTTGCTCCTTGCGATTTTTTCTTGTTCCCCAAACTCAAAAGACCCTTGAAAGGAAGAATATTTGAGACGATTCCCGAGATTAAGGCAAATGCGACGAAGGAGCTGGAGGACATTACAAAAGAAGCGTACCAGGACTGTTTCAACTAGTGGAAACACCGTTGGGATAAGTGTGTGCGTTGGGAGGAGAGTACTTTGAAGGGATCCCAGACCTGTAACTTCTAAATAAAGTACATTTTGTTTTATGACGTCAGTCCGCGTATTTTTTAACAGCCCTCGTTTATATATATATATATATATATATATATAAACTGCATATTGGATTCAGTTACCATGAATAACATATATCTATAAACTAAATAGTGAGTTCAGTTAATATCAATAACATTTATCCATAAATTAATTCATTGGTAAGAAGAAATTATGGAACCTCACCGTCAACATGTTCTACTATTAGTTTATTGGTAAGAACGGGCTATGAAATCAAAGCGTCAACATATTTTACTATTAGTTTATTGGTAAGAACATTGTATAGAAGCACAGCGTCAACATATTTTACTGTTGGTTTACTTGTAAGAACAGGCTATGCAATGACAGCGTTAACATAGTTTACTATAAGTTTACTGGTAATAACAAATTATGGCACTACAGCATCAATATATTTTATTATTACTTTACTAGTAAGAACACATTATGAAACTACAGCGTCAACGCATTTTACTATTAGTTTACTGGTAAGAATAGATTATGGAACCACATTCTCAAAATATTTCACTATTAGTTTACAGGTAAGAATAGATTATGAAACAACATTCTCAAAATATTTCCTTATTAGTTTACTGGAAAAAAAAACAGATTATGGAACCACAGCGTCAACATATTTCAGCATTAGATTACTGGTAAGAACAGGTTATAGAACCACAGCGTCAACACATTTTAGTATTAGTTTACTGATAAGATCAAATTATGGAACCACAGCGTCAACATATTTCAGCATTAGATTACTGGTAAGAACAGGTTATAGAACCACAGCGTCAACACATTTTAGTATTAGTTTACTGATAAGATCAAATTATGGAACCACAGCGTCAACATATTTCAGCATTAGATTACTGGTAAGAACAGGTTATAGAACCACAGCGTCAACACATTTTAGTATTAGTTTACTGATAAGATCAAATTATGGAACCACAACGTCAACATATTTTACTATTAGTTTACTGATAAGATCAAATTATGGAACCACATCGTCAACATATATTACTATTAGTTTACAGGTAAGATCAAATTATGGAACCACAGCGTCAACATATACTATTCAAATAAAGAAAACGCAAAAGGTAAAATATGAGACAAATTGTTAACAAGTTTATTCTGGGTAGTTCTGTATGACATGTGTGAAACTTTGCACATTCACTACTGAACATCCAAAGTCTGCAAAGGCGAAGTCCACGCTCACTAGGTGAAGTTTAACGTCACTCAACGTCAATAACGAGTATGCTCCCCGTGAGCATCAATAACCGCTTGGCATCTCCTGCCCATGAAAGCGATGAGATGACGAATCACATCCTGTGGAATGGCTGTCCACTCAGCCTGCAAAGCTGCTGCAAGCTGAGGTAGAGTCTGCGGTTGAGGTTGTCGCCGTCGCAGACGTCGGTCCAACTCGTCCAAAAGATGTTTGATTGGGTTTAAATCTGGTGATCTGGAGGGCCAGGGAAGAACGTTGATGTTGTGGTGTCTCAAGAAGACAGTGGTGAGTCGGGCTGTGTGAGGACGGGCGTTGTCATGTTGAAAGCCGTCGTTGACGTTCACCATGATGGGTTGCACATGGGGCCTAAGAATCTCGTCGACGTATCGTTGAGCCGTAAGATTCCCTCTAATGTGCAAAAGGTCTGTTCTGGCATTGTAGGCGATGGCAGCCCACTCATGACGCTGCCACCACCATATCTGTCAACATTCTGCACACAGTTTGCTGCAAAACGTTCACCTCGGCGACAGTAAACACGGGTCCTTCCATCCTGCCTACGAAGCATAAAACGTGATTCATCGCTGAACCAAACATGCCTCCATCGTCGATGAGGCCATACCCGATGTGCCCGAGTCCTCTGCAGCCGTGCTAGACGATGTTACATGGTGAGGATGACGCCTCTGACTGGACGTCGAGGTCGGATTCCTGCATCTCGTAGACTGTTGCGTACGGTTTGATCGGAAATCCTACGCAGCCCTGGTATGGTTGAGGCAGTAAACGTCGCAGTGGTGGTCCTATCCCGAAGGTGATGTAACCGGATGTAGTGATCTTGTGCGGGCGTGGTCACACGAGGTCTGCCAGATCGTGGACGGTCACGAGTTGATCCATGTTGTTGGTGACGATTCCATAGCCTTGTGATGGTGCTTAGGTGGACATTCACAGCTCTGGCAATATCTGATCGAGATTTGCCTGCTTCCAAGCGACCAATGGCGTTGTTGCGTTGTGCTTCAGTCAGACTTAGCGTAACTGTATTGCGTGCGTGTCGGTGGCTTAACACTGAGCTATGGAAACCGAGAACCCATCACTTTTATAGAGATTTTGCACATGTTGCACTTGCAGAACATGCAGATCTCTCAAACAAATTTATTGGACACGTATGCGTTTTGGCGAAAAATCCGATTATTTCCTCCGTTTTCAAAGTGCACAACTTTTATTGTCATTTTGGTCTGACAATCAGTGCCTTAACATGTGTAACATTACATACTCTGAGCTTGTAACGTTATTACATATATTTCTCTTTAAAATAAAAAAAATATCCCTTTTGCGTTTCTTGTTTTGAAGAGTATATTTTACTATTAGTTTAGTGGTAATAACAAATTATGGAACCACAGCGTCAACATATTTCAGTATTAGTTTACTGGTATTAGTTTACGTTAAGAACAGATTATGGAAGCACAGCGTCAACATGTTCTACCATTACTTTACTGGTAAGAATGGGTTATAGAACCCCAGCATCAACATATTTCAGTATTAGTTCGCTGGTACGAACAGGATATGGAACCACACAGTCAATATATTTTACTTTTACTTTATTGGTAAGAATAGATTGTTGAACCACAGTATCAATATATTTTACTACTAGTTTACTTTGAGTAAGAGATTATGCAACCACAGCGTCCACATATTTTAATCGTAGTTCACTCGTAAGAGTGTGTGTTTTCTCTGTTTTTCTTATAGCAAAGCCACATCGGACTATCTGCTGAGCCCACCTAGGGGAATCGAACCCCTGATTTTAACGTTGTAAATCCGGAGACATACCGCTGTACTAGCGGGGGGCGCGCTCGTAAGAACGGATTATGGAACCATATCGTCAACATATTTTACTATTAACTTACTGGTACAAACAGGTTATGGAACCACAGCGTCAATATATTTTACTATTACTTTACTGGTAATAATAGATTATGGAGCCACAGAGTCAATATATTTTACTACTAGTTTACTGTAAGAAAAGGTTATGCTACCACAGCGTTAACATATCCCACTATAAATTTACTGGTAATAACAAATTATGGAACTACAGCTTCAACACATTTTACTATTAGTTTACGGGTAAGAACAGATTATGGAATCCCAGCGTCAACATATCTTACTATTAGTTTACTGGTAAGAACATGTTATGGAAGCACGTCAACATATTTTACTGTTAATTTACTGGTACAAACAGATTATGGAACCCCAGCGTCAATATATTTTACTATTAGTTTCCTGTCAAGAACAGGTTCGGGAACCCCATTGTCAACATGTTCTAATGTTAGTTTACTGGTAAGAACAAGTTATGCAAGCACAGAGTTAACATATTCTACCATTAGTTCACTGGTAAGAAGAATTTATGGAACCACAGCGTCAGTATGTTCTACTATCACTGGTAAGAACAGATTATGGAACTACAGCGTCAGTATGTTCTACTATCACTGGTAAGAACAGATTATGGAACCACAGCGTCAGTATGTTCTACTATCACTGGTAATAACAGATTATGGAACCACAGCGTCAGTATGTTCTACTATCACTGGTAAGAACAGATTATGGAACTACAGCGTCAGTATGTTCTACTATCACTGGTAATAACAGATTATGGAACCACAGCGTCAGTATGTTCTACTATCACTAGTAATAACAGATTATGGAACCACAGCGTCAGTATGTTCTACTATCACTGGTAAGAACAGATTATGGAACTACAGCGTCAGTATGTTCTACTATCACTGGTAAGAACAGATTATGGAACTACAGCGTCAGTATGTTCTACTATCACTGGTAAGAACAGATTATGGAACTACAGTGACAACATGTTCTGCTATTATTTTACTGTTAAGAACAGATCATAGAGCCATAGCATCAACATATTTCACAATAAGTTTACTGGTAAGAACAGATTATGCTGCCCCCAGTGGCTTAGCGGTATGTCTGCGGACTTAGAACGCTAAAAACCGGGTTTTGATACCCGTGGTGGGCAGAGCACAGATAGCCCATTGTATAGCTTCGTGCTTAATTCAAAACAACAACAACAACAACAGATTATGCAACCACAGCTTCTACCTGTTCTACTATTAGTTTACTGCAAAGAACGGTTTATAGAAACACAGCATCAATATATTTTACTATTAGTTACCTGGTAAGAACGGGTTGTGGAACTACAGCGTCAACATGTTCTACTATTATTTTTCTGGTACATCGCATTGCGCAACCGCAGCGTTAATATTGTTTACTGGGGCCACACTCTTTACGTGTCAACATCTTCTACTATTAATTTACTGGTAACTCTTTATTTTATGAATTTCTACTTGTCCAAGATAGTCTATCGGTAGTGCGTTTGTTTCCCAACATTTTTTAATTGTTACGACTCTCCTGGTTTATATAAAATTATCGCCGAGTATTCGTAATGAAACTCTTATCCTTAGAATTTTTAGTTTAGGTCATGAATTAAACTGTATTCACCATTAACGACTTACCAGTGTAAAATGTTACATAACTTCAAAGTCTACGTTGGTCTAAATTATGTCAAACTATCTACCACATTATTCAGAGATAGGAAGACTACTGAGACGTGGACAGTGGGCGTTAGTCAAGCCTACACGTTACATCAGACCTGACTTACAAGAATTTCCGCTCTCTTCTCTCACCGTTAAACTCACTGAAACCGAATCTGACGAGTGTTTGCAGGAAATTCTCGGCTCCAAGTAAGTTAAAAGTTAACAGTTAAAAATAATATATTTTCTCTTCTCTGATTATTAAGCTTACTGATACCGATTCTGATGAGCGTCTACAGGAAGTTTTAGGCTCCAAATAAGTATTGTTTTTAACATTAATATTTATAGTGTAGTTATCCTGAAAACGTGTAAAATTTGGAGAACGTGAGCCATTCTATTAAATGTAGCACCTATTATTTAGTACGGTAGGTCAAAATAATCATAATAATAAGAATCAGAGAGGTCGGAACTAAGGGTGCTGTAGCACCCCTACTTTTACATATTTGAGTTATGTAGCAACTGTAAATTACATTATTATATTTATTTTCTTGGGGCATGTTTTCAGATCTCCCATCAATTAAGTTGCGTTTGGCAACATTTGAGCTTGTACTATCAATTTCCCTTGTAAAATCTGCATGTATAGCCAAGCAAACAACCCCTTTCTATACCCTTCCAATAGGGGTGGTGATATAAAACAAAACTACAACCATAAACACTGCCAGTTTAAAACTACTTTTAAAATATTTGAATATTAACAATGACTATTTCACAGCTTATTGTACTTATAAATCGCTGTATATATGTTATTGGAGTTGATCAAAATTTCACTTCTTCAACGAATTTTCATTTATGTAAATAAGTGACTTTTCCAGATAAGGGTGCAGAAAAAGTGAGAATCTCATTGCTCTAATTCTTTCAGAGAACTATTCTGTCTGGAGTCCTTCGATTCTTTTTTTGTACCGAAGAAAATAGTTATATGTATTTATATATAAATGAAGAAATGTTACTACTGATGTATAATAAGATTTCGAGAGTTGGTAGAAATCTTGATAAGTAATAAAACTAGTATTACTGGGGCGCAAAAAAACAACAACAATAAAAGGAAACAAACAAGTACAATAAAAAAATTACATTTTGTATAGACAAGCATGGATTGATATATGCGTACCCTAACTAGCTATAGTTATACTGCAAGTTTTAATGCCAGAAAAAGGATTGAAACAAGAAAGTCAAAACTACAGAAACTGAGTTACTTGAAAACTGAAAAATTATATCATTCCTGTGACTCAGACTAACATGATTAACATGATTACTGTGAGTTGCCAAAGCAAGGATAAGATATTTTCCATTTTAAATAATTCAGTTTTTGTAGTTTTGACTTTCTCGTATCAAATATTTTCTTGACTATTAAAACCTTTTATATTACTATAGCTATCTGGGCTACTTATACATTAATACCTACTTATCTTTTATAAAAATTTGATTGTTTAAAAACTTATTAGTATTATTTTGTCATAAATGTTTCTAAGAAACCAATGTATTGTTCTATTGTTAGCAATTCAAATATCTTTATTTTGGGTTCTATATTAACATACTTTTGTTTCTCAATTAATACCTTCTGGCTGTTGATTTCAGAGCATCAAATTTTTATAATATTATTTTGTATAATGTACCATTAAAATGGTGTTAATAAAATTATGTGTAATACCTTGCTAAGAAATGTTCAAAATATGGGCATGCTAAGTTACTGAACATTTCTACATAAATAATCATTAAATGATAATCAAAACAAGTATATGCTAAGCTATTGAACATTTCTAGGTAATGATCTCAAAATAAAGACATGTTAAGTTACTGAACATTTGTACGTAATTAATTTAAATTGTATATAAAAACATGATTATGTTCAGTTACTGAGCAGTTCTATGCAATGAATTTAAATCATGTTCAAAACGTGGACATATTAAATTACTGGACAGTCCTGCATAATGACCCATTATGATATAATGGTCAAAACATGAGTTCATTAAATTACTGAACATTTCTGTTCGAACAGTCCTGTGTAATACATCGAAACAGATCATGTGTACGTAACGCTCCTCGCTACGTCATTACTAACAATATTGTGATAAATACGGTAGAACTTGCAATAGGAATGGACCAGATATGCAATACAAATTAAAACCTAAAGCACACTTCAAACAGCATGCAAAAAAACTTTGTAAGCACTTTACACTCACTGTTGAGTAGTAAACAAATCAACTGCAAAGTAACAAGCTGCCAAAGCACTTGAGAAAGTCGGTAGAGTAAAAATAAAAATTTCACACAATCACACTTTTGTATTTTTGAGTTTCTGACTGATGGACTAACGTTGTTGGAAAGGTTGGTTGGTTGGTTTGGCGTTTTATGGCGCAAAGCAATTAGGCTATCTGCGCCTTTTGGAAAGATATAGCTCTCTCCTGTTTTCACTTTATGAAAATCTAAATGCACATTACAGCACTCAAGGAAAAACAAAAAATAATTGTACGCTTCACATATACTTTATTTTTCATGACCATGGTTTTATCAGTAAAGGCATTATCAGGAACATAATGATCTGCTATCAATTATCCTAAGTGTAAATGATTGAATTAGTTACCCTAGCTAAAAGCGTTTTTCTTAGTTTAATTTATAATCTTGGTAATAACAAGTAATATTAATAACCATTTTGCAACACTACTAACAAGCTAACAATACACTAATAGTCATATTCTGTGATTATAAGTACACTCTATGAGTTGCCAAGTGACAATCATTTCTCATGTCACTTGTTCGTGCACGAATGCTTATGCGCACGCGCTACATGATCAACATGCAGCTGTATCAACTAAATAAATAAACGTGGGATACGTAAGTTATTCTAACTAAAATCTTATGTTGATAACCTTGAAGAGTCTATCTCAGTGAAAAAAGCATTATTGCAACAATAAAGACAAGGTTAGAAACAGTGATGGTAAATATAAGAAACAAGCTTTAGCCATTAATGCAGCCAAAGAAAGGACTGCCACCCTAGCTAGATGAGAAAGAAAAAAGCCGTAGCAAAGATCTCAGCAAAAACAAGGAAATATTGGGAGAAAACTCTAAGAAAAGCCATAAAAAGAATAAGCCTATAGCCTAGTTAATTTCAATATTTATTGTAAAAAATAAGACATCTGTAAAAAAAGTAATTAAAAGCATTAGGTAAGAATGGGAGTAACAAAAAGTAAAGAATCAAGGTAGAAGTAGTTAGGATAACATTACAACACTTGGTTGTTTTAACAACTTCAAAGTGGGTATTGCTGTCGTTTCACCCATTCTTACTTTGTGTTTATTTTTTTAAATTTTGACCCAATTAAAAATTTGAATTGATATTTATTAATAGCTATCTAATTCTTTCTAAATAATCAACAAAATTAAAAGAATCAGAAATCAATGGTTTTGATACTATTCTGTTGTCCTACCCCTTACAAATCAGATAGGAAGGTATGACTATTGGAGCTTACTGTCTCACTTCTGACATCAAATACCCCCTTATGATGTCATGCATTTCGGTAGGGTCGCGTAATTTGATTACAAACATGAAGGTTGCTGAAATAAAGTTTACCACAGAAAAATATTAGCTATATACACCTTTCATCTGGTTTGAACAATTACCAAGTTACAAAAAACACACAAAGTCGGAATGTTTAAAACGATGGCCACATCTACTTTTACGTTGCACAGTTTCAAAAACCATCAAATGCTGTAATGTTATCCCACCCATTCCTAACTTGTTCCCTTATTTCTGGGTGCTCCTATTCTTACTTCCTATTTTTTGTTTATTTTTTTTACATTTGTTACGCATATGTTTTTTGTTTGTTTTGATGCAAAGCTAAACAGTTGGCTTTTTGTGCTTGGTCCACCATGGAGAAACGAACAAAGGATTTTAATATGGTAAGTCTTTATACTTACCGCTTATCTACTGAGGACATACTAAGTATGTAATACTCTAATAATTAGGATTTATAAAGTCAATACTAAGAGTTCACCACATTATTTCCGATTTACTTATTGCCATTTATTTGTGCTATCGAACTATCTATTAGCTACATATATATATAAGTAGTGTGCATCTGTGCTTTAAATTCTTTATATGCAAATTAATTGTAACAAAAAGCTTTTTAATTTGTTTCTTCTGAAAAAACAGTAACTTAGTCTCTACTTTAGCAATTTGAAACTACGAATGCTCATAAAAAAACAATTGTCTTCTCTGTCAAAAAGGCCCGGCATGGCCAGGTGGTTAAAGCACTCGACTCGTAATCCGAGGGACGCGGGTTCGAATACCAGTCACACCAAACATGCTCGCCCTTTCAGTCGTAAGGGCGTTGTAATATGACAATCAATCCTACTATTCGTTGGTAAAAGTGTAGCCCAAGAGTTGGCGGTGGGTGGTGACTAGCTGCCTTCCCTCTAGGGTTACACTGCTAAATTAGGGACGGCTAGTGCAGAGAGCACTCGTGTAGCTTTGTGCGGAACTGAAAAAACAAACAAAACAAACTCTATCGAAAAACCAAGTTGTTTATGAAACGCCATCTATACTAAGCTATATCTGTATCACCACAACACGAACACCACAATTAGTAAAAGCGATCAGGCCATGAGGTGGCGTCCTTGCCGATTGTCACATATACATTTAAATCAGCTTCACATACTTAACCATAAAAAAACTTCTTAGTTTTAATGTACTTAGGTTAGTTTGTGATTTGAGTGTGTTAACAATAAATACATAACACTCTGGCACAAGTGTTAACAATACGATGGAAAACTGTTGATACAACGTAACAATATTTTCAACACAGTGTTGCACACCACATTCCGTAACTTGGTATAAACATTTCTGGTGTTACTTTTGTTTTTTTCTGTTTTAACAGATAAATAATTACTTTCATCCTGTTGTTACTGTCTCAGGGGACCTTATCCCAAACCATGTGATATATCTCAACGGTGTTGGAATCTCATGACCTCACGGGGATATGACAGCTATGCCCTCACACATGAAGTTTTTTATTTGGAAATAGGAGAAATGGTAAGCTTGTATACAGAACATCTTCGATCATTAACATTAATATCACAGAGACTATTAAGACGTAAGATTTATATAAATGTGTTATGAAACAATACCAATTATGGTCACAAAGAATGTATGTTACAATACACAAGATTCAGGTTTACATTCTGTATGTCTGAGAGGGTGACCGTGATTTGGTTACAATGGTTTTAATAATTGATTTTACGTATTTTTAAGAGAAGGAGACGTGACTAAGTTACAATGTCTCTCAGAATGAAGTTGACAAGTTTTATTCTGCTGAATATGTTAGTGACTTTGTTTTGATGATTGTAAAATTAATTGAACGAGTTCTGTTATGGTGTAGAATTTTTAGCGTTAGGACCTTATGACATTATACATCCTGATTGAGAATTCGCACGTAATGATGTACGTGAAACTATAACTAAAAGCCTTTTTGAGATACTTTGCATTTTAATTGTAATTTGTTCTTTCAAGAACAAAAAAGAACTTGTGAAGCAGAAACAACATCGTGCGGTCATATAAACCGCAATAAATAAAATTCTTTCAAAAATATTTTTGTCCAGTTTCAGGAAAGTTTAAAAATATTATTTTTCTCTATCTAATGATTCCAGTTTGGGAACTATATTGTAGGTAACAGCGACTTGATTGTAGTTGGTGTAAAAGTTAATCTTACGTATCAATTTCTGTATTAAATTTAGGTTACAATGGCTACGCTTCCATTTTTATACAAGTAAAATGAAAGGTATGTATAGTTTGGTTTTTGAATTTTGCGCGAAGCTACATGAAGGCAGCTAGTCATCATTACCTACAGTTCACTCTTAGGCTAACGAATAACAGGATTGATCATTACTTTATAATGTCCCCACGACCTGCGAGTCAAGCTCCCTAACCATCTGGCCATGCCGGGGCGACAGGTAAGTATATATTTTATTTTGTTTTTATATTACCTAACTCATTAATGGCTGTGGTTAAAGCTTAAGATAGGAAATGACTAAAATATGGTTGATGGAAGACATGAAGTGTGATTGACGTTCCTGCACTAACGATGTGAATGAGCAGCATGTGGACCATTGATTACTGTTCAGTTCTGTGGATCTGAAGTTTTCATCTGACATCATCAAAAGAAAAAAGATGCGCTTCGCATTTTGGGAACATAATAGGAGTAACGATCAGGCCTCACTACTTTACCTACAAGAGCAGTACAAGAGTTTACGGTTGATACTGTTGACTATCTGTCTTTCCTTTAACACTTCAAACTTAAAGACAAGTAATACGGGTAGCCCTCGCGTAGCTTTGCGAGGATGCAACAAATAAATATAATCCAAACACTTAAGTTTAATTATTCACAGTGATATATTGACATGCATCTTAATTTGATATAAATAAGTTCTGTGCTGTGCATAAGCTTATCAGTTAATTGTAATGACATTGTTATCTTTCCTCAATAACCTTCTCACGGTGTGTGTTAAGCGCCCATTTTTGTGACGTAATTTTAATATCCACTGACTAACAGACAACGCTGGTGGTGCGAGGGATTTAAACAGGTAACCCCTCCAGGTGGACTCGGCATGGCCAACTGGTTTGAGCCTTTCTAGCAATCTGAGGTCGCGGGTTCGAATCATCCTCCTACAAAACATGATCGCCCTTTCAGCCGTGGAGGCGTTATAATGTTTAGTCAATCCCATTATTCTCTGATAAAAAAGTAGCCCAAGAGTTGGCGGTGACTTGTGATGTCTAACTGCCTTCTCTCTAGCCTTACATTGCTAAATTAGGGACAGTTAGCGCTGTTAGTCTTTGAGCACCATTGCGCGAAATTCTAAAAAACAAAATAAACCTTCCAGGCAAACTTCGGCCATTTTCCGGAAAGTTACTCATATTCAGGGATGTAGCCAGAGGGGAGAGGTGTTGGGGTAAACCCCCCATGGACCCAAACTTTTTAGACAAGTTCATAAAGATCCGTGATTGCATAGCAGATAATTTTACACACGACAAATGGTCAAATGCAAATTTCTGAATGAACACTCTTTTAATACAGCAAGTTTTGTCAGAACTAGAAAAATACAATCAAATATCTATGAAAGGCTCAAACGCCTGTTTGTTCTTGTCATGACATCTATAACACAGTTTGGTTCAACTTTAATATCACGGTGAATGTATAATGAGGCCAGACCATTCAATCGATCTTCAGTGGTGGTATTTCTCAAATACGTTTTGAGTCTTCTGAGAGTTGAAAACGAACGCACCACTGAGCTCGTTGACACAGGCAGCGTGGCAAATACTTTCAACAGTCTAGAAATGACTGGGAACATTTATGCATTGCACATTGCATATGCATCTCTGACATTTTTTGGTCTGTTGTTCGCAAGTGATTTGTACCAAACCCTAAGTTCACCTTCTGCAGCTAGTGAAGTGCTATCAATGTCAGCCTTGTATATATTGACCAACTCTTTAATTTAGTCACATTGTTGTGCTGTAGGTTCTGACGGTTCTGTGGTAGATCCTGATGGTAGTAGACACATGAAGTTTGTAAGGAGAGTTTTGTGACTGGACAGACGGTCACATATTTGTGAAAGAAAGTGATCAACAAATGGTACAAACACAACAATACGAAGGTACTCCTCAGGGCTAGTGGTTTGTGGGTTAGCACGGTACATCTGTCTTTTTGCCTGCCTTGGCATTATAATGTCAATTTGAAGCTCACTACACAGAGTTTGAGCCTCACAGAAAATGTTGTTAAATTCATTCACAGTATTATTTCTGAATAAACGGATTAAATCTTCCACTATTTTTGCGTGATGCATCGCAGCATTTAAATCAATGTTCTGTTGCTGCAGTAAGTTGCACAGAGGTAAACTAAAGGAAAACAATTTAGCAATGGTAAGTAGAGTGATGATGAATTCTGGCTGTGTTATAGAATACAACAATTGATTGGCTTGCGTGGCAGAATCTCTGTCTTGTCAACCTGATATGGTCTCAAGGGCATCTGCAACTGCATGCATTAATTCTAGATAGACAATGACTGAGTCATGCCTCTCAACCCACAGAGACCTTTCAAACTTTTTTTCCGATTCAGGTGCTTTATTCTCCACCGAAAGAGCCCAAACGTGTTTTCGTTTGGGTGTATTGAGAAAGTTTTCAATGCTAGAAATTACTCCCATGCAATTTCGCACAGGAACTTCTTTACAAGCATCAGAAATTGCCAAGTTTAGGGAATGGGCACTGCAGTGTACATAGGGTGCAAGTGGGAATTTATCAGTTATTTTCTCACTCACAGAGGCAGAACCGTCGTACTATTGTCCTCGCAGGTAAGCAATGTCAATACCATATTTTGTCAGATTGGTTATGATAACATCACCCAAGTCTCTGCCTGTCACATCATAAACAAGTATAAATTGCAAAATATCTTCTCTCATTGCAACAGAGTTGTCATTGGCATGGAAATATCAGTGAAAACTGTTCAATGCCTGAAATACCTGTTGTTTCATCAGCTAATATTGAGAATCACTTTACAGCATTAACCCTGTTGACCAAAGCATCAAGAACATGAGTATTGCAGGCATTGATGATTTCACTTTGAATTTAAGGACTCAGATACGTAGCATTCCTCTTTGTACTCTTAAGGCTTACTGAAAGCTTGACATCACCCTTTGCCCTGTAGCGCAAAATTGCCCGAAAATTCCCATCATTATTGATGAGCTCCTCATCAGTTTCACCAAAAAACATTGGACCAGAATCATATTTCCCCTTAAAGCCAAACCTTGTCTCCCACACAGCAATATAGTATCAATAATAGGCATTAAATATTGCCGGTTCTGTTCAATTTCTTGCTTGTAAGTTGCATCAAGCTGCAAGTGCACAGATGAACATGTGTTTACGACCTGTAGAAAATTGTTAGCTTTTTCCTTGCTGTCTTGGTGGTACTGTTTCAATTCATGTGCCCTGAAGTCTTCAACAGTCTTCTTCCAGTTTGTGTATGGACATTTCACTAGTTGTCCCAATTTGTGGCTTCCAACACTAGCACCATCAGGAGCAAAAAGACAGCAGTACTTGTAGAAAGCACCCTTTGCGTGTTGACTGTAGAGTATCCATCTCCACTGTGAAAGCCAACGATGCTGAAAACGCAGCTTTCTTGGACCACACTGGGGAAAACATAATCACTCCCTGGCTTCCAGACATTGTCAAGGAGGCATTTTTTGGTTTCAGCGTTTATCTAAAAGAGACAGAAAAACATAGTTCTAATTAAGTTATTTTGCACATAGGGAAGTTTGTTATGAGAGTACAATAACCTCGAAGAGAAAGGCTTAGAGCTGTACTTCACAGAGCAGGCCTAACACTCACTAGCAACAATGAATATTCAGTCTAAAACTCATCAGAGTGTTTGCACGATTTTTAATACAAAATTAATATAATGAGGAGTCGACTTACCTGTTTACCAATGCTGACATTATCAGAAATGTAATTTCCAATGTCCCAGACTGGACCTGAGGTGGTAGTGGCAGCACTGGTTGAAGGCCACAGTGATGACTCTGACAATTCAGTTGATAATTCTGATTCAACCTAATTGGCTGCAGCAGATTGATCAGGTTCAGCCTCATGAATGGGTTTAAAGAACCCATGCAGTGTCTTTTGCTTTTTCAGGCTTGACATAGTGAATGATTGTTTATCGCAACTTCTGTTTGTCAATGGTACTAGGTTAATTCCATGGTGCTGCCAGCCTGCCACGGTGCCACCCATTGTTTATTTGTGAAGTTAATTCTTGATATCCAGGGAATCTAAATATACACTGTTCATGATATTTGAATACAGATTATAAACACTATGCATATATTTTGCACTCTCCTGAGCGACTCTATATTTTATATGTTGATGACAGGACAGTAGGCCTACTTTGCTGGGCCTGATAATTTTAAGTTATATATATATATATAGGCCTATATATTTATTTATGATTAAAAAATAAGACAAATACCTCAGTGTGCCATTCTAAAATTTGCCAAAAAGGTGGTCTCAGAATGCATAATTCAGGCTTTTTATTTATGTTTTATTTAAAGTTTCCCGGAAGGGCATCCATCCCCCCTAGCATGGCCTTCGGCGCTTATACCCAGCACTCAAACTAACCCCCCCTCAATGACCATTTTGGCTACGCCCCTGCTCATATTACCAAATTCTTTGCGTAAAAAAAGTACATGTTAGTAGTTTCTCAATGTATGCTGACAATTAAGGCTGTCAAGTTGGAAGAATAATACAAAATGTGCCTCTATATATATATATATTTATTTTAACTTGACGTTAAAACAATGTACAAAAAGAATCAAGTAAGACAATGAAGTAAGACAAATTTTTTATGGTAATACGGATGACTTTTCATGTTCTTTATAGCAATATAAATAATTTTTGAGATCTTTACTGGTAATACCAATGAATTTCTAGATGTTTTTATGGTAATACGGATGATTTTCTAACTGTAACATCTATGAACACATCAGGTGTTATAGAAAAATACATTTTTAAAAGATGTCGGAAAACGTGCAGCGACACGAACTTCATGCAAACATTAAAAAATCATACTTAACGAGATATATATTTTATCCCTTTCAATCAAAAATACGAGCGGAGTTTGATTGCTTTATCCTCTTGTTTTTAAACGAGATTGTCCATGTAAGCAAGTTTGGCACTGCGCAGGAAAACGTAAACTCACTTGAGGTTCAATTTGTGAATTCATTAATCAAGAAGCTCAAGTACCCTATTAATATATAGTGTTAATACTATAACATGATTAGCTTCATATTGATAAAAGTAATATTATTTTAAGATAGTATAAGGTTAAGAACGATTTGTGAACAGGTGTAACCGTATTAGAGAACATAGCAT
Source organism: Tachypleus tridentatus (assembly GCF_004210375.1). Taxonomy (NCBI): domain Eukaryota; kingdom Metazoa; phylum Arthropoda; class Merostomata; order Xiphosura; family Limulidae; genus Tachypleus; species Tachypleus tridentatus. Next base: position 75,365,930 of record NC_134832.1, on the reverse strand, counting down.
GTTAAAACTGGAGACGGAAAAGATAAATATATAAAACTGGTTACGTTAAAGACATAACATAACAATCCTGAAGGAAGCGGGTTACGTTAAACATGCTAGCTGTATCGGAATTTCTAATAAAGGAACAGCGTTGGAGAGCATAACATGATAATTTGGAGGATTACGTGTTACGTTTGATATGCTAGCTGTATTAGAATGCGTAATACAGAAAAATCGGAGAGATATGACATTTACAATCATAGTTTTGTCAGAATATGATATACACAAGAAAAGCAGAGATAAGCGTTACTTATGTTTGATTTTGTTAAGCACAAAGCTGCACAAATGCCTTTTTGTACTGTGCCTCCCTCTGATGTCGAAATCTATTGGCGGTTTTTTTAGCGTTATAAATTTACAGAGTTAACTGCTGAGCCACTGGAGCCTTATATCAGGATATGTTAAAATGTTAGAAGACTTTGAAAGCCTTATGAGTTTATTTACCAACGACATTCGAGCACTAAATCTTTCTTTGGTTTACGTTGAGAAGATATAAAATCATTTTTAGTGTTCTGTATAAATACGACCTTTATAAACGTTAACGATATGAAACCGCTGTTTTGTAGCTCACCAAAAAGAAAAACAGTTTTGCTGAACTCTCATTAGGATATATATCTTCTTGTATTTATTTCAATGTGTGACAAAAAGTTCCTTAAATAACTGTTTTTTCGTCTCTCTCATAGGATTATCAATCTCCAGGAGGTTTTTATCTTTGCACTTATAAATTATCGGTGTAAAAAACTGAAAACAATAACGTGAAAACACTTTTTTTAATCAACTAGTGTGACTGTAAGAATCAGATGGCGCTTTTGGCAAGGAGATTCAGTCAAGGGAATTTTAGTCATCTCTTGGACTTATTCTGTTCCAATGTATTTCGAGATGCTGAAAGAATTGAAGATAATGGATTCCCTCTGAGATGGAGAGATTTACTAATGGAACAAGGCAAGCAGATAAGCTACATTTTAAGTAAAAACGTTTTGATATTTAATTTTCTCGTTCTAAAAATCGGGTTCCTAAATCTGATAGACAAAAAGTATGTTTAATATTGATTATTAACATATAAAATTTGACCTGAAAATAATAAAAATTACTTTTTTTGCTGTTTTATTTGTTGGAGCCTGTTCATATGCGACATTAAATCTAACACCTTTTTATTCCATGAGAAAAAAAAAAACAGTTTTAAGTTTTCAGAATATTTGCTTTGTTCATGTTAATACTTTGATGAGAACCCGGGCATAGACTAGTGACTAGACCTATGGATTGTGAAATTGAGGCTGTTGTCCGTGTCTCTTTGCCATAAAATTATGCCCGCACTTTGGGATCGTATGTGCGTTATAAAAGAGACCGTCAAATTCCGCCATTCGGTTTCACAACAGTAGCACAAGAGGTAGCGGTAGATGACTTTAACTAGCTGTCTTCCCTTTAGTTAGCAAGTTTCAAGTTATGGACGGTTATAATAGACAGCCACAGCCCTTTTGCAGATTTAAGCAAATATTCGAGACAAATGAACAGCAAACCTTTGATAAGAGAGTCACGAATATTGTTTCAGAAGACAGACAGTAACTCCACTTCTCTGAGTTAGTTTTTAATCAGTTTGGAAAGAAAGTACAAATATATGTGTGTGTGTTTCATAATGAGAGTTACAAGGGTATATAATTTTTGCATTATGCACTTACCAAGTTACTTGGGAGGACTAAGTTCAAAAGAATTATATGTAAGATTGTATGTATTTACTAAGTTATTCTGGGACTTAATCCAGAAGAATATGGACGATAATCAATTGTTTCAATAAATTAACGAATAATTGTTAAATATACGCAGCCATTTCAATAGAATAACCAAGTCCTAACTAAAAGTTGTATATTTGTTTTTCTAAGCTATAATTTTGTTTGTATCTGTGTAGTGGCATTGTGTGGTGTGGCTGGGTTCCGAGACTTCTACAGACCAAAATGGGTGAAGCTGATATTGAGCTGGCAACATCCTAATGGTTGCTATGGCTACTTACCGAAACAAAGTGAAGTTAACGGTAAGTTACACTATTGTAGGCCTACCTCCGTTATCTCCCTCGTGATACGTTAAATAATTGTGAAATGTAAATATGTATAAGTATCGACTAAAATGGATACTTAGACACAGAAAGTTCCAAAATCATGTGACATGCTACAAACGACAAAAGTTTTTGGATTACTTGATTCTAAAATCATTTGCATGCAGAGTCATCCTAATTGTTGATGGCTTTCCGTGCGAGTTACGAAACCTGCGTCCTTCGTAAAAAATAAGTAAAAATCTAATCTATCATTGCCTTTAAAGGTGGTCCGGCATGGCCAGCTGTTTAAGTCACTCGACTCGAAATCCGAGGGTCGCGGATACGAATCCCCGTCACACCAAACATGCTCGCCCTTTCAGCCGTACGGGCGTTATAATGTGACGGTTAACCCCACTATTCGTTGGTAAAAGAGTAGCCCAACAGTTGGCGGTTGGTATTGATGACTAGCTACCTTCCCTGTAGTCTTACACTGCTAAAATAGGAACGGCTAGCGCAGATAGCCCTTGTGTAGCTTTGTGCGAAATTTAAAACCAAACCAAAACTCTTACACTTGGGGGTTGAACCTGAATTGCACGCCATATTTTCCTCATTGTTTTCGTGAGTCATGTCAATATTGAGACGCGGGCATGTTTGGTGTGACTAGGATTCGAACCTGCGACCCGCGGATTACGAATCGAGTACCTTAACCTGACTGACTATGCCTGATTGCGTTATTAGCGAGAGACAAAATAGGCAGAGATGTTCAAGGCTCCTAAGAAGTGTGAACTTATTGCGGGCTCCTCTATAGTCTCTTGAGTTAAATCGTATATTCGGGCGACACACTAGTAAACTGCTACAAAAGGTTAAAACAGGAAAAAAAGAAAAAAAAAAACACTGAAAACAACAAAAACCTTCAAGCTGGACCTCGACGGAGAGTCTGCGGGCCGGGCCGGTTAAGACGCCAGAAGAAACTACCAAGGGAAACGACGAAATGACATCGAAAATAGAAATTCAAGACCCGGGACCAACAAGCGCCTCAAAGGTAAAACAAAGTAAGTCTACTTATGTAGGTGGCCTTAAACCAAATACTGAATTAGACTTAAGTAACACAAACTCTTCACCCCTAATGTTGCTTTGTAATGAAGCAAAAAAAAACAACAAAAAAACAACTAATCACGGTAGATAAAGACAGTAACATTAGAAAAAAAAACGTAAAGGTAGAACAAAAATTATTAAGTTATCAAATTCAACTGAAAACTCAGAAAATGAAGACAATTTTGAAGATACTTCCAGTACTGTGGTATAGCAAGTATCTACCAACGAAACTAAAATACAAACTAACACAAAAACAACTTTGGATGTTTATAAAGCAATAAGTAACGAAACAGGTATACCTATAACAGAAACCACTGAACAGAACACTGCAAATCACGATTGATTCCAATTAGTAACATCAAAATGAAAAAGACAAATCTCAACACAAACAGACAAAACACAGAATAATGGAACAAATAAAAAAACCAAACCACTTCAACACTCTGTAATAATTGAAGGAATTCCAGGCACGTATAACCAACCCCAACTGGCGGCAGAAATCAAACGCTGTAAACCAAACGTTCCTACAGCTACCATTAAGCGTCTACCCTAGGGCGGTGTTCTTGTCCAAGGACAAGAGTCAGCTGACCTCAATAAACTACAAGGAGAGGCCTGAAAATGCGTTCAAACCAGGCAAAATAATTATACACTCACCTGGAAACAAGCTGCAGCCGAAATCTGTCGTTATTCGTGGGGTTCACTTCTCAATAACCACTGACGACATTAAAAAGGAATTTGACGAACAAAATATCCCACACGGTAACGTAGATCGCATCATCTCAAAAGTAACACAAAAACCAACAAATGTAGTAGGAGTCAACACAGAATACACATACACTAAATTTAATAAATAATGAAATTATACTCTGGTATCAAAAATACCAAAGAGAACAAATGAAAATTCCAGTAATAGTGGTAACGCTGCTACAATTGCTAGAGATATGGACATGTTTCAGCAGCATGTCAAGCAACACCGAGGTGTTACGGATGTGGTGGGGAACATCACATATCACAGTGCAAAAAGGAATAAGAAAAACCAAAATGTTGTAACTGTGGCCAAGAACACACAGCAAATTATAAAGACTGTGAAAAATACAAACAAATAAAACAACGAATCTACGAAATAAAAAAAACTACCATCAAATGACAAAGAAACAAGTCACTAATACACAACAAACAAAACTAACACTAACACAAGACAAAATAACACATGCACAAACACTTTAAAAAGCAATCACACAGCTACCTAAACAAAACGAACAGCAAAAACCAACAGATGTGACAAACAATAACACGCAGATAAAACACAACAATACACATACACTGAAACCACAAGATAATGACAACTCCATTAAGGAAACAAACACAAATGACAAGATAAACTTATTTGTAAATATAATTACAAATTTCATCACAGACTTTATAGTCGAGTACAGAAAACTTACACAAACAACAAATTGCCTTAACCTCCTAATAAACACAGCAAAAAAAAAAAAACACATCATACCTCACATACTGCAAATATTAACAACACTTAAGGGAAACTTTCTGTCAACCTAAATTCATTGTTGTATATATCAACATCCAAGGTGCACTGGCTTCCGAGAAACATGAGATTGAAGACATAATTCAACAAACTAACCCAGAAATTGTAATAAAGTGAAACCTTGCTATACAAAACCAACAGATTGAAAATACCATACTACACAACCATCAGGAAAGACAGACTAAATAAACAGGATAAAAACAGAGGAATGTTGATGCTATACAAAGCAAATCTATCAGATACTGAAATCCAAATCAGCAGTAACAACTAACATATAACTACCGATATCATGTTAAATAATCGTTCTACCCTTACAATAGCAAGAATTTTATGCTCATCCACAAAACAAATAGACTTAAATTTAATTAAAATCTTTTCCCACAATCAAAACACCATTTTAATAGGATATTTAAACAGTAAACACATCAACCTTGAATACAACTCCACAAATGCAAATGGAAGACTTCTCCTCCAATTCATAGATGAAAACAACATAGCCTTCCTGAATGACGATACGCCTACACATACTACGTATGCTACTAATACCAGTGACATACTGGACATTTGCCTAAGGTTGTATAACATGAGCCAAAAACTAGTTAAATTTCATGTGGGAAAAAATGTAGACAGCGATCATTTACCTATATGGTGTGTCTTCGATCTCACCCCCATAAAAATACAATACATAGAAAAGAAAAATTTGACTACAAAAAAGCAAATTGGAAGGAATACCAAAAAGAATTAGACCATTGGCTACCAAACAAAATTATGAAAACAGCTAAAAATAAAATAGATATTGATAATTTCTGTCAAATAATCACAGAGTGTCTTCAAACCGCAGCAAATAAAGCAATACCAAAACACCAACATAAGACCATTAATAAGACAATTCATGGAGACAAGAGACAGAGAATTAAAAATATAAATAAATAAAATATATAAGAAACCCAAACAGAGCAGAAGTAAAATTATTAAAAGAAGAAAAATGGGACAATTTCTACTCCCAAAGAATGGAAAAAACAGATCCGAAACAATTTTGGACACACCTAAAATGACTCACGAATGGAAACACAGTGATTAGAAAATACCCACACCAGAACACCATAATACCACAGCACATACAAAGTAAAAGCTGAAGCATTCAAACAACAACTTCAAAACACGTTTAAAACTCACAACGACCCAGACATGAACGCATACTTTTATAACAAAGTAAAAACTTTATAACGAATAACAGTGAACAATTTTAACCACTCTTCCCAGTCAACTTAAACAACTATCAAATCAACAACACAAGCGAATGCACAAACACAATTTCCGCACAAGAATTCATAGAAGCAATAACAAATACAAAAAATAAATCTCTAGGAGAAGACAGTATACAAGCCATCCTTCTTAAAAAAAAAGCACTCCGAAATTATTTGAATATCTTACAGCAATTTTTAATTTATCATTATCCTGGTTTCTTGGAAGCATGCAAATGTATTAATGTTCCATAAAGAAGGAAAACCAGCCAATAATCCAAATAGCTACCGACCAATCAGCCTGACCAGCTGTGTTGGCAAAATTCTTGAGAGAATAATCAGTAACAGACTCTTCGCATTCCTGGAGATAACATCAAAATTACCAGAAGAACAAAATGGGTTCAGAAAATTCAGACAAACTACAGACCATTTAGTTAGATTAACAGAAGCAATTGTTGATAGTTTTAATAAACGAGAATGCACTGTCGCTTGCTTTCTCGATATTGAGAAGGCTTTCGACACAATATGGCATAATTGTCTCCAGTTCCAAATGTAAGAAATGGGACTATCGCGGGGAACTATTCGCTAACTATCTAACTTCCTGGAAAACAAAATATGTAGAGTTAATGTTGAATGGACCTTCTCAGAGTGTTTTACTCCAGAAGCTGGTGTCCCTCAAAGAGGGGTGGTTAGCCCTATCTTATTCATCATGTACGTGAATAATATGCCTCTGAAAGATTGAAATCATGGATACTCCTCACAGTTCGCTGGCACTCTGTAAAAGTGCACCAACACCAGCAATAGCAGCCACAAACATACAACCACAATTAAATAGAATAAATGAATATTGTCAAAAATATAGAATCAAAATAAACACACCCAAAACACAACTAGTAGTGTTCACAAAGTAAACTAAACATAAAAAGCACAACCTCAAATCTATATGAATGGAGCACTCCTTCAGATTGCTACATCTGCAAAATGTTTAAGGCTAACATTTGATTCAAAGCTAGAATGGGTAAACCACATAAATAATATTAAAATAAAAATCTGGCGAAGAACAAACTATGCTAGAAGTCTAACTGGTAAAAATAGTGGCGCAATGGCAGATAACATAATAAAAATATATAAAACACACATTAGACCATTCATTGACTATGCAGCCCCTGCATGAATAAATGTAAGCAAAAAACTATTACAAACAATACAAAATACACTACTTACAAGAGCATATAAAGTACCCAGAACAACATCATCAGAATTCATGCATAAATACGCACACATGGAAACAATAGCAGATACACTCCTACAAAGTACAATAAACTATTTTGACAAAAATTGAAGAAAAAATGAACTAGTAAGCGAACTAGACAGATACTGCATACATGATGAGGATAGCCCTAAATACCTTTCCCCAGGAAGGAGAAAGAGGTCGACAAAACCTGACCCTCCTGGGTATGTAAACATCAATACTCAAATAACTATGAGAGAATTTAACCTCCCATCCACTCTAACAAGATGGATAGCCAGCTTTCTTGACAATAGAACAGCAAAAGTAAGAATCAACAACACTACATCTCACAACGTTCGTCTCTCAGAAGGAGTTCCCTAAGGTTCCGTACTTAGCCTTTTGTTGTATATACTGTACGTTAACGATATCCCCTTTCCCAAATTCAAATACACTTATGCGTCGCAATATGCCGATGACATTGCTGTATGGAGCATGTCACGTGAACCCCTCCTAGCCGCAGCCAAAGTCCAAGCCACACTAAATAGCATTACCACCTGGTGTAATACCTGGCGGGTAGCGCTTAATGCCACTAAAACACAGACTATAATATTTAAACGTAGAATTACGAGGAAAAACAAATCCATCTCCAAAGTCAAACTTAAAATGATAGACACTGAACTCAAATTTTCGCCGACTGTAAAATTCCTGGGCATAACGTTTAACAGGCAGCTAACCTGGACAAATCACTTTCAAGCCATTCTCTCTAAAGTCTATAAACGAATCTACTACCTAAGAAGAATTAGTAATATAGTCAAAGGATGTAGATTAAAAACAATTCTCGCCATATATAGAATTTACATTCGACCGATCATTGAATACGGCAGCATGATCACAGCAAACGCACCCCCCCCTCCCATCTCAAGAAAGTACAACAGGCCCAAAATCTCGCCATCCGCCTTGCACTTCGACCCCCCAGATACACCCCGATAGCATACATCAATAAAGCAAGCACCATCCCGTCTCTCAAGAAAAGACTCACCTACCTTGCAGATAAGTACGACAGAAAAGCAAACAATCGCACGCAATTAACAAGACAATTTCCACGATTAGCAGCCACCCCACGATCTTGGCAGCGATACCTATCGCCATATAATTACATTCAAGCCCTGAGTGGAAACTCAAGGGTTTGACCATCTATGTTCCTTTCTATTTCCAGTGATGGGCACTGGTGGGGCTGATTTCTTTCGGCATCTCACCAGTGAAAGTGGGTTTTCTCGGAGTACTCCCGTTTCCCCCCCCACATCAAAATTCTTGTTTCATAGGATTTATAGATCCCAGCCCTGAAAAGAGGCCAGTCAGAACATATCTTAGTCATTTCCAAATTCCAATATACAAATCATGTGTTGTAACCAAGCGGACGTACTGTTTGCATCTCTCTGCTCACTTCACGTACTGTTTGCATCTCTCTGCTCACTTCACGTACTGTTTGCATCTCTCTGCTCACTTCACGTACTGTTTGCATCTCTCTGCTCACTTCACGTACTGTTTGCATCTCTCTGTTTGCTCTCTGCTCACGTACTGTTTGCATCTCTCTGCTCACTTCACGTACTGTTTGCATCTCTCTGCTCACTTCACGTACTGTTTGCATCTCTCTGCTCACTCCACGTACTGTTTGCATCTCTCTGCTCACTCCACGTACTGTTTGCATCTCTCTGCTCACTCCACGTACTGTTTGCATCTCTCTCTGTTCACTGTTTGCATCTCTCTGCTGTTTCTTCTCTTCACGTACTGTTTGCATCTCTCTGCTCACTTCACGTGCTGTTTGTATCTCTCTGCTCACTTCACGTGCTGTTTGCTCTCTCTTCACTTCACGTGCTGTTTGCGTCTCTCTGTTTCACGTACTGTTTGCGTCTCTGTGCTCACTCACGTTGCTGTTTGCGTCTCTCTGCTTCACTGTTGCTGTACTGTTTGTATTCGCGTTTCTGTCTGCTCACTCCACGTACTGTTTTGCGTCTGTTTCACTCGCGTACTGTTTGCGTGTCTGTATCTTCGTTGCTGTTTGCGTCTCTCTTTCACTTCACGTACTGTTTGTATCTTCTGTTTCACTTCACGTTGCTGTTTGCGTCTTCTCTGTTTGTATCTTCTCTCTTCACTCGCGTGCTGTTTGCGTCTCTCTCTCTTTCTTGTTTCTTCACACTCATCGTACTGTTTGTATCTCTCTGTTTCACTTCACGTGCTGTTTGCGTCTCTCTGTTTCACTCCACGTGCTGTTTTTATCTTCTCTCTGCTGTTTGCGTCTCTGTTCACGTGCTGTTTGCATCTTCTGCTCACTTTGCTGTTTCATCTCTCACTTCATCGTGCTGTTTATCTCTCTGTTTCACTTCACGTACTGTTTTAGATCTCTGTTTCTGTTTGCTCACGTACGTGCTGTTTGTATCTCTCTGCTCACTTTCGCGTCACTGTTGTTTATCTCTGCTCACTTCACGTATTGTTTGTTTGCGTCTCTCTGCTCACTCCACGTACTGTTTGTATCTCTCTGCTCACTTCGCGTACTGTTTGCGTCTGTTGCTCATCTGCTGTTTGCGTCTCTCTGCTCACTTCACGTACTGTTTGCATCTCTCTGCTCACTCCACGTACTGTTTGCATCTCTCTGCTCACTTCACGTACTGTTTGCATCTCTCTGCTCACTCCACGTACTGTTTGCATCTCTCTGCTCACTCCACGTACTGTTTGCATCTCTCTGCTCACTCCACGTACTGTTTGCATCTCTCTGCTCACTCCACGTACTGTTTGCATCTCTCTGCTCAACCTCGACCATATCTTCTCTTTCACTACATAATTCTCCGAACACTTGCGGGTGTGATGCTGAACCTTCCCCGTCTTTCTTCGTTGTCTCTACGGCCGGCAGAACGCTTCTCAACTTTTCACCACGCTCCTCAATTAATCTCAATAAACTATCAACTTCCAGGTCATTCCTGACCATCGCGTTAGATACATAACTAACATGCCACTCCGGTCCACTCAACTTTCTCCACAATCAGTTAACCAATTTATTCTTGCTTTGTGTGGGGTGAAGAGAAACAGTAGTTTCTGACCGCTCCTGGTTATTTTCCGTTCGACATTTGGAGAACGGAAGAATAATTTAACCTAAATACCTACCGTGTATTCCTGTCCAACTATGAGAGAGAGGGGTCGTCGTTCTGTGAAGGTGCACTTCCCGCACTACCCTGTTTGGTTGCATCCATAAATTTGTTTGTTTGAAAGTAGCAAGTTTGATTTTCACAATGAACTTGCTTTTCGGTGACTTTAGAACTTGAAGTTAAAATAAGGTAGTGTTAATGTCTGTTAACTGGCCTTAACCAAGCATATGTATTCGAATACCATAAATTTACTTAATGTTTTGTTGAAATTTGGTTGACAGCATCTTTAGGTGACTTGTGACTAAATCTTTCAGAGTGAACATTACAGTATCCAGTGAAAAATATGAATTAAAATATATTTTACGCACAAGAGATAAATGCTCAGGTCCAAAATGTTTAGTATTCAGCAATATCTGTATTTAATCTTAAACTACATTCACGACTGAAAGTGATAATATTTTCATGTTAACTGGCTTTCCAAAAAGAGACATGTTCTCTGCATGACGGGAGGATGGGCAAGATAAAGTGCAAAGGAATACTGACTTGTGCTAAAACTAAGCCTGTACTAACAAGTAAATAAATTAGACACAAAATATGATGCAGAATGATAACAGACTATGTTAATCTCACAACTACAATATGTTGGTGCTTGAACTGGATTCTGAGCGGTCCCTTTTACTGCAGTTGTGAATATATCAGGTTGGCTCTAACAAATTAAGACTTATTTCCAAGTTGATCGATTCACAAAAGATATTTCAGATTATTTAAATCTCACGTTACTGATATATAATTACCCAAAGCAGCAAACGCTACCCAAGTGACTGATAATTCTCATTTCAATGCAGATAATGCCATTACCTCGAAATACCACCTGACTTACTATTAATGAACACTGCTGTCTACATTTTGGTACAGCTTGCAGTATTACAGCCTATCCTACACACGCATTAGAATGACAAAGAAACGAAGGCAATTAAAACAAAACCAATTTAACGTTCTTGACCACATGCTGTGCGAAAACAGCACATACCCAGGACAAACAAATTATTAGAACATTGTACAATAAAATAAAGTAGAAAATGCAGTCTTGGGTGTAACAACAAACGCGACTGCTAATGAAAAACATGATTTTTCATAATTTTTAAAACTAAAATTAAAGAGAAACATAGCGATTATCAGAAGTGGTGTAACGTAAGTTTTGAGCATCATCACGTTTTGAATCACAGCATTGCATGCTAACCACTAAATCACACTCGGCTATATAAATTAAGAATACATCTGAATACTACACACAAACAATTATTGACAAAAGTTTATAAATTGCTCACGAGAAACTATGTATTTCATACTATTTCAACATATCAAACATCAAGAACTTTCCGGCTCAAATTACTGCTTATTTATCTATTATTATTTCATTTACTTGGAATTTGACATCTGGTTTTGCAAGTACTTTTCCTGTAGGAGTTCATTAGCCATATATATTTGGAATAGGTTTTCGTATAAACAAGTATTAATGTAATACACGGGATTGATCATAGTGTTTATTGTTAAGCACAAAATTCCACAATGGAATATCTATCTATACTCTACCACCACAGGTATGGAAACCCGATTCTCAACATCATAAGCCCTTTGACTTATCATTGAGCCATTGATGGGTCATAACGTAAAAAGTAATTGTAACCTTTCTCCTTATTAAGTTATATTTGCTATGAACAAAAAACCAGTCTAATACTACATATATTAAATGTCTATCACCGTTATTGACGCATGTAGAGCTTCATCATGAAGAATGATTTAATATATTATTGTAGATTCGTTGACACGCCTAGTACATACACTTAAAATACAAGGTTTCTCGTTGATTTTAGTTTATAAATGTTTGGTTGGAAAAGTTACGTTTGAACGTACTTTTTTGTTTTAAAATTTTCATTACAAGTAACAAGTATTAATCATCTTGTAATTTTAAGAATCTGAGAACAAACTAAACATAACATTATTTTCCCCAGATACTGTACTGGCAGCAGGAAAAATAAAACGAGAAGAGCACCACATGGGAGGTAAGAATTAATCAAACCGAAAATAATACCAGAATTAATATCGAACAAGCTCTAATTCTAAACAAAAATTCAATATTTTATTTTATTGAAATTACTGACATGTTAAACCGAATCTGCCGGATGAGCAATTGCCTGAAGAGTAAGAACGGGTTTCAAACATGTTGGACTTGCAGTAAGTAAATTTACTCATAAACATTTGTAAAACATTCGCTGAATACTTAGAAGCTGACCACCACGACATTTCTTTTATAGGAAGTTGCCTGGCTCATATGACATCTGTAGCCCTTGGTGCCTTGGTGGTAAATGCCAGATTCCTCTTGGAAGACCTGATGATTCTGAACTGAAGTCGTTTCCCGTCATTTTTAATGCTTTCTATAGTGTAGACAATACGGTGTTTATTTTAGTTTGAATTTTGTTTAGATCAATATTGTTATTCTTCACACACCAAAGAAACATGAATAAAAAGTTAGTATAAAACACTAGCGATGAAAACACTACGATGTGGCCTAAAGTGGATAATTTCCAAACTACCATCACATCGGCCACTTTGGTTAGTTTTTGGCAGACAAGAGTCATCACTCAACGTGTGCTTACATTATAAATTATTCTACTTTCTTCAGACTTTAGTTCTCTCTTATCAGTGTAGTTACTTTACTTTTGCCACTATCGTTACATTATCTTTTGTACATGCAACTTTTTTCGTAGTAGCTTTTTGTACCGTGAAAAAGATACTCAGCTTTTACACAAATGACCACGACACAGAGATTCTATAAAACTAGGCACATTGATTCAGCTTTTATACGTTTAATTATTTAACATAATGAGCGTTAATATTTATTGTTATCTTAACCATCTTTTGCCACAATGCCTCCATAAGGTTTCTGATTGACAAGTTAAATTACTTAACTTTTACAGTTATTATTACATTATTGAACTTGAGCAACTTATAATAATGTGAAGTGTTTCCCTCCCGCATCGAATATATTATTCAAACTTTGTTACGATAATTAATTTTCCGACCTTCGCAACACTTTCTAACTTCTTTTCTCAGTGACTATATATGGTTACAAGTCTGCTATTGTCAAATGCACTACGTTACGCGTTCTTTGAACACTGACTACACTATAAAACTTTTAATTTAGCTACTTTCTTAGGTTTTGCTACAGTGAACATATAATTGCGGTCAACAATATGATAGTAATCTGTTAAAAACATTGTACTTGAAATTGAAACTTATCAGTTTAATTTCTATAAGGAATGTGACAAATACGAGAGCTTAAATATGAACTGTGTATATACAGTTTTTATCCTGCACACTTACAGTATAAACCCTGTACATTAACAAGATAAAACTATATATAAAGCATGATTTATCGTTTATCATATAAATTAACGATAGTTTCTTCGTAATAAAAGTTTGAGAAATAATTGCACTGGATTTCTTCTGGGTGACAGAATAATTCTTCGCTATTGAGTACGACTCAAATTTCAGGAAGTTTGTGCCGCTTGTTACGCAACATGTATTATGATCATTATACTCTCTTCTTTCTATGAGCACGATTTAATTTTCATTTGTGCATGATCAAAATACAAATAAGGTAAAAATCCTGTAACTTCAGTCTTTTATATACAGCAGGTGGTCAGGTCAACTAAAGGGTGTGACTAGTATTCTTACTTAGCAAAATAATGATGGAATTTCATATAAACTCTAGAAATATACTAAACAATTACTCAAGAAAGCCAAGTAACATCCCATTTATTTATCTTGCTACACGTCAACTGCTACAGCAGTCTGTGGCATTATGATTAAGAATTTCAATAAATAAGAATCTTTTCTTATAAAAACCAACATGAAAATCAAATTGTTTTATGAAGTTTAGTGAAACTTGATATAGCCAGTACACAATAATCACGTTTGGTTTGAATTTCATATATTCAATGGTTTTAACGTGCTTTTAAGATGAAAGCAGAATTCATAAATAAATCTAAACCTAATAATAATAAAAAGTTAAAATATCAATTTCTAATTATTTAAATTTTAACAGGAAAATAAGTTATAAGAATTATCTAAACAAAGTAATTCAAATTATTTATAAACTAGTCGAAAAACTTAAACTACGTGTTGAATTACGTTATCTCAGTAAAAAGTAATGGCTTATATCAATGGTTATCAATTAACACATTATAGAAGAAAATTTAGTAGAACTAAATTTTAAAATTATTTCACTGAACAAACACCTATTAAAATGGAATATTATTCACTAATATGTTAAAAACTCATTTACAAGGATCTCTGCTGTAAGCAAACAGAAAATTTGACTTGCATAGTGTTTTTTTCCATTGCATCCTTTTCTTCACTAATCACAGCGTTATGAAAAAATTAACAACTTGAAATATTCCCCATTCTACTTCATCTCTATCAACAGAGCCTGGTGTTATAAAGTTATAATGCAGACAGGTACTAACTTTCAGTGTTTTAGTTTTGCGTTTGTTTGCATACCAAAGTCAAATTGTGCTATCTGTTGTGTCTACTGCAGGGAATCGAACTCGATCTTAGCGACGTAAATCCGTAGTCTTACAGCTATCCCACCGGACGACTTTAGTTTCGTATAACTCGGTACACTTTATGTTTTTCAGCATTATCAATCCAAAATAAAATGTGATCACATATTGTGGTATTGCAGCTTACGATACCTATTGCTGCTGTTATTCAAAGTTTTAAGTCTAATCTAGATGTAAATAAAAAGGCAAATAAACATTTTGTGATATCTTAATATATATATATATTATATATACCTAATTTCACTCCCTTTCTTCACTAAAATTCCTTACTACTAATTTCAGAATTTCCTTCAAAGCTACACAGACTATCTGTGCTAACCGTACCTAATTTTGTACTGATAAAATTGGAGTCAAGACAGTACACACTTTTCTCTGAACTAATAGTTGAGATTTTATTGCCACTCTTATAGTGCAATCGTGACCGAAGGTGCTGAGTATGGAATTTTAAATAACTTTATAATATCTGGGATGTGCTCTTTACATTAACACTGAAGTGTTATTTGAAAATCTTTATAAAACAGAATGTGGAAAAATTCCCTGATAGTTAAGGCCACAAATCCAAATCAACAGTTATAACAAACAGGAAAAATAACAAAGGAATATGAAATTATTCTACAACCAATTGCGACATTAATGAACAAAGAGAACACGATAATTCTGCTGCTATAATATTACAAAGAAAATAACTAAATTAGAAATAAGAACAAAATCTGAACCTCCTACACCCATAACGAAACTGTGGCATCATAGTCTAGTACGTAATGTGCTTGAGTTCAAAGGTTTAAATCCGCGAATATTGGACAACACTAGAACCTGTTAATTTTAAAATTATATTAAAAACATACGTCTTGTTTTATCAGCTGGAAATACTGTTTGGGATAAAAATTTGTTACAGCAAAAAACTAAAAGTACTGCAGCTCTACTGATAATAAAAAATAAAACAAGCTATTATTCATGGTATTTTTATTTTCAAAATATACTTTAGGTATGATTTTAAATCACTACATAATCATTTACATTTGTTTAGCCTTTGCATAATTATCCACAAATAACTTCAGTCTTTTTTTTGTAGTAGTTTGGTGACAAGATAGCTCCATGACACTGGGAGATAAAATATACAGATCATGTTATAACTTGCAACATAGATTTAAATCTGAAGGATAGTACAACCTGCTGCTGTGTAGGTCCTAATTTTACAAAAATAAAAAAAATAAAAAATAAAATTGAGTTTCATCTTACAGTTTCCAAACAGTCATTTCTGTTGTTTGTTTGTTTTGAGGATATCTGCTGTGTCCACCTTGTAAAATTTTATACCACATTTTAGTATTACAAATTCCATAAACTTACTGCTGTCCATTCTACTGTTGCATTCTTTGTTTTCCATTTCATCCAAGGTGGTTAATTAATGCTGATAGGGATCTTTTTATATATTAAATTACTAAACTTAATTTTTGGCCAAATAATTAGTACAAAACATACAAAAGAGAAAAATGTTCACCAAAAAAATCTTTCAAGTTTCTATAAAAGAAAAATAATCAATAGAAAATAACAATGGAGGCAACATTACTTAATGATCTTTCCCTTGCCATTTTTAACTAAACTCATTACCAAGATAAAAATAAATTAAAATTTTTGAATTCTGTGTAAAAATGTGAATTGGTTTTTGTTTTAGTGCCAAGTTATATAAAAGTATAACTGCCACCATGTCTGCCATGGCAATAAAACCAATGCATTGGCATTAGTATGGACAGAGAATAAAAATAACTAAATTAAAGTACAACTTAAAAATATGATATTATGACCATCAAAAGCCATTGTTGGCAACACTTTGAAAACATAATTATTAATAACTTCTTCTCAAAAGCTTGATACTAGATCAGTACTAAACTAATTTGTATATTAATGAAGCTAATGCTATATAACAAAATGATTTACTAAAAATCATTACTCAAAAAAACCTTAACTTACAACAATTTTAATAAATTAATATATTGGTTCAGTTACCTTACTATTGCTATAAATATGTTTAGTAATCTTATTTTTATAAAGAAAAACGTACAATGTTCTAGCAACTATTACCTATATAGACTAGTAACATAATACAACCGAATAATCTTCCTAAATAATAGCAAATGACCAAACTTAACTTCATAGCCTCAACTAAGAAATTAATTTGACAGAAAATATGTTAAAATACACTTCTTTTAAAAACATTAACATGTTTGAAACAAATTATGATGAAAAGTCATAAAACAGACAAAACTTACATGTCAATTTGACTAAAATTGAAAATAGTAATGTACTCTCTGTAAATATAAAAATATGATGACTTATTTATATTTTAGTACTTAACTTCATATGTTTAGTTTTGTTTTTACAAAATCTACTTATAAAAAATATGATTGGTTGCAGGTTATTTTTTCCTAAAAAGTTTAAATTTCGTGTGATGAAATAAACACAATGATCATAACTGCAAAATTGAAGTAATTTATTAAAATATACAAATCAAAGCTCTTTTATAAAAAAACAGTTCTAGCACACTGCTAAAATTCCAGTCACAATGTTGGCACTTCAAGGATTTTACAGTCTTAACAGTTGCTATCAGAACTCTTCCTTCCGTAAAACACTTATGTCTTGAGTTTCACAAAAATCATGGGTGAAAGGGATGCAGTTGAAATATTTGCAGAAGGAGCACTCGTGAATTGGGTATACATAAAATAAGACCACTAACCCCAAAAACAGGAGAGTCACCACTACAAGGCAGAGTACAATGATAATGACTTTAGTTGTACGATCGTATGTGCCAAAAGAGAGAAATGGTAGAAGTGCATAGGACAAGAGGAAACCAAATATGAAACCAAAAAGGTGAGAGTAGTTGTCAACCCATGGTAGCAAGCCTAAAATGAACAAGATGAGAGCCACACCCAAAAGACGAAGCAGAGCCACACCTGGCCGTTTCATGATTGGCCAACAGTGAATGACCTCTACTATAAAACAAGCTAACAGACCAAACTGTGACCCAGCTGGGCCCACCTGAAAAAAAGAAAAAAATTGACAAAATTTAAGCTAAAGAAAACAATAACATTATTAATAGCAAAAAAGAAATTATTTCCATAAATATAAGTTTTGCAGCATTTAACAGTTTTACTAAATGGCTTTTAACACTATAGAAGTATTTCACCAGTTAATAGAACAGTTTTCTAAATCTGAACAAAATGCAAGAAACCCTGCCTCAAAGTTAAAAAACAATGAACACTAAAAAAAAAGAATTTTTTCACCAATGTGTCAATGTGGATATTCAAAATGAAATGTATTATTTATAATAATGTTTTATGATGTCAAAAACAAATACTGCTTTTAGAATGCATTTGTGTGCTCAGATGGATGTCTCTAACTAACTTACTGCAAAACTTTATAAGCTTAAAATTACACAAAATACTAATTTAACAACTTGAACTATTCTCCAAAATCATTGTTTTGATTTTTTAGCATTGTTGTATGAATCACTCAAAGCTACATTTAATTACAAGTTTACACATTAATTTTTACTTTTACTGGTTTTGTACAATACAGTGTATTATCACATACAATCTCATATATGTATACACCCACACTGCCGGCCAAAATCTTAAGGCTGCCGAACATAAAGAAAAAACATGCATTTTGCGTTGTTAGACTCAACCATTTATTTGAGTAGAGCCTCAAAAGATGAAAATAAGAAAACGGAAAATAAA
This sequence comes from Tachypleus tridentatus, assembly GCF_004210375.1. Taxonomy (NCBI): domain Eukaryota; kingdom Metazoa; phylum Arthropoda; class Merostomata; order Xiphosura; family Limulidae; genus Tachypleus; species Tachypleus tridentatus. Next base: position 75,347,253 of record NC_134832.1, on the reverse strand, counting down.
AAAAACAAAACTTTTTTAGCATTTAATAAGGAAAATGCAAACACTATGAAATTAGCCTAAATACTAGCTGGTCAAAAGTTGAAGACCATACTGAAACGAAGCGTTAATCGGTAAACATGTAACAAAATTTAGTCATTTGTGTTCAAGCATTAGCGTTGTCAACATCTTCCACCGACATCTCCTGTGTTACATTGGGGAAAAACATGGCAAAGGCTATAAAGTTGACAGAATTTGAACATGGCAGAATCGTCGAGCTACAAAAGCAAGGTCTCTCTCAACGTGCCATCGCTGGTGAGATTGGGCGTAGTAAAACTGCCATTGCAAATTTCTTAAAAGACCTTGAGGGATACGGAACACACACACACTAAAATCAAATGCAGAAACTGTTCTAGAAGCATCCTTTCCTTTTTCTATTTCATGGTGTTAGAATTTAACAAATCATGGCTAAAACTAGCATTTATTCACAGATTTTAATACAGATAAAACTAACACCATATTTTATCTCCATTTCCCTTCATTGAACATTACCAATTGATTCCTACAATAACTGACTTAAAAAAACCTTTCCTACAAGTACTTTAAAAGAAAAAAAAAGCATTTTACATTTCAATGTATCGATTATTTATATTATTTACACAACAACATTCACATAAAGTAACATAAATGAAAATTCATAAATAATTTGTGCATTAATGAATAACTTGCCATGGTTCAATGCATAATTATCACTAAATACATTGCATGGTGAAAATAGGAAGTAAAAAATTCTCTATAACAACTGAATCACTTGAGATCCAGGTTCCAAAGTTATCTGAAATAGAAACCCAGACTTGAAAGTCTGTTGTAATGAAGTATATAATGCAACAAAACATTTTGAAGGATGGATTTTAAGAACATAAAAAGATGTCAGAAAACAAAATTATATGCATTTCAATACAAAATACAACTGGAACTATGTCCATTATTGATGCCCATTACCAGCAAGAGGGTAACAAGTCTAAAAAGGCAGTCTATTTTTTTGTTTTCATTGCTCCTCTCCTCAAACATTATACCTTGAAATATTTATCATGGGAATGAACATGTAAAGTAACATATTTAAATAGATACTGAAACACAATGGATTATTCATTATCACTGAAACTAAGTAAAATAAGTTTCAATACATTTCTTTTTCTTTCTTTGCATCACTGGAAAATAAACAAAGGTATCTTTAAATGTTCCCTAAGAACATTTCTGTGATTTATACAACTACAAATAAATAAGCTATGAAATGTATATTCATGTTTTATTGATGAAAAAAAATTTAAATAAATGTATGACAAAGGATTTACAAAAGATTATAGATGAGCCAACTGAAAGTAAAATTATGTCGATAAGAAATGTTAATGTTGAAAAAGCAGTGAATGAGAACAGTATCTACATCAAAGCAATTTACCACACACATTACTAGCTGATATTACTACAGAATGCATATGGAAAAAAAGCAGAAATCCTGGGAAATGATGTGGGGTGCAGGGTCCAGATCTGAAAAACAATCTCCTTAACTGTTTGCCAGTTCTATGATCATACACTGACTTTTGTCCATCAGTGGATTAGATATTGGTGCTGAAAAAAAAATTGCAGTTACTCAGGCCTACAGAATAACAAGTACTACATACCTCAGCTCTGTATGGAACAAAGATTGCACTTGCAAGATTTCCTGCAACTCCTGATATGACATAGATAATTCCTATTCTCAAAGGGCCTGTCAGTTTCTCCAGATCTCTCATGAAGTAGTACTGGATAACTATTGTAACAAAAAGATGTACAATCCTGCAACAAAAAGAAACCATCAACTCAATACAGTAGTTTTCTTTGTGGAAGAAAATTCTCTTTGTGAAATTCATGGTCTGTACTTCTAACTAAATAAAGATGGGAAGAAACAAATATTGTTCAGTGTCATGCTAATCTGAATTTTATTTTGCACAGGTTTCAACGTTTACATTTAAAACTGCCAGAAAGTCATGTGGTTTTCTTACTTCTGTATTCATGTTACTATTTATGCTGATTAGAGAAAATATACTTTTTTTAGATCTACTTGAAAGTTATAAACCTTCTATAAAGTGGAGAAAGAGAAAGATAATTTTTTCATGAAGTTCTAAGCCTTATTGTATAAAGAGTTTTTCAGTACATTTATCCAATCCCAATACATATAATGAACAATAAATATAAATGACATGGGTATAACAAAACAGTTCAATACTCTTAACAAAACTGAAATGGACAAAAGAAGAAGAAAATTATACCTCACACAATTATCTCAATATTATAGCGACTGATTTCATACCCATGATTTCCCAAAGATATATGAATGAAAATTTTTCATCCATTAAAGTAAGATAGCAATTAACATCAAAATGTGATAAAGTTAAAAAGATTATTCACTAATTACTGTGCTGCTTACAACATCTTCCAAACATCATTATTTATGCTAACTGCTTGAGTTAATTTCACATGATGTTAAAGTCTTTAATTAGGAGAATTTTATAAAAATGCCTTACTTTTAGGCCAAATCTGATATCTAACTGTAGGTTATAAAGATCTATCAGTGTTTCAAATTTGAAACAAATTCATAAAAGTATGTATATACAAATGCATAAAAGCTTGTTTCTCTATCAAATAAAGTTCCTGTACTTTTGGTTCAAAGAAAAATAGAAAGAAATTCAATCAAAATTGGTGTATTTTATCTTGTTTATATCTTAATGAATTGCCTTGAAATTTGGTATGTGAAGTAAAGGTCTAGTAGAGCACATCCTTTGGAACTATATATCAGTCTAGATTACCATGGTCCAGCACACAGGAAGTGAAAAATTGAAAACTGTCATCCCTGTTACAACATGTCTTGTAGGTTTTTTGAGCCACATGGCATGCTATCCTGTCTCAATATAATATATATATATATGAAGAAGATTGTGTGTGTGTGTGTGTGTGTGTGTGTCTGTGTTTGTAGTGTTACAAAATACAAATGGCATAGGAAGTTTTGGAATGGTTGAGCTTTTCAGTTCAGTTCATAGCTCCATAATCTCTTAAGAAATCTGAGATCTATTAAAAGTTTTGGACTCAGGAGGTCAAACAATTTAAATTGATGTGTTTGGCCACATCCAAGGTCTCATTATCTTAACTTACTCTAAACCTACTTAAAAAAATCAAATTTGATGGTAGCCTGGTGGAGATCCTTAGTATTGCTGGTGCACAATAATATAGCTAACAAAAAGGAAGAAAAAGTCACATAGATTAACCTACTCTAATCCTGCCTAAAAGAATAATGTATCATGGCTATTACAGATTCCCTCTCCTTTAAGCCTTGTGAAGCTATAACATGGCATGACAAATTTCTTTATCTTCAGTTAAAATTCTTAACTCTTTACCCTGCATGCAGAAACAGAGATGTCCAAAGACGGTAAAACTGATCAGGTAATTCAGGATCATAAAACGGTATCATTCCACAAACATCATCTAAACAGGACACCTAGAAGGTTAAAGAATAAACAGTTACAATCAGCTAAAAATAGCAAGAAGCAATAAAAATTCTCTGTAAAACATATAACAACATATGCTGAGATTAACTGCAATGGGATTGTGCAAAATAATAAAAAATACTGAAAACACTGTTCTTTAGGGCACTCTATTGGCATAGCACATATGATCCTGTGTTCCCAAAACAGTCTTCACAGCCTTGTGTACAGCATAAGGTCTCTCTCTAATGTCTTATAGTAGACTCAACACAAGTAGTTAATTGCTAAAGCACACCCATTCTTCAAAGCAAGTTTCTTCTGAAGGTATGCAATACAGCTGAAGTATGTCTGTTCAACTTTCACATTAAAATGCTTTACAGCAAGAGTTGTGGTTTGTAGAAAATGCAATAGGAAAGCCAGCTGGACTTGTTGGTAATATCCAATTTCTTGTCATTCTTTATATAGGCCATGTACTCAGTGGTAAAAGGTTCTGACTTGAGAAACCATGAGTATAGTCAAAATTTTTTAATAATCAGTTTATAAACCAATAAACTTATCTCAAACAAGTAACCTTCAGCAGATGGAGTATCTCACTATAAAAGTGCACATTTAAGTATGATTGTTTCCTAAGCAGAAGATTTCTTTTACATCCACTTCTACCTCACCTGTCCTTTCTGTTCCACTTTCTTCTGATGAAAGGTGTTGTGCACAATTCTAACCTGATTATTCCAGTATTGGTTTACAACACTCTCCTACAGTATCTTACATATTACATTTCTGTATGAAGACTCATAATCATCAGTTAGAAAATCAAAACAGAATACTGAGACATCCATGTGGAAAGAACTATTCTAGCACCATACACATGATTCCAAGTATAAATTAAATATCTTTAAGACACTGTTTTAAGTCTGGTGCATTTTATAATCTCTAAATAGCAGTTGAACCTAAGGTTCAAATGACTGACAGTTTCTTTGCAAGTATTATGTACATGATCAGTGTGAAAGACATGATTTACTTTCTCATTCTGAATTCTCTTCTCAAGTCCACTCTTAGAACACTGAACAACATTACAAAAGTCCATCAGGAGAGACATGCAATCATTCCAAAGAATGTTATTCTGTTCAAATACTTTAGAAAGTTCCTTGACAAAAATATCAGTATTTACAATGAAAAGACTAACAGCGATCAAATGAATTAGTGCAACAAAAGTTTGGATTCTAACTTAACATGATACCTGAATCTTACTATCACAATCAACATCAGAAAATAATTTTTATTCTTAGGTCTAAATAACATAATTAAGATTATTATAATTATTATCATCAAAAATAGTTATTAGTTTGTTTGTCTTTTGAATTTCTCGCAGAGCTACACGAGGGCTATTTGTACTAGCTGTCCATAATTTAGTAGTGCAAGACTAAAAGAAAAGCAGTTAGTCATCACTATACCCACTGCCAACTCTTGGGCTACTCTTTTACCAATGAATAGTGGAATTGACTGTCACATTATAACGCCCCTATGGCTAAAAGAACAAGCATGTTTCGTGTGACGAGAATTAATACTTGTAACCCTCAGATTACGAATCAAACACCTTAACCCACCTGACCACACCGAGCCCATCAAAAATAGGTTAAAATAAAAGTTTATAAAGCCCAACCCTGTTACATATTTGTAAAAGTTCCAAAAATTCAATTGACACTGGAAAGAATTAAGTCACTGCTCTCAAACCTACTATTCAAACTTGGACAGTGGTCAATGCAGGTCAGTTGGAAACCCATGGAAGTACCTGCATACCAAATCTCAACATCTCAAATTAATTTTCATGATTTATAGGCCTAAGCATAGATCTGAAGCTTAATAACTGAAATTTAGTTCTGGTATTCAAGTTTAGCCTGTAGATCTATTACTGCTCAGTCAAAAATGTAAAATACCTTCTTTTCCACTATTATCACTCATTACTGTGTTTGTAGTCCACATTTATGAACTGGTAATCAAATGTGTTTTAATAAAACATTTTTTTCTCAAGGTAAGTCATGCAAAAGTATTCAGAGATGATGATGCATAACTTACAATGTTTGAAAACCATTCACACACTGCTTTCTCTACAGTGTTGATTTTCTTAATACATCCACCAAAATTTTATTTCTTGTTCCAAATGTGTACAGCAAAATTCACTTTAAGTACTGCAATCAGGTTATTATATTCTGGACGGGTCCCACTAACTGATGGCATTTAGACTAGCTGCCATTTTCTATGCTCAAGTGAAACCAGAAAGTACTAGTATTTGTACTTGGATGCTCAATCCACCAAAAGCCACTCAAACACCATACATAATTATACAGCAGTCTCTCATTTTTATATATTAATACTCAGACAAGCACACAAATGGGTTGCCTAGCATTTATGTTCAATAGAGCTGTGTTTAGTTGAATGTATAAATACATTTGTCAAATGATAGAAATTATAAATCAAATTATATAAATACTTTAAAGCAAAGAACTAAACACAATTTTAAAAAGCTTGTACTAAGTTTCATACAATCCAGTTACTTAATTCCACTATGAGAATGATAAAAAAAAAAGATATCAGTGACACCCCTCTGTTCCTGAAAGAGTTAACTGTCACAATGCAATACTAGGACAGATAATCTGCAGATTATAAATCTAGCACCCTAACTATTATGGTGTACCAGATCTTCTATATGTACACTTATTTTTTCTCATAGCAAAGACACATTGTCTATCTGTTGTGTCACTGAGGGGAACTGAATCTCTAGTTTAAGCATTTTAAATCTGTAAGGTGTAGATGTACCATTGTCCCACTAGGGTACACCTTTTATGCAAAATGAAATTTTAAAGCCTAACAAATAACAGACATTCTAAATTAAATCATATAATTTGTTTAGAGCAAGGAACTAAAAAATATTTAGAAAGTTTGTACCAAGTGTCATGCACCTCAGTTATGGAATTACACTGTGAGGAGGACTAAATCAGGGTATCCAAAAAGGGTTAACAACAGTAAAATCTATAAGCTGTTTCCTAATTTCACCTGAGAGCACAATGCTGCTTCTTCATGGAAGAATCCTTTTACAAAATCGCAATATTCCTTCGTTGTGATGCGACATTCACCATATATCCCCACACAACAAGGTCTACCAATTACTTCACAGGCCATGTGAGCATCAGCTTGGTTTCCTCCTTGGATTGGTCGTCTACATATCTGCACAATAAAACAAAATATTATTGGTGTAAGATCTTAACTACATCTTACAAATGTTGGATTAACCTTATTGCCACACATGATGCAAGGTTTTAGTGACTTACATTCAACAATTTATTATTCAACTTTCTGTTTATGTTATACTAATTAATATGGCATAAAATCTCAGCTAATAAACAATATTTTAATAGTACAAAAGTTTTAAGTTCTTAAACTTACAAGGCAATATTTTTAAAAAAATTCCTTAATTTCCCCTAGTGTGACATTTTATCAACCATCCTTCATATATGTATGAAATTAAACATAATTTTTTAAAATGAAACTGTCATTGCTTAAACAAACCATAATTTTCATAACCTTCAATTCTGTACGGTTACAGAGCTATCAAATAGAAATCAAACCCTTCTTGCCGTGTCCATCTGACACATCCTCTCTTTCAAGATTTATTAATAGGTCTCTCTTACGTTTAACTTTAAATTATCTATAACCAATAGAAAGCCAAGGTTTTCATCTATGAAATAAAGAACCATCAGTTTCACTGTTAGTACAAACTTTATTCCCATGGTAAAGATAATGATTAGCATAGATGAATTTGTAACAGCTTTTGCTGTATAGCTAAAATATCAGAAAACTTAAGGAAAACTGTTTATACTTTTTGCATGTTTTTAGTCTACATCCTTTGATGCACTATCTAATTAACTCTCTCAACACAAGCATCAATTTGACCAACTACATGACCACTCTGCACACACTTAGTCTTTCAGCATGACATTGTAAGTTTTTCAAGTACAAAAATTCATATTTCTTAATAAAGTATTTTTAATGTACTAAAATAATAATTTGTCCATGCATATATTCAGTATTTGTTTTGAACAGTCTGTGACAAAAGTAATTTTCATGTTAAGATTAAAAATACTTTTCCTTATCTCAAAAACTTCATATTCCTTTGTGTAATCCCTAAAAACCTTAAAAAACGTTTTTTTTTCCAATAAAACATTATCTGTTATCTTCTCTACTTTAGCTCAAAAAAGGATCAGTAAGTTTAACCTATGCAGTTACCAACAATAAAGAAAAAAAATCTAAATTACCCTTTTATCTTTCTAGAATGACTTTAAATCATAATATGAAACTACATTCATTTACCCTACATGGCTTTAAGCTTGTATCATTTAAAAACCAAGATTATGAAATGAAGAAAGGTTTTTTAATCTTGACACAAAAATCACTTTGCCCACAAACTACTGAAAACAAATACTGAACATATTAATTGTAAATCTTTTAGTTTATTTAAAACTCTTCACCAAAAAAATATTTGTTTTGTATGTGAAAGGCTTATAATACTAACTGAAAGGTTGTTAAATTTTGTGAAGATATAATACTATTTAAAGTTAGTAGTGTCAAATCTATAAAGATTAAAATATCCAAAGGTCATATGGTTGATCAAATCAGCTGAGTCTGTGTTGAGAGAGTTAAATACACAAACCTGTAATATTTTTAGTAAATTTTTCCCCCTGATCTAAAATTGATATAAAATGTATTTATCCTATTACTAAAAACAAAACAAAACTAAAGCTATTTCTTCAGCACCAAAAGGAAAAAAGAGAAGACAAAGTCAAAATGATTAGAAATCATTCACTTATTTAAAAAAATAAATAAATAATTATTCAGTATGATAGAGTTTTAAAGCAAGGTAGTTATAAGTCTATAGCTAAGAACTCTTACCCAGCAAACTCCATAAATAAACTAGCTAAACAGAATTTTAATGGAGATGAAAATGAATATTCTTTACAGTCATTGGATGTGAAACAGAGTGCACTTACTGGCCATTTTGTTATGTCATCAGGCCATTCAAAAGGATGAGCAGAAGCAGGTTCTTCACAGTATCTAGAAGAAACAGCTACAAACATTACATTTTTGAGAACTTAAGACTATCAGATATTATCACAAGTACATTTTCATATGCTATTGTAACATGTATTTGTTTATTCAGTGTAGTAATATAATAATTATACCATATTTGTGTAAAGCTCTTAATGTTTATCTAGATAAGTAATCACTTCAAAAGTTAAATGCACTCATAAAATTATCACCAATAAATGCTATTGTTACAACTGGACAAGTAACCTCATCAAATGTTAACAGTAAATCTGGATAAGATTATCATCATCAGTTAGTAATACTGCATGAGTAGGTTCCCAAATCACCTATTAACATTTCATCTTCATACAGTAACTACAATACATCTTTAGATTTATTTAAGTTATCAGATTTTAGTTATTTTTTATATTGTTATTACATTAAACAGTAATGCTACAACTGTGTAAGATTACAGTTATGTCAACAAATGATAATGTTAAATTTGTTTTAAGTTACTCCATATATTTGTTGTATGATAACAGATACTAAACTGAGCAAACCTGCATTAAAAAATAGTAATACACACACACACACACGACTTCAGCAACAGTTCCATTTTAAAAAGGATTCATTGAAATATTTAACATGAATTTTAATTCATAACACTCCTTCATGTGTGATAACTTGTATTTGTCTTCATTTTACTTTCATAAAAAAAACCAACAAACCTTTACATGCAATACCTACACTATGTGGCCAAAAGTATGTGGACACCCAATCATCACACCTATATGCGCTTGTTGAATATCTTATTCCAAAATCATGGGCATTAATATGGAGTTGCTCCCCCCCTTTGCTGCTATAATAGCTTCCACTCTTCTGGGAAGGCTTTTCACTAGATTTTGGAACATGGCTGCAGGGATTTGATGCTATTCAGTCACAAGAGCATCAGTGAAGTCAGGCGAGAAGGTCTGGCTCACAGTCAGTGTTCCAATTCATCTTCCGACCTCAGCAAATCATATCTTTATGGACCTTACTTTATGCATAGGGGTATTATCATGATGAAACAAAAAAGAGCCTTCCCCAAACTGTTGCCACAAAGTTGGAAGCACACAATTCTCTAGATTGCCATTGTATGCTGTAGCATTAAGATTTCCTTTCACCGGAATTAAACAGCCTAGCCCAAATGATGAAATACAGCCCCAGACCATTACGCCTCCTCCACAAAACTTTACAGTTGGCACTATGCATTCAGGCAGGTAGCATTCTCCTGGCATCTGCCAAACACAGATGTGTCTATCAGATAGTAAAGTGTGATTCATCACTGCAGAGAATGCATTTCCACTGCTCCAGAGCTCAACGGCTGCATGCTTTATACCACTCCAGCCGACAATTGGCATTGTACATGGTGATCTCAGGCTTGTGTGCAGCTGCTCAGCCATGGAAACCCATTTCATGAAGCTTCTGACAAACAGTTATTGTGCTGACATTGCTTCCAGAGGCAGTTTAGAACTCGGTAGTGAGTGTTGCAAAGGTGGACATACGATTTTTATGTGGTACACACTTCAGCACTCAGCAGTCCTATTCTGTGAGCTTGTGTGGCCTACCACTTCGTAGCTAAGGTGTTGTTACTCCTAGACATTTCCATTTCACAATAACAGCACTTACAGTTGACCAAGGCAGCTCTAGCAGGGCAGAAATTTGATGAATTGACTTGTTGGAAAGGTTGCATCCTATGACAGTACCACATTGAAAGTCACTGAATTCTTCAGTATGACCCATTCTACTGCCAATGCTTGTGTATGGAGACTGCTTGGATGTATGCTTGATTTTATTCACCTGTTAGCAACGGGTGTGGCTGAAATAGCTGAATCCACTAATTAGAAGGGTGGTCCACATACTTTTGGCCATGTAGTGTATTATACATTTCTCTCGATATAAAACCATTTTAAGTACAAAACTAAGATTTTCTTTGTGGTTTGGTAACACTTAGATATTACTTTGAGTTTGTGACCCCACATTTTTTTTAGTGATTCACAGGCACTTTTTCTCCCATACAGTAGGCACTGAAGATCTTAGCAGATAGTCTTTTTTCAACACATTAATTAGTAAATAACTACATTAACAGCAAAAACTTGTGCATATGTTTTCATTACAAAACAGAAAATCTATATAACATTAATGTTTTATGATCAAAAGTGTAAGGAGCAAATAAAGACATGTTATCAATATTATAATACAAAAAAGTCTACAAAAATTATATACTTTTATTTGCGTTATTTAAAGCTTGAAGAATTTTGACTGAAGTATTTCATTAGGTCAAAAACAAGTTTTTAGATGAACTTTATGTAATTCATAATAGTAAGTTGTTTTACAAATCCTGGATTACCTACAGTAATCCATATACAACCACCATTCAAAATTATTTCTATATGATGAAATATAGAAGATGAAGCTGTATTAGATGTTACACAAGTTTTAAGAATAAACAATTCTGAAATAAATTACTAACTGTGAACATCAAATCTACCACAATACATAAAGCTATGAAGTAGTTTATGATTTCTGTAAACACTTTCATTAACAATCCAGGTTGAATTTTCAATATATAGTTTTATAATTTTGTATTTATACTACTATATTTATATAACAGATGTTACTTTTCTTTCTGTTTTTTAATTTTGCACAAAGCTACATGAGGGCTATGCTAACCTTCCCTAATTTAGCAGTATATTTAGAGAGAAGGCAGTTAGTCATCACCATCTACCACCAACTCTTGGGCTACTCTTTTACCAATGAATAGTGGGATTCACCATCACATTATAGCACACCCACAGCTGAAAGGGTGAACACATTCAGTGTGATGAGGATTTGTACCCACAACTCTTGGAATACAAGTCGACTGCCTTAACCATCTGGCCATTCTGGGTCACTTTTCATTATTAGGTTATCACATATATTTAGGACTAACTTAAATCTCCTAAGCTGGTGAACCCCGAGGATTTATTATTGGGTTTGCAGTTGAAAAAAACTGTTAATAGTGGAGGTACCCAAATGTGTTTTAAGGTAAAAATGTAAAAACTGTATATTTAATCAGTTTGTTTTTTTTAACTTACCATTTTACTTATAGAAATCTATCAGCTCAGAAAATAAAAGCTAACTTCATGTTCTTGTAATTTTACATTTTACTAATACTTTGTAGTAAGCTCATTGAGTTTATGTTTACAGAGGGTGGGATTCATAAAGATGTAAAATTTAATGGAAAAATTATATCTATTAATATTATTCCACAAAAGTGTAATGAAACCGTGTCTGAAGTTTTAATAAAAAAAAATTCCATATTACCTCAAAATTAATTTTTGGACTTAATCTATATGCATTTTCACACATACAACATTTTTCACACACAAGCTATAACTATGGATTTTGATACATAAGAAATTTAAAAGAATGAAGTGTTACAGCCCCCCTTTATTAGAAATAAATTCTTGGTTAACTTATTTTTTTAAAACACAAGCAATAAACATAGCATGTTTACTATTTTGGTCAGTTTAATATTTTCATAATTTTGAAGTAAAATTCTGGTGTAGCAGAAATAACAAAAAGAGCTTTTGTTTAACAGCAGGAATAGTTTTTCAGAACTCTCAAAAAATTTATTGTTAGCTTCATTATGCTCATTAAAAAGACTGCAACATTTAAACTGTTTAAAGGTATATTGTTGAAGTTGCAACTCTAATATCCAATACAATAAGTTTATTTGTATTGCTTGATAATTCACAGGCATTCTCACCATATAGCTAATTTTTATACAAAGAAAAACAAAAACAGCTTAAATTACCGAGGGTCCTGGCCACATACAGACCCTGAAAGTCTTCTGAATGTAGATTCACTATTAGACAATGCTCGTTCAGAATTCTGCATACGTGTTGGAGGCCCTGGATTAGTTCTGTTCCACTTCTTCCATGATGAAATTATTTTCTGAAAGAAAATACATTATTTGTAATTTGAAGTTTGTTTTGAAATATAATAGCTACCAAAATAATATATTTTTATACACAAGACAATCTATTGAAACTTTGAAATACATTTCATCATTCACTGAAACACACAATAGCTACATTAAAAAAATGTTAGTTTCACAAATTTTACAATATTTCAATGTTAAACACCATGCTAACATGTTAAAGTAAATTGTTAGTTGATTTAGTTCAACACAACATCTTAATCTATCACACTTAGAATATTTTTCTCAGAAACGAAAGAAACAAAATAGATTTACTTGAAACTAACAAATTTTTGCTTCACTGTTAAGTTTAAACAAAAATATTAATTTTATTCCATGTTTTTTATTCAATAAACACACCAGTTACAGGATATCTAACTAGTTTATAACCTAAAAATCTTAATGTAGATACAGAAATGTGATATTTTCTGCATTGTCCATAAGCTTAAAGTTGCTCAATCATCTCGTACATCCTCAAGTTAGAACATAATGAAATTATCAGATGTATTTTAAGTTAATATGAAGTCTACACACACAAAAAAAAACTGAATCAAACTCATAATCTAGCTTATTAAAATTTTGGTATAAGATCAAATATTTTCATTTTTAGTCTTAATTACTTGTTTTTAATTAGATACTTATAGGAAGAATGATATTGAAATAGTTTAGTTGCATTCACATGGCATTTGCTAAACAATACAAAAGATAATCACAAAGTTATAACTTAACCTCAAAGAATCATTACATTTCTATACCTGCCATTAATACTACAAGTGTTTGATTATTAAACTATAAAACAAGCTTTTATAATTCTTTACAAAAGATAATCATCATTTCATCAAGAATTTACACACTAATTCTTGAAAATGTTAATAAAAAAATATCTGCACAAAAGTCCTAGAACAATATCTTTTTAGTTCTTCCTACCACCTTCAAAAGATGATTCTAAGTGCATAAACCACTGAGAGCTTACAATCTATATTAAAACAGGTCTTGTGAAATATACATTAATTAAAAAATTATCTAACAGCCTAAAGTAATGGTCAGATTGTATAAGAGGAACTTATATTAATGCTCTTACATACACATATAAATGAAAGTTAAAAACCATAATTATTCATATGACACCATTTATATATATAGTTCCTTAATGATCAATTTAGTGCCACATAATCTACAGCAGTCATGTTCAAACCTTTAAAGAACTAAATTTTAAATACAATCTCTATGAAGAAACTGGACCAAAGATATGTTCAGTAGAATAGCAGAATATAATTATAAAACATATTATATTACATATATGTTAGTCATAGATGATTTTATAGTTCATTGGTTCATAATGACAAACAACAGAAACAAGAGTAAACACTCTTAGAATTGATCGAGCCTATAACAAAGCCTTGTTTGTGTAAGTATCAATATTATGTTAAAAATCCCTGTATGGAACTCCAAAGCCTTATATCAAATACTTATTTCAAATGATAAGCTCAGAAACAAAAACTGAAACAAACAGCTCAGGGATACACATAGCAATAGGTCTTAAGTAGGTCCAGAATCAGCTTGGTCTTAAGAAATTTGGACTTGCCCAAAAGAAGGTCAACAGTGAAGCCTAATACACTCAGATAGTATTCAAAGACTTTAAGTAGGTCCAGAATCAGCTTGGTCTTAAGAAATTTGGACTTGCCCAAAAGAAGGTCAACAGTGAAGCCTAATACACTCAGGTAGTATTCAAAGACTTTTGTGCATATACAATCCTCAAAGCATCATCAAGAAGTTTGCAAACTCTTTTTAACAAACATATTTTATTAACTGTTTAATCAGAAGTGTTTTTAAAGTTAATTCACTCAAGAATGGCAATACATATTTTAAAAAAATGGTTGATTAACATACTTTAAGATATTACAGAACTACTTATTTCTAACTTCCTTTTGAAATTCTTTGAAATATTTCTGATAAACTTGTTACTCTTAAAGAATCAGATATTTTAAAATAGTTCACTCTATAAAACATTTCACAGTAACTATTATTACACATTCAGTTTTAAATCCTTGTGTCCCAACATGCAAACCAGTTCCGCATATTCATGCAAAAACTCACAAAAACACCAAGCAAAATAATAAATTTTCAAAAGGCCTACCCCAGTCAGCAATCCTCGTGTGAAATGCAGTAGGAAGAAAAAAACTACATGATTTTTTCATGTCTTTAAAGCATCAACATAATATAATTAATCATTGAAATATTCTTTACTTATACAGAAAATTTTAACATCTGAAATGTCATTTTGTGGTTTTTACACTGCAGCCTGGTATGCACTGTTAGGAACACAGGCGTCCAGGTACTTCAGAATGCAAGATTCAACATTAAGTAAAAGTATTATTGAAAAGCTGAACTTTAAGAATAACCTTTTCAAAGCTATATAAGCCATTAAGGGTGCAACCGCACATAAAAAAACTATAACTACTGGTGAAGACATAACTGTAAAGTCTTTCCAATTTGACTTAAAGATAAAAGAAGTCCAGCACTAGCCAAAGAAGGGGCCTTCCTCCCCCCAATTATGATGTTCCATAGCAGCATGTTTGTCAATGTACAGTTCAGATAATTAAAAAAATTTTGTTCTTACGATCATGAAATAAGACTTTTATCAACTAGCTTTTAATTTTTTTCTTGCAGATATTGCTATTTATGCACTTAACAGCAAAACTTTATTTCAAAGCTTTCATAGTGATAGTTTGAGTTTTGCTAAGAGCTGAAAAACAAGATGGTAAAAACTTGTATTTTTTTATCAACATTTAAAAATATTATATGTAATGAAAGTGAAACCCTGCTTCACCAATTCAAAAACAACTATAATTAACTGTAAAAAACATCATAAAGTACAATTCTGAGTTGTACAGACACAAAGAAATGCCAACTCCATAAAATCTTAACATTTCTAAATAATCAAGTTAATTTACAATTTATCAATATAAACAGATTAGACATAAAATTTCCTATTAATTACTCAATATAAAATGTGCTTATACAAATTACCACTGTTTATTCATAACTAATTCTATATACAACTTTTCTTAATATCTAAACAATTTCTCTACAGCTCTGACTTTACTACCTCATACCCAAAGATGGAGATGTTTTCATTTTTCATTTGTGTGTTAATAGTATAATTAAAAGACATTCTCATGTGCTTTTCTCAAAATCAGATTTGGTACCAAGCTTGAGTGCCCCCTTAAAAGTAACAGACTTAATATATTTGAATGTACCTCAAATGTCAAATGAAGAAATATTGTTACTATCGTAGCAAACTGGGATTCTAAAATACAGCAAAAGTCAGGAAGAATTGAGATAGAAAGAGCTTTAGTGTACAATTCTGGTGTATATTTTAGTTTTGGTTAGTTACTTTAAAAGTGACAAAAAATCATGAAGTTGGAGTTGCACTCTCTGGGGATTTTATACTTTGATTTATGTTTATAAACAAAACTAAAAATAAAGGAAAAACTGGGAATTTTTATTTTTTTTACTTAAGTTTTAATTTTGTACTTGATACATTAGATATTGTTTCCAAGTCTTTGGAACATTCTGTTTGGTTTGGTTTTGTTAAAAGTACATTTGCAAGGTTTAAATAAAAAAACATCAATTATGAAGATACTACCTCAAAAATATTACTGTAATGATATTAAAACTACTGAATAAGGATTCAGTCTTCAAAGGATGGTATATTCATTAAATTGCATATTAAACATTAACTGAAACTAAATGTATATTTATCTCTAATTACTCTATCTACTACTAGTTTTTTACAGCATCTTTTTAGAAGTACATGGTTGGTTTTGTTGAATTTTGAGCAAAGCTATTTGAGATACACACATTTGCACTACCCACCCATTCCTAGCTTCAAACTGATAAACTAGAGAAAAGAAAACTATCCAACACTGCCTGCCATCAACTTTTGAGATACCATTCACTAGTGAACAGGAGATTAATCATCCTTATAGTTTAAAGAACAAGCAGGTCTCAATCCCAAAACAGCAGGTTACAAGTCCAGTATTTCTTGTTTTTTGTGGATATTCTTTATTGTTATAAAACTAAATTAAAAGAAGAAAATTAGAAAATTTTAGTTTAGATTAGGCAAGATATTAAAGAATAACAATTCCACATAGGGTGTGCTTGCAAGCAGCTCAATGAGGAATCAGGTGGCATGATTATAACTTAGAGCAACAGAACAATAAGATATAGTATTAATAGATGTAGGCCACATTCAATTTTATGTCATTTAGGATAAACAACTGTAGTTTTCTATTACAACTTACAGTCATTCAGACAAAATAGTAATTCAGATTTATTTTGTATTTCTTTTTATGGTCGTTACAAGGTATCAAACTAACCAAGACTACATAGAGTCAGAGTTGATGAAAGAATGTAGCAAGTGAAATACAAAGTTTTAATATAAAAGACAAACAAAAGATGTTTGATATTTGTTTACAATATTTTAAAGTAATGCAAATAAAATTTTAAAAAGAAAGATTTTTAACCTAAATATGAAAATCACTTTAAACTTGAAGAAGTCACTCCAACTCCACATATTCACAGTCAAATCATTGGTAAAAATACTTAATTAAGAGAAGTTATAGTATGGAAATTCTAATGGTTACTTTGTGGTTCCAAGCACAGTAATATCAACCAACCTCATATGAAGAGTTAACCCAGTTCAAAAATTCATCCAACTATCCAAAGAGTTCATTTGAATAATTAATCTCATATTTTTAAATTTTATTTTACTGTACACATTGAAGGTTTTGCTATACTAGTGTTAAATAAAATAAGAGAGAAAATATAATTATATGAAAAATTAAGAAAGAATAGTTTTATAAGTTTCACAAATGAAATTTGATATTTTTAAGATGAAAAATGTTTTTATTCTCAACATAAAAATTACCTCTTAGTTACACTAATCCAATTCTGAGTCAGAATGCCTCATTAAAACCTTTTCAAATGCACAAACAGATCTTTAGAAGAAATATTTTATTAAAGATTCTGATTTTTCATGTACAACAGATCTGAATGTTTACTAAAAGTCTGCCATATTTTGTGAAGACTTACAAAAACAAATGTTACTATGTATAACTTCACAAAAATAGGTTTGGTCCAATGGACCAATGTTATGCAGTTAATGGTACTTTATTTCTTAATTTTCAAGAGATTTTCCTGCAAGTTTCAAGATACTTCATGATCAAAATTGGTGGTATCATTCCAGGCTGCAGTGTAAAGATTAGATATTAAAAACTAATTCTATATCAATTCAACTAAAATAGGAAAAGAAAAACAAAGAGGATTTATAAACACTATAATAGCCATTATGATTTTACATCTGAAAGGAGATTCATATCTGCTATTGTGATGAGATATACTACGTAAATATTACAATAATAGGTTAGATATATTCAGTTTAGCAACATCCCTTTAAAAAATGTTTCATATTTTGATGCCATAAACTTAAAATATATTTTACTTTACAAATCTGACACTTTTGTGTATTAAGTATTTTTAAGTTATTGCATTAAACTATGTAACTAGATTGATAAATAAAAATGTAAATTAAACAAAATCCATGATATTTTTAAAAAATATCTTGAAAAGTCTCAATAAACTCATTTACTTTCCAAATTGTAGTATTAAAACTAAAATTATCTAACAAATATTGACAGTAAATATGCCAACTGGTAAAAAGAAATCTACAGAATAATGTTTCCTGTATTTAAACAATGAAATATATTTATACTTATATATATATAGAAACATAATAAAATAGGGAGCAGAAATGACAAAATGTCTGATAAATGTCAAACACTGAAGATTTTTTTATTTTATTATAATTTATGAACAAATATTATGTTTCATTAATAAATATTCTATTCTAAGGGGTTTTTGTTTCACATATTAAGATTCATCACTAGCCTACTAATATATCCAGATATAACAGAGCATGAAACAGCAATCCACTACCAAAAAGAAGAAGAAAAAACTTACCGAGCACTTGCTGCGTGAGGTCTGTACACATCCTGATTGATCGTTTCGTACACAACATGCAGTATCTCTTTCTTTATCCCGATCTTTTTTAACTGCATCAAAAATATTTTTGTCTTTACGCATACAGGGAGTAAATTTAGCTCCCAAGTGTACCAAGTCAGCCTATAAAATATAACACATTAATATTTTCAAGTAGTAAGACTAAGCCATAAATTAATTGAGATTCAAAAAAATAATTTCTAGTGATTTATGAATACATTCATAAACATTCAAAACATGAAAGATAAAAAATACAACCTAATATTTTACACTGTTGTTAAACAATACCAAAACCAGAGTTAATTTCTAACAGGTGTTTTATTAAATTATTGTTGCCATATTCTACAAGCATCCAAGCTAGCTGCCTAAAGATAGTGGCCAGAGAATCTTTGAAACTACTCCTTCACAGTCAGTGGCCAAGGATGCTTTTACAGTATTATATCAGAATATTACAAAATTACTGGCATGGAATCATTGGCTAGATAATTTTCAATTGTTTTTGCACACTTGATATTAACTACAAGATGATCAAGACACTTTCAAATATACTGATCTATGATAAAACAAGGAACTATTTCAAATCTGTTACTATACAGTATGTAGTCAAAACCTATTTAAGTTACTACGTAAATTTTAACTTTCTCAACATGGACTCAGACAAACTTATTGACCATGTGACCACTTTGTTATTCTTACAATTTCAGAACCACTAACTTTTAATATAGCATATATATTTTCACAAAATGTGGCAGTATTTCAATAAATGTTACATATCTTTTACATACAGAAAATAATATTTTTAGTGAAATATTTTTAAAAAAAGATTGTTCATTAATATACTGAGTTTTTTTTACTAGTTGGAGTGCAACATAATTTTCATGTTAAGATTAAAAATCCTTTTCTTCATCTAAAAAAGCTTAAATTTCATTTGTACAATTGCCAAAACCCCTAAATGTTTCAAACTGTTTAAAGTAAAAATTTACATTTTATTTCTACCGTAACTCTACACACAGTTAGTCAATTTCATAAACTTCATAAACACACAAAAAATATCTAAATTAAATCTTTATAGTATGACTTCAAAATTGTAACATGTAACCACATTTGTTTATCCTAAGTCACATTAAACTCATTACAGTATATATTTATTTATGCTTAAGTTTTAATGTTTTACTGCTCTTCCAACCATGCCTAACAACTATTCATGCCATTATAAATTAAAAATCACTTATGGAATATGCAACTCATGTATGACTCCAAACTATTTGCATGCATACTCATGAAAATGTTTTATGCTATTATTGCTATTTATTTTACCTAATCTAACCTTACTAATAAAAAGTTTCCAATATTTACATTTGTGTTACTTTTATAATAATAAATACAGAATATACGTGAAAAACAAGAAATAAAATATCTACCTGGGCAGATTGGTTTGGCATTTATTGGTGCAAAACAACTAAGCTACTTGTGCCAAACATCTTGTAAAAAGTTAAAAGTAAAGTATTAAATTTTGTAAAAAGACAAATTTAAATTTTTGAATTAAAACTTGAAAAGCATGAAATCCAATTTTTATAACTAGTGTACATCAGTAAGAGAGAAATTACAGTAATACTAGTTTTGAAGGACATTCTGTAGCATAAGTTGAATGGTCATAACTTACCAAGATGACTAGCAGGTAAATACAAACACCAACATTAGTTACTTGAAGTTGGCCTTTCCAGTTCTGGTTTCGAGTTATTTGACGTTATGGCTATTTTCTAATTTCATATCTAACTAGTTGTACATCAAAAAGGAATAATAAAAAAGGTGCAATTTATGAATTCCAAACTTAAATGGTGTTAAAAAAAGTCAATGGCCTTTAAAAAAGTAAAAACATTTGTAAAGTGGACAGTGTTACCATCTTCGATGACACTCCAACATTATGGGTAAACATTGGGACAAAACACGTTTAAAATGGTGATGTCGTAAAGATGGCAACACAGTATAATGAGGCTTATTGTGTCACACAGACAACACGTTGGTGCATTACTCCCAGACAAAAGAATACAATGAGTTAAAAAATTGACCAATGCAAAGTCTAGAAGGGACAAATTCCTCTTTCTGATCCTTATGGAAGCATGATGGCCAAAGTCCAATATAATTTTATTTTGAAAAGCTTGCCTTCATGTTGCTCATTCCAAGTCAACTGCCAACTGGCACGGAGACGAGCATTAAATACAGGACTGTAATCCATGTATGGAACAGGCACAGCAGTAATAGTGCCAGAGCAGACAGACTTAGCTGTGGTGTCAGCAAGGTTGTTCCTGCAAATACCAACATGGCCTGGTATCCAGAAGAGTTGGATAGAAGTAGATGTTAAAGAAAAAAAGGGCCAGTTGGTTTTGAATATTAGCAAGAACTGATGTGAAGCAATTCCAGGGCTAAAAGAGAGTGAAGTGAATTAGTATAAATAGTACAGTTCATGTTCTGTGTAGCTTCTAGGTGATCCAGGACAAGAGAAATGGCATACAATTCAGCAGTGAACACAGAAACAGTCGAGAAGAATCTATGTATAACAACTGAATCATGGCAAACAATGGCAGAGTCCAAAATTTGATTTCAAACCATCTATATAAATGGGAATGGAAGGATGGTTCAAAAGATGTTCGGCAAACAGAAGAGGATACTTCCAATCAAGAGTATCTGTCTTCCTCAGATGACTCAAAATGGGTCACATTTGGGGATAGTAATTAGCCATGGTGGGATGAGCTGATATGTCGATACTGCTATGTCACTCTAAGATAGACCCAATTCATCAAACTGCACATGGAGACAAAGGGTAAAAGGCACAGTGGCAGACCATCTATTGTGAAAAGGTGTGGCCCAATAAGGAAGGAAAACACAACCCCATATGGGATGCTGTGGTAAAGACTGAAGTTTTGAAGCATACATTAAAGACAGTTTCAAATGACGAAGGTTTAGGAGGGGTTCAAACTCTATCCTGGAGAAATGCGAAAGGCCCTTGTGCAGAGCCAAAGCCCACGATGGTGAACAGGTTCCAACATTTAAGGCTGAAGCCACAGATGAGAAACCCATAGTCTAGTCTTGATCGAATAAGAGCACAATAGAATTTTAGCATAGATCATCGCTCCGCCCCCCAAGAGGTGGAAGAGAGGTCACGGAAGATGTTCAGTGCCCTTGTACACTTGACCAGTAGCTGCTTGATGTGTGGAATAAAGTTCAGCTTACAGTCATATATATGCCCCAAGAACTTTGCCTCAGGGACAACAGGAAGCACAGCTTCACCAATATGGAGTTCAGGATCAGGGTGAATAGCTCGTCTATGAAAAAAGTGCATGCAAACAGTTTTGGAGAGAGAGAGGTTAAAGCCATTTACTGTGGTCCACTTCAGTAAACAATTGAGGGCAGTCTGTAGCTGCTCCTCAATATACCTCATGTTCAACGACTACAATGAAATGTAAAAGTTATCAACAAAGAGACCATTTGCAACTGTAGGAGGTTGTTGTCAGTGATGCCATTAATCTTTATAATGAAAAGTGTGACATTAAGACAGACCTGAGGAACTCCAAGTTCCTGTGGGAAAGAATGGAAAAGTATCAAACCCACACAGACCTGGAATCACCAATTCATTAATAAAAATTGATAAATTGTCATGCAACCCATGAATGGAGGTCTCGCAAAATAACATACCTCCACATTTTATCAAGCTTTCTTAAGGTCAAAAAATACAGAAACAAGATGTCATTTGAGAAAGGTCTCCCCAGTCAATGTTACAAGTTGAATCAGGTGATCCATGGTGGAACACTGTCTTCAGAACTCACAATGAGTGGGTGAGAGGAAGTTGTTTAATTTGAGAAATCAAACAAGAGAAGCATCAACCATCACCTGTAAGATCTTACAGAGACAGCTCGTCAAAGCAATTCAAAGGTTGGTTGGTTGATTTGGTGTTTTATGGCACAAAGCAGCTAGGCTATCTGCACCAAACATCCAGTAAAAATTTTAAAGTAAATTAAGGTAAAACAAAACAAAGTTAGGAGAAAAACTACAGTAATACAGGCTATAAAAGACTTTCTGTAGCATAATTGTAATTATCATAACTTGCCAGGAAGACTAACAGGTAAGTACAAAAACTGCCAGTCACCTGAAGTTAGCCTTTCCAGTCCTGGTACCGAGTTATTTGATGTTATAGCCAATTTCAAAAAGTAATAAAAGTTTTAAAAAACTTGCAGCAAAATTTTAATAAAAACTCACCAGGATGACTAACAGGTAGTTCAAACAGCAGTGTTAGTCACCTAAAGTTGGCCTTTCCAGTCCTGGTTTTGAGTTATTTTACATTACAGCCATTTTCTAATTTCAAATCGAACAAGATGGACTGTGATTCTTAAAAGGAAATCACATTAAAAAAGGTCTAATGTATAAATTAAAAAAACTTAAAATAGCATTAAAAAGATTAATGGCTTTTTAAAAACTAAAAACAATTCCAAGGCAGACAGTGTCACCATCACCAATAATACTGTCTAACGTTATGAGACAGAACATGTTTAAAATGGTGCCATTGTTGAGAGTCATATTGACAGAAAAAAAGTAAAATGTGGCTTATTGTGATCTGAGAGTTACACAGACTACACATTGGTGCAGCAGTTCCAGGTTAAAGAAAATGATGAGTTAAAAAACCGTGACCAATGCATAGTCTTGTTAGAACAAGATCTTCTTTCTGATCCTTACGGAAGCAAGATGGCCAAAGTCCAATATAGAATTTTATTTGGAAAAGCTTGTTTACACATCGCTTACTCCAAGTTGACTGCCAGCTGGCATGGAGCTAAGCCTAGAATACAGGACCATAGTCCATGTATGGAACAGGCACAGCAATGACAGTGCCAGAGCAGATAGATTTTGCTACAGCATCAGCGAGCTCATTCCCACAAATACCAACGTGGCCTAGTATCTAGAAAAACTGAATAGAAGTAGATGTTAAAGAGAAATGGGCCAGTCAGTTTTGAATATCAGCAAGAACAGGGTGTGAACTAACTTAAAGCGATTCCATGGCCAGTAGAGAACTAAGAAAGTCAATATAAATAGTGCAATTTCAGTACTGCTTAGCTTCTATGCGATCCAGAGCAAGAGAAATGGCATACAGCTTAGCATTGAACACAAAAGCTATAGAGGGGATTCTGTGCACAACCACCGAACGAACCACAACATATCATGGCTGAACCCACAGTCACCTGATTTTGAACCATCTGTATAAATAGAAATGGAAAGATGGTTTGAAAGACAATTCAGCAAATACAAAATGGTACTTTCAATCAGGAGTATCTGCTTTTCTCAGATGACTTAAAGAAAAGTCACATTTGGGGACTGTAATAAGCCATGGTAGGATGAGCTGACTAGTGGATACAGCAATGTTATCCAAGGACAGACCCAATTCATCCAACTGCACCTGGATATGAAGGTCAAAAGAGCAATGGCAGACTGTCTGTTCTGGAAAAGTATGGCCCACCGAGAAAAAAAAAAACACAACCCCAGGTGGGATGTTTTGGTAAGAAATGAAGTTTTGTGGCATATAATAAAGACAGTTGCAAACAGCAGAGGTGTAAAGAAGGTTCATGAGACTCTGTGTATAAGTTCTGAACTGGGGAAGTGTGGAAAACCCCAGTGAGAGCCAAATCCCTTGATGATGAATGGGTTCCAGCATTGTTAAGGCCAAGGGTCTGGCAGACCCATAGACCAATGATACATAGTTGTATTTCAATCAAATAAAAGCACAATATATCTTCAGCATAAAACATCAATCTGCTCCCCAAGTGGTGGTAAAGAGGACACGGAGGATGTTCAGTGCTCTTGTACATTTGAGTTGTAACTGCTTAATGTGTGGTATAAAGGTCAGCTCACAGTCAAAGATAAGCCCCAAGAACTTTCTCTCTCTCTCAGGGACCACAGGAAGCAAATTTCACCTGTACAGAGATCAGGATGGGGATAAATACCCAATTAGCAGCAAAAGTGCATGCAAATGGTTTTAGAGAGAGAGAGAAGTTAAAACTATTTGCTGTAGTCCACTTCAGTAAATGGTTGAGGGCAGTCTGTAGCTGCCATTCAATATACCTCATGTTCAACGACTGACATGAGATGTGAAAGTCATCAACAGAGAGCCCATTTGCAACAGTGAGAGGGAGTTGTTCAGTAATGGCATTAATCTTTTCACTGAAAAGCGTCACACTCAAAACACAGCCCTGAGGGACTCCAAGTTCCTGTGGAAAAAAACGGGAAAGTGTCAAACCCACACATACTTAGAATCGCCTGTCCATTGAACAATTTTTAATAAAAAGGGGCAAATGACCACATAAGTCTTGCAAAATGCCATACCTCCATGTATTATCAAAAGCCTTCTCAAGGCCAAAGAATATTGAAACAAGATGTTGTCATTTGAGAAAGGCTTCTCTGATTGACGTTTCAAGTCGATTGAGGTGGTCCATAGTGGAGAGCTGTTGTCAGGAACCCACACTGGTTGGGCGAGAGGACGTTGTTTGATTTGAGTAGCCAAACAAGATGAACATTAACCACCCTCACTAAGATCTTACAAAGGCAGCTTGTCAAACAAATTGAATGGTAGTTTGAAAGAATCACGGGATCCTTCACAGGCTCAGAGAAAGGTAGGAAGTCTGGTTCCATGCATCATAAAACCATTCTCCTGCCAGATCTAGTTAAAAACAATCAGAGGAATTATAGCAAAAGAAGGAGGATATATATGGCATAGCATTTCGTAGTGTATATCATCAGGTCCGACTGAGGTATTGCCAGACTAATTGGTGGTAGAAGAGATGCTGGTTGTGAACTTCATCCAAGATTATTTTTGGTTTTAACTTCTTACCCACCAAGTATGTGTAAGAGCCTGCTGGAGAGCAATGTGGTTCAAGAGTGTGGGATACCAACAAAAAGTACCCCAGGCCCACTTTGAGCCTCCTGTGGCATGTAAAAGGCAGGATACCACCACAAACAAGGATATTGTGGAAAACATGTCCAGGTTTTATGAGTACACTGAACAGCTGCCTGTATAATACAGTCAGTCACTGCCACCACACAGTCATGTATTGATGGTTTACAGACAGTGGCAGCATCAAGTTCTGCAAGACCAGTGAAAAAGGGCCAGTTGGCTTGATCCAGCTTCCACAAGGGCACCTAGGTCAGGTGGCACCAACCACGACCAGTCTCTCTCAAAATTATAGGAAAATGATCACTGCCATGTGGGTTAGTGCCAACCATCCATGAAAAGTGGGAGAATAGTGAAGGGGAGCAAACAGAGAGATCAAAAGCAGCAGAGGACACTAGGTGCATGAAAATAGGTATAAGGACCAGTATTGAAATGAGAAAGGTTACAACCTGAGAGCATACACTCCCTCCTATCAATATCAGTACCTTCCCAACAGAGATTATGTCTATTAAAGTCCTCAAGGATTAAAAAGGGAGATGGTAACTCAATGAGAGCATCAAGGTTTGATTGATCATAAATCTCTTAAGGAGACAGGTAGAGAGAATACACAGTGATGGTACAACCCAAGGAAACAAAAATTGCTACAGCCTCCGAGGGTGTGTAGAGTGGCAAAGACAGGGTGGCCACCCCATCATGCACTTGATCATCACTCAACCTGTCATTTCTGTACAGAGAAAACTGCCAAAAGGTGAAGGTATCAGCAGATTTCAGAAATGTTTCCTGTAAGAAAAGACATCCAGGATGGTAGAAAGCAATCAGTGCTTTGATGTTATCCAGATTAGAATGTAAACCTTAACAGTTCCATTGTATCAAAGTGGCCATTTTTATTTATATGTAAATGAACTGGGTGGAGAGCCCTTCTCTTTTTGACCACTTCCTTTTTCTTTATTCAAGGGAGGTATGTAATTTCTATGGAATCTGCCCTGTGTGGAATGGGCAGATCTCTGTCTTTGAAAGAGGATTTCTTCTCCTGCCCCAAGATGTACTCAAGAAAATGCCCATACCTGGAACCAAAGGAAGTGTATCTTGAAGTTTGCTGGAATGAATGTTAGAGACAGAGGTTGGTATTGACGTTGATTCATCAACTTTATTAATCATGGAGGTCAAAAGACTTTTCATTTGGTTCGAGAATGATTCTTTGAAGGCATAGAGATCTGTCTGCACTCCCACTGTAGTGGTGGAATGAAGTCAGGCAGCATACATCCGAGATGAAGTGGTGGACAGTAATTTTAAACCTCAGGGTAAGTAATGTTTTGAACTGTCTTCAAACACTGCACCTCTTTTTCTTCTAACCATTTAAGGCAATGAAGGTCCATTTCACACTCATAAGCATCATGGTCCTTGATATGGCTCACTGTGTTTGGAATGTATGGCCATACCCTGCAATTAAGATAACCTGCCTTGATAGTTGCAGGTGGATGTGGTGATGTAAAGGTCAGAACAAGGATGATGGTGGGCATCATAATTCCATCTTTGCAATTGGAAATATGCCTCACCGTAGAAACTAATGGGTGGAGAAACTAGCAAGGACTTCTAACTCAGGAATGTCCTTCAAATCCCTCACAACAATAACTCCTTGTGACAAATTTAAAGTAGCATGAGGTGTAACCTCAATAGGTATATCTCCAATTGCCTTTGAATGCAAGAGGAGTTCACTACATTAAGGTGTGGATGTTTCCACCAATATGTCACCAGATCAAAGCTTCTTTACTGACTTTGGAGAGCCAGCAAGTCCCTCTAGTCCATTCTGAATAAAAAAGGGAAACATTTGCCATAAAGGTTTGTCTCAAAGAGAATGCAGGATAATAAAATGAAGTACAACAGGTGTTACAGATTGCTGCTCAAAATCTTCAAGATGTGGTCCTTTACATATGGAATGTTTTTTCACTATTTTATTTAAGTTTTTATTTGGAGGATCCATGATAAAAAAAGAAATATTTTGGTGCCCACTGACACCACCCACCATGAAGCCCTATGTGAGGATGCACTACAGTGTCAAACAAGGACATTGCAGCAATGCCAAAGATTCGTTAGCACAATACTCAAACACCAGCATCAGATACAATGTCCACAACACCTGTTGAGAACATCTAACACTGGTACTTGGGTTGATCCTAGCCTAAGTATATCACCCGACTGACCCAAGGGGGCCACCCTAGGCCCCTAATTTATAGGAATTCAAGGCCAAAGTGAAGTGCGAGGGTTGAACCCGTTAACCACTAGGATCCTCTCCTCCCCTTCACGGGTTGCCACTCACAGCAAGCAAGCAAGAGTCCAGAGGAGATTAACTAAAAGAACAGAACCTTTCCTGGGAGGTCCCCTCACCCCGTACAGGAATCCACAACGAGAGGGCGATTGAAAGGAATCTTGAGATCCTTCCCAGCTTTAGAAAAAGGGAGTACAACAGTGTGGCACCAAGCATCGGGAAAAACATTCTCCTGCCAGATCTGATTAAAAACAATAGCAAGAAAGAGATGGTGCAACATCTCGTAATGAATATCATCAGGTCCAACTGATGTACTGCCAGACCAATGAAGAGCAAGTTTAAGTTCCACCAATGTAAAGGGGGTGATTATAGTCATAGTAACAATCAGCCTGAAAGAGGAGATCATTCTGCCCATGTTTTGATGGTTAAGAAGATGGAAAATGAAGCTGAAGCGCTAGATGCATGAGAAAAGCTTTTGTTGAGAGTACTGGTGATGCTCTGGGTATCAGCAACTTCCTGGCCATCAGAGAACACAATTGAAAGGCCACTAACCTTTCAAGTTTTGTCTCATTTCACTTTGGAGCTGGTGGTAGAAGAAATGCTAGAGGTGTATTTAATCCAAGATTCCTTCAGGCTTTGATGTCTGACCTGCCGAGCATGTGCCTGCTGAAATGCAATAAAGCTTAAAAGTGCGGGATATTTACAAAAGGTATCCCAAGCCTATTTTTGAGCTTTTCTTGTAATGTGGCAGGCAGGATTCCACCAATGATGAGGATACTGTGGGAAACATGTTGAGATTTTTGGAATATACTGATTAACTGCCTGGACAATACAGTCAATTACTGCTGCCATACAGTCATCTATCAATAGTTTCACATGATCGCAGGATCGAGTTCTCGGAGAGTGGTGAAAAAAGACCAGTTAGCCTGGTCCAACTTCCACTGAGGCAGGTGGGTCAGATGGCATTGACCACAACCAGTCTCTTTCAAAATGACAGGAAAATCATCACTCCTCCATGGATTACCATCGACACTCCAAGAAAAGTAAGTGAAAATTGAAATAGAGCAGATGGAAAGATCTACAGCAGTAAAAGACTGACTAGGTGCATGAAAATAAATATAAGAACCAGTATTGAAGAGAGATAGGTTGTGGTCCAAGAGTATATGCTCTATAGCATGACCCCTCCCATCAAAACGAGCAGCACCCCAAAGAAGATTATGTCCATTAAAATACCCCAGTAGCAAAAAGGGGATTGTAACTGCTCAATGAGGGCATCAAGGTCTGACTGATTATAAATCTCAACAGGAGGCAGGTAAAGAGAACAAATAGTGATGGTGTGACCCAAGGAAACACAGATGGCTACAGCCTCCAAGGGTGTATCAAGTGACAAAGACAGGGTGGGCACATGCTGATCAACCAGCAATGCCACCCCACCTTGCACTCATCCATCACATAACCTATCATTTCTATACAAGGAAAACTGCCAAAGGGTGCCTATATCAGCAGGTTTCAGAAATGTTTCCAGTAAGGAAAGGTACATGGGATGATAAGAATCAATTAAATCTTTAATGTCACTTTAATCTGATCGAAAACCTCAACAGTTCCACTGGATCAGAGTGGCCATTGTTATTTATGTAAAAGAGAAGGTGGCAGGGAAATCTTCTGTTTGCAACATTTTTTTCTTTATTTGATGAAGATCTATCTACCTCCATGGATCCTGCCCTGAGCAGGTAGGCAGGTCTCTGTCTATGGACAAAGATTCCAATGACTGAGGGCATGAACGAATGGTCAATTTACTTTTTGGGGTGCAGAAGAGGATGGACCCAAGGAAACATTTGATCCTGAAGGAAGTGAAACTGGGCAGTCACTTGAAGGATACTTACGGACAGAGATGTGTCAACTTTTTTAATTATGGAGGGCACAAGATTCTTAAGATGTTTTGCAAATGACTCTATTGGAATAACCATAAAGATCTGTCTGCACTCCCACTGTAATAGTTGAATGGAGTGCAGCAGCATATATGCAAGGCAGAGTTGGAGACAATAATTTCCAAGCCTCTGTGTAGGTGTTATTATTAACAGTCTTTAAGCATTGTACCTCTTTCTCTTCTACTTGTTTAAGACAAGAAACAGAGTAAGAAGGGTGTGGGCCACTACAATCAACACAATGTGGTTCCAAGTTGCACTTATAAGTGTAATGGCCTTTACCACCACAACGAGCACATACCAAAGAACCACAACATGATGTTTTTGAGTGTCAAAACCATTGACACTGGAAACATCTAAGAGTGTTTATGTAATACCATACCTTGCAGTTCAGATAAACCGCTTTGACTGTGGCAGGAGAACGAGTTGATGTAAACATTAGTATCAGAACATTGGTAGGATCCATAATTCTGTTTTTATAGGTGAAGATTCGGTGTACCATAATAACGCCTTGGCTGGAGAAATCAGAGGATTTCTGACTCTGGAATGTTCTTTAAATCCCTCTTAACTATAACTCCTCTGGAATAATTCATGGTCACATGGGGAGTAACTTCAATTTGTATATCCCCAATAGCATTTAATTTCAAGAGGAGTTTAGTATGCTGTGGTGAAGATGTCTCCCAAAATGTTTCCAGAATGCAACTTCTTTACTGACTTTGGGGAGTCAACAAGCCCTCCAATCCCTTCTGAATGAAAAATGGATACATTTGCCCCAAGGATTTCACAGATAAGGAATGGAGAATCAGAAATCTAGGTGTAGAATCTGGCTGTAATGTTGGCTGTACAACAGAGTTGTCCATGCATGGTCTTTTTCCAATGATCCATTTTTTTTCCAATTCTTTCATTTTTATTTATTTTGTTAGAAAGAGAAGTAATCCATAACAAAGAAACTACATTTCAGTACCCACTGACCCCACCCACCATGAAGACCTATGAAGAGATGCACTACAGTGCCAAAAAGGGACAATGCAGTAACGCCAGAGTTTTGTGAGCACTATACCCAAACACTAGCATCAGATACAATGTCTACAACACCTTTTGAGAACATCCAACATTGGTACTTGTTTGACCATAGAGGGCCACTCCAAGACTGCCCATCTACAGGAATTCAAGGCCAAAGTGGTGTGTTAGGGGTTAGACCCCTCAACCACCTGGATCCTCTCCTCCCATTCACAGGTCACCACACACGACAAAAACGTGGGGAGACATTTAGATCCCAGAGGAGGTAAACTGAAAGAACATTCTCTGATAGATCCCCTCACCATGCACAGGAATCCACACCGAGGGGTATCGACCTTGGCCTCTTTAGTTTTTGCCATTGGCTGTCAATGACAAGTAAGTCTGTTTTTTTTTTATTTCTTTTAATACTGATGGTAGTAGTGCACTAACAAAATTTTTTTTACTTGGGTGTAGCAGGAGGAGTCTGGTTTTCTATTTGCTTGCTCTGTAAACAAATGAGACTGAAGGCTAGGAATATTACACTTCACCTGAGCAATGGCAATATTATAAGTAATTTATTTTAAATTTTGTACTTACTGAAGGGGTGATGAATAAATTATGCAAAAGGGGATGCTCAGACTAAAGTATATTACATTTCTCACAGTAGGGGAAATTCAAATATTTTAAAAATATTGCTCTATGAAATTAAGAACTTAAAACTTGTATACTATTAAAACATGGGTTACTAGTTACACTTTTATGCTATGCTACATGGTTTAAAATGATGAAAAAGTAATTTAATTAAATTTTGAATGTAACTCACTAAACACCTTGTAAAAGATGCTCAGGGAGAGAGGGTTATTCAGTCATAAAATTTTATTTTGGTAAATATTTCACTAAAGTGGAATGTCAAACCAATTCTGTGCTTATGCTTTACATCTAGTTTTCATGCCACTATTAAACAAATTCTGTATTAACGCTGCTTCACAATGAACTTTAATGTCAGCATTAAACAAAGTCAGTGCTTATGCTTCTTCATATCTAGCTTTTCTATCAATATTAAACCAATTTTGTACTTACGTCTCTTTGGGCCTTTTGTGTAAATATTAACAAATTTTGTGCTTATTATCTAGTTTTCACACAAATAACTAATAACCGAATTCAATGCCTGTAATATCAATTTCACTCTCATTTTTTACTAAAAATTATTCAAAATTAGTGTCAAGTTCACATAACCATTTTTCGTCCAGTGTTTTATGCAACTTCACCTACAATGCACACACATGTTAAAATGAATAAAAAAACACCATGTTTGATATATGTCAACCTCCATTATGTTTCAACCTCCATCTATATTTTTAAGATATTGAAAGAAAAAAATGATTTTGATAAAAAGACAAATCTAGCAAATTGGTGAATATTTTTATTATGCAAGCTGTACATTTATTGTGATTCTTATAAATATTTTTATTATGCAAGCTGTACATTTATTGTGATTCTTATAAATATTTTTATTATGCAAGATGTACATTTATTGTGATTCTTATAAATATTTTTATTATGCAAGCTGTACATTTATTGTGATTCTTATAAAAGAAAAATCAAAATATGTGCATGATACAAAATGAAGTCATACAACCCTTCTTTTCTTGTGAAACTAAACTAACTTTATATCTTAAGTAATAATGCTAACTACAGATAAGACACTTGGGTGCATAAATTGATCTGATACATACTAAAGCAATGGAATTTTCATCTGTAATGTTATTAGAAAAAAATCTACATTAAGCATTTTACTAATACCTGGTTACAGAATTAGCAAAAAGAAATAACATAATCTTTAATTTTAAACAAAACATATTTATAAATAAATTAGGAAAAAATCTTACAAGCCTGAAACAATTTTAAAATAATCTAAATCATGCTCTAGGTTTATAAGTACGTTGATCTGAGTATGGCTTTGCTACTAAAAATGACAGATTACAGACACTGGAATTAAGATAAGCTGGGTTTCTGAAACCAAATAAATTGTTTTTTAAGACTTTACAAAAACCAACAAATATTTATTCCTTTACAGTTTTGTAGTAATCTATGGCTTTTATAGTGAATTTAAATGACCATAAAACATAGAATAATCCTAAAAGTACATACTGATTAATAAGATTTTACTTCACAGGTCTTGACAAAATATTTGTTAAGAGAATATCTATCAATTGTCATGCACATTACACAAAGAGAAATTAACAGAAAGTAGTTTATATGCAAAAACGGCTCATTTGGGTTGAGAAAATATTTTACATAGAAGAGCGAACAACGTTTCGACCTTCTTCAGTCATCGTCAGGTTCACAAAGAAAGAGGTAACTGACCGGAAGCTGACCACATGTTTGAAAGGGGTTGTGTAACAGAGTGTCGGAATGTAGAGAGCGGTATTAGATGTTTGAATATATAATTTTATTTTATTAATATAGGTATAAAGGCGTTCCTTTATATTGGTTTATTTTGGGTTTAAGTTGTTGTATATTATTGGTTGTTGTGCGGCCGGCCACGCGCAACGTAGAGGTAACATTGCATAACACAATTATTGCTAATGCTGTATTTCCCTTCCCTTTGGCTATAAGTAAGGCTTCTTTAATTTTGCGTTTGTTTATGTTTGTTTCTTTATTTAGTATTTGAGTGTTTTCTGTGGTTATGTTGTGTTTATTTGACTTGCAGTGTTCGAAAACGTGTAAAGGTGACTTTTTATGTTCTTTGAATCTGGTTTCCATTTTTCTACTTGTTTCTCC
This sequence comes from Tachypleus tridentatus, assembly GCF_004210375.1. Taxonomy (NCBI): domain Eukaryota; kingdom Metazoa; phylum Arthropoda; class Merostomata; order Xiphosura; family Limulidae; genus Tachypleus; species Tachypleus tridentatus. Next base: position 75,313,709 of record NC_134832.1, on the reverse strand, counting down.
AATATAAAAGTCGTGGCAATTATCACATTGTATTTTATAAATAATGTTGGTGTGGTGTTTGTGCCTGGTTTTTGAATAAATTTGGTATTAACTGGAATGTCATATTTTGTTACTAATTTTTGCCAAATGTTGGTTATTTGTTTGCTGATGTCAGGAATATATGGTATACAGCAGTATATGGTTTCGTGATTTTTTGATTCGTGAGATATATTTACTTTAGTTGGTTGATTTTGCTTTCTGCCCAGGTGTGTGCGTATAATGTTTTCTATGGTTTGTGGAGGAAACTATTGATGTTGATGAAGTATTGTTTTATTTTGCCTAATTCATTGTTAATTTTATCTGGTGAGCATAGTTTTATGGCTGTGTTTATTTGCTTTCTTAGTATGTTGAGTTTTTGTTTTGTTTCATGTGCTGAGTCCCAAGGAATGTATAGTCCAGTATGGGTGATTTTTCGGTGGATTTCTGTTTTGAATTGTGTGTCAGTTCTTGTAATTTTGAGGTTAAGAAATGATATTTGATTGATTTCTTCCTGTTTACATGTGAAGTTAATGTTGGGATGTATAGCGTTAATGTGATTGAAAAAATTAAGTATGTGTTCTGTAGATTTGAATCCCACAACCGTGTCATCTACATATCTGTACCAGTATAGCGGTGGATGTAATGCTGTGTTAATTGCTTGTGTTTCAACTTGTGTCATAAAAATATTGGCTAGAACTGGTGATACTGGGTTGCCCATGCTTAGGCCATTTGTTTGTATATAATTTTGGTTGTTGAACATGAAGTTTGTCTTTATCGTGGTGAATTCTATGAGGGTTGCTAACTGGTTACTGGGAATTTCTATAGTTGGGTTAGGGTCTCGGATATAGAGTTCTAAGGCTATCTTGCAGGCTTCAGTGGTTGGAACTTCTGTAAAGAGGGATATAACATTGAAACTGGCCATTAAGGCTTTATGATTAAGTTGATTTAGATTAGACTTGAAATTAAAAGAGTCTTTGATGAATGAGCTGGCTGATGTTACATATTTGGAGAATGCCCATGCTATGTATTTACGAAGATTGTAATTAAACGATTCATATGTGGCGCTATAGTCGCTATAGTCATAATGAACACGAATGAATACATCCAAGAAATGAAGAACATCCTATCAGACACAAACAAATTTAAACCAATGCACACAAATCCAACAAAGACACACGAAACGCAACTGAACAAATTACTTCTAAAAATGAAAAAAGCCAACACAATTTCACAAACACTTTATTCCTACCTAAGTAAAACCGACTCACGCACACCGCAAATATACGGCATCCCCAAACCTCATAAAACAGATTGTCCATTACGACCAATAATGTCCACATATGAATTTATATGTCCCATATAAAGCTGTGATATATCTTGTTCTATTTGCTTCTAAGAATAAATATGTTTATGTTATGAATATAAAGTGGTTATAATACAATTATGTTATTAATAAGTTCAAATGATAATAATAATTACAAATAATTGTATAACATATAGCAATATCTACATTTACAAATAATTAAAAAACTATACACTGACATTGTTAAAGTATGTATCTTGAAATTAGTGTATATACATTGCTTATCTGTGTGGATGCCATGTTAAGAGTATTAATAAAAGCTTTTATTGTAAACTATTTGTAAAAAGTTATCTTAAATTTAGAAACTTCATATGTAAACATTATTTACCATAAAATTACTTTATTCATATATCTATATGTATAATAATTTAAAAAAAAAATAATTTCTCAACCAATTAAAATGCAAAAGCAATCCCTTTCAAAATGTCAATAATCCTAATTTTAATTAGATACCTTAAACTTTGTTTATGAGATATCATAAACTGTCCCTGAAACCATTACTTAATAAACATACTGATTTAAGTTTAAATATATGAATTACTACTTACAGCTCTGGGTCCTACCCAAAAATTATCTGGTTCAAAGTAGTCCACTTGCTCCAGAGAAAGTCTTGTGACTAGCACCTAAAAAAATAATAAATATGCCATAGAAACATTATTATACAAAACTTTATAATCAGGCTAGTAGATTATAGACTTTCTTAAGGAACAAAGATGTGCATATAGACCTTAATATGTTGAGGTTGTAAACAAAAAATTAGATATAGCATTTGTGTTAATTTTAATGAATGATAACAATGCCAGTTAACACTATTCTTTAGCTTAACTAAATATAGATTTATGTACCTGACTAGATCGCTGTGTCTTATGGAACCCCACTGGTCCAAAACCGTACACAGCTAAGGAGATCACAGTAATCAAAATTTGCACAGTTGTCACCCAGTAAGTAAAATAAGGCCTATAAGAGGAAAGAAAAAATAAATGAAAGCACTCTAGATAATCAGCTACTCAAATTATGTAAATGAACATCAGAAGAAATATAAACTACTTAAATAACAGCTTATCATAAAAAAAGTCAAAATTTTCAGCATATTTATGATGTTTAGCTCTACTCTCCTAACCTAATACCCATCCTTTCACATTAAATTTCTACCACAGATATCAAATAACATCTAGTCAAAACACAGACACTTCAAAAATATCTCAGTGAGATGTAAGAAAAACATTTTGACTCAGATGCCTCTATTACAAATAAATTAAAAAACTATTTATTTCAACCATCTTTGCATTGGAACAGTTATTCAAAAATGTTCATCACCTTTCAATACTATAAAGGTTTTAATGATAGTAAATCAAAAAAAAAAATTATAAAAAAGTAATACCTCTGGTATCAATACTCAGAGCATGTACATTAAATGTAAAATATACCTTCTTGGAAATTAGTGAAAAGCCAACTATATAAAGACTTTCCTTGATTTTTTGATACTTCTCACAATTTCTGAATAATATACAGGACTTGCATAAAAAATTTCCCAAATTTTTGTATTAACTTGAATCAAAAAACTTAGTAAGAGCAAAACTAAACAGATATTAATGCAGTATTGTTAAATTTAAGATAAGTTATTTTAATAAAAATTAACTAATGTGCTATACAACTACACACACGTTTCCACTGCGACACACATTCTTTAGTATATAAAAGATAACAACTTAATGTATTGTAACTTTAGATTTCTGTAAAATGAAACACACATGCCATCCTTAGTTTTTCTATAAAGAAAAATGTGTTTCTTATGACTGGTGAATCAGTAAACATCAGCTAGTCTCCTAAAACATGGGTTCTGTTGCAGTGTTACCTACCTGTAATTCAAGTTAACTTTAGGGCACTGGAGAGCTCAGTACATTTATGAAACTGCTTTGCAAATCTGTGATGAGGTGATTCTGTTACATCAAGACAATATTTTATGGTTGATATACTAAATTAGTCACACTAGTCCTAAAGACAATACACAAAAATATTCAAATGTGTTTATATGTTCATATTAATAAGAATGTAAACTGTTGTAATCATTGTCATCAAACTGTACTTTACACCAAAATGAGCTATAGGCAATCTAAAAATAAACATGTCATTGGTTGTATGTGTATTTCATATGTTTTTAGAATGCTCAACTGTTTTAACACACTTCTGAACAGGCCACACAATATAGAAAAGTTATTTGTTTATTTGATTGTTTCAATTTTGATTAATGATTTCATATAATTGGGTAGAAATGTTAATTTATCAAATGTTGATATATGGAAGTTTATACTGTCAGAATTCTTCATAGTCCACGGATTCAATATCACAATTATTGAGCAATTATCAGTAACAAAACAATATGGAAAAGTTTTTGTGAATTTGACATAACGTTGAGAAGATTTACTTTAATTATCAAATTGGACTTCAGACTTTATTGTACACTAAAATTAGAAATTTATATTTAAAAACCAAAACGTTATTCCCGATTTGTACCTAAACTTACCTACTATCTTCTATATCTTCAAGTTGTTCTTTGATGTTAGATGTAAAACGATCTTTACGAAAACTTCTTTTAAACAATTTTCCTACTACTCCCATCCCATACTCTCTTCTGTCTGAGTTATCAAATGCTTTACTTAACATCTGTAACACAGATATTACAAATGTACCTTATAAAGTTGTGTATTAACACACATACTGAGTAACATAAAATAATAAAACCCAATATAAAAATTTTGAAATAATACAAATGTATTTAAAGGAAGTGTAATTTATGTAAATCAATACCAAATGCACTGAGTGAAAATTATATTTCAAAGCAACTTTAAAAAAGGAAATAAACTGATGATCTGTTACTTTGATATTAAGAAGATATTTTTAAAGACCTATTTAAAATGAGTATATCTTACTAGCTTATTTTACAAAATTGTTACATTATTTTGCTGAATGTTACTACATACACTTTTTTCTTTTGAGATCTCAAAACTTTAAAAACTCAAAATTAGGATGTCATTAGTTTATTATACATCAAAAAGTATTACTACATCATCTCTTCAACTAATTCTGAATTATGACAAGTTTCCTCGCAGCTAGTTAATGAATGCTGGCAGAAACTAATTGTAATATTCACCGCTCATTGGGACAAAAAAGATTAAAAAAGATAATATTTTCTAGAAAATGATTTTTCTGGGAATTATTAAATGGAAAGTGTTCAGATTGTGCTGATATAATGTTTTAAAGTGGTATCTTTTATTGAAAATATAAATTTCAAGAACTATTTATAAATCATATCAATCAAGATATAATCAAACTCTTACACACAGTCCTAATTAAAGTTGTGTTCTTGTTGCAAGGTGAGTACTTTTACTTAAAATTGTGTTCTGTGATAAAGAATGGTCATTGCACATAACAGTTATTTTTGTAGTTCTCTAAATCTCCAAAATTGAATATCCAAACTGTAAATAGTTTTTATGGATTTTTGTTTCCAGTACCATTTATTAAGTGGTGCCACACTGTATTATTTCTCTTATTTCACATAGATGAATACATGCTACATCCATTATAGTGTGATCTAAATTTACACTATTACTTAATTATTCAAAAACACTTTGTAAAATAATTTATCATTATGCAACTTTTGAAAAATTAACTGTGACAAAATGGGAATGTTTCAAATCTGCATGTATAGTGTATACCTTTTCCCATACTTGATACATGGGTTCTGGAGAAGTTGGTTCATGTGCCACTGAAGGTCTGTGCCACACTCGAGAGGGAGCACTAAGCATTACAAAAAAAAAAAAAAGAAACTAATGATTATTCTAACAAAACGTTTACATCTTGTTCATACTATTTTCAATCTAACTTATACCAAAAGGCAAAGGTAGTTTGTACAAATAAATGTTTTCAACTCTGTAGAATGCATTTTAATGCAGATTCAATTATTTCTTAAAATATGTAGCAGAAATAAGCAGTAAAATCTAAAATCTAAAAAGCCTGCAAGAAGTATAAAACATTATAAGCACATGTGTGTGTTAAATCTAAAATGCAGCTTAAAGAAATTATAAAATGTTTAACTTCACTAAATTCCCCCAAAAAAAAAAATAAAATTGAATACTCCACTCATCAGATCTTCAACGTGAACTGGGCCTTTAATAAAAGCATATTTGATTCCATAACTTATCTATCCACCCTTCGACCATTTAGGAATAAAATTACTGTTTTAGTTATGTGAAAAATATATTCTTATGCATAAATCTATTATAGCTCAAACTAAAAAAACATGACATTTATTCATTGTCTCAATAGTACTTTCTAAAGTCAGTTACTGTTTTCACTTGTATTTATCTTGATAGGTAGTTTTTCTTATAAAATTTTGTATGATTTGCAATTTAAAGAGTCCAGAAAACACAGTTATTCTTAATAACTAATTGTGTCAAAATATTGGTTGTGAATTTGTTGGATATAGCTCAAAATTCCAAATGAGCTTTATTACTGGAATGCATCTTTTTACCTCATAGGATTCACAGTTGATACACTTCAAAATATGGTACGCAAACAGACGTGTGATAATTCAAGCCAATCAATAACAAATACTAATACTTACAATCATGATGACACAAAATAAGGGTGAATGGTTGCCAAGTTCACAATTTTCAAGACAGTAGTTCAAACATTAATTGCTATAACTTAACGAATCAAGTAGAAAAATAAACAATGTAGCCAAGAGAATATTGTGACACTGTTAACCCCTGTGTGTCAAACATCTACTTTGCATTCTAGATTGTAAAAAATAAGTTTGTTAAGCTTTGGTATTGAATTTGGCTAACTTTAAAAATAACTAAATTTTTTGGAAAAATATAAAATTCATGGTCATATATATATATTTAGTATACTTTTACTTTCTCAACAGCAGTGTTTCCAGTCCAATCATATTTGAAGGTTAATTTGACAATTACATAGATTACAATAGGAAATTTAATTTTATAGCATATGGAGTAGAATATTCCATAAGTTTTTTACAGAATTTATATTGGTAGAAGGTTATATTTGGTGACATGTAAACCACATTTTCAGCAATTCTCACCTTGGTCTGTCAACCTGGTCTTCCCCAGTTTCCACAGGTTTTAGAATCCTTCTAAGAGATGAGGATTCTAAATCTCTTATCACTTCAGGAGCTGGTGGTGGTTTTTCCAAAAACATTTCCTCAGTTATTTTTGTTTCTAGACTTTGGTTGACTGGCTATTAAGCATAAAGAGCAAAAACAACACTATTTGTAAGTTCATCACAAAATAATTCAATAGTCTGGTTAAGTACTACACATAAGCATAACACCTTTCACAAACACATGGTAATACTCTTGGACATGGGCATTTTCACAGACCACCAAATAACCATGAAAGTATCTGTAACTTTTATTGTGGTACTTGTATTATAAAGAAATTTGGTAAGCTTTTCGTAAACTAAACATCAGATTTTTTATTTAAGCATTTTTACTAGTGTGAGTGCAAGGTGATTTCATGTTGAGATTAAGTTGTATTTTATTCTGCACTATCAAAAGTTTTTGCAAAACTTTTAAAACCTCCTAAATGAATATCAAACACTTTTCAGTGAAACTTTATATTTCCTCTGTCATTTTTTCTACTTTACCTCTATATGGACTTGATCTTACCAGAAAAAAGAAAAATCTAAGTTACCCATTTTAATTTCTATAATGATTGTAAATTGTAACAGAAATTGACAATTATATATCCTACACAGCTTAAGGCTCACAACAGTTTGCATCTGTTTTTACATAATTTTATTGCTCTGTGATCCATGTCTTAAATAACAACCTTTTAACAGAAGCTGTAAATCACTTGAGAAACGTGTCTTAAGTTAATATCATTTATTTGTGAGAATATCTCATAGAGAAGATTTTAATATCAAACTTAATAAGTTTCTAATTTTTACATTTTAGCTACTTCTATAATAATAAATATACATAAAAAACATTTAGTCCTTAAGTTTGGTGTGGCTTTTTTTTTCTGTCAGCCTACAGATGAAACTTAGACTACTTTTTTGTAATAATGGTATTAATATGTTACAAAGTAATAAAAACTCTTATAACTCAAGTGTTTTCGATATTCACCTTTCAAAAGCACTCAGATTATAGGGTTATCACTTTGTATCGAGATTTCTTGAATCCATGTTTTTCCGACATAATGAAGGTACTAGTACATTCAATGTTCATTTATGTCAAATATACACTTAAGAACACAAAATAACAACATGCACAAAGCAAACAATGTCCTACAACTGGGCTTACTAATGAAGACATAAGTATCTTAGAATAATTCCCTAAGCTTTTTGATCTGAACTTGGCAATAGCAACCTTCAGTCAGAAGACAAAGTAACTATTGAGAACAAGGTACTATTACACATCATTCAATAAACTAGAACTTTCTTTTCTTGACTGTTTATAAATAATGTAATAATAAATACCAGGAAGAATTACTAGCAATTTGTAAAAAGAGGGTGGAATAAATGGGTGTGCCAAGTGAGTTTAACTTTTTAATTTATATCTGTAAACAAAGACCAAAGGCTATAAAAATTAGACTAGTCTTAATTATGACTGTACTATAGTATGTAATTTACTTTAACCTCAGAACATCAGAGAGTGGTGATGAAAAAAAAATAACCAAGTGTAAGTAAATAAATGCAATTTACTTAAAAGTTTCGTAATGAAATTCATACTTGTATAAAATTAAAATCTTGTTCATTAACTATGTTCGAATGCAAAGATTATTTATAATCTTTGTAATAAAGGAATTTAATTAAATTTTGAATGCAACTATGTAAAAAGTTGTGACATTAGCATTTTGATATACCTGTAGCACAAGGGTTAAAATTTTTTAAAACGTAAATCAACAATTTGCATTGTCAAAGAAAAACAATCCTCAACAGCCACAGTAATTCAAATTCTTTTAGGCAGAATTAGAGTAAATTAATCAACCTACTTCCCTTTTTTATTAGCTGCAGTTTTGTGTGTCAACAATACCATGTGAGATACACATATATACCCAATTCAATTTTATAACTTATCAGTATCTCTGTCAGCCTACCCTCAAATTGAAATTCCTTTAGGCAGGATTAGAAAAAATTAATATGAGGCCTGGGACATAGTCAAATACATCGATTAAAGAGTTTGACAAGTTCAAAACTTAAGTAAATCTAAGATAGGTCCCTAGAAGATGGATCTATGAGCTAAAGGTTTATACTTGAATAAAACAAAACAAAGCTATTCTATGAACTGCTATGCCATGGATACAAATGTGACTTATAAATCTCAACATTTATATCTAAAAGGTTCTAATTAAGAAGAAAAAGTTTGCTAAATAAAATCATACCAGTCTTAGATGTAGTTTTTAAAGTATAAATATAACTTATTTATAAGCATGTTTAACAGAGAGCCTTAACCTTAAGTTTTGCAACAGGTAAGCATGATATAGGAAAAATCACCTTTGGACTAGAAGTCATTTGATCATCTTTGATGAATGCTGATGTAGTGTGACACAGTTTTCTTTGAGGTGGCCTATCAGTTTGGGTGTAAGGAGTAGAAAGTCTTCTTTTCACATTCTATAAATTAAATAATAGCTTAGGAACTTGAACAACACACTTCCAAAAGTTGAGCAAAAATATAAAGTAAATTATTCAAAAGCAAACATTACTCTCTGAAAAATGAAAAGTGGTTCTAAATAAAATTATGTTTTACATGTGGTGAGTGAGTTAAATTAGTTTTTACCATTAAACTCCAAAAATTAATTTTAATATGTATTCTTGGCAGGTTTCAGGCAGATTTTACAATTGTATTCGAAACTGACACTATAAATATCCTTTTTCAACATAGAACTATCTCACACATATTATCATGATAGACCTGAAAATTCAGATCTTGTTTATAGGTCTACTGTTTTGAAATATACTGATCAGATAAGATGTTAATGCAATACTAAAATAGTTAAAAGTTCATAATTTGTTGTGTAAGCTTAAAATAAACACTAATAAAATAGTTATAAGGCTGTTTTTACTTTAATAAGAGTTACATATTTATACACAGAAAGACTTTGCAGAGTTTATTGAAATTTTGTGTTTAGACATCTCTGAAGACTAAACTACAAAAAAAAAACAGGTGAAAGAAAAAATGGAAACACCATAATCTTGGACATATATTTTCAGTTTAATACACTAATAAGACCAAAATTATTACTTCAGCATATTTGCTACTTCACAAAATTATTTTGACTTTTGTGTGAACTTACATATCATTTAAGCCAAACCTGCAACAAATAATAAACAAATATTGTGTGACCTTATGGATTACACTGATTTTATTACATGGCTAATATATAAATCATGCCAAAAGATGCAAATATGAAATTTAGGATAAACCTTTTACATACACAAATTCAAAGTCAGTCATGCAGTATTAACCTTTACATATGACTGAGACTTACTTTAAACATGAAAAATAAACATGTTGCAGTTCTATCCCTCAAAGACTGTAACCACTGACCTTAGTTTTTAATGTACAACAACTTGTTCTTGGCCTTATTTCCAAAATGAAAAAAAAAACAAAAAACAAGAAAAACCTTCTACTATTTGTGTTCATATGGTCTTTCATTTTAAAGACAAGTTTACTTTATTTATGTAGTGGTCATTGTCTAATGAAAATGAAAAGTGTTATACGAAAACAATGAAAGTGGCCTAATAGACTTTTACTGTATTTCTTACAATAAGTTGCGTAAGATTTATCCTGATATCTATAGCTTCTTTATTTAAAAATTGTATACAGACTGAAAAGTTAACACTCAAAAACCTACTTATAATGCAATATTAGATCTTGAAGTTTTAATAAAGAAAAACAAATACAAGTTTTTGACCATTTGAACAGTTAAAAATATATCTGTCTTCACTCAAGAAAGTGTTTCAAATTCAGGACAAGCCAGCTTTTTATACAGCACAACAATTACACAATGTATAATGTTATAAAAAACAAGATTCCAGCAGTAAACTCAGTATTTATTTTGTCAGTAAGTTAACTTTTCTTTCCATTCAACAAAAACAATGCAATTTTATTTCAACAATAAAACAATTATGACTAATATTTTACTTGCTACTTTCAAAATTAATTTCATTATTAAATTTTCACTAAATTATGAATGTTAACTTTTTTGTTTTTATTACTTAATTTTGTAGATACAATCCTATAATACATCTATTTAGAAACACTGGCAATTCATGATCATACCACAGAAACTTTAATCGTGCATTTTAAGAAACATCCTATTACTGAGCTCACCAAAGCCAGAAAGCTTAACCCATTCCACGTCATTTTATAAACAGAATCTTTAGATGCCTTGTTTTCTTCTAGGCTAGAAGGGTGAGTGGTGACTCTTCTAACATGATCAGGTACATCAGCATCACCTTGGTAACCCCACTGTAAGGAAGCTGGGACGGAATGGGGTACTGACTGCTGCCTTCTCTCTTCTGGGCAGTGCTACATTGTTCAAAAACGAATTATGTTTAATTATGGATTAATTACACTGGCATAAGCAAATATGATTCATGAAGTTATATGTTAAAGTTGAAAGGTTATAATAATGTTTATGATAATTATCATAATGCTGCAGTGAAAACTTTATGTGTGTCCAATTTGTAGTCTATATAGTAGTTTCAGCTAACTTCAATTTTATAAATGTATTATTCAAGTTATATTAGCTTTGAAAACAACTATGTATAATACATGAAAATGTAGCTTGGTACTTTATAGATACTGCTTCTTTTGGTAAATTAAATAAATATGAAAATAATTATTGTTAACTTGTTTTGAAAAAATTTGATCTGTTAAGTAGTTCCCTTATTTTTGCATTGTAATTTTAGAGAAAACAAATACAAGGTGTAACGTTTTCTCTTATTAACATACACATCTTCAAGTGAGTCCAATGAGTTTTAGTATATTGAGCATAATCTGTGTTGTAACTTTTACGAAATTAACCATGACTTTTAACTAGTTTTATCATCTTAAAAAAGAATAAAATCCAGTATGCCACACAGTGCAAAAAACATAAATAACCAATTTGAACATCATAATTTTATATTGTTACACTAAATGTATTTGAGTTATAAAAATGTGCTTATAATAAAAAAATGTATGGAAATCAACTTTATCAAAACGAAAGGGTATGTAACAATTTTAATTTTCTATATAACAATAAACTTATTTTTAATTTAATTAAAAATACACTGAGAAGCACATATTGTCAGCTATTTATCTTGGTAATGAAACAAGAATTGTTCAATTCAGTGTACCATACATACAAGACATGAAGCACATAAAGCTATCTGCACTTTCATAAATACATACATGTATTTTTTTCTGTATACTTCAAACACTTGAGAAATGTATACCAAGCTTCACACAGTTTGATGTTCCTTTTGATAAATTAACAAAAGTTAACTTTGTATAATCTATCACTTATGAAGATAAAAGATCTATAACCCAAACTACAATTTTTCAGTTTCTGATATCACTTCTTACTTTGGTGGGTAATTATTGCAACATTCTTTGAGTTTTTCATGATTTTAAGGAGATGGTGTTAATTTCATAAAATACAAAATGCTCATCACTAACTTCCTACAATTTCTTTCAGAATTCTCTTAATATAGTGATGTATCACTTACCTTTAGCCCTCCACATTTCCGACTAAGCAACCTATTGCGTCGCTCAGCCCATCTTTCTCTTTCAGCAGGGTCATGGTCATTTAAACCAAAGAAAGATACTGTTTCTCTTTTCACATATCTGAAAATACAATGTTATGTTTTAACTGCCTTAGACAATGCATGTATTATGCACACTTCACTTCTCTAAATATAAAGTATAAACGCAAGTTTCATTTCAATCTACAGTTAACTAAATAAATAAAAAAAACACTTTGCAACATATTTTTTCAGGGATATTACAGGCAGTACAGGACACAGCAGTTTTGGATTTTAATGAACTGCTTCTGCCTGTTTCTACTGTAGAACAACATTCTGGTTTCTACACTGAAGTTTATCCAATTTGATAATTTTGGTTAATTTTATTCTTACCAAATATCTGAAAGGTATATAAAAGTATTTGAAATACTGAAAATAATTCCATATTAACTTATTAATAGGTCTTCATGTAAGTGTTGAACACTGTGTGCAAAGTGGTTTTTATCTTCAATTTAAACTTACACTTTCCTACACTTGGCAGTACTTGACAATTAATATCAGATTGCAGTAGGAAAAGGGTCCTCTACCTTTCACCTCAAAAACAGGTATGGAACAGGAATAGAATTTGCACTACAAACCTGACACCACAAGTAAACATCTCTAACACTGGATCCACTAGGAACTGACATCCAACAACTAACACAAAATAAATAAAGCTCTGAAAACATTCATCTTTGGATCACAACCTAGCAGCAATGGTCCCTTTACCTCCAGTCCCTTTAACAGAATGCAACCACCCTACTCTCAAATGAATGGAACTGTGCTTCACTCAGAAAGACTGGCTTCTACAGTCCACCACCCCAATGGCTAGAAACTAGAAGTGGCAAGGACTCCCACACTCCACTAGAAGAAAGGGGAGAGTGCACAGGACTGCACCACTGGAGACAGTGCAACAGGTGATCATGATACCCTATTTTGAAAAGCAGAGTTACCATGTTGACAGAATTGATCAACCAATAGAGTAGCATCTGGAATTGTACATCAGGTCTGCAGTTGAATGAGCCTCAATTCTACAGAGAAACAAACAAAGCAGTAATCTCTGTCTGTACACTCTTGATTGTACAGTCTGGAATGAATACATTTATGATACAAAAGACCTCAAAATATATTTACAACTGGTCTTACTGAACTCTCCAGTTCAACAGCGGTTGTAACATGGTTCTGTGACATGTAATATTGTTTATATTATATAAAACAAATTCATATTAATGCATAGATAACAATTGAGCAGAGTCAATCAACCAATACCTGGCAGCATTTGGAATTGTACATCAATTTTACAGTAGAAAGCTTCTCAATGTTGTGTTACAGTCATCTGGCATGATTACAGGATATACAGTATAGATTTGAAACTAAGCATACCTAGTAGGTACCACTCACCACAAAGTGGTATTCCAAACATATGTAGCTAAAGGAGCAGAATGGATTTAAAAGTGAGAGAAGAAAGGAAAAAGGAGTGAAAATACACTTAATCACCAGAACAGCTGAAGTCTTATGCATAAAGTAATGAACATCAACTAAGAAACAAACCTAGTGAAATCTGTGATCACAACACATTAAAAAATAGTGACCACAGGCCAACAACACAAAAACACAGACAGCAAAAGGAAAATAAAACACTGAATCTGACAACATGGAGATTCAAATTCTGGAGTGATGCAGGGTGAGAAGAATGAGCAAAGGAGAATGAACAAAACAACAGACTGGAAATGAGATTGGAACACAGAAAAAAAACCCAGTAAACCATACATGGAAAACAAAATTGCCCAATAGACTGCCAATAGAGGAAAGTGATAGGTTCCTGTAAAAAAGTTAAATGAAAAAAGGACAGCAAGAGTGGAATGAGAGTAAGGAAAGGACAATAACCTAAGCATACATACCAGTGATATTTATATCACCAACTCTGGGAAACCATCAAAAAGAGAGAATGATCTGGAAACCAAGGAAGTGATACACCTGAAAATCATGACCTTCTGATGAGGGAACAGATACGTACATGTGAAGATGGAATACCAGAATGGATGAACAATGCATTTCTGAGTATGACTGATGAAGGAGATGAAAAAAGCCTCCACAGAAATGGAAACCATTGGAAAGCCAATTAAGATGGTGCCACCAGCTGAAATATACATAGAATATTCTGAACTACTGATAGGATATGAGGAAGGAGATGAATACACAGACATAGGGAGAACAATGTATTTAATCCTGACTGAGAACAACCAATGCACATGCCAATGAATGAAAAACAGGACCAAAATTGGATAGGATGTGTATATAAATGAGATGTAAGTGTGTCACAATTAGAAACACTCCAAAGTGAAAACTAAACTCAAAGGTTAGTCTGTAGTTTGAATTTATTGAGAAGGGATAACTGATCTGTGACCAGATTTATAGTCCCCAGATAAGGACTTGTCCATAAATCAATATAATGACAGTAAACCTAAAACATAAAAAGATTTAAAATTAAAAAATACAGGACTCATAGCCATGTGCCCCCAAGCATGATAACATTGGATTCTACAGGAAAATTGTTGGAATAAAACATCACCATTTGGTCACCAGAAGCCTGTAGGAAGGAAAGCCTGTCTGAAGAACAGCTAACAGTGTCAAAAGAGAGACATGGAGAGTGTATTTGTAAATGAGTTCCCCATCTCTAAGCTTCCTGAACAATAAGATATGCTCCCCATTTTGGGGAGCAAACCATCCATAAAAAAAAAAGTGACACTGCAGATAAGGAGTAGGAAAAGGAATATCCCCACAGCAACCAACCAACAATCAATTCAGAATGTTAGTGAGGGAGGAAGGATAAGAGGAGCAACAACACACAGAAGATAACATGTTGTCACAACCAACAGGAATGAGGGCTGCAAAAGAAGCTCATAGCTCAAAAAGAGATAGAACTGCACATGCATAAATGGAGAAGATGAGACACTACCTAAAGATGTACCAGAATTTTAAACCCAATGGGTGTGGTTCCTATAAAGAATAGAGATGGAAAACACCAAGAAAACCCAAAGTTGATCAGGTGAGATGAAGGAATTTTCCATTGTGATAAGCCACCTGCCCAGGCAGCTTCATAAAGAAAAACTGAGTAGGAAGGGTCAAATCAGCCAGTAACATAGCTATAAACAGTTAACCATCCCTGGAAAAGTGTACACTAAGGTCCTGAGAAGAAAACAGTTGAACAAAGATTTAAAACATTTAGCAGAACACACTGAAGCAAAGTGAAACTTAACATCCTAAACTAAAAAAACTCACCTGTGTAGAACAAAACAAAGAAAGTTTCTGGGTGTCAGGGAGATGGGATCTTCTAGACTTGTAACAGACATATCAACCAATGTCATTCACAACTCAGAAGTGAAAACCCTGAACAAGAACGATCCCTTCACAAAAGGCACTCTAAAAATCATCTCCTGAGCCATCTTTGACTGATGATGGGGAGAAACAGGATCCCACTGAAGAGTGAAATAAAGTGGATACTGTAAAAACTGGGTGGGGAGGAATGGAGACTTGCTGTACAATCCTGGTCAAAATATAAATATGAAGGTCCCCTAACATCTCCTAATAGAAATAAAAGTACCACTTGTTATGCACAGAATAAAAAGGTGAGTAGAAATCTCTAAAAAAAAAACAACCAAAACACATGGAATCCCAACCTATAACAACCCAATATCAGAGAAACCACATCTATAAAGAAAAGTTCTAAGAGGAAAATGCAAACCAAGATAGCAAAAAGAAGACAACTATGACCAACAGAAAACAAAATGAAACTGGAGAACCACCCCAACCAAGAGGTGAAGGGAGAATAATGGACAGATTGTAATGGATAATGGAAGAAAGAAAAGGAAAAGTATCAGGGTCCAAAAACTACATGAAAAAAAGTTAAAACTTTCAAAAGGTGTGATGAAGGAGAAAAGCACAAAAATGATATCTGGAGGACATGGAATGATGACTCCCCAGATGCAAATGGACCCCCAAAACAATGAGCTTGAACCCCAATGTCCAGTTAAGGAGGAAAAACCAAAAAATAATCTAACGGTTAATCCCCTATGAAAGCATGAGTAGATCCAAGAATGCAGGAGACAAAGAGAACAAACAGCACATCTGATCATGCTGTAATTGGAAAGGCCTAGGTAAGATCCTTGAAAATGACATGATGGAAAAGCAAATTCAGGAAGAGTAAAACAAACCCCTCTTATTCCCATACACCCATTTAGACACACTCAGTCATTGGTACAACTTCCTATAGATCATAGCCAAGATGTCTGCAGCTAATAGCTATGTTATTAACCCTACACACATGGTCAGGAAATCTGCTGAAGTAGTAGCAGTAGTAGTAGTCATGACCACTTGAAATGGTCAGTTGAAAACATAAACACAAATTAGAAACTAGACATGTGATTAAGAGATGTATTATTAAAAATGGTTCTAGTTAAAACTGAAGTAATGTCGTACTCCTATTGATGGATGGTTGCTGCATGATCATTTGCATGAAGATATCCAGAAAGAAGTGAGAGTTACAAGGCTAATGGTGAAAAAAAAATCTGCAGTAATAGAGAGCAGTATTAATCAAGAAAGCCTTTTGTAAGAGGAGGTAAGACATTGCATTGGAAAATTTTAAACTTTTGTTGTTTGCATGATTTCTAAAACTTCGTAAATTAATAACAATACCACTTTTCCAGAAAAACTTTATATCTTAGTCATTTTCTCTTGTGTAACTCTATTTGGGGTCAGTCAATTCGGAAACCATCGTAACCACTATAACACTTTAAATGTTGAAAATGTGAAATAAAGTGACTAGTACTGTTCCATCATATTTAGAAAAGATCATAAAATTCCAAAGTACTTTATTTGTGAGATTCTATTTCCTATGTTTATTTTACTGTTAAAAGTTGCAGTAGAAACATGCAGTCATAAAGTAATGAATCTCCACTCCTGCCATTAGAACATTTATACGACACCATAATATGACACAAATACCAAAACTATCTTTCATGGTTTATTGTAAATCCTGCTCCAAGGACACAGTGGGAAAGGATCAACTGGCTTGTCTAAAATAATAACAATGTGCAAAATTATTTATCATATGGCTCTATACAAAATCTTGGCCTATCCAATAAACTTAGTAGATATCTGGATGTTAGTTACCCTCCCAGGATGGTCAGAATTTAGTGACATAGGTGTACAAGGTGTTTATGAATGTGTGTGTGTATGTGTGTATTACAAAGTGCATCTTAACAAAATGTGGCAAATGTTAATTATTTGTACAGTTACGTTGTATGCACAAAATTAGACATGTTAAAAGTTTTGTACTAAAGTTACATCTTTAAGATACCTAACTCATTCTGACTAAGGCTTGTAAGTCAAAGTGCAAAGTAATTACTTTTTATACATTGTACAATTTTCAAGTTACATTTGTATAACCCATACAGCCTCTTAAATGCATATCTAAAGCTTCTCCAGTGTTCCTGTGTAAAGTATCCAGAATTTTCTCTAACAAACTGTTGCTAAAAAAGCAAAGTAGGATAACATGAAAGGTTGATAACTGACATCAAGTTCATAACACTATGCTCAATGGCAATGTCTGCATGATCAGGGTATGTGCACTTTAACAATCACCAATGCACACAGAGTTAAACTAGCCACTATTTTTTTCATTAATATATTGGCAGATTTTTGAAATGAAAGGAAATTTTTAATTCATGTTTTATTATTTCATACACATGTACTTTTAAGATTTTTGTGAAAACACTAATGTTAAATCTTTACAAATAACCATAATCATTTTACATACTGATGGTCAAGACAAAAAATTACCAAGTGCTATTTTTAATTTAAAGTCTCAGATGTTTGGAAGAAAATATTTAACAGCTAAGCCTAATGTGCAATTCAAAACAAGGCAAATTAAGTAGTCAAAAGCTGTAGAAAACAGAAACCAAAAATTTAATTTTTTTTCTAAAATGTTTATCAAGTGTGTTCACTTCAACTTTAATTCATTGTTCTTATTTTACAGAAGCCAAATATTATTTTATTAATTCCATTAACCAACTTAAACACTTATAAATATTATCAGATATACATGTAATTAATATTTAATGCATACTCTCTTCTCTTCTGTAGATGAAATGACAGTTGTAACTGGAATTTTAAATAAAATAAAAAGATTGTTGTTGTTTAAACATATTTTATTTATAAATTAACTTCTTATAAACCAGTTCCAATTACATTTTAATAATATTATGAAGGTATCAGTAGTCTGACCGAGATATGATCATTTGTGTCCCAAATTTAAGAAACTAAACTCATCATTTCCCCAAACTGTTTATGGAAAAAACCAATTCAAACCTCCTCAAAACATATTCATTCTTCTTATAAAATATAAACAGCTACTAGACAATTACACTACTTAGTTGGACATTGTTACAACTTATATGATTGGATGAATGAATAATCAGCAAAATGTTTATACTGTACACTACCATGGCAATGGTAGTAATTAACTGTCATTAATTCAATAACTAGACATAACTCAAAGGAACAAAAAGCAACAAAACTTAAAGGAACAAAGCTGAAATTTGCAGAGGTTTACCAACATGTATTTATTACATACAGTGATTAAATTTATTCACTATTAGACAAGTGATACTAACAGTAAATATATAAAATACTATGTTTGAAGTTTTGAACTAGATTTTTGTGAACCCATTTACTTCAACAAATAAATTAATCTTTAATTTTTATCACTTATTTTAGAATAACTGCCAAAGTCAGAAAATAATTACACATGTTGACTGTAAAGATGGGGATTAACTTATCAATGATCATTTGTTTCTGCAATTAGTGTCATCTAAAACAATTGATTAATCAAAATTATAACTAAATTTATTAACATCATAAAACTAGAGAAATAGGTGCTTCTAATTATTTCAATACTATACAATAATCAAAATATTGTCATTATGGTTTTTGGTTTCACATTTGCTCAGCAGAACAGACAAGTGTCAAGACTCAAAAATAATCAAATAGAATCAGAAACAATACTTTGTGATTAATATTTCTGTTTATTACAACTTTAAAAGTAATAAAATATTGCCATTATGACTGTTTCTTGTTAAGGACAAAACTACGTAAGACTATCTATGTTTTATACCCTATGGCAGTGGTTCCCAAACTCACAGGAATGCTGCAGGATATTTCAAAGTTTTGAGGGAAACACAGGGATATCAACATCTGTCAGACACCGTGTGAACTACAAGCTCAAAGCTTGAGGTAGTTCACAGTTTTAACATTAGATCATGCTACATTCCTTTCAATGACATTCTCAATTGTTTGAAATATATTTTTGCTTACTTGTACTTTTAGCTATGCCAGTAATATCTCGACCTTTACCATTCCTTAGATTTTGTATATAAACCCCTATCGACTCTCTGGGTCCATCAGTAATCGAAATAACTGAAGGGTGTTACGATCAAGTGTCTGCAAAGTCTATTGAATTATCTTGTTGATTTTTAGTACTTATGCATAAAATAGAAATATTTTTTACCATTAACCACAAGTGTGGGAGTGAAGAAAAGGAGAGCAAACCACAGAGCAGTGGCAAAGTTATTGATTTTGGTTTTACTTTGGTAGATG
This sequence comes from Tachypleus tridentatus, assembly GCF_004210375.1. Taxonomy (NCBI): domain Eukaryota; kingdom Metazoa; phylum Arthropoda; class Merostomata; order Xiphosura; family Limulidae; genus Tachypleus; species Tachypleus tridentatus. The sequence continues at coordinate 75,293,878 of NC_134832.1, read as the reverse complement.
TCAATCATGAAGAGTGTCTGTAGTGTGTATGATGTCTAAGTTTTGGCTCCAGAGTGCATACTTCCAAGTAAACTGAAATGCCACTTAGAGACCAATCATCCTAACGTGACTAGTAAATCCCATGATCATTTTACCAGAAAGTTAAAAGAATTGAAAGAACAAAAAGGTACATTTTTCAAACAAGCATCAATACCATACAATGCTTTGCTAACATCCTACAAGATGGCAAATAGTCACAAAATGTAAAAAGCCTCATACCATTACAGAAGAACTGATTTTATTGGCTGCAGTGGATATGGTAAACATTATGGTTGTTGAATCTGCAGGAAGACTGCTTTCAAAGGTACCTTTATCCAACAATACTATCAGTCATAGAATCCAACACATGCCCAATGACCTCAGCAATCAGCTAATTGAAAAAATGAAAGGAAAGGAATTTGGGTTGCAACTAGATGAGGTAATGAACACTAATAAGGATGCTCATTTGATTTGCCACACAAGGTTCGTGGATGGTGACAAAAGTGTAGAAGACCTTTTTTTGTCCTAATTCCATTTGCGACATCATATCTCTGTGAAGCTGGGTTTTCGGCAGTTGCTGTGATAAAAACCAAGTACCTTGAAAAAATCAATGTGAAACAGGAAATGAGGGAGGCAGTGTCCATCTGATTCCAAGATCTGAGAAGATGTGCATTGCCCAACAGGCACACACATCCCATTAGTAATTTAGGTTATTTAGAAATGAAATAAAAATACTATTTTTACTTTCAATTTACATATATTATTCTTTCAAATGCTTTCAGAATGGCTATTAAGTTGTTAGGATATGAATACTTATTAAGTATTAAGATGTTTGGACCTAACTATTTAATAAACAGAACTGCTAGGTTTTACTTTTTGCCTAGAAGCACTGTAAAAAATTGCTGAAACACTAAGGGCACCATGAACCGAGAAAGTTTGGAAGGCACTGCCCTGTGGTGTCAAAACACAATTTGTAGCATTATGTTTTGCTTTTATTCATCTTGTGTGAATAATCTAAATTGTTTAACCATTTTATAAGAATGATCAATTGGCAAATTCCACTAACCGCCCAACTCCAGTAGACTGAAAAAGTAAATACTTATTATAACATATTGTTCACATTAACATGCACAAATATGTGTGTGTGAATATATTTACAGTAAAACCTGTCTAAGATGGAAACTGTATAGAGCTGAAATCTGTAAAAGCCAGAAATATCAAAATTTTGCAGTATTATCTTAAGATTTCTCTTATAAAAGGCCCTCTATATGGTGGAACCCCAATGGAAAAATATCTTTCATCTGCCTCATTTATCAACAAATAGTATTAGAACCTGAGTAAGGCAGAAAAAGTTTTTGATTAAATATTAATTTCTTATTTAATTAATAATTTCTATAAATATTAATAAACTCTTGTTTAATTAATAATTTGTTTACATATTAATAAGTTCTCAGACATTATTCTGATGGTCACCAATCGAAAAAACGACTGATTGTACTTATGGTAGCATTTAATGATAGAAAACTAGAGAAACCATGGGTAAAAGTGAAAATCTGCACTATTTCAACAATTTAAGGAATAATCAACTTCCTGTGGAATGGAAAGCAAATAAAGCATGGATGACAAGCATTATATTCAAAGAATTTTTAAACAAATTAAACAAAAGAATGGAACAAGAAACTAGAAATATTCTACTTTTCCTTGATAATGCAACTTGTCATAAAAAAAGTCAACTTTCAAATGTTCGTTTAGTCTTTCTACCTCCACGAACATCAGTTCTACAGCCACTAGATAATAAAATTATAGTGTAACAAAATTGAAATACAGAAAATTGATGCTGCAGCATATTACTGCAAACATGGATAATTGTAAGAGAGCATCTGAAATGACCATGAAAACTTGTGTTAGATGCAATTGCATTTCTACGTCATTCAACTAAATGCATAAAAGATGAATGCGTAATAAAGTGCTTATGAAACTGTGAATTTATTCTTAATAATGGCAGAGATTGTGGAGAAGTTGTTTGTTATGACAATTCTAGTGAAATCCAAACTCTGAGAAGATTGATACAGATGATTCTTTGAATGCAGAAAGTTTTATGGATGTTGGCAAGAATGTTTTAACAGAAACTGGTGAAATTGATTTAAAAATCTCTGATAGAATTGCAAGATGGTAACAGTGTGAGAAATTCAGAAGATGAACAAAATTGAAGAGATAATGAGGAAACATAAATTCCAACTTCATCGCAAGGGTTAAGTTATATTAACATTATCAAGTTGTATGCAGAAATGAAGGGGGAAAATGAATTTCATGAAAAGGCCATAGAATTGGTGTTCTCTTTTAACCACATGAGAAAGCCCATTGAAAAAATGAAACAGTTGGAGCTGGACACTTTCTTTGTATAATAACAGTATAATAACTTTATTCACAAACATCTCACTTCCCTTGAGTCAAACAAGTGTAACATTCCCCTCAAAAATTATATATAATTAAGGAAATGCATGTTCACCATCTAAGCCAGAAAACCTGTTTAAGCCAGAAATTTTATTCAGTCCCATGTGATTCTGCCTTGAACAGGTTTAAATTTATTATGAAAGTTGGCTAATGTTTTATATTATGATTACAAGTTGCTTTTCATTAATGTTGGTAATACTTACTCTTTCAAAGACTTAGAGTGGGCTAAAGCCTTTTGTTTCAAGGACTGTTGCCTGGAAATTGGCCTTTGTTCTTCAGAATGGTACCTTTCTGGTGGCCTCTGTGGCACAAACTCCTGGCTATCTCCAATGTACATGGGATTTTCAATAACTTTGGTCAGTTTTGGAGTGGTGTTATGCTGTTTCTTGTCAGTGTTTCTTTGACATGCTGCCTGATCCATTTCTTCACAGGGTATCAGCTACAGATTTTAAAATGTAAAACATATTCATGTATACCTCATTTACTTGAAAAAATACATTTGGTAATTATACAAAGAAAGTCAAAATATGTATCTGTTTAGGAAGTTAATATTTTTCTTACATGAGAATTTATTTCTAATATATATTTACCTCTCTGCAAACAGTAGCTAATTCTTGTGCAGCTCCCTTTGAACATTTACACATGAAACTAAGCTTACGCTCTCTCCCACCTAACACACAAACTGCACAAGTGCATGATGTAATCACATTCCACAAATAGCCCTCCACCAGCAGGAGAGTATAACACAGCAGATCCCTATAAACACCCATATTCAAGATTGATTACATTCTAGACTAGCCAAAAATAATGTACTCTAGTAGTGAGGAGGAAAGAGGGCAACAGCTGTGGGAGACCAGATTCATTTCATGCAGGATACACTCTTCATATGAATGGAAATATGAAGCAAAAAAGCCAATGTGTCACAGAAGTGGGAGAGAAATGCATGGCTAATCAAACATTTGCACAAAACCTGTTGACTGGACATGAAAACTAGTGTAGCTAGGGCAATCATCAAATCTGTACATTACAGGAACAAGAATGAACATCCTTTCCTGCTCTAGGAGAACACTTTGACCCATGTGACTGGCATATCACTGGGATATTGACAAATAAGGAGTGACGTGTAATACACTGACATAGATACCTCTGTTCTACTTCTCACTGCATTATGATTAATACAAACAGTGAAGAACTTTCCAAGTTAACCACTTCAGCAATTAGAAACTGAAATAGCAAGAACCTTCCATACTTCATTCAAAGATGGAAGAGCAATTCACATTAGAGATAGAGTTGCTCAGCTTCAACCACTACAAAAATCTTTTACAAAACAAAATACAGAAGGCAGTCAAGAAACTTAATTTGAAAAGCCAGAATGTGAAAGTCAAAGTGAGCAGACATTCCTCATGGTGTTAGCTTTTTCACTGTCAGTCCATGGAAGGGGAGGTCTGGAATAAACAATGAAAAAGACACATATATAAGCAGAAACAAATATATACCATCATAGACATCATGCAGAAAACCTCTTCTCAATAATGGGTATATTTGTAGACAGGGATGATAAGTTCACCATTATCCATTACACCTTACTCAATGTGGATTTAAAGGAATAAATATGCCCTGTGAAGCAACACCTCTCATTGGGTCGATTCAGAGAAGCAAGTCTCATAAAAGTAGAAATGGGTAAGGAATTAATAGAGACATCCAGTATATGGTAAGTAAACTGGAGAATGATAACTATAGGCAGGCAATATCCTGAGAAAGATAAACTGCCAGGTGGCAGAGGTAATGGGAGATGACAGTATTGGATATAGCCCATATTCCTGCTTAGAGGATTTTATTCAAGAGTAATCAAAAGAGCAAGACCAGATAGTAAGTCAAGTAGAAAATTAAATTTCATGTAACATGATACAGCCTGTGAAGTTCCAGTTGAGCAAATGGACCAGATTAGGGAGATGATAAATGATAAAGAACTGAAACAAAGTACACGGAAGTAAGAGATGGAAACACAATGAAAAAAAGAATGAAAGGTATTCTACAAGATTGCTTAATAACCTGCTAAGGTAGAAACTAAAAAGTAATGTAAACAAACCCAAAAGGTGAGCAACAGTAGGATGACCTGGTGAGAGAGAGAAAGAATGACAAACCAGCATGGAAAAACACAACCGACAGAAAAAGCAGAACAGCAATATAAATGTGGGGTACAAGGTTAGAGAAACCTAATGAGGGGCAAGAAAATGGACAAATTTCATATGTGAAGACAAAGGAATGACATTCCTGAATGAAAGAGATGTATGAGGTTGTAGCTAAGGTTACATGTACAGAAAGAAATGAGACCAGTCCTGGTTGAGGACATCTGTAGCTGTGGACAAGTAGAAGGGAAGTTTATTACAGAGAGGAACAACAAAAAATAGCATTGACCATTCCCATGACCAAGAGAGAACAGATCCAACAAAAGACTTAAGGATGGAGTGATGACTCCATAGAAATAGTATCTGGTCAAGAAAGATGATGCACCACTAAATTCAAAGTCCAAGGGCATGACATACAGGTAGACAAACCTGATCTAATCAAGTTCAAAACAGAAAGTCAAATGTGCAGAAGCAAATGTCTTTGGAACAAGTCTCACACTAGAAATCAATATTGGAAATAACCTTAGAATTGTTGGAGTGGATCATAACAATGCTTCACAAATTGAAACAGAAAACAGGAACATGTTCAACTAGTGGCAAAGAGTTCCATAACTTTGATATAGATAGTGAACTCCACACAGGAGCAAACCCCAGAGATCATGTCGTCAACCAGAGATGTACTCCAACCCAGAGGTGCACTAGTATTTTAGAGAAGAACAAAAATACAAGAATAAAATCCTGGAGAGCAAAGAGATCTTCATGGTGTGTGTGTTTCTTATAGCAAAGCCACCTCGGGCTATCTGCTGTGCCCACCAAGGGGAATCAAACCCCTGATTTTAGCATTGTAAATCCATAAACTTACCGCTGTACTAGCGAGGGGCAGACCTTCATCGCTCTCTTATCCAAAATAAAGTCCAATATTACAGCCTTGAGATGTACAAGATATTGAGGATCAAAACGAAGAGAAAAAGGAATGAGAAAAGAAGACAGAAAAGAGAGAAAAATGAGAAGTTAAAAGTCTTGAGTAAGAACTGGAATAACCTACTGGATGGATGTAAATGGGGTCCAGAGTTCTGCAAACAGAAACAGGCATGCTCTCACAAAACCTGAGCCAAATGGGTACACATAAAATTGTTACTGACAGTAAATGTGATGGCAACTCAATCGGAGTGAGTGAGTGAGAAGTAGAAAGATGAGAGCAAGGAAACGAAAGACGTGCAAGGTTTATAGGGTTGAGGAATGTGTATGGATTCACAAGGTAGAGAGAAATGAGAAATCAAGAAAGGAAGTGTTGGCTCAAGTTTCCAAGGTGTTAGAAACCTCCTCACCAAAGACTTAGGAGTGAAGAAAAGTACTCAAATGGAGGTAATTACGTAAAGATTAACAGCAGAGAGAAAAGTGTTACATCCTAGAAAGTCCCTACAAGAGTTCTGAAATAAGAATGGAAAAAACAAAGAACAAAATGCTGGCCAAGTATAAAAAGATATTGACCGAGAATTTCCAGAAAATCTATTAGGATCACAATGCAAGGCTCAGAGAGGGCAGGAAAGGAGGACATGGGTAAGAAAAAGGCATACATGAAACCTGAGTTGAGAGAAATGGGGGATCTACTTTCCAAGTAGATAAAAGTGACAAGGGAATGGGAATCCAAAAACTGAAGAGAAACAGACATACGTCATGCAAATGAATCCTCATGCAAGGAGGATAAGGTATTAATAAGGCTGATCCAGAAACATTAGCAAATACAAGTCTGGAGAAAAAGAAAATAGCAAATAATTCTCAGTCTAAGAGACATGTAATATAAAGACCAGAGAGAAACAAAATAAACAGCTAAAAGAAAATGTTAAGAACAAACCTAAGAAATCAAGTCCATAACAAGATATAATGAACACTGTACTTTAAAAGGAGATATAAAGAACCAATCAATATTGTCACCCTCATGGATGAATTCAGAATAAGAATAATGCACTTCCAGTGTAGGAACAGGAAGAAGAGGCAATGAAGGCATTAATGAATATGCAATGCACTGGGTAATGACAGAATGTTCTCCACAATTAATTTGCTTTCAGTAGCCACAAACAAAGTAGGATCAGTGTTAACAAAATCAGAAACATCACTTAAGAATTGATTGTTATTAAAGGAAATATGCAGCTCATTGTTTTTTATGTATGCAGTAAATGAAAAGCATTGTAGATTAAAATTAAATAAAATGAGCAAAGTAAATGCCAAAATACATGTAGCACAAATCTCACCATATTAAAAATTTCAACTTCAATAAGTACGTCTGCTCACAACAATACCAAGAAAAAAAGAAAGTTAATTTTGAATACAAGTGCTTGGAGATCTGCTACACATGGAAGATATGGTAGGTACTCTTTTATTGGTAAAATGCTATTGTCACATGATTGTATCATACACTAGTGCAGTTTAAAATAAAACGTGTCTTGGGTGAATGATAGCTCAGGCTATGTGACTTGCACAACTTTCAAAAGTAGATACATAAGATAGAGCTATTGTGTGCTTAGAGGTGAGAATATTATTTCAGAAGCATTAAATTTACATGAGACGTTATCGCACAGTAGTGAAATTTCCCTTCAGGACTAAAGTATTCCAGATCTAATGTATTATAATATTTTATTAGATTCATTACAAAAAATTTAAAATAGATACTGAGAGACAAAAATATCGTAAATTTAAAAATAAAAACTGAATTCACACTTCTAAATAGACACTAATGTATTGGCATAAACCTTACACCTCTATGCCCTTTGATGTATCTCAATCTGGGTTATACCCACAAAAGCAAAACTTCTTATGCTAAACAATATTTCAAGTTGAATGTAAGGGCAAAGTACAGTGGCTCAGATCTGAAACCACCACTAAAAATCCCATTGAATAGTATGCACATGATCCCAAGTGTATACACTTTCTTTTATTATAGTACTACAAACATATAAAGTGGAAACTATTTTCAGTATGTTGGAAAACAAAAACACTTACTTGTGTTTACTGAATGGTAAATCCCTCATCAGAGAATTGTTACCCACCAAAGAATTTTGCATATATTTTAGAGCATTGATGAAAATAAGTGCTTATGTACAACAATGCTTTAAAAAAGGAGAAACATGGAAATTACTATTACTTTTATTTTGCTTCCTTAAAAAAAAAGCAAGCAAAAAAAACTTAGCCTCCCTGTAGTGGATCACCAGTGATACATAAACAATTTATAACACGTACTTGTAGTTTAGTTTAACTCTCTCAACACAGACTTGGTCTATATGACTAACCTTGTAACTGTTATGATTGGTTGGTTGGGTTTGGTGTTTTATGGCAAAAAGCAACTACAATATATGTGCCAAACATCCAACAAAAAGTTAAAATTAAAATAAATTTATTAAAATTTGTAAAAAGGAACAAGGTAAAACGTTTAACATATTAGTGTATCTTTATAAAATTTGGTACACTTTAAGTAAACATTACAAGTCTTTTGCACATATAAAATTAGATTTTATAGAAGTATTTTTATTAATGTTTGTCCATAAAAATATCATTTTTTTAACTAATATGAGTATAAAGTGATTTTCATTTTAAAATTAAAAATACTTTTCTTTGTCTCAAAAACTCATTTCATTTACATAACATCTACAACCCCTGACACTTAAAACTTTTTATAGGTAAAACTTTATATTTTATCTGTTATTATTTTTATTGATTCTTCAGCCTGTAGAAAACTCAAACATGAGGAAAACAATTGTAAAATCAGATATAAAATGACCAGCTGTGTCTTTTTTCTTCATTATTAATCATGAAGTTTCAAAGTATCATGAGAATTTCGATTGCTAAAGATATCCCATATATTTTTTGTTTATTTTACTATCAACACCTAAACCAGAAACCCACTGGAAATAAAGCTTAAATAACTGCCCATGTTATTAGACTGTATACATACAACCTTAACATGATACCTTGAGGACACACATGCAAAGTAGTAAAGTGTCATTCATGCTCCTCGTTCTTAGAAAAAAATATTGGCCAAAGCTAATGTTTCCTACAAGACCTACAAAAGCAATTTTGCAGGGTAATAACACTGTGATGAGAACATGTAAAAACATTTATTATATGCTTCAGAGTTTGGTTGGTCAAGTAAATGTTGTACATTCCAAGCCGGGCCAATCCAAATACATCACAGGTGTTTCAGTACTACTAGTCATCTATTTGATGCTCATGGAATTTTGCAACATACGTGTACAAAGGTGTTAATTGAGCACATTCTTATAAAATTTACTACCCTCTTTCACTTTCACAATACTTATTTGCCAACCAAAAGAAATTGAGGTTCCACTACTATCCACTATACACTTTTATAATTTTGTTTTCATTTTTGGTTTAGAAAGTCTTCACCAACAAGTATTCTGCCTTCTTCCAACTAGCAATCAGTTTGTAAAACACCTTCTTATATAGTTACTTGAAAGTAAGTGATGATCATTTTTAGTATATATATATATATATATATATATTGAAGTTATTGAACAGATTTGTTGATCAAAATCCAATGTAGTTGTTTCTGTATTTTAGCATATCATTCAATCCTTCTGAAATGCATGATACACATCACAAAATATATTGTAATATATGTCATTGTTTTTTCTTTCCCAGTAAACACCTTCATTCAGAGTTCATTTTCTTTATTTCTATGAAATACTTTCCTTTATATGTAGGTAGGTATTTCATGTTTATTGGCACAAAGCTACTAGGCTATCTGTGCCAAACAAGATGTAGTACACTATAATGGTATATGGAAATGAAGGTAAAAATACATAAAATATGTAAAATTAAGACCTGCCAGGAAGACTGAAGCATTAAGTTCAAACTTGCTGTCAATCACCTGAAGTTGACCTTTCCAATCCTGAGTTCAGGTCAAAATAAAATTAAAATGTATAAAAGAAAGCATGCTAAAACAGTGTACAGTCCAATAAAAACCTTAAATTAAGTTAAAAAGACCAATGGCTCTTAAAAATGTAAAAAACATGAGTGAAGCAGCCAGTATCACCTATGGCATTGGCTAATGTCAAGGGCAAACCTACCTTAAAACATTGTCATTAACATTTGATTTAAAACCTCGATAGTTCCATTGGTTAATGTGTCCATTTGTCTTTATTTTGGAGGAGAATATGGCACAGAGACCTGCTTGCAACCTCACTTTTTTTCTTTACTGGATGTTGGTCGGTCACTCTCCAGTGATCCTGCTCTGGATCTAATAGGCAGGTCGGAGTTTGTAGACATACATTTCAGTGATTGAGGACATGAACAAATGATTTGTTTACTTTTTGGGGTGTCAAGAGAGGAAGACCCCATGGAAACACCTGGGCTTGAATAAAGTGAAGGGAGCAATGACTGGAAGATGTGGTAGGGACAGAGACAGAAGTAGATACTGATTCATTAACTTTGTTGATTTTGGAGGGTACTAGATAAAGATGTGTTGTTGAGGATTCTGTAGGAGACATGGAAAGGTCTGTCTGGACTCCTACTGTAGTTGAGGAATGGATTACAGCAGCATAAGTCTGAGATGGAATTGGGAATAGTAATTTCCTAGCCTCTGGAGAAGTAATGTTATGAACTATCTTGAGACATTGTACTTCTTTCTCTTTCACCCATTTAGGGCAAGAAGTAAAATAGGAAGGATGTGGACCATTACAATTAACACATTGCAGTTCTAGTTGGCATTTAAAAGCATCATGGTCTTTACCAGCACAAAGAACACATTAAGAAACATGGCAAGATGTTTTCGAGTGACCAAATCATTGACAATGAAAACATCTAACAGGGTCAGGAATATAAGGCCATACGTTACAATTCAGATATCCTGCCTTGATTGTGGTAGGAGAACGCGATGTTGTAAATATTAATATTAGAATATTTGACGGCACGATAATCCTGTCTCTACGAGAAAAAAATTTGCGCACAGCTGTTAACACCTTGGCTGACAAAACCTGCAAGGATCTCTGACTCTGGAATGGTTTTTAACTCCCCCTACAACTATAACTCCTCTGTGAGCACTATACCCAAACACCAGTATCAGACACAATGTCCACTACACCTGCTGAGGATGTCTTATGCTAGACCTCAGTTGACCCTGCCCCAAATGGACCAGATGACTGATCTTGGGGGAAGGGCTGACTACAGGAATTCAAAGTGGTGTGTTGGAGTTGGACCCTTCAACCACCAAGATCCTCTCCTCCCCTTTACGGGTCACCATGCACGGCAAACACGTAGGTGGATGTTTAGATCCCAGAAGAGGTAAACTGAAAGTACAGAACCTTCTTTGGGAGCTCCCCTCACCACATACAGAATCTACATTGGGGGGTTCTTGTATAATTACTTCAAAGTAAGTGATCATCATTAATAGTATACATACAGGATATCTGTTCAACAGTATCAATATGATATATTTCTTGACAAAAAAACAAAATATTTCTTTCTGCATTTTCACTCACCATGTACTCCTTCTGAAATGGGATTCATATCACACTCACAGATTATATACACATACATTTAAAACAAATATACACACACCAGAGAATACATGTAATATACTTTTAATGTTTTTATATTCTATAAATTGAATCTCAAACATTGAAAACCATAGCAAAAGAGGTGAGGGAAAGAAAAACAAAACAGTGAAAAAGAGATACAGTCATTCTCATGTGATGTTAAAGAAGTTTCAGGTAATGTTTCAGTGCCCCTGACAGAATCACTCTACAAATCCAGATGGCAACAAAATTTAGTAGCAGCTCTTCTTGACTGTCATATGGACAGATCACAAAGTAGCTGGTGAAAGATCATCCGATAAGGACGTTGTGGAATCACCCTGGCTACCTACTTCACCACCACAAAAAAAAAAAAAAAAAGAGGCAGGGAAAAAAATGAGTAGGGGAGGAAGGAGAGTCATAGTATCTGCTAGAACTGCTCTTTCCCTTTAGCAAGGTCTCTTACATGTAGTGACATTTGAACCTGGGTGCAGATAATTGAAAAAGAACCCACTCGCAAACTTCAGTTCAACAGAGGGAGTCTCTGTCCCAACAGGTAACCTCTACAAACACAATTATTAATTTATTTAATCTTTTTTTTTTTTACATTTGAAACTAAGTCATATAATTGTCAAAATAAATTGATATGATTAATGTAAACAGCCACAGCAGGAAGATAAACCCCCAGTGAAAAAAAAAAAAACTGTAAAATGAACTAATGTGACTTGTGAAGACATTTTAACATATCTTGGAGAAACAATAGCTATGGAACTCAAGCTCTGTCCTTTTTTTCTTTTGTGACTACTGGTCTACCTCTCTTTCTTTCCATATTCCTTAGTTCTCTAAAATCTTCTGTAGTGACAGATTTTCAGCTATCCATACCAACTTGTATTTCAATAACTTTTCAATAATGTTGTCCATAAAAATGACAAAATGTTTGAGGTTAGACTTGTCAGGGACCATCTACTAAACTCTTGCTTTACACTACTCTCCTAACAAAGAACTAGCCACAGATGAATAGATGTTGGGCACAAAGTGTCAAATTGGCTTTCTTCAATGTTGGTCAAAAAAAAAAAAAAAATTACCAAGTGGGGTGGATCCAAGTTAGTGGATAATGTTTGAAGTTTAAAATCTATGTCAGTGAATAATCAGCAAAGGTTAGTAGACAGTGTTGTGATGGAACTAATGGACAAGTACAACAGATCAGGACACTGGTTTTTGTGGACAACTTTTACACTTCCCCTTGTGTATTTGACAAAACTACTGACAATGAGAACCTATGCTTGTAGAATATGCATGAAAGACACTGCATTTCTCATAGTAACTGGATTCTACAAACCTACAGAGAGAAGAAGCACAATTTTTTTTTAAATATGGAACCTTAACAGCTGTACAGTGGATTGACAAATGAGAATTTTAAGCAGTTTCAACTGTACACTCTAGTATTATGTGACAAAAAGAGAGAGGGATGCTGACAGCAAAAAACATCAGTTAATTGAGGACTAAAATAAGTTTAGAGGAGGAATGGATTCTCCAAAGAAAAGCACATGCAATAGAAAACCTGGATATGAAATGACCATTCCTAGGATACAGCACAGTCCAGCTACTAGACGCAATCTGAAACCAGATTCATAGGACCTGGTAAATGACAGATAATGAGATAAACCTGTTATGAACTAGCCACCAGAGAAGGTCCATGATTTGAAAGCAAAGGGTCCTTTATAAACCCTCCTCCTCCCTTGGCAGTTGATACAGGAAAGACTATGGAATTGTCAGAATGGATCATAAAATAATTCACTAGGAGAGGTGAGAAATGGAAGCACGTCTGATGGATTAAAAAACGTTTGAGTGCAATGATACGGAGAGGGAAATCATCCTGGGTCCATGTGCCAGATGTTAACAATTGTTCAGATATGATCCCTTACTGTTGGTGATACTGAATCAGTCCAGCCACCACTACAAATCCTCTGATAGATAGGAAGAGAGGTGTACCATTTAAGTCAAAGGCTTCCATGAAAGGTTTCTCTGATCATATAAAGACAAATGAAGGAGGTATACATGTTGCAACCTAAATGGATAAAAAGTTCCAATGAAGCTATGGTACCTAAAAACTCTTCTGCAATATGAGTAAATAGGTACAAATCCTGTTTAGTAGTAGTAGTAGTTATACAGCCTGCATGCAGATGAAAGAAAACTGTGCAAAGCTGAGAAACACTCCCAGGTGAATAAGATATAATCTGCAATTGTAGTAAATCTTGGAAACATGAGGAACATCATCTCCTTTAAATACTGGAGATAAATGGAACTGAATAATGGAGAAAATACAAAGAAGGCTAAGGAGAGGAGGAGAAAAGTACTGGAGATAACGTCTGTGGGTAAAAAATAGTTACACCATTGTGGATGGAAACATGTGTCAACGTGCTCAAAACATGACAAACAGGCATTCACAAAACCTAACAACTTTATTATCACTGATTAGTTTAACAAGTCTAATTCCAGGTAGAAGAGGATTATTGGAATTAAAGGACAAGAAACTAGGGTCAGTGTTAAAGATCTGAAAAAAAAAAAAAACTGGGACAGCATGGAAACAAAAAACAAAAGAGAGAAATGGTTACAGTCAGTCTCAGCTCATGATTCAGTCAAATCAGGAATACCCTCCACAATTTCAGGATAAAGAAAAAAGGCAGACAAATATCTCATAGAAATAAAGAAATTCAACCAAGGAAAGCAGGGATCCCTACTCAACAATTCTCAGCAAAAAAATAGCATAGTGAGCAAATAATGATAGAAGTGGAAAAGATCACAGTGGAGAAGTTGAGGGAGCAAGAACCAATTGCAAAATTGTTTGTAGCACATTAGAGTGCCTTATACTTGAGGTGCAGAAAGAAGTAAAGAACAGTGAAAAAAAATCAGGTGAAGACAAGAGTACTAAGCACTAGAGGGTGAAACCAATGCCAAATAGTCTGCTCCCTCATCCCAAAAAGTGATAATAGAAATACCAAAGTTGGAAATTGAGAAAATGAATTCAGAATAAGCAAAATCAAGGACATTAGAACAAAATAGATAAGGAGAGCAAGGCCTGAATTGCAGGAATATAAACAAATATTAGTTAGAATTAGGATTAAGTAGGGAACAAGAATAATAATATGATACAAAGAAAAGTATGTTACGTACATATGAAATGAAGTCCTGATAATGCAAGAAAGTTAAAGAGTTTTCTTCAAAAGGGAGAGAAGTTCCCAAACATAACCAGAAGGAATCAATCAAGTCTGTCCTCCTCATTCTCCCCTTAAAATGAGAAGGAATGCCTGAAGGAACTATAGTTGAAGGTCCTGGCTGTATAAGTGAACCTATTACACTATGCACAACAGCCATCAAGTCATTCTCCATAAGCCAGAATTGATGTGTATAACCTGTGCTGAAAAGTTATTCACTCACACAAAGTAGAAAATGTTATATCAACTAGTGAATTCATAATATACAGAGTGAAAACAAAACAAGACAAAAACAGAAGGAATTAAGCTGAAAAAGAAAACATGCATCTGATGTGTTCAGTGGCAAGGAAAAATTGATGATTCACAAGTACAAAAGCATAGAAATTAGTGTACAAGATGTGTCACAAAAAATCTTGTAAGATTAGGTGGGAGTTGCATGAAGTCTTGTGACATCAAAACCTCTAAGACACAGGCACAGAGAAAACAGCAGTGTGAAGAGATTTGTGTTGTCTCAAGAAAACAAAATGTACTTAAGATTTGTACTTTTTTCCAATATAATTATTATTCTAAAAGAAACAACTGAGTTGAAGCAAGACCAAATAATGGATTAGTGACTCCTGTTGATAAAATGATCACCTCTTTTATCGAAATAAAACCAGCATTCTGTGTGTTTAAATTTACAATAAATGCATCTTTTGATAACAAAGTTGCAAAATAATTTACTTTCTGTAGTGCAATTGGTGTACAGAATGCATATTAATACTAGAACTAAAACTTACAGTACAAAGCTATTTTAATGCCTTTTCTTAGAAAATGCTTAAAGTGTAGGAATAAAATGATTTGTGTTCAAGAATGATTATTCTGTAAACTTCAAATATTATAACACTGAAGAATTACTCTCTTCAACGATGTTATTCACTTCTTCTGAAACCCTTCACCTTAGTAGAAATCTGAGATCAGAAATATCACACAAAGATATTTAATATGAAATCCTTCTATAGGATATTTTTGTTAGTTATCTGAACTAAATGTGTATGCCTTTTCTCATACCAATGCAAGAAAAGGAGGAAAAATTATTTTTAGTATTAAAGTTTAAATCATATAAAAAATTAGACAGTTGTAGATTCTTTAGTTTTAGTATATGAACTTTAGAGTTTTTAATAAGACAAAAAAAGAGGCAATGAGCAAAAACTTATTATGAAAGTTTAAACTTTATTTCATTTTCTTTGAAATTACACATTCCTGTATTAGAATAAAAAACAAGTCATTGAAAAATGATAAGTATGCTTAAGATATACTTTTTAATCACATGTATTTCCTAGTTGCCTTTCTTGCTGTTGTTCCTAGGAACCTAGATACATCCTTAAACAATATTAATGCATGTAACATAAGCACTGGTGGACAATATTCCATAGCAAAGTACTTTTACTGTATACAATTTAAGAATGAAATTGTAAAACCACAAAGTTAATAAAAAAAAATTAAAAGTGCAGAATAGCACCAGTTAGTATTAGGGCAAATTTACTATTAATTTGCTACTTTTTTTTTAAATATAATTACCTTGTTTAATTTTACAAGAGTTTTCTTATATAAATCCAACACTATTGACTGTTTTTATTGATTTTTTTTTCCAACATTGTAATTCTTCAACTTCATGCATAGAAGCCTATAAAAATATTATTGGCTATAAAAATATTGTATACTAGAGTTTACATTCCATATAACACCATGCAAAGTTGCATGCATGAATGTAATTTCAATCATGTGGAACATAGCATGTGAATGGCTACTCATGAAGGTAATGCCAATCAGAAGAAGCAATACAATTTGCTCTTTAAAAGCAGAAAAAAACATCATGTGACTTGATAGCTATATAGCAGCTACTTTCATGAAGAATGTTTGATACAGAACTTGCACAAAATGAAAGTCGGGACTTTACTTAATTTGTATGAAGTACTATTTGATTTGCAAAACACAGATTTTACATGGTACATTCATAATCCTGGATTATTCCAATTTTTTTAAGAACCAAAAACGATTTTAAAACATCTCTGCTGATAGTGACATTTGCCAACATAATTTGATTTTACTACAGCATATTTCAAATTTTTAGAGAGTAATAAAGTAATAACCACCCAAATGTTAAGCTTAATAGAATTGTGAAGTCTTAATATTTACAGTATAGATGTCTCATTATTGTACAAAATACTTCAAATTCACAGTTGGAAGTTTACGTAAACCCTGTGTGAGGATGCATTTAATGTACTCATATGGTTCTGTAAAATTACACAATAATAATATGAAATTATTCTTCATGTACATGAAATGTTACAAATATATAGTTGAAGGTACTGTGATTACTGAAACTTGTATTCTAATAACTGTAGTAAATATTTTTCAACTGTAATAAATATGAAATACTTAATATTACTGCACAAGTAATTTACCAACATTAAAGCAAAAAATGCCATATATTCTTGCCCAGCCATCAAAACTGCCTACTTTAATTTTAAATGATTTATTAAACTGTACAGTATATGCAAGTTTGAATGTTAAAGACCAAACGTAATTTAAAGAAACTGCCAGATGATAACAAAGAAATGTAAAACTTATAGGACAAGGTAACTATTAACACCATCTCATCATAAAGAGCAATTAGTCAATGACAACTATAATATCGCTATTAAGTGTTTAAACATAATATGACACCAAACAGTAAAAACATAATATTAAAGTTTATTCACAGTCATGCACAAATAGTAATTTAAGACCTTTGTACTAACAAAAGCAACACCATGAAAGAATATATACACACATATGCATGTACTTTTATACACAAGAACAATACCTTAAGTAGAATCTTTATAAGGTTTAGATGATTAAAGAGCAAGTTATGCTCTAAAACAACAAGTAGTCTAACAAATTTCTACTTTGTGTGTGTGTGCACATAAAAATTCTAGGGAACCATTCAACTCTTTCAACAAAGGTTCAATCTCTCAGACCAATCCCATAACATTTTGGGTTTCTTATGGCTTTTATAACTTTTAAATTAATAATTGTATATTCACAAAATTTAGCAAATTATCTGTAAACATTACAATGCTTTCACATGCAAAATAACCAATGATTTTTTCACACTTTTATTTTTGCATGTCTCCAATCCAATGCAAAGTAATTTTATTTTAAAGTTACAAATACTTTATGAATTAGAAAATATTCAGATTTCACATGCAAAACTTTATATTTTATCTGTTATTTTCACTAACAAATGTCTGTATAGGTTCAGTTGATTTGACTAATCTCATAATTACCATAAAATAATTAGGAATTCAATATTAGTTGTGCCTTTTTGTTCTAGAATGAATACAAAATCTAATATAAAAAGATATGTTTAGATTCAATTGCTTAAATCTCACAATATTATACATTTTTGTCACTTTCTTTTTATAAACAAGTCATGCCAAATGTTATTTCATTAACATCTAATATATTATCAAATGAAGTTGTTCTTTTCATACTTGTATTTTCATAAAAAATGTTCAAAAGAAAAACTTTTATACAATGACACTGCTCTTTTAAGAAGTAAATGAGTTGCTGGCCTTCAACATCTAAAATTTCTAGTTCAAGTACTAGTTTATACCACGAGTGGTATTAATATATTCTTTGTAACTTAATCTGCCCATGGAGTATAAGTTACTTTTTTTCTTGGTTATATTTTGATGCCCCTTTTGTTTGTATCTCTTGTAATGCACACTTAAATATCTTTAAAACTCTCCTAGAAAATTTGATTTTTTTCACTTAATGGGTTTCTTAAAAATGTAAAAGATGTTAATATTGAACTTAAATTTAGAAACTTTCTTTTTTCCACCTTTAATTTAGATATCTCTATATAATTTAGCTTCTTTCACAAGTTAACAGATTTCATATAAGGAAAAACCTAACATATGATTAAAACAGACTACTTTTTTTAGTATTTTAACATTTTCAGAAATAAGTCAGTGTATACTTCTAAGTGTTCTGAAATAAATTATAATGAATTATAAAACCTACACATCACATACTATATAACATCCAAAATTATCAACAGAAAATACTGGTTTAGTTGTGCTTATAACTTAGTATATAAATTGTTACTGTTAGTAATATGGTGTAGTTTGTTTGGAATTAAGCACAAAACTAGATAGTGGGCTATGTGCTCTTCCAACCACATGTATCAAAATCCAGTTTCTAGCAGTGAGTAACAACATGGAAACCACAGCTTTGTTTATTATGGTTGCAATTGTTTGTTACACTCATTATTTGCAAATACAAGTTTATTATTATATTTTTATGCATTTATTTAACAGTAAAAATAAGCATACATAACTTTAATGTTATACGTTATATAAATATAATATTTATCACATTAAACTATCAAATATTCTGAGCCAATAACTTGAGTTAAATTAACAGTCTTTCCACTACTAATTCAACCTTTCTGATGATAAACAAATTCTCAGGTTTCACTTTTGTCACTTTCAGCCTTCTACAAAGAGCCTCGTCAGCTGCGATGCTAATAGTAACAGCGTAACAACATACACCCCCAAAAGGGACTAAACAGTGAGAAATAAGCTATTCATTACCCAAAAGTATGCGTTAGGCTTAACTCCAGCTGTCTCCGCTAATTCAACTCGATCACTAAGAATATAATAGTACATTTTTAAACGAATACAAATTAACGTAGAACAGAAAGAAACACGAATTTGTCTCGAACACCAAATTTTAATAAAATATAACGTTAAGCTAAATTGGTGTTAACAATAATTCACATTTCAAAATTAAATCAAACATTCACTACTATATTTACCAATATTTTAAACTGACACACTGAAACTATCATTATCTAATAAAATTTAATGTACTGTTTGTCGTATGTACAATGAAAACAACGACAGAAAATATCATTTGTTGATAATAAACACTTACCAAATACACCAACTCTCACCACCTCCATTAGTCGCCATATTTACCTTGCTGTAGTCATCAGTACCAGTACAAAACATTGGCTAACACAATTCGACCATTCTTAGCGTTAGCGACACCTATTTCAAGTGTTAGAGTTCATTGTCATAAAATCGATTTCTTGATCTTGGGGGTTTATGCGCAGGTACGTGAAACTAAACATATATCTTTTATCGTTTGAAGTTATATACACCAATATAAATTAAGAATTACATAAAATTTCAAATATCTGTCTTAACTTTAACAATATACTTATATTTTACAATTTACAATGCTAATTTTAATTATTTATATAGTTAGTAGTTGTTTTTCAAGGGTTACTATTCCTCACATTCAAACTACACAGTTGCTCGAAACTAGTGTGATATTTTCATAGATCACTCATTTCCCCTAACCGCGACGAGATACGCCCGCTGATCAAGATAATGATGTATCTTATACAATAAATGTACCATCGATCAGACATTATTAAAAATAAACGCATGAATTATGAACTTTAACTGTCATAATGGATAGTCAGTCGCCTTTACTGGGTAGATAGGTTTGAAGATCCTCAGATAAGATCATACTTAAACGTAACTCTTTTGATCTGCTGTTCCAGACTGAATAAATCTGGGGTTACGTATTTAAGTCGTTAGTATAAGTCTTACCAGGAGTCACTAGCGATAGGTAAGTGACTGCATTGTAATTCCAAATGAAATATAAGAGAGGTGATCACTCAAGAGATCATTTATTCAGTAGAAAAATAAAACTCTAGCTTCACAAATTACGAATAACACTGTAGCTCTAATTACCACGGGAAAACAAAATGTGATATTCTAAAGTGAATGACATATAACAATAAATTGCTAGACCAAACTTAGTACTCTTACTGACCAACATGTTATGTGGTAATTGCACAAATAACAGCTTTTGAGAAATTCGTATATTAATACCAGGTAGTAAAAACACACAATATACTTATGCACCAAGCTAATACGCCTACTTTAGTTATTTTGTAATTAAGCGTAAAGCTACACAATGGGTTATCTGTGCTGTGCCCATCACGGATATCAAAAGCTGTTTTTAGCGGTGCGAGTCCTTGAACATACCACTGAGCCCTGGGGTTTTGGTTATTTAGTTATTTTGGAAACAATTTTAATAGAGTGGTTTTACTTTTTCTTAACTTATCAAGTTATTATTCGAACTAAATGAAAAATATGACTATTATGATAGATACTTTTTAATATGCTCGTGTTTACATTTCAATTTTCTAAAGAAGTTTTGTTCTGACTGAAGTATCTCAGAAGGTACTTTTTGGTTATTATAAAAACTTAAGTTTAATTTGATCTGCTTTGTAGTATTATCGAGTTATTAAACTTACATAACAGTTACGTATTTTATGGTTTATGAGCTTTTCATGATGTACGTATAATGGATAGATTCATAAGGTGGTTTGGTTTCATTTACTTTGAATTTTGTGCGGAGTTACACGATGGTTATCTGCTCTAACCTGACCTAAATTAACAGTGAAAGACTAGAAAAAAGGCAGCTAGTAATGACCACCCACCGTCTATCCTTGAGTTACTCTTCTACCAACGAATAGTGGGATTGACCAAGTTTTTATAACGCCCTCGCGGCTAAAAGGGGCGAGCATGTTTAGTGGGACAGAGATTCATAAGAAGATAAGTAAACTCTACAATGAAGAAAAAGACAGCAGTTCGAACGAAAGCAATTTCTGTTTAGATGTAGTGTACATATAAATATACATTTATTTCATTATAACAATGTCTGAAAAATGGTTTATTGGGATGTTCCAAGATGAATTAAGTAAATCTAAAAGATATTTGATTACATGAGGCTTAGAAAAACTTAGGAAGAAAATATGCACCAACAAATCACGAAGTAATTTAAAGACATTATCTAAACATTAATATTTTGAAATAAACAACAAAGCAGGCGTCTTTATACATAAAATAGCACTTACTGAAAATCAAAAATATTGCATTATTGTATATCAAATGAAATATATTAGTTCTTGTTTTCATTATGTTCAAGTATTGCATGACAATAGAACAAGTTTATTATGCATTAGTTACTGACTGTCATATGATTGATAAACATGAGTCAATAGGAGTGTCTAATCGAATAGAAAGTATAAAATTGCACGCTAACTCAAATGCACTGGATATGTATGAAAGTTTTGTATGAAACTTTGTAGTGTTTAAAATAAAATGAAAAGGTTAAAAGGTTTCATAAAATGAAACCTGTAGTTCTACAGGTTTCATTTTATGTTTTTCCTAAATACTAAGCGGTACTAAGCGGAATTTGTCCTCGGATAATTAAAGAACACAACCTAAATTGTAAAAGGGACGATACTGATATTTCGTTATGTGTCTGAACAATTATATTCAAACGAAGATAGACTGTATATATCTTGGTAAGTTATATTTGTGAGTAACAGCTCTTTTAAGCTACAAACATTTTAATTTTCAGATCGAAATCAAAAAGTAGTAGCTCAAAATAGAAAATAACTTCTTTTTGTACCCTCAAACCTTGAGGATCTCATGAATGTACACTCAGCTTTCTGTGTCATTATATAGAGCGAAAAAAAATAGAAAAGTTCGTTTTTTACTGACTTTTAAGTTCAGTGAGATACAAATTTAGTTCCCAATTAATTAAGTTATATTTACATACAATTTAGTTTGAATGTAAGGTATATTCTTTAATAATAAATAGTAAACATTATGTATTTATAAAATGTGAAAGAGTTGTCTTTTCTTGTAGCTCATATCCTTTATTATAAGAAGAAACAAAATTAGACATTTTCATAAAACCTTCTACGTATTTTGTTCTTAAAAGCTTCAGAAGTATAATGAAAGCATATTATATAAACAGTGAGCATAAACTGTTTTTATTGTAAAATATGATGAACTCAGCAAAATATAATCATTGTACACTAAATTTTTCGTCTATACACTATGTGATATGTTTCATACTGAATTGAAATGAACAAGCAGCAATGTGGAAGTAATCAACAAAAATTGTATAAAAGCTTATCCTGTATTTTATCAACTAAGATGTTTTCGTCAATAGTATTTTCGTATATCTTAACGTTTTGTTAACAAATGCTTCAGTATGTGTGATACTTGTTACGTCAGAGATTTTGTTAACATATATTCATATCTGCTTAAAACATATTAGACTATGATGAAATCGAGTTTTATATAAGAAAATTACAGAACAATAATTTGTAACTGAAGATTAATATGTTTGATAATGTTTGTATGAAGTTTAAGTGAAGTGGAAGTTGATTCATGTGAATGTAACATTGTTTCAAATTTACATCAGGAAAATGTTTGAAATGTAATTTTTCTGAATCAACACAGTGAATTCTTGTATGTTTAGTTTCAATGAATTCTTTATTCATTTATTTATGTAGTGACATGTCTTTAGTACGATATATTAAAATTTCTATAAATTCCATATCTGTTTTCTCATTTTGTTACAAAGGTGAATAATGTAAACTTTAATTGAAATACTAATATTAACGTAGAGTACAAAGCCGCATGAAAGCTAATTCAGTATTTTATGAGCTAAGATGTTAACACTGTAGCAGAGTGTCTTGAAGCTTTGTTAATAAATATGTTAGTATGCTTGTCAAGCCTGTTATTTCACATTGTTGTTATAAGGTGTGCTCTGTAATAATAAGCAGTAAATAATTAAAAGTCTTTTTGTAAGATTATGAATGTTGACTCTTTATCAGCTATAAACTATGTTCAAATAGAATTATATATATTTTATACATTGGTGAACTAATAAGATTGAATTTGATGGTGTACATAAAGTGAAGTTTTGAAAGATGCAGAAATAGAAATTTTGGTTCGTTTGTCAGTTTTAAAGAAACGAAAGCACTGCTTGTTGTAGCTTTAGACAAACACAAAGGCCAAGCGTTTTGATCTTACCACCACCTGAGATACATCAGAACGTGATGACTTCTCCTGCCCTTTGTGTTTTCTAACTCTGAACGTTTATAAACGTAATTTTAGTTGAATCTCTTAAACAGTATTAGTGTGAGAAAGATATCTGTAAAGGATAATCGTTGCAGACGTTTTCATAAATAAATTTCATTTATATGTTTTATTCTAAAATCAAGTTTTAGTCAGCAAGCTCTAATCAAATATTTGAGAAAATATCTACATAAAGGTAAAAACAGTAATAGTTAAACATCTGTATCGATCCTTTACACTTTGACAGAAGAAATCTGGTTATAAAACTAAACATGGAATTTAAATACACGTACTTTTCAGGATGACTAGACGTTACAGAATATATTAGTTATAGAAATGAATTAATGATAAGTGTTCTGCTTTACCAGCACTATTCTTTGTAAGTCCATCCACTTATAGACTTTAGTAGCATAATTTGCCTATAACATCAACTATCTTTGTAAAACACACGCAATATGTCTTGCAAGAGCATTTACCTATAGTAACATCGTCAGCCTATAGAACCTTGGAATCACTTTCCACATGAAGAAACATGCCTGCCTTTATAATACAATCAAATTTATAAATGAAAATTGTAATGAAATGATATATTTTGTTTATAACAGTTCTATTGTTATGCTAAGTCAAGAGAATATACATATAATAGCATTAACGTTTTTAGATATATAATTAAATGTAGACATTGACAGTGTTATTAAAAGCTCAGTCACGTTGTAACACCTTTCAATGAAATAATCGCTCTATTGAATTAGCTGTTTATAGAAATATCATCTGCCCTAGCAGCATTAACCTTATTAGCACAATTTATGATGTAATGCCATCCACATATAGAACCTTAATAACACACCCCGCCTAGTAACTAAAAAGTTGATAAAATTAAAATAGCAGGTTGTTTTACTTGTAAAGTAAAACTGTATTCGTGGTAATTTCAAAAAATAATGTTAAGTATAAGTCACATAAAATATTAATTTTAAGACTTTGATTGTTAAAAAGTCGACGATACATAGATCTAGATCCCCCTCTGATGGTTCGTCCGTGAACTATCTGGGCACCTATCATACTAACACGCTTTCTGATTCTAATTCGTTTAGCTATGACCCTAAAACAACTGTGCCCTATGACACAACTTCTTGGACCTATGACATCAGTGTCACTACTCTTTTTTCTTCCTGTGAAGCAGACAATCTGTGTGCACACATCCAAGTAATCTCCATACGTACTCACTTATAAACCAGGTATTATTTATGGCTTACCCAAAATTCACAATTTAAACTATCCACTTCTGCCTTATTCTCTCGTCTGTTGGAAATATGTTGTTCTTAACACTATAATTCTTTTTTTTTTTGCGAAATTTCAAAAACCTCCCCTGCAAAACAGTATGTTATGGTTATTCTAAATATCACGTTTTTCAATACCAGTATTCCCCTTGATGCAGCTTCAGTTCTTTATTGTTTTTTTTAATTTCGTGCAAAGCTACACGAGATCTATCTGCGCTAGCCGTTCACAATTTAGCAGTATAAGACTAGAGGGAAGGCAGCTAGTCATCACTACCCACCGCCAATTCTTGGGCTACTCTTTTACCAACGAATAGTGGAATTGACCTACTTTATAATGCCCCCACAGCTGAAAGGGCGAGAATGATTCTGTTTTAATAGACATCGTCTATGATCAAATCGACAAATATACCATAATTCCTCTGTTAAACCAACTTATCTTTAAACGTGAAGAAAACGGAGCATTTCCTCTTCTTGATATTAATGTAACTGAATAATGTTATAATTTTTGTTCTTTATGTATATCGTGAAACACATTTACTGGCCTCTGCACTAACTGTGATAGTTTCATCTAATTTATTTTCGAAGGTAATCTGGTCAAGTCCTTTTAAGATAGAATATATAACCTTGGTTTTAGTTACACCTCTTCACACGAACAAATTGCTCCTGTAGATAGTTGGTAAGGAACTTATATGAAAGGTTAATCAGAAAGTGTGTTGAATAACCATGCTGTTTTAATAGAAAACAGCCTAGTTACCGAGCAAACTGTTTAATTAAACTCGTAATACATTTTTTTTAGTATCCATCTAACGTTTCTAAAAGTTACCCAGGTTGCAAAGTATTTATGAATATTCAACTGAGATTTTTATCTAGACCTAGTTTCCGAACTGAAAAGTTTTTCAGTATAAGAACCAGCCACTGACACTCTTTCATTTATGGCTCATATATAAATGTACATGTAGTAACTCTAAGGATAAATAAAACTAAACGCTTTAAAACTAAACGCCATCAGAAAGCTAAATTCTAAGAAAAGCTACAAGTTATAGAATAGACCTGACTTTTATGTATTTAAACTCACAGTTGATAACAAATGGATCTAAAGACTTTGAAAGTGTATAAACCATCCTGTGGTGTATGTCCGAGCGCTCGTCTGTCTCTTATTTGACAGCTATGCACTTAGGCAAAGCTCAGATTTCATATTCCCTTTTAAACTTACATGAGAACAGGAATAAATTATGCTGATACCACAGTCTGCTGATTTATAGATGTCCAAACCAAGAATCTAAACTTTCCCTAATGAATTTATATATTTTTACAGTTTGTGCTGTTTTTTTTATAAAAATGTTCTTGTTTTAATGTTTATTTTATAATTGTATTGATATTTTAATTACATACTGTGTACCTATTTACCCGTTATTTCTTGGTGTTTTCTACGTTCTGTGTTCTCAAATATTATTTAGATTTAACTTTTTACTATTAAAATGTAAATATACCTTGTTTTTAGAGGTCGCTAGCTATGCAATGAGTGTTTTCTGAAATTTTCGACTCATTTGTTTGTTTGTTTGGAAATTTCGCACAAAGCTACTCGAGGGCTATCTGTGCTAGCCGTCCCTAATTTTGCAGTGTAAGACTAGAGGGAAGGCAGCTAGTCATCACCACCCACCGCCAACTCTTGGGCTACTCTTTTACCAACGAAAAGTGGGATTGACCGTCACATTATACACCCCCACGGCTGGGAGGGCGAGCATGTTTAGCGCGACGCGGGCGCGAACCCGCGACCCTCGGATTACGAGTCGCACGCCTTACGCGCTAGGCCATGCCGGGCCATTTTCGACTCATACAGCATATTAGCAGTTTTCTTACTTATCCATAGAATTACTATAGATCTTAAAAGCTACATTAGATTATCTGTGTGCAAAAAAATATTTTGTTTGATCTATTTTCGTAATATTCGGTTATTTTAAACGTAAATAATGTGAAGTGACTGGTATAGCAGTGATGAGCTATACTTGTTCTATCTTGTAATGAAAAGCTCGTGCAAGTTGTACTTAATTTAAGGAAATTCCCCTATCGATCGACGGTAAGTTTACGGAATTACAACACTAAACTTCGGGTTTTACTTCCCGCGGTGTATGTAACCCACATGTGTGTTCCATAGCTTTCTGTTAAAACACACTTTTAAAGGAAACATTTAACATCTAGATTAAAAATGGTGTTGGAAATGGACAAAAGTAAATCTATGTTGTTTTTTCTAATATGGTTTATTATTTTAAATGACTACTGTTATTGTATTTATGGTTTAATGTACTGTGTGTGTGTGTGTTTTTCTTATAGCAAAGCCACATCGGGCTATCTGCTCAGCCCACCGAGGGGAATCGAACCCTTGATTTTAGCGTTGTAAATCCGGAGACATACCGCTGTACTAGCGGGGGGCGTTTAATATAATAAGTGTAAGAAAACGTGGAAAAATTTAAACAGATACACGAAACTCAAATATGTCAAGTTTGCATGTTTGATCTATGTCGAATATAAACGATTGTTGAGTGTTGGTAGTATTATCAATTTATTTATTTTGCGTTTGTGATTCACTAATGTCGGGGCAATACAACGTTTTGTTTGCAACCCACTGATATCGAGACTATGGAGATTTCTATGAAATCTAAGCGATAAACATATACATAGTTACGACCAAATGAGCAGAAGCAGAGTAAAGTCACGAGAAAGAGAAGTTTAGTCAAAGTAAATTTAGAAAACGTAAAGTTAACAATCATTGGAGTAAATGGCCTAACAGTTGATATATTAGAGTGAGATTAACAACTTGAAAGAGCTAAGGAGAATAATTTATTACATCAAAGGGTGTTCTAAACTAACTGAACCCGCCTGAACATTACTGGAAATGTGAAAAGCAGACGATTATTGGATGTTCAGGTTATGACTGACGTAACTCGCGCGACAGCGAAAATGAATCATACATGGATACAACAGTCATAAAATAGAGAAAAGTAGTTCGGCTTGTTAACTGAATCACAAAGCAATTTGATAGACCTAAGTGGACTTTTGATAAGAAGGAGAGAACTGTATAGCGTTTCAGATACAACTATGATCTCTGCAGTTTAGATAATTTTTGTAGATATGTTTAACTTTTTCGAACGTATATATGTGTACACAGTATTTTAAAAACAAATGGAGTGCGTGCTGGTCGATTATTGTGCAATTTATCGCCAACAAGTCAGAGACACTTACTTTAAAAGAATCCTTAGCACAAAACACCCAAATATTTACATTACTATAAATACTACTAAAAAGTAATTTCCAACAAACTCTCACGAATAGAGCAATAAAGGCAAAATAAACATATCAGTTTCTACCTCATGTATTGTCCTTTAGCTTTATATAAAATTATACGCAACAACCATTTTCTAAAATATGCTGTTTCATACTCCATGGTCTTAATACTGCTGGATATATATGCGTTATATATACAATATAATTATTTGTATATAAACTTTGAAAGTATATTATATACCTAGAGTGTGTCTATTTCATTTCAACTCATATTTCTAGGGCTACTATAGGTTTATACATTAAATAAAGACAGATATTGTTATTGTCACTTGAACAATTTAAATGTATATAATTGATCAACAAAATTCAGGTTCTATTAATTATTTTCTCCTATTTGTTATGAACACACCTGTCTGAAAAGTTCATTTGTTTTATTGGAATCTTAAAATTATTTAGTTCAGCTAATAGATTAGTAGGGTTTAAAAAATACATATACTTTGTATCCATAAACCTCAGGAAGAAAACCCACTGCCTTAATGCTAAATCTGCTATGAGGAAAAGCTAAGTTGAAGTATAGACAGTAACCATAACCATTTTGGTGAGCTAGGTATTTCCAACTGACCTTCAGCAGGCATTGAGTAGACTATGACTGCTAACAATAACTGCTGCATTATCAAATCTAATGAGTTGTAAGTTTTATTTCGCTAGATCTTGGAAATGAAACTGGACCTCAAGAGTTGTAGTAGTAGAAAAAGGAGAAAGGAATCATCGGAACTCCAGACAGAAGAGTTCCGGAAAGGACTAGACCGATAAGGTTCGTCGCGTTTTGTGTAGGCTTGTCTAGCAATGTCACTTATTAACTTAGGCAAAAATTCGTTCAAACGTTAAAATATAGATTGGCTTCATAAGCTTCCCCTCAATGGACACAGCAGATAGCTCTATGTGGCTTTGCTATAAGAAAATACACAAAGACATACATTTTATAAACATGTATGTATCAACCTAAGCAACTTTGTAAGTACAATAGGTTTTAGTTTTGCTCAGCCCATAATCTGAAGTAGTCATTGTTAACATTTAGACATTTTAAAAGGGCGATTTTTACGGTTGTCACTTTATTTCAGTTCGATCCCTACTAGTAAGTACTACTATTCTTAAATATATACAGTAAAGACTATTGTTAATATAAGTTTTCTGAGATAGATAGATACCGATTTAAGACATTGGTTCTAACTTTACAATGGGACATATCGCAATCCTTATATTTACCTTAGTCTAATACAGATATAATGATTTTTTCCTACTTTGGCAGTTTATTTGTCTATTTTAAAGCAGCTACAAACTAAGTTATCTGCTGTATCAAACACGGAGGCCTGGTATGCCCAGGTGGTTAAGGCACTCAAACCGTAATCTGAGGGTCGCGGTTTCGAATCCCTGCCACACCAAACATGCTCGCCCTTTCAGACGTGGGAACGTTATAATGTGACGGTCAATCCTACTATTCGTTGGTAATAAAGTAGTCCAAAAGTTGGCTGTGGGTTGTGATGACTAGCTGCCTTTTCTCTAATCTTACACTGAAACATTATGGACGGCTAGCGCTATAGCCCTTGTGTAGCTTTGTGCGAAATTAAAACCAAACCAAACTAATCAAACACGGAGGATCAAAACTCGTATTTTAGACTTTCTACCGTCCCACCAGGGGACACTTCAACAGTTAATTAGTCTATTAATAGAGGAGAATAGATGTTGTTTAGTTATGTTACATAAGACTTGCACAAATACAAATTATTTGTATGAATAAAGAGTTTTTTTTCTGAATTGAAATAATTTTCTGCTTATCATCTCATGAGTCTGTTATTTTATGTGGATTATTTGCTGATATATGAATTATTAAAAATGATTTTAGTTTAATACCACACCAACAGGCTGAATAAACCGCTTATAATAGAATTTTAAACAACACTTTTTTATAAATTTGTAAATACTATTCGTGACAGTGGCGCTGCCTACATACACGTGGAATTTACAATATGTCTGTCAACGATAAGATGGACGAAAGTGAAAATGAAATGGAAACAGATTCTGGGGGAGAGACTTGTTCAGAAGCTCAAGATGGGTCAGTGAAAATATATCTTCCAGGGCAAGCACTAAACAATGACGAAGAACTCGTGTGCGATGAATCAACATATGTGTTATATCATCAAGCGCAGACTGGCAAGTTCATTTGTTTTTAATTATTTAACCTAGTAGTGATACTACTTAATTAGTAGAAAAAAAAAGGTTCAGTGTGTTACAAATTATATTTGCATTGATCATTACGGAGCTACTGTAATTGGGCCTGAAGGCAGAAGCACTAATTATTTAAACTTTAGTTTGGGACACTAAACAATCGTTTTTTATTTAAATTCTTAACACTTGGTGACGATAAACCCATTTAAAATAACAATGTATCTCAAAACGGCTGGTATTAGTGTTAACACTTTTATTGATAAGGAGAGAACAACGTTTCGACCTTCCTAGGTCATCTTCAGTTCATGTTGTTCTTTCTTTATCAATAAAAGTGTTAATGCCCATACCAACCGTTTTGAGATACAAAATTCTTAACTGCTGATAGCTTAATTAAGACTAGTCTCAAGTTAAATATTCCTAGGAAAGAAAAAAAATCCTTTATTTATTTCTTTTTTGTTTTGTTTTGAATACCAGTAATTATTTTTAAATTTAAATCTTAATGAATTTATTAAGTTAAACCAGTTTTACTGTAAACTTTATCACTGCCAGCAACCCTGTTTTTTTTAAATACTTTAATATTCCTTTTTTATTGCAGCACATTTATCAATTTACAATATCACATTAGGCTTGCTATTTATTGAAGGTACACTGCAATGCTTAATCTCTCATTAGAAATTTTACAAAAATATATTTTTCAACTTAAAAGTTAGGAAGTTTGTGGCATTGTCAGTGTTTTCTCCATCAAACTGTACATCACTGTACAGTTTTATTGTTCAATGAAAAATACTACTTTTGAGCAGTATCAACTTCAAAATAGTTAAGGTGAAATTTTGATTGATTTGTATTCCAACAATTGTTCTTCAAGCCTTTTCTCAATGATGCTTTAATTGTTCTGAATCTAAAAGTATGTGGGTTGCTCTTTCACAGATATTGATGAAGGGATAACATATGAAATTACTGCATTTGTTAAGCTAATGTTTTCTTAGTACATTTGATTTGGTGTTACTATAGTTTAGTAGTTTTGAACATGCTCTAAACATGTTTGTGTGATGTTATTGACAATGTCATAGAAACATACTGCGCTCTTGTTCTAAAATATTTTGAAGTAGATTGTATGTTGAGTGCTTTCTGAACATCTGTTAAATTTCTTTTCATGTTTAAATAGTTTTATATAATCATTAATTCTGAACATGCTAGTGATGAATGGTTGAAACACATAACAATGTTTCTGTCAACTATTATGAGATCAGCTACATGTCATTGAGGTTCCATTGTATTCAGAATCATGAGCTGTAACTTAATGAGTAAATGTCTCACTTGACAATTCAGCCTCAGTAGAAAATGTCACAGTTTTAACTATGCTGTTTTATTTAAAGTTGTATACTTAGTGGATTTTGCTAAAAGATTAATAATTAAAATTATTAATTGATTATTCTAGAGTGATGCTAGTCTTCTTACCTTGTTTTTTATTAAAGACATTTCTGAATTAACTTTTATCTAATGTGATGGACACATTTAAGTAAAATAGTAAAGGATTGAATTACTTTTCAGTTGTATATTGTTGTACATGAAAATGTGTTATATATGTGATATAGTACAGAACCTGTAACATGTTGAAATTATGGTGAATACTATTCTGTGGGTTCCCTCCCAACAAATTTTCACAAGATTATTAAATAAACTAATTATTAGCTAAAAGTAATTGTCTTTAAATTTTTAATGATAAAAGAATTAGATATTTCTATTATGGTTTGGTAGAAAATAAATAATTCAGTGAAAACAAATTCACTTAAATTCTAGAAAAACAGACAGTACAATATTTGTTATTTGCAAGGAAACGTGTTATGATACTATATTTTATTGTTCGTAAAATGCAATACACGTTTTAGTACACAGATAACAGTATGATGTATCACATTACACAAAATCTCCATATCTCCATTTAAATGACTAAATGCAGTTATATTTTTAAATCAACCCACAATATATTAACAAAAGCACATTTATTTACCAATAAAGACTTGTCACTTATATTTAAAGCAGTTACACCCCTCTGAAGAAATTAACAAATGTTAATTAACCAAATACATAGTATGACAGTTTCTTTTGTTAGTGTTCTGTACACTATCTACAAATTGACTTGTGCATTATTCAGACATTTCTGTATCAGCATGTTCTTTGCTGATGTTCCCTTATATATATCGGATGCTTGTTTTGCACAGTTTGCACACAGATTGGTGTGTTTGCCAGCAAATTTTCTCAGAAACAGGTGAATGGATTTGGATGAAAAGTGGTATACATTTGGACTATGACCCAACTTAGAAGTGGTTAGGTTTTGGGGGTCAAGACCTTGTCAAGGTAATAATAAAAAAATATTTATCTGTAAACATGGGATCCAATTTATCATCCTTTTTGCTCTGTAACTCAGTCAGAAATGATCAGATTTTGATGAACATTTTTGTGGACATAAGAATAATATTATTCATTATTATTCTATCAGAAATGGACTGTCTGATGGTAATCACAGACATAAGGACATGTTTTCATATGCTTTGAGATTCAGATATGATCAACTCTGCATTGTAGAGGAATGCACTCTACTATGTTCCCTTCTATATTTTTGTCAAATTTGGTTAATCTATTTTCCCTACAGATAGAAAATACAAAATGTGTTCACATCACTGATATGTAAAATGTCAAAGAATTATAAATTTCAGGTTCTTGAGTTTCACTGTAATTAACCAGTGTGTAATAATTGTATACATTACATACTGAAATGCATTATGTACAATTTATGTACAGCATAGGATTGTGGTAACAAACCATTTTTTTATCAGATTAATAAGTAAAGGAAACTAAAATCAAAATGTACTTTTACATAAGCTATGTATAATGTTTCATATTTTATAAGATATCTCAATATATTTTGATATATCATTAAATTCCTAGATTGTAATAGTACTCACTGTTATTGTTACAAAAACTATCTTGCTATGCATGTTCAAGTGTACTAAATATGTAGGTTTTTAAAGCTCTAATCAGAAAAATTGTAAGAATATTTTTTACAGTTTTGGTGTAAAATTGCTGGAGGTCCACTAAATATGTTTATAATAAGTTATTAAAAACAATACATAAAAAATAGTTTACTAAAAATAAATCAAAAGTAATGGAGTGTTGCATATGGCTATAGCAATATGCAAAACAAGAAGTTATTACTATTGTCAATATTCTTTCTTACGTGCATAGTTGAAAAAAAAAATTGAAATGAAGCTTTGTCTTCCATATAATTTATAATAGTTGTTTCTCAGTGTTCTAAAGTAGTTGAGATTAGAGATTGGTATTCAACTATCTGAATATGCATTTTTCTAACATATATATTTTGGCACAAACTTTGTCTGAGGGAAGGACTCATACCCACTAAGTCCTCACTTTTGTTGCAAGCATTCCTTGTAACTTGTTACATCTGTAGTTAATAAGAAAGCATTATTTGCATCCAGGTCAACATAGCCTGATTGTTGACTTGTGAAGTTAGGATTATGGATTTAATATCTGTTACTACTAAATGTGTTAGCTATTTCAGTTGTAAGAACATTCTAATCCCACAGTTCAATGGGAAAAGATTAGTTCAAGAGTTGGCATTAGAGGCTACCAGCTGGTTACCTTTCTTGTAGCTCACAACTCAAAATTAGGGGCTTTGGCAGATAAATGCAAGTAATTTTACAATAACTAACTGAAATATATGTGCATGTTTGCATAATGTTGCAGCATTTAAAGAGCCAGTACTTTTGGTGTTTAAAAGGTTTGAATCCTGAGATTTGGACCACAAAGTGACCCTTCAATCACTATTCCGTACTATTCTGAAGCCGAACAAACTTAAATTAACCCTTTCATGATGGGTCACAGATCAAAGGCCATTCAATGTCTAATATTATACATGAGTTAATTTTTAATTTAAAAGTAAATATTAAAATAACATATCTAAATATAGATTTTATTGGGTCACATGGTATGTTGAATGCAGCATTTTTTAAATTTTGATGTTTGTGATGTCAAAATACTAAATCTATAGTTTTATAGAAATTAGGAACTCAAATTAGTACTATTAACAATTTCAAATATAAAATAAAAACCTCATATCTTAATATTTTGCTGAAATATGGCTTATGTACTGAATGAAACATGGTGGCCACTTTCAACTCTTTTGTTTTTTGAAACAATCCATTGTATACATTTACTTCAATAGATAACATGTGAATAATCAACCGACAGCTTAGCCCCCAGAGTGCTTTTTTCAGCCATTTTAATCTGTGAAAAGGCTTCCACATTCTTTCAATTTAAGTTTTCAAGGAGGTATGTTGCATCTTTAGTGTACTTGAAGTTTAATATTTTTTAAAAATTTGAATACATCTCATATTTTGTTCTTTCTTTCTGTTTAAGAGCTGAAGTTGGAAAAAGACTGTTACATAATTTGTTCCAAAAGTTAACCAAGATTAGTCTTCAAGCCAACACAACACAACTTGGAATATAAAACTCAACACTATACAACTCAGCATCTCAAACCACAGACTATTACACATTCAAACAACATACCAGGCAAATTGTTGAGTTAACTCCATATGGTAATAGTTCGATTTATCATCTGTTCCTTTATGATGACCCTCATGAATGAAATGACCATTTAATAGGTGAACTATATAAGGTGCTTTTTTCTAACATTCTGAGATCAGTGTCTGTACTGAGTTACCAGACCTCAAGTCAAATAGACAACCATCTTTCTTGACAATTGCAAATGTGTCCATAGTTTTAACTGCAATAAATAAGATGTTTGTAAGAATATCAAATGATCTACACATAAAATTTAATATTTTTTCATGACACATTAGGTGCACCTTGCCTTAGCTTTGACGTAATTCAGGATGATCTTGGTGAGAACAGAGCAGAGAAGTTTCCTCTTACAGCCTACATTGTAGCAGGATCACAGGCAGAAAGATCTCATGTCAACAACTTGATTGTCATCAAGCTGTCTAACATGAACAAAGTGAAAGCTACTGAGGAAGATGAAAGTGACAGTGATACTGATGATGAGGATGAAAATCCAGAACTTGAATGTGCTTTAATTCATCATCATGGCTGTGTGAACAGAGTTAGAGTAAGAAATTTAATTTTGTTTTATTTTTAAAAATTTGTTACCATATGAAACCCTTTTATTATTCCCAAAGTTTTATTGTATTTTATAACTAACATCCTGGTGCATTCAAACTTTGCATGTAAAAAAACAAACATGGTATTGTTTGTTTCTTGAAGGTAAAGCTCCAAGCACAAGTAGATAGGGTATTAAACCTCATGAAATTATCTTCAGTGGCATAATGATTACATCTGGGAGGATTTTTACTTTATCTGGAAAGGATCTATCAGAATGTTTACTAGCATGTGGGCAAGTGAATGTGAACCAATTAAATCTCTTAAAGCATGTTGATTTTTATAATTTAAAACTTGAGGTTTTGGCATGCATTAAGCAGTATTTAGTTATTCTGTTAACAGGTTAAGTACATGATAACGTGGATATTAAAGATATGTAGTTTTAACAGCATTACAGACAAAAGAACTAGTATTGTTGCCTTTACAGTGTCTGATGGTCATAATATATAGAGCTTGGTGATGGTTAAAAATAATGATTTTGATGACAAAACTTTTTTTGAAGTACAAGGTTGTGTGGTATATAATAGGGATAGAATACTAAAGAGAGAGAGAGAGAAAAGTGGCTTTATATGTAGATTGAAAATTACATCCTGTTGAAGTTGAGGATATCATAGTTATTGAATACATTTAGGTTTCTATTACTGGATATAAATGGAAAAGGCTTTTAGTGGGAAAGTGTTATAGATCATAGATGATTGTTGGACATTTGATGATTTGTTGTGATTTTATGATTTAGTTTTCATAACAAGAGTGTTAAAATTTATTTATATTGAAAACAATAGTTATGACAAGTTTTGCTTCATAACTGTATGAGTTACATGTTTTGTGTGTAGTTTAATTGCTTTACTAGGCTTTTTTAATATTGTTGTTGTCATCTTATTTGAAGCTTCTTCTTGTATTCAATATTGTAGTTACTACAGGTGTGGAGATTTCTAGATTCTTCTGTTGTATATCATAAATATGTGCAGGTGCAGAGAAGAAATGAAGTGAAAATGAGAGTAAAATTGAAGTTAGACTGTGTGTGAATTAACCACAACAGGTGATTTCTGAAGTAAAAATTTCAGTTTGTGTTGTAACAACAGATATAAAGAAGAATATTTCATCTTCTCAGTTAGGTTCTAAAGTAATTGAATTAGTTTGAGTGAACTTTTGACATAGAAAATAATTTAAAGCTCTGTAAACAACTGAGGTAACCCACAGGGTAATTAATGTAAGTGAATTATCACTGATTGTGGTGTGGTAACAGAGGAGAGAAGAAATAATTTGTCTTGTCAATTAGACTCTAAAGTATCTGAACCAGTCTATGTGGACTCTTGAGATAAAAAAAATTGTATTTAGCTCTAGATTCAACTGTGATAACCTATATTTTAAAGAATTATTTTGTATGCACATTTGACTTGTGTCGAATGTAGTATTTTGAAACAAGTGAATTGTGCTATCCATTTATTGTTGAAATTTATTGCCAAATGTCACAGATGGCTTCAGTAAAGAATCTGGCCCTATACAAATTCCTGACAATGATACTAATGAAATTATTGCAAAACCTCACAGCAAGATTAATATTTAAGCTAATAATTTTGAATGATTTTAATTTCAGGCATATAGATTGAGAAATGTCATACCATGAGGTAGAAAGTTTCTTGGAAACTATTCAAGATTATTTTCTTTACCAATTGGTTAAGGAAACTACTGGAAAAAAAATGCTATTTTAGATTTATTATTAACTTCTAATATAGAAATTAAGAGAGGAAACACTGAAGAACATTTGGTACAAGGCTCATTGCTCCATTAGGTGCAATGTTTTACTAGATAGGGACTTCAGGAATATATTTTGATTAAAAATATAAAAAAACAACAACAAATTTTGAAGGGATGTAACAAGAATTATCTGTTGTGAGTTAGACAGCTGAGTTATTTGGATACACTGATCAGATATAGAAAGTGTTTAATGTTTTTAAATATTCAAAGTAAACACATTTTTTATAGAAATAAAAGTGTAGCTGCAAGTAAAAAGCCAGGCTGGCTCACAAAGATGTATAGGGGATAAAATTAAAGAAAAGCATCACAAATGTAACCAATTTACATTGACTGATGTGACAGGAGATTTAGAAGATTAAAAAAGTTGATCAAATAAGAATGTGTGAGAAAGGTTGGCTGAAAATGTAAAAATTAATAGTAACAATTTCTTTAAATATATTAAAGAGTAAACAAAATGTTAGGATCAGGATAGGACCTTTGAGGGATGATAAAGTAAGGCTTGTATCTCATTAGTATGAGATGGCTGGGTTATTAAATTCTACTTCTTCAGTTTTTACTAATGAAGATTTAAGTAATATTTTTCATCTTGAACAATTGATGGATACAAGATTTAATAAGGTGATCACATTCATTTTGAAATTAGGAAAAAAAAAGAACCACTGCTCTTAAACTTTTTTATGCCCCACACCCATGAAAAATGTTAATATGTTCTCGCACCCCTCACAGTAATTATTTATTTAAGAATAAAGGTGAAGGTGTTCAAAACAAATTTTTATAATTAGTTTTTAATGATATATAAAGTAAAACAAAGCATCTGGAAAAGAAAAAAAAATATTACAACAAACTAGAAGTTGCATGAACCCTACATGGCCTACAAAAAATAAATTTTCATCCATATATGAAATGAAATTTCTTTGAATTTGAATTTTCAAATGTTAATAAGCCAATTTAAATTTAATGATTCTTTTGTTTCTGTTTATTTCTTATGAGTTTTTCAAAGCGTGGCACTTTGTTGCTGATAGCAATCTGCAAGTTTGCCTGTGCACCCAAGTGTTTATGTTTTGTGTGTTATCTGTTTACAGTTGTACATTAAGATTTCAGTCTGCACCTGTGACAGTAGCAACGATAGTTTATCGTAATAAGGTAAAAAGCTACCTTACATTTGAATGTGATTGTTTCAAATCTATACATTTGATGTAGATTTTTAGCTACCAAAAAGTGCTTGAACTTGATCTGAGTAATTCAGTATGAACCATGAGTTGGCTGGTGTTACTCATGTTTCCAAAGAGGTGATCAAAATTGTACCAGTAATTACAGGCCTATTAATTGTACATCAACTGTGGGAAAAGCTTTGGAAAGTCTGATAAAAATGTTTTTCAATGTCATTTAACTAAGCTCAGGATTTTATTGAATAGTTATATAAGACTTATAACTATATATCACTGTCAAGGACTAGCTTTGAAATGTTTTATTTTTATTAAATGGTTTTAGTTTTGAGGAACAAAATTGTGTCACACTAACAGTATTTCTGATGTATTTATTTCATGAAAAATTAGCTTTTGTTTCCTCGTACTTCTCATTAGTTGCTACAAAATATAGTTAGCATGGTGAAATTAGACCTAAGATATGTTTCAATTTAGTAACTTGCCTTTTTCATGAAACTCTTCATTAATTTTATATTATCAAGGAAATTATACCAATCTTATTACTTTAGGCACACAATAAAAAAATGTTGAAACAAATTTGATTTTGTAACAATGAAAGGAATAAGAATCTGTTGCCTTGGGAACTACAGGCCATCTAAGTGATGAATGTACTAATTGAAATAATTTTATTAGCAAATGATACATTGGATATAATCAAGTTATTTCATATTTAACTGCTTTTGTATTTCCTCACAAAACATAATTAATGGAATGTGATAATTAAAGTGTAGCACATCTCTTAAGTATAATAAAAAACACTTAGCACTTACTAAAGCTAAGGACTTAAATTTGTAACTCAGTGTCTGAAGGAATATAACTCTAATATTGTTTCAAAATAAATGTTTCATTATTCAGTTGTTTTTATTTTGGATAATGCAAATCTTAATAGATTTAGCAATTCTTCTAATTATATTTTATTCTTAAAGAAAACTAAATCATCAACACTATCTTTGGCAAACCATAGATATTTTCAATCTTTAAATTGGAAGATTGTTTCATTCCCTTATTTCTTCATGCTAACAGTTAAAATTGTATTTTTAATTTCAGATTGATGATTTTATAATTAGTTTGGCTTCCACAGTATGATGATGAATGAATGTTAAATTTATTTTAGGGATTGTATTAGGTCTTGTGTTGGAAAGAGTGTATATATTTTCTGCAAATTCTTTCTGTAAAAATAAGTCATTGTGAGACAATTTTATTTTCCTGTTGAAGGTGACTGCTATTAATAATCATCCATTTGCTGCAAGTTGGTCAGAAATGGGAAAAGTCTACATTTGGGATTTATCACATCCTCTTCAAGCTGTAAACGTTCCACATGTAATGGCTTCATATGTTCGGAATAATGAAGCTCCCAAGCCAGTCTTCACATTCACTGGTCATCAGTCTGAAGGATTTGCTGTTGATTGGTCCCCAACTAAACCAGGTTTTAATTTTCTACATTATTATTTGATACTACTATATTTCAAACAATTGAGGTGTCAAAGTAATTCTTTATTATGTTTCATTTATGAAAATATAGAGTGGAAGATTTCCAATGTTAAAATACATGCTATAGAGAAATAAGAGAGGGAAAAAAGAGATTTTTTTGTGGTCTCATTATAAAATTCATGGTTATCAAGAATGTGCAGTTCATTTTAATGTTAAAATCTATCTTAAGAGAAAAATTTTTTTAGTTCATTAATGGTATAATTTATTATGAAAGCATTTAAATATAGCACTTCAAACAAGATACCCTACTTTAACCTTGAGTTATGTCTTTTGTGGAGGTGGTAAACTCCAATATGGGGTTTTATTTTGGAATTGGTAATAGGTTTTGATTTTTCACTTTTAATTTTTATTTTATCCTTTGCATGTTTTGGAGCTCAAAAGATTATAATTTTCCACTGTTTTTCAGGTTCCACATAAGCATTTGTTTTCTTTGTCTGTTCACAGAAATAATGCTTCTTTAGAAGTAGAAGCACCACTCTGCTTCTTTCACTCTCTGTTCTTTACTGTCTGTTCATTGTGATTTCTTGTGATGGTAGAGTTTCATGATTTTGTTTAAAAGTAACAGTTTATGGATAAAATATAATTCAAAATTTTATCTTCTATTCCAATTGTTCTTCCTGATCTGTTTAATTTGGAAGAAAATTTGATCACCATAAGGTTACTAAGTTTAAGGCAGATGTTTGGCCAAACAATTCTCTCAACAGATGGCACAAAACATCTGCTTACCAGCATAAAAGTTCCATGGAACATGAATTTATACAAAATTACGGAATGCAAATGGGAGATTGTAACAGAGAGGAGAAGTATGTTGATAAATAAATGATGTTGATTTATGGCACAAGCAAGAGAGAGAATGTGAACATGTAGTATAAGGAATAGATGTATCACTTTGAATTATATTTTACTAATAACATATTAATTTAAAGTTGAAAAAAAATGTACAGTTGTACATAATATAATAGTTCTTGGATGTTTAACAGAATTCTGCTACTAATTTTAAAATTTGTAATAATGTTTATAATTTATATAAACACACATTTCTGCTTTATTATGTAATGGTTTGGTGTGGCTAGGTGGTTAGGTAGCTCAACTTGTAAGCTGAGGGTCTTAGATCACTCCAATCATGCACACCCTTTCAGTCATGAAGGCACTATGTGATGATAAGTCCAACCATTTGTTGGTAAAAGAGTAGCCCAAGAGATGGTGGTGGTTTGTGAAGACTAGCTGCCTTCCCTCTAGTCTCACACTGCTGGGATGGCTAATGCAAATGGCCATCATGCAGCTTTGTGCAAAACACAGAAAACAAATATTTTGTAACTACTCATATGGAGTTTGATCAATAAAATTTAAAAAAAAATGCTTTTATGAATATTATACTTTTACACATGCCTTAGTCTTTAGGAGACTATTTCTTGGCAGAAACCATAAAATGTTAGTTTGATTACAGCAGTAAAGAGAATTGTCAGTATTGGTGTGATAACTTATGTTTAAAAGGCATTCTAAGCTGAATGAAGTGTCATCTGGTACTGATGTTAACAGATTGATAGAAAAGTATATTATAAAACCTTCTTTTGTTGTAAGATCTAAATATTTGTAACATCAGCTTTTGCTTTGTTAATACATATTTAGATGTTATAAGAAACAATTTCTCTAGTCATAGAAATTACTAGAAAACAACATTTTGTCCAAATTACTGAGAAGCTTTCTGGCATGGAATTCTTGATGATATAAAAAAATAGTATTTTTTCATGATGTAAAGGTTTTTTTGAAACAGTTATATTGTCTTTTGTAACCTAGTCCTTGTTCATTTTCTTTAACCTTAAGCGTTTCTTGCACATATTCCAATGTCGTATTAAGTTCTACATAGTAATGTATATACCTGCTTACTAACTTTTTATATTATTCAGTAATTTAAGAATATATATATGAGGGCTGTTCAAAAAATACGCTGACTGTTTGAATTGCGCGGCTCCAGTTGGTTCCAGGGGAATCTGCTTGGTGTTGCTAGGTTCGCACAGATCAGCTGATTACGACACCATTTCCCGATTGCAGATATCTTCATTTGTGTATTAGCTACGCGGTTTTAAGTGAAGTGCATTTTTTTTCGTTTGGCGGATTTCAGAATGAATGACCTGAAGAAGCAACGACTTGTAAAATCTGCAACTGAAACTTTTGCTATGCTTAACACGGCTTACGGTGATGTTGCTATGAAGTGTATGGCATGTTTCAAGTGGCATGAACATTTTAAGGATGGTCGACAGTCCATTGAAGATGATGAGCGTCCTAGACGTCCTTCCACA
The DNA here is from genome assembly GCF_004210375.1 of Tachypleus tridentatus. Lineage (NCBI taxonomy): Eukaryota > Metazoa > Arthropoda > Merostomata > Xiphosura > Limulidae > Tachypleus > Tachypleus tridentatus. The sequence continues at coordinate 75,251,807 of NC_134832.1, read as the reverse complement.
TCAACTGACAACCCACACGTCGACAAAATCAACACCCTGGTGCGGGCAAGTCGACGCCTGACTGTCAGGAGCCTGCTGAAGAGTGTGGGATATCAGTTGGATCTTGTTACGAGATTTTGAACGAAAATTGAAGATGCACCACGTTGCTGCGAAATTCGGCCCTCTGAACTCGTGAGTTTTTGGCCAAACACTCGATTACTGTTCTTCCCCACCCCCCTACTCACCTGACCTTGTTCCTTGCGATCTTTTCTTGTTCCCCAAACTCAAACGACCCTTGAAAGGAAGAAGATTTGAGACAATTCCCGAGATTAAGGCAAATGTGACGAAGGAGCTGGAGGACATTACAAAAGAAGTGTACCAGGACTGTTTCAACAAGTGGAAACACCGTTGGGATAAGTGTGTGCGTTGGGGAGGAGAGTACTTTGAAGGGGTCCCAGACCTGTAACTTCTAAATAAAGTACATTTTGTTTTATGATGTCAGTCCGCGTATTTTTTTAACAGACCTTGTACTTTAAATCCAGTATGATAATTACAGATCTGTACAATACATTAACATATCAGTTAATTAATTTGTGTTTGAAATACTGAGTTGTAGAGATAATTGCTAAATCCACTTGCCAGTTTATAGATTAGACACTGTATCCTTATTAATTCATAAATATACATTAAACTTAAGTGGAAGTTGCCTGTAGATGTATACACGTAATCTGACATCTTCTCTTAAGTAACAGCTTTTTTTTGCTTGTACTGCACTATATATGCATATATTTTTTTCTCTACTAGCCTTGATATTCTATCCTTCCTTCACGTTTTCATTTAAAGCAGCTGTGGGGTATCAGGCAAATGAGCATACAGTATCCCTTGGAGTGTGTCACAATGCCTGGTACAGCTGACTATTTGTGTGCAGATTAGCTCAAATTCACTTTTTGATTGGCATTCATAGTGTTTAGACATGTTCTTTCCTTAAACTCTACTCATGGAATTTCAGTTTACTTCTTTTTTGGAGAACCTAGATTGTTAACTTTAGTTCTTTGTCTTCTGGGGTCTACTTGACTCATTGGAATTTAAAGTTAAGTTTGCCTGTTTGCACCTCCTTCCTTTTCTCATTGGTTTCGTATTTGTCTCAACCTCCTTCTGAGTTTGTTTCTGTGTTTTGTTCCCCTTCTTCCCTCCTTTATCGGTTTCTGCTTCACATGTTTGAGTCAACTGTTGGTTTTTACTTGATAGCTTCAGCACTGTTGGTCACTGTATGCTAGGTACAGGTCTGATGGGGGATAGGAGTTTGCCTTTTTGACACCATGTTGTCAGGTTCTGCAGGTTCTCTCCAAAAGCTCCTTCTTTGCTTTTCTTCCCCTGTATCCTCACCCTTTTTTCTCCCTACCTCCTCAGGATCCCAGTTCCAGCCAGCATTTGTTCGATGCAGTTCTCAACAAGGGCACTGTGGAATCAATGGATTTTTCTCAGTCAGGTTTCTATTCTTGTTCATTTGTTGTCTCCAAGAAGACCAGAATGTGGCACTCTATTATTGATCTTTATTCCTTGAACTTTTCCTTGATTCACGATGGAGTCGTACCTATCTCTTTGATTGGTTTTTACTTCTGGTCTTTGGATCATAAAGGTAGGTGTCTTCATATTCCCATTTCTCCATCATCTTGGCATTTTTTCATTTTATATATCGGGGTTGTGTCTACTCTTCTGATCAGGCTGGTATTGGCTCATTACATTTCTTCTTGGCTAATCACAATCTTTGCATTCTTCTCCATTCCTGGAGTCTTGATTTCCATCATTACATAGACAACTGGCTGCTTCTAGCTCTTTTGCATGCCACCTTTTCCCTTCACACTCAATTTCTTCTTTGAGAAACTCACAGGTAGATTAGCTGGTCAAGATGGATAAGTCCTTCCTCTCCCTCATTCAAGAACTTGCTCATCTCAGGGTATTTTTCAGTTCCTATATCAGCTGGGCCCCATCTTCTCCCTTTCACCTGCAATCTATAAATCTTCTAGTTTGGTCTGTTTTCTCCTCTCTTTCTCAAACAGTGCAATGGGCTCTCATATTTGGGGGATGTAAGCTTTGAATGCCCTCATTCACTTTGGTCAAACCTACATGAGACATCACCAGTGGGCTTTACAAGCTCTCTAGAACTTTGTTTGGTATTCCTTGGACACCCTTATCTATCTGGTTAAACCAAAACAACACTTCAGTGGGTCTTCCTTCTACTCATTTAGAAGGTACATCTCTTTATGGATGGTTCTCTTTTGGATTGGATGCATATCTGGAGAGGATACTTCAAGCCTTTGGTCTGTAGTAGAGCCATCTTTGCATGTCTCTTAGAGCAGCTCACTGTGTTTTTGAGCTTTGATTCATTTCATTCTGTCTCTCTAAAACCAGTCAGTCAGAGTCCATTCCAACAGCTCTACAGTTGTCTCATACATTGTTTGGCCAGGGTCATGGTATCTGTTTCCATATTTTGGACCCATTGTCATCACATGTACATTGTAATATATTGTTTTGTTAATTGGGATTTGAATAATTTAGTTTTACAAATACAGTGTTATTTACTGTTCCCAAGCTCATCTAACATGTGTATGGTGTAATTATTTGAAAGTTATAATAAAAATTTATTGAGTACTTGTAGCATGGCTGTAGTAGTCAGATATAGGCTACTAACCATGTCAATAAAACATCTGTCAGTTGTTAGTCATGTTATGTGTGATGTGGTGAACTTCTGATACAGAATATTTCAGTATGAAATACACCAGGTAAATACATAACCTTTCTTCTATTGACATTACAGTTATGCCACAATAATTGTTATAGAAATGCAGAATGTTGACAAACAACATCTTGAAGATAGTAGAGCTATAGCAATATTCCTTAGTTTAAAAGATTAAAATGAAGAACCATCATTGTTACAAATTTACCTTGTATAATAAAACTATGTTTAAAGATATTAGTTTAGTACATTTCATTGAATCTGAATGTGTATATTTACACACCTGTTGCTGTTATATTAAAAATTTGCTGTATTTTGAAATATTTTATATAGGTGTTCTAGCCACAGGTGATTGTAAGAAAAACATCCATTTGTGGAAGCCTCTTGAAGGAGGGACATGGCATGTTGACCAGCGAGCCTACACTGGACACACAGCATCTGTAGAGGATCTCCAGTGGTCTCCAAATGAGCCATATGTGAGTACAAGTAAAATTGTAGGGCTGTAACAGTGTACCAGAAGTATGATTCATTGTGGCTCATTGACCACAATTATGTACATGGGCTCATTTGCACTGCAGATTGGTTCATTTATTTTTTCTTGGTGTCCTTTTATGTTATAAAAACAAATGCTTTAAGAACTATAATTACAAACTTACATTTCCTTGCAAGTGCATGATCAGTTTGTATAACCTTTCTAAATATAGATTTCTCTCTCTTTAGTAATGTGGCTTGAAAATTATATTTGAGCTTTTAATTTTTCTTGAATACAAAGAATCAAATTATTTAATAAATGGTAAACCAAAATGAATAGAGCTTTGTTAACAATAGCTTACCATCAAAGTGTAAAATAGAAGAATGTACTTTCATTCTACTAGTGAGTGATTTGAAAATGTTTGAGGTTTGAAGTTTGGATCATAATTGGGTAAGAAAAACTGATCATTGAAGAACAATATGCCAAATTTGTTTGATGGGGACAATGTCAAACATGGCCACACATTTAGAAAGAAAAACTTTACGTTACAAGAAACAAAGGAAGTTTAAGGTAAACTCTCACAGGTTTCACTTTCTGTAAGTAGTAAAGATAGTGTTACTCAGCTGAAACTTCAGAAAGTTTTTAACATGAAACTAAATCTGAACTGTCCAAGGGCAAAAGAGATGAGATCTGTTGGGATCTTTAAGTCTATACATATGAGATATTTTCATTGATGGATAATGCAGGTTTTGGGGTCAGAATTTGAGATTCCTTCTTAGACTTTCTTTTCAACTGCAGTAATTTCAAATCTCAAAAGACAAGAAAAGGATAAGTGTGACAATGAATTGAAGAGTGCTTCTATTTCTCTTACCAGTGATTGATGATCTTTAAGATTTGCTGAAAGTTACTTCAATGCTACTAGGTATTTTTATAAATGACAATTGGAAAATGAGAAACTGCATTCTTAAAAAAAAAAAAAAAAAAAAAGAGAAAGAGAGAGACCATTAAATGAGCTGAGTATTGCTGAACACTTTGTGGATGTGCTTTCTAGGCTGTTCATGCAATGCAAGTGGATAAATTAAACTGATTGAGGATGTTCTGACCAGGTGAAATTCCAAATTTGACATGCTGTGTTAGTACTTGGATTAACAGCTCATGATTTTGCAGCATTTATGGATAAAGAAGTATATATGAATAATTATATAAAACAATTGCTTTGATATATTTTTCTTTGAATTTGATATTTTCAGATGATCAACAATTAAATTTTAAGAAAAACTTCATATTTTAGAAGTGCAGTATTGGTCATTTTATGTTTGTTGTGCTAGCAGATAATATAGTTATATGAATTGCAGTAAAAGAATCATGATTCATATCAAATCATGAGGTATGTGTATTGTTACAGCCCTATAAAATTGTTTTAATGTATGAACCAACCAACAATTTCACATTTGCCTTATTAATATTCATCACAGCACCAGTATTTGAATGTTTAAGACTTGGGTGGTGGTGTTTTTTTTAAGAAATAGTTTTTAGTACTTTTCTCCCTTTTTTATGTTGTCATGCATCAATAATCTGTGAATGTAGGCTCTCCTGGCTGATTAATTTGGCTACAGATACTCAAAGGTAGTTTATAATGGTGAAAATGGATAAGTTATCATTGCTAATAAAAGTTAATTAAAAACTCCAGATAATGTTACAGAATTTGTAAGAATCGTAAATGTCTTTCCAGTAATTTTGATTTATTTTGACTTTCAAACAAACATACTTTTAGTCTTTTTTGCATTATTAAATCTACATTTACTTATTGTTTAAACAAATGCTCTTCAGTTTATTTTCAGCAGTATTTAGTGTCTCTTATTTTACGAACATAGTAAAATGTGAAACTAATAACATTTTAATACATTTTATTCTAATACTAACATATAGAGTGAAATATTGTTAGCAGTTTAAGTTATTTGTATGGAATTAACTCTCCAAAATAGTTAGAAAAAACAGTTACTGGTGCATCTAAGTTGCTCAATTTGTAGGAATAGAAAATGTATAAATGTATTTAATGTAAAATTTTAGAATGAACAGTGTTGTTTTATGAAAGAATGTTTTGGTATTGTTATCAGTTTTTTCTTTTTTTCCATTTTACAGAAGACATTTAAGTTTTAATGAAATCTTATTTCTGCATTTATCCAAAACACTGATTTGGATAATCAGTTTTTATGATTATCCATAAAATTTTGGATATTTGAATTTTATATATTTCTTTATATATTTATTTATTGTTCCATAAATCAGGTATGTTCTGTCTGCCTAAAATGGTATTAAGAAGGACTGTATTTTGTGGCATTATAGGTCTTAGCCTCTTGTTCAGTAGATAAATCTATTCGTCGTGTGTGGGATATGAGAGCTGCTCCTCAGAAGGCTTGCATGATAACCACTGAAGATGCTCATGAATTGGATATCAATGTCATCAGTTGGAACCACAAGGAGCCTTTTATATTGTCTGGTGGTGATGATGGGATCATCAAGATCTGGGATCTTCGACAATTTAAAGTAAGTGGAGCATTAACAGATTATTTTTATGCCTTAAAACTAATATGAATGCATTTTATATATAATAAGGAATATCATTGGAAATTTTATTACAAAAATATTAGTCTATTAAAGTGAAAACAGTTCCAAATATTGACTGTTATTTGACAAGTTACTAACCAAATCTATAGAAGTGCATGTTTTTACTTTTAATTTGTAAATTTTTATGTGAAAATGTTGATGAAAGTTGGTAACAGATGAAAGATATGCACCATTTGCTAGGATGATGATGAATACATGTATGAATACTGCTTTCATAATAAACATAAAACTCTATAAAGTAGAATACTAATGATCATTCATAGCCTAAGTGTGGAAAACCTAAGACTATTTAAGATTTTGACCTTTACGTACAATATAAAGAAATTCCAAAACTATAAAGTAGTTTCTTTGCAATCATGTTTGTCAGTCAAACTTTCAAAAGCTCCATCCTTCTAAAATAATAAAGTAAATTTAAAAGTATCTAAAATATTTTGAAATTTGTTTATACAATGTTTTAATTACTGTATAATTGTACATTAGTTAACAATAAGTCTATCAACTATTTTAGTTAATTTGTATTTTTCACTATATAACAATTCATCAGAAAAACATTTACAGTTTTAATAATTGTCTCTTTATAGGTTATTCCCAGTTTACATATTATTAAAGTTAAAATCTTGTTTTTGCCATTATTCAGACTTGTGTGTCAAAATATCTTGAATGTTAATTAATTGCAGTGTCTATGGTACCTTAAGTTCTTTTTGTAAGCCATTGTCCATGGTAATAGAGTAAGTGGATCCATTTCTTAGATAACAAAATTCATGGAATTTTGGTTAGGTTTTTTGTTCAGGTTGGAACTGTAGTTTTAAGCTGTATCATTCTTCTTCAGCCCAGCTAACCAATGACCAGAGGTAATGGCAGCTGATGAGTTGTTATCCTATTATTCTTAACATATGTTAACTAAAATATTCTTTCAAAAAATTATGATCTTTGTTTCATAAAAATGTGTTAAAGACAGTGACAGCTGTAGAACTTAAATTGTGGTATGTACTGTACATTATATGGACTGTTACAGCATTTTATTTTCTAATAGTTATCTTTGACTTTTAGAAAGAAGGTGCCATAGCAATGTTTAAGCATCATACAGCACCCATTACTTCAGTAGAATGGCATCCAACTGACAGCACTGTTTATGCTGCCTCTGGTTCTGATGACCAGATTTCCCTGTGGGATATGGCAGTTGAAAGAGATTCTGAAACTGAAACAACAACTCAGAAAGAGGCAGAATTAGCAAACCTTCCACCTCAGCTCTTGTTCATTCATCAGGGACAAACTGAAATCAAAGAGTTACATTGGCACCCTCAGATGCCTGGGGTTATAATTAGTACAGCTTTATCGGGTTTTAATATTTTTCGAACTATCAGTGTCTAAAAGGAATGTAACTTTTATTTCCATGTAACACCAATGTGTATAAAAAATTGTTGTGTGGTTAAACTTATTGTTTGCCTTTGATTCTTAAGTCTCTTTTACTTGTACAGCAGCAATGTTTAGTGTCAGTCAGTTAATTCAAAAGTACAGCAAAATGTGTATATGGGCATTAGCTTAAACTTTATTTTACTCAGCAATATATGAGTGCATGAACATTTGGATCTTAATAAGAGTGAATTCCATTAATGAAAAGAAAACTTTTGGCTATTTTATATCAAAGTACTTATTTTGGGGGAGTTTTTGACTGCTTTATTGAAGTTTTTTGAGATAATCATTGGGCCATGGCTTATTGTTATAATTGACAAACAGGAAATGATTTTAAAACAAAACTTAGTTATGGAACAAACAGTGTACTTCTTTTAGGGTGGATTATGTTTGTTCTGTTACTAGGGTTCTGGTTTAAAGTAGTCTTTGATTGTAACAGTCACATTTGGTCCAATGAAGACTCCAGCAGAATGACTTGAAGATTTGCAAAAATGAATTATTTAATATGAGAATTGTCTCTAATTTCTAGTTTTATATCATATTATTTATAAAAAGAAACTTAATAGAATTTACTTGCATTCTTCCTCCATAAAAACTTGAGAGAATGAAATTTATATCATTAACAAATCCAAAGAATTTCAAAAAATGTATCAAATGTTAATAACACTAAAAGATTTGCTATTTTTATATACATGTGTGTGTGTTCAATATTTTCTGTATATATAATTGTTGATATGACATTTGACTACTGTAAATAATGTTCCATAAATGTGTGATAAAAAGCAGTTATTATTCCAAGCAGATGCTGCTTATTATTTTAATCAATTATATTAATGTTTCATGTAGATCACATTTCTAAAACTTATGAACATTTTAAATATAAAGCACAATGGCTGAGAAGTAGCCTGTGTATGGTGTTATAGATTAGGATTTCTAAGGGAAAATGTTAATAGTAAATCAAAGCCAGAAACAGTGATTCCTCCCCTCTCCCCTCAAAAATTTAAGAAAAGAGTGCAAAGAAATGGATTTTCTAGAATCTGTAATCACATCTAATATGTTTTTACACAACAGTTTCTATACATTTTGAAAGAAAATTTATATGAAAAAAAATGATGAGGAATAAAAAAAAATTGAATACTTACTATAGTGGTCCTAGTAATTAGCAATGAATAGAGATTTCATTGTTAAGTGCAGCATGTTTAAAGCCTAGATATATACATCATATTTGTTTCTTATATGTTTTGGAACTCACTGTCTAAACTAATGTAAAGGAGTCACAAACTCTTATAATTTGTCTGGCTTTCAAAATGGTATTGACATAAAAAGTAATAAACTGTAAACTTTAACTTTTTCAGCCAGTAATATACCTCATCAATCCATCATTCATTATCAGATTTCATTCAAAAGTACTAAAATAACTGGAGCTTCCAGGATGTAATTTACTAAACCTATTAATGACTCCATTTTTGTCAGTCTTTTCATCACAATAAATGTATACTAAGGAGATATTAAGCAAGACTGATTTATTAAGATTTCAGGGAAGTTCTTGAAAGTTCACCAAAAATATTGTAACAAAAGAACAGGTTAGAAGTTTCTTTTACTTTATAGTGTTATACCAAGTTATGAGACTAAACAATGAATTATTATACAGATATTTATTGATTGTGTAAGAAAAAAGCACAGGGTATACAAGGTATTGTTCATCATTACAATAAATGTTAGAGATTTGTCAGGGAACTGTTTGTGTTAAAAACAAATAAAAACATGGAGGAAAGAAAAATATTTGTATGAACCATTCCCTGTGACTGCAGGCACATTATGTTTGATATTGCCAAAAGTTAGACAAATCAAATGGGATAAATAAATTGGTGTAGATTATATATAGTGATGTAGCTACATCATCAGTGATGGGAAAAAACACTATGGATAAAATTTCCTTTGTTTTCAGTCATAGATTCTTAAAGAGTTACTAATGTATTTTTGTCCTGTTCGTGCTGTAGTTGCTCCAGGAATGAGAAGACTTGCTTGTTCACTTGCTAATGAATGATAATAGAATTAATTCAAATAATAATTAAAATAAACCACTGTTAAAAATTAATGATGTGTAATTAATCTGTATCCTATAAATCTTATATGTAAATGAATTGCGCTTAATCTGATTTAAACCAAAACAGTTGTTTGTGAGAGCTGATAATATAAACAAGCCTGTTGTACTCCAGCCAGCCTGATAGCCCTGTTATTAAGTGAAAGGCCTTGTTAGCACTGAATACATCAGATATAACATTGTTAAAATAATATTCTTTATTTTTTGTATGGGTTCTAAGAGTTAGTGCCAATTCTAAATAATTTTAATGATTACAAAAATTAACTTTAAAAGTTGTTTAGCTAAGTTGAGCCTGAAGTTTGGTGGTGGTGTGAAGTTGACATAATTTATAAGATTGATCTTGCAAGAAAATCATTCAGTAGTTGTATTACATGTATTAGACATAGTCTCAAAGTGTTTCATATCTAACAAATCAACTGATTTAAATCTTATGTGTGACTAACTAGTGAAAGTACATCACTTGATTTTATATATCACTAAACATACTCTTCATTATGATGGGGGAAATTAACCTGGAGTGGAACCTTTATGTTATATACTTCTACTAAAATTCATTAACTATGCACTGAGCTCTGATTATTTTACTTTTTTTAAATATTTGAGTCCAAAAATGTTTTTGAAAAGCTAAACAATTTAAATATTTCTGTCAAATTTGCATTTACACAAAATTACACTAACTTGTGAAGTTAGAAAATATTACAAAAAACAACATTATGTGTTATAAAACTGAAACATTTAAATGATAAGCAAACTGTCTTTTTCTGTTATTGTTAGAAATTTTCATAATATACGGTTCCTTAAAGTTTCAAGATACAAAGGTTCTCTGAAATTTTGAATACATTTTGAGATTTTATTCTTGTTTTAACACAGTTAATTCATTTTCCTTGAAGAATTCCATTATTGTATCATTTATTTAAAATTCCTATCTTGTAGTAAATTTACATTCAACTATATTATTCATTTAAATTACTGGATCTTTTTATATATAGCTAAGAGTAACTAATAGAGCCAAAAGTACTAAGACTGTTTCTAGAGTCAGTTATAATTAGGTTTATTCCCTGTTGGGTTGCAACCACTTCAAAATTTTATGAATGCTTTTATATGAAAGAAAATCTAAATTATTTCTTATGCAGTAATTCTTTAAAGGAATGTTTGAATATCATACAATTTTCTATTAAAGTATTTCCAATGAGGGAAGCAAATTGATATAATAACTAACATACACTTATTACTCCATAGAGGTGTGATTTATTAAAAGTTAACCTGTTTTTTTGACATTAAGAAATGTATAAGAGACTGTAAAATATGTCTTTATTCTTTTCGGTTTCTATTATTCTGTGAAACAATACATAGCAACTAGGGATGGATCAAATACTGGAGATAAGTAGTTGAATACAAATACTTCATATTTTTAGTAATACAAAAATGGATTACAGAAAAAATGCCAAGTATTCGAAAGGAATGTATTCAAGAATGTTTTGTCAGGTGATATATAATAATGATAAAACAGCAGAAGATAAGATGCAATACTTTTATGAAACAGAGTTTGAACAAATAATAACATTTCAATACTTTTATTTTTCAAAATGCAATTATAAAGATTTCAAACAAGAATGTAATTTTAAAGAAAACTGATAGAAATTATAACTCCAGTTTTTTGGTTGGTTTTTTTATAAACATCAATCTCTCAAATGTTGGGTGGTAGTGATGAGGTTTGAGGGTTTTGCCTATGATGCTAAACAAATGTACAATGGAAGAAGAGGATGCTGGAACACTTGGGTACAATTTGATTAGTAGGGATAGGGTAGGAATGTTTATATATATATATATATCCAATAATTTAGAGGGTGGATTCATCGAAGTGGGTGTTGATGTTTGTATCCTCTTAAAAACGAGGTGACTGGTTTCTTGGAAGTAACAACGAGCTTCTTTTGCAAGGAGAGGACTTACAGTGCTCTTTTATTTCCATGATTGTGGGATTGTTTGGTGAGGAAACTTAACTTTTTGTTGTGGAAGCATTCAATTGGATTTATAGACCATAAGTTTAAGAGAAACATATGTCACATTTAAAACTGGGGTCCAATGTCAAGCCAGAAAACATTTCATTGCTCATACAGAATCAGTTAGGCACGAACAGATTTCATTAGTGCAAAGAAAATATTGAAACTGGATTGTATGCTGTTGTTCTCGGTCATCATCAGCATACGAACACATAGCACTATTTAACTGGAGGTAACAGTGTTATGACTCTGGATGAAGTTTGTTGTCACTCCAAAAGCTGTCAATATTTTTTACTAAGTGCAGTTTGATCACAAAAAGTAAGTTTTGATGTATTGGTATTTAGGTTATCCTGTATAAAAAAAACAAAATATATCATAATAAATAAATATCCAAGTTATATAATATAGAAATTAATTGAGAATAAAAATGTATACAATTTGACTCTCATAAGAAATTTACACCCTTGTGCAAATTAATTGAAACAAATGGTCATTTTACAATATTTTCAGCATGAAGGCTGGTGTAAGCTCACAGGACCCACTGATTTATTTAATAGTTATTTTCTCACACGGACGGCGTCATTTGCTGTGTTTTGCAGTACAGGTTGATATATTTTTGGAATATATGACGAAATTTTGAGGCGTATTACCTCATTCGAAATTGCATTAGAAGGGCAAGGAGATTAGTCAAAAAACTTCTTACCAACTCAATGAAAAAAAAATTTTATCAATGGGGTGTGAAATACAAGAACTGCACGCGAGAACAATGCAGGAAGGTGTTATTCAGTGACGAGACTCATTTCTTCGTACAGGGTCAAAGAAGTCTGCATGTTCGCAGATCTCACATCAATCAATTCGTAAAACATCCCTTGAAGAAGATGTTTTGGGGCTTTTTCAGCTACTATGGCGTCAGAGGCTTACATATCGTAGAAGGTATGATGCGAGGACCACAGTACATCGAAGTTTTGCAGAGAAGAGTCGTTCCAAAATTGAAAAAGAGATTACTAGATGGATCTGTAATTTTTCAGCGAGATCTGGCTCCGTGCCACACATCGAAACTTGTGAAGAATCTTATGACTACAACGCGAATAAAGGTGCTGGACTGGCCTTGAAACTTTCCGGACTGAAATCCTATTGAAAATCTTTGGGCAATTTGTAAAGAAAGACTGTACTACGAAAGATAAGCTAATTGAGGTGTGGTACCGCATTCCAAATATTAGTAAAGATTGCAGTCAACTCGTGGACTCGATGCCACAGCGAATTAACGATCTTCTGAAAAATAAAGACGGTCCTATGATGTATTAATTTGTGAGTAATTTTGGATTCTCAGAAATAAAACGCAAAAAATTGAAAAAATCGTAATTTTCCGTCTTGTTTCAATTAATTTGCACAAGGGTGTAGTTTACGTATATTGTACAATTTACATAGAATATAGTTTATACTAACAAAAATAATAAAAAGGCTTACTTTCAAATTTGTCAACAGGTCACGAGTAGTTTTTTTTAGTATAAATAGTCTTCTCTCAGTATTTACAGTTTACCTTGATGTGATCACATCCAGCAATAGTGTTTAATAGCTGTCTCAAATTCTCTCAGATGTCTTGACTAGTTTACTGACCATGTAATACAATAAATTTAAAGGTAGTTGGAGAGTATTGGCCTGATTTAACCCTTTCGCCACGAGCATCTTTAGTGCACATGTCACGAAGTTTTTTGAAAGTTACATTCAAACGTTAATTAAACTATTTTCGCTTACGTTATACCAATTGGAATTAGATAAACTTGTAGTTAATAATCCATATTTCAATATTATATAAGTTTTAAGCTCTAAGTTTTACAAGACAACGTGAGAAAACAATCTTGAATTTCCCCGAATGTATGAAATGTGACTTTCTTCTCTAAACGTCCCCTCTTCTCTAATTTATTGATCACCACTTCAAGAAGCAGAAAATTTAACACAAATTACTCATTATAATTTCGTCACTCAGACAAAGCTTGATCTTCATAGCTTTCAATTTTATTTAGTTCTACAGCCATCAAACAGGTCCCTTTGTTTTGTTTGTTTTTGAATTTCGCGCAAAGCTACTCGAGGGCTATCTGCGCTAGCCGTCTCTAATTTAGCAGTGTAAGACTGAAGGGAAGGTAACTAGTCATCACCACCCACCGCCAACTCTTGGGCTACTCTTTTTACCAACGAATAGTGGAATTGACCGTCATATTATAACGTCCCCACGGCTGGGAGGGCGAGCATGTTTGGTGCGACCGGGATTACAGCCATCAAACACGTCCCTTTTGCCACACCTTTCGATCAGGATTTGTCAGTAGTTCTCTCTAACGTTCTATACTGTATATCTTATAACTAATAGAAAGCTAAGGTATTCACCCTTGAAACGACGTACTATATTACATTGTTTAGCACAGATAGTCCTCGAGTAGCTTTGTGCGAAATTCAAATCAAAATTACATTGTTTTCTGTACAGAAAAGTGTTAATCTGTCTTTAAGTATAAACTTTGAAGGCTGAACTGGAAGAGAAATTAACGTGCTGCGGATATAATAATGACAGTCTAGAAAACTGTTGAGTGCAATAGTTGACAACTACTCGTGCAAAATCATTCAGCAAATACGAATGGCATTCAGCAAATGCGACTGAAATTGAATACGAATATTTTAATTTCCTTTGCCAAGATATGCGAATACAAGTATGGATAATCCCATTCGATAGCAACCCTAATGTACATAATATTGGTAACCCAAAACACCTGTATTTGTTGTTGTTTTTTATTATTTTACATGCATGTTAGAATCTTTCATTGTGTCAAACAGACCCACTGAAAAAGGTGGGAAACTGTCCATAGTCTCAAAAGTTTGAAGGGGCTCACCGGATGAAGTATTTTTTTGTTTTATTTTTCAATTTAAAATTAAGAATTGCAACTAAAACTAATTACCTGTTGCTTACTGTTGTTAAAAGGACACAAAAAGGTACTTCTCAGCATTCCTATTCTAGGCGTTCATTGACTTCTTTTTGGAATTGCTGTCGGCGAGCCTGCCGTCTAAAGTTAGTACAAAATTTTCCTTACAGATTGATAAACAATTATTGAAATATGTCAGATTAAATTGTTTTGAAATTATAAGTTCTCAGTACGTAACTTCGTATTGGTTCTTTTCTCAGATATTTGATAAAATTTACGTTTGTAACCTACAACAATGTTCCTTAACAACTTAAAATATTGTATTTTATACTCACACACACAAAATGAGTAGTACAGTCTACACCAAATTACCAATCAAAAGTTACAAGGGGTCTCCTGATATACACACATATATATTATGCTTGTTTTATCATACTTCACTTCATATATATTTGCGTTTATACATACCGTTAGTGGGTGGGTATGTTTACCCTAGTTTTAAACATACGACATATGAGTATCTGTTTAAATGTTGATACACATTTTCTTTTATTTCTCTCATTACTTTACTATATAGTTTGGATATACATTTTTCACTTTCTTACGAATCAGTATAATCTTTTTTCTTCAGAGTTTAATTTACAAACCCTTGTCGTTATAAATAAAAAAGTTAATTATTGATGTGTGTTTTAATTAAATTTCAGAAACAAAAGAAAAGTGACAATCAGTTTGTTATTTTAGAAAATAAACAAAGAGTAGCTATAAAAAATGATTTATTTGCATTTCTAACATTTTGATTAATTATATATTATTTAGAAATCCAAATAAATTGTGTACACAGTATTCTAATTTGTAAGAAATTATAGTATATTTGGTACTTATAATATAGGACTAGGATTATACATACTCACTATTTTAATCGAGTGCGGCAAGTATTTAGCATGTCCAGACTGTGAATCAGTTGTAGGGTCGTGAACGTTCGATATGTGCTTCTCATTTAGTTTATCAGATAAAAACCACATGACCGTACCTATGAAATTTTTATTGGAAGAGCGTTGTTGAGAGGCTAAAATATATTTTTATTCTGCAACTCTAGATGTCGGGACCTTCCAAGTTGACCTGGTTACTTATGTGTGTGTGTGTGTGTGTGTGTGTGTGTGTGTGTGTTTCGTATAACAAAGCCACGAAGGGCTATCTGCTCAGCCCACCGAGGGGAATCGAACCCCTGATGTTAGCGTTGTAAATCCGGAGACATACCGCTGTACTAGCGGGGGGCTCCTGGTTACTTTTGTTAGAACTTTTCTTGCATCGTTTTGTTTTGATTTTTCGCGCAGAGTTACAAGAGGGCTATCTGCGCTAGCCGTTTCTAATTTAGCAGTGTAAGACTCGAGGGAAGGCAGCTAGTTATCACCATTTACCGCCAACTCGTGGGCTACCCCTTTTACCAAAAAGGATATTGGGTGTGACGGGGATGCGAACCCGCGACTTTTAACCATCTGATCATGCCGGGTATCTGATGTCGTTGATATGACACGGTATTGAAAAATAATTACGATGTATATATATCAACAACCACACGCTCGTTAATTAAATGTTATATAGAATATGATGAAACTTGTCAGTTTCGTGTAAAACACTTTTGTAATAAATAGTTAGAACGGGCATTTGTAGTTGTTTTTTTAGTGAACAAAATTTGAATAAAGTCAGTTTTTTGGACCAAACCTTATTGTAAAAGGAATGTTAATACTGATTCTGAATTTATTACATGAATTTAAACAAAATCTTTCAGATTTTGAATAAAATGTACAAATATGTTGTTCACGAAAAATCACGTTCGTTACAAAAGTATTTGTATTCAGAAATACATATGCAACGTCAATCTGACTTGCATCCAGTGTCCAACTATTACTGTATCTGAGATCATGAACAGTCGTTAAATCCGCAGTTTAGGGTAAAATGAATCGTTGATAACTCTGACATCAAATACGTAATAACATATTTAATTGCAGCGTGTGAAAGGTCACATCATGTGCACTTTGACCTTAACGCTTCCACTAGGGTTAAATGACATTTGCAGTATTTTTTAAACCGTGTTAAACAAAGAAGTGCCATCAATTTAGGGATAGATTTGTGAAAAAAAAACTGTTGTTAAGAGATGTTATGAAATAAATCCTCGAAAAGAAAACGACGTAAGTTAATTTAACAAATTTTGCACATTTGTAGCAGAATAAAAAGTGTTACAAACTTCAGTCGATATTTTTGGTATAAATTAGTAGGATTTAAATACTGTATGATCCGAACGTGACTCGAATACTCAACTTTCTGATCCAGAAACAGACGCGCTACCACGGGATCTAAAAACATTCCTTTGTTAATAAGTAATTAAAATAAATTGATTTAATATATAGAATTTTAAGTCTTTTTCTTTTAATTTAGTATAACTCCTTACTCATATGGAAATTAAAAGTATGTTTCACTTTATATCTCTGTAAACATGTTTATTATTATTAAAGAAGTATACTTTTATTTGTACGTTTTTCTATTCAAATTCTTCTTCCCGCAGTGGCTTAGTAGAAAGTATGTGAGTGTGTGTGTGTGTGTTTGTGTTTTCTTATAGCGAAGCCACATCGGGCTATCTGCTGTGTCCACCAAGGGTAAGAGAAACCCTGATTTTAGCGTCGTAAATCCGAAGACTTACTGCTGTCCCAGCGGGGTACATGTGGGCTTATAATGTTAATAATCGCTATTATATACCCGTGGTGGGCACCGAACACGTATCCAAATGTGTAACTTTGTGGTTAACTATATAACAAAAACTTTTAATATACCTTCACATCTGTCATGTGAAAAATGACAGATAACAAAAACTATTAATATACCTTCACATCTGTCATGTACAAGGTATCCGAAAATTAATATAAAAACTAAAGTTGAATAACTTTATTGTTATTTGAGATGTCAACAAAGACTGAATCTAAATACAAGTAGTAGTATATTATTAGTAGTAGATATATTAGAAGTAGTACATATATTAGAAGTAATAATAGTATATATTATTAATAAATATTAGAAATAAAACGCAAAAAATTGAAAAAATCGTAATTTTTCCGTCTTGTTTCAATTAATTTGCACAAGGATGTATGTTAGTGATATCGTGTATCGCTCACATATTGCAAACATCACGAAGTTAAATACCAGAATAATGGACGTCATCACTGCTGTAGTTCCCTAGTGGCTCAGCAGTATGTCTGCGGATTTACAAAGCTAAAAACCGGGTTTCGATACCTGTGGTGAGCAGAGCACGGATAGCCCATTGTGTAGCTTTGTGCTTAATTCAAAACAACACTGCTGTAACTGTGGACATGCAGCAGGAACATTGGTTAGACGTGCTGAGAGGCACTAGTAGTGTACAAGTAGTTGTCCGACATTTCAATAAAAACTGAGTTATGATACAAAATGTTGAAATCTGCTTGGTTGTGTTTCCTTAGTTATTTAATTATTAATTTTTAAATAAAAAAATTAGCTTTGAACCAACTTGTATTTTAATGTGTTCTGTTATATTGCTAAAATAAAGTGACACATTTTGATAGAAGCTTATACAAGTGCGGGATTAAATATAAAATATATAGAATAAAGTACTTATATAAGAACGGGATAAAGTATAAAATACAGTGTTATTTTAAGGACTATATCTGTACACAACTAGGTTAATAAAATGCACTTGCTTTTGAATTAGATTAAGTTGTAACAATTATAAAACTGTTTGTAAAGCAGCACTCTACATACTTGAGATGCGGTACAAACATATTAACACTTCATATAATTGAAAATACGGATGTGCAGATAAAATTATCAAACTATAAATATGTTTGTTTATGAGAAATGTTTCCATCTAAAACAGACAAAAGTACTTTCAAAACACCGATCTGTATTGGAAGGATAATTGTACTTGCATGATGAAATTCTTTAAATACCTTTCTATTGCCTGACATAACTTGAATACAGTTGCTGATGCCTTTACCAAACTATCTCTGTCGGTTTTGTTGTTGCTGTAAAACCTGGAAATTTATGGAACTTTTGTCTGTCAACGCTCAAACATCTTGACTACATAACCAATCGTGTATCCTATGACTGTTTTCTTTCAATGAGAATTAGGTGTGGAATTTGGTGCAGCTTTGTAATCATGGTCATCCAGTAAAGGCTAATGTACTTCAATATCATATCTGTGTATCGCATCTGCAGAAGTAGTAGGACGTGCAAAGTAAAATGGATGTTCCATCGTGGACAATGCAATTTTCTGCTGCTTTTATTTCGTGACGCGTGAGCAATATTTTATACGCATCTTCGGAATGTTATGCTATGTTATGAATATTGTTTGTATAAAGTATTGTGCCTCATTATTTTTTTTATATTTCTTTAGTACAACAGGTGAAAGTGACAGGACGAGATTGAAAATACGTTTTATAACTTTAAATCGTAGCCTCTGATGAAGTAAAATTGCAGCGTCAAAAAAAAAAAACCTTATAAGTTGAGGATATGTCACTTTCTTACATTGTTAGCAAGGAATACCCGTTAAATATTTTTAAAGATAGGTAAGATTTATTTTTTAGGGTGATGGTTAACACATTGAAACCATTGATGGATTTTTAGTTTCCTTTTTTATTTCAAAAACAGTTTGTTTTAAATACTTTTTTATTGTGAAAACTTTAATTTTTTCCTAGTTTTGTTGAAATGATCAATTGTTTTGTCCATTTTGATCTTTATTATTGCAGGACTTTCATTCACATAATAACTTGCGTCTGAAAACACGCGTTTTTTAGCATTATTTTGTATGGATGTTGTAGCTGAGGTACTTGGATTTGGAGCAAGTGTTAGATGTGCTTGATACGATCAATAACTTTATAAAGTAATTTATATCTTTTGCATCTTTAATAAAATCTCTATCAACCGGACAATCTAATATAGTGTTTGACTATTGTAATTGTTAGTATATATTTCTTTGTGATGTTTCTATTTGTTCTTCAGCAAGACAACATTTAACTAAGTACTGTGTCCATCATAAGGAATCAAACCCCGGAGTTTAGCGTTGTGTCTCCTGCTGGAAGAGCGATAAGTCTTCGTATTTACACTGCTAAAATCGGGGTTTGATTCCCCTCGGTGAATACATCAGATAGCCCCGTGTGGTTTTGCTGTAATAAAAACGTTTAGCGTTCTAAACTTACCGCTCTTCTACCAGAGAGTGCCCAGCATGGCCAGGTGGTTAAGGTACTCGACTCGTAATCCGAGGGTCGCGGGTTCGAATCCCCGTCACAACAAACATACTCGTCCTTTCAGCCGTGGGAGCGTTATAATGTGACAGTCAATCCCACTATTCGTTGGTAAAAGAGTAGCCTAAAAGTTGGCGGTGGGTAGTGATGACTAGCTGCCTTCCCGCTAGTCTTAAACTGCTAAATTAGGGACAACTAGCATAGATAGCCCTCTTGCAGTTTTACGCGAAATTCAAAAGAAACTAAACAAAACTAGGCAGCTAAAAATCGATAAAATTTTCTCAGGATATATTCTTAATTTTCTCAGGATATATTCTTAATCCAATTTTCGACAGTCTCAAAAAACATTTGAATAAGTTGAACGGCATTTTCCTTTAAGGTGCTCAGGAAATGAAATTACAGTGAGCAAAGTTATCTCTTATAATGAACACTTTTACCTTTTCCATCAGAACATTCTTCTTCAAAAGTTTTTTGTTGAATACACTGCACAACAATTTTTTTGAAAAGTTTTGCTTCCTGAAAAGTTTTTGCTGATTGTGACAGGTACCTGGTGGATATGCACAAATGTAGTTTTGGTTTTGCTTCATCACGTAGGAACTCTGAGAAGTAGACAGTTAACTGTTTACTGATAATAACGTATTTAATTGCGTTTATATTTCCAATACGCTATTAAGTTCAACATAATTAAAAGTGTTTTGCTCCTGACTTTTATTTGTATTCAATGTCCGGTGCATCACGTTGCAGTGTCCAACAGCAGTCAGCAAGCATTGACGGGTTCAGTTGCCCTGATATCGTTTTTCCATTGTAGCAATGTCCTGGTGAAATCATTCACCGTGTCCATCACTGACAGCACCGAGATTTGCGGGGAAGAAGTGTGGGTGGAGGAAATGAATCTTGAGTGACATGTTGCACTTCATTGTTTTGTATGCTTTGAGAAGTTTGTCTACCAGCTGAATGTAATGTGGGGCTCTGTAATTGCCAAGAAAATTGTCAACAACGTTTTTGAAAGTTTTCCAGGCAATCTTTTCCGGCCCAACTGACAGATCTTCGAACCGCTTGTCACTCATAACATGTCTGATATGAGGGCAAATAAAATGCCCTATTTGATCCTGGCCTCAGTTATTTTGGGAACATCTGTGTTAAATAACGAAAACCTTCACCTTCTTTGTTCATTGCTTTCACGAAATTTTTCATAAGTCGCAATTTTATGTGAAGAGAAGGCAAAAAAAAATCTTTGCCGGGCCGACAAGCGGTTCATGCGCCACATTTTTCCGTCCTGGAACTAACTCTTTACGGAGTGGCCAGCTCTTTCTAGAATAATGTGACTCTTTGGCATGACTGTCCCATTCACAGATGAAACAACAGTACTTTGTATAGCCTAGCTTCAGTCCCAGTAACAGAGCAATGACTTTCAGATCTCCACAGATATTCCAGTTGTACTTGCTGTACTGGATGTGCTTCAGCAACATTTCCATGTTCTCGTAGGTTTCTTTCATGTGTGCTGCATAGCCAACAGGTATTGAAGGGTGAACGTTGTCATTGTGTAACAGAACAGCTTTGAGGCTTAACACTGATGAATCAATAAAGAGACGCCACTCTTGCGAGTCATGGTCACAACTCAAAGCAATGAACAAACCTTCGATGTCAACACAGAAACAGGGACTGTCAACTTGTGCAAGGAATTTGGTTATATCATCATGACGGCTTCGAAAAACAAAAAATTTCGTACCTGGTGACAACAAACACCATTCCTGTAGTCTCGAACCCAGCAATTCGGCTTTTGCTTTTGACAGACCCAAATCTCTGACCAGATCGTTTAATTCTGATTGTGTTATGAGATGTGGATTGCCTGAGGAGCACGGTTCAAAATCCGGATCAATGTCATTGCCAGTTTCCTGCATTGCAGTTTATTCATCTGGTTCGTCTAAGGTCCATTCCTCTGGTGGCTTCGGAATTGGAAGACAGTCGTCATATGGCATAGGTCTCATTGCTGAAGGCAGATTAGGGTATTCAATTGACTTCTTGTTTTTGGCAGAGAAACCAGACACATTAGTCAAACAGAAGTAACAGTCCATCACATGGTCTTTCTGTTTTCGCCATATCATCCTGTAAAACATCTATAACATCTAACTTACTTGCTACAGTGCTACTGAGGCAATGCTATGTTCTGAAACAATACATACGCATTATAAGATCTATATTAATCTAATGAGCAGCATCTGTGTATGCAAGCCACTTTTATAGCCTGCTAAGACAGTGTCAAGCTGGCTCCGGCCTGCATACTTTTACAGAACAGCTTCCAACCTGGCCTGATTTCATGTCTGGATATGCCCAGACTATACAAAACATTGTTAATAGGTCTCTTACAGAAAAGAAATTTTTTTGACACAAATATAAGAAAAAACATGACAAAACTGAAGATTTTTATGAAACGGTACGTGATGGGCAAATTTGTATGTGATTTTTCGTAACCAGCAGCTAAAAATCTGTAAGCAACACCCAACAGTGTTCAAGAAGCAAAAACTTTGTTGTGCAGTGCGCCACATTTGTCTCTTCGGATATTTACAATACATCTTTTAACAGTTCATGTTGTCTTCATGGAAAACTTTATGAAAATGGCTAAATTCGGTTGAGTTAACACTTACCATATCATAATTTATCTAAAAGAAAAATACAAACTTAAAAACGAATGTTATATGAGCTCAGTAGTCAAAGTTAGATTGAGTTGAGTAATGTTACTGCCATTAGGCTTTAACTATCTAACTGTTGTTCGTAGTAGCAAATCGGTTCCTATTAATATAGTTATAAGGAAAGATGAACAAACACATACAGGTTAAACGAGACGGAACCAGCCTTTGGTATATTTTTACATTTCCACATTACACAAATTATCATTTTTTTACTTTAAATAAAAGTTACAAATTGTAAGCTACACCTACGTCTTAGCAATGAAGAGAACAACAATGAATCAACAAGGTGGCCACTTTGTAAGTTCCTGTGACTTCACATGGAAGGATCAATGCTCAATCCAATGAAGTATTGAGATTAGTGGGTAAGGTACACCTTATGGTGTAGCGTACTCCAATTATTATAGGTTTGGTTTTCTTATCTATTGATTTACACGTTATATAAATTACTGCGTTTGTAGCTCCAATCAATTAATCTAGATTTCGTTTGACCAGTAGTTGTTAATAAATGCATCACATAGATAAAAGTGTTAATCAGGCAGTGGTTTAAAATATCGGTGAAGTCCCTAACGTTTTAAGATGTACAAAAGAAATGAGGCCCTAAAATTAATAAAATCGTATTTGGGATCAACAATGAGTGAAGACCGTCTCGTTTCCCTGGCTGTTTTATTAACTGAGAGAAAGGAAGAAAGATGCTTCAATTTAGAAAACCTTATGGAAGAGTTGGTCAGTGAAAGTGCAAGAAAATTACGTTAAAAGATATATTCCACTTAGTGTATTACTTGTGTTGAGACCTGAACACGTGAACTGGCAGACCATTTAAAATTTATTAATTGTGCTAGTCAACGTGAGATGTGATTTCTGTTTAGACTGATCTTTAATTGTTTTAAAACATCCCGTAAGGAAATAAACAAGTCTTCTTATGTCTAACCATCTACCGAGGTTAAGAGTAATCAAAATATTATAGTTTGGACGAAGTATTAATGCTGAGGTCAAACGTTAGAGGATCAAACAACTTACAAGGAAATATCTATAGAAAATATAGTCACTTTGGTGTGTTTTAGGCGAAAATTGCTACACATTACTGAAAGTTTTTAATGAAATCAAGATATTTACAGTGGTCTGTTAATGCATAAAATAAATCAATGAAATTGTTTAAGTAATTCCACAGAAATTCTGTATGAGATGTATTTCCAACAGGTTAATATTATGCTTTTTCTACGGCAATCAATTGTAACAGGAATATTCTTTCCGATCAGCGTATTCTGGAAAATTCTCAAACAGGATGCTTTATGTGGATGTGTGTGAAATAGCTTTCACATCTTTTATTTGGATTGTGGGTAGTTAGCAAGAGATGCAGTGGAAGCTGCTCGATAAATACTGGTTAGTAATAATAATAATGTGTTAAATTATAGTTAAATTATTTGAAATTCAAAATGTTAAGACTATAAGTCATCCGCTTAAGGACGTTATATTACAACGATTTTGGTGCCTCGCCACGCCATCACAGTCCACGTTAACATGTTTAATCATGCTATATTTTACGACAATAATTTCCATTATATAACACTCCACGGTAAGTTTATCATGTCTCAAAACACACTATTCTTCCCTGATTTTTCCATAATCCGTATACGGTAAGAAGATGTCGATTTCCAAGAGCTCCTTTCAACAGTTCAAACACACAAAGATCTGTAGACACTGAGCTCAACGATTTGACCGGTATCTCTTCGCATGATAGAACAGCGTGAATGCCCTTTCATTCTACAGCTGTTTGAAGTATGCAACAGTTGAAAAGAAGTTATGACTGGAACCTTTATACACATCCGGTATTTCTCTGTGGTGCAAATGGTCCTACACATTGGTCTAATAGTAAGAAGAGTTCACTTCGACTTTCACATGCAATCCCCTGATCTATAACTTTACTTTTGTATAGTATACACACTACAGCAGTAATCATCAATCCTTCTTTAAAAGTTTCTTCAAATACCTTGTACCATAGTTGGAATTCTGTTTTTTCACCAATTGACCAGTAGAAGCTGGCACAAGACTTGTTATTGTTGTTAAGGTACACATATGTTTCATTTAGTGGTACCATTTACTGACATTTTTTCACGGTCTGATACTGTTCATGCAGTTTTCTACGGTTGGTCTTTATTCCTTGGATATATATTCTGATGCATTCTAATTAACATTCACAGTGATTCTTACGACTCAACGACGAGTCGTGGTGTATAGAAAATACTCCACAAGTGTCATGCGAGCAAGCTAATGACAGATGCATTTTTTTCCAAAAGGAAACTAGGATGGAAACAGGATTTATATAGTATCATAAGAGTATTATACTGTTTTATAAGCTGGATATTTTACATAACTCGAATTTCATTTGTGGACCTCAAGAGCTTTGGTGTTTTATATTGTTCGGTTAGAAGCGTAAAAACATTAGACTATACAGTTAGACACCTCTTTTTAGAGTGAAGATGATTAAACGGCATTCAATTTTGAAAAAGAAACGCACACGTGGGCATTTCTAGCGTTGTACCTAAAAATAGTTATGTATATGTCGGTACACCCATAGCTTCACTTGACTAAACTCACTACCAGAACGAAACAACAAAATGTTTTGTAGATCGATTTTTGATTGCAGCCATGCGCCTATCTGTTCATCAGTGTGATCTATTCTGTCGTTCTCTTCTTACTCGTGTTAAATTGCCCATAAATGCGCTCAACGCAGCAAAAGATCGCAAACGTCAGCTTGTGCGTTCTGACGTCACTCGAGATGTAACGTATTAACGTATGAGTGACATGCGTGGGTGACCCACACTAGTTGCCGCCATCGCTTCGTTTCTCTCACCTGCAAGTTGTGTGGTTCACATGAACCACTGTTAAAGTGGTAAGTCGCTGATTTGGGTTCTGATGTTTTTCTCTATTTTCTTGCTGACTCTTTTAAGTTTTCTCGTACACTGCCAGTGAAGCATATAATATTTATATTGCTTCCTTTTAATTTTTATCAAAGTTAGAATATATAAGTGTTAGTTATTGTTCTTTCACTTCGAACATAAAGAGCATTTTCAAAATACTGACACTTTTTGCATTCTTAAATTTGATACATAAAATGGTAAGTGATATAATCGTATTATACTGTACATTAGCACTTCCAGTTATTCGTATCTGCAAAATATATTACTTCTAGTGAAAATGACTTATTCATATAATTTCAATTTTTGTATTTAATATACTTAGATACTTGATACCCGATGTAATATTACCAGTGTTGTATCATCAAATTAAAAAATACGAGAATATAATTATATTTGTATAAAAAGGGGTTAATTCACAGTGACGAAATAAAATCTTAATCAATGATGTTAAATAAGTGAAGCTAAAATATAGACACAGATTGTATCGTTTACGTAATTTCTGCATTTGTAAAAAACTGATGATTTCAGGAGTTTGTGAACTATACAACCTACTTTTAATTAAAATAAATTTGAAATATGTGGTGATATTATTACTAAAACTCAGACATTTGAGTATCTTAAAGAATGAGTAATTGCATTTTTCAAGTGAATATAATGTATTTTTGTTTTATTTAAAACCCAATCGTACTTTTGTCGTACGAAGTTCGTTTTCACGCTGGAATACGCTTGTTATATTTAACAGTTAATACGTCTGTAACTTAAGAACCGATAACAGGGTAGAAATTAACACTTTTATCATCTTTCCTAATTTATATCTTAAGTGGCATATTTGTATGGCTGTTGTAAACAGTTATTACACCAAATCAGAATAAGGACATGTGGACCAATGTCTTCTTTACACGTAAGGGAAAATAATTTTAAAATGACACCAAATTAAATCTGTTTATTTGTTTCTATTATTTATATAATCATTTTAAAATAAATACTCTCTGTATTGTGCCACTTTCTGTAAACAAACTATGTTTAAGTTGAAAAATTCATAGGTCACATACTTGAAATTAATGGTAGTCAGTGCCTTACAAGTGACGTTTCGTCAAATTACGTTTAAATAGCTACTTATTTCTGGCGAAACTTATCATTTTACACTTAAAAAAACGTGACTTGTGGATATTTATATATGAATGTTATCATGTAGGGTAAATATCAAAATTAATAAACTAGAAACTAGACGCAGATATACGACATCAGTAGGACAATCTTCATTGGTTGGTAGCTCTAGGTAATATAGCACCTCTTAATATTCAACAAGCAATACATATTTTAATGTCTTCGAAACTTTTGCCTTTGACTTAACTTGAGAAACTTTTGCCTTTGACTTAAAAAACAAACAAACCCGACTGCCTACAATAATATAATGACAATCGATTTTAATTGTTCAGTTTGGTTTAAAAGTGGGGTTCGAATTTATTCAGTAATTTGTTAACTCTTTCTGAATGCTTCATAACGTTGTTCACTTTTGATGTGTGAACCACAAAAAATAATTAGTCAGTGTGTGGGTCTACGAGGGAGTAAAAGTGGAAATACATTTTATAAGCTTTTCAATTTGAAGGTCATTGAACAGGTAAACATTTCAACCTATAACTGTAGAATTGTATAAACAATTTAGTTTTCTTTCAGTGCTTTGTTGCTTTAAACATGAATATTTTTTTTTACTTATGGTAAGGTTACGGTGGATAGAAACTAATCAGCTTCACAGTTAATACCACATACGATCACCTCTCTCAAATTATTAAGAAGCTGCTAATTAATTATTAGACTTGGATTATCATACAGATTACTGACTACGAAAACAATAAATATTCGATGTTCCTTACATTCTTTTTATATTACCATACACACTGGTCCAGGTCTTTATGATTTTTAATGGGTATGGCCTATGTTATTTTACAATGAAGTTACAGTAGACGTAAATAGCGTGTAACAATGGGAGCTTTGGTAGGAAATTGCCTTTACGTTTATCTCTGACATTAAATATTAATTTTGATAGAGGAGTAAGGCGCGCCTGTAAATGACAGTTCACCACGAGGTTGTCAAGATATGCAGCAAAATATACATTACAACGTGGAAAGCTGTTTCCTTTGAAGTTGTTGAATGTCTGAAACCTCAATAAAAGTACTCAAGAAATAAACGCCTCACTTAGGAAAGCCGTTGTAGTAGTAGACTTTAAAGTGTCCTAAACTAGATAAACTCTTTATTTTAGGTTTAAAAATAATAAAAATAATAAATAATAAAACATTCAAATATGACGTTTCGAAAATAAACTTTAAAACGTAAGCGATGATTCTTTCAAAGCTGGCTCAGATATCCTATCTTAAAAGTTTTTGATTTTATAGTGTTCATTTTGAAACTTCTTGATACACAGTTTCTCACAAGTGCTTTGTGTCCTACCAGAAGCTCAACTAAAACGAGGCATGTTAAAGAACATTTTATTAAAATGTGTGTATTTGTGTTTGTCCTCTTAGAACAGATTGTTTACGAATTTTTTAATAGGAAGCTATGTAAGATATGTTTACAAAAACATCATTACATTGAAAACGTTATTAAGCGTTAATACTATTAAAAAATGATTAATGTTAATTTGCCCACCGCTAGTACAGCGGTATGTCTTCGGATTTACAACGCTAAAATCAGGGGGTCGATTCTCTTCGGTGAGCTCAGCAGATAGCCCGATGTGGCTTTGCTATAAGAAAATACACATAATACACAAAATGATTATAAACATTTAATAACATAATTTTTCAATCTTACTCATAACTGTTGCGAATATGCAAATACATTTAAATCCACAGTTTGTACAACGTGGGAAGTTAATAGAAATATTTACCTATCAGACGTCTTAACAGATTTAAAGAAGAAAAACTAACTTTATTGTAAACGATGTTGAGTTCAGTGTAAACTAGGTTAATGGCAATTAGAACTTCTAACATCGCCCGATTTTCACCTACAACTTATAAGTTGCTAATTTTTATAAAGTGGAGTTTCAAATTTCAGTGAAATATTAGGAAAATCTCTAAAATTTTCTTTTCTTTTTATGAAAGCATAATTAGAAAGAAAAAATATTGTTTTTCTTACATAAGACAGAAAATTTTAATACTGTTCTTTTTTCTTCTAATGATTGTCTGTTGGTATAAAATATTTGGACAAAAATAAAAATAAACAGCAAATAAGCGAGGCTTAACGCGTTTCTGGGCATTAAACTTTGCAAACTATTAAAATTATCAAACTATCAAAAGCTAAAAAAAACAAATTGTGGAGTCAAAGTACTACACAAGGGGAAGTTTTTGTTTATTACGACAAAATATTCAACTGTACATATGTTTTAAAGTAATTTTCATCGTTGGACAATTTTTCCATTTTTAAGAACCAAAGTATTCTATAAATTCAAGTAATATACTTTGTTATGTTTAAGATGCTTTTGTTTTCCATGCGATTTATTAAAACGCTAAAATTTGGCAAATAAATGTGTCTTGAGTTTCAAACTAAAACATCGAATTCGTATTGTTGTGAAAACAAATACAAACATACTTTGCACCAAAAAGTAACAATGGTACGAAAACGCCAAAAAGTATAATATTTTATAATCTTAATAATAAAAGAATCGCATAGGCGAGGAAATTACAATATGTAAAATTTAAAATATAATAAAGGTAAAAAAAAACACGCCATGTTTCTAATTGGTAATGCTATTCACATAAGCTGACGTGTAATTAAAAACCAATACGTACCAAAAACAAACTGCAGAAGTTTTTCCATATTCTTTTTAATTTGTTCATTTCTGGTTCAAAATCAGAGCAATATGAAAGTAACATTTCAGGTTCTTCCTTTATTTCCCACACAAACAAATCCAGTTTACATGATTTTTTCTTACAAATGTTAGACTTACTGGTTTCTATGATGGGTCAGTTTTCAATGTTTAAACTATCAGGTTTAAATTCTTATAATATATATTTCAATGGTGTTTGAGAAAAACTTTCATCTCCCTCATCGTCCAACCTAACTGAGGAGTTATTGTACTGAACGAAGGATTGTTGGTGACAGTAACATACGGGAAGTAAAATATAGGCCTGAAATACTATTTTTATAAGCATCTGATTTTGTGTTCGAAGTAGGCAAATTAAGAAGAATCTTGTAAAATATCTACAGAATGATTTTAATCGATAAACTCAAAGCAACAATTAATAGTAAACTTACCTGACCTATTTGTATAATCGAGTGTATAAATAAGTAACTCACTTGTAAGTTGTATTCCATTTCTTCTTATACTATTGTACTATTATTTTCATACATACAAGTATGTGTATATTATGCTTATTAGTATGTGTTTAGACAGGCATTCGTTTCACTTTCAGTGCTGACCCACAAAATTTACCCAACTACTATTGTTAATATTGTTGTCGTATCATTCTAATGTATCACTTAATCGAAGATTTTCTATTTCAGTTTGCAAAAGATGTTTTTGTGATGTAGTTGTATGATCGAAACGGTGAATGCATCAAAGCGTAATTTAATTTAATTTAAACGAATATAATACCAATTATACTCAAAAGAATTAACCTAAAATCATTGCAGGCAGTAATGACAGGGGTTAGTGATGTCAGAATTAATAAACGAATGATTACTATTATTGTTCAGACCAATGTAAGATTATTTTCACAGAATCAAGACAGTTAGTGAATAACCTACAATAACTTTACCCCATTTACGTTCCGAAGTATCGATTTTACACCTTTACTACTGATTAAAATCGAAACGTCGGAATGTATTTATTTAATTTATTTTTATATGAGGTCATTACTTCTTGCAAGGATTTTAACAAAATTCTATTAAATGTAATTGGCGCCATTTATCCCTTTAATGGGTATTTATAAAACTCTTCTTTAATTCAAAATGCAATAATATCAACATTTACAAAATGAGAATTATGATTTTAATAATTACAACGTCTCGACCCATAGTATCGAGTCATCATCAGGTGAGGGTTTGTTTGTTTGTAATTAAGCACAAAGCTACACGATGGGCTGTCTGTGATCTCATCACCGATATTAAAACCTGATTTTTAACGGTATACGTTCGCATACATGCCACTGGGGGACTTGTAAGATAAGAGTTTCGTTCGAAGAAGCAGTTAAATCCCTGCATTTATTTTAACTAAATTATAAATATAACTGCTGATATTTGGTCCTTTTCAGAAAGTAAATTACACCTTTAAAATATTATTTTATCATATCCTAATTATGCGACGAACTTCCCCCATTAACAGTACATAACATATACGTATGTATTTATAGATCGTTCGTAAATCATTATTTCTGTTTGTTTAACGAAACCTAACGTCCACACAAGTGAGTGCAAAGATGCTTCATTTGGTCGTATCCCTTGTAGATGTACTAATAAAGTTAACTTTAAATTTTGGTTTTATCGGAACACGTGTATCAGTGTATTATATATGTTAACATGGACGACGGTGTTTTTTGTTTTTTTTTATTTTACTTAACAGAAAACACAGATGTCATTCTGCCCTAGAGCTAATTATGGTACTAAAATGTATTCGTTTTTTGTTAAAGCTTGTTATTTGAAAACTAAATATTCTGTTTATCTCTGTAATTGCGAGTTGAAAATAAAAGTACCAAAAGAGCTAGTTAACCTCAAATACAACTGTATTTTTGAGTCTAAGTCATTCCTGATGATGACTTGATACTATGGGTGAAAACGTTGTAATTATTAAAATCAGAGCTTTCTTATTGTAAAAGCTATTACTATTGTGTTTTTGAAATGATAATTTAGTTAAACTGATTTGTCACTAAACATTAATTATTCTTTCCTTTCTTTCAAAGAACCCTTTATCAGTTAAATCAAGTATCGTTCTTGACAAAGAACACTCAAAAGTGCTCGAAACTTATGACTCAAATTGTTCAAACAAACGCGATATCTGCGTGAATTATTAATCCGAAAATCTCTTTCACCTCACTGTACTTACCCACTTTTAAAATTACTTTGAAAATTACACAGGAAGTTCTATACTATAAGCAAAAGCTAACTTATTTCTATGTTAAGTAGATGTGTCTTTGAAATATACCAGACACAACAAAGTAGATATTTTACTATTGTCTGTTGTATATAATTACTTCACTGTTTATTTTGTTATATTAAGATACTCACTCACGTGTCTGTATCTCCCTCAGTTCTTGTGACTGTCTTGTTCGTTATAGAATGATGCCATTTGAGGCTTCACCTAAAGTGTGTACGCTAGTCTTGATACGTTGCTATTAATGTTGAATCGAAGATAAATGTTTTATCTTTCCTTGTGTTGCGATGTATAATGATTTTGTTCTTAACTTGTTCCTTTCATTAAATTCATTCAATTTCCTGTTTATTTGCTATCTTTTTTGAGAAGTTTTAACACGAAGAAGAAACGTTTAGAAAACAATATTTGGTAATTTTTTGCTATCATAAGCAGCTTTGCAATCTTCTTTCTTGCTGGTCGAGTTGTTGTTTTACATCAAAAGGTAAATTTCAGTAAACGATCTAGGTTCGTTTGCAGTTTACGAAGTCAGTCATTAAGCCAGAAAACAGCTGTTGCAGCCACATGTGTACACTTCCCAGGTGGTAAACAAAATTAGAAATACCCCTTGCCATTTTTGTTGCACCGTTAAATATGAGCTTTGTGAAATAATTTACAACAGGTAAAGGTTAAGATGAATTTAGCTGATTTTTTTTGAAAGACTAAGTTAGAGAGAAGACATGTGAAAATTGTTAACTGAAAAATTTTCCCCTATGACTATGAAAAAAATGAAAAATGAAAAAAGGGACTCTACGAAGTAACATTATTCTATTCACACGAATAATGTTATAAATATACGTTTGGATAATATATTATAGTGAAATATACATGTTAACCTTTATAGGCATTAATTGTCCCTTTTGAAGATAAGGTGAAAGTAATAACTCCCACTTTACTGTTATTTATAAGTAAAGAACCGTCTTTATAATTATTTACGTAATGACATTTCCAACACTACATAATATATTTATATATATATAAATATATACATTTTTGTAGACCTTTCGTAAATCATTATTACTGGCTGTTTAACAATGTCTAATGTTTATAACAAGCGCAAGTATGCTTCATTTTGTTGTAATCACTTGTAGAATTTACTAAAAAATTAACCTTGAATTTTCCCCGTCACACCAAACATGCTCGCCCTTTCAGCCGTAGAGGCGTTACAATTTGACTGTCAATCCCACTATTCGTTGGTAAAAGAGTAGCCCTATAGTTGGCGGTGGGTGGTGATGACTAGCTGCCCTCCCTCTAGTATTACACTGTTAAATTAGGAACGGCTATCGCAGATAGCTCTCGTGTAGCTTTGCGCGAAATTCAGAACAAATCAAACCAAACCTTGATTTTATAGGAACACGTCTACCTCAAGATAGAGGGTGTAGCCCTTTTAATTTTATTTAACAAAAAACACAGTTGTTATTCTGCCGTAGAGTTAATTACGTTTTCAAGATGCATTTGTGGTTTTCAATTCTTTATAATTTCTTCTTTAAGAAGCCTCAAAAAGGAATTAACTTTTAACTGTAAGATACTGATATACTGGATCAAGGAACGTTGTATGTTACTCAAAGCTATAAAAAAATAATAGAACATCTCTTGGATAACTGAAAAAATAGTCCTATACATGAAAGTTTCATTAACTCAATAGCTAATTCTTGAACTCATATAAGTCTCATGTATTGTACTTTGTGATTCATTGTTCAAGAAAAACAACGCCAGGTCTTTAAACTTGCCAATAAATAACATAGTGAAATATTTTACACTTAGTGCAAGTAAAGATAATCGCATCGTTTTCTGATTGGTATAGTTTTTTGATCTGCGTTGCGATTTTTTTTTTTTTCTCTTCCAATTAGTGACTAGAACATTATTGTTGTTTTGAAGAAACGTTGGTCAGCGGGTAGCTTGGCCTTACATGACCAGGTGGTTAGGGAGATCGACTCGTAATATCAGAGTCAAGGGTTCGAATCCCCGTCAAACCAAACATGCTCGTCAGTTCAGTCGTAGGGGCGTTATATGTAACGTTTAATCCCACTATTCGTTGGTAAAAGAGTAATCCAAGAGTTGACAGCGGGTGATGATGATTAGCTGTCTTTCGCTTCTAAATTTGGGACGGCTAGCACAGATAGCCCTCGTGTAGCTTTTCACGAAATTCAAAACAAACAGTAGGTGACTAAGAGTTACGATATGTGAAAAAAAATATTCTCATTGAACGCCTCATGTAAATAGCCTGATAAATGAAAAAATTAAAAGCCTTTGTACCTTTTTGAATATGTTCTACCTACGAACTATTTTTACACCTCGTTCTTATATTCAAACTTCTCCAGTTATAAAACCAATAAATACTCAAAAAACTAGATAGTTATTTTATTTACATATTGATATAACAAGAGGAATTTAGTCTATTTACATATCTAGTTATCTGAGACAGTTATTTAAGTATGAATATAAACAGTTATAGGTATTTTAGTTATACATCAGTTAAGAAATTTAGGGCTAAATATTCATGAGAGATATGAACATTATTACTTCGAGACAAGATGACACATGAACGGAAATATCACAACCATATTTTGATCATTCGTAGTAATAGTGAGTTTCTTCTGTCTTGTAGGTGAAAACCGTCTAGCGGAGGTGAAGTAAAGCAGTTTGATAACATGCCGAAAAAAGGTACCATTAAATTACGTATAATCTTATAAGAAGATTCGTCGTATTGTGTAATATTGTTAAATCAAACTCAAAATATCAATAACACAGACTGTAATACTTTACATTGATGCTTTACATCAATAGTTCCATGTTTTTTTCAATGATAGAATAAAAATTTTCTTACTTTTAAACTAAAAAAAGACCAACAAATTTTACCCCAAATCTTCAAGATGCAGACTTAGGAACGAGAAATAATGGAGATAAGTATTTTGTTTTTATTTAAGTGTCAGCATGAATAAAACTATTATTTTTATATAATGGATTTTTAAGTGTAAAGAATAATTTTGCACAAACCACTGCTATCAGTTTCAGAGGGAAACTGTACAAGTATCATTCAAAACGTGAAGAGGAAATAAATTAATGTTTTGGGCTCATATTGAAAATGTGGTTGCTTTAACATATTCAGATTAAATATATATACGTTGTATTTCTTCGTGGTTTAAGGTATGAATACCCCTTTGGTATAGCTATATTTACTTTGAGTACATTTTATAATTTGAATTCCAAGTTATCGTATCAAAAAACAAAATATATTAGTATAACAGTTTGTGTTGTTGCATTTGAATCCAACCTAAAATCTTATTGCAGGTTGTATTGACAGATGTCTTACCAAAGTACGATTTTCAGAAAACCCCATGAATTTAAACATATAACTGTCTGAAGGACAACTAAACGATAACAATGATTAGTCTTTGCGTAATCACGTACTCTAAACGTTTAATGTGACTTTACACTGATATAAGAATTATGTAGAAATATGTTATTGAATCAAATAACTCATTCACCTAAACATTATCAATTTATTCGCAGACATAAAAATATAAGACGCGTCTTAAGTGAAATAAAACTAAACATTAACAGTCAGTGATAACTTATAATATGGAGTTAGGACTAAGCTAAATCTGTTAAGCTAGCGAAACTTTTGAGATACTATTGGATTTACGACCGAAGAGTCGTTAACTACGAAGGTACCCAACTGACGAAACAAGACATTATAATCTTTATAAGAACGAATATAAGAAAAGCGTGCTTATGTACTTATCAGTTATTCTAATTACCCTATTGATTTTTATTTTTAGTACAAGTAAAAAGCCTCCTCTGATCAGAAATTAAATATTAATTAGTTGTCAATTTCATTTCATTTATAATAACAAATTAATTCGAATTGTAATTCTCCAACATTTGAAATTATAGTTCATCAAGTTTGTTGCGTCTAAATGGACAAATAAATTTAAAACTAACTATTTCTACTGACCTTATTCACTGGATTTTCTCAAGAAAAAATATATTTGTTTTTTATTGTTGTTTTTTTCCATGATTTCAAATACAACCTTTATAACTGACAGTTTGTGTCACGTCACACGCGTTTCTCTTAGTTTCTCAAAATAGGAGGAGTCATGAAAGTCAAAATGCATTGAACCAGATAGAATAGTTCGATTACTTTCTGTCAGTCACAATTTTAGGGAGGGAAATAGAAGGTGACTGTAAGAGGGGGAGGAGTGTTGTGAAACATTATAAGTGTAGTGAGTGTTAGTATAATAAACCTAAAGTAAAGACGCAGTATGGGATTACCTAACATAAATAAATTTAGTTAAAAATTTAATAAGCGACGAGAATAACAAAATGAAATAATAGGTTTAACTATCGCCAAGTTATATACATATATATATCAGATCTTATAGTTAAGAACAAAGGCGCACGCGCAGAATTCAAAGACCTTACGTGAGTAGTATATTGAATAATAAGCGTGAAGATTCTAAACAAGATAACATCTATTACATAAAAGTTACAAGACATGAAAATATAAACGAGATAGCAATTAAAGTTAGAAAAAATGAACAAATAGAAATCTACAACTGTACAGTTGAGGACATTTAGATTCTTGAACACCAACATTTTAGATAAAAACAAACCTCTTTGATCATCGGAAACTTCAAATTAAGAAATCAACAAATATTTTTACAATTTGTTGTCTACACATTTCTTTTTATACTTTAAGTACCTAAACTAACAATAACATTAGGTTATACTTTTATTGCTAAGCAATATGACTTAAAAAGCTATAGTTGGAATGTAGTTTTACCAAAACGCACTGGCTTTTCCATGTATTTAAAACTGTTTATCCAACTGAGATTTGTGTATATGTGCTTTCTTTTAGCAAAGCTACATCGGGCTATCTGCTGAGCCCACCGAAGAAAATCGAACTCCTGATTTTAGCGTTGTAAATCCGTAGATTTACCACTGTAATAGCGGGGGTTGGGGGCAACTGAGTTTTACTAACAATTGTTTTATGCATACGCCACGAATTCATTTCGTGAATGATTTTAATCTTGATTGACTCTTAAAGGAATTTACTGACTTTTAACTGGCTCGACTGCATTTTTTTGTCTTTTTGTTGATAAATCTTGATTTCGCAAAATTTATTTACTTCAATAAGCTACGAAATGTGGGGTTAGAGTATACTATGGGGCGGGAATGGTAGTTTTTGCCAGGCTATACGCTAGTTTTAAATAAAACACTGAATGACACACTACCAGAAACATTTATTTATAACTCGTAAGACAATCAAGTACAAAAATTAAAGTCTACGCTTATCTTGGAATAAAATGGAAAAGCATTTGAATTAGATTTAAAACCAAAACTATCACATAGAACTTGAAGTTACCTTTTGTTTATTAATAAGTAACAGGCTTGACGCCCAAATTGTATTAAATTCGTATTTCGTTCTTCATTTTTTTTTCTTCATGTGTTTCTACTACTTTTCTATCTGCATACCGATATGTATTTCCTAAATGTGCAGTTATGCTATATATGAAAATAAATTACAGAAACACTATATACATTACAAATTGTTATTTTGTCTTTTGTTGTATGGCCCCTGGAACCTTAATAAATCATGGCTTCGTGATATCTCTTGATCTATAAACTTTTAACCGGGCTGCTTTCGGGATCACGGGGGCCTGACATGGCCTAGCGCATTAAGGCGTGCGCTTCGTAATCTGAGGGTCGCAGGTTCGCGCCCTAGTCGCGCCAAACATGCTCGCCCTCCCAGCCGTGGGGGCGTTATAATGCGACGGTCAATCCCACTATTCGTTGGTAAAAGAGTAGCCCAAGAGTTGGCGGTGGGTGGTGATGACTAGCTGCCTTCTCTCTAGTCTTACACTGCTAAATTAGGGACGGCTATCACAGATAGCCCTCGAATAGCTTTGTGCGAAATTCCAAAACAATTCGGGATCATGACATTTTAATTTAATTTTAATTATTCTTGTCAATGTTCGTGTGATGTCACAGTATGTTGAAGAGTAACATCTTCTAAAATTTATATTTACATTTATTAAGTGATCTTACGTATAATAATTTATCTCGAACGAATCTCTGATTTATTATGTTACGTACGTTACATATGTCGATTTCAAATAAACGAAAATTAGAATTTAAATTCAGAAGTTAACTTATAACTTAATGTCAATATGTATCAAATCTATTATTTTTGCCAACAAGATTAACACACAGAATTTTCTTTTTCAACACAAATACATTTTAATAAACAGACAACAACGGAATTTATAACGACGATTATTACAAATAATGATTCATCTAGAAAAGTCTTACAAACTTACAAACTGTACTGAGTTTTCTATCTGGACAAGAAATTACTATTTAATCGACGGTTCACGAGGAGCAAATTCTATATTGGTATTGTTATGCATCGCTCAATGACTAGTTTCACGCCGTTTACAAGCAGACTTTCTTTACGAAAATATATATTGCTGGCCAAAATCTCAAGGCCAATGAACATAAAGAAAAAAATATGCATTTTGTGTTGTTAGACTCAACCACGTATTTGAGTAGAGCATCGGAAGATGAAAACATGAAAAGGGAAAATAAAAAAAAACCTTTTAGCATTTAATAGGGAAAATGTGAACAGTATAAAATTACCCTAAAAACTAGCTGGTCAAAAGTTTAAGACCATGCCAAAAAGAAAGTTTTAAACACGGTAGAAAATGCCCAACAAGAGGTCTCAGTAGTGAGTTACAGCAGGCTGGCTGGAATGTTATTCCAAGTGGTGAAGATGGCTTCACGAAGGTCATGCACTGTTTGAAATTGACGTCCATTTCTATAGACTTCCCTTGCCATCCACCCCAAACATTTTCAATGGGGTTCAGTTTGGGCGAACACGCTGGATGGTCCAAAAGAATCACGTTATTCGCCATGAAAAAGTCCTTTGTCCTGCGGGCATTGTGGATTGCAGCGTTGTCCTGCTGAAAGATCCAGTCATTTACACACAAGCGAAGGCCTTCAGTCAATAAGGATGCTCTCTCCAACAGGCCAGTGTAGCCAGCTACTGTTTGACGCCCCTGTATAACCTGAAGCTCAATTGTTCCATGGAAGGAGAAAGCATTCCAGATCATGATGGAACCTCCTCCACTGTGTCATGTAGAAAATGTTTCCGGTGTGATATCCTTATCATGCCAGTTACGTTGGAAGCCATCGGGACCATCCAGGTTAAATTTTTTCTCATCAGAGAACAAAATATTCTTCTACTTTTCTACGTCCCATGTTTGGTGCCTCTCAGCAAAGTTTAACCGAGCTGTTTCGTAATGTGGAAGGAGAAGTGGCCTTTGAAGACGTTTACGGTTTTTAAAGCCTTTCTCCCGTAGATGCCGTCTTATGTTTTTGAGCTGCATTCTGCGTCCGTAAGGGCTTTAATCTGGTTCGACGTTCGGCTAGTGTCTTACCGGACAACCCGTCGAATCCTCCTGCTCAACGCCGGCGAAATTTACTTGGGCCGACCAGTTGAAATTCTCGTTTCGTGTCCCTCACGGTATTTTAAGAAATTTGCAACACCAGTTTTACTACGCCCAATCTCACCAGCGATGGCATGTTGAAAGAGACCTTTCTTTTGCAGCTCGACAATTCTACCACGTTCAAACTCTGTCAACCTTTTAGCGTTTGCCATGTTTTTACCCAATGTAACACAAGAGATGTCAGTTGGAGATGTTAACAACGCTAATGCTTGAACACAAATGACTAAATTTCGTTACGTGTTTACCGATTAACGCTTCGTTTCAGTATGGTCTTAACATTTTGACCAGCTAGTATTTATGCTAATTTCATAGTGTTCACATTTTCCCTATTAAATGCTAAAAAAGGTTTTTTTAATTTCCCTTTTCCTATTTTCATCTTTCGAAGCTCTACTCAAATAAGTGGTTGAGTCTAACAACACAAAATGCATATTTTTTCTTTATGTTCATTAGCCTTAAGATTTTACCAGCAGTGTATACACATTGAAAATAGTAAATTAAATTTAATACATTGTCAAATAACTATAAAACTTCAATAATCGTAAGATTATATTACACAATCAGTATAAATAAACCTTGGGTTAATAAAATTACATAACATATGAAAATGTTTAAAAATGTTTTCTTTTTGGCTCAGTCAAAAATCACACGACTGGGGTGTTTTTCGAAAGCTGGTATAGGTTTTAAAGGAATTTTCTGATTACGTTTTTCCATTCAACTGACAGGTATGACAAGTTTTACAACACTGAGAAATATCTTGCCTAATTTTTGCCCAAAAGAAATGTTTCACTAGTTATATAGATTCTTTAAAAAATGAAAGAAAACAGTTTGTGAAAACATTGTTAAGGTCAGTGATTAGAGAGATAAAATTCAATCAATCCATTAAAGTGTCAGTGTTTTAAAATTATGACATTCCTTTTAGTAATTAAAGCTACTGTTAGAGGTCTTCAGTTAAACAAAAACTTAAACTCATTTTGGTTTATTGAAACTGAAATTGTGAACATATTCTTTTAATATGTTACGTATCATTAAGAACATAAATACTTTTAATATTCACAGATATATATGTGTATGTGCAGATGGTTTACCACCAGGAGACGCTAGTAATAGAGTTCGTTTAAAATCTCAACACTCTTATAGTGATCTTAAGCTATGTCTAATAAAAATTCGCTATATGTTATTCACTATATAAATTACCCAGTACCGTGTATATTAGTTACACGAATTTAAACAATAAACGACAACATAATATTAACATAAGGGCTACGCAATAACTTTTGACACTTTAGTCCAACACGGTCTTTTGGAAATATATCTGCCCTTACAACTTAGACAAGTCCTAATTCTGAGATTCTGTGACAGAATCACTTGATTAGAAACCAGTTAATTTTCAAGTGGCCGTTCGGTATTTTAACGGTACAGTTTTCGACAGTTATTCGTTTTCATCTAATTGTCGGCCTTATGTATCACTTTGGCTGATTTCCAGTTCGTGCGGTTGTCAAAATCTCTTTTATGGAGAAGTATTGAATTATACGCATTTCCACTTCTAATGTCCACTTTCTAGTTTGTTTGTTTGTTTTGGAATTTCGCACAAAGCTACTCGAGGGCTATCTGTGCTAGCCGTCCCTAATTTAGCAGTGTAAGACTAGAGGGAAGGCAGCTAGTCATCACCACCCACCGCCAACTCTTGGGCTACTCTTTTACCAACGAATAGTGGGATTGAACGTCACATTATACGCCCCCACGGCTGGGAGGGCGAGCATGTTTTAGCGCGACGCGGGCACGAACCCGCGACCCTCGGATTACGAGTCGCACGCCTTATGCGCTTGGCCATGCCAGGCCCTCCACTTTCTATTACTCTTGTGCTTACCTTCTTCATGTTACAGAAACCCAAGTTTATTAATGTGATTAGTGTGGTTTTGTTTGAAGTGAGTTTTTTTTAATAGTATTGGAGTAGTTATACATTATAAGAAAATTGTTTTATTTTAGCATTTTGTCAATGGGTTTATATTTTACATC
The DNA here is from genome assembly GCF_004210375.1 of Tachypleus tridentatus. NCBI lineage: Eukaryota > Metazoa > Arthropoda > Merostomata > Xiphosura > Limulidae > Tachypleus > Tachypleus tridentatus. The sequence continues at coordinate 75,211,042 of NC_134832.1, read as the reverse complement.
GTTCTTCAAACAGTGTTATTTCTTCATATGATCAGTATTTTGTTGAAACGATAAGAGCCTTCCAACCTGGACGCTTTCCAAAAGTGGACATTTTTTCTTCAGGGGTGAACTGGGAATGGTGATGTAAATGAATGAATGATATATAAAGAGAGTCGAACGACATCATGAAGCTCAACTGTACTGTAATATACTATTGTTAAGTGTGCCTTATTTTCGGAAGCGAAAACGTTATCTAAAAAGGTTGTTAAAGATTTTTTGCTTTACAAATTGGCAAGAAAAACTATAGTTAAGTGTTGTTAAAGTCAAATCAATGCGGCACGTGAAGACTGACTCAAAAAGAAATGTTAAATAGATCAATTTATAAATACAGATATGAAAATCTACCACTAATAAATAGTAAGGATTGGAAAAATGAGGGGTAAACATTGAGATTTCACACTATATGAAAATAATAAATAAATAAAAATTATTTTTGTGACCGAGAACAAAACAGTGATGGGAAATCATTGACTCTAGAAACTAGATTTATTCCCCTAGGTTTGAACAATGTTTATATTAGAAATTCAATAAACTTCTTTTACTTCTCTATTGAGCTTTAGTTTTAAAGTTGGTTTCAGTTCCGATAAGAGTAAGATCACTAATGGAATGACCGGGTTGGTTGAAGTGTTGAGCAACAGAGGGATATTTTCGGTGTTAATAGAAAACTTGTGGTTGTTGAAATGTTCTCTCAAAGTCGTATTGGTAATTGCATTTTTTTTAGAAACTGTATAAGGTAAATTATATTTGATGTTGTGCAAGTGATTTCTTCTAGAAATTTTAAAGTTTCTCTCGTTGTGCTTGACCCCAAAATGTTAGTGGTTTTATGAATTTGCAGGTTTGACAACAAGCATTATTATATGGATGACAATCATTCTTCAATGAAATGTAATTCATTTTTGCGTAAAACTGTATTTTTATAATAAATGGAGGTTACAATAGATGTATCAGAATACTTTGGTGGCACGAAAAAAGTGAACATAACTTAAAAAGTTTGTTGGCTTTCATTAAATTGACAGAACAGGTTTTGTATCTGTTCTTCCTAAACAAGGATCTAAAAGAAGGAAGCGAGTTGTTCTTTGCCCATTTATTGTTAGATTTTATGTTGTTATGAAAAAGAAGATTAAAGTTATTGAAAATGCTTTGAAAATCACTTCCGTGATTTACATCTATAAATGTAACCATGGAGTTTCGTTTTCTTCGTGTTTGTCGATGGAAGTAATACTCAAACGTTACCTCTTATTGGATATAATGAATTTTTTATTGCCATTCATTTCGTATTTGTGTTTGAAATATTATCCTTAAGAGGTAAGGGGGATGAAAATATTATCCAGAACCGGAATTCCCAGTATTATTCCCGGTAATTTTCGATTAAAATATTCTATAGTAGAACTCCTGCCACATTAGTAAATAATTCATCAACATCAAAATTGACCACTTTTTGTCCAGTCATGTCAGCATTGTGTAAATAGTGAATCAATGTTGAAATTGACCACTTTATCCTCACTTATCTTGATATTTTGTATTTTATTGGCAAAATCATGTTGTCTTTTATATATTAGGAGAGTATTCCTAGAACTGGCTCTAAATGTTCTACTAAACATTTAGATAGTTAATACCATGAACCACAATAGTGGTTCATAACAGGGCTCACCAAGAATTGCACAAAACCATTATAGAACGTTCGGACAAAAGCACTTTAAACAATAAAGATTCAATTCTTACGACAATTTAAAACCTTTACATAGAAACATGCACAAAAACTCACGCATGTTTGACTTAAAACGAAAAACATCCACATAAAACGGCCTCTTTTTAATTATTGTTCTTCTTATTGTCATTATTTTCTTGCCAGCCTGTAACAAAAACAACTTGGTACATTGTACCTAAACCTTTTGTAGAATACTAAATATGGTACTGCGAAGGTCGTAAAATTATTATTTTATATAAACTAAAAAATAACCATAATTTTTGTGTAAACGATGTTATCATTACATCCTGAAGTTAACGTTTTTGAAGTGAAGGAGTAAAGAAAATCAATACACATAACATCAAAGTTAATAACCTACATTAATCAAATAAATACTTTAAATATACGAAGGTTTATTTAAAGCAATGTTTTAGAAGAATGTGTTTTATTACAAAAGGCTGCTTTTTTTACTGGCAAACTCGTAAACTGCTTAATGAAGTTTGTGTCTTAATCCAGACTTATATTTACCCATTGCTATGCATTATATAGAGAAAATTTAGCTATACAGAAACGATAAATGATCACTATATTCTGAAACAAATCTCCGTAACAATATCTACTTTCAGTTTAACATTTTACATTTCGAGCTAATATGATCAACTAGCCAATAGCTACAGTAAATCATCATCAAACGTACCAGTTAACTTCAACCTTTGTTTATTATCATTATAATGAATCAAGTTGGTTTCCATAGTTCAACATAAAAATGGTAGCAAATAAGATAAATAAAAAAGTGCGACTTTAAAAATCTGGAAATAGAGATCGTGAAAAGTAAAGAAACAACACGGGAGATACAGTAGACATTACTTACTTAAACTAAAAATCTCTATATTTTGACTCTACCAAATGTAATTCTAGATAATAACCTGGAGTCAAAATAGGGATTTGTAATTTGAGTCTATTATTTCTCCAGTCTTGTTTTCTAACCTGTTAACGATCTCTATTTGCAAGTTATATATAGATCCCATTTTGGAAATTAAAGCACTGAGAGGAGACTTTCATGTGAGGTCTGGATAAACTGTCCGTGTGTGGTAGGGAAGAGTTGATACGTTTAAAGTTCTTTAAAAGTTTTAAATAATCTTCAAGAATTATAAGAAGCCCATTAAACTCAGATAGTGGGTTGAACTTAATTGTTTATAGGTATTCCGAGTTTTATTTATTTTGTCCTATTTTGTAAAAATAATATCCGAGTTCATTTTCAAATTTATTGGAGTTTCAGTGAAGCAGTGAGGAACACTTTAGTATTTTTGTTGTTACTAGCATAAAGCACCCTCATTTTACTGTAAGGGCTGAAAGGCTCCCTATTGATTCACAGAGGCTCCAAAGTACCGATCAGGCTCCTAGGTCATTTCCATTATTTCTTCAACTACCCGAAACAAAAGCCTCGTTAGGACGCTTTACCGTGGTACTAAGTACGTGTACGGCCTGGCATGGCCAAGCGCGTAAGGCGTGCGACTCGTAATCCGCCAAACATGCTCGCCCTCCCAGCCGTGGGGGCGTTATAATGTGACGGTCAATCCCACTATTCGTTGGTAAAAGAGTAGCCCAAGAGTTGGCGGCGGGTGGTGATGACTAGCTGCCTTCCCTCTTGTCTTACATTACTAAATTAAAGACGGCTCGGTGCAGTGGGCTAACAACCTACTCACTTAAATACCTGTTGAAGAATCCGCAAGCGATTGCGGCCCTATGTTCCTTGATGGAATCTAATGGTGATAACTAACTAACTAACTGACTAAGTACGTGTACAGTTTGGTTTGCTTGTTTGTAAATGGCAGTATGAACACAGTTTCAAAAATGTCGTCTCCAGGACTTTGAGGAGAGATAAAAGAAAATCTGATACCAGATTCGAGTTTAGTTACCCGTTTTGTGTCTGGATAGCCTTCTGAATGTGTCTTATCACCCCTTGGAAACTATAAATAAGTAAGGGTAAATGGATAACCTCTATAGTTAATTATCCCTTAACTACTCCTAGGCCACGTGCCGAGTTTGATTCTGCTAGCTTCGTAAATGTGAGAGAAGTTCGCACACAAACAAATTCACAAACATTCAAAGCTACTCAAGGGCTATCTGCGCTAGTCGTCCCTAATTTAGCAGTGTAAGACTAGAGGGAAGGCAGCTTGTCATCACCACCCACCGCTAACTCTTGGGCTACTCTTTTACCAACGAATAGTGGGATTGACCGACACATTATAACGCCCCCACGGTTGAAAGGGCAAGCATGTTTGGTGCAACAGGATTCGAACCCACGACCCTCAGATTATGAGTCGAACGTCTTAACCCAACTGACCATGCTGGGCTTTAAAGGGAAAGCAGCTAGTCATCATCCCCCAGCGCCAAGTTTTGACCTACTCTTTTACCAACGAATTATGGTATTGACCGTAACTTTTTAATGCACCACAGCTGATAGGGCAAGCATGATTTGGCGTGATGCAATTCAAACCCGCGACCCTCAGATCATAAATTGAGCATCCTAATAACTTGACCATGCCGGGTCCGGGATTAGGTTTAATTAACATTTGTAAATATTTTAAAATTTTTATAGAAATTGTATAAAAATTAGGGAACGAACCTAGTGACAATATGTTCTGGAGAGTGTGTAACTAGATCAACTAGAGTGATTTTAACAACGTGAACTCTTTTCGTGACAGTTTGGTTTGTGTTGAATTTCGCGCAAAGCTACACGAGGGCTATCTGTCTCTAATTTAGCAGTGTAAGACTAAAGGGAAAGCAGCTACTCATCACCTTCCACCGCCAACTCTTGGGCTATTTTTTTACTAATGAATAGTTGGATTAACCATCACTTTATAACGCCTCTACGGCTGAAAGGGCGAGCATGTTTGGTATGAAAGGGATTCGAACCCTCGCCCCTCGGATTACGAGTCGAGTGCTTTAACCACATGGTCATGCCGGGTCTCCATGACAGACAGGTTACACTTTAAGTCACATTAACTACATGAGTTATGAATACAAAAATTTGCATTTCTAAGAATGGAGGTGCAGAGGACCAATTCATGCTCCTTAAAACTAATTTAAAACCTACTATGTTATCCCTAGTTTTAACAGATATAATCCTTAAAGTATTTGATGATCAGGCTAATGACTGGCAATAAATCCTTAAAACAATGACCGCCTTAGAAATGTCACAGACAGCTACTAAAAGTAATAGCATTTACTATGGAGTTCAAGATACCGCAGAACGTTTTCCTAGCTACTAGAGTTTTTATTTGTGATATTATATATTCACACACACAATAATGTTAAGATTTTACGATTTGTTAACTTGTAAGCTTATTATTACTGACACATTATACGTTTTATATCTCAGTAATACAGTCGTTACCATCCAAAGTGCGTCTATTAGCTATTTTACAACACTTTATTAAAGCTTCACGAGAGGACATTTTCACGAGACTAACGTTATTTTAAAGAGCGACTAATCACACATGAAAGTTACCAGTGCAGAAAGTCACGTTCACAATCTTTTAATATATTCTGATTTTTTTATTTATTTTGATAGGTGAAAACTAAGGTTTTAAATTTTTCAAATCCATCTGGATTTCAAATATTTAATACAGTTGAAACGTAATAAAATGAGAGGGCGTATTTTTGTATTTCTCTTTTTCATGATTTTTCGTTGCATTATAAATATGTCAGTAGTAGGATTTTAGTTATAAATAGTCCACATACAGTAGCTAGTAATACTTAGTCAAGACTTTTGCTGAAAGCTAAAAATATAATATAAGAAGTAATTACCTGTCGATTTAATTTAATAGAAATAAATTATCAACATGGTTAAGATACTTTGAAGATTTATTAAGTGTTTTGTTTTCGAGAAATAGAAATAATAGTCTAGAACACTTAAATAATAGTTATGAATGATAAAGAAAATGTTTATTTCAATTTCAGGACCAAAAATATATCAAAGTTGAAGCAGGCTTCATGTGCTACATAGGAGGAAACAACGTAAGTTAATCAATACATTCTATGAGCCTGTACAACGGATGCTCATTATAGTGACATATTGTGTAATTTTGTTAGCATTATTCTACGAGGTTTAAAAATTTCAGACTTTAAATTTTGTTACACAGTCAGGATTGTATGTATACAATGTTTTAAAGGTAGCGTTTTTTTGTGTTTCATTTTCATTTCTTTTGTTCAAACTATCAGAAGATATAAAAATATTTAACTTTTCAAGTAGAAACATTTTTGATCTTATTTGCCGAGGTCTCGATGAGGCTATTGTTATCCAATAAAATAATAATAATCCACAAAAAAATGCTAAAACAGTTAAACATTAAAGTGAAAACTAAAATATCCTGTTTATTGTTTCCACCAGAAACGCGAGTCGCTCTAGGCATGTTTCATTTGAAATTAAAATATAGCTTGAAAATTATATATATATTGTGTATATAACGCCAGAAAGAAGTATTTAATAATATTTTTATCTGCTAAACGCAACCAGATTTGCCATCATAGGGGGAGAATATTGTTTGTTTGTTTTTAATTTCGCGCAAAACTACTCGAGTGCTATTTGTGCTAGCCGTCTCTAATTTAGCAGTGTAAGACTAGAGAGTTTGTTTTAGATTGTTTTGGAATTTCGCACAAAGCTACTCGAGGGCTATCTGTGCTAGCCGTCCCTAATTTAGCAGTGTAAGACTAGAGGGAAGGCAGCTAGTCATCACCACCCACCGCCAACTCTTGGGCTACTCTTTTACCAACGAATAGTAGGATTGACCGTCACATTATAACGCCCCCACGGCTGGAAGGGCGATCATGTTTGGCGCGACTCGGACGCGAACCCGCGACCCTCAGATTACGAAGCGCACGCCTTAACGCGTTAGGCCATGCCGGGCCCCAAGACTAGAGGGAAAGCAACTAGTCATCATCACCCGCCACCAGCTTTTGGGTTACTCTTTTACCAACGAATAGTGGGATTGACCGCCAAATCATAACGTCCCCACGGCTGAAAGGGCGAGTATGTTTGATGCGACAGGGATTTGAACCCGCGACCCTCAGATTACGAGTCGAACGCCTTAACCTCCCTGGCTATGCCAGGCCTGCAGGGTAGAAGAGCTTTGTTCTAACATGGCGTAAGACTGCTTTTGATCTGAATCATTTTTGCTCAAACCTAGGTTCCAATAAGTGTGTGGTGCAGTTTTTCTCCAATGTTCTTCCGAAACACTTGGTCTTTCACATGTTATCAAATATATTCTATAGGGCTATAACTATGAAATTTTGTGGTAAATACATACTATACTCATGGTGTTTAAAAATATTAAAGTAATGATAAAGCTTGCTCTGAATTTCATACTTTCAACTAATTAAGGGACAATGTTCATTTGTAATAGCACACATTTACCACGAGCTTTCATTTTCGGCACCAAACAAATATGCCATAGAAGAATATAGCATGTTGTATCTACCTGCACGACTTCTGACTCTTAACTTTTCTATATAAAAATACGTGCCATATGTGTTATTTAAATGTATAACTGCTGAATCATAGCTTGGCTATATAGAAATACGTGTCATATGTTTTAGTTAAATCTATAACTGTTAACTCATAACTTATTCATCGTGAAATACATGTCATATACGATATCCATATGAGTTCTGACTTATTCAGCTCAGCACGTGTTCTATATTTTGTAGCTACCTGAACAACTACTGATTCTTAAGTTATCCATGAGAAAATATATGTCACATGGTATAGCTACCCTCACAACTGCTGACTTATGTTATTCTTGAAAGAATGTACGTCATATGTTGCTGCTACCAGTATGAATGATAGTCCATGAATTATTCCATGACTGAATGTAATCTACTATATGTTGTTCCTACCTGCTGGACTGCTGACACATGATTTTTCTGTGGAAGAACACAATCCGACATACTAGTAAAACTTTTGGTTTGTAACTTGTGTGTGGTGTAACCACCAGCAAGGCTTGTAGGTTGTCCTCTACCATACGCTTTTACAAAAACGTGTCGTAACTGTTAATATAACAAGCATTTCTTCCTGTAATCGTTTTTTGTGATACACTATGATGAGAAAACGGCTATTTGCTGACTGGCCTTTAATTTATTGACTTCTTTTATTTTGATATCGTCGTCCTCACCTATGCTTGAGGTAAACTGATGTTCAGAACTTTAAATCCTTTATATCTAATAATTTGGTCTTGTCAGCTAGGCTTATATCATTCTCAAAATCAGAAAATGTAATACAACACGCATATAAAAGCTGCTACCTCAATGTACAATTTGTGGTTTTACAACTACCTTTAAAGCACTTTCGCATATGATTTATCATATAAATTAATATATTGAGCTATTAAGAGACTGCTCTATAATAAATATGAATATACAAGAATATATTGAAATGTGATGTTTTCCTTGGATACCATAATTTTCTATAAGTCACACCAGAGTGACAGGTAAACATTGACATAATTGTAATAGAATAATCTGTGTTCTAATTCAGCAACAACTATGTAACTCTAACTGTTGCCTGTTAAAGGTGAAACTAAACTGCAAACGCTGTAGAATACATATTGAATGCTGTCGGCCGCTCAGTGTAATGATCAAAGCGTATTGGTCGCACGTATACAACGAATATGATATTATGTAATCGTAAAAATGCCCCTGTTTACTGGCCCGGACTATGAACCCCAAGGATTGTGGTTATGTCCTGTTGTCACAAGAACAAAAAATGTTTTTTACACTTTGGAGCAGCGTGTACGTTATATGAGTGGCGACCAACACCCACTATTCCATCAAATAAGATCAACATAAGAGTTGGCGGTGACTGCTTTTAAATTGTTAGTTAAGATCAAAACTAGGGATGAATACGCGCAGATAGTATTCGTGTAGCCTCGTGCGAACTTTCTAAAACCGACAAATTCATTGTAGCAGTTGTACCACAAATGACCCAATTACACAAATCGGATGTGTTTTTGAAACATTTTGTGCTTGGTAAATGGTTTTAATTCACTTCACCAAAAAAAAAAAAAATGCAAGTTTTGATCATTCTCGTCCATCACATCTCGTCGTATACACAAAACGCATGCAGCAATTAAACAACATTTCGTCCTGGTGTCTAAACAGAATTAATCAATGATTCAATATTTGCACGTGTGTTCTAAACTCAACCTTCGTATTCACACTTAGGTTATTAGATATTTATTAAAATTTCATATAGGACGCAATATGTACTATGTTAGAGTGTCGATATCTTTAAATCTTTATGTACTTGTTTGTTCCAAGACACGAGCGTAACAACACCTCGACTTCAACAACGTGCAGTTATTAATGCTTTGTGCTTTCTTGTACTTTTTACCCAGAAGATTTTGTAGATTTGAAAACTCTAGTCTCGGAACAAATATAATTTATTTAGTTTTCGGTGTCTTAGTTCGTTGAAAGTTAATGTGAGTTTTAGTTTAATGTTTCACGTATCATTTAGAACAACCCTTATTTTACATTGCTAACATAGAAGTTTATTTATGCATGTAAAAAATAATAATTCATGGGACAATTTCATAATATTTAATTAATATCTTTCCAATAAAAAATATTATGTATCACAACAGTTTATATTAATGACGTTTGTGATATTGTTTTTTTTTCAACTATTGTGATATACAGTTTAATATAAACTAATAAATAAAACATTATTAAATTTTCCACGATGTTATGATAAAATAACATTTCAGACACTTTTTTTTACTTTAAACTTAAACTGAATGCTAATCAAAAGGACTGGACAATTCATGATGTTAGATTATCTGACTGTTGGTCTTAAAATCAAAGTTTGTGTCCCGTTGCCGAAAATTCGCGCTCTGCAAGTTTGAGGCTATAGATGCTTTATAAAAGTGACAGTCACACGCTGTGATTAAAGCAGAGTAGTGGCAGACGTTATTATGCCATTAACTATCTACCTTTCTTCTAGTCTGTTAACTTAAAACTAGGAATCACTGTCGCAGATGACAAACAAAGCCAATTCCAAGGCTCCAGTAAACGCGTTCATTTAGTATTAATTAAGTCGGAAGTACATATAATAATGGCACTTGAAAACCAAGTATGATAAAAAAGTTAGATAAATTACTATCAAAAAGCTTTGATAGTTCAGAGCGCTTTTGGAAAGTAATTGTCCTTTATTAGTGGGTAAAGAAAGCAGTCAAAGCAAATCATTATATTAAGAACTATTGTCACTCTAGGAATATACTTAATAATCTGTTTTCCTATTATGTTTAAAGGATAGTTATTTTTCACGCTGAGTTGTGTGATTTCCACATTAACGTCATTCTTTGCCTCCTGGATCATATTTTGACCAAGTATTTATGATGAAAACAAATTTTGAGGATAACTACATTCCATGTTTAAAACTTTTGCGGATTGTTTTGTGTTTGAATTTCACGCAAAGCTACACGATGGCTATCTGTGCTAGCCGTTCCTAATTTAGCAGTGTAAGACGAGAAGGAAGGCATCTAATCATCACCGCCGACCGCTGACTTTTGGGCAACTCTTTTACCAATGAATAGTGCGGTTAACAGTCACACTATAATGCACCCTACGGCTGAAAGGGTGAACATGTTTGGTGCGACAGGGATTTGAACCCACGACCCTTAGATTACGACTCGAGCGCCTAGACCTTCTGGCCATGCCGGGCCAACGTTTACAGACTCCATTTGTTAGGTTTGATTATTCAAATACACAATAACAGTTTGACCACGAGAGTAGGCATAACAGTAACTCCTAAGGTCATTGTGTCTGTCGTAGGATATCGTTGTAAAGGCTAATTCTCGTTGCTTTTTTTCAAAGAGATGCGAGCTACGAACCCTCGAATTCAAAGTCCGGCAAGCTGCCCTCCAGATCACACCCGATCGAGACTGCAGTATTTGTTTCTTATTTCTGTTATAAGTAAAAATATAAATAGAGATAGTCTGGCACTTTTTAACTGGTTTGTTTCTCTGAACTCAAAAGCTTTACTGCAGTTTCTAATACTGTGTATTAACAAAATAAGTCTCTCATTCAAAATATGTTATCAGTAACTTACAAGTAAATTAACAAAATATGTTAGTCGAATTAAACTAACTTTATTTTGTTTTTCTCTGCTTCAGTGTATCCCAATTTTCGTCATTCGCTTTACGATTTCAAAGTCATTCACACTAAATATAGCTATGTGATAAGTAAGTTATGACATATTTTCAATGTAAAGTGTTTTTATTATCGGTTAGAAACGGACTGGTGTTAATTTACCATACAAATGATTTGTTTTGTTATTAAAGTCTTATATGTGAAAACAGCTTTCACTCTTGAACTTTACACCAGACGTCTGGAGATTGGTCGGTCCTATAATAAGGAAAAAGGGGTGTCGTTTCTGTAACTGTGCCATTGGGAAAGACTAATATAATTTTTTGTACAAACCCAGTTTAGGTTTTTTTAGTCTTTTTATTTCACTGCTGCATGTCTTAACTTTTATACTGACGAAAAAAAACGTATTTTATTTTTAAATTATTCCAAAATTAAGGGATCAACTATTTATAGTTAAATTGTTCTACACATTTGAACAACATTGCTGGGATTACAGAATATTATAAATGCATATTTAAATAAGTGTCTTGACATTATATTGATAAATACAACCTATAAGAAAGTTTAAAATAATTCAAGATAGAGTTTTATTGAATCAATTTATTTGGCTTGGTAACGTCATTAACATAATTTCTGAATCTCGAGATAATTTGTTTGGGGATAGTTAGACAGATTGCGTTAAGTAAATGCAGCGTCATGTTTTTATGGCATTGTGTAAATGGTTAATGTTCATATATCCAGCGTCAAGATGAAATGAAAGAGGTGGTCTGTGGGAAACGGATTTGACGTTTTGAATGACTAATCCACAAAGTCTGTGGTCACTGGTTCAAGGTAGTCTATCACAATACTTGGATTATGGCCAGAGCCTTGGGTAGTTGAACCTGCGAAAGGTCATATAATGTGTCCAATATCACGTTAATATATTATTGAGTAGTAAATACTCTCCTCGGAAATACAATGGGATTGTGCTGTTACCAAAACTTTCATATTCAACACTATTATTCCTGAAGTATCGTTTATCTCTGACTACCCAGGCGATAGTATGTTGAATAGCGGAAAAAGAAATGAAACCTTAAATGGCTTATTGATAAAACAGGCGCATAACAATGATGCTGCCAAATAATAATAATAAGTCCAAGCAAATTATCCTGTCAAATGCAGGAATGAAACGTCTTTTTGACCTGGGAGTAAGGCCTCGTCAGCATTGGATTTAGCAGATATTGTGTGGTTGACATATTATAACATACTCTCCTTTGCGTTCACATACGGGTTCTTAGAATTAGGTCAAATTATTGAATTCTATTCCATATCATTTGGTCAGTGATAATCATCACAGATTATTGTTTGTAACTCCGTACTGAATTCACAATCAATGGAAAGTTTAAGGTCATGTTGCCCAAGTAGTGGTCAGTAGCCAACAGTACAACTACTACTTCATTATCTCTCGTAGCTCTAGGAATTCAAAAGATTAGTTAAGTCCGGTTAAGATAGCGAATATGTATTGCCTTTTTATCTAAAAACATATTTTGCCCACAGACACAGAAAGCTCTGCCGTTGCCTGCATGCGCTAAGCTGGTATTGGAAAAGGTTGGTCGACGAAAAAGAAATTTTATCAACGAGGTAAAAATAAAGTCTAGATATTTTGGGTATTATTAGTTCAAGAGGAAAATCGAACTGGCAGTTTTTATTATTGCATTCATTAACATCGTTGTTTGTTTTTCATAACATTAAAGGTCCCCGTCACATCAAACATGCTCGCCCTTTCAACCGTGGGGGCGTTATAATGTGACGATCAATTCCACTATTCGATGGTAAAAGAGTAGTCCAAGAGTTGGCAGTGGGTGGTGATGACTAGCTACCTTCCCTCTAGTCTTACACTGCTAAATTAGGGACGGCTAGCGCGAATTTCAAAATCAAACAAGCAAACATAACATTAAAGAACGTTTAAGGACTGGACATTTTATTTCTTGGCAGTACAATGTTTTTACGACGTTTCTCGCATTTTTTCTAAAGATTACATACATTGTGTTATGAAGTGTTAGCAGATAGGAGACTCAACCAGTACCTGTTATAACACAACGTGTTTGTCAGTTTTACGAGTACTATATGTATATCGAGTCTAGAGAGAAACTTTAAGAAATGGAACTAAAATATTTTATTTTCTAGTTTATAATCAAGTTGCTTTAGAGAAGTTCTGTATTCTGTAGCTATCTTATTTCTTAGGAAATTAATAAGTAAGCTCATAAATATACCTTTTCACACCTTTGCAAAGAACTCTGTATCTACACGAAAAGCAATACCACATTACTTATGCATTGAAAAATAAGTGCTCTCTTTTATCAGGCCTGTGTGCTTCGTAACATTTCATATAATTTTGTTCGATATAAGCCTTAGCCTTTAACAGGAACTTTATTATATAAATAAAAGAAAGATTCAATTATAACAGAGTGACTTACTAGGAAGTCATAGTGAGAGCGCTCGACTCGCAGGTAAATTCCTTCACAGAACATGTTCGTTCCTTCAGTGATGGGGGCTTCATTACTTGACTGTTTGTTTGTTTTGGAATTTCGCACAAAGATACTCGAGGGCTATCTGTGCTAGCCGTCCCTAATTTAGCAGTGTAAGACTAGAAAGAAGGCAGCTAGTCATCACCACCCACCGCCAACTCTTGGGCTACTCTTTTACCAACAAATAGTGGGATTAACCATCACAATATAACGCCCCCACGGCTAGGAGGGGAGCATGTTTGGCGCGAACCCGCGACCCTCGGATTACGAGTCGCACGCCTTACGCGCTAGGCCATGCCAGGCCCACATTACTTGACAGTTAATCCAAGTATTTCTTGTTAAAGTATAGTCCAAGAGTTGACGGTGGGAGTGTTGATTAATTGCCTTTCATTTAGTTTAACACTCCAAAATTAGGGACGCCTAGCGCAGGTATTCTAGCGCAGTAACTTTACACGAAATTCAACAAAAAACAAATGAAGCTGATTCGAAATGTCAGTCTAGTGTTAAATACGCAGAACTTTGATTTGTACGCCATTTATCAATGTCAGGTCGCTCTTTAATGAAACAAAAACATTGGATATATTAAAGAAACCTTGTACATTGAACAGTCTTGCAAGTGTTATACATGAAAACTACATGTAGACAGCTTCACAAAAATAATTACGAGGAAACAGTCTATTAGGAACCAAATCTGCATAAACTATTTAAAATATTTGTGGTGTAAATGACAAAAGGAATATTTTTGAAAGTAAAAAATAAATTATGTTTCCGCGCTATGCCACACAACGGGATACCTCCATTATGTTCACTAAGGAGAATCGAACCCTTGATTTCAGTGTTGTGAGTCTATAAATTTGCCATTAACTTACCTGGAACTGAAAGAAAAGTAAATACGTTTACATTTTTAGCTGTGTTTTAAGCCTTCGACAATTTTTATTCTTTTTGGTTGGTTAAATTAAACACTGTTATCAACCATTTTTCATATAATCATAATACAATCTATTCTCAGATTTTATGGTTTAGTAACAATTAGTTATTTCCATTTGAATTTATTATGTTTCTCTGTGTAATCACTCATGCAAAAGTAAAACAATTTTGTACTCCTAACCAAAAACAAATTACATTACACAAATAACTGAGAATCTTAATTGCTATTAAAGAACATTCTCAAAGCACACAAGTTTTTATGGTAAAGAATGTTGTGTACTTGAAAATGATCGTACATGTTTTAACAATATTCTTCCTTACTGTAAAACTTGTAATAACATAATAGTTACTCAGTGAGAAAACGCAAAATGAAGCTATTAGTCTAAACCAGCTTGTTTCATGTTGTGCTAATGATTTTACACAAATACTTTAAATGTTGTTGTTCCGATGTCTCGGGAAACTTCTGTGCTTGTTAGCTGGTTGGTTGGTTTGGCGTTTTACGTCACAAAATAACTAGGCTATCTGTGCCTCTTGTTAGTATACATTTTCTTAAACTTTCAAGTCGTTATATTTACATGAAAAGAGATTACTATGCGCCTGCAAATATCATTACACCCACTTTCCTGTAAAGGAAGATTAAGGTATATACATGTAGAAGTCATTATCCTCTAAAAGAAAAGGGAATTTACGTATTAAATGTTTTAAAAGTTAATACTTATTGCTTTGAGTTTGTTTGTTTTAGAATTTCGCACAAAGCTACTCGAGGGCTATCTGTGCTAGCCGTCCCTAATTTAGCAGTGTAAGACTAGAGGGAAGGCAGCTAGTCATCACCACCCACCGCCAACTCTTGGGCTACTCTTTTACCAACGAATAGTGGGATTGACCGTCACTTTATACACCCCCACGGCTGGGAGGGCGAGCATGTTCAGCGCGAACCCGCGACCCTCGGATTACGAGTCGCACGCCTTACGCGCTTGGTCGTATTGCTTTGAGAGGTTGCTTGACTTGACAGTCAAATCGTACTTCTGACAGTTGGGAATATATTAAGCCTTTATAAAGTTATTTGTTTTTGTTTGTTTGTTTCTGAAGTACAGTCAAGAGACAAGAATAATGTTATACATATCTCATCCGGTGGGATGTGTTTTTCCACCCTGCGCAAACACTGATTCTGCCCGACGGAGAATTTTGTACTCGACCAGGAAGCAGCTGGTGACCAGAAATAATTTTCTGACATTCATTTTTCTCGCTCCTAAGAAATTGCCGCCCTGTGCAAATGCACGTGCTCGCCCCCAGTCGCGTCGGCCCTGATACGTATAAGCGAAAGACAGTCGAAAACCTCGAGAAAGCATTCTGAAAACATTGAGATTTTGTCATGAGTCCAAAAAAGTCTCAAATATCTCGTGACTCGTGACTTCAGCGAACATCTACCTGAAATCTATCCTGAAGAGAATAAATTATGAAGAGCCAACGAAAGAAGTTCTATAATTCAGTTTAGATCGGTAAACCAGATATGTAAACAGATATTTGACTGGTATGGGTAGAGAAAGCACTAGTAGAGAAGCTCCTCTACCCATACCTGCAATTTTTAAATATCTAATTTTCTCTAAAAATGTGTTTTCTCTTCATCACGGATAGATAATTTGTTTTGTATTAGCTATTCCACACAGGCCAGTTGTGTGCATTTGATCATTTCAAAATAAATTTATTATATTTTACTAGCAAATTTCAATAACCTGGATAAAATGTATATACGGATTATATCTAGATCAAACATTTTCAATACACTATTTAATCAAGTAACGATAAATAACGTTAATATTTCGGACGGTTAGGGTTTCTCTAGCTAGTGTTCCATTATATTCTTCAACACGACTTCATTAGTATAGTTAATTATTTTTATATCTGCTGACGCTATTAGTTGTTCTATTTACTGTCCTCGTAATTTTATTAATTATTAGTTTGATCATTTATTTTATTATTAGTTTTAATTTACTTAAATATACCATCGTTGTCATAGTTAATAACATATTCAATCCCGTAAGTCCAATTAATGATTAGTAACTGATTATATATACATTTTATAATCATTATTATTATATATAAAATAAAGTAATATCTGATCGCCATAACCTTACCGTAAGTACATTAATGTAAATGTACTTCATTTATTTTGGCTAGCTCTTAGGGTTTAACCTTAACTAATTATAGTTTTCGTCTACCTTCTGTTTAACTCGACGGCATGTGTGTGTGAATGTGCGTGTGTATGTAAGGGAGGTGGTTTTGGCGTCTGGTTACATATTTATATAGGCTACTCATTACTCTGTTAAATCTAACGATAGAAATGATGTTTTACGTTTACCGTTTGGATCTACCCGACTCTCTAACTGAACAGCAGTAACTAATTAAAGTTTAACATCAAAGATAAAATCGCAGCCTAGAAATCTAATATCATTAGTCACTCGAAGTTGTCTGAAATGATTATGTATAGATTTGCTAATGTTTATGTCATGCTTTTCTGGGGAATCACCGATAAAACATTAATACAATTCCTCGTATAGGAGCTACCCTATTCGTTGATAAAAGAGTAGCCCAAAAGTTGGCGGTGGGTGGTGATGACTAGCTGCTTTCCCTCTAGTCTTACATCGCTAAATTAGGGACGGTTATCACAGATATCTCTCATGTAGCTTTGCGCTATGTTGTCTTCTTCATTAACCAACCATTCTTTACCCCAGATTAACGCATATAGGAAATGACAGATATTTTAGTATCTGTTTATGGAAAATATATTTTTTTAGATAAGAAAGTAATTAAAATATTCATTAACTCAACCAGACAAAGTTTACAAATTTAACAAGTGCAATTTGAATATCTAAGGTTGTATTTCTCTTGTAACAAAATAGTTGTTTTGAGAGCCTCTCGTTATGGATGAAGTTTTCTCATACGTCCATATTACTGTCTCTCACTTATTTGTCAAATTGGTTTAACACATGTTTAAAATAGAAAGATCGTGTTTTTTGTGAATGTTTTCACACTTTGACTAAATGTAAACAAAGATCAAGAATCGAAGTCGGAAAGTCTTATAAGATATAAACAAGACTGGATGGAAATAAATAAACATTTAAAAAATAAATCAAACCCAAAATAAATATTTCCTTTAATCGTAGATTATAATCATCAGTGTAAAAAGGTTTAAGGAGTATGTGCCTCTCAGAAAATGTTTTTCTTCCTTTCGTTTCCCATGATATTTTGAAATCCAGTAACTAATAAGTAGAACAGTTGACTTGAACTGATTATCAAAATGGTTTTCCAGAATGCTCATCACACTGAGTATATCACTGAGTGATTCAACGAAACCTTATTCTTCACGTGGATTTAGTTACCATCCGTACCAGCAAATTGATCTTAGAAGATAGTAGACGTTTTAGGACAAAATACTTACGATCATTAAGCGTTAATTGCTTACTCACTGCAAATAATATTTAAAAAAAAACAAAAGTGAAAGTTCCGGTACCGGAGATTAAAAACTCTGCAACACATTCACCGTATAAAAGATTAAGCAACCGAACACAGTAAACAGGTAGAGATTTATTTTAAAAAAATTATGTTGTCCGTCCGATAGGTTCTTGGTTTTATGATTATTGTTTAAAGTTTCGAGCAATTTATATGCAGTTGATTATCGCACAGTAGGTAAGCAGTAAGTTTATAGACTTACAATGCCCAAGTCGTGGATTCTGTGTATCCAACTTATAGCCTAATTTGGCTTTGCTCTAAAACAAAACTGTAGTATTTGATCATATTCCGCGTTAGTTTTAATAAAAGCAAGGGCAAACGATTTTCTCTGACGGTGCTGTTTGTTTAGTATTAAGCGCAAAGCTATATCACGGGATATTAATACTGTGTTCTATTTTCGGAATCTGTTTTTGGTGGTTGGAAGGCTTAGTGCGTGACAGCAATTTTTAATATTTAAACTTAGATTGTGTATTCGAACAAGCGCAATTTTTTGACGGAAAGAGTCATCCCTAATATTTAAGAATATTATCATTTTTGTAATCACATTCTGTCGTGGTAACTATACAAGTTTAGCTATCCAAGCGTGCAAGGACTTTCAAATGTTATCATGTTTTATTTATTTCGTCTGTTTTTACAAATGGTTCCATTTTTTAACCTACATTTTCAAAGTGATATATAATAAATACGTTTCTAAAGTTGGTTCCTATATTGATTTTTATCTACAAAATAGTGATAAATGGAATAAGTAAAAAATTCCGAATACAGCAAATAGAAAGAAAATACAAGTATTATTTTATTTCATTTCTTGAATGCCGACCTTGTATTTGGTGATATATATATATATATAAGTTTTGCATGATGTTTAGTTATTTACCTTCTGGTTTTAGTATAACAGTTCGTCTACATTCTTGGTCTTGCTTGGGTTTAATTTTAAACGTTCGCCTGCATGACTTTCATTGTCTGATGTTAATGCTTACCTAAATTCCTTTTCCATCCTGTCTGATTGTAATAATTCGAGTTCGTCTCTATCTCTATTATTGCTCCAGTTTAATACTCATGTTCTAGTCAAACACTTGTATTTCACCTACACTCTTGTGTTGACACTTGAGTTCGACTTCTACGTCTCTGATCTGGTCTGAGAATTACGATCAGGATTTGTTTACAACCCTGTTATTGCTCACAGATCGTTTATATCCCTGTTCTGGACAAGCACTTGTATTTTACCTGCATTCCTTTTATAACTCTTGTGTTTGACTACTACATCTCTGATCTGGTCAGGGTTCGTTTACATTCATGTTCTGGTGTATGTTTTTACTTTCATCCTAAGTTATTATAATTCAGATATCTAACGACATTTATTTATATTGAGTTTCTTGAGTTATGAAACGATAGGCGCGTAACAGAAACTTTCGATTTGGAATAAAAAGTTCAAGTCACTAGAGCGTGTTGCGACAATTCCTTATTGAGCTATTTCGGTATCTCAGAGCTTGGTCGCTATGGCAACCCAGTTGACGTCACTGATTTCTATCTTTGATGATGTGTGCGGTACGTTAAATCGGTCCTTCATATTTCAACAAACAACTTTGATCACAAAACAATGCAAAAAGATTTATACACGGTGTGATCACAGCACTAGGCGTCTTAAGTACATGAAATCTATTTTAAAATTCGATGATATGTACTTTCCAGCAATCAAGGAAATTATTGTATGACTGTTGTTGCTATATCATCGAGACTTGCTAGCAGAAAATGCTTGTGGAAATAGCTTGTAACAAAAAAGACCCGATGAAGTAATATAAATATTAGTTACTTACACATGTGGTGAAATATTTGTGTAACATAACTATCTTAAATACAACGATGACACGTTTTTAAACAATTTTACACAAACGACTTCGCGCTAAGGATTGAGTCAAGGAGACACGTTGCTACCTATGAGCCTGAACCAAAAATACATATTTGGTTCAATAAAGACAGGATAAGAAAAGGAAGAACCTAAAAGTAAGCCAAAAAAATAATAAACAAAAAATACTGTCCTAATTTAAAAAATCTCAGGTTACAAACTATAATGTGGGATATAAATTGTACCCTATGTTTTGGAGGTGACTGCGGAATATGACCCACTTTGCGGTGGGGATACATCACCTATCAGCCTCAACCTCTATTTGCCAGTCTCACATAAAGAAATAATATGAAGTTATAACAAACTAATATAATTAGTCAAAGGTTTGTATTTGATGTTTTTAACGCAGTCCTTCCTTTTTATTTTGTTTACGTAACTTTATCACTATTAATTTTCTCTAATATATATGCATTACAGACTAACATCGGTATACTTCAAGAGAAGCCTCCTATAATGTTTTTTCACGTTACTTAATTACCAAAAATAGTAGCTAAAAATTAAGAACCAGAATTTGTCCCTAAAAGTAATGAAGTAACTATTATAAAATGTTATTGTAAATATACAGGTACTGCAGTATCTCAGACTAACCTAAATAAAACAAGAAAGACTCTTTAAAATTTATATACAACTAAACCCTCTTTATAAAGTAAGCTTTTGAATAACTCGTCATGATGAAACAGCAAAGATCTACATATTATACTTAAAGTGTAATGTTTATTTCATAATATGGTTTGTATTATAGATGGCTTTCCAAAGATCTAGAAATAATAAAAAACAAATTATTTAGTGACACATAAGTGTGAGAATTAATTATTTTTGTCTAAATTTCGTCAAACAGTAAAAGAGAGTGAAAACGTAGTTCATACTAATACGACCTATTGGTGTTCAAATGAGAAGAGGTATGTTATTTATTTAAAAACTGTGCTTATTATAAATTTAGAATTATGATTGTTCTCTGGATAACTTTGGAAATACCAAGTTTCATTTTTACCTAGCGACTTGGGCCTGGTATAGACTGGTAATTAGGGTACTAAATCTGCGAGTCACGGGTCCAAATTCTATCACCGAACATTTTCACCGAGAAAGAGTTTAATCTTTGATTACAGTAACCCAAGAGTGTGCAGTAGGTGCCTTCTTTCTAGCTTATTACCCATATATTAGGAACGGATAGCGAGCGCAGATAGCCATCGAATAGCTTGGTGTGAAATTCGACAAAACTAATGAACATAACGGTTTTTCTGAAAAAAAACGTTTAACTGACAACCAAAAGTAGTTTTACTATTTTCTGGATTCACTTAATCGTATATATTCCTTACATTTCTTTATATATATGCATTATATATTAAAGACGACAGAAAAATTCCTCAGTGAAAGGTTAAATTAATTTTAAGTTTTTAGGCCGGCATGGCCTAGCGCGTAAGGCGTGCGACTCGTAATCCGGGTTCGCGCCCGAGTCGCGCTAAACATGCTCGCCCTCCCAGCCGTGGGGGTGTATAATGTGACGGTCAATCCCACTATTCGTTGGTAAAAGAGTAGCCCAAGAGTTGGCGGTGGGTGGTGATGACTAGCTGCCTTCCCTCTAGTCTTACACTGCTAAATTAGGGACGGCTAGCACAGATAGCCCTCGAGTAGCTTTGTGCGAAATTCCCAAACAAACAAATACTTGCGAGAGTCAGCCATAACTGTTTTAACACGACATATTATGTCAGTTTTACAAGTACTATATATATCTTTAGTCAAGAGAGAAACTTAATAAAAAAAGGAACTAAAGTATTTTCTTTCCTAGCGTGTACAGAGTAGTTTTATGTTTCGTAACTATCTTAATCCTTAAGAAATAAATAAATAAGTTCATAAATACATGTCGTTTTACATCTTTTACTTTCACTTTTTATAGATATTCGTATTATTAGAAAAACAATTACAAATTCCACACACACTGAAAAAGTAATAAGTGTCTTTTTTTTTTAGCAGATTTGCGTGGTTCACGATATGTCATATAATTTTGCTTACTATATAACTTAGATTTCAATTTAATAGTTTTGTCACAAATACAAAATTGTCAGCTCTCTATGCCAACAAAGTATGGAATTATGGACACCTTCCATTGAACGATCTTCAAGAAGATATTCCATAAAGAAATCATATGTGTACAGCTTCAGAAGGGGCTTTACTATAATGATAAATATAGAACAACTTTAAATTGTATACGGTTTGTCAAAGTCAGGTCACTTTTTTAAAAAGGATTGAATATCATATAAAAACATTTCATAATGAAAAATTTGATCAGTGTTATGCACGGACACCATATCTGGTAAACCTTACAAGAGTAATTACAAGGAAATAATCTATTAGATAATTTAAAAATCCAGATTGTTAAAAAAAATGTTTAAAATTTTTCTGATGAAACTGCATAAGTAGTGTAGTGAGTGATCTGTTTGACAATTCATTAAAGTCTTATGTGTTTTCAGTTTTGTCTTAAGTTCTATACATTTATTATCGTTATTCCCTGATTAATTACACGGTTATTAACAAATAGTTAGTCATATAATAACTGTTAATCAATTTTATTACCCTGTTTTGGTAAATTTTGTTATATTTTTCTCTTACGCTTTCCTCGAAAAGTAGAACAATTACGTTTAATCTCTCACGCACAAAAAACAACAATAGCAACAAACAAACGAGATGAACACATACAAGAAAGGGTTTTATCTGCTGTTAACGGTATCAGAGCTGTTTGTGCTTTGTGTAGATACACGGTTTTCAAGTATTCACTTAGCAAGAACAAGCTCGATGAAAAACGGCCTTTCTGAAAAAAACGAAAACTTTACTTCTAAGTGCACACTCAAGCAGGCCGTGCGCCACCTCTCGTTCTGATAAGACACATTAATGTAAAAGCTCGAACAGGAACTTTAATGAAAGTATGCCTACTACAAATTAATTAGTAACGTCCACAAGCACGCTATGAGCTTCTGATAAGCTCTTAGTGGCGTTATGAAAAGTTGGTGTCTTACACGTATAATTTATAGAGACTACATGTCCATTAAATCTAGTCTAAAAAGATGTTTCTTTTAGCACCGTGACACATGTAGATGTATTTAAGTCATGTTGAACACAAACTTTTCACACTGACTAAAATAGAAATAGTTTACGGTGACTCCAGTACTTGGAAGTGCTTTGAAATAAATATTATTTTTCCATAACTATTACAATAATTAACATTTCTCTTCAGTACGCAACAAGACAACGAAGGTAACCAGAAGCACCTGTGGGGTTTATAAAGACGTTTTGAAAGTCTGCAAATTCTACTGTTGAACATAATTTTTGCTAATAATTATTAATGTGCAAACAGGTTGCGATTTTTCAGGGAAACCAGTATAATTGGACAATGGCCTCCTGAGGTCAGAGGTTGAGTCAGACTCCTTCAAATCATCAAACAGTTGTCAGAAAACTTGGTTATTCTTGGTCTAGCATTCACAAACATCTTTAACAGATTAAAATGGTCAATAGACAAGGAGTCTGGATTACACACAAACTGTCAGATGACAACAAAGCCCACAGCATAACAATTTGCAATTCATTGATAACCAGAAATGAAAAAGAACCATTTATTCATTAGATTGTTACAGTAGATTAGAAATAGGCTATCTATATCAACTCCATGCACAAGAATCAATGGTTTAGCCCTTGTCTGAATCGAGTTCCAACAATCAAACCAGGTTTACACGCGCAGAAAGTCTTGCTATCCGTTTGGTGGAACAGAATCGTCATACGTCACATTGAATTATTGAAATCGAGTCAAACTATAGCTGGAGAACCTTATTGTCATCAATTGAACAGTTTTCATGAAGATCTCATTGCAAAATGTCCAGAACTGATCAGCAGAAAAGGAGTCATTTTGCGGCATGACAATGTGAAACTATATTCTGCAAGAATGATCAGAAAAAAATCAGGTATTTGGATGGGTGGTCCTGCGTCACCCCCCATACATTAAGGACATTGTACCTCTTCAGATTATCACTTATTCAGATCTATTCAGCATTTTTCTCAGCAATAAAACTTTCAGAAATATTGAGGTAATCAAAACTGCTCTTGTACAATTTTTTGTCTCAAAGGAAGCTTTCTTTTATCAACGAAGAACTGAAAACACTGTCATAATAATATTATGTAATTGGTTTGATAAATCAATATTTAAGTTTAAAAGATATTTTACTATATAAAGGAAAAAAGTCTTTACTTTTCGATACCCCTGATATTTTGTGCTAGATGTTTTAAATCGTGATAAGTTTGACAACTGTTTTTCAAAGGATCATATGAGTTTTACGATGAAACATAAATTGTGAAAGAAAAATAGTCCAGTAGCTAAAGCAGTGGACTAAGAAATTGTCATTTTTATATTGGCCTTTTAATTCAGACTATAATAAACTAAAATTCGGCCATCTATAATTTGTTTCACTCATAAGCTGTTTGTCTATCCGCCACAGGTATCGAAATCCGGATTCCAACGTTATAAGTCCGCAGGCATACCGCTATGCCACTGGGGGTCAAACTGCTAGTAAATACAGCTTATTCACTAAACTGCTGACAGAATAATCCAGCTACAGATAATTCAAACACGTGATACTTGTTTTCTGTTTATTTTCCAATTTACGCAACTAGACGCATTACGGTTCTATTGTTACACCAATTAAGAAATTACCCAACTGTTGTTATTTTATTTATGGACCAGGCTTTGTTGAATGCCTATTTTTCTACTGTAAAATAAAGACAAACTTTTTCTCCTATATTGACCTATAAGCACCATTTATACAGTTTTTGAAAATATAACAACTGAAAAACCTTGTTCCAAAAATGTAGCAACTGGGATAAATTCTTCACCTTGAAGGTGACTACTCTTTATCACGAGTTCTACTTTACCAACTTGTATAAGGAGACAAAATGCAAACAAATTGTAAGAATGTTTCCCTTCCGTTGCTTTTTTATCTCTGATAATAGTTTAGCTGTTGGCATTGTTTACCATCCATTCTAAAAATACAAATATGAAACCCATAATCCACATTCTTGCCACCTATGTATATTATCAAAGACAGGTATAGAAATTAATGGAATATTCTTTACATTTCCACATTAAATCCAGCTATAGCTGACTAATAAAAAATAGTTATTTTATTCTAGACTACTTCCATAAATCATAAACGTAATCTTTTATTATAATGTGGCATTATACTAAGAAGTGCAAAGCATGTATGAGAAGTTGTATTAAAATGGTGATGTCCTTCAGCACTCTGTGAACTCCTTTACATGAATCTTATCGTGTCCCTAACTACCTGTTTTTATAAACAAACCTGTTATTGTAATTATCACATGATGGGAACTAATTATGGTGGGGAAAGCTATATACGCTCTATATATACCCCTCTGAAGCAAAAGTTAAGTAAAGGAAACCACGTGATTTCATCTTCAATAAGTTTTTGAAGAATGTAATTTACGCTTACTCTTTCTGTTATTGATAACAACAAATGTCTTGGTTGCTTTTAACGATCTAACAAAGTGACATAATTTTAGTATCTACACTACATATATGCGTAAAGGAGACCATTTTTATTACAAGCTCCAAATGTCTTTTGATACCCTATATTATAAACTTTCCGGCTTAATTTTATACTCTATCCTTTCTATTTACTCAAGAATTTGCAATTACAGTTTTGAAAATAATCGTAAAGAAGAACACATAATAACTGAAAGATGCTTTTTTTGGACATTTTTATATGTGAAAAGTAATGGAACAATAAGTTAATAACAAATTTTTCAAACATAAATGTTTAGTAATTAATAACAATAAAGTACTGAGCCATACTTACAATTTTTGCGCTTGTGCTGTTACTCTGAAATTAATTTTCTTCTGCTGGCAACATACCACTTCCAACATCCCACCATTGTTTGCTGGAAAAATAACACAAACTCCACATATTATACCTATTTGGAAAACTCTGTCCGTCGTTTATCATTTAGAAATTATCATATCTTTGTGTAAGAGCACTGGTGACATCAAATTGGACATTTTAGAAAGCCAGGTCCTAATTTCAATAAGAAGCTTTCCATATATAACTCATTTTGCGAGCTCTACGGAGTCACCATGTTGGTCTTCGAATGCATCTAACACTACTGAAATCATTTTACTCTAATATAGTGAACTTATAACAGCAGATATGTTGATTATACCATATATAGGGATATATTACATAAAGAAATATACCATATAATATAATTACTTCATCTTACCTTCATAGTGCCGGCCCGGCATGGCCAAGCGTGTTAAGGCGTGCGACTCGTTATCTGAGGGTCGCGGGTTTGCATCCCCGTCGCGCCAGACATGCTCGCCCTTTCAGCCGTGGGGGCGTTATAATGTGATGGTCAATCCCATTATTCGTTGGTAAAAGAGTAGCCCAAGAATTGACAGTGGATGGTGATGACTAGCTGCCTTCCCTCTAGTCTTACACTGCTAAATTAGGGACGGCTAGCACAGATAGCCCTCGAGTAGCTTTGTGCGAAATTCCAAAAAACAAAAACAAACAATCAACTTATGATATTTTTCTCGTTTCAGTAGCTTTACATCTTTTACAATAAACGTAGCAGGAGCCTAAGTTATTCTGGTTACTAACACATAAAACTTCTCATGGAAGAGATTTCTAATGAAATAAAACTCGATGTAATAAAACAAAAATAGTTGGAAGCTCACATACGTATTTATAATATGCACAGCTAATTAGTTGCGATTTATTTTTTAACCCTTGAAATGTATACAACATTCACAGAAGTCTACATTACAATTAATGTGAACAATGTTCAATCTGTATTATTTTTGTCTGTAATTACTTCATAATTTTGTTTCAGGCGGAATTAGACTCTTCTCAAATGGTTAATAAATAGTTTGGGTTATTTATTTATTGAAGTTTATTTATAAGCTTGTAAAAATGACTAGCTGCCTTCCCTCTAGTCTTACACTGCTAAATTAGGGACGGCTAGCACAGATAGCCCTCAAGTAGCTTTGTGTGAAATTCAAAAACAAACAAACAAACCTTCATAGTGTACTAGAAATATAATCTACACAAATTTATATATTATTATTATTAAAAGTAATAGCAACTATTTTTACGTTGAAACTTATTTCTGTCTCTGCCACCTACACACGTAAAAATAACTGCATATTTTTGGGATTGGATTAGTCAGCACCACGGATGAACCGTACCTAAGCAATGTAGACATTTGTCCAGGGCAGTTTTTGTTATATTGTGACAGGACAACAAAATCTTGATCGTCTGTTCGTTTCTTGTCATTAAATTACATTGCGAGAACACTTTGTCTCGCATTGTAACAACATAAGAAAACGTGTAATAATTTCATACAAACCAATAACTTCATGATACAACTTTAAACACTAAAAAGTCCAATATGGCCAGGTGGGTTTAAGCGTTCGACTCGTAATCTGAGGATCGCGGGTTCGCATCCCCGTTGCACCAAACATGCTCGCCCTTTCAGCCGTGGGGGAGTTATAATGTGAAGATCAATTTGGTGATAAAAGAGTAGCCAAAGAGTTGGCGG
Organism: Tachypleus tridentatus; assembly: GCF_004210375.1. Lineage (NCBI taxonomy): Eukaryota > Metazoa > Arthropoda > Merostomata > Xiphosura > Limulidae > Tachypleus > Tachypleus tridentatus. The sequence continues at coordinate 75,183,723 of NC_134832.1, read as the reverse complement.
TGGGCGAGCTGTTTTTCTCTAGTCTTACACTGCTAAATTAGGGAAGGCTAGCGCAGACAGCCCTCGTGTAGCTTTGCGCGAAATTCAAAACAAACGAACAAACATAAACACTCAAAACTGATCATGAAACAAAATGAAAACCAAATTTGAAAATTTTATATCACTTCAAGAATTTTAAAAATTGAAACAATGTTGAATCGTACTACTATTGGTAATTTGAATTACGACGTGAGAACAATAATTTTCCGTTTGTCTAGAGCAGCAGTCTTATGTCCGTCCTGGTATTCAAAATGTGAATCGTATTGTTAAATATGTTTGGTTTGAAATTCGCGCAAAGCTACATGAGAACTATTTGCACTAGTCGCTTTTAATATAGCAGTTATAGAGTAAATGAAAGACAGCCTGCCATAGCCAGATGGTTAAGGCGCTCGACTCGTAATCTGAGGGTCACTGCTTCAAATACCCGTTGCACCAAGCATGCTCACCCTTTCAGTCGTAAGGGCGTTAAAATGTTACGATCAATCTCAGGAGCTGGTGGTGAGTGATGATGACTAGCTGTCTTCCCTTTAGTCTTACACTGCTAAATTAGGGACGGTTAGCGCAGATAGCTCTCCTGTAGTTTTGCGCAAAATTCAGAAACAAACAAGGAAAGACAGATAGTCAACACTATTCCCCCCAGTGCTTGATCTACTCTTTTATCAACCAATAACAAGATATTTTGACGCGCCCACATCTGAAAGGTGAACATGTTCAGTGACAAAGTTTCGAACCCGCACTTCTCGGATTTTGCTTTACCCGCTAGGCATTGTTTTATGGGTCTTAAGAATATGTATAGTTCAATCTAATTATATTGTATGGACAATACATGTGTTGATGCTAAAAATGTTATAAATAGAAAACCCTCTATTAGTAATTGAATGATAATAATATTAACCTCTGCATCACATTATTTTTAAACAATCAAGATCCGAGTTTAAGGTACCAGATCAGTTACACCTGAAGTTAACTCTTCTGTTTAGCTATTTACCCATTTATCTATCTATAGTAACTTTGACGTACCTACAATAGCTACATCGATGTTCTTAAATAAGATAATTTTACTGATATTTGTCTCAAAGGCAAAATATCAGAAATATTCTTCATTTAGCATCAGTTACTATAATCATCTTACTGTTAGCCTAACCCTCTCACCTTTAGGACTATTCTAATTTTCTTGTATTTTGTTTGTTTTACTCTTTCCATCAAAATGTGTTTTGCTATTGCGGTAATCTCTAGTTTTTCAAACATTTCCATTTATGATGTCTAACATTTATTACCTTTCTAATCTTAAAATACCAATTTATTTGATAGGAAGTGAAGGCAAAAAGTGTGTAGAAGACAATAACCTGAAGCGAATATCGCCATTTTGCTTTTATTTCACTTTCTTAATATTTAAATTCCTTTAAGGTTGCATGCAAGTTTAAATATTTTTAACCAGACAAATCAATCCTATATGTAAGTGCTATCAGACTTCTTTTAAAATTTATGAAAGTGTTTAAAATTTCCTTAAAGAGATTCCCTTGACATTTTGAAACGGATGCATTCCTTATTGATAAAGGAAAGCGCATAATCTTTCCATTACACTAAGCACTTTTTCCAATGTTTTCGAAAGCAAATGTCTGAAAGAAAATATACCGTTCTGAACTAGTTAAGCTAAAAATGGTGAAGTTTGCTTTTTCAGTGTTAAAATAGACGTTCAAAAGTTACTAGTATAATATGCACGATACTGCAGTTTTCGCTGCGAAACACACTGAACCGCGAATAACTCTATTCGAGCTAAGATATTAGTGGGAGGGCTTATAATTTGTTTTCGGGTTACTTGTTTTGCATTGATTCCTGGAAGGAGCCATCTGAAAATACTTTAATGGATAGTTGCGTTTAATCCAATAATCCAAAAAGGATTCCAAAAGTCAGAATAAATGAGAGTATTGATGGAATCTCGTTTTGTAGGCATAATTAAACACTCCTTTCATCGTACAAGAGGAATATTTCCAAGAAATCTAAACATGATCATCAGAGTTAGGTTTTAAACTCAAGTCATCAGGAAAATCATCATTTAAACTAATTCGTCTGTGTCTCAGTTTTCGCGCCAAGTTACACAAACGTTATCAGCGCTAGCCATTCCTAAATTTCTAAACGTTGGTTGACAGACTAATTAAAAACAACTAATCGGAGTTAATCGTTATTCCTTTAACCCTCTAAATCGTTGTCACGATAACGGGATCCAACCATGACATCATTCACAGTTCGGACACATTAACCACTCCACTACATTCGTGACATCTGTAATTCAAAAGTGGTCTAATAACACATATACATAAAAGTTTAAAGTTGCACATAGTTTGTTAGATATACTAATAATAATATTATTCACTTACACTACCTGATTGTATCGATGTGAAAACTGGTTGGAGTGGGATTTTAATGGTGCCTTTTCTTATTTCACATTCTTAATACCATTTAAAACAAGCTTAGTTTTATCACACGTATTTTTTTTTGGTGGGGAGCTACTACATAGGAAATCCTTTAAGGTCCAGTGCTTCTTTTATTTTCCTTAGATAAAGAACTGAAGATTGATTTTTAAGTTTAATATCAAATGCTTCAAAGTTTTAGTAATACTAAGTACAATACAAGTAAAAACCTATTTAAATTATTATTCATTAAGCCTGATGACGACTCATGAAGCTGGTCGAATACTAGCTTTAATAAAAGCATTTGGTTCTTGTTGTTTTGAATTAAGCGCAAACCTACACACGCAACCGTCTATCTGTTCTCTTCCCATTACGGGTATCGACATACCACTGTGTCACTGGGGAGCAAAAAGCATTTGGATTACATATATTCGTATAGTGAAAACCTGTTTTAATTTTTAAGAATTTCCATTCTAGTTTAGCACTAAAAACAATACAATAGAATGACACTTCAACATTTATTATACTAAGGAAATTTTGAAGGGTATTTAAAAATAGAAATGTAATGAAAAAGAAAAGTCTCCCTTTCGAAAGTTCATAACATAATTAGGAAGGTGCATTAATCACCAACATATATTATCTATTTTTCAAAATATAGCAATACCATTCAGTTACATCCTCCACCGTGATTAACATGGGTGATGATTTGTTTAATGAAATGATAACCAACTTACAGAACTAAGTTGAATGTGTAAAGGAGAGTTCATGAAAAACCTAATCCAAAACTTTTAAAAACTGACCACTATATTGATTTGCTAGGACATTTGGTATTCAAAACATTTCTTGTACTACAGACAGTCACTGAACTGTCTGCTGCAGTGTACATTTTAATGCTCTTATAGGTATCCATGTTCGTTCAAAAAAACATTGCAAACGTCTCAGGCCTTGGATAACATGAATTGAAAAAGATAACTCAGGCGATTTGTCATACGCTGAGATGATCTAATGATGTTGCATAAAACATTCATTGACTGTATCTTGAGTAAGCTTGTTCTTTAAACGCTTTTGATTGCTGTAAACAAAAACACCCACATTAGATTAATACATTATAATATACATACGAGAGAGATGATTTATTAAGAAAAAAGTATAAAACGTTACTGCTCTTCAAGCATGCTTTACTCGTTGTCATGGCCTTCTTTCATTCTATTATTGTATGTAAAGTTTCTGATGAAAGGTGCGTTGATCGTATGATTAAATTATCTCAAACTTTTGGAGAAATTCTATAATTCGTTCAACTTTAATTTTTGGGTAACTGTCAATTATGTTTAGTTGTAAATATTTTGTATAGTTTTTGTCAACATTGTATTTTAATATTCATTCATTCGTCTTCTTCGTGTATTTTTAATTTGTTCAATGTATTTAAACACCTCAAATATTGTTTGTTTACTTCTGTTGTAAAGTTATGAACATGACATTTGAGAGTGTTACTTAACATGTTTATAAAACTAAAGAAATATTTCATGTTACGTGAACATGCTTTCTGTGAATTTATTACCTGATTTATGCAACACTAGATAAAGTAGTTTTGAAGAATTTGTCAAAGGTAGATAATTGTTTTAATAAATACCAGAATACCGACGACAGTCATTTGAATAAATACAAGTAATCTAAAACTTGTAATTTTATTTTGCATATCTTAAGTACCTGTGTGGTTTTAGTTAAAGTCTACGTTGTACATACTCGGTTTTGATACTTATTTTTATTGTCTGTCTTTTCCTATACAGCACTGTATTTTTGGATGAAAATTTAAAGTGAAATTTGCCAGCAATATGAACCCAAAACGAACGTCCAGTATTCACAAAATTCGAGACATTCACCTGCAGTTGAAAGACTTGCATGATGATTATGATATACTAAAAGAGATTGGATCGGGAGACTATGGGAAAGTGATGTTGGCGATACACAAAGAACGGAAAGAAGAGGTCGCTTTAAAAGCAATTCCTAAAGCAGCCACGACTCTTAAAGATTTTCAAACAGAATTTCATTATAGTTACTTTCTGTCCCCTCACATGAACATCCTTGATACTTACGACGTGGCCTTCGATATAACAGATCATTACATCTTTGCCCAAGAAGTAGCTCCCTCTGGCGATTTATGGAAGGTCATCGAACAACAGAATGGCATGGAAGAGAATGACGTTAAACTCGTGGTGAAACAAGTGACATCAGCACTTGAATTTATGCATAGCAAAGATTTAGTTCACAGAGACGTTCGAGCAGAAAACATCTTGATTTTTCAGCCAGACTTTTCCAAAATAAAACTAACTGATTTTGGCCTCACGCGGCGGGCAGGAACGCTGGTAAAGAAACGCACTCGTTCTCTGCCAACTTGTCCACCAGAAATCTGGGAAGCAGTTCACCTTGAGGGATACAACGTTGAATTCGGCTCTGACGTATGGCAGATGGGTATGTTGATCTTTGGAGCCCTTCTTGCCAAGTTCCCGTGGGAGAAAGCAGACATCACTGATCCAAACTTTACAGAGTTTGTACAGTGGCAAAAAAGAAAGACGACACGAACACCTAAAGACTTTAAAAAATTCACGCCACGTTTGCTCCGACTTTTCAGACGTCTGATGGACGCAAAACCCTCAAAGCGTTACAACATTAAAGAAGTATACAAGTATTTAGGAGACAAATGGCTATTCTGTCGAAGCCCACGGGCTAGTACTATTAGTAAAACACCTGAACCCTCAGAGCGAAGTGGACCGAAAGAAGAAACCTTAGGAGAACTTTTGACTAACTTTGGTTTAGAGACCAGGTTAAATAAAAATGATAAAGAGCAAAGGATACATGATTGGATACTTTCCAGTAGCAACGATAATGCTAGTTAAACAGTCTTTTTCTTAGTAGCATGTTGCTTAGATAAATCAGCCAGTGATTCATATATAAACGGTATCGAAGCAACAGATTAAGATCTCTAGCTATATACCAAAACATATGTGTTTATTGCAGTCAAAAACTCAAAGTCCTAAACTATGGTTATATTCACAGTTTTACTTTGAAACTTGTTATTGCCTTAGGTTTCTTTGAAAGTTCACATTTGTGTGTGACAACAGTATATATTGTAATTATAAAAAGAAACGAAAATCGTGGTATACTGCGGGCAATAAGAGAGGGAAATAATAAAACAAGTTGATTTTGGTTTTGGTAAAAAAAATCTCTCCGGTTTTATTTGTTGTCCTCAGTGTGATACACAGTTTCTAGTCTTCCTATACAGAATATTTTCAATGACGAGAAGAGAAAAATCACAGATTACTGAATAACGTTATGGACCTATTTTGTATATACTGGTAACTGCAGACGTTGTATCGGTGGTAGTTTTATTTACAGTAAAGTTTGTTATATGTTTTTAAGTGTTTGCCTATGAAACTAAATGTGTTTTTGATGTATATATACACATATATAAATATATAGTATATAGTTTCTTAAAATTTAAACGGCTAAGAGTTACGATTAAAAGTTTAGTTTAAACAATAAACATATGAAGTGTAATAAGATCTTATAAGCCAGAAAATTAAAATGTTATTTCCTGTTGTCCAAACTGTGTGTGAAAATATTCAGTAAAAAGTACAAAACTTTACTATTGAAAGTTATATACTGCAAGAAATTAAAATGTTATTTTCTGTTGTCCAAACTGTGTGTGAAAATATTCAGTAAAAAGTACAAAACTTTACTATTGAAAGTTATATACTGCAAGAAATTAAAATAATTTACTAACATAATATTTTAAAGTTTGTTGTGAGTATTTTCAAAAAAATATTCAAGTAAATTTACACTGAAGGTGTTATCCTGTGTTGAGCTGTCTTCCTGTGTTTTTAGTTAAACATAATGCCACACAATAGACTACCAGTGCTTTTCCCACCGGTTTTTTATCGTATAATTCCGTTAACAGTGGCACCAACGTGCCACTGGGAACATCTTCCTATGAAAAGCAAGATAACGTATCGAAGCAAGAAACACATCTGGAAATTACCTTATAATGTTTGATAGCGGAGTCTTAATCCTCAAAACATTGTAACGTTTTTAGCAAGGACTGGCTACTAAAATCTTCCCAAATTTAAAAGAGAAAAAAGAAGGAGGAAGACCCTTGAATAATTATTAGAGGTTCGTTAAGCTGAAAATTAAACTTCTAAAAAGATGTGTAATAAAACAAAAATATTTTAATGAATGAGGTTGTACGTATATCATCAAATTAAGTGTTTGTTTGTTTGTTGTAAATTTCGCTCAAAGCTACACGACGGCTATTTGCGCTAGCCGTCCCTAATTTAGCAGTGAAAGATTAGCGAGATGGCAGCTAGTCATCACCACCCATCGTGAACTCTTGGGCTACTCTTGTTCCAACGAACGGTGTTATTGAACGTCAAATTATAAAGCTCATACGGCTGAAAGGGCGAGCATATTTGGTGAGACGGACATCGGAACCCACGACCCTCATTCTGGTAGTCGTGCACCTTAACCACTTGGCCATGCTGAGATAGATCAAAGATAGTTTGTCCAAAACTCCCTGATTAGTAATTGACATAATTACGCTTCGTTTGTTTGTTACTAACTTCAGAGCTACACGGGGAGTTATTCATGTTTTCCTAACTAGAGGTATCGAAACTCTATTTTAGGCACTATAAGCCTTCGAATAAAGCACTGGATTACTGGGACCATAATTAAACAAAGTATCCATTTATCCATCTAAAGGTAATAATATACTTTTATTATTTTATTGCCAGAAACATTGTGTGTTGCCCATCTGATATATCGACAAATTTTAAGGGATAAGTTTTTGTTTGTTTTGAATTTCGCACAAAGCTACTCGAGGGCTATCTGTGCTAGCCGTCCCTAATTTAGCAGTGTAAGACTAGAGGGAAGGCAGTTAGTCATCACCACCCACCGCCAACACTTGTGCTACTCTTTTACCAACGCATAGTGGGATTGACCGTCACATTATAACGCCCCTACGGCTGAAAGGGAGAGCATGTTTGGCGCCACGGGGATGCGAACCCGCGACCCTCAGATTACGAGTCGCACGCCTTAACACGCTTGGCCATGCCGGGCCAAGGGATAAATTACAGCAGTAAACTGAAGAGAAGAGTTGATTTATTTCTATTCCATACCGTTGGACAAGCAACGCGCCGTGACAACCAATAACTGATAGATTAAGATGTCTTATTTGTTTTCAGTATCAAGTTTAGCTTTTAATTACGTCAGAAGAATTTAACTAAACTGTGGGCAAGAGTCTTCATCGCATTTTAAAGCCTCTGGGAATACTACAGAATTCTCGTATCTGTTTTAAAAATAAACTGGAGACCAAAGTGGGATCAAAGTAGTATACAACGTCAATGACCTTTTAAAGAACAGAGAAACGTGTAAAGCGCATGATCTTTAGAGATCTTATTGAAAAATATGTAAAATAGTTTACCTTATGTTCATCACAAACAACTTGATATTGTGAAAAGTCCCCATTCAGACTTTGGCAACTGCCATCCGTTATTAATTAAGGGCTACACTATTGCCATTTTTTTTCAATATTTCGAAATACTGTATGAGAGTGACTGCACGTCACTCAAAATACAGTTAACAAATACCATTTCTTTGACAAATTGTTAAAGTAAATCTGTCATCCAGCTCTAGTAAACATGGAAAACAAGAGGAAACACGCCTGTAAAATTATATAAAAAAACACGAGGAACAGTTGTTTGTAACTGAAAAAACAAGTGGGCAAACTTGTTAAGTGCAACACGTCAGGGAAGGCCATAGCTGGTTGGTTCATCCAGTTGCGATCAGAATTTGAGTATTTCTAACTGTACCATGTGAAGCACATTGCAAAAACTGTCGTCCAATAAAACTTGGTCATCTCAAGTACAAGCAGAAAACAACTACTTCCGTTTTCGTTTACAGGACAAACTCTAGGCAATAAATAACCTTTAGCATGTGGTTCGATTTGGTGAATCGTGTGCCATCTTTTCTCGTCTCAGCCAGTGATCTCTAGCTGTATATCAAAATAGATGTGTTTATTGTAGTCAAAAACTCAAAGTCCTAAACTATGGTTATATTCACAGTTTTACTTTGAAACTTGTTTTTGCCTCAGATTTCTTTGAAAGTTCACATTTGTATGCAACAACAGCATATATTGTAATTATAAAAAGAAACGAAAATCGTGGTATACTACGGGCAATATGTGCCGTGAGACAATGTTTAAAGTAGATAATTCTTTGGTGACAAGCTTTAGTTTCTTAAATTTATTTAAAAGATTGACTGACATTGTGGGTATACTTCAACTCTTTAGCTTATGTTCACCAAACAGTGTTGCATTTCCATACAAATCGACAATGACTTTTCCAAAACCGTAAGGTAATAATATGCTTGTTCATGTGAGAGAAATTATGTTCTCTAATAAAGATATAAGGGTCACTGCTTAGGTATTACAGCACTTTCTTCCGTACTAGTGGTAATTAACTGATGGTTCTGGTTTGGTTTGTTTTGAATTTCGCGCCAAGCTACACAACGGCTATATGTGTTAACCGTCCCTAATTTAGCAGTGTAAGACTAGAGGCAAGGCAGCTAGTAATTGTTACTATCCACCGCCAACTCTTGGAGTACTCTTTTACCAACTGGTGTGACAGAGATTCAAACCCGCGACACTCAAATTAGTATTCGAGTGCCTTAATTACCTGGCCATGTCAAGCCGTGATGATTCTGATTCTGAACTATTGTTCTACAGTGTAATTTCTACTTTAATAGGAAATTGCACATTGCATTGAGATAACATTCTTCTTTTATCAGACATTGACTGTGGATGATTTTCAAAGACCATTTTCTGCAATCCGTTCTCATATAAATTCATGTAAGATGCATCTGGCGATTTAACTGGCATGTTCGCAAATAGTACAGCATATATTCCCTTTTGCACTTATATCTTGAGGACAAGCTTGTATTTTGGCTGGTATCTGTGGGTGTATACTTGACCTAAAGGGAACTATACGTTATCAACATACAATCATCAAAAAGAAGGTGTTTTTTCACTGTAGATCAAAACGTTAATCTGCTAATATCCAGATTTCACCTGAACATTTTCTCAGTTATCCTTAAAAGTTTTCGTGGTATGATTTGTATTACTCTGGAAAGTTGTATTACCGACAAGATAATAATAAACTGCATTGAATTGGTTGAAGTCACTTAAGTGTTAGTTTTACTGACAAGTTACTAATCTGGTAGACATTGGTCGTTGAACAGCATGCTTGGTCCCTGATGGAATTATGTTTTTCCTTTTCTTCCAGTATGATAACACGTTAAAGATCGCCATTTCATCAAAAAATAAATAAAACGAGCTTGCGTTTGTATCATGCTTTTATAATTACAATATTAAGAATCTTTGCGTCAGAAAATCTTGCAGTGGAATAATAGTATCAGTGCTTTCAGCCTGTGTAACGGTTTCATTTACAGATTGTTATCCTAGATCATGAGCAACCCTAATGTTCGTTGGAATTAGTGAGTAGATTACGGGAGTCTCTTCAGTAATTTTCTTTGACTAAAACAATCATGGACATCGGTTGGCTGGATCGCCTTTGGAATAAGACTAAGTATCACTTTCACCTTCGTAATCCTAAGTACCAGTTACATATTATATCAAAAATAAAGATACCTTTCCTTATTTGGTATAGTATAAATCAAGCTGAGTCCAGGGTGTTGTCTTGTGAGGTAATCAACTCTGTATTCTTCTGATACAATGACCAATGATTTTATAGCAGTGCTGTTAGTAAATTGGGTGTAAGATAATGCATTAAAAGTGAAGTCATTATGTGTCAATAAAGTGTATATTTGGGAACTGCCAACGCCTCGCCACCTCAACCAAGGGTGGTCTAGTTGTTACATGTTTTCTATATGTAAAGCATTATAATTGTGACAACCAAATCAGTTAAAAGGAGCTGCTTAACGGCAGATGCTGTTGTCCAATTGTTATCATTTTTCTATCTTTTTTTTATGGCCAGAAGTTTTGAATTAGGGATGACTATGCTTGTATTTCAGGACTCACTGACCTGATCATTTAACCTATGTCATGAAATCTAATATAGTATTTATATAAATCAATTTGTAATAATAAAAGATCCACTGAAATTGGAGAATGTACTTTATATTTTGAAATTACCTTGATCTATTGTTACGTATTATAATTCATCACGTATGAATCTCCAATTTCTTATGTTACGTACATTACGTCTTACAATTTCATATAACCAGAAATTTAAATTTATAAGTTAATTAAATGTCAATATGTATTAAGTTTATGATATTTGCTAACAAGATTGATACACTCAATTGTCTTTCTTAACACAAATATATTTTATTATACAAACAACAATACAATTTATAATGATGGTTTTACAATTAGTTATTACAAATAATGATTTATATACAAGAGTTTTACAAACTAACACATGACACTGAGTCTGCTATTTGGTTTGGAACTGAATATTTTATCGACGGTTCACGACGAACGAATAATTCAATGGTTCAATAATTCATCGGTACAGTTCAATTAATGCTGCTCATACGTGAGTTTTTCCGCTGAAGTTTTGCGCTATTTTCGTTCGAACTTAATTCTCTGAGGTTGAATGTTTTGTGATGTTCGAAATCTGTATACGTTTCTGATCAAATATTTGTAACTTTCCAATTAATAACCATTTATCACAACTATAGCTTCCGAAGTTTATAGTATAATGATTGTAGCACTGTTTTTCCGCGAGTTGATTTATAAACTTTAAGATGTTCTCGAAGGTTCACTTGAGAACAACAATGGCAATCATCAGGATTACATACACACTTAGTATTTTGTTGATTCCTAAGCTCGAGAATCTTCTACAAATCTAGAGAAAAGGTAGGACTTTCGCAATACACATTTAACAATATAAGTTACATGAACTTCTAAATATATATTAAACTAAAACAAACATTAAAATATTTACGTAATAGCAAATCCGTTATATTATGCACTGTACTTTAAGTGATACACATTTTAAAAAGTCGTCATCTGTTTTGGCTAATAATGGCAAATACAAAATTATCAAATCACACGAGATGTAACTTTTTTAAGCTATAGCTTTAAAACGCATACTAAATCTAGTCTTTTAAAGTAATGTTAAAATATCAAACTCAATAAATTATAATAACGAGATAGTACACATATTAAAATTATAAATGTTTAGTAGTAGTTATTTCACAAGTTAAGAGATGGCACTGCAATAAATACTTATAAGAATTAAAAGAATGTTGAATTAAGTTATTTGATAAACTACTTTACATCAATAAATAAGATGCAAACAAAGGTTCTTGTCGTTAACCACTTTTCTCGCCAGAAATCATAGATTTTCACAATTTTTAGTCATTTACTTTTTATTTAATGTTTTGTACTTTGCTACCTGAATTCATCTAGGGACGAAATACCTTACTGCAGTATTTAAATTGCAACAAGCTGATTTAATACTGGATAGATCAAATTTCGAAGTGAAATGATTATTGCAGCAATATGTAATTAACATGTGATTTTCAGAACAGGAACTTTAAAATAATGCTTATATTTCCAATATATAGTAGTCTTTGCAATCGTGTAAAACTTCAAGTTATTAAATATTCTGTTGCATCTAAAAATACACTCCCACCTTCCATTATCCCAACAAAGGTTTGAGGGATTATAACGCTAAAAACCTGGTTTTGATATCATTGATAGGCATAGTGCAGATAGCATACCATATCACACATTATGCAGCTTTGTGCCTAATACCTAACAGAATTTAAAAAAAATTAACAAAACCACATGCTGGTAAATTATGATACTACTGCCATCTAGTGACCATTCTTATTTTGTATCAAGGTGAATTCCTGAAATCATATTTTGTTATAATTTAAAAATAAGATAATTTAAAATTATATCCATTATTTAAAAACAAACAACTAAATACACCAATAACTTTCCTTTCTCCTACACTTTCCAGTGTTAAGTAGCAACGTATTAGATGATATTTACTAAAATAATAGTGCTCGATATCACAGTTCTAAAATATTGTTGGACATCTTTTTTATTGATGTTTTACTGCTATTTGTTTAAAATGTATTATTTCAAATCTTTTAAACTGATGTCTGGGTGACAATATCTTTTTTTTAATCTTGAGTACCTATCATAACATATTGCATATGGATAACAAGGATCTATTGGTCATTTCAGCTGTTAGTTGCAAAAAAACAATTAAATAATGAGATTAAAAAAAAACGAATATTAAATTCAGTTTCTATTATTCATATAGTTACCATGATTGTTCTTAAACTCACTTAAATTTGCTGCCTACACAACATCCAAATGTAACTCATTCCAGAGGCCAGTCGCCACGTTGGAATAATAAAACTGTATTTCTATTCTTTACTATTCTTGTTATTAAGTATGAAAAAAATGATGCATCAATACATCAGTTGTCTTTACAATCTTTAACACGTGAATCAGATCTCCTGTAATTCTTTTTTCTTTCCAGGAGAAAACAATTTCAGAAATTTATATCTCTTCTCATACAGAACCATTCTAGTGACACTCCTTCGAAAACCTTTCAATGTTCTTCCTAGGATAAGGAGCCCAAGACTGAACACAATATTCCAAATATAGCTTAATCGGTGGCCAATACAATGAAATTACATCTTTAGACTTTTTTCCAATATTTTTCTACATACAACATAAAATCCTATTTACCGTACCATTAGCAATAGCACAATGCTTGGATGAGTTAATAAACTAATCAACCATCAATATACTATGACTTCTTTCTTTTATGACACTATTAAAATTATTCCCGTCCTAATTATACTTATATTTTAAGTTAATAAACCACATGCATTATCTTGCACTTGTTGTAGTTATAACTCATCTGTCATTTATTTTTTCCATCTCATTAACTAATCTGATTTCTTTTATGAAACAGCAGCATCCTCTTGACAGCCAGCAACACACAAGACCTTGATGCTGTCAGCAAAGTTAAGTAATTCATTGACCATTATTTCATCTATGTCAGTGATGTAAATCAAAAAGAGCTAAAACTGAGCTCTGAAGTAAACCATTAATACACTTGACTGAACTCCGTGTACGATAATCCTCCATCAAGCCACTCTTCTAAATTTTCCCCCATAACCGTAGATATTGTTTTTACAAGCCTTTCGTATGGTACGTTATAAAATGCTTTCTCAATATCCAGATACATCAAATCTATACCGCTACCTCCAGTAAGCTTATCAAAGAATGTCAATAGATTTGTAAGACAAGAATTTCCCTTAGTAAACCTTGTTGACTCTTCAATAAAATCCTATGGCTTTTTTTATTTAATTAATGAAATGAGTTTTAAGTAATTTATTTTAGTCATTTTGCGTATTTTCTAACAGTTAGGTAAATGCTATTCAGCTATGAAATAGAAATGAAGAATAAAGTTTTGGAGGTGAGTTATTGCATTTATTTACGGAAGAAACTGCAATTAAGGACAGTAAATCACATGTAAGACCTTACTTAAGATCAGCACCTTGGATGTGTTTTGGTCGAAATAACAAGTATTGTTATAATTAAAAATACTATAACCAGAGCGCTTTCGAAACTTGGACTTTTCTTCTTCAGGGACAAACTGATTGGATCCCCTGAAGAAAAAAAAGTATATCTTAAGAAAACGTTAGTGTTACAGGGTTTTATTGTTTTTTATTAAGGCTTCTTGAACCCGTGTGATTTTCTGATATCATGAACATAATTAAGAAACAATCATCATTATTAATTTTTATACAAAGACAATAATCTGATGATAACAAGCCCGAAGTGGCACAGACGTATGTCCGCGGACTCGTGCCGATATAAACAGGGTTTCGATATCCGTGATGGACAGAGCACTACTTGCTTATTTCCATACAAACAAATGATGACGACTACAGTAATACATAGCTTGGCAGAAGTAAATAACATCGAGATGACAGCTACTACAATAATGAATCAATTTATAGGAATATTTAATACTAAGATGAAAGCCACAACAATTATTTGTAAAAATAAAACAATTAGTGAAATGGAAACTCAAAATATCTATATAGATTTTGATAAAGTGTGGTCTTATCTATTTTCAACATTAATATATACATGGTAAATAAAATTTTTTAATATTTGTTTCCACAGAACATATACCAAACCAAATAATAAAACCCCTTAAACGTTCAAAAGTTCCCAATGTGTCCGACAAAATTTAAATTTATAATAATCGTAATGAAATAAAACTAACAACAAGCAAATATATTGTTAACAATGATAAACACTTGTTATCTTATGAATGTCTACTCCGAACTGGTGAAGTACGACCATAATTAATTTCACATGTCATAAAACTTCAGTGATGGCATGTTGTTAGTTTTAACTTTCCTTCCACTGCCGCTCCACTAATTTGATCAGTAATATTAAACAGGTGTTTCTTTGGTGTATTTTAGAAAACATTCTTACATTATTAACATTCTGATATAAAATATTCACTGTTGGTTACAAAGTATATTTCAAAGTAGCGTTAACTTAGGAAAGTTCTTAAGATATCCCAATAGTAAATGTGTCGTACAAGTTCACTAGAGCTCTTTCAAGGAAAGCAACAAGAAAAGTTTAAAGCGTCGTAATAATCTTCTGATTAATAAATTACGACCACAAATTAATGAAACAGTTTGGGCAGTTATCCTACTGTTGTGGATCTGATAAGTCGTTTGAAGTTAGTATGTAAGCTCGTATATATGTGTATATTCTAAAATTTGAATTGCTGTTTCCTGCAAACTTTCTAGAAACTAGTTTCTAATAAATTTTAAAACGATACCATTCTTAAACACAGCGTTAGACTTTTTTAAACTTTAAAAAAACTGTAAAAACAAACATACCCTATATTTAATATTTTGTAACTATATATGAGCTCTTATCGTTTAGTTCCGTAAAATCGGACAAGAACTGCTCAAGAGTTGATGTTGGGTACTGTTGTCTCCCCTCTTAGTTAGAGACGGTTATGTGCAGATCGCTCTTGTTTATCTTTGTATGAAAATTCTGATGCCAGCCAACATCCTAATTATATTAGCTTATTGATATACTATTTAAAGGATATGAAGTATAACAGTTAGCTGTAAAGATTTATTTACAAGCTCTGGAAATACCTATTTGTCATCTTGATAAATACTTCTAAATAAAACATAAGTTACGTTGTAACATTTAATAAAACCTCTTAAAATTTGTACACTGTTAAAGAACTTTTATCATTACACAAAGGTCAAAGTTTGTTGATACTTTTCTACAATATTTATAACACAGCTATTATATCGTTGCTAAGTGTTACCCTGTTCACGAATTAAAATACGGTAATTTTACGCAATACCTATTTGTCTGTTGATGAAATTCAGTGCTCATTCTCAAACCAGTCAGTATCCAGTTAAAATTATTTAATTTATCAACGTTTAACTCTACTGAACACAAGTCCAGTCTTAACAAAACAAAACAGCTGTTGTAATTTAACATAATAACAATACATTCTTACCATCTCTTTCTTAATAATAAAAAAGGTAACAGTAATAAGTATATGATAAAAATACAGTTATGGTGAAGAAAATATTCATTTAAAATAATTACTCAAGTGAGCATTCAAAACTAATAACTATGTTAAGAGTAAATGTAGTTAAAGCCACATATCTACATTATTACAGAAGAAATATGGTAGAGAATGTTAAAACATATAGGTAAAGTCGCCATATTGAAGTGGTAACCCTTTATCCCTGTTAATTAAAGTCTTCTCAGACGTGAAAAGAAGGGACAGCTTGTCCAGTATTGTGTCAAAGTGTTAGGACAAAGTGGAAAATTATATTTCAGGCTACTTTCGAAGAACAATGGAAGATAAATTACAGGTGAAACATGAACATTTTATTAATCTTCATATTTAATACAAAGAAACTCAGTGGAAGTGTTCGAGTTCATGAAATATTTAATATTTTGTGTGTCCCAATTTTGCTTTAATAACTTGGGAAAATTATTCAGGCAATGTTGCAATATATTTAATCGGAGTGTCTTTCGGAATTTTACTCCAAATGGCTCTAACACATTCCCATAAAGTTCCTTAGAAAGTAAGTTTTGATTTGCTAAGTTTTTAATTTATCAGATTCCAAATACACTCAACTGGATTGAGATCGGAGTTGTGTGGGGGACATTGCATCATTTGAATAACTCCAGCAACTTCTTTCTTAACCGGGTAATTTCTACATTGGTTAGATGAATGTTTGGGGATATTATTTTCTTGGTAGCAGAATCCTTTACCAATAATACGTAAACAAGTAGATATGCCATGATGGATCAGTATATGATGGTACTTGCACGGGTCCATTATTCCATCTATTTTATAAATATATCCCGTAGTCTCAGCAGAAAAACATTCCAAACAATCACACTGCCTCCACCATGCTTCATGGTAGGTGCTATGCATTGAGGTAAGTATATTTCGCCTTTCTTCCTTACAACCTACGCTTTGAACCAAATGACTTGGACTCATCCATCCATAGCATATATTTTTTCTAGTCGTCTACAGTCAACTATTTGTACTTTTTAGCAAATTTCAGTCTCTTGAGAATATTTGGAGATCGAAGTAAAGGTTTTTGTAACTGCTACATGACCAAATATTCCATTCTTGTTGCGTCTTCTTGATACTGTAGATCAAGATACTTTTCTCTCATTTGATACATGTTCGGTTATCTCATGTTTGAGATCAGTGCAGTGGGCTAACAACCTACTCACTTAAATACCTGTTGAAGAATCCGCAAGCGATTGCGGCCCTATGTTCCTAGATGGAATCTAATGGTGATAACTAACTAACTAAGTTTAATCAGTATGTTCATTCAAGTAGAACATTTACAACATGTCTTTGGTACAAGTTTAAGGGAATTTTGGATAATGATAATTATTGTCCCCCTTGTTCATTCAGTTGTCAACATGGATCAGTAAAGCATTACCAAAATTTACATTCTGTAATAACATGGAAGAATTAGTCCATAAAATACAAAGAATATTATCTCATTGAGGAAACACGACATTTTCTTTCTATTTTTAACACGTCCCTTAGGAACAAGAGGTATTTTTATACTACAATTATATGTTCAATCTAGAAACTCTCAGAAAGGGTAGTTTTAAATGTATCCTCTCGAGACAAGTTTTCGATTATTAACTGATAATTTTTTCAATGAAATAAATCATCTTCTAGTCTTCATACTAGCTGCTAGCAGTAAATTTTGTATGTATAGCAATAAATCCAGGTTATTCTGCTATCACCCTTTTATGTTTAGCTTTCAACTGAGATACTAACGATTTCTCCTGCGATTCAGTAGGGAAGGTTGAATCATCACGATAATCTGCAGTAGGATGAGCAGACAGGAACATTTTTAAAGCAGCTACAGGCACAATATTGTACTTGGTTTGTACATTATCTACCAAAGTGGTTGTAAACGGTTCCTGAACACTTATGTATGTCGTTTAGAGACTCCCATGCTTCTTGTACTTGGCCGTTAAGCTCGTAATGTACTGACGGATTTTAGTCACTTTACCACTTCAAATCACTTTTCATAGCCACAACGCTAAAAGAATGTGAGAAATGTCTTCTTTTTAACTAATAAAAATGTCTAAACAATTCAGTTCGAATTTAGTAAAACTGGATTAGGTAGTCATTTGTTTTTCAACAAAAATGTCTCCCACTATCTTGTAAGGGATTTTTTAATATTAAAAAGATGATTGGATTTAGGCAAATCGTGTTCAATAATTAACTTCACCCATTATCATAGTACGAGGCTTCAACGTTACAACGCTCTTTTACGGATCTCAATTTATACAATATATTTTTCATTACAAATACCTGAACAGATGCTGTAAAATAAATGTTTTTCCATAAATCCTAGATTACATGTGACACAGTTGCTCATCTGACACTAATCGGGGATTCAAATGCTGAGCACAATAAATACGAGTTAAGTGAACGTTCAAGCTTTTCTATTACACATATAGACAAACCCGATTCCTTCACAGCGTTATTAATAATGCTTTTAACCCTAGAACTAATAAAGGGTATTTGAAATGTAATGTTTTCTTATTGACTCCTGTTCTTTTCCTTTGTTTGCCATGAATGATGAAAATTTTGTTAATAAAGTTTATGATATGACTGATGGTTTGTCAAAGAAAAATTAAAAGATCATATTTCATGGAATTCACAATGAGCACTGCAACTAACTTTATAAAAATGAAGGAAATATTTCCAAGGGACGATATTATAAGATTTTTGTTTGTTTTAAAATTCAATTAGCATTCACCATTATCCAATAAGGACTATTCTACAACTGACGAGTTATCAATGATAAAGTTCGTTTAGTTACCTAAAGTTACATTGTTCTTATTTTCCAAAGGTCTGAAACTTGTAAATCATGTAAGAATTAACTCCAACACTGAACTTGATATATTGGTATCTCTTCAGAAGTGTTTTTACGATTTTAGTTGAAATATTTAAAAACTAACAGACCCTCCCTGCGCCGTATATAGGTGAACTCTGTTACTACTTATACCTAATCCAGCGAAACCTCTATGCCTAAACTTTGTATGCCGTTAATTCTTTGAAAGACAATTAACTGAAATAACACTTCTTTGAAACATAAATTCGAAAGCTTTACGTATTCACTACATAACTATCATTTTGAATTTGTATTTGCAGCAGTAGCTGTAAGATGTTTGTTTCATTTTAATTCTCAAAAGAGCAGAAACATGTAACAAAGGTCATAAAGCAAGCCAAGCGATAACAGCCAGTAATGCTAATGACCTCCACTTGACAAAACAGCTGCGCAAGTGATGAAATCATCCGTTGACGGTATTTTTTGATGTACTGATAACAGTATAACACTTTGATACACTAATCACATACAAAAACGAAACATCAACAACAAAGGTGCAGGTTTACTATTAATAAAAATAAAAAATTTTGATGTGCTAGTTTCCGCCATCATTACTGTGATCTAAAAACGTCCAGAGTAGTGTGTTATAAGGTACTATTGACTGACCATTAGTCACTGTACACAAACAGTCCTGTGAAGTAATCATACAGTGTGCATGTGTGAGTGTTATATGGAGAATGGTATTATAATTTTTTTATTTATTGATTGATTTTATTTTTGGAAACTGGCTCTCCCCTAGTGTTAAATTATTTTGTGAGTGAGAAAGACAGATCTAATCTAGAGTTCAATGGATATGTAGAAATAAGTTATTTAATCAGAATGGAGAATATGATTTCATAATGATATAACAGCACGCAATTTTATCTGATTGTTAAAAATACAAAAAATATTTATTTTAACCATGTAATATTAAATATTTTATGTTATGTGCAATACCACGCAACTAATCATTCATATTATTTATTGGTTGAAAACAACTTATAAGTCGTTTTAATCTCTCTGCACAGTCATGATATATTTTCCGACCAATAAAAGGCACCTGATTACTCAAAAGTTGCAAAATGCGTAGCTTACTTACCTCACAAAAAATGTACTTGAGTATATAATGTAAGTAATACCAGATACACGTCCTTAAGATCCACTTAGTAAAGTGCAACATTTCAGGATTCTAGGTTCTTTTCTCTTGGAACTATGGCGGGCACACACAGAGACATGCGCTTGCGCACGCACACACGTGTATGTTTGTTTGTAATTTCTATTTTTGAAATAAGTAAACATTTTCTTTTTTGTTGTTTTTCGCATAAAAAAATGCGCACGTGTATTCGTGCACTACTTAGATAACTAGAAGTATCCATGTGCAAACCTTCAGAGTCCACTCAGTATGGGGTGCAAAATTTCAAGTGTTTAGGTTCTTCCTTTTAAAGCTATGACGATCACACGCACAGACAAGCCTTTTTATTATAATAGAGTTACATTGCTTCCGCATATAGTTATAAGATTATTAATAGCTGGGAAAACATGCATGTTTATTCGTTTGAATCTCTAGATCTATTAAGCTTTAATTTTTATACATCGTCATAATGTTTATCACGTATTACCTTTATAGAACTTCTAATTTTCGACCTCGAACGACATCAGCTGGTTAAAGTCGTTTTCTATTCCATAATCAATAATTATATCACGTGAAACAAGCTGCTAAAACTTTGAAATTACATATTTTGTGTCTTCTCCTCCGTTTAACTGTTTATAGTTTACAGCATTTTAGACTTCTGCTTGAGTTACAGTTTGTACAAATAAAGTAGAACTGATTTATAACTTCTAATGCAGTAAACTCTTAACATTTCTAATTCACGGAACTCTGGTGACGCCATTTTGTGTCACAAAACCCTTCACAGCGTTAATTACAAAAAATTACCACAGTATTCTATCAATAATTCCACACGGAGTACATACGTTCAATGCAGGTATATATATATCTACTCATATATATGAAAAACATGAACAATTTCCCGAACCAATTACTTGGACACACACGCACACTTAACCAAAAGCGTGATATCTCAAATAATAAAAGTTCACATGACCTAAGCACCTGTTTCTAATTCGTCTGGCTTACTAACTTAAACAATACAGTAACTTGTAAAACAATACAGTGACTTGTTGTTATATATCTTCATTACAAAACCCGCTATACTAATAAAGAAATATGATGTAGTTGGATTGCAATTGAGTTTTGAATATGTACTGACGTACCAAAATATGCGGAACTCTTGCATTCCAAGGGACCATATGAAACCAACATGTTGTGGAACACCTGGTTGTCTGTGGAGGAATCTCTGTTGAGTAGCACTGGTCTAGCGTTAAGATATAAAAATCAACCCTTTCATGTCATGTATGTACATATATATTATTATGATGAATTATGTTTCAAAACAAGTTAAAATATTCACCGAACGTTTGGATTAATGTCAAAACAATTAATGCGAAATCGCCCTGGTGAAATATTCTAATCGATGTTATCAGGTCGTTTCAATAATCATTGAACGAGCAAGGAACCTGGTTTTTTTTTCACAAAAGCTTCCTATTTGTCTTGCAAATAACGGATATTCATTATTGATTAATTTTCTATAAAAAAGATATATTTGGAATAAGTATACTAGGTTAGACCTATCGTTATAGCCTGTTTCTCAGAATAATTTTGTTCTAATACCAAACGTATTAGAATACATCTCAGACAGCATTCGTAATATTAAACAAAGTTCACAGTGCTACAATTTACTACCATTGAAGAACAGTAAATTTACAGTACGAGAAAACATTTGTAAGTTGAATTTATGTGTAAACAGTTACAGCTGAACTTGGTGATGAATGCAGAAAACAAAACATTTAAAATTTACAAAAGCATAGTTATCAGTCTTTATGGTATAATAATAATTAATATGTGAAACTGTAAATGCCACAGTCGGTGTGTATTTTAATTATCAGAGGTAGATATGCTCTGACACGTTTAAATTTAAAAACTACTCTCTTTTTTTTTTTTTTCAGGAATAAGCTCGAAGGACGACATTATGAAAGTGTTAGAAATATATTTATTTAACAGAATTCCAGTACTACACACCAATTCTTTAAAGTTAGTAAAACATTCAGCGTGTGTTCAGTTGGAAAGAAGTAAATTAAAAATACGTGAATTTGTTACAGATGAAGTTACCAAATGGATTTGTTTGTTTTGTTTGTTTTTTGAAAAACACAAAGTAGTAGCACAAAGCTACTCGCAGGCTATCTGTGCTAGCCGTCTTTAATTTTGTAGTATAAGACTACAGGGAAGGCAACTAGTCATCACCACCCACCGCCAACTCTTGTGCTACTCTTTTACCAACTAATAGTGGGATTGACCGTAATATTATAACGCCCCTACGGCTGAAAGAGCGAGCATGTTTGGCGCGACGGAGATGCGAACCTACGACACTCAGATTACGAGTCGCACGCCTTAACACGCTTGACCATGCCAGGCCTATCAAATGGAACTAAACATTCAAATTTAAACACGAATAAACATGTTCGTGATAGATCAAACAAGTATCGATATATAGTAGTACTTCAAATAAGGTTCTTTATGAAGATTATTACAGATGACTCAAAAAGGTATAAGAAAATAAAATATATTTGAATGATACGTATAATTACGTTGTAAACATCCAGTTGTTAGAAATTCCACGAAAAAACACAATACAAATTCCAGGAAATGAAAGACGTT
Organism: Tachypleus tridentatus; assembly: GCF_004210375.1. Classification (NCBI taxonomy): domain Eukaryota; kingdom Metazoa; phylum Arthropoda; class Merostomata; order Xiphosura; family Limulidae; genus Tachypleus; species Tachypleus tridentatus. The sequence goes on along the minus strand of NC_134832.1, from coordinate 75,160,968 downwards.
ATTTTCAGAAAGACACACCTTGAGGCTAATCTTCGCTTTCCAAATTGAAACTAGCAATTAATAGAATCTCACTCGTAGCCGAACTAATTACTTATGAGAAGACTTCTTTTATTTCGTCCTCCGTTGGTACTGTAGTAAGTCTACGAATTTACAACGCTAAATTCAGGGGTTCTGTTCCCCTCAGTGGACATAGCAGATAGCTCAATGTGGCTTTGCTATAAGAAAAGCATACACACACTTCTTTTTTCTTCTAAATCAACAAGTTAGTACAAGAGCTAACATCAGGATTAATTCTTAACTTTTGCATCTTTTTAATTTTTTTTGTTCTGACGAATCTCCACCCAGTTTGTCCATTCGTACGGTAATGAACAAACTGTCTTCACATAATGATGTTTTTAAACCCAACCGTGAAAAACAGCTTTTGTTTTAACAAGTGTTTTTTATTAATATTGCCCAATATATCATAGACCGTTTTTACATTACTTAAACATTTTAAACCTAAACTATAAGGTATATCCTGCTTCATCTTTAAATTTGGTATGATAAAACTTGCATTTATGTTATACGGTTGCTAACAATCTCCTGCTTCTCGTAGGTTAAATTGTGGAGTGCATTGGTGATATAGTTAAATGAAAGTAATCAATTATTATAGTCTTGATTCTCGTTAGTCCTAATATGATCACATTTCGTCAAAGTTGCAACCTTTACAGAATGAAAAATACGTTTATATAACATTTATATAACGTTTAAAATATTCTGTTTCAGTAATGTCCTTCATCTACTTTATAAAATATTTTTCATGTGTTTTATTTCTGTTGTTCTTTAGTGGACCGTTACCACCAATATCTGGTCTCTCACCCTCATACGTTGGTTTCTGTTGTTCTGTAGTGAGTCACTGACACCAATAGCTTCTTTCTCACCATCGTATAACTACGCTATTGCTACGATTTATTTCTTGCTATTCATCATAACCAAGGTTTACTTCTGTAATTACGTCGTTATGATTTACTTGATAACTATTAACGAAGGTGATAGTTAACTTTCATAAGCATAACATGCTTTTACTGTTATATTCTCGCCATGTTCAACATATGGTTCTAAACAGAACTACACCCTTGTGCAAATTAATTGAAACAAATGGTCATTTTAGAATATTTTCAGCATGGCCGCCGGTGTTGGCTCGCTGGACCCGCTGATTTCCTTTAACAGTCATATTTTCACACAGATGGCGTCATTAGCTGTATTTTGTTGTATGGTCGATCTATTTTTGGAATATATGACGAAATGTTGAGGAATATTACGTCATTCGTAATTGCTTTAGAATGGCAAGGAGACCAGTCAAAAAACAACTTACCAACTCAATGAAGAAAAAACGGTATCAATGTGGTCTGAAATACAAGAACTGGACGCAAGAACAATGGAGGAAGGTGTTATTCAGTGACGAGACTCGTTTCTTCGTACAGGGCCAAAGACGTCTGCATGCTCGCAGATCTCACATCAATCAATTCGTAAAACATCCCTCGAAGAAGATGTTTTGGCGCTTTTTCAGCTACTATGGCGTCGAAGGCTTACATATCGTAGAAGGTATGATACGAGGACCACAGTACATTAAAGTTTGGAGAGAAGAGTCGTTCCAGAATTGAAAAAGAGATTTCCAGATGGATCTGGCATTTTTCAGCAAGATCTGGCTCCGTGCCACACATCGAAACTTGTGAAGAATTTTATGACTACAAAGCAAATAAAGGTGCTGGACTGGCCTGGAAACTCTCCGGACTTAAATCCTATTGAAAATCTCTGGGCGATTTGTAAAGAAAGACTTCGGGGAAAAGACTGTACTACGAAAAATAAGCTAATTGAGGCCATAATTTAAGTGTGATACTGCGATCCAAAAAAAATTGCAGTCAACTCGTGGACTCGATGCCAAAGCAAATTAATGATCTTCTGAAAAATAAAAGCGGTCATATCATGTATTAAATTGTGAGTAATTTCTGGATTCTCAGAAATAAAACGCAAAAAATTGAAAAAATCGTGATTTTCCGTCTTGTTTCAATTAATTTGCACAAGGGTATATTCTCACAGTATCCTTCTATTTCACAGTTAATCACGTTGTTTTTAATTTTCTAGTTACGTTTTAAAATAAACATGAATTTCTTCATTAATTTTTAAACGACCATATGTCAATGGGTAATTTTAAATTGTCCACCAAAAGTAGGATATAATTACATAAATGCTAGATTCTGCTAAATTTATTACGAGCTGGCTCGACGATCATAATTTTTCTTCCACAGTATCACAGTTAAATATTTCAGTAAAGTCTTTCTTCAAAATGTTTATTGTAAGCATGCGGTTTATTAAAACATTAATATAAATGCGTTTCTTTCAGATTGTGCTTCTGTGAAAGAATATAAATGAAACTCTACGAAGTTTTTCTCGATATTGATGAATTAAGTACGTATTTACAAAAATTTGTGCAGTTGGTGATCATGGAAATTATTATTATAAAAACATTGCCTTGCTAAGGTGATAACGTAAAACATATACTTAATATAGCAAACATAATGGTAATGTTTACACTTTTCCTACGACAATGTATAACATATACAACGTATATTTATAGGTAGCCAACTGTTATTGTATAATATGTTGGCAAACTTTTATGTATGAACATATTAGTAGTTTCTTTGTACTTTGTTGTTAATCTATACATTTTCCTCGAATCTGTAAGTAGGTCAGAAGACAAAGGATTTTTTATCACCATGGATTCAGAACATCACTTTTCCTACACACACCAATGATTTCGTTATATTTTCGTTGTTATCCACATTAGAAGTAATTGTGTAATGCTTGTATACAAAATTTTTACAGTTCATGTGATTATTGTTGTTCTATTTCTCTTTTATTTTCCACTTGTCATACATTCTTATTTCTTGTAGCTAATAGTAAGAAAATATTCTGTTTTTTTCAGTTCTGTTTCATTCTTCTGAAGAGTATAATGTGATCGCTTGGCAAGAACCCACACGGAAAACAGCAAGAACATTCTAGAATTGCATGACATTGGAACAGCTTTACTTATACTCCGAGAACCGCTCAATTACCTACCTACAATACGGTAATCTCCTAATTTTCCTCTATCTGGTTAATCGTGTTTTCTTTCTCTACAAGATCGACTCAAGGGATTACATAATGATATAAAGAAACAATTTTTCATGAAAGTAGAACTGTCAAGTTTATATACATATATATATATATTGAGAGAGAGAAATGTGCAGAATTTTTTACAGTGGGTGTCTGTGACCTTTCGACGATGACTTCTAACAATAAACAAACAGAATAGTTTTTCTTGATGACCAGAAACCCACTTGAAATAAAAAATGTATCTCAGAACGGCTGGTATGGATATTAACACTTTTATTGATGAGGAGAGAACAGCGTTTCGACCTTCCTAGGCCATCTTAACCTGAGATACAGACAGAATAGTCCATTTGTTTTAAAATAGTTTATTAAAACAAGTCAAAAGTTTGTACAAATGTTATTACACAGTTAATCACTACAGTTATAACCAGAGCTATAAATAATTGTTTCTTTTAGTCAGAGTCCACACAGACTGCTTAATTTACTTTACAACACAAATGAAAAAAACATTATTTTTATCTACTCTGTTACAATACAATCTGCGATAATTTCACTTTAAAAATCGCCACTATATGGTCTTTATGGCTAAACTTACAAACACACAATCTATCTGTGGCTATATATCTAACAAACAAACTGTCTATCTTTGTATCACTCGAACTATATTTTGTATGCATATTTACAGACTGACAGAGGACAAGAGCGTTCTGCACACTACAAAATAGTATGATGCAATAATACTCAATTAAAATAACGAGAAAACTTAGAAGGTTTTGGTAACATGACACAATAATAAAACAAGCGTCAATTTACAACAATTAGCTACACAACGTCTGATTTGTACACGGTCACATTAACAAACCTGTGATAAACTACTGCTTCTAAAAATAACTAAACCAAATACTCACTCTATATGTAAATTAAAACAGTCATATATAATTAACAATAGGTCCCTCTTCAAAATAAATATTTACAATACTTTTTATACTATATACAAAGACTGTTTTCACTTCTTCCACAAAGTCTATTCATGCAGTCTTCAATAAAGAACTGGTATTTGTTGAAATACAAAGTCCACTTCATGATACTCATACTGTCAATTTTGAATATCTGAATGTATGTAAGTGGTTGGTGGTCTGTTTTAATATTGAACTCTTTGCATCTGGTTGCAGATTATGATGGCTAGACATTCTAATTCTAGCATAGAGTAGTTCTTATTCTTCGACTACTTTTGACTGACGTACGTTGTGGGTAACTGTCCATCTTTATGCTCTTGCAGAAGTATTGCTCCAATTCCAACGTTTGATTTATCACCTTGAATAATGAATGGTTTGTTGAAATCTGGCATTCTATAGATTGACAAACTTTCTAGTATGTTCTTCAACTCCTGGAATGCCATCTCCTATGATTGTTTCCGCTTCACTTTGTTGGGTTGGAATTTTTGTTCAGATACATCAGTGTTGCAGCGACTCCAGAATAATTGAAATGAACTTGGCCATTGAAACTGGTTCAGCTTGTATGCAGATTAACTTCTCCTCTTGCATGGATATATTTTGGTCACCCATCTCTTATCCAACAAAATGCCGTTTAGAATAACCAAAGAAGTACTTAGATGGCCTGATGGTCAGACCTGCTGTCCTCTTTCTTCCAAAAAGTTCTCTGGATTTCTTCAAGTGATTTTCCCATCTGGTTGTCTGAGACAGAATATCATCCACATAATACTCAGTGTTGGTAGTTTGTTGCACCATCTTCCTTATCATTTAGTTGAATGTTTCTGCTGCGTTGACTAACCCAAATGACATCCTTACGAACCGGTAGCATCTGTTTCGTGTCACAAAAGCTGTCTTCTTACGATCTGTCCATAACCTTTACTGAGATCGATCTTGGAAAGGTACGTTGCCTTGTTTAGTTTCATCACGATAGCCTCTAGTTTTCTCATAAGTTTGAAGTTGAACTTCATCGTCAAGTTCAGCTTCCAAAGATCTATATAGAAGCAGTTTGAGTCATCTCTCCTCTTTGCAACTACCACCAGTGAACAGACAACTGAATTTGAAGGCTCAGTGATTCCAGCTTTCAAATTACCTCAACTTCTTGTTTGATCTGGCTTCACATTGCATAAGGCACCTGGTAGAACATCACCTTGACTGGATCCATGATCGTGGTCCAGATCATGTGTTCCACAAAAGCTGTCTTTCCTGGTTTATCTGTGAATACATCTTCATACTAGCACAGCAAAACATATTACTCTTTATTCTGCTTGCCAGTGAGCTCTTCACTGATATCGACATTTCTGTACCTCTCATTTCCACTAAACAATTTTAGATCTAGTAGGTCTTCATCTTCTATGATAAAGTGACTTTCTTCTAGTTCTATATGATAGTTACATCTTCAACGTCCCTCTGTGTCTCAATAGCTGCATCCGTAAGGTTTTCTTTCCTTCCCAACAGATTGGCATGGTAAATCTTGGTCTTTCTGTCTATTTTCACCATATAGTACTTTCTGTTGACCACTTCCTGCACTTCAAAAGGTCCGTTTCACTGCAGGTTGAGTTTGTTGTAGTCTGTAAGTAACAAAACTAAAACCTCCTGTCCTACCCTGAAACGTTCATCTTTGACCTTTCTGTCATACAAGTTTTCTGAATGCCTTGAGCTGCACACAAACTATCTCGAGCAAGTTGGCAGGTCTCCTCCAAATTTTCCTGAGGTTTAACACGTACTGTTATGTGTTCCTCACTTCCGTCTCTTCTTCTTCTGTTCACAGTTCATTCAATATATGTATTAGACCTCGTACTGTTCTTCTGTACAGTAACTCATAGCATGAATATCCTATATTCACTTATGGAACTTCTCAGAAAGCAACTGATACTGCCTGCAGGTCCTGGTCTCAGTCATTTGCATTTGGCATCTCTTCTTCAGCATACTTTTTACGACTATGTGGACTGTGTCACATATGGTACAATATCTAGGGTTGTACGGATTGGTAAAAGTCTGCCTAGTGCTGATACGTCTGCAACCCATTGCACTAGTTCTCTGGTAAGCTAGGTTCCTCTGTCACACAAGACTTTCTTGGAAAGCCTACTCTGCAGAATACTTCCAGGAGAACTCCTGCTATTCTCTCTCCATCTCTTTCTTTAGCAAAGCTATGGCTCCTGAATAAAATGTTAAGCAGCACATACTGGTAGTCCCTGTTAGATATAGGTGCTAGTGGACTGATCAAGTTCACAACTATTCTGCTGAATAGCTCTTCAGTGAGAGGCATCTTCGCTATCTTATCTCTAGGTATTATCCTTTGGTAGATTTTACATTATCTCGAGAATCTGGTCACATCCCCAGTTAATTCCGGCCAATGGAAGTTGCTGATGGTACTGTGTGCCATCTTCTTTACTCCTGGGTGCCATTCCATAATCGGCTTGTGAGCCAGTTTCTTTACTTGAGTCCAGTATTTTGTTAATTCTATTATCTGTTTGAATTTCTCAATAAAACTACCTTGATAGATTCAACGCTCCCTTCTATTCCTATATTCTGTAAGTCCTTTTTCCCTTTGATCTTGTGTTCGATTTCCTCCCCTGACACTCTTAAAGTTTCTGCAGTGAAGGGTCTTTCTTATGTGTTTCCCTTAATTCTTGTATACCTATATCTGGAATGTCACTTGTAGGGGCATGATGTTTTCCTTATTGTTTATTTTTCTAGAGGTATTGTGGTAACTGCAAATGGTTATTCCAAACTTCTACTGCCTGGTATATTGCCAATCACCAAGTCGTAGGTGGGTGCCTTCTTACATATAACCTTAAGATCTTCTGTGTAATACGAAGTTTCCACCTTTATTTTTGCTATGTGAATTTTTTTCACTGTCCCAACAAACAGCATGCACAGCTATACCTTGCCTGTTATATGGTTATCGGATACTAAACTGGTTCCAACTACTGCACTCATTGTCATATAAAACTGTCAATTTCTTGTTCCCCACAAGGCTTCACCTACTGACATCTTGTGGTTCGTTGGCACCTCTGATCCAATGACTACTGACACTGTTGACCCATTTGATAACTTGAACTTTTCATAAATCATTCACTGTTTAATCATGGCTATAGCATTTCAATTTTGTGGTGCATCTGATGAGTCGTCTTGATTTTGTTTCTTCTGGCAGCAGCATCCATGGTGACATTTACTCTTTTTTTAATGCTAGCACCATCTTAGTAGATAACTCCCACTGTTTTATGTTAAGATTTCTGCTGTTGCTTGTTGATGACAGACTTGCACTCACTCGCAACATGCCCAATTTTAAAACACGCATAACATCTCTTCTCTCTTTTGTTTGTTAACCTTTTATTATTGCTGGTAGCATCCTGCTTTTGGTTAGCCACCTTGATTTCGACTATGAATGGTTGTTCTTGGAATAGAAAGTTACATCCCTTCGATGGGCTTCTAGGTATCATTTTGCCAATTTCATCAAGTCGTCCAATCCCTCAAAACAATTTTCACATTTGGCCATGTCAGTTTTTCTGTTGAAATATTGCCACAGTTATGCCACAAAGTGAAATACAGTTTCTCCAATGTCAGATTTGACCTCTATGAACGTCTAATGAAATACTTTCTTGGCAAATTTATATCATTTAAACAGGACCATTTTTAACTCATCATAGTCCATGGCATATTCCGATGTCGTACCCACATACACTTAGGCCTTTTCCTGTAAAACGTGGGCTGAGACAGACTGCCTAATCGCCCTTATCACAGTTTTGGCTTTACGCATATCATTCATACCTTACCTAGAAAGCTTTCATGTCGTCTTTTTGCTGGTCAAATTTATAGTAACAAGACGCAATAACACAAAAACCGCCAATTCACATCAGTTAAACTACTCAAGTTGAGATTCTTACACAGTTACGTAACCAAACCTGCAATAAACTATCGTTTCTAAGAACAACTACATTTAACACTAGAGCTATAATTAAACAACAAAACATATACAAGCAAAACAAGGTTTTCTTGAAAGGTATATTGCTATTTATGAAAAATCAGAATTAAAAGTTATGAAGGTCGCAGGAAGTGCCCATCACATGAAATAAGAATGTATTCCAAACTTGATTTGAAACAATAATCAGTTTCTGTTGTTGTATGAAACATTCCCGTCAGTACAATAATCAACCAGTTAAACAAAGTTATAATTTTCTGAAATTATTTTTGCCTCTTTTTTTTTACATTTAAAAGTTACGCCATTTCTTTTAACAATAGTTATTTTTTATTTTGTTGGAGAGTGAGCAAGTATTGTGTAATGTATTTAACACCAAAATATACTCTTCAAAAAAAGAAACGCAAAAGGCAAAATTTGAGACAAATTGTTAACAAGTTTATTCCGGGTAGTTCTGTATGACATGTGTGAAACTTTTCACATTCACTGCTGAACATCCAAAGTCTGCAAAGGAGAAGTCCACGCTCACTAGGTGAAGTTTAACGTCACTCAACGTCAATAACGAGTATGCCCCCCGTGAGCATCAATAACTGCTTGGCATCTCCTGCCCATGGAAGCGATGAGATAACGAATCACATTCTGTGGAATGGCTGTCCACTCAGCCTGCAAAGCTGCTGCAAGCTGAGGTAGAGTCTGCGGTTGAGGTTGTCGCCGTCGCAGACGTCGGTCCAACTCGTCCCAAAGATGTTCGATGGGGTTTAAATCTGGTGATCTGGAGGGCCAGGGAAGAACGTTGATGTTGTGGTGTCTCAAGAAGACAGTGGTGAGTCGGGCTGTGTGAGGACGGGCGTTGTCATGTTGAAAAATGTCGTTGACGTTCACCATGATGGGTTGCACATGGGGCCTAAGAATCTCGTCGACGTATCGTTGAGCCGTAAGATTCCCTCGAATGTGCAAAAGGTCTGTTCTGGCATTGTAGGCGATGGCAGCCCACATCATGACGCTGCCACCACCAATCCTGTCAACTTCCTGCACACAGTTTGCTGCAAAACGTTCACCTCGGCGACGGTAAACACGGGTCCTTCCATCCTGCCTACGAAGCATAAAACGTGATTCATCGCTGAACCAAACATGTCTCCATCGTCGATGAGGCCATACCCGATATGCCCGAGTCCTCTGCAGCCGTGCTTGACGATGTTGCTGGGTGAGGATGACGCCTCTGACTGGACATCGAGGTCGGATTCCTGCATCTCGTAGACGGTTGCGTACAGTTTGATCGGAAATCCTACGCAGCCCTGGTATGGTTGAGGCAGTAGACGTCGCAGTGGCGGTTCTATCCCGAAGGTGACGCAACCGGATGTAGCGATCTTGTGTGGGCGTCGTCACACGAGGTCTGCCAGATCGTGGACGGTCACGAGTTGATCTATGTTGTTGGTGACGATTCCATAGCCTTGTGATGGTGCTTGGGTGGACATTCACAGCTCTGGCAACATCTGATCGAGATTCGCCTGCTTCCAAGCGATCAATGGCGTTGTTGCGTTGTTCTAAAGTCAGTCTTGGCGTAACTGTATTGCGTGTCGGTGGCTTAACACTGAGCTATGGAAACCGAGAACCCGTCACTTTTATAGGGATTTTGCACATGTTGCACTTGCAGAACATGCAGATCTCTCAATCAAATTTACTGGACACGAATGCGTTTTGAAGAAAAATCCGATGTTTTCCTCCGTTTTCAAAGTGTACAACTTTTATTGTCATTTTGGTTTGACAATCAGTGCCTTAACACGTGTAACATCACATACTTTGAGCTTGTAACGTTATTACATATATTTCTCTTTAAAATAAAAAAAAATATCCCTTTTGCGTTTCTTGTTTTGAAGAGTATATAACAATCACATTTCCATGATAAGTCGACCTTTTTTCGGCTTTCATAATAATAATTAAAAACTGTCATTAAAAAGTGTTTTCTATGTAATAAGAAATAATAATTTGATTATGCAAGCAACAGTAATTTTCTGGAACTCAATGAGATAATATCGCTATAACAAGTCTGAATAGCTAATTAGATATTATAATCATTAATATAAAGGCAAAACGTCTGTACAGGTAAAATGTTTTGTGATAGTATAAAGATAATGCTCACAATTATTTAAGTGTTGTTATCTCAGTATGAAAGCAGTGTGAAAAATATCTAAATAATATTAACATGGTGTAAATACAGTGTCAACAAGTACCTAAACGTTATTATGACGTTATAATGACAGTACGAATTGGTATCCTAGTGTTATTACGATAGTACAAACAGATATTGAAATATTATAGTTACGACGCGATATAAAAATATTAATGTCGAATGTTTACTGTTACCTAATAAACATATCATATTTGGACGATTATCTAAATTTAACAATAAAGGTACAAGAACAGTATATCTAAGTTGTACCAAGAGATTATAAAGGTCTAAATATATTAAGCTTGACCTGTGCCTAAACATTTATATAAATCTATAAAGACGGTAACTATAAACTAAGTTTAATAAGTTTTGATCACTTTAAACTTAATAAGGAGCAATGTATCAGATGGTTCTTAAGTATTGTTTGTAATTTTTCTCAGATAGCTTTATTTCTATGGTTAACTTGTCTTTCCTTAGCCCGTCATCCCAGTGGCACAGCGGTATGTCTGCGGACTCCCACCGGTAAAACCCGGGTTTTGATACCATAATGTAGCTTTGTGCTTAATTCCAAATAAACAGAAAATCATTTCCTGCTAATGCTTCAGAGTTTTATGCAGTATTTGATGAATATTAATAATCTTAGGAAACTATTAACATGGTGTATGTTGAAATACAACCAGAACTAGCTTTGTTTTTGTTACAATAAATAAACTGTTATAAAGTCATAGTGTATTTTCGCTATGAATCTACAGAATAATACAGTGATGTAGTATACTCATACATGTAGTGAGTTTTGTTTTAGCTGTAATTCTGTTACCAAATGACTCCTCGGTAAGTCTTTTACCCCTGAATATAACGCAAAAAACTCAGAAATTTAAAATATTTTCTCCTGCTATATTTGTTACATTTAAGTAAAAAGGTTTAAACTTGTACTTACTTAAGACCTATCCTCAGGCCAAAAAATGTTTTAACTTTGTCGAGTAGTTATGTTTTCAATGTCGTGACTTGTGTATTACAATTATGGATGAGTAGGATAAGCGTTTAATTTCCTTTCATACTTTAAATGAATGACAAAATTTAGTTCATTTAGTTGTTATCCCCAGACTTCTGTACACATCTTAGTTGTTGTAGTTGTTACCCCCACACTTCTGTATACATCTCAGTTGTTTTAGTTGTTATCCCCAAACTTCTGTATACATTTTAGTTGCTTTAGTTGTTATCCCCAAACTTCTGTACACATCTTAGTTGGTTTGGTTCTTATCTCCAGATTTCTGTATTCATTTTAGTTGCTTTAGTTATTATCCCCAGACTTCTGTATACATTTTAGTTGTTATCTCCAGACTCTTGTTTACATCTTAGTTGTTATCCCCAACTTCTGCACACATTTTATTTGGTTTAGTTATTATCTCCAGATTTCTGTATACATTTTAGTTGCTTTAGTTGTTATCCCCAGACTTCTGTACACATCTTAGTTGTTATCTCCAGACTCTTGTTTACATCTTAGTTGTTATCCCCAAACTTCTGTACACATCTTAGTTAGTTTAGTTATTATCTCCAGATTTCTGTATACATCTTAGTTGCTTTAGTTGTCATCTCCAAACTTCTGTACACATCTTACTTGTTTTAGTTGTTATCCCCAAACTTCTGTACACATCTTAGTTGTTTTACTTGTTACCCCCAGACCCCTATATACATCTTAGTTGTTTTAGTTGATATCCTCCGGCTTCTAAATATGTCCTAGTTGTTCTGGTTCTGACAGACTCCTGAATGCATCTCGGTTGTTTTAGCTACAGAAATGCAGTACTAAAACATGTGCGCCACTTCAGTGTAACAAGTGTTTCAGGTGATGGCTTTAAACGAACCAATTCTGCTGAACAGTCGACACGTATTTCTGGTGATGATTTTACAAAACTAAGCGGCACTGATCGACACATATCTTAGATAATAATAATAAAACACAGTTATTGTCCGACATGTGTTTAAGGTAGAGTTGTATTAACAGAAGTTTGAAATGCAGACGGCACATGTTGCTGAATGGTTACTCTTCCCCCAGGTCAACAGTTTCAAATCATAGCTTGCCGTGTGTTGCATAAGATACCAGTCAAGTAGAAAATACCTCCGCAGAATTATTCGTTAAGGCTTTTTAAATCACAGGTAATGAGTAACTTAAGGTCATTTGCGACGTAACAAATTCACCTGCGTTTTATATTATAAAAATACAGTCGTCTGATGTATTTCTTTTTAAATTGTGTTACTTGTGAAAGAAACCAACTCAACTGTTCTCTGACTATTAAATGTCTAATGTGTATTTTAAAGCAGATTATGTCAAACTAAAAAGTTATTTAGTTTCAAAATGTATAAAATAATGGAAGTCAAGACATAAGTTCAGCATTGCAAAAACAGTCTTTAGGCGTTTTTTTATTATCATATTTATTAGAAACAGGTTTTAAACATTCTTGTTCAAAATACAGAAAACTCTAGTAAGGTCAATACGAGTGTGAAGAACTAGATGTTCTTGGCACGACTGGATTTCAGCAAAATATCTTATTCTTTCATTTCAAAAATTAGGGAAGGTTTATGTTTGGTGTATTAATCTCAGAATTGTTGATTTAATTGTCAAAATTAGGGTAAGATTGCTGATGTTTTAGGAATAAAATTAAATATTTTGAAGAATAGAAACTGATAGAGTATGTAATTAGTAAATACTAATAAATATTGACATAGATACGCTGTTGCAATGTTTTTCTCATGTTAATCCAAAAAAACAAACTCCTACTTCGTCTAACATCAGGATACACACACATACTTACCCAAACCAATTAATGAGATGTACGTTCCTTTAACTCACCACAGATAAACTTCTGTTATCCTTTAGATTTCCGTGGAAAAGTATTAGCTAAAACTATATAATGTAGTCTGTTTGAGTATCAGAATAGAAAAACGTTATTAACTTGCTAACATTAACAATTGTTTTCTTCTTCTAATGTCCGTAATAGAATTTACATCTCATTATTTGTCTTCGCTGTAAAATGTGTTGATAAGAACATAAACCTACTTGAATATATAGTATCATATAACTCTTAGTTATTCTTAATATTTCTCAAATAGTTTCTGTAAACATCGAATGTTATGATTTTAGATTTAGTGGACTGCTTCTTCCTCTTTCTAGAGTGGAACAACGTTTAGGTTTCTATACTGAAACCTTTTGAAGAGGTCCTTAATTTTTCAGTATTTACTATAATATTCTAAAAAAAAATAATGAAATGTTTACTAAAGTTGTTCTTAGGTCTGTTACTTTTGTCTAAAACAATAATACCAGGAGCCCTCTTGTGAGAATTTAGAGTTATATTACTATGAAATTAACTGTTACAGAGGAAATTAATGTTAAAAGCATTTTTCGTTGAATAAAATATGTATTCAACAAGTTGAGGTGTTCACTTCATGACTCCTACTTGTTTTAAAATCGGCATAGTTTTTAACAGAGTTTAATTAATAGTCGCAGTTTTACGTTCAAGTTAAAACTTTACCATAGGTTTTATCCTTCAGTGAGTTCTGCTGCTAATTAACAACCACCTGAAACTGTCCCTTACTGAGCTGTACAAAACTTCTCAAGGAAAACAAAATACTAAAGATTGTAAATCATAAAAAGAAAGGAAATTACTTAAACTGGTTTCAGTTCCGATATTACAAGGTTTGCAAATTGATAGAATACATTTATTTATGTGTCGTTTTGTATATATACATATTAACTTTTGGTCATTTAGATAAATTGATGACAACTTCGTAAGAGAATAAAAACATTGGAAATATCTGTATACATAAAATAATTCTTGAAGTAACTTTAATCTGAACACAGAGAACTTTACGGGATTCACAATAACAAACAACAACATTTCAATACAAATTATCAATTGCATTTTGCAAATGTTTCAAATTCAATTCTTATTTACGAAAATAATAATTTCTTAACTTTCACAAAATTAATGCACTGGCTTAACACACTCGTAAAGACTAAATCTTCCAAAAAAGCGATGTGCTCAAAAAATAATTGTGATTTACATGAAATTTAAAACAGAATTCAACATAGAAGAGAATCTGTTCCGTTTCATAATCAGTTATTAACTAGTTAAAGAAAGTTTTACTTTTATCCCAACTTAATCAAGTTTGGTTTATTTATCAACAATTTATATGGTTTAGCATTGGATATGAACTTTAGCGGCAGGCTTATCAGCTTAGATAAAGTCAGTCCCTTCTTCTTGGGTACAGTCACAGACGAAAGAATATGAGAAGATAGTTTAGTTACAAAACCATTCGGTCTTCCGTTTGAAACAAATTGGGTAGACAATCTGCGAAAAGGAGACGACAAACTCGAAGGTCTGGATAAAAATGGCCTAAAAAAATTTGTGCCTGTGAAACTGTTGATATGAAAGATTGGAGAATTTGGTAGCCCAGCATATCGAAGAGATCTGTGATGTGCTTTCTCCTCTTCATCCGCAAATAAGCAGCCAATGAGAAAAATCAGAAAATACCATGTGATCATCGTCGTAAATCTGGAATAAAATAGGATAATTATTCTGCTGTAAGATATGGAAATTAGAAACCGATAATTAAAAGGAATAAAATGACAAATGAGAAAAGAACGAAATTTATAGAGAGTAAACCTGAATAAGCATTTTTACTATGACGTATTTTTACATGATATATTTAAATTAAGAGCGATATTTCAAGGAATAATAGCTTAAGCTCCAAAGGTAGCAGGCGTTTATAAATTACACAACCAACTATCATGTAATTTTTACATGGTATAGTATTTGATATTTTCAACCAGAAGTCACGTTACACGATACATGAGCTCAACCAGCAAGTGTAAAACCTCAACCTTCAGGCACAGTCACTGCTAATACAAAACTTCTCACCAGAGGGAGAATATACATTCAGCAGCATCAAAGAGCGTCATTATTCTTTTATTAAAATACCTTATACTGAAAAGTTTACCTTAATAATAATATTACTCAATACATTTAGTTACAACGCACTTTTCATCTTCACGAGTCCCGCACGTTCAGCATGATCAGGGAAATAATCAGGGGCGCGGTTAATCATTTAAAATTATCAGAAGTCTAAAGCGCTGTTGACATTATTTCAACGGATTTGTTGATTGGTTAGATGACTCAATACAGGAAAAGCAGTACTAGTTGTAAATATTTTGATCTTGTGAATGTAAAGTTAGTTTATTCACATTTATATCAGAACTACTTCTCATAGCTGGAATTGGAAATTTGTATACGATTTTTTGTAAAAACCGATGTTAAATTGAATTGATTAATATATTATTATGTAATTAATAAATATATGTAATCGTGAAAAACATATAACGTCGGTTGTCTTTTTTATTGAAACGTCGTTTTAACTTGTGAATAAATAATTCTTACATAAATATTACGATGTGGTCATAAAGTTGTCTAAATATCCAAAACTGTAAAGCTACTCTAATAGTTCACTGTAAACAATGTAGCATCACAAAATATTAGAACATGGTCACGAAGAGATCTAAATACCTGAGACTGTAAAGCTACTCTAGTAGTACACTGTAAACAATGTATCATCACAAAATGTTGGAACATGGTCACGAAGAGATCTAAATACCTGAGACTGTAAAGCTACTCTAATAATACAATGCAAACAGTGTTACATTTTTAGAAAACAACATTGGTATATAAACTATATTTTTAATCATTTGACTATTTATGTTGTCAAGTTTAAATTAAAACAATAACAATATGTTTTGTATGTTTATTGTAACAGTAAGGTGCTCGTCTAACCATTTTCTTTCTGTTGTACTTTTTTATATTTGAGCGTATTGTGACTTTTAATCTATTATTCTTTGTGTTGCGTTTAAAATACAACTAACTATAAATAATTTGAATTTCATTAGACAAAAGTTGTAAACTTACATGTTTCTAACAATGAATTTCAAAAGAGGATGTTTTTCGTTTGTTTTTTTTATCGATTTCTACTACCTGCTATAAGCAAATTCTCCATTCAATACTTCCCAACAAAGTTTCAATAACTCTAAGCTAACAAACAGGTGTCGCCGCTAGCTCAATCTCTACAATCATTATTTAATATGGTATACCAATGCAACATAAATCTTTTAAATATGAAATTCCTGGTTATAAGCTCTTGTTAATCTAAAGATTGTGACATGTTAGTAATAAAAATCAAACAAATGAATAGGCAATACACCTTTTACTGGTCTTAACATTTTATTATAGATTCAAAAGGTCTTGGCCTAAATAACTGTTTCAACAAAAGAACAAGAGAAAGACCAGTTTCAAAAATAACTATTAGTACTATTTTCTTTGTTACAACCTCAATTTAATAATTTGTTATGGGCATTATTCATATACTAAACGACAACATCAAACACAACCATCATACATTATAGAAGGCCGCGGGCAGTATTTGAGGTTAGTTACTAACTGGGAGCTTTCAGCGAAGTGATAGTCTTTCAGAGCAGAGATTTTGCTGAAGGTCATTGCTTGTATTTATGACGTGGAACCAGTGTTGTGAGGAACACGATAATTCTTCTCTTACACTTGAACCTGGCTTCAATATATAATTTGGCCAAGTGGTTAAGGCACTCGTAATCCGAGGGTCGTGGGTTCGAACACCCATCACACCAAACATGATCGCCCTATCAGACATAGGAGCGTTATAATGTCACAGTCAATCCCACTATTCGTAGGTAAAAGAGTAGCTAAAGAGTTAGCGGTGGGTGGTGATGACTAGCTGCCTTCCTTTCAGTCTTACGCTGCTAAATTAGGGATGGCTAGTTCAGATAGCCCCCGTGGAGCTTCGCGCGAAATTCAAAACAAACAAACCACTCAACATATAATTCTAAGAACTCACGACTGATGGCAAAGAATAATATGTTATAACACATCAACCACACTACATCAACTATATTCAGTACCAAATATACCTTTCATCGAATACCACGTCTCATCAGGACAGCCGTAAATCAGTTTAAGCAAATGAATTATAATTATCATCAGCTTTATTTAAATCATTTAAAATTCACATTTTAGGGTAAGAATTAATAACTCAACAGTATTTCTTTAATTTTTAATAATTAACCCTAATTATCTATTTATTTCTATTATTTTTATTAATTTAACTAACTTTGAGAATAACAACTGCTATGTAATTAGATTTATAGATTGTACAATTTTAATATATTTTATAGTTTTGCATAAACAGGGTGTCCCAAAAAATGTATACACACTTTGAATGATTATAACTCACTCAAACGTTCCTTTTTACAGGTGCAACTGATTTGAAGTAATGGCAGAAGCAAAACTAAGCTGTGAGAAAAGAAAATTTATCGTAAAGTGCTGCTGGAAGTGCGAAAACGTAGCTGAAGTGCAAAGACGGTTTAGGATGGAGTTTCAAACAGATCCACCAACGCGACTCACCATTACTCGCATCAGAGATAACTTTGAAACAAGTGGAACTGTTCAAGACGTCCATAAAGGGTGTTGTGGAAGACCGTGGTCGTCCACCAGTCCCACACGAGAAGCAGAACTGTTGAAAAGTCTCCACCGATCTCCAAGAAAATCTGTTCGGCAAATAGCCCGTGAGACAGGAATCCCAAAATCGAGCGTCCATCGCATGTTGAAGCGCATTCATTGGAAAAGTTTTTTTCCGGCATTAGTCCACGCCCTCAATGAAGATGATCCTGACCAGAGAGTTGAATTTTATGAGTGGTATCTGGTAAAATCTGCAGAGGATGCACAGTTTCCAAACAAGATTGTCTGGAGTGATGAGGCCACATTTAAGTTAAATGGCTTAGTTAATCGCTAAAATTGCACCTACTGAGCACCTCAAAACCCGCATGTTACAGTTGAACACCACGTAAACATACCAGGGTGTGGATTATCAGCGTTGGGTGTAATTGGACCATTCTTTATCGAAAACACAGTCATTGGTCTCGTTTATCTGAACTTGCTCCAAGAATCTGTCGTGCCACGCATTTGCGAGCAATTTGGAGATAATAAGTTTTATTTTCAGCAAGATGGAGCACCTCTCCACTACCATCGTAATGTGAGGGCCTATCTTGACGAAAATTTGCCGAACAGGTGGATTGGGCGAAGAGGTAGCACTGAATTTCCCCCACGTTCACCAGACCTCACACCTCTGGACTTTTTTTTATGGGGATACGTCAAAGGTAAGGTTTATAGAACAGAACCTGCAACAGTCAATGAGCTGAGAGCAGCAATTGAAAGAGAATGCACCCAAATACCAAATAAAATGATTCGTGAAGTTTGCTGTTCCATCTGTCCGCGTTATCAGCAGTGCCTGGATCAGAACGGTCATCAGGTCGAACACCTGCGATAACTCAAAAGGTTTTACACTTGTCTTCTTAAACTTGGATTATAAAACCTAGATATATCTTAATAAATATTGTATTTATAATTATTCAAAGTGTGTATCCATTTTTATGGTACACCCTGTATACTGTAGATCTTTATAAGTAAGTTGTATTAAGCCCTCCGCTAGTACAGAGGTAAGTCTACAGATTTACAACACTATAATCAGGAGTTCAATTCCCCTCGGTGGGCTCAGCAGATAGCTCGATGTGACTTTGTTATAAGAAAACCGACACAATGTGTATAAAAATATTAGTGAATGTATTTTTCTAATAAAAGGACAGTTTATATACATATATATATGTGTATGTATGTATCCTCTGTCCTAACTGAAACTATAAAAAGGTACTAAAAACGTAGGAATGGGCTTAGAACAGATAGTAAGTTACAAAAGCTAACCAAGGGGAGATGAAAATCAGACGGCAGCAACTATAACTCGAATTATTCGTCGAAATAATATTTTAAATATCTCTTCAATAGGTCTTCAGAACTTTACCAAGCTGTAGAGTGTATCCTTTTATAAAGATATTTACGTAATAACTAAGTTTCAAGTTCTGTTTGTAAACCAAAAAAATTGAAAATCTTCTATTTACTTTTTCTGCTTCTTTTGTTATTTCGTGATAACTGAAAATATTACAAAGGTGTCAACCAGTTTAAATTAGGAAACATGGTTTAAAATGGGCTATCTGTTTTTTATAAGTATTATTAATAACCAATAGTAATTTGTTTTTAATCACAATTCTAGTATAAACGGTGTTATTATTACACCTTGAAGTTGGTTTATTCACAGAAATTTGGTGTCCCTTTAAAAAGCTTAAGTGAAGGGTGAAACAGCTATTGGCAGTCAACAATAGATAACATAGATACAGGGTGTCCATAAAGTCCTTGTGCAGTTTGAATCTTTAATAACTTTACTTCTGTATAAGATATAAACAATCTGTAGAATCGAATAAAAAGGAAATTTATTCAGAATTTAAATTCAATTGTCAACCATTCATTTCTTTCTTTTACTTTTCAGATAATAAACCTTTACTATACTAAATGGTTTCAACTGAAGAAAAGGTCAGTCGGGTTCTCTGGCAAGATGAGCTGAAGTCTGTATCAGCTGTAAGAAAAAAATGTAGATCTTATTACCACAAAGTAGTGCCCCACACAAATTCAATTTAAAACTAGATGGAAAGCGTAAGGAGACTGGTTCTCTTAACGATAGGTCAAGAATTGGGGGACCGAGGGTAAACAATGAGACTGTGTTGTCTGTAGAGCACGTGTTTATACATAGTCTACGAAATCAGTAAGACGAGCTTCATTGGAATTAGATCTTCCTAAAACAACAGCTCACAAAATTCTCAAAACAAAATTACTTAAGCGAATACACATTATTCAAGTTCACCAAGTGTTTTTGGAAGAATGGTGGATATGTTGAAAGTTAACATTCTTACAATTAAATATGCTAAATATTGAATAACTTCCCTCTTTTTTTCATTTAACAGATTGTTTATACATTGTATACAAATGAAGTTATTAAAGATTCAAATTGCATAAGGACTTTTTTGGGCACCCTGTATTACAGTTGGAACCTTATTGTATTTAGAACTTGGATATAAATACGACCTTCCTGCGCCTATTGAAACAACAGGTTAAAAGAAACAAGCGAACAAATAAAGAAAATATTTTCAAAAAAAAAAGAGGAAGTATATGTAGGGATGGCTAATATCAATCTTTTAAAACAATGCAAACAAGATGGTAGAGATGGCATTTGCATCATCCCTACTTTATAGAGTAGGCAAGAATTAATATATAAGTAATATATATAGAACAATTCAATCGTAAAAGAGTTTCATTTATCCAGTTTTCTTCTGTTAATATTCTGTTATTAAATTATCCTATTTTCATCTTAACATTCTATTACACTGTCTACGTATGGAATCTGTCAAAATCATACAAAATAATTTTATCTTTGTTAAAGTCATATAAATATCTTGATTAAACTGTAAATCTATTATAAAGATGTTAAAACTGTCCATATGATAAATGAATGTTTTAATACTTCCACTAATAGCTTAGATAATAATTTAAGTATTTTTTATACACCAGGTTAAAGTTTTACCTAGATACCATCTAAATATATACCTTTACAACACACATTCCTATGAATACATTCTTTAACTACCCGTTCATCAGGTCAATGTTTTACCTTTATAACCTACATGCCTGTTAAATGTACTCCTTATTAACTCACATATTATCCTAATATCGTACCTAATATCGTAATATATATACACAGAAGCTAATCTGTTTTAAGCCAAGTACGTATCAACTGTTTATCTTCTTTAAGAATTTTATACCAGATGAATATCGATTAGACATCAGCAACGGCTAATGTCTCTCACTCTCAACCTAACTATATTATTTGTTAATCATCTACATTCCGGTTGTTTATCTTCTATAATCATTTACACTCAGGTTGTTTAACTTCTCCAATTATCTACGCTGTGTATTTCTTTATTTTCCTTAACGAATTATAAAATTCACTGCCTAAAATATATTATATTGTTTAAACAAATAAAACAGATTAACGTACTGTCTATAAATGTTGTATAATTTTTACGATAAATGATATTGTTCTTACAAACCGTTGTTCGTTAACTACTGAGTAATTTCCTTAAATATCTGCTAACAAGCTGGACATCTCTTTTAATAAAATTATATACCATTTAAAAGTAGTCCTTAACTCTAGTTATTTTCATTAACCAATTATTCCGCTACATTCTAAAGAACATTGCTTGAATTAAAAAGCAAATAACTGTTAACAAGATGTCAAAACTGTTTTTTTTTAAGTAATTTCACCTACCGGAATTTCAAATGTGATACTTCTTCCACACTTAGTGTATTTCTTAGCCGAAATGTAAAGCCTGCTTTAAAAATATTATAAGACATTGAAATAAGAGAAGGCGATTTTATTATTAGTTTTTTATAACTGAGATGGTATGTTTAAACTTACAAACCGGTAAAATCTAACCATAAAAGACTTCTTGAACCCATCTCGTAGTATTTAAAGCATTTGTTACATCGTACAAACGACCATTGGTCAGGTGAGCATTGCTTATTGGTTGCTGATATTTAACCACAGGTGAAAGTGGAAAACTTGAGTACGGAAAACTGGTGACGTATGAAATGTTTTGTTGAGCCAAGAGCATGAAGAAGCTAACCTACATGGGACGTGATTACACGCGAGACTTCCCGCTGATACTACTGACGTAAATGGTTTTAATCAATAAGGCTGTCGTGTACACGAGATAAATCGGTCAGTTTCAGGTGATGGTCACTAATTAAACGAAATGTGCTTTAACAAAATATGCACATCTGTACTGGCTCAAAGTTCACTAACTAATAAAAAAAATATATACATTGAAATATTCGAAAATTTAAAATTATATATTGTCATCGAGCCAACCAATCAGAACCGAAAAGGGTTAGAATTATAAGAAAAACTGTTCATACTGTAGAAATGATTTAAAACAAAAATTAACGAAATTTGCATGAGAATTGATTAGTTTAACCCATTTGTTTTTCTATGTGTTGTTAGTGTAACAAAAGCTAGGGCTAATTTTAATTCTTAACACACTTGGTTATAATTACACCTAACACTCATCTTCTATTTATGTTAAAAACTTAGCTTATATTACGTATTTAGATAAAATTAGACATGTTGCACAGTTGGATAACACGTTTTTAAAATCACATTATAAAATAAGCTATCTGCTTAATAATGTTAAATGCGTAGAATTATGGTTAAATGGGCGTGATGCTAAGAAATTTATATTTGTGGTATATTAAGTTAAAAAGTAAATTTTGACCAGGTGTGACAAGTTTGTTCCAGCATATAGGTCAGTAATAAATAATAATCCGTTGATATTTCACTGTGGTTGAGCAAGATTTAAACGTTTGACACACTGTTTCTCTGTCCTATATAATGAAATTGGAACAAAAAACAGAAAAGACAATAGAATAAAGAAAAATATATCAAGGTCATAGTTTTCTTCAGATATATGTGTAAACAATGAGTAACGTTTGTAGTCTTGTGTCGTTTCACACAATAGACATTTATACGTTGAACTGAATAAGTAATAGGTTTTGAATATTTCAAAAATAAAAGAGAGAATTCTGTCAAGAATCACGTGCGATTAATTAGTTTTAACTTTACTTATGGTACGGTCAGCGATTTGACCTAAGACTATACGGTGTAGTACTTGTTATCTACTGCTATTATAAGCGTAAGTAGGGTTTAGAACTATTTTTTTAATGCAGTTCAATTTTCTATGCTTTTCTAAACAATTCTGTGAACACATCTCTATTTAAAGATTTAGTGGATTGTTTCGCCAGAAATATGCAATTTAGGTTTCATAAAAGTAATATTTTTCTTTAGCGAGGTCGGACCGTAAGAGAAGTTTTCAGGTAACCAAACGGGCGCTGCAACAAAGTTCTGGATTTCGGAGTTGGAGAATCGCGTTCAAATTATTACGATAACACAAAATATTCCCTGCACTTTTAGTTGGTTGGTGGTTGATAAGGTCGCCGCCTTCCCTCTGTTCAATGACTCAAAATTAGGAACAGCGCTTAGTAGCTTTGCCATAAACACTAAAGTGTAAATTCCTAAGCAAGCGTATTACTGTAACATGCAAACTGACAGAAAGTGATTATATTAGTGTGTGAATTTATTAAGCAGATATAAACACTCCAATGCAGGTAAACTGTTACAATTCATTATGAGCTACTGAAAGACTGTAACTGCTTGAAAATATGTTAAATGAACTTATCCATCGACCTTTATTTCCAAAAGTGATAAAAGAAATACATTTAACGGTTCCAGGAACAATAAGGTTTAACTCCGTGAAACATTAATTGCCTCTTTTAAATCCATTTTTATTTCTCTGCACAATCCATTTACCTTAACTATAACAGGATATCTTATTTAATTAAAAACCTCGTGCACACCTTTTTCCTCTTTAATAAGTGAATATATTTAGCAATAAATTTAACTTAGTTAGGACTTCTTGCAGAAAGTCTGTGCTAAAGTAAATAGAGTTCTTATCCTTTCGTCGGATTAAACTGTTAGGATAACTTTCACTAATCGGTTAAAAAACATCTACATTCATAATATTTTTTGTTTTCTTATTATTCAAAGTTTATTAAGCGGATTTAGCCACTTAGGTAAGCTTTCAGGTAAGAGGGTTTGAATTTTAGTCTATGAAATAAAGATTCATTTAGTAACTTCTTTTTCTGAAAAGGCCAAAATTGCAAATACTTAGCAGTCAAACATAATTGTTTTTTAATAATCTAGACACTAGCTTTCGTCATCTAAACAATATCCAAACATTCCAGTCAGCTCTACAATAAAATATGTATTTAGTTTTGAGCAGTCTCTGCCTCAATCCACCCACCTTCTTTTACTGTTATATAATAGTACATTGTCATTTTTTGGAGTTGCTAAAACCGTAAACATATATAACTAGTAGTTGTACTTTGTCCATCTAAGTTTAGTGTTATAAGCTGTCAAGTTTACCGCTAAACCACAGCGGGCATCTTATAATGAACTTTGAACTTTTACATATTTGTAACATAATGAATTGCTTGTTTTTGAATTTCGCGCAAAGCTACACGAGGGCTACCTGCGCTAACCGTGAATACTGTCACGTATTACAATAGCGTTCTTTATGTGGTGTCAGAAACAGAATGAACACTGTCTTGTATTATAGTTTCGTTCTTTATGTGGCGTCAGAAACAGAATGAACACTGTCTTGTATTATAGTTTCGTTCTTTATGTGGTGTCAGAAACAGAATGAACACTGTCTTGTATTATAGTTTCGTTCTTTATGTGGCGTCAGAAACAGAATGAACACTGTCTTGTATTATAGTTTCGTTCTTTATGTGACGTCACAAACAAAGCGAATGCTCAAATCTGACTGTACGTCATTAGAAACATAGGAAGCTGATTCAAAGATCCAGAAGATAGCTAGTTCTAAAGAAACTGGAGTTTTAATTACACAATTCTAGTTGTTTGCTCTGTTTAGTTTTTCTCACAGGTAAACAAGATGCCAACAAACCATCTTTAAAGGAACAGAAATGTTCTCCAAAGCTTTCCTTTGCATGACTTGTGACAAAACGTGTTTAAAAAATACTTCAATTATTATTTAAAAAAACTGACAATGTAGAATATTCTAAACAATGCGTAAGAGCCGGTATTTTTCAGTTATCACCTAAAGTTTGATTGTTTGTTTTGGAATTTCGCACAAAGCTACTCGAGGGCTATCTGTGCTAGCCGTCCCTAATTTTGCAGTGTAAGACTAGAGGGAAGGCAGCTAGTCATCACCACCCACCGCCAACTCTTGGGCTACTCTTGTACCAACGAATAGTGCGATTGACCGTCACATTATAACGCCCCCACGGCTGGGAGGGCGAGCATGTTTAACGCGACCGGGATGCGAACCCGTGACCCTCAGATTACGAATCGCACGCCTTACGCGCTCGGCCATGCCAGGCCTCATCACCTAACGTATAATATAGTTGCAGAACAGACGCAAAATGAAGAACTGCTTTGGGAACAGTTTATGTCATAGTATAATGTAAATCCAGTGTATTGGAAGTAGCCAATAGTTCTCTAACTTTAAAATGGACCCATAACGACAATATTTGTAGTCAGAAATTAATATTAATAATTCAAAACAAATATAATATTTTCTTTGTTTTACAGTAGTTTTTAAACTAATGATGGTTGGGGTATGATTGTTTAATTTGTGGCCGAAATTTGATGTTATATGCTATGTCATATTATGAAGGAGTGATGGGAAGCTGAACAAAAAGACACGATTTTTATGTTCTCATGAATAAGTAGACCGAAGTTGAGGATGGCTTCCACGCTACCATGCCTCATTATTTATTATTATAAATATCTTAAGTTAAGTCATGTACACATTTTCTTGTATAGCGTCAGAGGAAGTGAAGTCCCCTGTGGCCAACTGGTGAACCCTGGTGTAAAGGTTTAACATATACAGACCTCACGAATTTTCTAATGGTTTAAAAGAAGATGAAATAATTTCCCATAATTGGCCACATTCTTTTCCCTTTAGCCGACCATGGTAAGAAATGTTTCAGGGTCATTGGCTAGCCTAGCCCACAGCACAGCACAGCACCAGGGTCGTAATTTATTCAATTTAGCTTTAAAAGAGATGAACAAATTTGTGTTGGTTAGAAAGCCAACGACGCTTACACTTACGTGTAAGAGTTGGAAGTTTCCAATAATCACATAAAATTCGGCAAAATTTAATAATATTCCGCAGTTAATTATGACAACGTTTATGTACTTACAACGATAAAATCTGAAATTAGATTCCCTATGGCGGACAGAGCCAATATAGATTTGCACTAAAATAAACAAATAAATAATTAATAGCTTTGTGCTAAGACAAGAAGACCAAATAACACGTGCAAAATAGCGAATTATCTTTGTTTACTTGTTCTAGAACATTCTTCGGAAATTATCTTTGATTGAGATTTATTATTGTTAACCAGAAACATTACATTAACTTATTTGGTTGACAAAATGTTCGTATATATTTCTTTCAATGATAATTATGTTAAGAATCGTTTTATGACTTTAGATTAGAAAAACTTTAAAGTAACAATCCCAGTAGTCGTTCAAAATGACGGGGATTTGAACCTGCGCTCCTAAAAACTACCAGTTGAGTGCCCCTATCCACTTTGCCATGCTGGGCCTCTTCAAGGTGAATGCTTTTCATAGTTTTATTTCTTACAGTTAAACGAAATTATAATAAATATTAAAGTAGCAGCTATTTCCCTCTCCCCCAAAAAAAAGCATTCATATTTTATAATAAACTTTATTTGAAAAACAGTTTAATTATTGTTTAAAATACATAAAAACCTTGAAAAATAGTCCTAAACTAATTTGTTATAAGTGTTACGTATTATTTTTCAAGTACAATAAGCTTTACTATTGACATACATATATTTAATACTAGGATATAGGAGTGATTTCATTATAACCACAAAATTTTCTTTTCTAAAACATCACGTTGCTTTATAATCTGTAATATTTTATATATGAATTACTTGTTTAAGTTCACTGACTTAGAATCTTGACGCCAGGTGGATAAACATGCTTATTTTGAATTTCTTTAATATATTTCTAGTTTAATACCAAGAGTATTCTTTATGATTTCTTGGTTTGATTAGTTACGATATGACGGTAATATCGCTGTAACCTCAACTTTCTAAGAAGGTAAGCCTAAGGGTTTACGTTATAAGATGGTAATTTTGATATTAAATTTTAGGCTAATAACAAGAGGGTACTTCTCAAAGTATATTTTCTTCGCACTCGTAAACAGTCATCAAAGCTGCTACGTTGAAGGTAAATTTGAGGTTAGAAGTTCCGAAATTTACTGCTGGAGGGGGGAAGGAGAAGAAAATATGAGAGGGTGAGACGTTATTAACCTCAAAATACTTTCGCTGTTGGTGTATCTTTCCCAAGGTCGTCGTGACCGAAGCGTGAGGGATATTTAAAGGTCATTTATTCCATATCATGTCAGTTTTGAACATTCAGTCAGTCAGTCGAAAGATTAGTGAGAAACTTATAGAACGTATCACTTTCGAAATAAATTTCTCCATTATAGAAATACTTCAAAAAACAATACTGTTCTTTTATATTGCAACAGTTAACGTTGTGCCTTTTATGAGTTATTTAGTCATTTAAAGTTTAAAAAGTAATTTGAGCCACGATTTTTTTATTCCTTTGTCACTAGTTATTTGCGATATTTAGTAAACTGCGAAAGCTAGCGAAACACTTGTAACTATGGTATTTTTTGTTGTTTTGTTTCGGACAAATTATAGTTTTGTGTTCGCAATGATTTATTGCTAATTTATGTAATGTGTGATGAAATCAGGAGTATTTGTGGTAGGATTCATATATTATACTTTGTCTATATTGCTGAGAAATCTGAAATGATTGACAGTGAACGCGACCTTAAAATAAAAAAAAAAGTTTGCCTTTTTTCACACTTTTTATATCTTGCCTACTAGACTGAGGCCCGGCATGGCCAGGTGTGTTCGACTCGTAATCTGAGGGTCGCGGGTTCGAATCTCGGTCGCATCAAACATCGTCGTTCTTTCAGCCGTGGTGGCGTTATAATGTGACGGTCAATCCCACTATTCGTTGGTAAAAGAGTAGCACAAGAGTTGGCGGTGGGTGGTGATGACTAGCTGCCTTCCCTCTAGTCTTACACTGCTAAATTAGGGACAGATAGCCCTCGTGTAGCTTTGCGCGAAATTCAAACCAACCAAACCTTTTGTTCTTGTACCAACAGTTTTAAATTGAAGACAAACTTGACTGCTCTCTTTAGTGTTTATAGTAAATTTATAACGAATATCTTAAACGATGCTCCTTTGCAATAGGGTCACTTGATTTTAACCAGACATTCTTGCTCTCTGATGTGCAATGTAGAATAGAAAGTTAAAGTGGTCTAGTGTGTGTCTTGCGAGTTCATGACAGTGAGACATCTTGTTTTATTACACGTTTGTTTGTTCGTGGTCTGATTGTCTTGCGAGTTCTTGATGTTTTATAAATATGTATTTATGTTCAAAATCGTCGTATTTAAGAATTTCACTGGGTAATACCTTAACAGAAATAATTTTTGGTTACAAAATGTAGAGTACAAAGTGTTTTATGACTATCGTAAATAATTTATGATAAAAAAGTGAAGATTTTATTAGTTCAAATTTCACTGTTTGGTATTTTACGAATTTCGCTTCTTTTTTGGGTATATTATTATTCAAGGTATTCAACATAAAATATAACAACATATGCTTTTAAAAGAAGCGAATATAGCTCTTACGACCGTACTAATATTTAAACGTTTCGTTTATCAAAAGTGAAGTTTATTCAAAGTAATCTCTTGGGGATCGGCCTTTCATCACAGAAATGAAAAACATACTTTACAAACTGAAAGTATAATTTCGATTAATGTGGTATAAAATACCTATGCTGGCAAAGCGTTGTCTAAAAATTGTTAGCTTGTGTGGTATTACATCAGTGTAAGACTGATAATAATGTTTTAAAAAAAGATTTTTTAAAACTATTATTAGCATCGTTGGTATGTAATACCACATAAACTACCAATAAAGCTTACAATAATATCGCTTATACATTTATTCTTAAGTTAATATACTTCCAGAAAAAAACAACAAAAAACTATTATTTCAACCAAAGTTTTCTTACTAACAATATTGCTAACAAAACACTTGTTAAACAGGTCTGATGAATTAAGTTTTAAGCAGCTCTGTTCAGTATAGAATGTATTATTGTTTTTGTTTCCTTTTTTATTATTAAACAAAACTATGGATATCTGTTTGTTCATACGTATCTTTAAATTTAAGTTTTATTCTGAAAGCGTTTGTTTTGAAACAACAGTTTTGTGTGATACACTACGTTAAGAAATTGAGCTGGTTGCCAAATACGTACAGAATGCTGAGTAAAGTTTTTGTAATTGTCCTGGAAAGAGTCCTTGAAAACCTTATGCTTACCAGGAATAACGTGATTAATAAGCAAAGGTTAAATTCACAAATGGCGCCAGTGGTCCTTCACTATTGAACCTGATTCCAAATTTTATCTCAGATTAGATTTATTTTTTTTTTCTCCTGAAACGGAAATAGTTTCATCCCGTGATTAAAGCTCGTTTCTGACTCACGCTGTCTGTGAAACCTTCCTCGTCTGGCTTACCGCAGCCGGGAATACGACATTTTCTTACCTTGCCCGAAGCGTTTAGTTTCGGTTCACTGGAAAAGATTTTTATTTTTTATTTTTGTGGTTATACTGTATCGTTTTGTGGAACATCTCTGATTAGAGAGTATAGGCTGAGCTTGAAGTAATTGAGAACACAGTCATAAATAACTATTTATCTCCTTTCACAAAATAACTAGAAATTCGATAACTGTAACATTCTTGTATCACTACGACATTAATGCGCAGTGACGATTGGTGTTTGCGTAAAAATGATAAGAATGGCAGAAATGAAAAGTGAGACACTAGAAAAAAACAAAAGTGGATCGTTTTGTGTTATTGTATTCCATATCGCTAGTTTAATAGAATACTATATTCAAATAAGTAACAAACGTTTATGAGTCGTAAGCAGTACAGAAAATTATCACAAATTATAAAATAACTCCTCAGATATCAATTTATAATTTTCAAGCTTAATTTCAAATGCTAATTTATGAAAACAAATATCATTAAGTCCGTACGTAACGAGAACCAATTCTTCGAATGTTTACAAGGTTCAACTAAATATATTTCTTTATTTTTGTGAATTGTGAACCTTCTTTTTTATTTCGTCTATTAAAATAAAAACAGTTCTATTGGAATTAATTCTATTCCAAGGTTTTGTTTTGGCTTTCTCTGTATATACAATTCGTTAAAGATCACCAGTCTGTTTTAAAATTAATATAGAAGATTAACTATTTATTGTTCACAACAGTTGTTTGGTTTTAAATATACTGTTTATATTTTAAAATATTATCATTATAATTCCTGATATAGAAAGGTCTACTTTTCGAAATCGCTCGGGTTGGAGAATTTCTTATTTCTCTATTTAATTGATTTTATGAACCTACGTGTTTTCCTAACAACACGAATCGTTATATCAATAACAGTAACTATTCTCATGATTCAATATCACGAACATTCTTTGTTTTCTTAAATTTCAGAAAAGGTTTTATCGCACTCCACGATGATTTATTTTATTTCCGAAAAAAGAAACTTATGTAACCCCTTCCAGAGAAAAGAAATTAAAAAGTTATTTTACAATTACTAAAAACTTCTCAACTTCCCACTAATCTATACCAATTTATTCGTCCCTCAGATACGTACTTCTCAAGTTTATGGTCTTCCTTATGCACGTAAACAAGGTTCCTCTGACGCCCTATTATTTTGGCGCTGGTGTTCTTTACATTCATTGCAATTCTCTTTATGACCAATATCAAAAGTTAGGCATATAAAAAAACTGATTATGCACAGATAAAATCATAAGATCCAACCTCAATTGTTTCAAAAATGAGAATGACAACCTTAGATTTCAGTTTTATGGACCAAACAATTTTCCTCCTACTATTGTTAATGAAGTAAGTGCTTCCTTTGAAAATTAGCTAAAGAGTAAATGAATCTTTCACAGATATCGCTGTTTATTGTGTTTTACCATTCATCTCAAATGTGTCTCATCTGTAGTAAATTCTAGTTACAAATAGTCAGAGAGCATAAAATCGAGATTGAAGTACAATTTATTTGGAGGCTCGGCATGGCCAATCGCGTAAGGCGTGTGACTCGTAATCCGAGGGTCGCGGGTTCGCACCCGCATCGCGCCAAACATGCTCGCCTTCCCAGCCGTGGGGGCGTTATAATGTGACTGTCAATCCCATTATTCGTTGGTACAAGAGTAGCCCAAGAGTTGGCGGTGGGTGGTGATGACTAGCTGCCTTCTTTCTAGTCTTACACTGCTAACTTAGGGACGGCTAGCACAGATAGCCCTCGAGTAGCTTTGTGCGAAATTCAAAACAAACAAACAATTTACCTGGAAAAAAACTAGATTAACTGTAAAAAAAAATGTTACCGTGTTAAGTCAAATAGATAGCTTTCTACTAGTTTACGGGAACATTTAAAATCTTTATTATTTTGCTTTTTTAAAGAATCGTCAGCACATAAAATAACAGACTTAAATTAAAAGCATTTCTGTTGATAAGGAAACAAAACTGATGAATGACTTCAGATGTGTGCATTCATTCTTATAATCTAAATGTATGAATACTTCACTTTGGGAAGGAGTATTACAAAACTTTTACAAAATCAACTAGTTTTTGGTGGCGTCACACTACCTACCCCGTGCCAAATAGTCACAATGTTATTCACTTGACTTGGTAATTTGAAGAAGCAAATTCCTTTTCCTAATGATGTACTCAACCCTCTGTATATAGCTGTGTAAATCTTTTGAAAGTTATTTTCTGCGACTGTGCGTTTATAACAAATATTTGAACGTATAATTTATGCACAATAGATTTAAATAGAAAACGTTACGTTGATACATTTTTTATTCCCTGACGTATAAAGTTTATAACAAGGTGTTTGTCGGTAAAACATCCAGACTAATCGATATGTTTATCACAAAACTTCTGATATTCGTAAAGCGAACATTATTGGTATATTAAATC
Source organism: Tachypleus tridentatus (assembly GCF_004210375.1). NCBI lineage: Eukaryota > Metazoa > Arthropoda > Merostomata > Xiphosura > Limulidae > Tachypleus > Tachypleus tridentatus. The sequence goes on along the minus strand of NC_134832.1, from coordinate 75,129,057 downwards.
ACAGAAAGGTTGAATGTATAGATACACTGATTACAAAGACCTGTGATATCTCAGCAGTACACCTGCGGTATTTTAAGACTAAATATCAGGTTTTGATACCTGCAATAAGCAGAGTACATGTAGTCCATTGCGTATCTTTGCGCTTAACAACCAACCAACCATCTGTAAATATGAAACCAGAAGTACATCGCAACAGTGGTTGGCGTTATAAGTTTGTGTTTTTGAAATTTAAATCATGTTATATAAATACGTTACCAGTTGTACATATTTTCATTTTCAGGGCACCCCGATAGTACAGCGGTATGTTTACGAATTTACAACGCTATAATTAGGGGTTTGATTTCTCTCGGTGGGCTCAGTAGATAGCCCGATGTGGCTTTGCTATAAGTAAACATAGACACACATTTTCACTACTGAGCATTCTACATTTTACATACCTACAAACATATACATATTTAGACATTATTTTTAATATGCTGGTTCTGGGTTGTATCACATCTTTTATAAGCTTTCGTATATTCTGGCCCGTAACTTATAAATATTAAAATAACAAGAATTTATATCTGAATAAATTGCTTTTGTAGTAGATTTTTCTAATTTTGTTTATTTATACAACAGTAGGAAACTTAAAACGTTAAAAGATTGTTAAATTACCATTTCATGTGTTGTAACTAAATATCCATATGGCGTCTCCCTTCTGCGTTTGTTTATTCAATTGAACCCAACTCTATACATGTGTTACTAAGGGAGCCATTAGGTGTAATGTTGGGTAGTGTATTATTTATCAAAAAAACACTGAATTAGTTTTTGTGTGTGTGCTTATAAAAAATTAAATCGCAAACTGAACTAATCACTAAAATATTTGGGATATTAAAACCACGGTGCAATCATATTTATCGCCATCTAGTTTTCGTTGAAAGCACTATTATTTTCAAAATAACAATACTTGTTTTTCGAATCTAGAATTAATAAGAATTAATGTAAGAATAAAGTAGTATATATGAGTGATAGCATACAAAATGAACCTATGTAGCTACATGCAAACTCCCGAAGTAGTTTGTGCCAAAGTTACAAATAAAACGTAATCGAAAGTGAATTGACAGTGACACCGCCTCCATGAATATAGGGCATCGGATGATTGAAAGTGTTACGTGATAAAAAAATGTGTTTAAAAAATATAAAATTATATGTGTTTCAGAGCTTTCAAAAAGAGTCTATTTAGTTTGTAAAAAGCTAAATGTTGCTACAAGTACGCAACACATTACTGTTACCCGTAAAAACTATAAACGACTAAATGATAATTTACACGAAAAACCCATTTTAAAGTGAAAAATTGAAATGCATTCAAATAATCATAGGATATGACAGTTTGAGTTAGCCAGTTATTAATTTGATTAATACGGTAAAAATGATTAAAAGATAGATTATCTTCTACGTTAATAAATAACCCTGGACACAAAGACAGGATTTTAAAAAGAAATAATAAGAGTAAGTCTGTGCAATAGGTCACATTCATTATGATAAGAGTAGGGAGTGAACCCTAAATTTTAAATTACAAACCCTCAAGCTTATCGCTAAACCGCCAGGGTTAGGACTAAAATAAAACCAGTTAAAATGAACAGTTTCTAGATAGAACGAAGATAAGTAAAAAAACAAAATTCTGTAACTAACAAGCTACTCTAACTTCATAGAAACATTAACTAATAAGATAGAAATAAAATAAAACGCCAAATAATAAATAACATTTGAAAAGTGTGTGGAATTAGTCGCTAAGTAACGTGAAAGATTACTTAGGTTAAAAGGAAATAGATATACCCTTTTTAACTAATGGAAAAAAGAAAGAAAAAGATACTGACAGGTAATTGAGTAAATTAGATATACAGTTCAAACGGAATTAACTTTTATAATCAGAACATTTCATTATTTAAAAGGTCAAACAATACACCGTATTGCCCACCAGTGAATCAGCGGTAATTCATTGGACTTAAAGTGCTAAAATTAGGTTTTGATATTCGCAGTGGGTAAAGCACAGAAAACTAGTTGTATAGCTTTGTGTTTTAACAACAGACAAACAAAGCATGCTTCCAAAATTATCTAACCACTTCTGTAGCAAGTTATACGAACGATAAGTCTATTGCAATAGGCGGGTAAGTTCTGGGAAATGAAATACAATAACTTAAGGACATAAATTCATAGGAATAAGAAATGAAATATAAAATTTAATGTACTCATAACAGTATGCTACTTTGTTTTAATTTTCATCTATTTCATATTAAAGTACCGGTAAGTGTGTGAACGTTAGTGTAATATACAAGTTTATTAAGGATCAATTTTGACTTTGCAAGTCAAGTATTATTTAGGACAAACAACCTTTCGACCACCAAGTACGATATTAACGTGAAACTAGGTAAAACTTACGGTGACATGTAATAATAAACTATTATAAACAAGGTACATTGGATTACAAAGACAAGAAGAAAAACAAACGTCGTGTTACAGATAGTTAAAAAAAAGGATTGTTCGCCACGGAATAATATAATAATATTTATACAAATAGAACAAGAACCCTGATGTAACCTTCTTGGAGACAGTGTGTAAGATGGTAATATATTCCTTATGTGACCCCGCTAAAAGTAACTCAGTCAACAAGAGAACAAACACTTGAGGATTTGAAGATCGTAACAAGTAATGGATACAATTACGTACAATGAAAATGTGACCTGATTGTGAACAATATTGACGATAAACAACATCGACAATGAACCTAAATCAGTAGTCGTTATTTATCATATTGCACGAATATTTCGTTGAAGTTAATAATTTCAGTTTGTATAAAAAGAAAAACTAAGGATTCCTATCCTGCTTCTGATTTCAAAGCAAGAAAACAATTGTTTGATCCAAAGTGCTATGTCTATTTATATTAAAGCATTTCATTTTCATTGTTTATAGATGTAATAACGTAAAAGTCCTTCGTTGTTTGAATTTCGCGCAATTACACGAGAGCTGGATGCACTAACCATCACTAATTTAGCAGTACAAGACTATATAGAAGGTAGTTAGTTATCACCACCCACCGCCAAAGGCACATATATTACATACAAAATGTTTGTTTGTTTGTTTTGGGATTTACGAGGGCTAACGTCCCTAATTTAGCATATTCATCACCACCCACCGCCAACTCTTGGGCTACTCTTTACCAACGAAAAGTGGGATTGGCTTATAACGAGCGACCATGTTTGACTGAACCCGCGACCCTCAGATTAAACTTAACGCGCTAGGCCATATATTACATACAAAACAAATACAACAATCAAATACACAATTATATACAATTGAATGCACCAAATACTATTGTAACGTTGTGAACAAGGACGAACAAGTTTACAATAAAATTGAAAGAAAGAATTGACATCATTATGAATAACATACCTGGAATAATCAAAACTTATTTTCTTTCTTAACTAACCCTTATAAAATGACAACAGATTTAAATGGATATTTTTGGCTAAACAAATTTTCCTAATAGTCACAATACAATATTTAGTTAATGTAATCAAAAACATACACTGTAGGCTGTCTTTTCCTAATCCTTCTAGGAAGTCCTGTACAAGAATTCGCCGTTTCTGATTCATTGGTACTGATTTTTGTATGATAAAGGAAATAGTGTCGAAAACTGACGTCCATAAGGGTTGAACCGTTGGACACGGGCAATATAAATATCTCACTGTTTCAGTTTCTTTACCACAAAGTGTACATAAACCAGTATCATGTTTTTGCATATGAACAAGTTTATTGTTCGTCATTAAGGCATTGTGATAAAATAAATAATCCACATCAGCAAAGACAAAGCTTTTATATGGGTGATAAGTATATTTATGTATTTTTTTTCCAGTTAGTATCTCTTAAAATATCTTTCCATGCAGTAATTGTATTGATGTTTTGCTTCTGTATGAAATAAAAAGTCTCTTATATCTGTATTTCTCATAGAACGAAACCACTTTTCAATAACAACCAATTATTAATGTCTTTGTGAAAGGGATAAATTAGTTTAGTTTAAGAGCGACAGTTTTTACCATTAAACAATAACACGTAAAAACAAACAAGTCCTGTTAAATAACGGGGTTCTTTTACAATGGACTAATTTCCTTTAATGGAAATTAAAGGACTGAAAATGAATACGATGTAACTCACTAATTATATTAAAAAGACATAATGAATACAAGAAAGATCAATTAGGGTATATTCAAAATATGATAATTTCATACACGAGAAGGCGGTTTCTTGTGTTGTTGTAGGCCCTACTCTTGGGTATCAACATTTTTTGTTGACATATTCACTCCACTTAGGCTGAGCTCCGTTTTATATACATATAAAAATATCAATTCGAAAATACCTCGTCTTGTTAGATCCGTTTACATCTATGATACAAACTTGTAGATTTAACACAATAAGATGGATGGTTTTACTATTCTCGTTACTGAATACTCTCTTGTATAACCAGGCATGAACAGCACATATTTTTTTCCGATATTATGATCACTCCACTTACACTTCAAAGCGTAACAAGTTACATAATTTTCCAAATTAATAAGCATAGCTTCTGTTTACTTTGATACATGCATAAGTACATGGTACAAAGACCCTGATATCTCAATTTTAGCATATTCTGGTATACTAGCAAAATGTAGACAGGAAAAAACGTAGTCATTTTATAATTCAAATCAATTGAAATAAATCGAATTAGGAATTAGAGTAAAAATTAAATAAAACTTCCGATTTTTTGTAATTTTTTTCCTGAAAATTGAAACTCTGAAAATGAAGTCAAGGACGTAAATAATTACTTCGTTTCTGCCTTAGATATTTCAGAATGTCATGAATTGAAGTAAACAGAATATGGACTTCTGTATTTAATTGTGTACACATAATAAAATCACTTCTTGATCAGATGCAAAATATTCTATCGGATAAGAAATGTAACATTGCTTTAAATGATTAGTTACGATTACTGTAATTAAACAATTTAGGGCATAATTTCCTAAAATGGAAACAAAAACCGATTGTCAAAATGTCATGGATATTAATTAATATATTTACTGTTTGCTTACGCACAGAAACAGCATATTAGTATATTCTTACCTTTAACCAACACTGGTTTGGCAGTGATGTTTAGCTATATTTGTATCGAAGTTGTTAAGATATTAATCCGTTCATATACTGAAATTTAATTAAGTTTCAAGTTGGGGCTTTGTAGTGAAATGACATCCCAGGTATTAGTTGTTCATAACAAACACGAAATATTCATCTGAGTATTGCTAAACCTAAGTATGTTTTCTACATAAATGTTCAATAGAAACTCTGCTTGATAAACAATCAATTTTCGTAATGCTCTTTGAAAAATAATATCTACATGTTAAAAGTACATATATACATATACACATTAGGAGAATTGAGAACTGAATATTATGGTTCTTAATATTATCTTGTAATTAAGAAGGAAAAATTTGGCCTATATGTATAATGGTTAGGGACTTCATGAATGTTTTCGTCTAATGTAACAATTTGCATGGTTTATTTGCTAAATATAAGCAATTTGAACGCTATGTTTTAGTTTCGGGATAAGACGAACCTTCAAATTAGAATAATAAATACTACACTTACCTAAAATTTGACAGGTTAGAGTAAGTGCTGATTGTTTCCAAATAAGTCTCGAAGGTAGGTTGTATAGAGACTTCTTAGTGACGTTGCTGGCCTTATACTGAGCTCCCACAGTCTTTAGGCACTAGCTCTTGTACTTATCTATCAATAAACGTGTTCTTCCATATAATATCTGACGTCAGGATCTTCACCCGCTGGTGGCGCCAATCTTGATGATGCTACTCTTATAAACCCCTTGGATTCGAAGACCAAGATCACGGTAAATGCCCGCCAATTGTGTCAGTAAACAAAACTTCAAAATCCACTTCCCATCGATTTTGCAAGGGGTATTGATTTTTTAAAAATAAGAACAAACACGAAACAACAAAAATAGAAGAAAAAACCCCTATTAAAACAGGCGGAGATGTAAGCTCTTTTTTTTTGTTGTTGAGGTCGGCCAAGTGACATAAAGTGCCGTTAGAGAAGATTCAATTACGTGTTTGGGGAGAACAAACGAAACTATTTATTTCTGCATTATATGACAACGTTCCAGTTCAGTTGTGATCGTGGTGGCACCCCTTTGCTTACTAAAGTAGGTTACCTATATGAAACTTGGTCTTTGCATCTTCAATGAACTGAAACTCCGGTTTTAAAGAGGATTCCAGCTCCACTTCTCAATCTACGGACCACTTCAAGAGATCTGATATATAAATCACTGCCTAAGGATGTCAAACACGTCACAACACGTTCACAAATCTCTTCACAAGCTCACGTACAAACAAAACGTATTCTTAGTGACTTGGAAGATCTAAGTTTATATTAGTTATGTATACGTTCTTTGATGTCGTGTATGTTTTTCCTTTTAAAAGTTAAAAAGAAGGGACTTATTTTCAAGCCTCCATCTTACATTGTCGTTAGCAGGCTATAAAATTAAAACTCAGTAATAACAATCAAAGTCTTTGTACTTAATCTCCTGCATGTAATTTATTCGTTTAAAGTGAGGACATACCAGAAAATATTGGCTTACCAGTAGGAAAAAAACGAGTATCTTCTGTATATATCATGAAAATTTGTGAAGAAAAATGTGTAATAATAGAAATCATTTAGTAAAATTTTGACTACATAAACAATGATATATTTGCATTTTGTTGAAAATGGAAAACTCAAGCACTTGGGGGGCTATTCGATTAGCTCAAATAAACTAAAATTTAAATGAAAGTAGTAGTTTCGAAAATGTTATTACCCCAAATATTCTGCTGACATATATTTCATTTCTTAACAAGCCAATATAAATGAAACAAAACAATTTTTCTAAGTTATGAGAAAAAAAATTGAGCAAACGGCTCCGAAAAATTAAATGTTTGACACGATCAGAACACAATATCACTTTATTTGAGTGCAAACTCGAAGTTGGTTTCGAACACAGAAAGATGGAGTAACTGAAAGTATTTAAGAGAGGGGCTTCTAGACTCAAAGTTGATGCCATCAACATATTTCTGACAGAAGGTGTTAATGTAAAATGTTTCTGGATACTCAAGATAAATGTCATCCGTATAACGTTGATACAGCAGATAGTAAAGAGATGTGTTATCTGTATAGCATTTATATTATTGGTACTCAAGACAGGGTACTTCAACATAATACTTTGATAGATTTTAAAAACAGATTCATCAGCATAGTAAGTACAGAGATAGGCACCACAACATAGCAAATGGATAGTAAAGAGAGGTGCCATCAGAATAAATACAACTGCTAAAAGTACGTGTCATCAATATAACGTCTGGATAAATTCTAAAGACATATCATATGTATAACACCTGGATAAATGCTTAAAATAAGTGTTATAAGCATAAAATTTAGACAAATACTTAAAACAAATGTCATAAGCACAACATTTAGGTATATATTTATAACAGATGTTACTAGCATAACCTCCAGATAGATACTTAAAAAAGGTATTATAAGCATAAAATTTAGATATATACTTAAAGCAAGTATCATCAACAAAGCAGTTACGTAACGTAGACTTTATCTTATGTTCTGTTAGACTAGATACTCGAGACAAGCATAACCAAGACTAAGATTATAATACAATATCTAAATAGATATCCGTGCAAAGCAGGCGTTGTAAACATAACATTTATAAATTTATTCAAAACAGGTGTCATAAGCATAACATAAACAGTTATTATGGACACATGACATGAGTGGACATCCAAGATTTGACCTTGGCCCTAGCATTATAAGCATGGCATCAGGTAACGCATTAGAAACTTCTTTAAGTGGGATTTTTTCGCGCATTTTCGGTATCACATTTTAACAGCTGTTCTAGATATGGAATATTAGTTACACTTCTGGATATGACTGTAACCTAGCCTCCTTAGTTCTTGAAGACTTTCAACACAAGTCAAACTACAGCGTAGCAAGATAATCCTATCAAGAGGTAGCCAAATAGTCAAGCGTTAAGATAAGTCTTTTACGTATCGATTGAAGCAAATTAAAATGTAGGTAGACCTCCAAGAAATATTTTGATCAGCGTAATTTCTGAATAGAAATTTACATGGGTGTTGAAATAGCGTAACCCTAAATGATATATTAGGTAAGAGCTCAGTTATAACGGTTTCTGGATAGACCTCTTAGAGTGGTGATGCATCGGTGCATATGCTGGATTAATGTACTACGTAGGAATATGATACCAATGGTATACATATATGTTTTAGATTTAAATCAACATAACTCTTGAATCGGTATGTTAAACAAACGTTTAATAAACGTAACTTCCAAATGAAGCTTTTAGGTAAAAGTTGGTCAACATAATTGTAGACTTTTAAATAAAAATTTAATTAGCATAACTCCCGAAAACACTTTTTAGATATAATTTTCATCAACTAACTCATTAGTAGACCTTCTAAATATAATAATAGCATTATTAACATAACTCATTAGTAGACCTTCTATATAAACATCTTCTCAAGTAACTCCTGAGTAGACTTTCTAAAAGCTAGATAAAAGTTGAATCAACATAATTTATGAGTAGACCTTATAAATAAAAGTTGAATCAACATAATTCATGAGTAGACCTTATAGATAAAAGTTGAAGTAACATAACTCAGGAGTAGACCTTATAAATAAAAGTTGAAGTAACATAACTCAGGAGTAGACCTTATAAATAAAAGTTGAATCAACATAATTCACGAGTAGACCTTACAGATAAAAGTTGGATCAACATTACTCATGAGTTGGCCTTTTAGATAAAAGTTGAAGCAACATAATTCATGAGTAGACCTTTTATATAAAACTACTTTAACTGCTGATTAGAGTGCGTCTCTTTTAAATTACTGTATAAGAGCTAGCTCGCAACTTAAAATAATTAACATGTGAATCTTAACAAAAAAAGGAGTTTATAATATTTCATAGCTGAGTTTAACTACTTTCTTGTCATATTTATGCCGAATATATAACTAATTGTTAACTTTGGACACCTGATATCGTTTCCAAGTTTTAATGTCAACATCTTCATCTAATATTCCTGTTTATGCCCTGCAGTGAAGTCGACATCTGTAAGTTTCGGATAACTTTTTGGCTGACAAATTGAAATACAGAATAAATGCATATATGTATGCGTGTGTGTATATATGTAGAGAGAATATTAATATTTAATATTTTAAGTAAAATCAAAAGGAAGACTGCGTTAAAAATAGCAAATCCAAACCTCTGACTAATTATATTAGTTTGTTATAAACAAAAACAAGCCGAAACAAAAACAAAAAAAACTGCACAAAGGAAAAGGATTTCCAGGTTACAGACTATAATATGGGATATGAAAGGTACCCTAAGTTTTTGAGGTGACTATGAAAGTAGGACCAGCATTGCGGTGGAGGTACACCGTCTATACGTCTTAACCTTCGTTTGCCTAACTCACATAAAGAAATAAAATAAAGGAATAGTAATAGAAATGGAAATTAAAATAATACAGTTTATGAGAGTGAGATGTGGGTGCTCAAGCCCACAAAGTCCCACATCTATATCACCCTTCACTGCCTGCTCTCCAAAGTAAATAAAAATTATGTGAAAAACACATAAAAATAAACATAAGGTACTACCATTTCGGGGTAAGTATTTGTTTTGTTTTGTTTTTGGAATTTCGCACAAAGCTACTCGAGGGCTATCTGTACTAGTCGTCCCTAATTTAGCAGTGTAAGACTAGAGGGAAGGCAGCTAGTCATCACCACCCACCGCTAACTCTTGGGCTACTCTTTTACCAAGGAATAGTGGGATTGACCGTCACATTATACGCCCCCACGGCTGGGAGGGCGAGCATGTTTAGCGCGACGCGGGCGCAAACCCGCGACCCTCGGGTTACGAGTCGCACGCCTTACGCGCTTGGCCATGCCAGGCCCTCGGGGTAAGTAAGTTAAATAAACTTACCTCCTGAAGTTAGCATAACTCTTGGATCGGCCTGTTAGATTATGTCGCAGTTTTCAATTACATTTTTAAAACTTAGCCTTAACTAATGACATAATGTGTAAACTATAATTTAGCCTAACGAGCTGATTGTAGTAATTATATTGCTGCAAGTGTTATAAAATGTAATAGCAAAAGATGTCTCACATGTCCTGCTCTAAATACTTTTCACCCTATTACTTACACAAATTTATTTTGCAAAATAAAAAAATATGTAATTTATTTATTAACTTGTAAAAAAATGGAATACTAATTGGAATGTGAGTCTTACTTTTACAGTCACTTCCTAAACACAGGGTGTATATTATATCCCACATGACAACCCTGTACCACGGGGATTCTTTCAATTTGTGCAGCGTTTTCTGTTTTTGTTTCGACTTGTTTTTGTTCATAACAAACGTCAGAAGTTTATATTTGCTGTTTATAACACAGGCTTTCCTTTTGATTTTGATTTGCGTTACTTAAATCTTCAGTATCAATATTTTCTCTCTCTCTCTATATATATATATGTAGTAGCTAAAATATATAGTAGGCTTTTCGCCATCTTCCATGCCTCGCGTAAATTTCAAAATTGAAAGGTTTTTGGATGTTATATGACTTTCAAGAACATATGAACATTTGGCATTTTCCACAACATGTTAACTTTAAAAGAGTCTAATTGGCATTTATATACAACATGACACTAACTGTATTCCTTGAGTAAAACTTATTTAAAACTCAGTTTAAGTTATTAAAACTGTTTAGTAATTGTCGCGCTTCTTCCCATTTTTCTGACAAGTTGGAAAAAAAAACGCTCCATTTTCGAAACGAAATGTTTGAAATGCAACATTATGTATCGTAATTCTGCTGGCAAGAACGGCGGTTACTTTTAAAATGACGAAAAACGAACAGTAATGTTTCAACTTTCCGAGCTGTTTTGTACTGGTTTACCAGTAGATATTATTAGCCAATATAATACCTAAATATCATTATATTAAAAGAGGCAAGACGAAGAAACAAATTAAATTGGTGAAGTGACTCGAAATTAAACGTAACATAGCAAATGGGTTACGAATAAAAACAATCCGTAGTGTTAGTTGTACGATTATTGTCAATACCAGTAAAAAGTAACATTAGTATTAATAACACAATGTAACAAAATCTTTACTTTTTCTTGTTCCTTGGTAGAAAGTAAACCTATTTTTCTTTTCAAACTTTGCTTTTGTGACCCAGGTAATGAAATTTCCAAATTTACCCATTTTCCAGAACATTCCAGGTAGATTCAGTGCTGAGTGGCTGATAGAAAATTTTCTCGAACTTACAAGAATTTTCAAGAACTTTCTAGAATGTTGTAGAACTTCAATCGTCAAGATGGGCTCTGCTTCTGCCACAATGTATCCGGTCTGTGCGAGGCAATTGGAATTACCTGTAACCCGAACGAGTGGCACATTTTCATGGAAAGCTCATCCAGAAGCCTCAAAGCTATGCTGCTCCATAACAGGAATAAGTATCCGTCTCTTTCCCTAGCTCATTCGGTGCACCTCAAAGAGGAATACAACAGCGCCAAGACCTTGCTAGAAGCCTTGAAGTATGATGAGTATGGTTGGGAGGTTATTGGAAACTTCAAAATGGTGGTATTCCTCATGGGTCTCCAACGAGGCTTTACCAAGTTTCCCTGTTATCTTTGCCTTTGGGACAGCAGGGACACCGCAGCGCACTACAACAGGAAGCACTGACCACAACGGATCGAGTTCTTTGTAGGGAGGCACAATGTCAAGTGTGAGCCACTAGTGGACCTCCAGAAGGTGTTGTTCCAACCATTGCACATAAAATTGGGTCTTATGAAACAGTTTGTCACAGCTTTTGATAAGGAGTCTGCAGCCTTCAAGTACCTTCGAGACTTCTCCCCTAAGCTATCTGAAGCAAAGGTCAAAGCTGGTGTCTTCGTTGGACCACAAATAAAGAAGATACTGGACTGCACAGAATTCCCCAAGAAGCTCAGTAGGAAGGAGAAAAAAGCTTGGGGCAGTTTTGTCGCAATAGTTCGGGACTTCTTGGGCAATCACAAGGCCGAAAATTATGTGTTACTGGTTGAGGCTCTGTTCAAAAACTACGGCAAAATGAGCTGCAGGATGTTCCTGAAAGTCCGTATCCTTGACGTTCATCTAGTTAAATTTAAGGAAAACATGGGAACATACTCAGAGGAGCAAGGCGAGCGCTTCCACCAAGATATACTGGACTTTGAACGCCGCTACGAAGGAGCGTATAACGAAAACATGATGGAAGACTCTAATTGGTGGCTGATATGTGAAAGTGATTCGCATTACAGTCGTAAATCTCGAAAAACTACTCACTTCTAAACATTTTGTTCATTTTTGTATAACTTTAGTTTTATTTCGAATTTCGCGCAAAGCTACTCGAGGGCTATTTGTGCTAGCCGTCCCTAATTTAGCAGCGTAAGACTAGAGGGAAGACAGCTAGTCATCACCACCCACCGCCAACAGTGGGAGTGACCGTCACATTATAACGCCATCACGGCTGAAAGGGCGAACATGTTTGGTGCGACCGAGATTCGAACCCGCGACCCTCGGATTACGAGTTCAATGCCTTAACCCATCTGGCTATGCCGGGCCTATAACTTGATTCATGTGTTGTTTTATCCAGACCTTATATAAATGAAAATGTGCAAATTTGCCCGTTTTTACACAGAAAATAGGTTAACTTCTAAATTTCATTATTCAGGTCGCAAAATCAAAGTTTGAAGGGAATAATGGCCATTTTCTGTACTTTTACAACATAAGCAATCAAGAAATAACACGTACTCTCCAGGAACAAAATTTGTGTTACATAGTGTAATACTGTTACGGCTCATAAAAACAACTAATATACTGACTGGAACATTGCAAGTATGCTCCAGCCCCTCCTTCTCTATCCGTTAGTTAAGGGCCCCCATGTAATTTTGCTCCACGAAATAAAAAAATAGTTGCGCAATTGTTACTGCTTCTTTCAAAGTTTCAGTCTGAGGCATTAGTGTTAGTAATTATTTAGAGATATGAGCAACTTGAGCACTCACGTTATTATTCAACAGTGAAAACATTAGATATATTCCGCTTTTTTTCTCATTTTCTGGTCATTTACATAAGTAGATTTTATGAGAAATACCGAAAAGAAGTTAAGGATCATAGTAGACGGATTTGTGGTGCGGGGTTTCAAGATTTTCATGTCATTTACATAAGTTAATTGGTTTTATGAGAAAGACTGAACATAAGTTAGGGATCATAATAAAAAGATCTGAAGTGTTTCAAGATAATGTGTTACTGTGTGTAAGACGTGTATCAAATATCTGGAATGTACTTATAGAAATACTGAATGTACAGGTAATAGATACAGTTTAAAGAACACTGGTTAAGTCAGGTATTTAGTACTGTATTCAGATTTACTTTACCTATCTCGGGAATCAGGTTAAGCAAGTCTAGACAGGTTATTGGAATGATTCTTGGTGTCACTGGGTTAGGCTATGATCAACTATTAAGTGTTTTTAATTTGTTTTCATCCGAAAATAATGAATTTAAAAATATTTTAACAAAACACTTAAATTGTTAAAATAATGTTACAATTGTTAATTTTTAATCATTCGTTATTTTGTGTTTGACATTGTTGCGCTGTTGAAATTCAACAATGGACAAGATTATAATCTGAGCTCATGTCATCCAGAATAAATGATATCTTATGTTAAGCGATTTTTCCATAGGTTTCATTAATATGATTTATTTATTGTGATCTTTGAATTATTTTGGCATCATTCTATGTTGCTGTATGCTAGCCTACGAACAGGTTCAATATAAAAAGATAAATACTCTTCCATTTAAATATTGAATTTGAAACGGAGTTTCAAAGATACCTAAATCATTCACTGGTGAGCTATATATTTAAATTTGTCACCAAGTTGAAGTTTGGTAATGAATATTGCATTTTTTTTTTTACTTTAGGATGCTCACTAGATCTATCACGAATCGATATTTTCATGAAAACATTATTTGTATAGCTTTTGGTTCCGTTTAAAGAACTCATATTAGATTCTAGCGGTTAAAGATGTATACCTTAAAAGAACTAAAAAAATTAAGGGTCCTAAGACTGGATAGAAATCCTGAAGTTATCCAACACAAACTCTGAATTTGTATAACCTAGTGTATTGTTAAAGTCCTAGAAGACAATAAAGCTTGAACTGTCCTGTAACACAAACAATGACTAAAATTTTAAAGTTAGATAAAGTGGTGTCATGAATAATGAGATTTTTTTCATTAATCTTTAACCCTAACTTGGAAATAACATTTTTCCTTGAAATTGTACACTTTTTCAGTTTGTATACATAGACATAGTTTCGAGAGTATATCGTGTTATTGTGGAGTTAATATAATACATTGTTACTTGAACTTGTATAATAGTTTTATTATAGTGATGGATATATATATGCTATTGCTCATTATAATATTATAATAATAATACATAAATAATTATATCTTGCTTACCAACTTTAAAGTAGTTGGGTAATTAATTATTGTTGTTTTTTCTAAAAATTAAAGCATTTTCTCTTCGCTTAACTGCTACAGAAACCATATATGGAAACTACATTTTAAACACCATTCTTGTTCTGTTGTTGTTGTTTTGTTTTCTAAATGTAGAAAACCATCGGAATTATGAACAACAGAATAAACAGTGTGTAGTGTGACAGAAGTGAACCTTATATAAATGTTCTAAAGTCGTAAAATTGTAGATCGTTCTTATAATGATAAGATTCATATCGTTGAGATTTGTGGAAATAATATATAATGTTTCCAGTTGAAGTTATTGTATTTCCTAGTTTACACTGTAAACGACAAAAACATTGTTAAAACCTGAATATTAAGGTGTACTTTATTCACTCCCTTTAACAATGGTATCTGAACAGCTTGTACATTTGGTTCTAACAATGGTTGATCAACATCGTTTAACGACGCTGTTTGGGCCTGACTGCAGATTGAAGTGTCCGAGGTTTGAGCCGTGATGCTACTGAACAAGATCCGAATTTTTATTGATGAGTTCATTTTAAAAATTGCTTTTAATCCCATAATCATCACCAGCGTCCAATGACGCTTATTTACTGTCTCTCTTAAACCCTAGAGACCTCTCACCTGGTTGCTTGGACTACTTTGTCTTTGTAATTGAAAAATCCGGTTCCTTAAAAATGCATACGTACGTGACGGTATTAAAAAAAACTAACGTTGGGTGTATCAGAAGGTATTTCATTAAATTATGTGAAATGGAAGTTGATGCTATTGAAACATAGTTCATTTTCATTTGCAAGCAGTCTTCGTTTTCATTCCTCTGATCTTATTGGATATCAAATTATATCTGACATTGTTAGTTAACCTATTGTTGTTATAGTGCTTCGGTTAGTTTGTATATTTTAATAATATAATTTGCATTGTGTTTTAGTTTAAATAACTTTTATTTCCGTAAAATTATAATCTTCTCTAAGATGTATTTTACTAACATTCATAACATGATGTTTGTTAACCGTCAAAAGTAGCTGAACTAAAACCACTTTAACTATGCTACTTCAAGGGACTAATGGAGAAGTATCAACCAATTAAAATATAACATTGTAACAACGACACCTCAGTGGACAAATACCAACGTAATTTAATCTAATCTCACTTTGTAATAACTCACTACTTCAAAGAATATCTATTCTAACTAATATCTGTCTTTTAATATAAAGCATAACACAAATATACAAATTAAACTGTTTATGAACACCTTTAAAGTTTCTACCACAAAAAAGAAAAAAGATGCAAGAAGAGAAACACCTACGACGACAAGGAAGCAATGCTTTCCAGAACAGTGACAAGGTTACAATATTTTCAATTTACAAAATAAAAATATGTCACATGCAACTGAAAATAATCTGAAAAGAGCTAAGTTAGCTTGGTTATAGATCTAATTCTGTTCAACTGCTTTTTTCCCATTTTCTTTATTTGTCGTTGTGATATGCGTCGGAGAAAAATAGTGACATGTTAGATGACATACACACATACACAGATATATATTATGTTTCACACTGTGGTGAGAAACAAATAATAGCAAAATGCATTACAAAGTCAAAAACATGACGGCTAGTTCGTAAGGGTTCGTTGGCTTGGCTAATAAATCACACACTCCTGCTTGTGAGAAAGGCTGCCCTAGTAGTTACGCTTGATTTTATTAAAATAACTACGTATAAGTGTTTTTTTATTCATAGCACATAACGGGAAAACATTAAGTAAATTATGATATGTTGTTTTTCTACTAAATGGTTTATTATGAAGAAATAGCGATACCTCAAATCCTCGGAAGTTGAATGTGACTACGAAAGATGACCAGTGGTTGATCTGGTGACAAGTTCCTTTTATAATCCGGTTTGGTCGGTCTAAACACATGTCGACACGGATTATTTTTACTAATCTAAACATATTCTGTTTACTTTTCATGTTTCAGTTCATTTGCGCCGCATTATACATATATTTCTTGAATATAAAAATGGGACTACAAAATTAGCGAATCATTGTATAGTACACTGTAACACAAGCACAAAATCTAAGTAGTTTTGTATCTGATTTTGTGACAATCAAAATAATTAAACTGAGTGTTTAAAGGATGTGTGTTACGCATGCTCAATTGCTCAAGCTACTACACGTGTTACCTTTCAATCCAGCTTTCCTTAACTGAAGGTACCATGGGACACATGCGATTCTACATAACATTAAATATAACTGAATCGTCTGGTGTAGTATACTTTAAAATAACCAAATGAAAATTAATGTAAACGAATAATCTTGGACAATATCTTAAAAATAGAAAACGCTAATTTTCAGACTTTTCCACAAAATTCATATTGTTTTAAAATAGTTCTCATGCTACAAATAAGCACAATATTTGTTTGTTTCTTAATAGTTCTCATGCTACAAATAAGCACAGTATTTATGTTGTTTCTTACTAATGCACATGAGCAAATATGCACAGTATTCTTATTGTTTCTCATTAGTTTTCATTTAGTAAATATCCACATTTATTCTACAACACAATACGATGGAAAGTTTGGTTTTTCTAACTTATCAGGCCACCGAATTTTAAGTTTGGTATAAAAACATTCTAATACTATAAAAAATAACTGAAATGGTTTGTACAATAGAATATTCACTTTTTCCAATGTGGCAAAGGGTAGTAAGCATGATAAAACATATTTGAACCAAGAAAATACAACGGAAACTTTTTATTGTTAAAATTAAACGTAATGACTAGAATATTCACTTCGTGTCAAACGGGAAGCGTATTTGGTTGTAAACATGACAAAATATACCTGGATCAGAAAAAATTCAACGAAAAGTTTTTATTGCTGAAGTTAAACGTAATGGTTACTTCAACTTTTATCAAGAAAACGACAGATATTGATAATTGTATAAATAACTGTTCTCTATCAGATGCTGGCAAAGGAGTTCTTGATTTTACTGTAGAGACAAAATACAATGACCGTATTACCTTTATTAAAAATTAAACAATTACATTTCTGGGTTATCCGGGTATAAACACATTATTAGGACTTTCAGGGATAGCAAAAGAAACAAAGATAACCTTATTCTTGTGGTTCTCATCTTTCTTCTGTTATAAAATAAGACACGTAATAAGGATAAGCTTAGGACTATCTAAATTTTGAGTACACTGTATGTCGAAATATTTTATAGGAATAATGTGAAAAAATGTTTCATTTTAATCTCTTTAGAAATTAAACACAAAGCAAGTTTCAATAACGTTCACGATTAAGGTGATTTGTTCTTCCCCACTTCTCCTCTTATTTATAGCATTAAAGCGTGGTTAAGAATATAGGACAAAAGGTGACCTATTTTACAGGTTTATTTTTCACCTTTGAGATCATGACGCATAACAATGGCCCTGGAGATTTACAAAGCAAAGAAATAATTAAGTCTTAAAATCTCGTTACCTGTACTAATGAAGTGCCAAGATATTATTTTTATGTTGAATAATCCCGTAAGACTGCGCTAATGAATAAATTATAAAGTTTGAATTCTGGAATCTAATAAACGATGAATCGACCTTACTCATGCTACACTCGTGCAGTTTTGAGTGATAATAGGGCTGTATGCACAAGATATACACCTGTAACTTGTTATTAAAATTTATGTTCCTGTTTTTGTCTTTCTAGAATCGCTTTGCTTTTTCTATTAAAATTTCTCTTCAATTGCACAGGTTTTAAAGGAGCATTGTGGAATGGATTAAATTGCAATATACATTAGACAAGGCTTGAAAGGGACGTATATTGTTTAGTATTTTCAACAGTCTTTCAGAAATTTCTTGAGGGATGGTGTCATATTCAATCTTTGCACAATTGCTTAAGCCTGTAATAATAAAATGGCGTGTCTGTGGATCTGTGTATGTGTATGTGATCGTCATAACTCTAAAAACAAAGAATCGAGAAACCTGAAATTTTGCACGCATACTAAGTGGACCCTGTAGGTGTGCACCTGAGTATTACATACACACGTAAGTGTGCGCATGCACATTATTTTAATGAGGTAAGCTAACAAAAAAACATATATAAAAGGTAGTTTATCTTATAAGAGCTTCTAATATATGGAAAAGCCAGTGCATTTTGGTAAAAATGCGTTCCAACAATGGCTTTAGTATCATGTTTAGCAACAAAAGTATATAGGTTATAATCTTATGCTAAAATGATTTCAGAATGCACAGACTATAAACCTAATAATCCAAGTGAGATCGGGTATTTTTGTTAGAATATTTATCATGTTTTGTATGTTTTCCTTCACTGAACTACTAGTATAAGAAAATTTATAGCTAGGATAAAATTGATTTGGAAAACTCGGAAATTTGAAGAAACAATTTAAAACGAGAAAATCCGAAATAAATGATATTACAAAATTTGCATCGTTGAAGAAAATTCAAAGTTATACATCATTTCATAGAGAAATAAAAAGATGTATCGTAAGTTAACTAAAATTAAAAAATATATATTAATCTGAATAAATATATCAAATATTACTTTGCAGATGTATTTTTTTTTACTTCTTTAGTCTGGAGTTAAAAAACGAAGCTGAATGACATAAATCTCAGACAACATAAGTTTTTTTAACAACCCTAAAACATAATGAAAATTCCTTAAGTGTATTCATGCTTACATTTATATAGAAATTCTTTAAATTAAAAAAACCTGAAATATTTGAAATACCTTCTAATGTTATTAGTCTTGTAAATAAGAATCTCCCCAAACTTATCAACTCCAATTCATAGTAACTCGAGTTACTTTCTTAAACTTCCTCAGCCGTGTCATCAAGAAGTAATTTTTACTCAAATTACATTCTTGAACGTCCCCAAATGTGTCATTGAGAAGTAACACTTCTTGAGTTACCTTCTGGATTATTAATTTCTCTAAAAGTCTTTAAAACCAGTATCTATGTATTCAATTATCTCTTTTTACTTCTTCGTATGATGTACAGGTTTTTCTTTAGAGATAAAAATTAACATTCTTTAACTTATAATACTTTCTAGAAAGAAGACAAAAATCCAGACATACACCCAACATATTGTTCTAAGGTGTGAATGACAACCAAACCTCGAAATGCGGTTATTAAGAAAAACCGTTAAAGTTCGTAAATGTTCTGCTTGGTTTTTTTGATAATTTCAGTTCCTACTAAAATAATTTTTATAAGCCTACATTGTAACGGTCTAACTCTTGAAAAGTATTCCCTTCTTCTATTATTACGACAGACTGTTATGTCTGAAAAACATTGTTCCTAAGGGTGAGAACAGGAAACGGTGGGAGGAAAACAACCATAACCAAAGGCAAAGCCCGGGGATAGTGGTACTACTTTGACATCTCATATTTTTTTGGCCCCATTCTAAAAAAAAGAAAAAAGAAGAAGGATGGTGAGAATTAGACTACTGTAGAAGTTCAGACAGACTCATGTTTAATGGTATATTATCAACCAGTTTTTTAGATGAAATATCTAATCCTCCTGACTTTATTTTTAGAATAATTGATTTCTGAGCCATACATCTACTGATCTTAACACTTATGAACGTTAAAAATACAGTTGACCAATAAAGCTATACAGTTGGTTAGTCAAACTGTCCTCGTTTCATTTGCTTACGTTTATTTTGTTCTTAACGAAACTGAAGTGCCTAATATTGAAATACTTCGTTCCAGAAGAAACTATTTCAGAGATTCTGATTAAATTCGATGTTTGTCTTTACTGCAAGTTGATTTACAAATATTTATAGACAAGCATGACTAAGTGTTGCTTTACAAATACTATAGATAAGCATGACTGAGTGTTGCTGATTTACGCTTATGCGACTTAGAGATGTATGTATTTTCTTATAGCAAAGCCGCATTGGGCTATCTGCTGAGTCCACTGAGGGGAATCGAACCCCTGATTTTAGCGGACTTAGAGATATGGGTTAGAATATCCAGGAGTCTTACACAACTATGCTATATCTATCAGAATAGTAATTATTTAATCTCGTCTGTTTATCAGAGTATATTTATCTATTATGATAACAATTCTGTAAACATAATAGTTTACAGAATTGTTATCATAAACGACTACTTATCTATCAGAATGACAGTACTGTGAAGTCACCTGTGAATCAGTTGTCTAATATATTTTTAGATTCGTCGTACATTCTGCTCTGTACAGCTGTTTTATATATTCAAGGTCTCATCAGCAAAGCCTGAGTCGACAAACCGAGTATTTATCAGTAAGAATAACTATTCTGTGTAAACTAATCTTTACCTATCATAATAATAACTCTAGAAACTCATCCATAGATTTGCCGTTCGTTTAACTACAGGAATCAGAAATTTATGAAATAACCCATTCAATAATAAGTATTTACTTCACTTTATATTTGATTATGTTAATCACTTTTCAGTAGATTCTAAAAATTTACGTCTTTAATACAATCGAATGGTATTTGAAATATTCTAAAATAACAAAAATAGTTAGTATTTTTATCTATAAAGGTTGTTGTTGTTCTGAATTAAGCACGAAGGTACGCTGTGGGCTATTTGTGCTCTGCCCATCACTGGTAACGAAATCCGGTTTCTAGCGTTGTAAGTCCGCAGACACACTGCTGTGCCACTGGTGGGCTATCTATTAAGGATTCCTAAAATCATAATCAACTTTTGCTTAGAATGAAGCTTAAAAGCAGAAATTTTAAAGGGTGGAATTGCGTCCTTTAATACTTGAAAAGTAACTTTTCTAAGTGCAACTGTACTGTAAAGAATAGACCCAATAAGGAAAGATTTCTGAAACAAATATATTATCAGTTTTACTGTAACGTAATGCTACACAAACAACGTTAACATGTATTATAAAAAGAATAAGGAATAGCTTATGTAAGCGACTTTAACGTAGGTGAATATTACTCAGAAATTGCCTATACTTTGAACTATTTTGAAACTGTGGACTAAAACGATTGGAGTTGGGCCTATTATATTTCAAACTTAGTGAGATATGATGCTAAAAATTCACAACTCTTTATAAATTTGGTCTGTTATTAACATGATAATAATTAATGCTGAAATAGTATTAAAAATATAGATTAAAGTATTGACACTTGACTCTAAGATTTAAACTACTTCAGAGTTTCTTGAAAGCCAATCTTGGTAAGGAATGAAATTAAAAATCAACTGGTTATAACTTGTTTTTTCTCGTTTAAACTTGGTAAAAACTTTATGTAGAAAACTGTCATTCTGACAAAAGAGAATGTTTAATAAAAAGAAGTAGCACATATAAGAATTAAAAGACTCTCGTAGTTTGGGCAAAACGTATGTCCATCTGGAAAGATACATTCTTATTTTTATAGTGAGCAGAGCAAAGAGAGCTCAATGTGTTGTCGCTTTATGCTTAATTATAAACAAAAAAAAACTTATTTTGATATTATTAAAGTATGACAAGTGATTTTTGTTGTAATTCTTTTTTATTAGTATAGAGGAAAACTGGAATAAATGAGTGATCTTAAGTATATGGTGGTATGGAAAGTTCTTTGACAATGAATAAACTACAATAGATTTGTAAACTGACACATTTTCATCTTTTGAGGACTATATATAAGTATCTATTAAGATTTTAAACTTTGAGATAAGATCCAATTTTTTTGTAACTTGCACAAAAATGTCATCAGTGCTACACAATCAGTTCTCGGCAGCTTATCTTGAATACGTGCATCAAGAGGATAACTTTTCTCCTTTAGGTCAGTTATTAGATTTGTGGCTTGGTATCAAACTAACGTTCTTGCTACAGATAGAGCATAGCGCTGAACATTCTAATTTTGGGATATCATTCTTTCACACTTTCGTTTAGTATTGTATGAAAAAGGACCTTTGTCCAATGTGTTAGGAGAAGGAAATATAAAAGTTACAAATTTATTATTCTAAGGGTTGTGGAATCGAATCTCTATTCGTCTCCCCAAACACACTTGCTCCTTCAGCCTTGGGATTGTTATAATGAGATGATGAATGCCACTATTTGCTGGTTAAAGAGTAGCCCAAGAGTTGGCGGTGGGCGGTAATGACTAACTGCTTGCCCTCTAGTTTATCACTTCTCAGTTAAGGACGGCTAAATCAGACAGCCTTTGTGAAGGTTTGAACGAAATTTAAAAAAAATAAATAAACAAACTCTTTTTGTTTTCATTTTTATCATTATATAGATCAGAAAAAAAAACAGTGATAAACTTTTTAATGTATAAAGAAATATATTTGAGTGAGTTTCTTTGTTTGTTTTGTTTTTTGAATTTCGTGGAAAGCTACACGAGGACCATCTGCGCTTGCCGTCCCTAATTTAGCGGTGTAGGGCTAGATGGAATGCAGCTGGTCATCACCACTCACTGCTAAATCTTGGACTACTCTTTTACCAACGAATAGTGGGATTGGCCGAAACAATATAACATCCCCACGGCTGACAGGGCGAGCATGTTTGGTGTGACGGAGATTCGAATTCTCAACCCTCGGATTACGAGTCGAGTGCCTTAACCACCTGGCCATGTGTTTTAATTGTAACCTTTATAACATGTGAGGCAACGACATGCAACTTAAAAATAATTGTTCAAAAGTGGAATAATTTATTGGATGCTTGAGAGACGTAATAAACCAATAAAAAAACCAAACGGGGCTACACCAAAGTCAACAACAACTTGCGAAATTCCAATATGCTTTTTGTTAATAATATTATTAAAAGAACATTCTGAGGGTTTAATGTTTTTGTTAAGAAATAAGTTGGAAGACTTCAGAAATAATATAGTCCCTATGCATGTGTTGTAGTGAAAATAGAAACCTGCGTAACGTGTCAAACACTTCTTGTATTGCCGTAATACTTCCAAGTCGTACAGACAAGTTGCACCAAACTATCACTAGAGTGTCTGTAACCTGATTCATCATCGCACAATAGATTCAGGTCATTAACAGTTCAAAAAAATCTTCGTTTACCTACTTACGTATAAGTGCATGTATTGATACAATCTGTGTGTGTGTGTGCGTATGCGTTTAGATGAACCAACTTAAACAAGACTTCCTGACCACCATGTTTGACAGGTTTCAAGTTATAACTTGTGAAATATGATTAGAGAAAGAACCAGGTATACCACCATGTTTATTTAGGTTTTTTACTTATACAACACACCGTCACACCAAACATGCTCGCCCTTTCAGCCGCGGAGGTGTTATAATGTTATAGTCAATCCCCCTATTCATTGGTAAAAATGTAGCCCAAGAGCTGGCGATGGGTGGTGATGACTAGCTGCTTTCCCTCTAGTCTTACAGTGCTAAATTAGGGACGGTTAGCGCAGATAGCAATCGTGTAGCTTTGCGCGAAATTAAAAAACGTACAAATAAACTTATATCACAATGTTTTATGTTTTTTTTTTAGCAAAGCCACATCAGGCTATCTGCTGAGCCCACCGAGGGGAACTGAACTCCTGATTTTAGCGTTGTTAATCCGTAGACTTACCGCTACATAGTTTTCAAGTCTTATATTAACACAAGTCCATTCTGGTGAGCATAAGATAACCATCGTATAAATAATTAGGTTCCTTTTGGCTCGAGTCAGTTTCCGTACTTGTGATTCAAGCAGATAGTTCAAGAACGTCATATATTAATGAATATCATTATGACTGGATCAATAGCACTTTTTTAGTACATTAGTCAGTTTGACATTCCTCTAATTCCATAACATGATCGTAAAGTTTACATGAAAATTTTCTGATATTGCTAGTTCATTACTACTTGAATCATCTATATTTTAAATATAATTATCGGATTTTATTTTCCTTAAAGATTTTCAGTATTATACATATTGTTAACAGAATCATATAAACTTTATAGTATTATTACAATAAGTCCCGTTGTCATTTTGTTTTGTAACTCGAGTGATTATATGAATCTGGGTGCTTTGAACCATCATTTATAGTGGTCTATTTACGAGTACATTCATATTCACGTCTCGTACTTTTCATTTCTTTATTTTGACATTGCAGGAGATCACACTGTGATCTATAAGTCATTGTCAAGAAACTAGTTTGTCTTACTTACTAAATCTTTAACATTCTCGCAATTGTCATACATTATTTGCACTAGTATAGTATCAATTTTTTTATATCTTGTTCTCTAGTAAAGACAGTAATCTCACCAGCTTTTTACTTTTTTTTAAAAAGACCTATACTTATTTAGAAAAACTGCACGAGTTGAGATAGGGTCGACGAAAATGTTCTTCGAAGATTGCCATTAAAAGTACACAACCATTTCAGAAAAAAAAAAAAACAGTTATAGTAATTTATATAAGTCGACTGTGAACTGAATGCACTTACCATTTTGTTTTCTTGATATTTATATATCTAAAAATCAAAACACACACAATATGATATGAGCATATATTTTGAAATAACACTATTGTACTTTACCATAAGTAATGTAACATGAATACACTTTTAACTTAATGTTATAAGAACTGTAACCTGAAAAACATTTACTTAGATTGGATGAACACATGCTTAAGAAATGCAGGTTCGTTGAAGATAAATAAGCTTTACAAGCGTGGGTGACATCTAGGGACGGACTTTTTATTTCAAACGTCTCATGCCTTACTGACACTTAGAAACCCATTCGTTTTACGTCAAATAATACCGTTCATTAACTGAGTTCTGCATTTTGTAAATATTTTAAGGTCATTAAATTAATAATGGGAATTATTTATGTGGTGCAGTTGATGAGTGTATTAACCTGAAATATCTGAACATTCCAGTTATTCGTTATACCTTAAGTTATAGTTCATCGCTGTCATGTTCGAGATTTCTGGTAAGTTTTCTTTATTGTTCTAAGAGCAGTTCAGTCGAATGACGTCTACTTCAGAGCTGTTGTGAGTTTTACAAGTGAATACACCTCACTCAGCTTGATAATGACATATTAACCGTTCTGAGGTGTTTGTCATAGTAACGCACATACAAAAGTCACAAAGGTCATGAACCTGTATATATAGGGTAAAACAGTTTAATTTGTTCACAAAGTTATTTCTGTCAACTGGACACATAATAGTGATCATTGCATTAAAAACAGTGTTTAAAAATATCTTCAAATTATATTTTATCATAGGGTCAATATTTTCGTATGAAAATGTTGTATCCACTAGAAGGAAAAGGTTTGGTAACACTTATATTCCAGATTATAGTAGGTAACAAAAAATATTTTAATGTGAACACAGGGCAGTTAATTGAAATATTCTTCATGTATAATTTTTTAAATATAATATTTGTTCTCTAACCTCATTCACCTTGCATCCCGCAAATGATACACCGAGTAGTTGACTTAAAAGCAAATATTCATTTCATCTGCCTTGTGGGTTACAACTGAGGTTATCTGGAAAGTTTTATGCTAGAACTTGATAAACCTGTGTGACGGGTATTCAGTTATACTACATTCCCTCTTTCCCCTCCTCGTGCCCTTTATAATTGTTTTGTCGTTTAAAAGTATTATAGTTATTATAAAAAGTAAAAAAAAAAACAGTAGTTAATATCTATATAGTTTAGTACAATACACTTTATGTTGGTGAATACCGCCTCTAAAATTATAATTTATCGGTACTAATTACCGGTCCCTATTAAATGAAATTAATCCCAAAAGCATCTTAAAAGTAGAAACCGAGTTGGCAGTAAACCCAATATTAAATGGTAATTAACTTTGCATATTTCATTCATTTAAACAAGTTATTGTTTCCGAATATTTGACTAAATAAGTTCAACATAAGACGAAACTGGAAGTTATGAACTGACGTAGAGGCCTGTAGTACAAAATAACAAAACCGAATTAAATTCTCAATGAAACAAATTAATACGTTTGAAATAGCAATGAGTTAAACTCTACACAAACCTTAATGAATGTCATATGATAAGCGTGCGCTTCTATAAGCATTAACCTTTGTCTATACTTTCCACCTGAACTGACAAAAGCTACTCCATTAGAACATTGGGAAAGATACCCGAGCTAGGCACGGATTTATTTCGTTGGTTTTACATGGATAGCTGGTTACTACGCGTCCGCTTCATTCACGGTCACTGTTGTTTTTAACGTTTTAAGCTTTCATACTTACTGCTGAGCCACTTGAAGACTCATCGGCATTGAACCAAGGGTGGATTCTAAATGATGTAAAACTTGTAGAAATGAGAAACTAAAATGTATCTCAAAATGACTGGTATGGGTATCTACACTTTTATTGATGAGCAGAGAACAATGTTTTAACCTTCCTAGGTCATCTTCAGGTTAACGTCACCAAGAAAAGAATGAAGTGAGATATTTGAGAATCCCTCTGTGTTGTGTTTACGAACACCTAAGGGTAGGAGGCCAGGAAGGTGAAATATTTCCATCACTGATAAACAAAAGGATGAATAAAGACACAAGTCGTTTTATGATGCACATTATGAAGGGAAGTTTCTTTTCGTTATTAGAGTCTGTTAACTTACCATGAACATATTTACTTATAATTATATAGCTAATTCTCTTCGTCAGATTCCGTGCAGCACCTCTGAGGAAGGATCATATTGGCTTAACATTTGAACGAATGATTACTGGTATCTCCAGTTTCCAAAAAAAACACATGTTAACCATAGAAAATAAACCCTCGAAGACGAGTAAATCTTCTGTTAATGTTTTTACAGGGTAAATTATTATCATGCTTGTTAATAATTTTGCTATAACAAGAAACTTCTAAATATAAAGTTCTAAACTAATTACAGATATATATAATCATCTCTATGTTACTTTTGTGTCAACAGCTGTCCAAAGAAACAAATTTAGTTTATATCAAGTATTTTTTGTACGGGCTACCAGAACTAATAAAAACTTGTTTCCTTTCTCATAGTTTCATATTTATCAGTGATGTCGAGAAAACCCACTTGTAGAGAAATATATATGCAAAAACGGCTCGTTTGGTCGAAACGTTGTTCGCTCTTCTACGTAAAGTATTTTCTCAACCCAAACGAGCCGTTTTTGCATATATAGTTTCATATTTAGTGTAAAGTAATCATATTCATCGGAATATTTATCCATACACGTGGTTAGTGTTTTTTATTTATGTTTTTAGTTTTCATTTTGTTCTAAAATATAAATTAATTTATTTACATGAACCCTGATGAATATATTCATATTTCGTGTTTTCATAAGCTATGTGAAGCAAACAACAATCATTTATATCTTTTCAAAGCTACGAACTGCTCCATTTTCCCTAAAGTTTGTGCCATTAATATTATTGCTTACAATATCTAAAATAATTTTGAGCGTTTTTATTATTTTATTACTAATGTTTGCAATTATGAAAATTATTTTGTTTTTTATTAACCTAGTATACAGAGCTAAGCCTTCCCAACTCTCTTTCTCTAACCATTTTGTTTACTTTTTTGTAACCACTGAATTTTAATACGGTTTTAATTTGAAAGTAATATAATCGTTTTCTGTACCCATCCTACAACTATATCTACAATATTTAAAAAAACAACCTTCATAACAAATAACTTGTTAAGACTAAATAAGTTGCCAAGAGGTGGCGCTAACTTATGCGTTTCTAATAAGAATCACACTATATTTTGTCTCTTTTGCCCAATAACTGCTACATTGGATTTTTTTTTTTTTTCTATGATTGTCTATTTCACCCAAAATAGATATACTATCTTGTTATATTTACTAATAACCTAAGTGGATTGCTCGTTCATTCTCTGTTTTGAACCAAATAGATACCACGGCATAATGTTAATCGTCTGTGTGCTATGTAGCTACCATGAACTAAACCGTACCATAATATATTATACACGGTCTACCAGTAAGTAAATACACACTTACTCAGAAAGAATACCGTTTTATTTAATGAACAAACATGACACGAAAAGTCTAAGATTTTCTTTGGTATATAGTAGATCTGAGCCATGTAATATTTAATGGAAAAAACCGGTTATTCATCTTATTTGTAAGATCTAAATATCGGCCTGCATCCAGCACTTAACGAAGACCTTTGATTTAAAAGTTAGTTGTGTGGGAGGCTACCTAGGAAATGAAAGATAATACACACATGGTTAACAAAGTTCGTATCCGAAGACTAGTCTGATCACGAAAGAGTAATGATGCTCTAATCTTCAAGAGTCCAAACTTGTATAAACACAATATCTTGTCTGTTAAACTGGTCATTGGCATAGACAAGTGAACAATCTTTCTTGAGAATTACGATGTATCGAGTAAAAACTATTTACATCTTCATCCTACCAGTTGTGATCATCCAGCTGTCCAAATGTCACCACCACCATAACAAAAGACTGCTATATCTTCTCATGGCTTGTAGACGGTTCAGTGAGAGAACTGTGCAAATTTGGAAGGATGTAATAGCAGCTGTGATTTTTACTGTTGTCGATGCAGGATATTACTGGGAGTAAGGACAGGCTTTGGTATTTGGACCTACTTGTCCTGCAACAGTAGCCACTAATCGTCCACTAATCTTCTTTTCATAGCACAAAGAGTCCATTCTATTGGTTTAGGACACCCGAAAGCTGTGTAAAAACTGTAGTTTTAAAAAGTGATTCGTACCCTGTTATCAGTTTTTATTCATTATGGACAGCGAATTTATATCGAAAATGATCGTTCGATTTTTCACTGGCCTAGACCGCCCTCACATTGTCCATCTACGCCATCTCATGAAATGCATAACTACCAGTAATATAAATGCATTTATTTATCACAATTTCCATATTTCCCCTCTTTTCTCTCCCCTTAAAAATATCTACGAAGAGTCTTTCTTTATAAACACACCTATAGGTTTCACCGTTTTCTATAATACTACGCGTAACTAATTTCCGGATATGTTTTAGTTGATTTCCCTTTGTGACGTGCACTACATAGAAATGAAGCTGAATCGACTTATTCCATCCTCTCTAGAAGTCTAGAAACCAAATAAATTTAATCTATTTAAATAATTATTTTTATATATATGACCAAGATTTAGTTTAAGCAACACACATTTACAGCAAACGTAGTAAGTAATTAACTGGATAAACGTACCTCAAAAATATAAACTTTAACATTATAAAGATATTTTTTTTTACAGTCATAAAACTACTTCTGGTAAGAGACTAAGGGAAGTCGCAAATGTATCAAATCTACAAAGTGTTTGCAACACAAACTATGGCTATTTTATTATGATAAGCACTTAAAGATAGATACACCACGTTATCACCTGTCGTATGTATCATGGTGCATAGGTACACAACAGTAATACGGACTTCTTGATGTTCAGTGGTAGGGTTATGAACTTACAACTCCAAAATCTTGAACAGAACCTAGATAGCTTATTGTGCTATCCCCTGTCCATTAAACATGCTCGTCCTTTCAACAGTAAAGTCGTTACAATGTGACAGTCTATCTCATTATTCGTTGGTAAACGAATATTCCAAACGTTGACGGGGGTGGTAATGACTAGCTATCTTTCTTCTAGTCTTAAACTATTAAATTAGTTTAAGACGGCTAAGGCAGATATCCCTCGTGTAGCTTTGCACGAAATTCAAAACGACCCAAACTAAACAAACCCTTGGTTAACATTAAGGAAATACTTTAATACTAATATGATAAAAGGTCTATTTTAATGTTAACTTTTTCTAAACATGCTAATATCAGTAAATTAATTTTTTCAGAAATATTTATCTATTCTTATTTCCATTGCCACCTAACTTTCATTCAGCGTTATAGGAACAAAATACGAAGTTGGGTACACACAAAGAAATTTACTTCAATAAGATATATATAGGAAAATGTTATTTTGGCATTCAAATTTAAGTATCTTATTAAAAAGTCGGAAAATTATTCCATATTTTAAAGAGAAAGTTTCCATTACTTTGAGGTTTATAATTTGCTAAATTGTTTTTTCTTTTTAACCACCAAGCGCCCTCTCTCGGGACTAACAGAAGCTAAATTAACAATGTAATCACGAACTCTGCTGATGGCATCCCTGTTACCGAAACTATTTACTTAAAACAGCTGATCATCATACTAAAGTAAAATGAGCGTAAAGGTCAGGAAGGATGGACGAATCTTCAAGTCTCGTTGTGCCCCCTTCCCGAAACTACTGCCGTTCATTAATCTAATTTTAAAATTATTTTAGATTTGACCCCATTATGCGTCTTTTCCCTTAATTGGAATAAACGTTGGAGTTTTAACTAAAAAAAATTATTTCTGAGTTTAAGTTTTGCTGTATGTCGGACTAGAGTATTTTATAAAGACGGATGTGTTGTTGATTTGTAAATTAAATGGTAATTATATTTTTCTCATTTTCCTACACGAAGACGGCCCGACATGGCCTGGTGGTTAAGGCGCTCGACTCATCATCCAGGGGTCGCAGGTTCAAATCCCCGTCACACCAAACGTACACGCCTTTTCAGCTGTGTGGGCGTTATAATGTGTCGGTTAATCACAGTATTCCTTAATAAAAGAGTAGCCCACGAGTTGTCGGTGGGTGGTGATAACTAGTTGCTTTCCCTCTAATCTTAAACTACTAAATTAATGATGGATAACGTGAAGTTCAAACCAAACAAAGTGCTACACGAATAAAAGTGTGAGAAACATTAACAATTAAAAACGAGCTAGAACCAATTTCACTATCGTTTGCTGTTTTGTTTTTTACGTTGCTGTGCATAAAAGCATGATATGTTGCTTTGCATTGGTTTTGTAATAATGTCAATGAATTATCATAAAATTTTAATTTAATTTGTAACTAGTTTTACATTATAACTATTTTCTATAAAACCTTTAGCCAATCATACATATTAATAACATTAAGTAATATTTTCATCTTTAAATTTTTTTTTAGAAGATCAAAATTTATAAATACCGGGTTATCAGAATTACAGCAGATATAGATATGGAAAACGACCATGCAGCATTTGTTGTTTATCTGTAATATTTCTGTTTCTATTCCGATATTGAAAAATATATTGTACCTATTCTGTTGTAAGATAAGGAAGACAATTTATAAAAAAATTCTTCCGATTTTATTTGTTCGCTATCTTTTTCTTTCTTTGAAATTCAACAGCATGTCTGCTGTTACAATTATATAAGTCCAATCATAACAAGCCAAAAATCTTCTTTCTCTTCTACTGATCGTTTCTTTTCAGTATAGCTTTCTGGCAACTTTGTTTTTTTTCTTTCAAGTATCATTATAAAAACTATTAAAACTTTTATTCCTAATGATGATCAGGTGTAAGAGAGTAATAGTATCTTCCTTTACGACATACAACGAGATTAGGGCAGGAAAGGTAAAACAAGTATTCTCAAATATATATTTATTTATTTTGCCAATAATAATAATAGTTAGAGTCGATAAAAAGTAGGAAAATTGATTTATTTTGAATTTCGCGCAAAGTCACACGAGCAACTATTGGTCTCTAATTTAGCAGTGTAAGACTAGAATGGCAACTAGTCATCACCACCGAATGTCAACTCTTGGTCTACTCTTTTACCAACGACCGTAACATTATAAAGCCCCCACGGCTCAAGGAGCAAGCATGTTTGGTGTGACGGGGATTCGGAACTGTAACCCTTGGATTTGTCTTAACCACCTGACCGTGCCGGGCCTAGTAGGAAAATTAGGTACATGCACAGAAAGGTATTAATCCAGGCAAACCTAGTTTGTAGACATCAAATATATGGCAACTTTACCTTTATACAGTTATAGATTTATATGTATGTTTTCATGTGTATATAAATAAGAACATAATTTTGCTCATTTGTAATATATAAACACCTATATCTACAAACATTTAACTTACAAATGTCTAAAATTCCTATAGTAAAATATATACAGTATTGCATGTTTAATTATTCAGTTTTGAGCTCAACAACTGAGACTGGTGATGCACCAGACTAGTACAAACCTTAAAGCCTTGCAAAAGGCCTACTCTATAAATTCGTGTTTTATTTGTTTATTTATTCTATTTCAGTATAAAAGCGGAGATGCAATGCTCCAGTAGGTTTGTTTGTCTTACATAATACTACACTACTATAGTAAAAATGATATACAGTATTGCATCTTGAATCATCATAACAACGTTTTATTGCAAAATATTTATGTAATTATTCAGTTTTGAGCTCAACAACTGAGACTGGTGATGCACCTTAACAAATAAGTATTTGCTTATGAGATTAAAGACCTTGCAAAAGAGTGGATGTAGTATAAACTCCCAATGTAAAAGGTCTGGCTTAAGTACGTGATAAGGGTAGTCAACTCCTATTGGGTAGATCGCGGGTTCGAATTCGACAAAATGATTTTTTATTAATTTATTTCAAAAATACCTTTTTGTCCATTTTTGTGAAAAGCAACAAAATTATTTTCCAAACATAAAAAATGTATATTTTCCTTCTCCATTTTTTCCTCCATTTCTCATGTCATGCTTTAGTAAATTTATTGTAATCTAGTTTTCAGTTGCCACAACTTAATCATCTACTTAGTTTCTTTCCTTTTCTTTTATCTCACCGTCTCACAGCTGATCTAACGAATTGTAATAGTATTTAATGGCAGTATGCGTCGAAAGCGGCTTAAGTAAAAAATAATATATCCTGTTTTCAGCAAGTCCGATAAATATTTTGATGCTTGAGAAAAATCAACTGTCTTTTGTGGCGTTTCGTAAAGTTCTTTATTTGTAAGTGTTGGTGTTACTAAATGCAAAACTTAGATATGGTGTGGACAACAAATACTCATACTATAGTAATTTTGAGTAGAAAAAATTTAGAACAGCAAAATTTAAACTTTTGCTTTGAATTTCCTGCAGAGCTACATGAGGACTATCTGCGCTAGCCGTCCACAATTTAGCAAGGATAGATTGAGTGATGGCAGCAAGTCATCAACACCCATCATCAACTCTTGGGCAACTCTTTTGTCAATAGTTGGATTGACAGTCACGCTATGATGCCCCCACTACTGAAAGGGCGAGAATGTTTGATGTGACGGAGATTCGAGCCCGTGACCCTCAGATTGCTTGGCGATCGCCCTGATCATCAAGCAATTTAAAGCTGAACGTAAGGTAAAAAGTAAATCATAACTAGCCCAAATTTGGTGCCAAAACAAACGGTTACAAACAGTGAATGTATAGTCGTAGCTGTATTAGTCACACTTATAAAAGATGGCGTTAAAATAGTAAGATTCATAAGAGCAGGGCTCATAACTGACATACACTCTTGCGCAAATTAATTGAAACAAATGGTCATTTTACAATATTTGCAGCATGGCGGCCGGTGTAGGCTCGCTGGACCCGCTGATTTCCTTTAGCAGTCATTTTTTCACATAGACGGCGTCATAAGCTGTGTTTTGCAGTACAGTTGATCTATTTTTGGGATATATGACGAAATTTTGAGGAATATTACGTCATTCGAAATTGCGTTAGAAGGGCAAGGAGACCAGTCAAAAAACAACTTCTTACCAACTCAATGAAAGAAAAACGGTATCAATGGTGTCTGAAATACAAGAACTGGACGCACGAACAATGCAGGAAGGTGTTATTCAGTGACGAGACTCATTTCTTCGTAGAGGGTCAAAAAAGTCTGTATGTTCGCAGATCTCCAGGTGAGAAACTTCGAGAATCTTACATCAATCAATTCGTAAACATCCCTTGAAGAAGATGTTTTGGGGCTTTTTCAGCTACTATGGCGTCAGAGGCTTACATATTATAGAAGGTATGATGCGAGGACCACAGTACATCGAAGTTTTGCAGAGAAGAGCCGTTCCAGAATTGAAAAAGAGATTTCCAAATGGATCTGGCATTTTTCAGCAAGATCTGGCTCTGTGCCACACATCGAAACTTGTGAAGAATTTTATGACTATAACGCGAATAAAGTTGCTGGACTGGCGTGGAAACTCTCCGGACTTCAATCCTATTGAAAATCTTTGGACGATTTGTAAAGAAAGTCTTCGGGCAAAAATCAGTAAAGATTGCAGTCAACTCGTGGACTCGATGCCAAAGCGGATTAATGATCTTCTGGGAAATAAAAGCGGTCCTATGATGTATTAATTTGTGAGTAATTTTTGGATTCTCAGAAATAAAACGCAAAAAATTGAAAAAATCGTAATTTTCCGTCTTGTTTCAATTAATTTGCACAAGGGTGTATGTATATATATCGATAGACTAAGTTTGAAATAAACATCTGCACGTTCATATATATATATACACTGCTGGCCAAAATCTAAAGGCCAATGAACATAAAGAAAAAATATGCATTTTGCGTTGTTAGACTCAACCCCTTATTTGAGTAAAGCTTCGAAAGATGAAAATAAGAAAAGGGAAAATAAAAACCTATTAACACTTAATAGGAAAAATGTGAACACTATGAAATTAGCCTAAATACTAGCTGGTCAAAGGTTCAAGACCATACTGAAACGAAGGGTTAATCGGTAAACACGTAACGAAATTTAGTCATTTGTGTTCAAGCATTAGCGTTGTCAACAAGAATTTCAAGTGGTCGGCCCAAGAAAATTTCGCGGGCGTTGATTAGGAGGATTTGATGGATTGCCCAGTAAGACAGTAGCCGATCGTCGAACCAGATTAAAGCCCTTACGGACGCAGAATCCAGCTCAAAAACATAAGATGGCATCTACGGTAGAAAGGATTTAAAAACCGTAAACATCTTCAAAGACCACATCTCCTTCCACACCACGAAACAGCTCGGTTAAACTTTGCTGAGAAGCACCAAACATAGGACGTAGAAAAGTGGAAGAAGATTTTGTTCTCTGATGCGAAAATATTTAACCTGGATGGTCCAGATGGCTTCCAACGTAACTGGCACGATAAGGACATCTCACCGAAGACATTTTCTGCACGGCACAGTGGAAGAGTTTTCGTCATGATCTGGGGTACTTTCTCCTTCCATGGAACAATGGAGCTTCAGGTTATACAGGGGCGTCAAACAGCAGCTGGCTACATTGGCCTGTTGGAGAGAGCATCCTTATTGACTGAAGGCCCTCGCTTGTGTGAAAATGACTGGATCTTTCAGCAGGACAACGCTGCAATCCACAATACCCGCAGGATAAAGGACTTTTTCATGGCAAATAACGTGATTCTTTTGGACCATCCAGCGTGTTCGCCTGAATTAAGCCCCATTGAAAATGTTTGGGGATGGATGGCAAGCGAAGTCTATAGAAATGAACGTCATCCAAACAGTGCATGATCTTCGTGAAGCCATCTTCACTACTGATATTGAACGCTGATATTGACCATGCCAAAGCGAATGTTTGAAGTTATTCGCAATTACGGCCGTGCAACTCACTACTGAGACCTCTTGTTGGGCATTTCATACTCTGTTTAGAACTTCTTTTTGGTATGGTCTTAAACTTTGAACCTGATAGTAATTAAGCTAATTTTATAGTGTTCACATTTTCCCTATTAAATGCTAAAAAAGTTTTTATTTTTATTTTCCATTTTCTTATTTTCATCTTTCGAAGCTCTACTTAAATACGTGAGTGAGTCTAACAACGCAAAATGCATATTTTTTCTTTATCTTCATTGGCCTTAAGATTTTGGCCAGCAGTGTATATGCATCATGGGCGTTCGAAGGGGCCAAGTGCCGCCCGCTTGGAAAATGAGAAACCTTTTGGTCTCTACAAAAGAAATGTTTGTGGACGCTCATAATATACACATAATTATGTAAATTATGTGCTCTGGAAAACAATTATAAACATAGTAAGCTTACAAATAAACTTACAAATAATTTATTATTCTTATTATTCTAGATATATTCATGCGGTATTAACTAAGCAAATCTTTATTCATATATATGGTGTTTTGATTTGTCTTTTATTCACCACAGTCAACATGTATTTATATAGACTTGCAAGCTATATGTATTTAATGATGTAATTTGCTTGTTAACTGGAAAAAGTGTCGAATGGTGATGATAACGTTAAGTTCGGAAAATTATGATAGGCTTGAAATTTCTAGAAAATTTTAGTTAGTCATTTGTAGACTAGGCTTTGGATTATTTTCATCTGAGAATACTAAAACAGAACTTTGACTAATCACAACTGTTTAAGCTGACGACCACAAACAAGGCCATGGAGTGAAAATGAATCGGTACTTGAAATTATTTATAAGAAATAGATGTAATATTCAAATAATACAAGAGAGGGCGATATATAAAATTAAAGGAATATCAAGAATAAAGAGGAGTAATATTAAATTACTATTAAAAATAAATTTGATGGAAAACAAAGTCGATACAGCTGTTGGGAATATACAGAAGGAGTACAACAATAAATTTAAAGAAGCTGCAAACGTACATCAAAGAAGTACAGCATGGTTGTAATGACAAATTTGAAGTATAAGGCTATAATGACAAAACTGAAGTACCACAAGGCTGTAATGACAAAACTGAAGTACAGTGAGGCTGTAATGACAAAATTGAAGTACAGTAAGGCTGTAATGACAAAACTGAAGTACCACAAGGCTGTAATGACAAAACTGACGAAATGAAAAGTGAAGTTGAGATAGAAAATAAAGCATCGGTGACAAAATAAAACATCATAAAATAATTATCAAATTCAGAGATTAAATGAACCACACCTCTTTCTGCATCAGCTCAAGAGTTCCATCCTGAAACACCATCTACTACAATATAAGAAGTAGAAGAACTATCACCGCTACTGCTTCTGTGTCATGTGTTACTAAAGGACCTTCCTGGACTAATACAGCCATGGCACTATCAAATCCAGCTAAAACATTAAATGAGAAAATAAATTCACTCATTATTGTGTACATGAACTGGGGTTTGAAAAATTTCCATTTGATAATTAAGAAGAACGTCTCAAATACAACTACAAACACCTTAGATAATTACATATAATATATACTTTACCAACATATGAAGCCTAGTCTTCTTCTTTTGTTTTTACCCTTGTCAACAGAATAAGGAGCGGAACTTCTAGTGACTGATATGATTCAATTACAAATGGTATATCAAGTGATAGACTAGGCTTTAGAGGGCTTCATATTTATTTTAAGTTCAGTAGATGTAAAACTAATATAATCTATCTGTGCCTGGATCAAAACTTACAATTAAAGTTTAAAGTTCAGTTAGGCCTAATATGGTTTATTATTATTAAATAGCTTGCTATTATAATAAATTAGGAAAAACAGTAATAACTTATGGTGCAGAATTTGTACACAATGGTTAACTTCGTCTTCTAGCTGTTAAAAGTGTTTCGACTGCATACCCAATAATTCTTCGTATGGTACAGAGTGTTATTAGAATTATGTTAACCCTGAATCATGAAATTATAATGCAAAATGAATTAGTCTGTACATTTATACAATATCAATGTACAATCACAAGATAATATACGTATAGAAATTCACATTACTTTCATTAAGTGACTAGGGTAATAGTCTAATAATGATACAAAAAGTTAGTCTCCATCCAGTTTTTATAACAATAAGAGAATCAGCTGCTATGACATATTATCGGTATGGTAAAAAAGAAAACGAAATAGCTTCTCGGATAAAGTATACCCAACCGTTGCGAGACCAAGTTCTAAAATCAAGTTAATATATCGCAAACAATTTCTGCGTAATATAACTTCGGAAGAAGATTTGTATTGGGAAGTAAAAACAAACGTCTCACTACGAAATTAAAATATTCCAGAGATATAATGTTTTGTTAAAAATACTAAGTTTGAACCCTAAGTTTTAACTATCACAGGCATTTAAACAGTTAAATGTAGCTATATGTCATTTATGTATACAAGTAGTAAGGTGCAGCTGTTTCATCTGTGTACATATATAATTAGGTTTAACTATCACGTGTATCTAAATAGTAAGATATATCTGTGTCATTTATGTATTTAAATAATTAGGTATAGCAATTTTGTCCGTGTGTCTAAATAGATATAGTTTATCCTCTATATATCTAAGACTAATGTATTAAGATCAGATGTATTTTTTATTGCTAAATTTTGTTAAAAATGAAAACTAGTTCTAAAGGATGCAAAGGTGAAACTGTTGGTTCATGTAGGTATTTTCTTTTTCTGTTAGAGAAAATGTGAGTCAAAATGCACAAGCCCTTTATCAAGTGAAAATAAACAACTTTTGTAAATTAATATAGGATTATTTATCATTATTTATTTATTATTTGTCATTTACTTAGACAAATAATTAGGTACAGAGTTAAAAAGCATAAATTTACTGGAAATATTAAATCGAGTTGATTTGACGTATAAAAAGTTATATATATTATTAATTATATGTGATTAAGGGAACCATTAATACTATTTT
This sequence comes from Tachypleus tridentatus, assembly GCF_004210375.1. Taxonomy (NCBI): domain Eukaryota; kingdom Metazoa; phylum Arthropoda; class Merostomata; order Xiphosura; family Limulidae; genus Tachypleus; species Tachypleus tridentatus. The sequence continues at coordinate 75,090,096 of NC_134832.1, read as the reverse complement.
AACCTGTTTTTGTTTTATATCTGTGAAGCTCCTACGTGATCTACATATATCTTTCAGTTGTTACTGTTAATAGACACTGAGAGCAAAGGTCTTTGATTATTAAACTATATTTACACGTATACTCATTATCATTCCTGTGTGAAAGTTCAAATATCCTTGTACAACTTTATTTTATTTAGACGTATACTCATTATCATTCCTGTGTGAAAGTTCAAATATCCTTGTACAACTTTATTTTATTTAGACGTATACTCATTATCATTTCTGTGTGAAAGTTCAAATATCCTTGTACAAATTATCATTGGTACTCATATATTTCTGTGTGTAACAAAAATCATTGGTTATTACTGAATAGATTTGTCCCTAACTCTATACTCTTTAGTTCTAGACTGCTGTCAATAAATGAAACAATGAGGAATAATTTTTCTTTTTCCATTAATTGTTTTTGGTTCACATGTAATAACAATTGCCAAGAGAAATGTTATAGCTAGCCTGCTTAATATTTTCTGCAAAGTTTAATAATCTAAATATAACCTTAACAGATTGAAGGTTTTAACGTTGCATAAAAGATTTTTGGGACTTTCAGTCTTATGTATATGGAGCAAAATTAAATATAAACTCAGTGATGCATTATTGGACACTAACATAAAGCTCTGAGAAGCATTTCTTTCGCTTTATTACAAATGTTTCAAACAACTAGACTTGTCTTTGATTAGAACAGAGATATATAACCTCATAAATATCAAACAGATTCATCGAGTCTATATTGGCCTTAAGCCACATTGCACAAGCAACAGAAAGGTTATAACAGTAACAACTAAAACGATAAAGCTTAGTTTACGATCACGATATAGATAAAAGTTCATTATATTACAACTAGATAGATATATTAGGTACGTTTAATCAGTAAACGAGCGAACACGAAGTTAATGGGATTTTTATGAAGTTATTCAACAAGGCTATTAATGTTTCGGTATTTTGTAAAATAACCTATTGCTGCATTAATTCCCAGATTCGGTTACTTTGAATACAATTCTTATTCAGCTAAAACCGTTTTAAGTGCTCTAAAACATTCGTATGGTATAAAAGTAAATTGTTGTCACAATTATCTCAGTTCCCTTCTGTAGATCCATGAAAAATGAAATGATAAGTGAATTAATATTTCAACTTTATCTTTTTTGTAATGAAAGGTATTTGATATTTATTTATTAATAATCATATTAGGCAAATGTTATATCGTAGAACTTTAGCAAAAATTAATTCATAATTGATGAAGTACATATGTCTAGTTATGGATAATTATAATTGATACTAATGTCAAATCTTACGTAATAATTTTAAGAACTATATGGTTTTCTTTTACACTAGTTTGGTCGCAATGCAGTGTAATAATCATAAATAAATATCACGGATTAGATTCTCCTTGTGGTCTAAACGCTCTGAACAATATATTTATATATGTCAGAAAATTTAAATGTTTAAATGATGGGCCCATATAAAGTGCAATAAAGAAAGCCTTAATAAAAAAATCCGATAACAAATATATAGTTGATAGTAAAAAAAATTATCAAAGTTTCATTTGCTGGCAACAAGTTTTTAAAGGCCATACTTGACTTCACTGTGATAAGAATAATTTCTATACTTCACTTAATACATGTCATCTTTTTCAAATGTCTATCTTTATGAGATAATAACTCTGACATATTAATGACAAAACTTCATTTAGACGTATACTCATTATCATTTCTGTGTGAAAGTTATAAAAATTATTTGTATAATCAATTTTTATTAGAGAAGTATTAATTATCGTTCCTGCGTGAATGTTACAAAAAACATCATTGGTAATTACTGAATAGATTTATCCCTAACTCTATACTCTTTAGTTTTAGACTCTTGTTTTACACGGAACATACGTTATCATCAAGAGACGGACGTTCCGTCTAAAACACTCTGAACACGCTTCGTAAGCAATCAATTCATTAAAATTAATGCAAATTTACTTTGTCAACTTGTGCATATAAAATAGGGGAACTCATGATGCTAGTAAGGTCAACATAATATGAATAATGAAGGTGAGAATGCTTTGTAAAATAATCATAATTCCAAAAACGTTTTACTAGAATGTTTCTTTTATTAGAACATCACAACACTAGAATATTGATGCAGTATGTATCTCTCGCTGTGTCTCATGAAGTTCAAAGATTTTAAGAGATGATGTACAGTCAATAATCCATACCGTCAAGGAATTACAAGGGAAAAATTCTCTATTTTATAGTTGATAATTTATTTATTTATTTAAGATTTTTTTGTAATTATCTTACTATTTAGAGATAAAAAGATATATCTATATTAGTTAAAAGAATTTGTGTGTACTTATGTAAAGTGTTTAAGTTCTGGACACTCTTTCTAGATACATCCAGGTTGAACAGCCGTTGGAAATCATCCTCGGTTATACGGTCCTTTATTAATATATATTTACATCGTACACATTGTTTTGTAATTACAATAAAAAAACACTTTTATTCACATCATAACTGTTATTATAACTCAATAAAACATCAGTTGTAAGGTACCATTAAAAGTAAATCGAGTGGGCTTGCTACATTCATACATACTTTCATAATGATGAATCAGGTGTGGCTTAGTGGTGATGTGATCAGACTGAATTCAAAGATTCGAGTTCGGAGCCCGTTATCAAATAAATAAAGCGATGCATTATAAGAGTGCCAATCATATCTCGCTATTTGGTCAGATAAGAGTAGCTCAGCAGTTATTATTGATGTTTTTAACTAGCTATTTTCCCTCTAGTTGCGGATGATTATACTAAAATGGCTTTTTATGTATCTTTTACCAGTCATAATGATATTTTCACACTTGATTCAAATCACCAACACTCTTGCTTCAACTGCATGATTGAATAACCAGTAAAGTGTCAACCTTTTTGAAAAACTTTTTAAGTTTTAACAGAACTAAAACCGTGAAAAATAAGAGAAAACTGTCAGATCATCTGATAAGAAGCTTACGATAGTTAGAGAGAAATACTGTTTTTTGTTTACTCGTATGCCCTGAGTTACTGTACACTTTCCTAACTTGTAATGTAAATAATGATTTGACTTTTCACTCTACTATTATATTTCGTTCAGTCTCTTATTTTGGACTAGCATAACACTTAACTCGAAATCCGCGAGTTGCGGAATCGAAACCCACTGACAAACATGTTTGCCCTTTCAGCGGTGGGATGTTATCATGTGATAATTTAATCCCACTATTCGTTGATAAAGAGCAGCTCAAGGGTTGGCGGTGAGTGGTGTTTACTAGTTGCTTTCCTTCTAGTTTGTCACTATAAATGACTAGATAACTTTCGTGTAGATTTGCGCAAAAAAAAAATCAACAAACGATGTGCTACTAAGCCAGTTTATAAATTTAGTTTTGACTCTACAAACAATTTTCTACCATATATCCTTTTATTATTAGTAGTCGGAAGGCTATCAGTAGATCTTAGAATACCATGGTGCAATAATGAAATAATTTATATGTAGTTATAAAAATTGGAAAGCCTCGTTAAATTAATAAAATGAAAAAGTCTCTGTGTGAGTACATCATCCACTCACTGTTTATCTTGATTTCAACGACATTAGTTTTAACGAGTGAGATTTACTTTTAATAACTGGTCAAGATATTATTTATTCCAACTTATTTAGCAAATCCTTAAAGACATGAGAAAAGATGATTGTCGAAATATGAAGGAGAATTTTTTTTGTATTTAATACTGTAGATTATGTATATTTATAATAAATTTTACATTAAAAATGTAAGCAGCTTTGAGTTTTTTGAGTCATGTTGGTCCTGTGACCATGTAGGTTTACAAAATACATTGATTTATTTCATTTTGTTTCTTTATAGGGAAAGAACAAACTTATATGCTTATATATATATATATATATATATACACGAAATCCAAGAGGGCTCCTGAGGTGTCCTGTGGAATGTAAAATCTTCCTGGTTTTCTTGTTCAACATATATTATCACAATCCTGTTGTCATGACACTTGTTGGTTTTCTGCAGTAGAAGAAATCCTGGAGTGATTACACCTACAACAAGTGTTTAACTTATTGTTTTGCACTTTTCTTTATTTCCACGGATAATTTTAGAATCCACATAAATGGTACATTTTATCTTTATAATATATTCAGCTGAATTACTGTATAGAGCACATCATTTACCTTTTTTGCCTTGCCGGACTTGAAACAGCCTAACATTGACAGATATTTGAAATTTTGGCTCGCCTGATAAAAGTTGAGGCATTAAGTTGTGTTGCTGTCGACAGTGCTCTAAGGCGTTGTGCAATAGGTTGTTGAAGCAAGTTTTCGCGACCCTAAGGGACCAGGCATGGCCAGGTGGGCTAAGGCGTTCGACTCGTAATCTGAGATTCGCGGGTTTGAATCCCGGTTGCACCAAACATGCTCGCCCTTTCAGCCGTGATGACGTTATATTGTGACGGTCAATCCCACTATTCGTTGGTAAAAGAGTAGCCCAAGAGTTGGCGGTGGGTAGTGATGATTAGCTGCCTTCCCTCTAGTCTTACACTGCTAAATTAGGGACGGCTAGCGCAGATAGCCCTCGAGTAGCTTTGCGCGAAATTCAAAAACAAACAAACAAACGCGACCTTAAACTGTATTAAAAGTTGCTGATAACCCAGTGATCGCCTTGCAGTTATTACGAATTACTGGGAAGTGAGCTTTGCGATTCCTACGGACCGTATTGTCCACGATAGCAACTATAACATCGCATAGGAAATTCTGTGCAACCTTTCCAAGTTGTATTGTGCACAGACCACTTGTCTGATATCGCATCATTAGCTACACAAATGTGACCAATTGTTACCTTTGTATATTCCAGTTTTTTTTTTGGCTTGAACAGGTCAAACAATCTGTATAATCTTGATTCTCACAAAATAACATTAAAACATGTACACAATTAATGTAGTAATGATTTGGAATTGCGATCACATATTGTTTTCTTGATTTTGTTAATGTTTATTCCCTTCAATTGTTTGAAGTATTTCATACAAACATAACTAGTTCGTTGTAAAATCAAGAAACGTAGAGTATTTAGTCACTTGAACGAGTATACTTGTAATTAAAGGAAAAATAGTTGAACTAGTGATAGCTTCCTTTTTTTGTTTGCACCCAAGTTACTAAAAAAAATGTACGGTATATAAAATGCAGAGTTTGTTAAAAGGAAGGCTTATACAAATGCTATATTAATATATATATATTACTAGTGTGTGATATTATTTGAAAATGTTTAAGTTCTCTCCTTTATGGCAAGTGTAAGTTTGTTAACATTTTTTTTCGTGCAGTTTATTCTTACAAAAATGTTTTGAAGTACTACATTAAGTATAAGTTTTATTCTTGTTTAAGAATAACAAATATTTCTGTAACAACGAGTAATTCTTCTTTCAACTTTTAACAATTTTTATAAGCATTCATCATTTATTTACAAAATAAACGTTTTTCTACTCAACCAGTTTCAGCTAAAAGTTTTGAGTAGAAGAATTCTTCTTGTCTTATAGTTTAATAATAGTTTGACTGCCTTTTGTGCTAATCCGATTTTCTCAGTCCTCCAATCAAATGAAAGAAAAAATATGTCCTTGTTTCGTTGCTAGGAAACCACCTTGTCTTGTTCCAATTTGCTTCGTCCATAGATGTAAAATAACATAAAAACAGCGACTAAGACATGATCAATATTTCATAGAACCTGAGACAGCTTATGTAATGTTCTGTTAAGAAGACACTCTGGTCTGAAACAACTTGAAGTTTGAAACTGTGGAGTCTTATTTTTCTTTTGATTTTGAGTTTTATTGTGTGTGTTTATCATTTCATTTAGATCGTTCACATACAAACATAAAGTAAGAAATATTTCATTATAATTCAAAACACGGTCTGCGTTCTTCTTCCTTTTAACATAAATATTTTGAAAGGTTTTCACCAAAATTACTAACTTTTAATTTTGTAGTTAGCAAACATTACAAAAATATTCAAAATTATACGAAACCGTTTATTTCTGTTCCATATTTCTTGTTCTTCTTATTAAACACAAACTTACATAACTGGTTATCTGTGATCCGTCTACCACGTATCGAAACCCGAATGTTAGCGCTGTAAGCTTGAAGGCGTACCGCTGGGCCACCAAGAGGCCTCTGGATAAATTCTTACAATCGATATTTTATATAAAAGTGTAACCAAGCTGACGTTCTCAATTACAAAAAAAAAAACTCCTTGAAAAAACAACCTGAACAAATAACGCTGTCGTATAAATTTAAAGTGTTTTTGAAAAGCACGTGAACAGAACTGTTGTAACTGTGTTCCTTTTGAACAATGTAAACTGTCTAACTTTTTTACTGTTTCAGTAGATCTGCGGTAACTTTGAGGGTTATAATGCTAAAAGCAAATCACGTTTTGATGCAATCGACGAACAGGACAATGGTTGTCCAGTAGATAATCTTAGGCTCAGTGACAACCAAACAAATAAGCGAAAAACCTTTGTTTCACCAAAGAAGTTTTTTCCATATGTCTGTTCTAACTTACGTGTTGTTATTTTCGTATCACGATCCACGAGTCATTATCTAATAAAAATACTCTACTTTCAGTTTCAATCTTCTTTTATCTCTTAACATTTTAAATTAGACAATCATGTTATACAAGTATTACGAATATCATTATAAAACTCAAGCATCTATTCTGCTTTTATCTATAAAAACTAAAAACTGTTGCATTTGCTCTTTGATTCTAGCACAAAAAATCTGAAGATCTACTTTTCCCACCAGTCAACAAAATAGTTGTCCACAAAATACCAGATAACAAAAAAGGATTAGTAAGCACAATTCCACCTTTTCCTAAGGGTGTCCAGACACAACATTTATCGTTACAATTACCATCTTACTTTCAAGGGTGTCCAGACACAACATTTATCGTTACAGTTACCACCTTACTTCCAAGGGAGTCCAGACATAACATTTAACATGGTAGCAATAACAATTATTTACCTCAAGGTCAGTCGTGACACGACATATCCATGGACGTAATACTACTGAAAGACAGCAACTGAGACGAGATCAATAAAAGCTCATAGAAGTTGAGACAGCACTTTAAAATGACAAGTTTTATTATATTTATAAGTGACGACCCACATGACAACAAAATTAAACTCAGCAACAGTGCTAGTTTCTAACCATTTTCACAAGACTAAGATGTACTTCAACATGGCCATGATAGAACAACATCTACAAAAATCTAATGTGTACAATAAAATGATCAAAGTCAAATCACTGATAATAGAAACCTTTTATTTTTCAGACTAGTATATATTTTTCACGTTTTTTTTTAAACCAAAATAAATCACTGTAAACAATTCAGATGATCCTGTCCCATCTGTGAGACAACTTTAACTCCATGAATTTGCGACACAAATATCCGGAATTCGATTCGTTGCAATGGACACAGCAAATAGCTCAGCATGGCTTTGCTCTGACACAAACAAACAGATATATCATATTTGTTTTGGTGTATAGCGATAAAATATTTAGACCCCATCTTCAAGAATCATGTAGAACATCATAAAAATTAGGGCATGTTCTGTCAACCGCTGAATCATTAAGCAGTGTAATAAAATGTTTCAGTATTAATGGTAAATGTAATATTTCTTTAAAATAAATGATTATCTTAAATGGTTGGTAATGGAAATATAGTATATTTCTAACTGAACTTCAACTAGTTTGAAGATAGAAACTTTTATCAACAGATACAGTCTTTCAGTATTTTTATCGCTTATAAACGATCTATGTGAATTTATCATCCGGAAACGGTTTCTCATATTTCTATCAAACATAAACTATGTATCATATTTATATCAAACAGAAACGATATTTCATGTTTTTAGTACATAGTTTATAAAAAGAAAATATTTGGATTCCCAAATAAGTTACGCTGAGAAAAAAAAAACATACGCTAGCAATCTTCCGGACATGAAATGCGAGAGAACACAAGTTTCCGGTAATAAAATTTATTTTATTAGTTTTTTTTTACGTTAGCAGCAATAGTGAGCACTTCAAAATTTTGCTTTCTCCCCGCTTCAATACTTTCATTAAATATAAATGTCTTAGCTCGTGAATTGTGCTAAAATACACGAGCGACTTATCAAATACTTCTTTCTTTTGTACATTTCTTAAACATTAAAAACTATTCGATTTATCGACGTGATGTTAGATGTTAATACGGACATATATGACATACATACTTCACATATTAAGTTGGAAACACACAGACATCCATGCATTTATTAATAAATTAGATATACATGTAACAGCATTTAACACAGTAATTTAGCACCAATTAGTCGAATTTTAATGAACTTCTTACATGTACTACATCGAAATTATTTCAAGTTTACACAAATAATGTGCATATATTTTGTTAATATAAATATACACGCAATGGACTATTTATAAACAATAGTTTTATGCTTGTTTGTTTTTGAATTTCTCCTAAAGCTACTCGAAGGCTATATGCGCTACGTCCCTAATTTAGCAGTGTAAGACAAGAGGGAAGGCAGCTAGTCATCACCACCCCCCGCCAACTCTTGGGCTACTCTTTTACCACTGAATAATGGGTCGACCATCACATTATAACACCCCCACAGCTAAAAAGACGAGTATGTTTGATACGACGGGGATGCGAACACGCAGAGTACGAGTCGCACCCCTTAACCCACCTAGCCATGCCGGGCCGGTTTCATGCTCACTGCTAGTGAACAAACTTACTTCTAACTGCGTTAGAAACTACTCCAGAAATTAAAGGACAATATTTTATAGTAAGTTGTTCTAAAAAACCAGCAACAAAGCGATAAACAAAGTTTTCATAGTCAATTGTTCTTTGAAGAAGCTACAGAGCGGTAAGTAAAGATTTTATACTCAATTACTATTCGAAAAAGCTTAAGGACGACAAATAAAGATTTTATAGTCAATTGTTCTTCAAAGAAAAAACAGAGCGGTAAGTAAAGATTTTATATCAATTGTTGTTGAAAGAAGCAACAGAGTGGAAAGTGAAGATTTTTATAGTGAATTTGTCTTCGAACAAGCAACAGAACAATAAGTAAAGCATATTTTAAGAACGCTCATTATTTACTGAAGACAATTAATGAAATGGTTTTGTTGAGAATGTGTTACTTTTTAGAATTCGTGGAACGTGAGTGTCCCAACATTCAGAGTGTTCAGAGTTTGGGTCTGACAAACTCGAGTTAGTTAAAAAAAAGAATAGATATTTGATAATGATTAGTCCTACTTCTAACATCATTAGAGTCTCAGAAGCGGCTTATCGAAAAAGTAGTACGATTACGTTATAGATCATTTAACCAATCCTTAGCTTGTTAACTGATACTACCTAGATTAAACTACCTACTTGTTAGTCAATATAGCTTGTTAAATATTCTATTATACTTATAAAATTAAAATGTATTGTTTTAACAGTTTGTTGCTTTCGTTGTTAAAGACATGTTTAGTCGCCATCACGATAATACCCCCGGCGTTTACCAACTAAGAAGATTTAGGTTAGTCTTAAATATATATATATGTATGTGTGTGTTTACGTATACTGAACAAATAATATTAAATAATCGTTTTAATAAAGTACAATAATAAAATGTTGAATTTAAAAGTAGTAAACTTAAAGTAATTAAACATTCTAATCAATACAGTTAATTAAAGAAACAATAAAGAAATGATAGAATATGTCTCATTTACGTAACCCACAACATTAGATGTTGGCTCCAAGAACCGTAGTAGATATAACACGCGTTGATCAATGTAACATCAGTGTCACCAGTAAAAGCAAACTTTTACACAATCGTCCCTGAAAACATTTCACACTGATCAAGATGAAACAAATTATTTTGTGAGGAATTATCTCAGGATTTCTTGCAGGATTAAACCATGATCTTCATGGTTTAATATTCAAGATAGATCTATTACATACATGAAAGTAAGATATCAACAATATCCTGCATCAGTACGGTATATAATTTGATTGTACAAGTAGTTCAAAAACCACGTCATTTATTTGTCGAGCACTAAATCCGATTCTCGAAATTGCAATAAGATCTATACTTCTGCTCACTCTGGTGTATCCATACGCCACAACAATGTCGCTTTCACCTCTGGATATCTCTGTATGAACATGCAAACCGTTAGTAAAGACATGAAAACTTTACTTATCTGTAAAAGGTACAGGCATACATAGGCTTTGTTACACATTTTAGTGATTATCCGAGAGACTGCGGTTAGTCCTCTCGATTACTAGCCGAATTTAATAATTTGATCGCTATCCATGATCTTGCTCAGGCTGCCTGATGTACATATCCTGCCTGATAACGTGTGTTCGTAGTCTTTCTGTAGACTTAGATACAATAAAGTGGGATACTTGTTTTTGTGTTTGAATATTTTAACAGTTTTGACAATTTGTACTTCCATGACAACTTCTGCCCACCGCCAGTAGGTTACGCTGGCATACAGTAATATGCAAACAACAATCAAAATACAAGAAATCGCCAAAACAATAAATTCATAAATAATCAAATCTGAAGACTAAATTAGGTTCTGTCTGTCCGGAACAGAGAGCACAGAAAATAACCAATTCTGAAATAGTCGTACATTTTTAGAATAATGCAAATGAAATCTATATTTTTCAGACGCTATTAAATACTTGTCTCATTAAGTGTTTGATGCAGTAAACAAATTAATCAGGAAATAGATTTAAGGAGTATATTTATTATTTTTAACATTTTAACTAAGGTCGTTGAAATAACGTTACCCTTTGTTGTCAGCGTTCTTTTGCTGAAGGTTCAAACAATGGAGTTTTCTGATTTTTATTTTTGTTCTGAAGTTTTATAATGTTGCAGCAAGTGAGACTTCGTTTATCGGTTATGCCTATTTTGCAATCATGAAACTGAACGAAGAACAATTACTTTAATATAACGTACTTCTGACATTGTGCTTGAAGCACGTAAGTCTTTATTATGGCTAAGTATTGATTTCATATTTTATTTAGCCTTAATGTGAGTCTTAAAAGGCAGTCTCAATATCAAGCATCATGCACTCACAGATCTACAGAATTACATTTAATTTATTCTGAAGGCCTTGGGGAGAAAGTATGCATTTGAAAAGCTGTCCATTCGAATTTAATGTAGCTGGTGTTTTGTGTTTTAAAAAAATTACATTGGAGGAGATACGGAATTCAAATAACTGTTCATATACAGTTAAAAACCTCAGTTCAACTACTTATTTCAAACTAGGGTGTATAAAATACTATTGTAACTACTCCGCTTAACACGATCCACACAGAAATATCATTTAATCTGACTAAGATTAAAAACAGAACATCACGCAAACTGCAAATTTAAAATATTGATCTTAACGTTAAATTGATTTTACAAATTATAACTTTATAGTGAAGTTTTCAGTTATTTCTTTATACTGAGATTTCTAATTGTATATCTGAAAAGATATTTTAAATTAAAACCTTGAACTGGAACTATAAAAATATTTTAATGTATAAAGCGTAACTTTCGTACTAAAATCTAATTTTAATTTGGTTTGAGGTTATACAAAGAAAGTTTAAAGTCTGGCTAAAACAATGATTTTTAATGTTCTTGTAAACAATCCTTTTTCTGTGTTCTCAAGGCAGGGATTGAAATGATTAAATCTAGATTCGGTTTGAGGTTACAAAACCCAAGTTTAGAATAAGATTAATGAATTAGATGCAAAATGAAATTACTCACTTTTGGTTTTAAATTAGATTAATAAATCAAAATACGGATTAATATTACTAATTCTCGGTTTATATCCAACAATTATCTCCAAGGTTAAAATGAGATTACTTAATCTAAATTTTGAATGATAAACTGAAATACAGAGAGTAGTGAATCTTGACTGGAAAGATATTAGTCAGGGTAGGAATGGCCTAAGATCATCATTTGCAGACTTGAATAACATTACTGATCCAGATTTGTCCTGAGACATCTAAATTCATGTTTGAAATAACGTAAATAAATACAGGTTTAGAACAAGCCTACTAAAGCTCAGAATGACTTTACAAAACGAAAGACTAAATATATCTTTTTTCAGTAGTTGCTTCTTTGAAAAAAGAATGTGTGGAAATTCATTCATCTCGTGTTTCTTTCACGGTCTATAAACAAATGCTTACCTTTGGTAATTTTGTTTTCAGCTTGTTGTATCACAAGTGCGAAAAGAGCATAAGTGAGATGTTATTCATATAAGGTTAGAAACTAACAAAAGAGGTTAAATAATTAACTGCTCCAAACTATTTTTGAACAAATTTTCTTTAATTTTACTTATTACATGTAGATAATTGGATGAAAAATAACTTAATAATAAGTTTTAGGGGTCTTCAGAGTTGTTTTAATTACAAAAATAGAGACACCGAGTAATTAAGAATTTTTTTAAAAAATACTATTACAAGCACTACTTTAAGTACATCATCTAAGTTTAAGAGATTTTGGCCTCAGTTGTTGAGGTTTAAAATTTAGTTTTATACGTCTACAAAATAGAATATAAGTTCTTGAGATTTTGATTTAAGAACCAGTATTCCAACAATCTTGTATATTGGTATTAAAAATTTTAGATATAAAGTCTATATTTCTGAAGTTTTAGATATAAATCCTCAGAGGTTCTGAGCATTCGATTTAAAGGTTCTGAATATGAGGTCTAAATTTCAGTGATCTTACGCAATAATTTGAAAGATCTTTGATATAAAATATGAGGTTCAGATGTCTTAGGCACAGCTTCAAGAAGCTTTGGATATTGGTTTCAACGGCCTAATAATTTGTCTATAATTTAATGTTCATCGCGTTTAAAGCAATAGTTCTACAGTTACTCTAGACATGGCCAGGTGGGTTAAGGCGTTCGACTCCTAATCTGAGAGTCGCGGGTTTGAATCCCCGTCACACTAAACATGCTCGCCCTTTCAGCCGTGAAGAGGTTATGATGTTACGGTCAATCCCACTATTCGTTGGTAAAAGAGTAGCCCAAGAGTTGGCAATGGGTAATGATGGCTAGTTGCCTTCCCTCTAGTCTTACACTGCTAAATTAGGGACAGATAGCCCTTGAGTAGCTTTCCGTGAAATTCAAAAACAAACAGTTACTCTATTAAAACTGCTCTCTTAGAGATAAGTTTCGTTTCGATTTTGAAAAAAAAAAATTATTTTTAAAATACATGTCGGATTTCGTATACTACAAAGATACATATAAAATAACTATAACAGACTTCAGGCTATTACAAGTAATTTAAACTGGGTGTATTGTTTATTTACAATGATAAAATTCTGCTTTCAATTTTGAAAACAATGATTTTATTGATATCTCACTCTTGTAAAGAATCCATTTAGAGCTGATTTTAGTTTCCTCTTTTCCAATACTCAGTTCTGACTGTTTGTTCTAACACGAGAGTTATATTAATTTATTTCAGTTATATAAGTTATTTCAGAGAAAGGACCAAACATGTGGATGAAAATATCAAAATAATTCATTTTTTTAGAAAACATTTGCTCACAATCCAGTCAAAACATTATATTTATTCAGAAACAGTGTTTAATATTACATATTATCTTATTTATTGGAAATGTATCACAAACAGTAAAGTCAGACTAAAAATGTACACCAGCAACACTATAGTGCTCTTTTATGATGCCTATGCTAGTCATTGGTTAGTACTGTATATCAAACTTTAAGATTCTTTCTCCTTTTTCCTACGGGCACAGTAGTATATCTAAGGGCTTAAAACACTAAAAATCAGGTTTCGATACTCGTTGTAAGAAGAGCCCAATGTGTAGCTTTGTGCTCAATTACAAACAAACAAAAAATATTTGTCTTATTGTTTTCTTGATATCAGGTCTTTGCTATTTTTTCAAAAATTTTAGCTTTGTGTAAGTTAAAATATAATTCTCATCACGAAAGAGAGAAAATATATCTATGAAGCTTTTTAGACTTTAGAATTTCACTAATAAAATTAATATGATTGATTTGAAAGTGTATTCAAAGTGAAAATTGATATTTTTTGCAATAAGTGATTTCCGTAATACAACAGTGAACAATTAGAGCCTTACGGACATTAATAACAGTGGTTTATATTTCGATATGTATCTTGTCTTTTTCCCGCAACTCACCTAGTTCCAGTTTTGGTTCGCCAGAAAACAGAATCAGGTATTCCCGTTAGAAGGGGGCGCGCGGGTCAGATCTAGAGAGGGATCGAGCAGAAGAATAGAAATTACATAATAAATAACATCATTCGAGAGACAACATATAAAAGAATTCAAAAGTAATTAACGGCTGTATGCTCATGAGAGAATACAGTCGTTTGTTTCATTGTCACTGTTAGCACACTCTCGTTTTCTCGATACTTTCTTGCTGACACGACGGATCAGACTGCGACTGCGTGGTTCACTTTTTTGAGACCCATCTTCCGTGCCTCTAGCTTTTCCACTTGATGCATGTGCACTTGAGCGACGGTACAAGCTCGATGAATCTGACGGAAGTGGAATTTTAGCAAGAATGAGGAAAGAGCGAAAGAGCTCTTTGATGTTCATGCTCTCTTTTGCTGAACATTCCACGACTTTAACTCGAAGTCGAGGAAGTTCACAAAAAACCCACTCAGCCACATCTTCCTTCAGTAGTTCCCGACGGTCGCTAGATACGTCCATTTTGTTCCCAACAACAACAATGGGAACTTCTTGGAAGTCAGTGCGCTGTTCACGAATTTCTTCAAAGCACTTCTTTAATGTTTCAAAGGACGCCTTACTATCTATGCTGTACACAAGAAGGAAGGCCTGAGCGTTGGCTATAGATAATCGTCGCATGGCTGGAAACTGCATGTCTCCAGCAGTATCCAGGAAGTCCACTTTCAGAGTCAGGGTACCTAGATCGAACTCTCGATAGTGCATGTCCTCCACAGTAGGACTGTGCTTCTCACAATAGGTATTGAACAAGAACCTTTTAAGAACAGATGATTTTCCTACTCCTGACCCTCCAAGAACCACCAGCCGTACCTGATAAGATGAAGTCTCTCCCATTATTGGATCTTAAGCCAATGGATTCTCTACATAAATATTCAGAGAAGATGATAAAAGTCATTATTCTAAAGTGTGAGTAAAAAAAAAAAAAAAACACTTCCAAAGTGAGAGTGGGATAATATTGCTATATGCTAGTTTCAAAATAATACCAAAACATTTTTACATCAGTTTTAAACTGTACACAAACTGACTATACATATAATAAATGGAAAAAATGTTTTTCTTTGTGTGTTTTTTTACAAATACAATTCGTACACTAAAAGGCTATACTTTACAAGTAACGTATATAAAATATGGATTCTCCATGTTCAAAACTTTATTCACAAGTTTTTAAACCTATCTTAGAGCCCGGCATGGCCAGGTGGTTAAGGCACTTGACTTGTAATCCGGGAGTCGATGGTTCGAATCCCCGTCACACCAAACATGCTCGCCCTTTCAGCCGTAGAGGCGTTACAATTTGACTGTCAATCCCACTACTCGTTGGTAAAAGAGTAGCCCTATAGTTGGCGGTGGGTGGTGATGACTAGCTGCCTGTAAGCTGTCTAGTCTTACACGGCTAAATTAAGAACGGCTAACGCAGATAGCCCTCGTGTAGCTTTGGACGAAATTCAAAACAAACCAAAACCTATCTTAGAGTCGTTACTAGATCTACTGAAAATACACAAATAATATTAGTTTTAAAAAGGCGTTAAACAATGTTTCAGGGCACTGTCTATGACAATATGATGACAAACAACAGTGAAGATCGGATAACAATATTTTAGATCAATAATATACCGTGAGAAAGACGTAATGTCAATGGAAGTAGCATTATCTACCGGTATCAAACTACAGACAAATGTGAAACTGTTCTTTACAGATCTTGAAATTTAAATCAAAAACTACAATATCTAGAGCTCTACGACGAAAACAAATAAATATCAGAACTACTTCTTTTCTCACATGCTTGTTTTCAAAACTATTATTATCAAATAGCTTGTGGTATATATGTGGGGGGTGGTCAAAGTAATCATTGAGCATCCACTTTCAATAACCTGAGCTCAGGTAAGCAATATTTTTCAATTATAAATCAGCTTCTAATCTTACAACAATAACTTCAGTTATTTACAACTGTTTTTATTTTAATTAACCGTCCAATATCGTCACTTATTTTAATGAAATATAAGTAATCATGGTACATGAAAACAATTAATGACATTGTTTTTGTTTTGATTACAGGATTAAGTGAATAGAATGAACATCACGAACAAATCTTCGAAATATAAATATTTAGAACAACTAATAAAGCGGTAAAACAATAATTAAAGTATAGTGTGGCAATAACTTCCTGTTAAAGACAATCCGAATTCTTCAAAGTACAATATCCTCAAATTCATGTCACAGTCTAATAAACTATATTTAACGCTAATCATCAAAATTAGTCTTTATAAATAAATTACAACCTAGTTTTTAAACAAGCTTAATCACTTATTAAGTTGCGTGATTCACCCGAATGTCCAATTAGCAACCATCTATAACGTTAATTATGATTAAACAAATGTTTCTGTTGAATTTAGAACTGGATTAAACAAGCGTTTCCGTTGAATTGTTTTAATTAAAAGGTTTTACATCAATGCTATGAAAACTTTTAACATCCAAAACAAAGTACAGAATTTACCAAAGGATGAAAACTAATGTTTGAGTGTGTGGTTTTCGTATAGCAAAGCTACAAAGGGCTATCTGCTCAGCCCACCGAGGGGAATCGAACCCCCTGATTTTAGCGTTGTAAATCCGGAAACATACCGCTCTACTAGCGGGGGACACTAATGTTTGATGAAGTTATTATACTCTTACGAATACCACATGTAATCAAATTATCTCCTTCAGCAGTGTTTATTAAATAAAATAAAACAATTTTTTAAATTTAATCTCTGAAGTCTAACAAGTAGTTTCACTACGAAAATAAACCAAACCAGCAAAATCTATGACTCGATAAAAAGTAAAATTCGACCAACAGTATATATTCCGACAAAAGGTAAAATGCGACACACATACATTGATTTCAATGTTAATTTTTTCAATAATATTTTCTTCACAGAAAGATATTATAACCAATTACACGTATCAGTGAGCCAGTTTTACTGTAGTTCTTTCTCTTTTACATTAATTATTTGCTGTTTAAAATTTATATTCGCCGCAAATAACATTATCTGAATGACTAAGACATTAATCTAAGTTTAGGCTTATCAAATTAACAGTAATTATGAAACATAAACGTTCACTCCCTACCATTCTTCAATTTCATATCTATTTTAGTTATCACCTCAACATTTTTAGGAGCTTTATTTTTAAAATATTACACACAGTTGGGAATGTGATTTTATTATGATTTTAAAATAAATACAAGCTGTAAGTGATTTACCGTTATACGTTTATTATAATACCTACTCTTCTTCCTCTATAGTTCTTTTCTTTTTTTATATATATGATGTATATTCTTGACTGTGTATTGTGCAAGTCCCGCCTGTTCTCGAACT
Source organism: Tachypleus tridentatus (assembly GCF_004210375.1). NCBI lineage: Eukaryota > Metazoa > Arthropoda > Merostomata > Xiphosura > Limulidae > Tachypleus > Tachypleus tridentatus. Next base: position 75,072,442 of record NC_134832.1, on the reverse strand, counting down.
CATAGAGAATTCTTGGACCAACAATATTTGTTTAGGAAGGCGCGCTAGAACATTCCTGAAAATCCTAGAGTATCGCGATTTTCGCATATATAAAAACTGAGGCGACGAGAGATGGAAGTAGTAATAGTGTAATAGTTGGTTTGTTTTGAAATTCGCGCAAAGCTACTCGAGAACTATCTGCGCTATCCGTCCCTAATTTAGCAATGACTAGAGGGAAGGCACCTAGACATCACCACCCACCGCCAACTTTTGGGCTACTCTTTTACCAATGAATAGTGGAATTGACAGTCACATTATAACGCCCCCACGGCTAAAAGGGCGAGCATGTTTGGCGCGACAGAGATGCGAACCCGCGACCTTCGGATTATGAGTCGCACGCCTTAGTATAGTAGTATCGAACAGCTACTGTCGGTACGCTATAGGTCTACGAAGCTATAATTGTGATTAACGCTAATATTTAATCAAACAACTAAATAATTTTATCAGGAACGTTATAAATTTCGAACATCGCTAACCGTTTAACTTCAGTGAGTTACTTCAGACATTATTATTTCTACGAGACATTAAATATCTCCCTTGTCGGGTGTAAGGCTAGCCTAGAAAGACATCATTAAGGGCGCCAACCGAACTAGCTAACTTAAGCAAGGTATGTGACAATATTACTTCAGAATGAATTTGTTCGTCGTGGGCCTAGATCACCGATAAAATATTCAGTTCTAGACCAGATATAAGAATCAGTACTGTTTGTAAGTTTCTAAAACGGTTGTTATAAGCCGTCATTTATAATAACTATCAGCAATAGCTGTCATTATAAATTGTAGTGTTTTTATGTTTGTATTTTAAAATACATTTGTGCTAAAAAGCAAATTGTGTGTATCAATCTTGTTGGCAAATAACATAAATGTAATACATACAAACATGTAATTAACTACTAAATTAAGATTAGAATTTCCGGTTACTTGAAATAGTAATACGTTAACATGCGTAATATAATAAATCGGAGACTCGTTTTAAATAAGTAGTATACTTAATATATTAAACTGGGGGCTCGTGTCCGAGATCTGAATCAGACACAAAATTTGTTATAAATTCAAATTCAAATCTTAATTCAATTTGTATTTTTCAACAAGATTTAATAATGTATGGTTATCAATGTTTTCTTGAATCATCCTCCCTCGAACAAGAGAAATATAACAAAATTGAATTGCTTGAAACTGCCCAAATTTCATAATTAGAAGTTTAAAAATGAACGAGAAAAATGAAATAAAAAGTGTATTGTTGGAATATTTGTCGATGTTGATTTGTTGTCTGACGAAACATTAGGGAAATATTCTAGTGTCTCCGCTAGCCAATCAGAGCTGAGTGAAAAAGATAAGTTAGGAATCCAGATAAAACTCAAATAAATCGAGCTTTAACAAGCCCGTATTGAAGCCGAAAAAAGAGAAAGAGCAAGCTTGCAGCGAAGCCCAGAAAGAAAATGCCCGTATAGAAGCTGAAAGAGTGAGTAAAAGTCTGGAGGCTGAACAAGCCCGTATTGAAACCTATAGAGAGTTAGCCCTTATTGAAGCCGAAAAGTAAATCATGTAAAGTTTACTACATTACAAACTGCAAAGATGTTACAAGTTAAAGGAGAGTGTAGTTTACTGTATTATAACCCATAAAGCAGTTTCAAGTATAAAGAAAGTAAAAATCCATATAGCTGTTGTATATTCAATTGATCTTTCTTTCTGTAACCAACCACAAAACTGTTCTTTAAGAAAACTTAATCAATCGCTTAAACATTTGCTTCAAGATTGTGAAAAGTCTTCTAGAACAGACTGATCTAATGAATTAATTCTCTAATCATTCACACAGTTAGCATGAAAGAATAGGATAGCTTCCTCTATAAACGACTAACAAACAGCATTTATTGAAACCTAATAAATTAGCTCCCTAACCATTGACACATATATCATCGAAGTTTCTTCTATAAAAGAATAACCATATAGAATTTATTGAAACCTAATAAACTAGTTCCTTGACCAAACATACAGTTAGTGTTAAAAATATGGAGTATAATTCTTAGCCAATCATGCTGTTGAACTTTATCCACAAACAATAACAAATCTTTTATTCTCAAGGTCTATAGTAAATTTAGTCGACGTTCAATATCACAACCCCTGTAAATTACGAGTATTTTACCAATAACCACATTATTATCAAACTGTGGATAATTTAGTACATAACACTATAGCTGTTAACAGAATGAAAATAACTTTATTTTTCATCATTTCGTGTTTTCAGTCACTAACAATGAGTAGAGAGAATGTATATTATTAACTTTCAATCAACAACAACACGAAAAATGTTTAACTTAGTAGCTTAGAAAAATACGTTTTAGTGTTATGAAAATCATGTCGATAATAATAAGAAACACATATTTCTTAGTATGAGATTTCACAATAACAAATACTTTATATCTGCCCGTAATCTTGAACATAAGCTTGTTATATGTAAGTTACCAATCCTCACTGTTACCAGTCTCTAAACAATACTCCTCACTATTACCTGTGTTTATGTCGTAATGTTACCAATCTGTAGAAATGATTTTTAATGTTACGTGTGATTTTGCTATAAAACTACCAGTCTGTATAAATAATCTTCGCTTGTTACTTGTGTTAATACCGTCAGTTACCAAAGTTTGTGTACACGTTTTGCAAAAGTTTCTAGAAAATTTGCAGAGCATTAACAAAGTTTATTCTGTCGCTAGTTTGAAGACACTTCTGTTATCTACTGCAATAAGTATTCCATAAAGAACTATCCATACAGAAGTCTTAAAGATGTTACCGTTAAAACACTGTCAATTATAATGGAACCGGTTTAACAAAAATAATTCATAACAGTTAACGTCACATGTAATTGTAAACAATGTCAAATTTCAGTGAGCAAATACTAGTTAACAAATGAAAACGACCCAGTTTGTAACAAAAGGATATTCCTGGATAATACGTTTATGTGAATAGTTTAAGTTATTTTATCAGCCTGTATAACAAGTATATATCATATGAAAAAAGTATTGTCTTTGTTTACATTTATCATCGCCTTTAAAGCCAGATGTTAAAATTTTACAGTAATAGCGGCACACACACACACACATATATTTATATAATTTTTAAATATCACTATTATTCAATTCATGTAGAGGCCCTTCTGCGATGAATGGCTGTTGTTTACACGATTAAAATAAACTGTTCAATTACAGGTTATTTCCACTCGGAGGATTGTCTACAGATTATCACGAAAAATCTTTCTTTCGATCTTTCTGTTTAGCTATTGGATCATCATCGATTTAATATCACCCAGAAAGACTCATAGGCTGAGAGTGGCCTAGTGGACAGCGCGCCGGATTATGAGTACAAAAGTCTATGGTTCATGGCCCGTTTCCGCAAATTCGCTCCTTCGAGCCGTCAGTGCAATGTACGAGCGAATCGATTAGATTAGCCAAAATCTTGACGGTGGGTGCTGCTAAAGAGATGGTTTCCTGTATACTCCCAGCTCAAAATTTAGGAAGATTTCGTATAAATAGTCCTTGTTTAACTTTCAGTTAATCTTTGAAACAAACAAACTTTTACAAGTTTGACTTGAATTCAACCCGACACAAAAATTAACCTTATAGAGTTTGCTTGCAAATACTCTCAAGTTAAATACGAAAAAAAACATGACTACATCTTAATAATTAATGAACAAAATCTTCTTTTTACAAAAGGCATTCTTCACCTCTCTCTTTCGAATGCGAATCTTAAACGAACTACACTGCTACGTTACATTCTCGTGAGCGTCTAATGTATACCTTTTTTGTTTAAGAGCAAAATATTTGCGTGTTTTTCATTCAAGTTTTAAACTATCTAATTCATAAACTACATTAGTGCGTATTCATAGAGATGTATTACTCTTAAATTGAAAACAACAACAACAAAGGTTGTAATATACAATCAAGATCAAAGATAACTCTTAACAAGCTTTTGGATAAGCACTGTCGGAGAGTGCACTAGCTTAAAGATATGCACAAATACTATTTTACCATGTGATATATGTATGGATGTTACAGATGTTCGTATTAAAGCAATACAAAATTAAACTGTAGTTTCATCTCTACAAGTCATCAGAAGCTATATATGAATAATTTGCTTATTCTTAAATAGAAGAAAAATATACTACGAGAAAATAAAAGTTAAGATCAGTGTGTTTCTTTGGAAACAAATCCAATTCTGGAAAATAAAAATACCGCTTCAATAATACAGGCCTGTGAATTTAAACTTCAAAAGTTATTTTGGTTTTCATATCAGATTTTCTACAATTCAGCTACGCAGATTTCGAAAATAATATTCATTTTTTCTGTCACCTAAGGATTTTTCTTACAAATCCAGAAGTACAATTTCTTATTTAAATCAGATTATTATTTCGTTTACCACAATTAACTTTTTTTTATTATGTTTGGGTTCTAGAACGATCGATAAGACTCACGTCCCGATTTGTATATAGAAATATATAGCCAGTGGTTGTCAACATTTTAAGATTAACAAAATGTGATCCGATTTCAAAGAAAATGATTTACTTATTTAAAAGTACATGTGACTTTTGTAAAAAATATGTATGTGATGGAGAGGAAATTATTTCATTTTCAGATTCAGCGTACAAAAATTACTGTAGAACATGTAAAAATCAAGAAAATAAAACCATCGCAGGTCTGTGTTACTGTTAACATGTAATAGGTTTGGTTTTTGAATTTCGCGCAAAGCTACACGAGGCTATCTGCGCTAGCTGTCCCTAATTTAGCAGTGTAAGACTAGAGGGAAGGCAGCTAGTCATCAACCACCCATTTCGAACTCTTGGGCTACTCTTTTACCAACGAATACTGGAATTGACCTTCATTATAACGACCCCAGGGCTGAAAGGGCGAGCATGTTTGGTGTGAGGAGAATTCGAACCTGCGACCATCAAATTATGAGTGGAGTGCCTTAACCATCTGGCCCAGCCAGGCCTATCTGCAATAGTCAACCCATTTACTTCGTTGTTATCGTGGAAATGGTGGGACGGCGTGCATGTGTGTCATTCGGCGACAGTATACAGGCGGAAAAGCTGAAATAACTTTGAAACTAGTAAAATTGGAAAAATAAATAGAATACAGTTTGTTAGAGCCCCTCTGGGACTTACCACGGGCTCCCGGAAAGTTTTATGATATTTTGGAAAGACGAAGAAATTTTCGTAACGAACAAACAGACAGAAACTCGTATTTCCCACGAGTTTCTAACTATTTTGTAGTGCTGAGAGTTGTTTTATTTCGTAAAAATCATTTTTAACTCATTGTGACAAAGTATACACGCAACGTGCACGTGTCAGAACAGTTTTTACCCACGTGGTTTTGTATTGATTTTTTACTCGTTCTGCTAACAAGCTGAAGAGTCGAGTAAAATTTTATCTTGTACACAAACAAAAGAGTCCCACTGGAACCTGCTACAAGTATAAAACCTGGTTTGCAAGATGTCGAAATAATTTGGATTATCTGTAATGAACGTACATAATTGTACTAATTAACTTATTCATTACGTGAACTTCGAGATTTACCACTTGCAATCTGCTTACGAACCTTTATTGAATACAAAAATCCAGCACCTATTTAATATACATATACTCTATGCATACAAATGTATTTTAGAATTCGAAAGGCCAACACTTTTACAGTACGCACACACATGCTTTTGTCATTCTTCATTAGCTTACACCTGCGATGAAAAGTTACCCGCTGTTACAGTGACAACATTAAAACAGCCCACAGATACTGTTTTTGTTCTTTTATTTTTACGGTTTATTTTTTAGTTGATTGGTTTTTGGTTTTAAACCTGTACAATGGGCTATCTTTACTGGCTATTTTTAACATGAGAAACATTTTCTGACGTACCGCTAAGCCAATGGGGAGGGGAGCCTACGGGTCAGGAATGATGTATTTTTCTGTCTCATCAATAAAAACATACTGAAAAGTACTTCAGTCCTTCCTTAATTGTAAGTCGAAAATATAGGCTACATATGGATGTTGGAGAAATCTTCCGCCGTATAGCAAATGGGGAAAATATGAATTACACGAAATGCATCAAGAGTACTTGTACGCTGATTATCATTCTGGGACTAATCAATCACCGCTTATACTACAGCTGCACTTCACTACGCAGTGTTACTAATGAGACACTCCGGATCGAAGGAATATTTCTAAAGAGTGATTAGGCTCATCAGTCTGAGTAATAACTGTCAGATTATAAAAAACGACTCTTGATACTAAGTGTTAAAAACGCTGTTATTGGAAGGCTGCTCTAATCAGCAGTTTAACTTACCATATTTGGCTGTAAGCTAGTAAAAAAAGTTAAGATAAACTTGTCAAATCAAGCAACTGTGGACGACCTCTCACAAGTGTGGCAAACTTGTTTCTGTGAAATTTCCGACTAAATTTAAATATCTCATATTTTATTGAGATACAAGTACAAAAAAATTAATAGAGTCTGAAATAGCTGAAAAACACGAGGTTTGGCTAGTTAGACTTACAAACATCAAACCCATTGCGAAATTCTTTCGACTAATTATTTTCTGTTATTCAATAAACAGCAAGAGGTTTTTAGTATTTTTAGCTGCTAGATGTTCTATAATCACAAACTGGATGAGCAAAATTCAGCTCATAATTGCTCACTATAGTGAATAATTATCACTGGTGTCACACTTACAACAGAAAGCTCTTTTTAAGCTTAAATATTCTCAATTTAGTTAAAATTAGTTGCCCCACTGATGCCTCCCACTGATATGAAAGTGCTAATGATTTCCATCCCTCAAGCTAACTTTTTGCTTCCTTATGCCCACAAATAAAGACTCCTAGAAGGTTTGTTTGTTTGGTTTGAATTTCGCACAAAGCTACTCGAGGGCTATCTGTGCTAGCTGTCCCTAATTTAGCAGTGTAAGACTAGAGTGAAGGCAGCTAGTCATCACCACCCACCGCCAACTCTTGGGCTACTCTTGTACCAACGAATAATGGGATTGACCGTCACATAATACACCCCCACGGCTGGGAGGGCGAGCATGTTTGGTGTAACGGGGATTCGAATCCGCGATCCTCACATTACAAGTTGAGTGCCTTAATCATCTGGCCATGCCAGGCCCCTCCTAGAAGGACTGCTGCTGATGTGTCGTATATTTTTCTGTTTTGTTTGTTTTGATTGAAAACATGTTTATGGCACTATATAAAATAAATTGTTTCCAGTCAATAACCAACGATTAAAAATGTATATATATAAACTGTTGTTAAGAGTAACTAAAGATACCGATTACTTGTTGGGAAGAGGACGACTTTTCCTCACAAGAAGAACAAGTGTGTATATATATACTCACATGGTTATCGTATGTATCAAAGCACAACTGTGTAGCATGTTTGCTCAGTCATCTGTATTGGATTCGGTCTGACAAGAGTAACACTTAAACCCCACTATTCGGTCTGACGAGAGTAACCTCGATTCGCTCTCTTCCCACTCTCTAATCTACCACTTTAAAATCAGCAATAGTAAGAGCAGTCAGCCCTCATGTAGCTTTGCACGAAATTCAACAAACAAATAAAAATTAAATCACCCACGTAATATAAAGGTTTAAACAGTGGCCAGTTTTATTGTATTATTTTTGTGAATATCTTCCTGAATGTGTGCGGTCTAGCTCCTTTCGACGTCACAAACGGCTGTGTTTACTTATCCTTCTAACGAATCGTGTGAACAGCCTTATTTCCTTATGGGACGAAACTGTTTTAATATCCTATATATACGTCTTTAGAAAAGTTATTGAATATAGTTTTTAGAAAAAAGTATCATTTTCCGCCTTTTATAATTCTGACCAATCAGATGATAAACAGTTAACACATCTCCTTCGTTTCTCTTAATATTTACGATTTCTAATTTTATATTTGTATTTAGTTCTCTATTTGTAGACTTTACCATACCAAACATAGTATTGAAAACGGTTAATAAGAACGCTGTTAAAGGAAGCTGTGGTGCTAGTTTGTTTTTTGCGTGGCCCGGCACGGCCAAGCGTGTTAAGGCGTGCGGCTCGTAATCTGAGGGTCGCGGGTTCGCATCCCCTTCGCGCCAAACATGCTCGCCCTTTCAGCCGTGGGGGCGTTATAATGTTACGGTCAATCCCATTATTCGTTGGTACAAGAGTAGCCCAAGAGTTGGCGGTGGGTGGTGATAACTAGCTGCCTTCCCTCTAGTCTTACACTGCTAAATTAGGGACGGATAGCACAGATAGCCCTCGAGTAGCTTTGTGCAAAATTCAAAAACAAAAAAAAAAAAACAAACTTGTTTGTTACGCTAAGGCAAAATGCTTGTCTCATATACTTGGTTAACGACAACTTCTCGATAATTAGACAGATACAGCGTTACTAAAGAGAAGCACATGACATTAAAAGTCATTATGGTAACAGTGTTCTGATTTCCAGATAACAGTAACAAAATAACCAACAAAGATTTAATGTTTACAAAAGTGCAAAAGCTTCCAACCAAACATCAAAACCAGAAATGGTTACCGAACTTTCAGTCAAGAGTCTTCCAAATAGTTGGATGCAGCTCTTTTGAATTTTTGTTCCTTTGTTTTTGCTTACAAATAATCTTGAAAACCGACAACTGCATACAATGGAATGCTTGTGAAACGTTTGTCAAGAAATGTGGTCTGAGACTGATCTTCACAGAAGCTTGTAACAGTGGAAACCATTGTATTGCATTATTAAAACAACGCAAAATTATCTTCGCCGTGACTCCGAGTTTTCTTTAAACCCATAACTTGATTTGAAACATTTTAACTCAAACTTCTTCACATACACTGACTGAACACCTTGTTAGGGTTTCAGGCAAGTGTAAGTTGGGCTGCCTTTAATCGTGTTAATAGTCTGAACTCAGCATAATTCTAAAAACGGACTTGTTCGTTTGTAGCCTACACGTTTTTTTTTTGTTTTTGTTTTCTACTGGCGTGAACGGAGGATCACAGAGAAACCATCAGGTACATCTCAAAGACACGTAACTGGAACTGAGTTTTGATTATGAGATGAGTTACAAGAAGAAAATTCTGAAGTTATTCTTATACCTTTTGAACCAAATTCGGATAACATGACTGTTATGACTTGTTACTTCATAGTCTATGAAGAACCATTGTAGGTTAAGGTAGAAGTGTCGTATAGGAAATAGGGGAGTGTTATGTGATCAACCACCCGGTTTAGAAACATCTTAAGTGACCTCTTTCATTACGGTGTCAAAGAACCTAATCTCTTCCCTAATTTCCCCAGTGACATAGCCATGTGTCTGCGGACTTATACCGCTAAAAATAGGGTTTTGATAGCCGTGGTGGGCAGAGCGCAGAGAGCCCTTTGTGTAGCATTTTGCTTAATAACAAACAGCACTCTACAACAAAAACATTTCCCACACCGTTATGTCATCTTCAGATTTTCAGGGAAACTTACAAAATCACGGCACAAGCAGAATGAAGAGTCTCGTGTGGCATTATCCAGAAAAAAAAAAAAGATTAAATATGTCTCTTCAAATCTCATCAAAACTTCCGACCATGTTATTACTTACGGTGTGTTTCCCAAGTGCTAGTGAAATGAGAACTTGTGTGACGTCTCCAGTTCTTTAGAATTCTGTGCGATCTTCTTTTCCCTTGGTTTTTACTCAGCTGTTAGCCATAATAGTTCTTAATATGTTCAAATATTAATTGCCACTAGTGACAGATACCTTTGAGAAATCAGTTCAATAATGGCTTTTAATAACGACGTTAAGCGCTCCTTTGAAAGACTGATAGATTATTTTTTTGACTAGCACTTCTATACTTAACAGAACTCATGTAACCAGGCAACTCATTACACAGTTTTCCGTCTATTTTACATTTACAAACAAGTGATGTCTCATTAGCGTGTCTAAAGTAATCATTCAGTGTTTGTTTTCCAAAATTCTATTTTTGTATTCAAAATATCAGGTAGTAGATGTATTATAAATTGACTGTTGTTTTCTTGTTTGTACTTTGAAAATGATATTCAAACATGAATACATTTTGGTTGAATGTTTTTAGTGTTTAATAAAGGCAGTTTTTCTACTGAATTTGGACAAGTGATCTCCTACTGACCAGGTCTTCAATAACCCAATCAAAGCGATGCACATCATTGTGTTACTATTTGTTGTTTCATCTTTTTTTCACTCACTTGTAAGCGTCGGCTCAGTTTTCGTACCATTTATATGCGCATACCAATAATGGGACCTGAATCCTTTTCGGCAGTGACTCATTAAGTTGAACAGTGTATTAGGTATTAGGTGTAATTTTCCACGAGTTATTGCAGCCATGGGAGCTTAGAGAATGTGAGCCAAATGTGCATTTCCAGACCAAAACGTAATCTGTTTATATAAATACCGTATTCAGCCAAGTTTATTGTTGGGATTTCCTCTAAGTTATTATTATTCACCGTTTATTTTCAATTTAACTTTTTCTACAATGACAGGACCATAAAATCAGCAACTTTACAGGAAGGGAGATATACCCAAAGAAATCAAAGCTTAACAGGTCGAAATTATAAATACATACCTTTAAAATTATCGATATCACAACACACACACACATATATATATATATATATATATGCATAATTCTTGTAACTATTAGTTATATTTTATAAGTTACATCACGTCCATCATGGCCAGGTAGTTAGAACGCTCAACTCGTAATTTGAGAGTCGCGTGTTCGAATTCTCGTTACATCACACATGCTTGCCGTTTCAGCCATGGGTGCGTTATAACGTCACTGTCAATCTCACTATTCGTTGGCAGTAGATGGTGATGACTAGCTTCCTTCCCTCTAGTCTTACACTTTAAAATTAGGAACGGTTAGCACAGATAATCGTCGTGTAACTTTGCAAAATTCAAACTAACTTTTATACTTATTTAGAATTTTTAGGCCTTTTAGTTTATTTTCACCGCAATTTCAGGGGGAGGTGCAGCTACCCTCTTGCTCCTCCACTACAGGCTACAGCCGTAACTCGAACTTTACAAAATCTTTGGGGAATTCATATCCTGAAAAATTTGTATATTTTAGGTTGCATTATAGAAACTATTGACTTTGTTGATATAAAATGATAAAATGAACGATTTTTTCTTTTTATGTGAAACAGATGCTTTTCACTTATATGTTAAATGTATTCTAGTACATTCCTTCTCAACGTAATGGTTTTTACCAATTTTTACGATAACACTTTAGAGATTAGTTATCAAATTATTATCCCTGCAAGCATTTCTTCACAAGGAACGTAATAGAATTAACCATATTAGTGAGTGAATAATATGGTCTTACTCTCAAACAAGTTAAATGTAAAGAACAATGGTAATATATTAACTCAATGTTAAAAGTTTTAATTTTTTCTTTATCGAAAAGAAAGTTAATCTTTTAAAAGCCATTATGGCGAAAGTAATTAAAAAAGAAACATTTTTTATTGGAAAAGATCCTTATTATACATAAAGTGTACTTGAAAATTTCCTTAGTCTTTTAAAGAAATTAGTTTTCAAACACTCCAATAACATAATGTTTGTTATAATCAATCTAGTTAATAAACAATCACACCAGCACTGTCGCTCTACTACACGTCGATTGGCTGTGCAGTTCGTCCCGAATTTTAAGTTGAAAGGCCATAGAGAAGGCAGTTAGTTAACAGCACCCACTGTCATATATAGGGCTACTCTAAACAAATAGCTTTTATAACGCATTCACTGAAGAGCACAAGAAAAACAATCTATTAATTAAAGACGTTCGGAACAATTTAACAATGGTAATGGAATGTTTCTTACAACGACGTGTCTATGTGATGAAATATTTAAAAACAAACCCCATCAGTTCATCTAATCTAACGGGCAGTATCAATAAGTCCTAGTAAATTAATAATAACTATCTTCACTGAAATCTGTCAAAGACATGATGCAGAAATGGAAAAGCTTAGAAAAAAAATTCAACTTTGTGATTAATTCACATAATAACTTATCCTAAATGAAACGATTTTAGTTCAATGATTGATTCACAAACAACTTACTCTGAGGTATATTTTTAAAATGTTTTAGTTGAACGATTTTGAGCTTGTAATTGTTCTGCAAAGCAAAATATCTTGATGCATGATATGAAACATTTCTGGCAAATAAATTTCAGTTTATTATTAAAATATAAAATATTGGTTTACGCACTTCAAACTAACAGATGTAATAAAGCAGGCAGCAGAATGTGCGTAAGTTTCTTCTTTTATTATTAAACTGGTTATGTTTCAGTGATAAATTTCTATAAATTGAGTCTTTCACAGTTTACTAACAGTCAGATTTTTCGGGCCAAGCCGCAACCTCACACACCATGAACGCAATCCGGAATAAACAGCTTCAGTATAATCTAAGGGCATTATCACGAAGAAGTGAAAACTGCCTGAATAAACGTAAAATGCCCAAGGGTGCTCTCATTCTACACTCCCAATAAGCAATACAAAAAAAAAAAAAGAGATCTCATAGTCACAGACTTGAACTGGATACAATTTCAATAACAACTGGCAGTAAAATCTTCAATTCAGCGATGGTGACTTTTATTGTGATTTATTACACTCTGTAAATTAAGCCCATACAAGTATATCTATATGTGCGTATGTGACTCCACACGTCTTCTTGTGCTTAGTTCAGTTAATCACGGGAGGTAGACAGTAATTAACGTTGAGTTGAAATCTGATAATTAGAGCGTTTCTTGAAAGTCGATTCATTAGAGTTTTAGGGTTGCTTGAATTGTGATATAACGTGCTATTTAAAGTACCGCAAATAACTAAAGATAGGTCGACAAAGCGATACGATTTATGTGTCCTTCCGAAATCTGGCAAGCTTCCAATAAACATTTTTGTGTAGAAAAACTCAGAACATCTAATAAAATATTTTTGCCACAATGTTTCAATAAAGGAAGATGAAGAATGAGTACAACGTGTTTTCTATAAAACTCTAGCATCGTTAATGTTCTTTAAACGTTAAGAAGTGTTTGGTCAGTTTAAGGTATTGTTTATTAACTTTATTTGTTCTGTTGCTCACCTCAAAGTTACAAATGGATTACCTGCACTGTGGCCACAGCAGAGATCAAAACCTGAATTTTGGCATTATAAGCTCTAGAGCTTATCACTGGAGAGGAAATATCTTAAATTAACATGATAAATATTTTAACCATTTTTATTAAGGTTCATTAGTTGTTGTGTTAACGTTTCAATGACACAAATCCAGAATGTAAATGAATTTATGCCCTTGTGAATTTTTAATAATTAAATCTTTCTACGTTAATAAAGAAATCATTTTCTTTTTACCCTGTATCACGGTTTCCCAATAACAAGTGTAATAGCTTAAAACCAGCAGTGGTCAAAGCTTAGATACCCCATTATATCGCTTCGTGCATAACATCAAACAAAACTTTCTACTTTTACAAAATAATTGGAATTTAAAATACTCTTTCTTAAGTAATACATTTATAATAGTTTTTTTCCCGCAAACTGGTACAGTCTAATACTTGACGTGTAAGAATCTATGCCATTTCAATGGATTTATAAGTTTCTATTACTTGAACACCGCTTTTTATCTCTATTTTCTTGAGTCACATTGTTACAAAATTAAAACTATTATTTTTCTTAGTGAAAATAATCAACATCCTAAACGGAAAAATGATTGAATATAAAATATTGAAAAGCTTTGTTTTATACTACTTGAAGAATCATCACTTGAACTTATTTATTAAAGTTTTTCTCAAATTTAAAACATAAAATACTCTTATTCTGTGTCATTGTTAAAAGGTTGCTGATATTAAATACTGAACATTATCGTGGCCCCAAAAATGATCCAGCGCATTACACAATGTATGTGTGAAATAGAATCTTTATTGTATTGAATTATTAAATCATGAAGTAGTGTTTACTTATAAATAGCCAAAACTGATTTCGCTGTAGGCTCAATTGGCAACGAAAGCTACGCATATTAGATGATTCAATTCCACACCAAAAGGTTCCCGGTGAGTCAGTAGTAAGTTTACGGACTTGAAACGCTAAAATACTATGTTCAATTCCTAGCGATGAACAGAACGCAAGTACTCCATTGTAAGCTTTTCGCTAAATAATTATTAGTTAAACCGAAATTGTTTACTATAGTACACTGATCACAGAAATAATCGTTAGATTTGTCACCCCCCTCTCCAACCAGTTTGCCATTACTGAAGACTAGTAATGCTAAAATTTGAGTTTCGATAAATTTGTTGGACATAACCCAGAGAGTACGTTGCGTAGCTTTTCGTTTAACAACTATAACATAGGTTACGAATATATACTTTGTGGAGAATATTTTTAAATTTTGTCATTATCATCTCCGTATAAATCATGATGGTGAATGTCATATTTATTTTTCTCTGTAATATAATAATGTTTCAATACTTAAGTCTGAGGTTTTGCTTACACATACTAAAGTTAATATAATAGTCTATGATGATAATTAAGTTTGATATAATAGTTACTGAACATGATTTGTAACTGATTATCTCATATAATTGATAACCTATCTACAAAGTGTAAATGAAAGAATTCGTGATATGGTTACAATTTCAAAATCTAAATCATCTCTTTTGAAATAGTCAAATTATAATCATTTGACATATAACTAAAGATTCTTTTATTATGATGACCGTAAACTCCTTTTATTATGATAACTGTAAACTCTTTTTTGGTATTATTTATTAGTGAAAAAAAGATATTTAATGTTTTGTTAAACTAATAAGTTAAAATTTTATAGTTTGTATAAAGCTAAGGTTTTGCACTGATTTTTAAATGAAAAAGGTAATACATGTAACTGTAACGTTGTTTCAAAAACTTGTCAGCTTTGAAAAAGTTACATTTTTTGAGTCTGAAACACCAACGAACAAATATAACATATGATTGGAAGTTTTTAATATTTAAATAAAACGTTTTGTTTTAGACTAACTTTGTTAACAAGTTTATCAACACTACCTGTTAACAAATAACTGTGTTACTACCCAAGTGCATAATTCGTTGTATTGTATAATGAAACCTCATATTTTTAAACATTAGTGTGTAATGAAATATCATACATTTCATATTTTTAAACATTAGTGTGTAATGAAATATCATACACTTCATATTTTTAAACATTAGTGTGTAATGAAATATCATACATTTCATATTTTTAAACATTAGTGTGTAATGAAATATCATACATTTCATATTTTTAAACATTAGTGTGTAATGAAATATCATACATTTCATATTTTTAAACATTAGTGTATAATGAAATATCATACATTTCATACTTTTAAACATTAGTGTATAATAAAATATCATACATTTCATATTTTTAAACATCAGTGTAAAATGAAATATCATATATTTCATACTTTTAAACATTAATGTAAAATGAAATATCATACATTTCATACTTTTAAACATCAGTGTAAAATGAAATATCATACATTTCATACTTTTAAACATCAGTGTATAATGAAATCTCGTACATTTCTCATGTCTATATAAATACCATAAATACTTGACTGCTTATTGTACTTCCGGTACATAGTGCAATAATAGTACGCTAATTGAAATGTCCCGTCGAATATTGAGAAAAAGAATATCATGATTACACATTAAATGTTTTGTAACGATATGTAATGTGAAATAACTATATTTACCGACTTTTAAATTTCAGTGACATTTAGAAACTCTACTTAAAATGTGGTGAACATTACATTTATGTAGAAAAATATATGATTAGGTTATGCTTGAACTGTCTATTTTTAATATTACGTATAATGTTAATATATAGAGACAAATTATTATAATTGAATTTTATTTTAATAAAAGTTTCTGCCTCTTCTTTCTATCCATTAATGACGCGTTGAGACAATGCGTTTATTATCCTTCGTGTATAGAAACAGTGTCGGTATGGGCGTGATCACGTGAGGATATTTATACTGCATAACAAACTATCAATGTTTAGCTAGTTTGACATCAGTATCCACACATAATGCGTTAATTATTGTCTCGACTTTTGAAAGCGAAACAGCAGGTATCCTACGGAACATTGTCTGAAAGAAGCTGTGAGCACTTTAAACATTTATTAGATACTTTCACAAGTTTTATGTACACGAAAAAGTTTTTATGTTTTGTTTGCCAGCGATCAACTACCTGATCATGCAGAAAGACAATTGTATATCCTCAATATGGATCCAAGTCATACAAAGCTGGTTACTGACTGGTCTGTAAGTTACTCTATTTTAATCCATTAGCCTTTATATAATTTCAACATAAAATTATCAAGAGTAACTGTCGAACGTAAACTTACAACAAAAGAAAGGACTGCAAGGACCGTCCGTATTCGTCTGGATGTGTGTGGACTGTATTGTGTAAACATCTTTATTATCCTTGTCAACACGTTCAGTCCTTCTGTAATAGTGATTAAACATTTTTATTATGTAATGGAATTTAGGTTGCGACCCACAATGTTATAATAGATAGGTATTGTCGTAAAAGTATTGGTTTTGACATAATGAAATCTAGACATTTATAACATAATCATATGTGAAACTCTATTGTCCACCCTTGTAAAACTCGTGTAAGACAAAACTATGAAGTATCATGTATAAAATGAAATATTTTGTCAAATTATATTAATATCATAAAGTCAAACTAGTTAAAGTGTAAGTTTTAAGTTTCACATATTTAAATATGTTGTCCTTTTTGAAGACGACTTACATATAAATGTTCAGGAAATACAATGAAATATATAAGTAGTGTTAAGTGACAGTGCTTAATTTCATTTTCGAAACATGATAATATTTAGATATTAGTATATAATCAAATGTTTATGCAGTATTAAAAAGTAAAATTGAATCGATTTCTCATTTTCAAAAAACTATTCTAAGCCGACTGACACTATCTGAAATACAAAAGATAGACTCTATCATTTATAAATTATAAAATTTCTTATGTATTGAGTTGGAAAGAACAAGTAGTAATATAAAGAGTCAGGAAATATAAGCATGTGGTTAAATGTATGCTTATACAGTCAATCCAGCTGTAATAGCAGACATTCTTGTGTTGATCTGTGATATCATACCTCCCGAAAATAGCCGCACACTCTGGTTCCACATCTTGGATGGAACAAGCACATAATCGTCGGTCATGGTCGCCTGTCATGGCGGTCTAGCAATGCGCCTCTCTCGTGTAATTTTGTTAAACTATGATGTCATCGTTTCTACCTTTCTCCCTTTTCCTGAGGTTGAAACACACATGCAATGCCCTCTAGTGGCGTGTTGCACGGTCCTGCCCTAATGCTAACAAGGAAAATGTTCTCATGTTGTCCTCACGAAATAAGTAAACTATTGTAACAGATATGTTACTGTTTCCACTTATCAAAACGCGATCATTCCTACCACTCATGGAATAAAGTTGAACTACATTAGACTTCTGTAGAGCACCTGATATATTATCCAGATGTACAAAAAATGGAGGCCCGGCATGGCCAGGTGAGTTAAGGCGTTCGACTCATAATCTGAGGGTCGCGGGTTCGAATCCCGATTGCACCAAACATGCCCGCCCTTTCAGCCGTGGGGGCATTATAATGTGGTGTCAATCCCACTATTCGTTGGTAAAAAAGTAGCCCAAGAGTTGGCGGTGGGTGGTGATGACTAGCTGCCTTCCTTCTAGTCTTAAACGGCTAAATTAGGGACGGCTAACACAGATAATCCTCGAGTAGCTTTGTGCGAAATTCAAAAACAAACAAACAAACATAAAATGGAGTTTATGTTTCATAAAATTAAAAAATATATAAATTTTTATTACACACTGTAAATGTGAAAATGTCCAAAACAATTTGTACGTTTTGTTATGGTTTTGTTATTTATATCTACGCACAATTTATGTGGCTGCATAGATCTTAAAATAATATAATAAAAAAGCGAGACATTTCCTATATTCCTAGAATATTTCAATCATAAGACGAAAGTGTAAAAAATAAAATCAGACATTCTGGTATTTTATAACATCATGCTAAGAGTACTTTAATTTAGAATACATTTGAAATTTTTAAACTGTTTTCTTTTATTTACTAGTCTAATGTGAAACACAATCATTTAGATTATTTTTCAGAATGTTTTTCACCAGTTATATATGAGATAATCTTCAGGGATTGTAACTCTGAAATTTGGAGTGAACTTCAGTGGTGGATATAACACTTATAACTTTTATGCCCTAAAATACGTTCCAATTGTACAAGAGTTAAATACGTTATAATAAAACAACGAGCCAAGTGACAAATACAGCCTTTATATAGTCACAGTAGAACAACTGCGTTAACATTGTTTGCTGGTTTGTAGTTAATGTGATGCTATCGAAAATTGATCACTTTTGGGAAAGATGTGTAAAAACCCTTTAAACAGAAAATGTTCATTCATTCAGATCGTAAACAATAGGTTTAGATCGGAATTTATAATTTTCGAAAGGGTAATAATCATTGCAATAGCATTACAAAACAATGAAATGTGAAACAGTTTGAGGGTCCATGATCTTCCAGAAAGACACTTGCATGATAAGCAAAACACGATGTCTTGTAATAGGTGGCAGACGATCAATCAATAGGAATAGTCAGTGGCAAAAGTCATTCATGCTAAAAAAATACCTATCATATCGCCCCAAACAGCACAGTATATTATGCCACTGAGGGCTAAGATATGATGGATTAAACTTGACTTGACTTAACTTGTAGTGCAAATGTAGCATCATTGCCTGTATTCCCTTTCCACATAGCGCATCATCGATAAAGGTGTAGCGCCCTCTAGCAGTGTATCTTGCAACATCTGCACTAACTAGTCTTGTTGTTATTATTTTTTCTGAATTGTTAAAGAAAAAAGATGCTTATATGTCGCATAATATCGAAGCTTAGGAGGATTGTTGCAATAACAGACATACTGAAATTACAAATACCAGATGAATAACGGTGATAAGTGGCCACGGACAAACCGGAATGCAAATTTAAGCTTCTAATTTCCAGTCGTTCTGTCTACTGAATATATTTGATAAGTGTTAAAACTTTTCAACTTTATTTGATCAATACCATTAACCAAGATAATTCTAAATGCCTTTAAGATATATATTACTACAGCTATCTCTTTTGCAGTTTTACTCTGGCTGCGCTGATACGGTTTCAGGACAACTTCCCCTATACAAATGCCCCTGGACAATTATAGGAAAATTGCTCCCGGGCAGCTGCTTCCCGCAACCATAAATTTAATATAACTGAATAAAATAGGAAAAATAACACATTTCTTATATGTTACAGAAGAACGAATTATATAAAACTCTTAAACCCTCTCGTCTCGGTTTTCCATTACTGCACACTTCACGAAATTTTAGTGACTTTTTAAATTTTGTTACAATGAACAAAAATGTAGCTTTGCGCGAAATTCAAACCAAAAATGAAAATAACACAAGCAGTGTAGGACTAGATGGAATGCAGCAAGTCATCACCACCCACCGCCAATTCTTGGGCTACTCTTTTACCAACGAACAGTGGGATTGACATTCACATTATAACGCCCCAACGCCTTAAAGAATAAGCAAGTTTGGTGAGATAAGAACTCGAACCCGCGATTTTCAGATTGCTACTTGTATAAACTTAAACATGTACTTACGTTATGCAACTTTTCATCCTTCAATATTTAATTTTATTACAATAAACAAAATTTAATATGAAATATCTGTTATTTTCTTATACTGAAACAGTTTTAAATAATTAATTCTTCTATGAAATAGAACAAATATTTGAGTTTTTTACCTTATTTTATTCAGTTATATTAATGTAATAAGATATGGCTGAAGGAGACATGTGAAGGGGGCAGTTGTCAGGTCACCCGCTGTAATTCCGCCCTCTTACGACTCATTGTTTTACATCATGTGTTTTTCTTTATTTTTCATTAGTATATATTTGCATACATTGTAAATAAATTTGATTTTCTAACAGAATATTTTTTACTATAACACATCAATCACAGCCATTGAGTTGGATTCATATCCTTGCGATACCACAAGATATATCCCGTACTTTTAGCTAAGAGTGCGTTTTAAAAGTGACAGTCAATCTCTTGGTGTCGATGGTGGCTGGTGGGTGCTTTTAACTAGCTGCCTTTTTTGGACGGCGACAGAGAGTCTTAGTAATTTTGTCATCAATACGAGATACAAATAAAAGTGAGAAAAATAAATATTTCTTCTCTAAACTATCGGTTTATAATTAAACGTTGGTTAAATTTAATCACACAAACACATAAAAAGTTACAAACATTAAACAATGTGCCATGTTTGGATATAAAAGAACAATAACAAATAAAATTACTGGCTCAAATGTAACTTAGTGGTTAGCTATCCAGACCAGGTATCCGAGGTCTCAGGTTCGAGAGATGTTACTACCTGACGCTCTCAGCTGTGAATGTGTTATAAGAGTGAGATAGAATTCTGTTAGCCAGTTAACTGTAGCCATTTCAGGCGGCTAGTACTGCCAAATACTTTTCTTTCGGTCTGCATTTCAAACTTAGTTACAGATACACGTGAAATACAGAAATTCCTCACCAAGCTGTTTAGTGTCCACACGGGATTTTCCAGGCAAACAAAGAAAAAAGCATGTTATTAACTGTAGCTCTACATGCTGTGTCTTTTCCTGACTAGGTTTCGTCATTCTTGTTCACAGTTCAAAACTAGGGACTGCTATGCCTGAACTACAGCAGTCTCTGACCTGATTGTTCAGTCCACTGTGCGCATAAGATGTTCAGATAAACAAACCAAAATACATTCAGTAAATAAAATTTGTGTAGATGGTGTATGCTGCTGAGTTGTTGTTTTCTCCTTAAATTTCGCGCAGAGCTACAAGAGGGCTCGCAGGTAGTCCTCGTGTAGCTTTGCGCAAAATTTTAAAACAAACAAACCCTGATATGATTATTAAAATAATTACATGATATTCTACTTCTAACTTCTCGTATTGCCTCTTGTAATGTGAAAATCTAATTTAAGTTCTAGACCTCAACAATGAAATACGTCACATCATGAGAAATAAGCTTGAAAGTATTGACAATATTTATTCATAATTTATTGAAGTTGATTCTCCAGACCCAATAAGTAGAAATTCTTATTCCCAAACATATCATTTTACATGCAGTCTCTCACGTTCTTAAACAGGGAATACTTGCGTCACATACTTCCTATTAGATTTTCTTACCAACTTAGCTATTGGCTATACGGGACTGGCTTTTTTTATGTTTAAGAAACACGTTCTGGAAGCCTAGGGCTATTGACCAAATTACCAGATATTTCTCTGCTATCTGAAAGCATAGGATGAATTTAAAACAAGATGGGTCTATGATGTTACTTAAATGATGCTTTGTGCTCAATCTTCAGAAGGATCCACGTTGCGCATATAACTTCTGCGACTCATTAAAAATATAATTTATTTTTGGCCAAACTCTTTATTTCAGCTGTACCTTATTGGTTAAATAAATCGGAACGCTTCAGCGTGGCAGTCAAAGAAATCACTCTGTGCCTATGATACCCTTACTGTTTAAAGAATTAGCATTTAGAACAATGGTTTTTAATCTTGCTGGAGGTACTGAACCCCGGAAGTTTTGTACTTGCATTCACTGAACCCTTCGTAATTGGAAAAATAAAATATGATTTTTTTCAAATTCAAAACATAAGTAGATATTTTATTAGTGCACAAAATGAACCATGCATCAGTTGCACACAATATCACTGTGTTCAAAAAACATAACATGAATTTCACACAAAAACAAAAACATAACTCAATGAATATTTACTGCAAATCAATGTGACTTTTGTTGTTGCCTTTCAGAGACAAGTTCAGAAATGCGCGGCTTCACCTTGGCAAGTGCCACTCTCATATCATTTTCTCAACAAAGTCTTTTCCTTTTCTTCGTTTGCATGTCTACCATCTTCGAATAGGATTGCTTGCAAAGATACGTTGTAACAAACGGTATGAGTATCTCAAGGGTTTTCTTAGCAATAAGAGGGTACGCTACGATTTGGTGACATCAAAACGTTGAGAGCGTTGTTGTTCTGAAAAGTTGCTGTTGAACCTGGCTCTGCTGAAGTTCAATGATTTCGTTGAGGTATTCATCATTGACATCTGCTGTCGCAACACTAAACGTCAACAACTGTCTCACCCATGCTGGATATGACTCTGTGGTGGGGAAGTATCCGTCGAGAGACTTTGCGAGCTCATCTAAGTGCATGGCAATTGCTTGCTTCAGTTCCCCGGGTACAGAAATGTCTCCGATTTCAGACACATCTTCGATCTTACTTACACAGTCGACTGGTAGGGGAAAGTTTGCAAAGTTATCATTTTCTGTTTGTCGTTTCCATAACGGTAGCTTTTTTTGAAAAGCCTTCAGGTTTTCTTCCGTTTCGATGATGTTGACTCCACTGCCCTGAATCTGTTGATTGAGATTATTCCGAGCATTGAAGATATCGGCCATGTACGCCAAAATGAGAATGAACTCAGGTTTTTGAAGCAATCTGCATGACAATGCTCTCTCAAAAACAGGGCTAATTCCACACGCATAGCAAAAACATGTTTCAGCACCTTTCCCTGGGATAACCATTGAACGTTAGAATGGTACAGAAGTACATCAGATTTAGAGTCCATTTCATTACACATCTCTTTGAAGATGCGGTGCTTCAGGGCACTATTTCGCACAAAGTCCACACATTCCACTACAATTTTTAATACTTCTGCCAGTTTTGAAGGCAAGGTTTTTGTTGCCAACTCATGCCTGTGCAGAACACAGTGAGTTACAATGATGCGTGGTGCATCGGCTTTCACCAGCTCACAAAACCAGAGTTTCGTCCCAGCATGACTGGAGCTCCGTTCGAACAAACTACAGAAACCATATCCCACGAAAGATCGTTGTCTCTGAAAAAGTTATTTATTAGTTTCTTCACGTTGGCTGCCTTAGTTGTTGTTGTAAGAGGCTTACAAAATAAAAAATCTTCTTTTATATCGTCGTTCTTCACATAGGGCACGAATACAACAAGCTGGCTTAGACTGGAAACGTTGGTGGTCTCGTCGAGTTGAAGACTGAATTTTGCTGGGCTTGAAATCAGATCTACAACTACATGAGCCAAGATGTCATCACTCATGTCATCTATTCTGCTGCTGATGGTGTCATTTGAAAGAGGAATTTGGGATAACTTATTTCCAGCAGCTTTTCCCAGCATGATATTCGCCATCTTCAACGCAGCTTGTTTTACGAGTGCTTCACCAATGGTGTGTGGTTTGCCCTGCTTTGCAAGCAAGTTCGCAACTTCGTACGATTCTGTGAGGATCGGTTGTCGATGGGTAGAAACCCGAGAACAGCAAAGTAGCCTTTTCATCGAACCTGGCTCTCTTTACCTTGAATTCAGCAAGCGTTGTGTTCTTGTATTTACCATCTCCATGCAGTTTTAGGTAATGATCTCTTAGTTTTACCGGTGCTAGACTAGAATTGCTCAACTTGGCTTTGCAAATCATGCATTGAGGACGCTGACTTCCATCATGTTCCGTTATAAACGTGAATCCATATTGTACATATTCATCCGAACACTTTCTATTTTTGATCGACATAGTTAGTATGAAGGGATTAAAAGATTAGGAAAAAAATCACAAATGACGCACGATTACTACAGTCACAAGTCGACCGCTAAGCGCACGAAATTCCCTGCAGCACAGATATTGAAGCCAAGTGGTGTGACGCGATCAGCCGCAGCCAATGATGGCCAATTGCAGCATAACGTCACGAAACATATGAGTGGGGTGAACGGAACGGACACACACACAGTGTGTGTGTCTTGACCTCCGCCGAACTCCTGAGACTGACTCACCGAACCCCTGGGATTCGATTGAACCCAGGTTAAGAACCACTAATTTAGAGTCTGCGTGTTCTTTATTTATATAAAGCGTCTTTTCCCCATAAGTATCATTCAACAAGATAAAGATGAAACGAAAGATAGATTTAATATGATATTTCCCAAATGACGTCTATTAACAATATGAAGGTACGTCATTAATATAACGTGTAACATGCAGAAACATGTTGAAGTAAAATTAGAAACTAGTTTGAAAATCATTGAAACATAAATAGCATAACCCGAAAAAAAGTCGTAAATAATTAGAAACTATAACAAGGAATGACATTCAAGTACCCTCGCTAAAACATTTTAATTATAATACCAAAGGAGTGAAATTGATTCTAACACCTTTCTTTATTCAAGAGTTATGCAACCAGTAAACCGCGCCTTTGGACTGAAGGTTATATCAACAAAGCCATTAACAGTTTTAGGGAAACACGATTTCATTAGTTATCGTTGTCACGTAGCTACAAAGATGGTTTGGGTACAGTCACATAACAGCATGTGTCCTGCACATACCTAAACAAATCGCTCTAACCAGTCTTGAAAACGTTCGTAGAGTTTGACGGGAATCTAAATATTCGACAGCTTTGAAACCATAAATTAACCAGTGCCATCACAAGTGAAGTCTGTAGCTTCGAAAGAAAAACCAAAACCCTAAATTAACCAGTGCCATCACAAGTGAAGTCTGTAGCTACGAAAGAAAAACCAAAACCCTAAATTAACCAGAACTATCGCAAGTGAAGTCTGTAGTTACGAAAGAAAAACCAAAACCCTAAATTAACCAGAGCCAACGCAAGTGAAGTCTGTAATCACGAAAGACGCATACGTCATTGCGAAAAAGATGAATTTATTTCTTGGAAACGTTAATTAGAGAATTAAGAAAAAAGAGAGACGGGGAGATTTGAAGCTTACAAACACTCATAAATTTCATGAAACATTTCGAAACTAATGTCTGTCAATTCAATCCCATACCTGTCAAGTATTTTCCGTTGTAACTCTACCAGGCTTATTATTTCTGGTCTGTTTAATCTCGCTCCGGAAGTCGCGTATCTCAGATATAGGTCGATTTATTACAATGCCAAAGATATCAGCTAGAGGGAACTAAAGCCCACCCAGTATTTTAAATAATATTTTAGAATAAAAAAATAACGTTGAAATTTTGAATCAGAAGAACCCGTGCATGTAATTTCTAAGAAGTTAGAGATTTATTCTATTTTATAATTATTTAAAGTATACATGATCTTAAATCCCGATATTTAAAGTTTGTTCATATTGAATTTCGCGCAAAGCTACACGAAGGTTATATGTGCTAACTATCCTAATTTAGCAGTGTAAGACTAGATGGAAGGCAATTAGTCATCGTCACTCACCACCAACGTTTGGGCTACTCTGTTACCAACGGATAGTGGAATTGACCATAACATTACAACGTCCCCACGGCTGAAATGGCGAGCATAATTGGTGTGATGGGGTTCGTACCCGCGACTCTGAGATTACGAGACGAGTGCCCTAACCTCCTAGTCTTGCCGGGCACTATGAAAGGGGTAGCAGGAGGTAGTACGAAGGAAAAAACTAATTGAAAGCAATCTGTGGTGTGAAAACACAATATGTGCTGTAGATATAAGAAACTAAGTCCAGTAATGGCTGCAGCAGCTAATCAAAAATCAATTACATACAACAGTCTATAAACTAAAAGGTAACAGTGAAATAGCAATTACTGAATTTAATTAAAATAAAAGCAAAGGATTAATAGTTTTAGCGAGATTTATACTCGTTTAGTAAATCAAAATAATTGTCTAAAATTCAACAGAGTTTCGACTAAAACACTTGAAAGTAAAATTACTTCAAATGAATAAAGAAAAAAGAATTATGTAGCTCCGCAGCTATTGAATAATATAAAGCTGTACAACATCCAGTCTCTGTAGTTTATGGCCGTTCTAAAGCAACATATGTTTGTTTTTTGTTGTTGTTTTTTTCAATTTCGTGTAAACCTACACGAGGGCAATCTGCGCTAGTCGTCCCTAATTTTGAAGTTATAGACTAAAATAAAGGCAACTAATCATCACCACCCACCGCCAACCCTTGGGCTATTCTTTTACCAAATAATCTCGGATTGATAGAACAGTATAACGCCCCCACGGATGAAGGGGCGAGCGCGTTTGATGTGATGAGGATTCGAACCCGTAACCGTCAGGTTATGAGTCGAGCTCTCTAACCACCTGACTATGCCTGACCTATCTTAAATTTAATTTACCCTTGAGACCATCAGCATCTCCTTGCAAATCTCCCGTGGAAAGTATACGCCACGGAAATATATATCATACCAGCTGGATATTCACAATTTTTGGATACCATCGTTCACGTTAAAAATAGAAAATCATTCTTGTGTTTTTGTAGAGCCATCAACTAAAGCCTTTTGTTTGCATGCCCCTCGTGTCATTCCCCCGCAATAAAAAAATAGATGAAGTTATTGGTTACTTACTGAAGACTGATAAGCTTTGCAGTAAAGTATGGAAATAGGTTAGCGGAAATTTGATGATTCTTTTAAAGGAAAATTGCTTCGTTAAATAAAGTTCTACAAAATATAATAATCGATTTTGATAGACAAAACAGTACAGACACTTCCCGTGAACAATGAAAATAAGGGACAAACATTTAAAGCTTGACTTATATGGGTTTTACCATCTATAATTTATAATAGTACCATAAAACTGAGGAAAATAATTAGAAGATCAAATTTACCAATTAAAATATTTAAAATTTCCCTTAAATCATTCATATGAGAACCAAATATGACGTATGAAAATAAGTGTATAGTTGCTAAATATAAACTAAACAGTTAATACCATTGTAATAATCTATAACTATATATTTTATATCTATATAAATATCCTAAATCCCATGACTTTTATAACTCACCTCTTGTATGATGTAAACGCCTCCTCAAATCTGGTGATGTATGATTATCATTAATTACATTTATTATATTTTTAATACTGCATCCATTATCTAGTCCCTCAGGGATTTTCAAACATTAGAAAAATGTATAATAATAGTATTCCAACCATACTATGATCACCATGTTCAATGCCGAAAACGCGTTTCGCTAAATCTAGTCTATTAGGCTGACTGGGATACAAAAAAACTTAGTGACGATCGGATCGTCACTTACACATTACAGAATTTATTTTTGAATGCGATTTTGTTTGTTTGAAGATAAGCACAAAGCCACACAATAAGCTGTCTGTGCTCTGCCCACCACGGATATCGAAACCCGGTTTCTAGCAGTGAAAGACATACAGCTGCGTCACTTGGAAGCATAATTATGTATATTAAAAACAATAATTAGCTATAAGCGCAGAATTCAAGTTAGATGCTTTTGTAAAATTTTGTTTTGATTTATTTGAGTATGGAAATCTTGTCAGAATTCTATGTTCACATACTGTTGTGGACGGGAAATCATTTCCTAGTCTCTGTTATTATATTTAATATTGTGGCCTTCTCATCATGAAAAACAATATATATTGGGTTGATATGTTCATATCATTCAACCACAGAGCAGGACCGAAACGGCCAGGTAATTAAGGCACTCGACTCGTAATCTTACGGTCGCGGATTTGATTCCCCGTCACAACAAACATGCTCGTTGTTTCAGCCATAGGGTGTTATAATGTGACAGTCAATCCCACTATTCGTTGGTAACAGAGTAGCTCAAGAGCTAGCGGTGGGTGGTGATAACTAGCTGCCTTTCCTATAGTCTTAGACTGCTAAATTAAGGATGGCTAGCGCAGATATTCCTCATGTAGCTTTGCGCAAATTTCTAAATAAACAAACAAACAAAAACCACAAGGCAAATATAAATATCCCAATAAATATATCGGTGCAGTGGGCTAACAACCTACTCACTTAAATACCTGTTGAAGAATCCGCAAGCGATTGCTGTCCTATGTTCCTTGATGGAATCTAATGGTGATAACTAACTAAGTGACTAATAAATATATCAATCAATACAAAAGTAACTTTATCCGTAATCGCTGTAGTTTGTTTTGTTTGTTCTTAGGTGCAAAGCTGCACAATAGGTTCTCTGTCCCCTGCTCAAAATGGGTGTTGAAACTCATTTCTTACTTCCTACCTCTCCTGAGTTACTCCTAAGTCATTTGGGAGCAACTAATATAGAACTTTAAAAGAACACTTCCCACAAGAAATTCAGTGCTTAAATTTTAGACAATAAACATTTCGCACAAGAAACACAGTGCTTAATTTTTATGCAATAAACATTTTATACAAGAAACTTAAATTTTAGACAATACACTCAGGGTAGATCTGAAAAAAAATCTTTAGTGACTGATTTCTGGGATATGTCTAAATTATTACAATAGCATCCAAAAAAATCTAAAAAGCAATCATTATTCAACAAAGCGTAAGAATTCTTCAACCACATCAAAAGCTCTTAAATCAATGAGCAAAAAGAAAAAAAGATTAGCATAGAGAAACTTATAAAGTTCTGGCATTGGATTTTGTGAAGTCTCTGCCAATACTTGTTAATTATAAAATGCACAAATGAGAAACAACTATGAAAAAAGCACATTAAATATAAATTAGTCTGATAAAGCTTAGAAACGTGAAAAATTATAACATCAGTCAACAGCCACTGTCCAGAACGATTACGTAACACTGTACTTGCCAAACAAGTCTCTGATTGGTCTCGAACATTCTGCTCGCCTAGAACCAAAACGAATTAAAAAACGTGCATCGTTTAAGACCATCAGATTACACAGAAAGTTATCCATAATATATTAATTGAAGGTGTACAAACGTAGGTGACTTGTAAGTCTGTATATTTGTGATTAGTGACTAAAATACTATTTAATATATATTCATTTGCATACAAAAAATTATATAGAACAACTATTAACATGCGAAAAATAACATTCTGCAAAATATACTTTAATAATTTAAAGAAATTCAACTCTAAAACAGCGCTCTCAGACTGACAACCTTCACAAAAATCACAGTCAAGAATAGCATTCATTTACAAACTATTGCAATAGGAGGCTATTACTTTATTTCTTTTTGAGGATTAGAATTTCAAAACCCTGGCGGGTCATTTGGTCGAGAACCACCAAATGTGGACTAAACCTGCTGTTTCGCTGTTAAAAAGACTGTAAGCTGCTTAACAGCTTAAAGTCATATACTTCTCTACAACTCTATATAATAAGTAGAACCCGGGAATCTCTAGTTCAGCTTTATCAGGACTGCGTGTAGGCTCAAGATAAATTTGGAATAATAGAAAAAGGTCCTTTTCTAATACATCTTCCTCTATTTTTGCGTAACTACAAGCATTGTGGAGTAACCCCGTTTGATGAATGCTGTTATTTTTGCATAAACTTCAGAACTCCAGAGCTATCTGACTGATAGGTGTTAGATTAATAGCGTAGAAAGATGGTAACAATCTGCGTTCAGGACTGAAAATACCACGAATGTTATTCATAACAACTATGTTTGTTTGGAATTAAGCACAAAGCTATACAATGGGCTATCTGTGCTCTGCCCACCAGGGATATAGAAACCCGGCTTCTAGCGGTGTGAGTCTGTAGACATACTGCTGTGCCAATGGGGGCGCAAAAACTCTGTAGTGAGAGCAAAATAAAACTTTTTTTTTTTACTATATTATAGATCTAGCCGTAGTACCCGTCCCCTGGAAGGAAGCTGTGTAAATTCATGATTAATGAAAGGTTATCTAAAACCGCAAATTTACATGTCTCTCCGCATGAATCTAAAATGTCCATGCCAAATTTGATGAAGATCCATCAACAGAGGACGAAGTAATGGTAAAAAAACACCCACAAGAAACGCAAAACGCAGAACTGAAATTCGTTCCTATCTACTCAAGGACCCAACAAACCTTCTTGCCAAACTTAGTAAAAGTCCATTGAAAGAAAATGAAATCGTAGTAAGAAACGCAAAACACATCCATATAAACCTCAAAAAGAAGCAAAACTGGAAATTTATATTTACTTCTGCATGAACCTATTGAACCTCCATATCAACTACCTTACGAAGTAGTTACATGGGCATAGAACAGAAAACAGATTGTACTATTATATTTATATAAATATTTTTTGGAATATCATTAATGTATTTCAGTTTACATATTTAGCACATTCACATTGCTGTTTATGCTTTAAGCTGTTATCCTTACTATGAGCAATCCCATGCAAATGTGTGCTCTTGAAAATTAACTAATATTTTTATTGCAAATAGCTTTTGATTTGAAGTTTTAAAGCTTTAGGCTAAATTTTATGTTATAATACAAGATTCTTTTAGGTCTGCAAGTTTAAATCCGTTCCCAAACATGCTCGACCATTCAGCCGTGGAGACATCATAATGCGATAGACAATTCTATTATTCGTTGGTATAAATAGTAGTAGCCAGAACGCTGGCAGTGAATGGTGTTGAACAATTGACTTCTTTAATTTATCACTTCACAGTGACGAAAGCTAGCTCAGATAGCCTTCAAGTAGATTTGCACGAATCCCAAAAAATAAACCAACCAACAAACAAATAAACCATGAGAGTTTACGACAGACGATTATTCATGGATTTGCCACATAAATTCATTGATGGGCTTGTTTGTTTGTTTGTTTGTGAATTTCGTGCGAAGCTACACTAGGGCTATCGCGCTAGCCGTCCCTAATTTAGTAGTGTAAGACTAGAGGGAAGACAACAAGTCATCACCACTCACCGCCAACTATTGGGCTACTCTTTTACCAACGAATAGTGGAATTGAATGTACCATTATAACGTCCCCACGGCTGAAAGGGCGAGAATGTTTGGTGTGACGAGGATTCGAACCCGCAACCCTCGGATTACGACTCGAGCGCCCGAACCACCTGGCCATGCTGGTCTGATGGGCTTGTCAGTTATATGTTCATCACCCCAACGTTTTGTTGTTTGCTTTTAATTTAAAAGTAGCCTTGAGTAAATAACGTCAAAGGAAATTATTTTCTTGACTACTGCAAACAAAGTTATACATTAGAGGTACAAATATTGCTCTATATTTCAGAGTTACTTTAGGCTGATTTTAATGTAACTTACTTTTCAACGTACAAATAAGCGTTTGACATTCACTATAGCACATTTGTTATAAGAAGTTTGCAAAATAATAAACGTGCTGTTCACAAACTTATGAACCAGGCTAAACAAATCAAGATGAGTTTGAGATTTATCAGCGGTAATCAACAGAATTAATCACCACAGCTGAGCCAACGCGATAATGGTCTTCATTGCGGATTAAATACAAACCTCACGAAATGTCTTGTCAGACTTTGGATTTGTCAGGCAAATCCGTACTTAGCTAACTAAACCAGCAAATAACGTGGGAGTGGGAGTTTGCCAAAACCATAGTAATAAACCAGCAAAGAAAAGTCGCCTTTGAAACTATATAATTAGAGATTTTATCTAAACAAAATGTGAAATTGAACATGTATATCTGTATTCACGTTCCATTATTATTTTTTAATAAAAGAATAACTTTTCTGGATCTGTCACCTATATTTCGTGCGTGTCTGTAGTGCTAACAGCAGCATCATTGCATAATACTATGACTATTCTTACAATAATAGTGTTATTACACTCAAAATGTAAACAAAGGTCAAACACACCAGTATTTAGATATTAATGGAGAAGATTTCATCGTTCATCAAAGGAAAACAACGTTTACACTTTATTTATTTCTTTATGTTAGTAAGCTATTCTCCATAAGCAGGGTTTGGCTGGGTTTTTTTTCAATGTTATTTAATGACTTTGATAAAACACTAGTGATTCACTTCTTCTGTAAGAAGATTTTTTTCTTCAGTTATTTTTCTTCCTTTTTATATTGGTTGAGTGGATATTTTTTACATACATTGGGGAAAATTTACTTCAAACTGAAAATGGGAAAAAAAACTTTCTATTAGCGTTAAAACTGTTAATACATTGAAAATCATTCACTAATAAAGATATTGTTTCGTAATGAGACGGTGCAGTAAATTAATGAAACATGCGAAATTATTTTCTTGTTCATTATTAGAAAAAAGAATTAAACTGTACGTGTACCGTTAATCTCATCTTTATAGTAATAAAACTTTTCTTTGCCACACTTAAAAGCGAGTTTCTGTTTATCTTTGGAATTTTGAAAGTTCTTGTGCCATGGCTTTAAATAATTGATAGTTTCGAAACGTACTTCTCTTTAATGAACGCTTGTTTGCAACACCTTTGTTGATATTTGATTTTATTTCAAGTTGTAGAGAACTTCCATGTACTTTATTTAGCTTTGTGAAATACAGTCATGTGAAAAAGTTAGGACACCTAATGAAAGCCTGTATATTTTTTTAACAATTATGGATATATATATATTTAATCTCAATTTCAACAATACTGAAAGATTATAGGAATATAAATAAACAATTAAAACTGAAGAAAAGACTTTTCAAGATCTTCTGTAAATGTAATTCTACAAAAATGCATATTCTAACTGAGGAAAAAGTTAGGACACCTTACCCCTTAATAGCTAGTGTTACCCCATTGGTTGAAATAACTGCAGTGAGACGCTTCTGTAGCCATCTACCAGTCTCTGACATCTGTCTCAAGAAAGTTTGCCCCACTCAGTATTGTTAAAATTGAGATTAAATATCTATATATCCAAAAATATTGCAAAAATACACAGGCTTTATAGGGTGTCCTAACTTTTTCACATGACTGTAAGTTTCTAAAATTTAAAACAAAGTAACATTAAAACTTTTGTTGCTCCTTTTGATTGTAAAAAAAAATTAATACTTTTAGAATTACTATTTTTTAAAAAATTGTGCCCTATTGGTAGCTTGATAAAGTATGTTTTTTAATTTGATAATTACTTTAAAAAATGTAATTCAAAAATTTAGTTAATTTTTTCTCTGTATAAATGAATTAGCAATAAACTACAACAGTTTTAATGTATAACTTCATTTCCTACAATATCAAAAAATTTAGAAATAAATTATAAAAACTAGGATATTACAGTTATGTAACTTAAACATTGCACTTGTATGTTATAGTTTAAGATACAAAGTTGCGAATGTATAAGTTATCCATTTGATATGAAGAACCTTACAACTTTTCACTCATTGTTATTTTTCTATTGTTAACTGGTTTTATAAACCTTTTCCAAATCGAACATACTTGCTATTTTGAAATGAGAAAAGAATATTAATAATCTTATTTCAAATAGAACGGATTTGATTAAAATCGTATCTGGATTATTAAAGTTATTCAATCCTTTTATCAAATGGAACGGATTTAAATTAAATCCGTTTATATTATTATATGGCACACAGAACAAAACATTTCTATTAGAGAAATCACGATAGCTTTATATTTTGAGATATGAATATTAATAAAATTACCTTTCCGTATACCATGATTTCAACATGTTGAGTTATATATAAAAAACACAAAATTTGCGTGTATTGTGGTTTTAAGTGATAATTAAAAATTAAATGATAAACTTCGAAACAATATTTAAAAATGGTTACTCTTCCAAATCATGAACGTTTTCTGTTTCATTATTTAAAGCGATTTGTTTGTTTGAAACACAATGGGCTATCCGTGTCCTGCCCACCACGAGTATTGAAACCCGGATTCTAGTGCTGTAAATCCGCAGACAAAACTTTACCACTGGGGGAAATTTAAAGCGATACCGATAGTTTAAAATATATATTTTTTAATTTTGTAATTTCAAGTGATCATTTTAAAAAAAAGGATAAAAATGTGATTCTTTTAACAATTTCAAGTGATAATTACAAAATTAAACACTTGCAATTGTATTTGGTCATCTGGAATGGAGCTTCCAAGTATCAATTATTTTTCTCGTTAGATTTCAATATAAGATTTTAAATGAGATTTATTATCTAATACGCGTTTTCAATATAATATTACCGCAGTGTGAAAAATTATTTATTGCTAGATTTAGTTAGAAAACTGGGTAGTCTCAAACGAATCCCACGTGAAATCTTTTTATTTTTGATGTCAAGTGAAATTATTATCTCGAATCCTGCATAAACCTCAATTATACGATAATATTCCATACTCTAGAGTGAGACTTAATTTGACAGCACGAAACGGCCAGGTGGTTAAGGGGCTCGACTCGTAATCCCAGGATCACGGGTTCGAATCCCCGTCACACAAAACATGTATCGCCCTTTCAGCCGTGGTGGCGTTATAATATGACGTTCAATCTCTCTATTCGTTGGTAAAAGAGTAGCCCTAGAGTTGGCGGTCGGTGATGTTGACTAGCTGCCTTCACTGTAGTCTTAAACTGCTAAATTAGGGACGGCTAGCGCAGATAGCTCTCGTGTAGCTTTGCGCGAAATTCAAAAACAAACAAACTTGATCTGACTTAGCACAAAATGCATCACGAAAGTACAATTCTATACGACGGATATTATAAAATTTAAAATAACTGAGTCACCAAACTTAAAAACTTTAAAAATATTTACAGTATAATATTACATTAAAAATGTAGAATAAATCTCTTTTGTGTTTTATATATATAAAACAATATTAACTCAAACAAATAGAGAATAAATACCTACCTTGTGTAACAACTTTCTTGATTTTTGAAACTGCGAACTGGTCAATAACTTTTTCTAATTCGTATGTTTTAATTCCTCATTTTCTCTGTTCAGAAGTGAAAGAGAAGATAAATGATCCTGGGTTATTGTGTTTTGTAATTAGTTCTTCATCGTTTTAAAATACTCTCTTTTCTTATTTTCATCTTTCGAAGCTCTATTCAAATAAGTGGTTGAGTCTAACAACGCAAAATGCGTAGTTTTTCTTTATGTTCATTGTCCTTAAGATTTTGGCTAACAAATATACACGCAAATTTCTAGTGTTTAAAAATTGAAAGCATATAAAGGGTAATAATATACGAATATGTTGATAACAATTCACGTACTTAAAGAAAATTATTTCTAAAATAACGACAAACTAAAGTAAACATTTTCATTTTTTGAAAGAAATATTTATTTAAAAACATATCTTGTTTAACTCTATGTACTAGAATTTAAATAAAAATAATTTTAGCTTACTTATATAACAGGCTTGGCATGGCCACGTGGTTTAAGGTGTTTGAGAGAACGTTATAATGTGACGGTCAATGCCACTACACGTTGGTAAAAAGAGTAACATGGCCAGGTAGTTAAGGCACTCGATTCGTAATCCGAGGGTCGCGGGCTCGAATCCCCGTCAAACCAAACATACTCGCCCTTTCAGCCGTGGGGGCGTTATTATGTGACGGCCACTTCCACTATTTGTTGGTAAAAGAGTACCTCAAGAGTTGGCGGTGGGTAGTGATAACTAGCTGTCTTCCCCCTAGTATTACACTGCTAGATTGAGTAGTTTTGCGCGAAATTCAAACAAAATACTTATATAATACAGTTTTTTTCTGTGATTAATTATTTATTTTTTATTGGACAAGAAAGTGTTTTGATTTGCAAGCAGAATCTTTTTAGAGAATCTGAGATATTTGACAAGCCTTCAGGTAGCTGGAAAGATATGTACAATTCAGTGATACTCCCAGCGAATCCCAAAGAGTTGGCAAGTTGCATATGAATTATTAAAACGTAATAATAAGATTTGTATTATTTAAGAGTGGAAATACAAAATTCTGTTCTTTCAAAGATATTTACTTTTCAAGTTGCCCAAAGGGTACTCTTCAATTTTGTACAGGGAATAGAAAATAAGCGATACTGAGATATTTCAGTACTCGATGTTTCAAAGAATGACAAGTAATTTACCAATGTAAGGTATATATAATGATAAGATTTCGTTCCGACAAAATCTAACTCACACTGTGTGCTGTGAAGATATATACATTGCTGGCCCGGCATGGCCAGGTGTGTGTGTTGTTAACACGTTCGACTCGTAATCTGAGGATCACGGGTTCGAATCCTCGTTGCACCAAACATGCTCGCCTTTTCAGCCGTGAGGGCGTTATAAAGTGACGGTCAATCCCACTATTCGTTGGTAAAAGAGTAGAGTTGGCGGTGGGTAGTGATGACTAGTTGCCTTCCCTCTAGTCTTACACTGCTAAATTAGGGACGGCTAGCGCAGATAACCCCCGTGTAACTTTGCGCGAAATTCAAAAACAAACAAATATGCATTGCTTTTTGTATAACGAATGAAAAATAAACAACAGTAGAATAATATGTGGGTTTCATAAAATATGAAACATATATAGGAACATTTTAAACTCAGAATTCACCCTCCCCCCTGGATTGGAGACCTTAGCACGCGCCTGCTAATGGCTTTTAATATTTCTCACCGAAAGTACATCCTTACCTAGTAAAAAATGAGCTCGCTGTGACTCAAACATATAATCCAAAATTAATAAAAAATTAATTTAACCCAAGAAGTGTCTATTAATGTAAATAAAATAACAATCTATCTCATCAGAATCTATTTCTATTTACTCATTGACTCGCTATTAGAGCATCGTCAGAAATGATCGATAACCTACTAGTTTATTAACCAAGTTCAAATAATGTGTATTATAATATTTGTTAACCAGTGACTTGTGGTAGACAAACGATAAAACTGAAATGCTCTTTTATAATCCTCAACGAACACATTAAGAGGAATGGGAAAATTTTAGGCTTATTGGTTCCTAGTACTTCGCCGGCTTTCGACTTTTAAACAGTGTCCTTTAAAGTATTATACCGAATTTATAAATAACGTTACAGATGTTTATTTTATTACTTATCGTCCAGTTCAACTGAAGAGTTCTGATAATGAGCAAGAGGCCTGATGTACAGTGATAAAAGTAGACCTGAAATGATATTTTACACGCCTGTGATTTTGAATCCACAACGTACAATTGAGGATATGGTTAACGGGATCGTTAACACAAATAACATCAAACGTTCCTGCATTTAAATTGTTCAAAGACCAGCATGACCAGGTGATTAGGTCGCTCGAATCCTAATCTGAGGGTCGCGGATTCGAATCCCTGTCTTACCAAACATGCTCGCCTTTTCAGTTACGTGAATAATGTTCCTAAATAAAACACGTTTAAAATTTAAAATTTACATTGATCTGCATCGTAGATCTACAACGTTACTAACCATTCAACTTCAGTGAATTACTTCGGATATTATTATTTCTACAAGGACATTAAATATCTCCCTCGTCGGAAGAAGTTAACTTATAAGGGTGTAAGGCTAGCCAAGAAAGATGTCGTTAAGGGCGCCAACCGAACTAGTTAACTTAAGCAAGGTATGTGACAATATTAATTCAAAATTAATTTGCTCGTCGTGGGCCTAGATCATCAATAAAATATTCAGTTCTAGACTGGATATAAGAATCAGTATTGTTTGTAATTTTCTAAAACTATTGTATATAAGCCATTACTTGTTGTAACTATTACTTTAATTATTTGTTTTGAATTTTGTACAAAGCTACAAGAGGGCTATCTGCTATAGCCGTCCCTAATTTAGCACTGTAAGAGGGAAGACAACTAGTCATCACCACCCACTGTAAATTCTTGGGCTACATTTTTACTAACAAATAATGGGATTAACCGTCGTTTTATAACGCCCCCATGGCATGTTTGATATGACAGGGATTGGAACCCACGACCATCAAAGTATAAGTCGCGTGCCTTAATCACTTGGCCATGCCGGGTCTATAACTATTAGTAATAACCGTTATTGTAAATTGTATTGTTTTTATGTTTGTATTTAAAAGGAAATTAATTGTATGTATTAACCTTATTGGCAAATAACATAAATTTGATACATATTAACAATTAATTAACTATTAAATTCAATTCAAGTTTCCGGTAACTTGTAGTATTAATATGTTAACATACGGAGACTCTTCCGAAATAAATGATAATACGTAACGTAATAAATTGGGGGCTCATGCCCAAGATCTGAATCAGAGACAAAATTTGTTCTAAATTAAAAGTCAAATCTTAATTCAATTTATATTTATCAGTGCAAACAAAATTTGAACGTGTCTGATTATCAAGGTTTTCTTAAATCATCCTCCCCGAACAACTAGAAAAATATATAACAAAACTGTATTGCCTGAAATTGTCAAATGTTTAGAATTAGAAGTTAAAAAGTCAATGGGGAAAAATGAAGTAAAAAAGTGTATTGTTGAGATGTTAGTCGATGATGATTTATTGTCTGAGGTAGCATTAAGGGAATACTCTAGTGTCTTCAGTAGCCAAACAGTGCTCAGTGAAAAAAATAAGTGAAAAATCTAGTTAAAACTCGAACAAATTGAGCTTGAAAAATCCCGTATTGAAGCCGAAAAAGAGAAAGAACAAGACCGTATCGAAGCTAAAGGAGAGAGTAAACACTGGAGGAAGTGCATATAAGGTTGTATATATTTTTGTAAGCTGAATAGGATTATATATGTGGATTACTGATACGTTATCGTGGACATCCTAGCCAGAAAGAAATGTTTCTTAATCTTCTTTGCTAGTTTGTTATGGTAAGACTCAGAGTAAAATAAATACGTTCTCTTGATCATCCCAACAACAAGAGGGCAAGACACGGTATCACGAAAAACATATTGTTTACAAAGACTTAAATAAAATAGTGAAAATCTATATTAACTATAAATAAGAACTACACTTCTGTGAAAATAAAACTGTATTTCGTACTGAAATTGAGTTTTTAGGTTGAGCATTTACGGTAACAGGTAGTTGATGCCCAACACAACAAAGGAAGGTAATCAGATCTTCATTAGCAGATCTTTGATTTTTCTTAGTTAAAACTAATTTTAGGAAAGCGCTAAAACTACTCTCACAAGTCACATCTATTTGCAATTCACTTTCAGTTGATTCACTTGATGTTCTTAGAGCGATCGTTCACAGTCTGCAGGTCATGGTATGGAAACCCGTTATCAAACATGCTCGTCCTTCAGACATGGGATGTGATAATATTTCATCAATCTCACTATTTGTAAGTAAAGAGTAATTCAAGAGTTGACGATGTGCGTGAGGGGAAGATGACAGGTTGCCTTCCCTGTAGTATACTTTTTTAAAATTAAGGACGACACTAGCGTAGGTAAGCCTCAAATATCTCTGCGCAGAAAAATTCAGCAAACAAACAGTTTGCTCTAGCGGTGAATTTTATAATGAATTACGAAAGATAAACGCGCAAATACCTAATGATTGTAAGCTAAATTCGTGGTATTTAATTACATTTTCTGATAACATATTTTGTGTCATTTCAACACTTTTCACAAAAATAAAAGTTTATAAAAAAAATAATGGATCTGTACGTTGAGAATCAGAAAGTATACATTCCAAAGTAGTACGATGCGAGCTTTGAAAACATTTTAAAAATCAGATTGCATTTTCCAAAATAAGAGAGCTCCCCAATGGCACAGCAAGAAACCGGGCTTCGATGTGCGTGGTGGGAAGTGCACAGGTAGCCCATTGTGTAGCTTTGTGACTAATAACTTTAGCGTTACAACGGTAGACATAAATTGTGCAACACATTTAAACATATATTAATTTAATTTTGCTTGATCTAATTTACATTCATTCCCAACATTTATAATACATACATATTTTACCTCGTGGCTTTCTCCGTTTGTTTGCTTTGAATTTTGTCCAAAGCTATACGAGAGCTATCTGGGCTAGCTGTCCCTAATTTGGCAGTGTACAATTAGAGGGAAGGCAGCTAGTCATCACCACCTACCCTCAGCTCCTGGTCTACTATTTTACCATCGAATAATGGGATTGACCGTCACATTAATAACATCTACATGGCTAAAAGGGCGATCATGTTTAGTGTGACAAAGATTCGAACCTGCGACACTCGGATTGTTAGTCAAGCGCCCTAATCACCTGGACATGTTAGGCCCAAACTAATTTGGTCTATTTCAGAAATTAAATTCATCAATTCGCACTGTTGATATTTTAAAGAATATTTTGAAAAAGAAAGAAAGTATCTGACCATCACAGTCAATAAATTTAAATGCTGTCAAGCCTCTGTTGTCTCTTGTTGAAATCGAGTTTCGAAGCAGGTGTCTGTCAATAATACCACTTCAATAATTACAAGAAGTTTTAATATAGCAAACTATTTTTAACTGCCGGAAGCAATAATATCTTGTTTCATCAATTTCACGTCGTGTTAATGCTATCTTCAAACTTACCTTTGGTAAATGAAGGATGTTATAACTAGCAGTTTTCAGTAGTTCCCATATATACTCAGGTATATCATTGTAAATTTGGTTGAAAAGTGTGAATATTAATACCAAGACAGCTGTGAAACAAGAAAATCGATATAAAAAAATGAAATATATATATATTCTTTCCCCCTTGTAATCTTAAGCAGTGATGGAAAAGTTTCATACTGTAGAGAGTTATCAAACCTGTGACATTCGAAATTAGCATCATACAAAATATCTAATGAAGCATAGAACTATTAATATATGTTACTGCCTACGCCCATGATGTTACATACGGTACTACATCAGTATTATTACCTGAGGACCTGGATCTTGTATCCAAGTCTACTAACATAGTCAGTCAATTGTTCACCTGTAAATCCAAACGCTTACTTTGTTGTATTACGTTTCTTAAGTTGTGAGCAACTGTACATAGAAGAAATAGGTCGGATGTTGCCAGAGCGACCATGTAAGCCTGTTCGTAACAACCAGAAATGTGATTCAGGCAAACCTACGACGAAATAATTTTAACAACAATGATCACATTAATCACTTCAGAATACGAGATCTCTATCCCTCATCGACAATCAAAATAAAAAGACAAAAAGACTGAGATGAATTCGCCTATTGGCTTGTCACTGTCCATCCAAAGGGAATAAATAAAATATTTTTTCTGTAATTTTATGTGTGTTTGTGGGTGTGTATATACGTATTTACGCACCTGAGCAGCACTTAATTTTTTTATTACCACTTTTTAATTATGTTTATTTTCCCCTTTAATTTCAGTATTTTATCTTATTTAATGTTAACGTCACGGTACTAGATATTTTTCGAACTTAAAGGTGAATTTTCAACAAATTTAATAATTGCCTTAGAAACTGTGCTTTGGCTAGGTATAATTCCTGTGCGGTTGCCATATTTTATACGGTTTAGTTTTTGAGTAAAAAATGAAACAAACTATGCGGGTCCTCGAACTCAGGCCCGGCATGGCCAAGCGTGTTAAGGCGTGCGACTCGTAGTCTGAGGGTCGCGGGTTCGCATCCCCGTTGTGCCAAAAATGCTCGCCCTTTCAGCCGTGGGGGCGTTATAATGTGACGGTCAATCCCACTATTCGTTGGTAAAAGAGTAGCCCAAGAGTTGGCGGTGGGTGGTGATGACTAGCTGCCTTCCCTCTAGTCTTATACTGCTAAATTAGGGACGGCTAGCACAGATAGCCCTCGAGTAGCATTGTGCGAAATTCAAAACAAACAAACTTCGAACTCAAGTTCCTCTCGATCGTTCGGCTGTTTCCGTGACGTTTTACAACTATGACGTAATAGTTGCCAAACACGCTTCGTTGCGCGCCGACCTTTTTGTTCCTTTCAGTGCTGGTGTTTCATGTAAATCTATCGGTGCTTTTTTTCGGATTACATAATTTGTGAGACAATTTTTTGTCTTGATATTGCTACTTTATATTCGTTTTATGATAACATGGTTTACTGCGTTGCTTATGTTTGTACAAACGGTTCGGCATCGGGCAAAAACTTCAGTTCGTTTCCGTGCAAGGAGAAGGAACCGGCAAGGTGGCGACAGTGTGTGCGGAGGGTCAGTAGGAAGAACTGGACTCCTTCACACCATGCAAAGCTTTGTCAAGATCATTTGAACACTCATGTTTTGTGTCAGATCCCACTGTTTTGGATTTCGTGTGTTTCAAGCCAGGCAGGTTGAGACTGTAAAAACCATCGGCAGTAGACAGGATCGTCCCCACCATCTTTCCTCGTGTAGAGCTGAGGACTGATCTCAGCCTGCAGCGTACAGGATCCACTCCTCTGAAGCCATTCCTTGCCATCACGAAAAGAACAAACTTAAAGGTATGTGTGCAGTATAAAGCGATAAACAATAACTAGTATAATATAATAATTTAAAAAGTACAAGTTTTTGAAGAATGTAACTAGACATACACATTTCACATTCATGAGCATGTTTTGCATTTGTGGCACCTGAAAGTCAGTGAAACCTTGATTTCCTAGTCTAGACAGTAGAGAAATCTATCCCAAATAGAGTATATTTCAAGTATATCATTCTGTAGATGTTTTCATATCATTTTTAAATATGGAAAAGTTGAAGAATACCATTTTTCAAATTTAGCATTTCAAGATAAATTGAAACAAGACTATGTCTTGAACATGTTAAAGTAATCAAGTACATGTTATGTATTTAAAACAAAATTATAAACTTGTAAACGATCAAATGTAAACTTCATAACATATTTCCATAACTCATCATAATAAAATTAATCTTAACACAGTACTTTGACATTGTCATATTAAATGTAAATCTCATAAACCTCATAAAGCATGTTGTTTTAATATATAATCTTATTTATTCAGTATCACTCACTGTTCCGCTACTCTCGCTCGTGGAACTGTCCTCATCACTAGAACTTGTCACATCTGTGTCAAAAGTAACTGTACTAGGTTCGTTCAGAGTAGGTTCAAATTGATATGGTGCTACTCGACACTGTTCAGAACACAAAGTCAAAACAGACTCTTCTCTGTTTCTCCGTATGCACTGGTCATGTTTATTTACATTCAACGCGCTGGCGTTGGCGGTTTGTTTGGCAACTATTACGTCAAAGTACTTTTCCAAGCGGCAAACGTAAAAAAACTAAAACGTTCGGGTTGCCGCTCGGAATTAGCTCTTTCTGCACCAAGTTCTATGTATCATTTATTAGCACATATGTTTTACAAAAAAATGTGAACCTGCAAAATTAATCAGTATGAGTAGTTCTTTTGACTGCAAAGTTTTCTTTTTTCTGTAAAATTCACCTTTAGAAAAGTACGACGTTGCCTTCTGAAACAACACACAGCATCTCTGTGTGCTTGTTATTACTGCTGATGATTATTTTCAAAAACCTTAAATATATGTAGAACCTCCATATTTAATAACAATATATATGAGCTTGTGTAATAATATTATTATAAATGTAAATAATATCGATTTCCTTCTGTTTCACATGCATTCTATTGCATGATGCTAATGTCGACTTTGTTTGATAACCCTGTTTTGAATTAAGTATTTTGTTCCACCGAACTTTACAATCACCGAAAGAATGGTATCCAAGCCCGAAACGTTCTGAACATTAGGCACATCTGTTTATCATTTAAAATTTTTTATGGTATAAGTTTCCTTTTTATTATTAAAAAGATAGTTTTACATGCTGTCCTGTATATCTACTGATCAGAGGTCGTACTTGTCGAGTGAATACCTTGTTTAAAACTTTCTATTAAATAATGGTATGATTTGAGTAAAAAAAGATCACAGAAAAGTGTATATGTCAATTTATTAGTTTTGTTCTTAAAGTGTGGCTTTGGGCAACCTAGTAGTTGTTGCCTTTCAAATTGTATTTAAGCAGAATTTGAAATAAGTTTGAACAATGACAACAAACGACTAACGACTACTCAACCTCTGATTAAGAATTAGTGATGATGTTATTAATTATTGCAAGCACAATTTTGCTGTTCTAATCAAGTTTCATAATATCTTCAACTCCTTACATCCTAGCATTAGATTAGTTCTCAACAATTCTGATATAGACATTACCCTCATTGGTGATCATGGTCCTACAAACTCCACCCTGCATCAGAGATCAATAAAAAAAACAACTATTTCTTTGGTTCAAGTCACAACACTAGGATCTGTAACAAAAGTATAGCCATCAGAAAAATAAACAAAATCGATAAGACTGTAGCAACGGATAATAAGCCACTTCACGCCCCAAACTTAAGCAGTTTGGCCAATAAACATTTGCTAATCTAATTAGAATAAATATTCATAGAATACGAGAATAATAACTAAATGTTATTCCCTTCATAAGACTGAAGACATACAAAGAAGCCTACAACAAACTAAATATCCTCCTGAATACTTTATAGAGACAAATACGTTTAATTTTAAATTTATCCTTCAAAAAATAAATAAAAATAACGAAAGTTATGGAATGGAATGACCCGGTCTCATTCTAAAAATATTAAGATGTAACACGTTTCCAATATGTGTTAACCATGATAAAGGCGCAAAGGTGAAATGTTGGTTCATAGAATAGGTTCTTTTATAATTATCTGTAGTTTTAATAAAAACGTTTCCAATATAGTTGTATGCAATGCAACAATCCCACTGTCCAACCAAGACGTGTCATTTCTAGCAATGCATGTGCTGAGTAAAAAATTGTCAACCAACGTAACTGAAGCGGGCTTTATTTGTCTGTA
Source organism: Tachypleus tridentatus (assembly GCF_004210375.1). Lineage (NCBI taxonomy): Eukaryota > Metazoa > Arthropoda > Merostomata > Xiphosura > Limulidae > Tachypleus > Tachypleus tridentatus. Next base: position 75,027,952 of record NC_134832.1, on the reverse strand, counting down.
ACCAAAAGGGCCAAATTTGGTATGCCCATTATTTTTACATCCAGAGATAGTATAAGCACACTCTGATAACAAGTTTTCACACTAAATCCAACAGCTTATGGGCTTTAGGGACTTTCTTCAATAAGATGTACACGAAAGATTTAAGTGTGAAAACGTATTTGTCAAAACAATTGCACTAAACTATTTAGCTTTAACAGATTACACTATGTAACACAAATTTTGTTCCTGAATACAATGTGTTATTTCTTAATTGCTTATGTTGTAAAAGTACAGAAAATGGCCATTATTCCCTTCAAACTTTGCTTATGTGAACTGGATAATGACATTTAGAAATTAACCTATTTTCTATGTAAAAACGGGCAAATTTGCACATTTTCATTTATATAAGGTCTGAATAAAACAACATATGAATCAAGATTTACATGTATTTATACTAAAGTTATACAAAAATGAACAAAAATATTTAGAAGTGAGTAGTTTTTCGAGATTTGCGACTCTAATGTAAATTACTTTCAAGTATCTGGCGGAGTGGGTACAGGGAGCTCAGGGCAGTGTGGTACTGGGACGATGGATGATGGAAGGTTTGGATGCATGATAGTAGATGCCTTTTACCAGCCCGACGTTTGGAAGGGTTCACCATGCAGAAGTAGCAATTACTTGAGTGGTCAGTGGGTTCATGACAAATTCTTGGAATAGCAAACTTCATGACTCTCTTTTCCCCTCTGTACCATCCTGCAAAAAAGCAAAATAAAATTGTTATTATGAAGAATAAATTTATTTCATTCACAACTAATGTGTTAGGAGTTCATACAAAATATTTCATGTAACATTTTTTCTATGCTATTGGAATTTTTTTTTTAAATTAAAAGATGATTAAATTTTAAAGGGTCTAAAATTTGTATAATATAAAATCTTACTATTCAAGCAAGCAAAAGTTGTTCGTCTTACCTTCTAGAGTTTTTTTTTTTTTTTTGCAGTGCAAGCAGGTAAAATGAGGTGCCCAGGATTTGTCTTGATCTCCGACAGGCATGCTGAAATACACCTTGTAGGCTTCACACATTTTAGCAGATGCTGTCACAGAGTACTTTTTCGCTCTTGTCTTGATAAATTGACCACATACATTGTAGAATGCGTCTGGAGAATGTTTGCAGCTTTTTGATGCCATCTCTGTTAAAATCAGATAGGTCTATGTGTTCACTTAAGCAGCTAGAACTAAACTGAAGTGGTGAGTGGTAAGCCCCTGTATATATATATTACTGTTGAAAGTTCTAGAACATTCTTGTAAGGTCTACAACATTCTAGAAAATTATTGTAACTTCGAGAAAATTCTCTATCAGCTATTCAGCATTGAATCTACCTGGAATGTTCTGGGAAATGTGTAAATTTGAAAATTTCATTACCCAGGTCACAAGAGCAAAGTTTGAAGAGAAAAATTGGTCTTTTCCATTTACTTTAGGCATAAGAAACTGGGAAATAACACTTTCTACCCAGGGACAACAAAAAGTAAAAATTTTGTTACATAGTATTATTAGAATCAAATGTTAAAGTATAATATTAATACAAATTAAAATATTAAAGTGTTTTTATATTAAGATCCATCACAGTTTTTAGCTAATCAGATTCTTGCTTCTCAGTTCTCGACACAAAAAAATATCAACAGTATTGAGAGAAATTGTGTTATCTGCCTCCAGAGACCGTGATTACTAAAAGTTACTTTTTTATGAAATGTTATACGATTCCAATGAGCTTAAATCAACTAGTAGCATGTTGGTGATCTTTCTCACTCATTATTGTAGTTTATTAGTGTTTTCAATGTTAACCTTGCATTCACTGAACTCAAAAGTCTTGGTATATTAATAAAAACAAAACAAAAGAAATTACCCGACAGATTATTCTTTCACAGCGCCCTCTAACTTGTTATAAGAGATACCTTAATAATATATTAACGTTCCTCCCCCCTCAGTGGCACAGCGGCATGTCTGCGGACTTAACAACGCTAGAAACCGAGTTTCGATATGCGCGGCGGGCAAAGCCCAGATAAACTTTTGTGCTTAATTACAAACGAACGTAATATCTTCAGAAATTACCTATGCTCTTTGTATCTATCTCTTTAAGTGACAAAATTACTTTGAAATGTTCACGATTTTTATAGCATAGGTCTTCAGTGAGGGCTTTACCGACCTTTCACCTTCATATCAGTCACCAGCAAGACTATTCGTATTATAATTGTTTTTATATTACCTTGGCCCAGAACGCTGTTTACTTTCAAGAGGTTCATTAGTAAAGGAGAAGATGAATGTTTTAACAAAGACTCTCTCTTTTTAATTTTTATTTTAATTATGAAACTCTGCATTTGTAGCTGAACAAATACTATCAATACCTTTGAGCAATACGTCCAAATTTATTCTTCATAAAAACATAAAAAGAATATTGTCATTGTTTCAACTAAAGAGGAAAGCTTATTAATTAATAAAATGAAATTACATATTACAATAAATTATGATACCTGCAATGTGATCTAAGGCTTCGATATATGTTAAAAATTTAACATCAGCAAATACCGTTTAGAACATGCCAGCGTTTAAAAGTGGAAATACAATCATGAAATATTTTAGTAAGACAAAATGGCTTATTTACAGTTTTTTTGACATATTGTGAATAGACAAATAAATGGATGAATATATGTAATCGTTTTAATTTATTCATGACGAAAACAAACTATTCTCATGATTTGGAACTAAAAATTAACCCAGTAATAAACATAGCTAATGTAATATCCTATATTTATGTTCTTACTTATAATTATTCAAATACATTAATTCACGAATTTGGTATTCTCGCTGTTAGCGATATCTTCGACTATAATCCAAATAATGTCAGATTTGATCAAGTCAGAAAATTTGGATTAATCATAAATATGTATACCAAGCTAGTAATGCAAAATAATCTTTGTAATAAAAAGTATAATTATTAAAGATAAGTATATTAAACATTCTAAACAAAACTACTAACTAAAGTAGCATTACAGAAAAAATAGGGCCCTTCATGGTCGTTAAGGCGTTCGACTCGTAATCTGAGGGTCGCAGGTTCGAATTCCCGTCACACCAAACATCCTCGCTTTTTCAGCCATGGGAGTGTTATAATGTTACAGTTAATACCACTATTTATTGGTAAAAGTGTAGCCCAAGAGTTGGCGGTGTGTGGTCATGACTAGCTGCCTTCACTCTGGTCTTTCATTGTTAAATTAGGGATGGTTTGTGCAGATAGCTGTCGTGTAGCTTTGGGCAAAATTAAAAAATAAACAGAAATAATAGAGTAAATGACACAAACTACCGAATCTATAGATCACGATTCGTTAGAGAAAAGTTTGTTTGTTTGTTTTTTAATTTCGCGCAAAGCTACACGAGGGCTATCTGTGCTAGCCGTCCCTAATTTAGTAGTGTAAGACTAGAGGGAAGGCAGCTAGTCAAGACCACACACCACCAGCTCTTAGGCTACTCTTTTACCAATAAATAGTGAGATTGACTATCACATTGTAACGACCCTACGACTGAAAGGGCGAGCATGTCTGGTGCCACGGGGTCAGAGAAACGTAATAAATACCATATGAAGAGTATAAGTTTCTTGCAAATACGCAAATGTTTTCTTCTTAAACTATCGTAGACGTCACATTCATGAAGGGATCAGTAATAATGGATCGTTTTAAAATCACGTTTCGTGATAAAATTAGATTTGTTCTCATAATTTGTTTTTTTCTCAAGGAGGCGCTCGTGATTCAGTTTCTAGATATTAGATTTGATTTCGTTCTCTTGTTATTAGGACTACTGATTTGAATTAGGAAGAGTTCGATTGGGAATTCTTTCTTCCAACTACTTGGAGCAACTGTTTCTTAACATTGACTTTACACGGTCTATTGAAGCCTATCTTGGTAACATATTATTCTCTTTATCTGACGTACACTGCCAGTATTCTCACAATTCATCGTATTTATTTATATTATGGTGGATTTGCACATTTTTATAAAAACATATCATTGTTTCCAGTCCTTTACTAGAAGTATAAAATACATGAATAATAAAACATAAGTATCTAAATACACTTCAAAGCCAATAGTAAATCCAACTGTTGTTGAAGATGTGTTTCAGTAGTCATACAGTACCAACAGGATACAAATCTTCTTTGCTTATCAACCACGAGTTATGTTTTAAGGATTTGTGTAGTATTAAATCACATTAAGACATAATAATTTTGGCAATCATTTCTTTACTGGCCCTCTACAGGTTTCTATTCAAAAGAACATAACAACGTCTCGACCACATACATAGTGTGTCAAAAGTCACCGTCGAGGTTTTTTGCTCAATACCAAATCTTATCAAGCTGCATGGAATGTTGTTATTAGTTTTATTGCGATGTGAGGTCACACAAACCAGCGACTCTCTCTCTATATATACATTTTGTTATGGTGTGTATACAACTTACAAGTTGGCGAAGAGTGATTACTGTAAAACTTGTCTTAAGACATTGGCATCAGGCTTATTACATTTTTAAACTCTCCAACCTCAATCAAGTTCCTTGGGAATTTTTAAGACCTTATGACAAGCACACTTTAAGGAATTTATTGTCTAAGCATATTTTTATTGTTGTAAGCTTTCTGTTGTTCTCATACGCCACTTTTGAGTAACAACACAATAGTCATATAATGTAATACAACGAGGATTTAAAATGGATAACATTGTTGACATTAATTTGAAACCTGTTCTGTAGTTGTTTCAGTAAAGCTATATAATGGACTATCTTCGCTGTGTCTACCACAGAAAATCTTATCTCGGAGTTATAATATTGTAAGGCAGTAGACCTATCTTTGATCCACCGGAGATCCAGTTTGTTCTGATTTTCACCTGGTAAGTTGTGTTTGTATATAAAGTCCCAGTACAGTTGTAAGAAAAGACAGCCGCCATGTTGTCGAAACAATTTCCCAAATAAATGGATCTCCCATCTTGTATTTGATGATGTATGTAATTATCATATCATTTTATGAGTTATAATGCAAAGAACCATAAATTTAGCTGTATTGTAGTTAACAAAGAGTTGTGTATCACTGAATCTACTAAATAATTTGTTTCTTGCTTTTCGTGCTTTGTTTGTTGTTAAGCGCAAAGCAAACAAAGGATTATCTGTGCCTCTTCTCACAACAATTACCGAAATCCGGGTTTTAGCGTTGTAATTCCGCGAACATACCGCTGTGTCGCTGGTGGATACTTTTCTTGCCTTTCTTTATTCCATTTTACCTTAAGCATGTTTTACAGCCTTTAAGCTACGTTTCTTATATTCCTTTTTTCTATTTCTCTAATACTTATACCCTCATCTTTCTAAAAGTCGTTGTCTCCTCATAGGAAAGTCTGAAGCGTTGACTTTATATTCGTCAGTTTATCATGTTTGTTTGCGTTCTTACATTACTTCGGGTTATAACTTTCAAAAATATAACACTTGAATATTCTGCATGAAAAATAATCGCTAAAACATACGAACAAATAGCATGTTTATGTACGTCTACAGTTATCTAAACAATGGTGTTACACGTATAAAATATGTTACTGGTTTTGTAAAATATTATTTCATCGTAAATGTATAATTTCGATGCTTTACAGCACCTTGATAGTGTTGTTAAGAAACTACTAGTAGAATATGTGGGTGTGGAATCTCAAAAAATCTTTCATTTGTATGTTTCTCTAACATTTAATAAATATTAATACATATTTCAAGAAAGATCGTCTAAAAACATAAACCTGATACAACTCTAGACAATTCATAACACAAGAAGAATTTTACTGTTTCATAAATTCATAGATAAAGTGTACTGTTAAATACTTCATTTACATAACAGGGAAGCAAGACAACAAATATACTAATCATGTTTCGGTAAAAACTTCATACATACGTAAACACAGGTAAGTATGGGAAGCACAGCAAAATACTGCACCAAAAACATGTTTAAACTTATCACATGTAAAAGAAAATGAAAAATGAACAAAACTTCTGGATATTACAGATTAAACAAGGCCTGTCATTTTGTACCTGTTGTGTTCTCAAAACCGATTGCGATCCAATGACTGTACAGGTCAAGGAAGAAACCTAGTTTCAGCCATGTTTGCAAAACCCATTTCAATAAGGTGAAACTCAACTCGTTAGGTTATATCTGTCTTTCATTAATTAATTACCAAGTTGTACTTTAAACACAAATTAAGTTGTGCTTTCCTTTACATTCGAAAAAAGCATTTTAACGAATGATTGTCTGCAGATAAATAGTATGTTTGTAAGGCCCTTTTGTATTGTAAACATTAAAGATAGAATAACTGGTTAAGAAAATGATCATTCATGGTATTCTTGCCATGAGAACGTCCACTATCGTATGCTTTTAAAACTCTTAAATATCTTTGTAGATAATCATAATATGGCTTTATCTCTCCCACGATAAAGCTTGAGTCTGTTTGTTTTTGAATTTCGCGCAAAGCTACACGAGAGCTATATGCGCTAGCTGTCCCTAATTTAGCAGTGTAAGACTAGAGCGAAGGCAGCTAGTCATCACCACCCACCGCCAACTCTTGGGCTACTCTTTTATCAACGAATAGTGGGATTGATCGTCACATTATAACTCCCCCACGGCTGAAAGGGCGAGCATGTTTGGTTTGACGGGGATTCGACCCCGCGACCCTCGGATTACGAGGCGAGTGCCTTAATTACCTGGCAATGTTACTCTTTTTACCAACGTGTAGTGGCATTGACCGTCACATTATAACTCCCTCTCGGCTGAAAAGGCGAGCATTTTCAGTGACGTGTTTCTAGAAGTAAAATCACTTTTTAAAGTAAAAATAATGCCTTCGTTTTCCATTTTTTTAATTAATACACTAGAAAAAATAAACTTAGTGAAAATAACGAACCTTTCTCACTGCTACAATTAGGAATGAATTTGTATTATTTTGTTAGCAGCCAGGTGAATGTATATCTTATTCGTGGTTGACACTAAATGATAATATTACGTAACTTACCAATCTCCATTATTAGATTATGTTAAACAAGAGGCAGAACCTTCTTGAACGAAAGTCTTGCATGTGAAAGGACTTCAACTTGAGCACCTGCGAATAGGAAGGTTCTACAATACCTTCATAGCTGAAGGATGTCGAGTCGAGCTTGGATTTAGCTGTATTGGAAAGTTGCCAAATTTCTAGCGAGTTCAACGAAAGCTGAAGATGACTACTGAGAGTGCTGTCTGTGCTTTGTTCAAGACTGAAAGTAAAACGCTTTAGGATAGTTACAGCCTTTTGGATAGATCATGCGATGTCTTGTGCGCATACGCAGAAGTTTAGACAGCTTTTGTACGTCACCTTCCCTAAGAGCGTAGCCGATTCATTTTTTAAATGCATTAAAACATAGTGTTGTAATGGTTTCTGTTTAGAATTTACTATGGTTTACAAACTTCATGATCTGTGAACACACCTAATCTCTGTTGGAACAAAGAGCCTATTTTGTGAGTTTGTTATTGTTGTTTTATTTCCTTAAGGTTCATAAGTTGACCAACTTCAATCGCTCTTCACGAATGTTTGGTTAAAATTAAGCAAAAACTAACTGTAGAAGTCAACCATGGTTAGAATACTATAGGACTACTAATTGATGAACCCCCGAGCTGCACAGCGACATGTCTGCGGCCCATTGCAGCCCATTATATAACTTTATGTTAATTCCAAACAAACAAACTAGTTGATGAATCTGGCTTGTAATTACTTATGTAACGCCTGCATACAGGACAGTTTCGGGTTCTTACTTATTATAGACAATTATGTTGAAATGTTGTACATCAAAACGAAATTGATTTTTTTTAGTTATTTTGTTTTCAAGTCTTGATAGGAAAACAACATGCAAATGAAGCAATGTTTGTTTGTTTGGAAGATGGACTGACAAATAAAGACGTCTTGTGTTTCTGTTCGTACCACCTGTTTACCTTTCACTAGTAAGAAATAGGAATTCTAGTTCAAAGTTCAAATGTTCTTGGTATTTTTCATGGAAATCGTACTTACGTCTGTGTTGAAATTATTGTGTCTAAAATTGCAGCTATACGTATATATATATATATATATATATATAGAGAGAGAGAGAGAGAGATGTACTAACACTGGTGGATCACTGAATAACTAAAGTGAAAAAAACGTGAAGATAAATATTTGCATATTTAAAGTTATCAAACAGAGAAACGAAATTATACAGAGGAAAAAAATAAGATATTATAATTACACCTTGTATTTTTCAGGATTTTATAGCACTATTATAGCCTAAAATATGACCTTCTACCCGTTGAATACCAGTTATAAATCATTAATAAACTACATGTAGCTAGGATACTTAAAACGATAACTGTAAACTAAAATATTCCTTTAATAAGAAGATTTTTATATATCATTCACTAATGTGTAATGTAGCGCTACTTATTCACCAAACAATATAGTTTCACGTGCCAAAGAGGATAGCGTGTATTTTCTTGTGTGTGTTTGTTTTCTTCCAGTCTGTTTACTGTGTCTACTGAGAGGAACCTGACGTTGTAAGTCAGTCCTAGTTGGGGACACCAAAGAGGATAGTAAAAAACATAATCCGTTTTCCACTCTTTCCTTCTAACAAAGTGGCCCGGCATGGGCAGGTGATTAAGGCACACGACTCGTAATCCGAGGGTTGAGGGCTCGAATCACCGTCACATCAAAAATGCTCGCTCTTTCTGCCGTGGGAACGTTATAATTTGACTGTCAATCCCATTATTCGTTGGTAAAAGAGTAGCCCAAGAATTGGCGGTGGGTGGTGATGACTAGCTGCCTTCCTTCTAGTCTTGCACTGCTAAATTAAGGACAGCTAGCGCAGTAGCTTTGCGCGAAATTCAAAACAAACCAAACCAATCTACTGAAGTGTTCCTTCAAAACAAAAGATTAAGTTTGCTTTATTGAATATCGCGCAAAGATACTCATAGGTTGTCTGCATTAACAGTTTCTAATTTTGAAGTAATAGACTAGAGGGAAGTCAGCTAGTCAACAACGTTAGCTCTCGGACTACTTTATACCTCCGAATAGTGGGATTAACCAAAAAGTTACAACGGTGTCGCGATCGTGTTCGGTGAAGAGTTTTAACCAAGATTAGTTTTGTTGATCACTTTTAACCTGGCATATTATAATCGTTTTGTTTTTATCGTACCTTATTTCATAGCTCTCTCGGTTTAGTGAACCACGAGCAGCTCATGTGGTAACGTAGATAGCAATACAAACTCTTGCTCGTCTTGTTGAAACATTAGCTGAGTGTCATCAAGTAGTTTGGTAATGAATGTAGAATGTTTTTCTTTACGCACCCTAACTTCACTTTGGACGATGTTTTCTTCGTTAGCTGAAATGCTAATTCTTACCTTTCTGGAGCTGGTTTTTTTTTTTCCGTGGAGCTCTTTCATTGTTTCACAGAACATCACGTGCTCCTTATCCCATCTGTTTTAAATGTATTCATGGAAACAAATTTAACATGATGTGTGCTATTTTTTCACTGAAAAGTGTTTGTTGTTTTTTTGTATTCGCATTATATATGCAACGGTATTCATTTTCAAGATACATAACGCACAGACATTTCCATGAAATAAACTGGAGCGCATTTATTTCACTAGATAGGTTTCAGATCTCAGAATCAACTATAAAATTGGTGATTTACTTACTACAACATAATATGAATATATTATAGAGTTTAAATTATGCTACTTTTGTTCACTTCGTGGGTTTTTTCCTAGACCGTGACAAAATAAACATTTATACAATTCTCTTCGATCCCTGTCACAAATGTTACAGATTCAGACAATTTAAGGTCAACTGATATTTTACTTCTTTTTCACTGTCTCCCATGATTATCTTCTAAAGTTAAAGAACTCATAGTAATGTTCTAGTTTTTGTTCCTTCGTCTTTCAACTACGACCATATCATAACGTAAAAAAAATATCTAAGTCTTTGTCCATTCTTTGTCCATTTTGACTCCTTGTTTTGCTACGTAGTTCGATCCATAGTAACTGATATTTTAATCTATATATAAACATATTAAAAATAATATTAACTTGTGATCGCGCCGAGCTATCTATATCGATCAAAAATAGAATTTATCCCAGTATTGAATATAACAACTTTTAAAAAACAGTGTCCTTACATCGTTATTTGTAATGATTAGAGTACGTTATTTTATCATTTGTGTTAATTCATTGTTAGCGACGTTTTCGGTCATAATCCCAATAATAGCTCACAAGAGTTGATCATCTAGTAAGCTAAAATACAAAACAATCCTTATTACAAACATACCAGAGAAAAACTTGTACTTTACGCACGAAACATTTTATTGTTTTAATACCTTGTATTTGAAAGCACTCGGTTTATAAATGTAAAGAGAGCGCTGTGTATTTAAGTAAAGGAAACAACTAAGTAACCTGTGTAGAATATTCAGATATGAGGTTAGATGGATACAGTTATAAATGAAATTGATGGGGGTTTATGACACCTCATTGACTGCGAGGTTAAACTCATATGTGTTAAACGTATTCCATGATACCTCTACTAGAAAAGAAACTTTTAACCCAGTGGTCTAATCAAAAATGACAAACTTATTGTCAACACCAAATCTAATTACAGTTTCAAAATCTGGGTGTTGGAAGCAAGTATTAAACCCATTACGCACATGATGGCATTTTCGTACTTCCCTACTCATAATTTCAAAGTTTAATGGAATGTTTAAAAAGCTTCCCATGCGCTCACGTTTTTTTACTTATATATTCATATATATATATATATATACATTAAAAACATAAAAATACAGTTAATATATTTATTTTAACCAATAATGAATACCATTAATATAAATAACATTCAAGAGAGAACAGTGTGTAAAGTCGTTACAGCTAATAAAAGAGTAAGTATAATATTGTTAACATTCAGTCTTTTGAATATGTTAAATAATATGTTCTCCAACGCTATGAAACTGAACCCATCTCACCATTGAATAAATTAGAATTTATTTTTGGAATAGAAGTTGACATATATATGAACATAATTTATCTTTTGTTGTAGGTAAGGTCTGTTTGTAATACCCAAGTTTTGATCCAAAATAATAACAGAGTTAGTCTCTTTGATTGTTATTTTCGGTAAGCCAAATGACTTTGCTCATTATTATACTAAACTATTTATATTCAATTATTCTATTAAATCTAATCTAAATAAGAAGAAACGAAGTCTGATTTCAGAATAATGTTGTATCTTGACATTTCCATATTAAACCCATTTACCGTGTAAATCTTTATAAAGTGAATTCCACTAGCGAATGTGTTCGCCATTTCAGCCGTAGGGTCGTTATAAATTGCGATTAATACAATTATTCGTTGATAAAGAGTAGCCCAAGAGCTAGTGTTTAGTGGTGTTGACTAGCTGTATTCCTTCTTGTCAAGCACTACCAAATTAGGGAAGGCTAGCACAGATAGCCCTCGAGTACTTTTGCACGAAATTTAACAAAAAAAAAAAAGACAAACAAATTCAGTAGATTTCGTTTTACTTTAGTTGTAGTTGTTAAGCTGACATAAACAAAATGTAAGTTTCTAATAAGATCTTAGAGTTCTTGTTTCGTTACTAACAATTCTAATTTAATTTAAATGAAGTCTTTAAGATTGTGAAAACTAGTAGGAAACAAAAAAAACAGAAAAGACTTAAGATGGAAGTATTAAAAACGTGAAATTATAAAGATTATTGTAAACCTACAGATGCAGTAGGCATGTGATTTTCTAATATTGGGAATGAACCAGAATTAAGTAGAAATAAAAGGATTACATGTAAACTAGCTAACCAAGCCTGTTCTAATTAGGACAAAAATCAATCTTATAGATATTTCGTGTGGTGTGCGTGTCATTGTTATGGGAAAGGGTATTTCTATAAACTCGTAATGTTAAAAAGCTTCCAGCTAGAAACTGCCTAATAAATATATGGTAATTAACTAGAAAGTTTTATTGCTGTAAATAGAATACAACTAACTATTTGTTCACCTTTGTTTTACAAAAAATTAGTTCATTATCTCTTCACCTACTAAACGTGTATTTAAAATATTAAAATCCACAAACGAACAACGTTTTATAATACACAATTAAAATATTTATTTAAACTGATAAATTATTATAAAAATCACTATACATATTTCAACTGATCCCTCTTCATCTTCAGGTGCGTGAAAAACAGTACGAGTACAAAAGCCGCATTTTGCAATTCAGGAAAGAAGAACACGCCACCTATATATTTTCTGATCTTCTAACCCTGTATTTTTATTTAAGATCAAGTTGATTTTGTTATGTTTCATTATTTCAATCTTTTCTCTAATATTTTTCTAGTAGTCATATTATTCGTTTGAGGCAAAATAACAATATTCTCTCCAGTGCGTGATATGTCCAATATAATTTATATATTCGGCTAATAGAGAGTTTTCGCTTTTTGTTTTTTAATATTTTTTTCTTAAAATCTAATCAGTGTGGTCCTTGCAGTGTTTTATTTCAAATTTTTTTCGTTTAGTTTCACCAATGTATGTACTACCACATTCACACTGAAATGTGTATATATGTATACCTGTTTTCTCTATTACGTTTACTTTATCTTTTGTTTTATTTAATCTTTGATTAATTTTGTTAGACAATGTGATTTTTTGTTTCTCGAAACATGTAAAAGTTGAACAAATATTTCGTGGAAGCAATTTGTATGAAGTAACTTATGTCGCTTTTCATGAATACCCTCTTGGTTATGTTGCTTACTTATGTATGGCTTGAGCCACTGACTTTTGTGCTTATGGATTCTTCCTTGTCACAAGAATCAATCTTTTCTTACCAGTCCTGGGGTACAATTTCTTGATGGTATGACTTCTTGCAGTTTCCTTTTTTGGTGATTCTGACTCCTCACGTCTATCTGAAAACCTTTGTTTTCCAATGCCATCAAGTAATTTAGATATTCCTGATTTGGAAATTCTAAATCCAAAACCTGAACACAATTTTATGATCTGAATGCATGAATATTTTGCATTGGAAAGGTTTCCTAAAAACCGAACCCTAAAACAATATATTGTTGGTGACATTTAAGTACCTACGATCCTCCAAACAATATATAAATTTGTTTCTGATACGTAACTTTCAATGGCGACTTTATAGCGAATGTGATTGTCCCATAACTTACTGTTTTGCATATTCAAAACTATTTTAATATAACAATAATTATATAATTTAATATATCAGTTGGTATGTGTAATTTTCTACAATTTAAGATCTGAAGATTAAACAAAATCAGAAGGAACTGTTGGTATCAGTAAAATAGTTATTGACAAATTATTTCTTTTTTTTTTTCGATTTTTATTTCTCCTCGGTAGACTCAGCAGGGTCCGGTATGGCCAAGCGTGTTAAAGCGTGCGACTCGTAATCTGAGGGTCGCGGGTTCGCATCTCCGTCGCGCCAAACATACTCGCCTTTCAGCCGTGGGTGCGTTATAATGTGACGGTCAATCCCACTGTTCATTTGTAAAAGAGTAGCCCATGAGTTGGCGGTGGTGATGACTAGCTGTCTTCCCTCTAGTCTTACACTGCTAAATTAGGGACGGCTAGCGCAGGTAGCTCTTGAGTATATTTGTGCTAAATTAAAAAAAAAAACAGACTCAGCAGATAGCTCAATGTGGCTTTGCTATAAGAAAAATACACACACACTTGATTTTTATTTGGTTTACAAGAAAAAATATAAAAGTTTATTTATTTTACGTGAATCTGTTTCGAATTAAAATTATAAACAAACATACCGTTACCATCATTATCGGATCTAAAGCTAGTGAACAGTTTTCATTGCAACACACATGTCGACAAAGACAGTACATATAATCAATACAATGTTGTCTAAACAGACGAAAAAGGTCCTTACAGTGATTTCACTCTGTACGTCCACGTTCTTCGACTCCTCACGACGAATCTTCTTATATCTTGGTTATGGGAAAGTAATCAAAATATTGCCCTCTTTCATCTCGACCAAAATAAATACAAATTCATCCTGGTTAATGATATACACCTGTTTTTCAGTATGGGCAGTAAGGTGACGAACGTATCTCCTAAATCTTGTGAGAGCACTTATTGAATCAATTTCTACAATGTTTATGGGTTTTTTTTAAGATGTCGGTTGAGATGTTTCTGTACCGATTAGTTTCTAAAATAGACCGATGTTCTACATAAATGAGAATATTTGTAACATTGGGTAATACCCTGCCAAGTTATATTTCTATTTGTAAACTTTTCTCTTTTACCAAGTTAAAGTAATAATATGCAGCAGATGGACTGTGCGTCATATCAGCGGTAAAGATTGATAAGCCCTGAGTGTATTCATTACAACTAATATTAATTCCTCGACCTCGTAACTGCTTTCTTGTTAAAGTAAAAAATATTTCATAATTGAATGCATACAGTGCACCATCAAAACAAGTTAATTAATCTGTACACGTTCATTACCATAAACTTATAAGTGTGTGTTTTCTTATAACAAAGCCACATCGGGCTATCTGCTGAGTCCACCGAAGGGAATCGAACCCCTGATTTTAGGGTTGAAAGTCCGTACTCTTACCGACTAGCAGGGAACAAAATTAATGGTTTCATGTTTGAAACTGTATGGAATTTTCCTCCTAGACCCGTTAAATATATCGTTATCAACACATCTTATAAGAAGACGTGTAGATACTTTACCCACAAGTGTATCATCTATAGAAGCTTGTACGTTTCCTTATTAAATTAAAATGCCTTGCACAGTGTATATTTCGCATAATATTTAGCCGTTTCTTTCTGACATGCTTGATCACCAACATTGTGCACTGACTTGATCTTTCATGTGGAAAGATGTTCGTGATCACTTGTCAAAAATATCTGGAAACGATGTTCATCATCTCTTGGTTTTAGCAATTTTAAACACTGTCATTAGATCCCTTCTTTTTACTGTGTTGAACAATGTTTCACAAACTGCTTGCTATTGTCAGCCAGGTTCTAATTACCTACCTTGCACTGTTCGTTGTTCGATACAATATTTTCCTCGTCTGGCATCTTATGATAAATTTACGTTCAAAACTACTTTTCTCAGAAATGGGATAGTTGAACGAAACGGATTACTCAGTATGTCTAAAAGTTCATGAACTCAAAGCCACTGACTTTCAGTGTTATTTGGAGATCCATGTTCCACCTGGTAATCGTAATATGCATCATAAACAGCTGAATCAAGAGAATAAAACACTATCATGTGCCACAGGTACTTCTTATGGGGAAAATTAAGTTATAATGTCTCTCTTTCAGTTAAATTGGATGCGATCCTTTATGTGGATATCAATAGTCTGGTTATATACATGGCTGCAATACGGCTTTGATCAGTCTTCCATTTCGACATTTAACTCAATGATTCCTATTAGCGGTACAATCGCAATACCAACAATACTGGGTTCAATAGTATCTGTGTGCACCGTAGAATGAATAAAATTCATTGTGGATGAAGCTATAGTGGACTCTCATGATTATCTACAAATCAAAGTAGTAGTGGTAGTCCAGAACTGATTGTTTGTCTATTTTTCACACTGCGATGACACGTTAATTTATCGATCTTTACAATATTTTTCGGTACAAGAAATAGTTACAAGTTCTGTGGCGTACGAAATAACACCACATTCTCGTTTTAAGAATGGGATTAAGTTATTTTACTATAGCCGATTTTGTTCTTTATGTGTTAGAGAAATAGCATGTCTTGTTTCTTGATTTAAGTTTAAACAAGCGATAGTAAATTCTGTTACAGCATCCGTCTGAAGTTTTAAAAGTTGTCTGAAAGATTTGACGAGTTCTGTACGTTTCTTATACTTGAGTGTAAAAATCCTTGCATATTTAGAAAACATTGCGTAGTGACTTACATTAGAAAAATCCACCAAGTCAGTCTGCCATTGTTCGTTGGCATCTGGAAACGTCACTTAACTTATAGTGTACAAGTATTGTAACAGTGTAACCAGTCATTGATTTGCTTTAAAGTGATAATGCTTTTATAGGCTTAAGTAAAGACTGTTCTCTGCCATAGCTGACATGTAGAGCTTGATCCACGTCAGACAGACAACAGTTACTTTTATAATTCGTATAAATAACTGTCACAAGCCTCTTTTATCCGATTTACCACCATTTCTCTCCATAACAATAATATTAATTTGTCTGTAGCAATTAGTGCGATTATTTTTCACGGATCAAAATATTATTAAGTTTAACGGGTTAATAAAAAATTAGATCATTCAAATACGTCACGCTTCAGTCTTGTTCTTTTAGTTGTCGCTCTTGATTTTCATACTTAATAAACTGTCATCTGTTTTTGTTTCCCACGAATTTTTGTGAACTATTCATACGTAATAAATATTGTGGAATACTTTCCATCCACAAAGGTTACTTTTTTTTTCATTTGCGTAGAATATCGTTTATCAGGTCGATAATATTACTGTCCGGGATGGATCTTCCACTAATAATTAATTCTTCTGGACTGGTCCAAAATGGAACTGAATCTGATTTTGTTTTTCTACTTTCTCTTTACATTTGTGAGGAACGAATGTAATTTTACATTAACAAGTTCTATGGCTTATAAGTGAAAGGTTTGATAATGTCGTTGCAATTGATTTCTCACACTTGTTTTATCATATATGGTTAACATACCATTTTGTATGACAAAATATATTTCGTGATATGTTAAGTTTACTGCTTTATGCACTCGTTTTTCTCAAGCCTTGGGTTGGTAAAGCGAGAGCACCAGTTTCTTTTAGGAACAACAATAATTAGTTTTATTTTTTCAGATTCCAGCGGCTTTTGCCAAACTACCAAATAAGCAAAGTATATGATCTACAAGGAATAACATAAATCTTTATCTATTAGTAAGTCTCTTTCTCTGCCTACCTGAGGTTTTCTTGGCTGTCAACTGTCTCTCTAATGTCTTATTTCGACTAAGTTAGTTTTTGTAAATTCTCTATTGGAATATTACATTTAAAACACATTCCAAAATGCATAATGAAACCATTTTAATATCTCTAACAGTTATTACTCTATTTACGTATTGTTTAAATAATGCGCAGACTGGTTTTTGATGTTGTTTAAGTCATGATAATTTAATGAATTGTGTATCACGTCCACATAAATACAAGCCATATAAATATTGATTATTTATATGATGCTGTCTACATTTTTCACACTTCGGTAATTATGTTTATTCGTGTGATTTGGACACTGGAAGTTGGTTAACACAGAGACATCCACTCAATTCCAAATTGAAATGGGCCCGGCATGGCCAAGCGCGTTACGGCGTGCGACTCGTAATCTGAGGGTCGCGGGTTCGCATCCGCGTCGCGCCAAACATGCTCGCCCTCTCAGCCGTGGGGGCGTTATAATGTGACGGTCAATCCCACTATTCGTTGGTAAAAGAGTAGCCCAAGAGTTGGCGGTGGGTGGTGATGACTAGCTGCCTTCGCTCTAGTCTTAGACTACTAAATTAGGGACGGCTAATGCAGATAGCCCTCGTGTAGCTTTAATGAAATTCAAAAATAAACAAACAAACGTACATATGCTGTGTCTGGCAACTTGGACGGTATGAGTCCCTAAGGTATAGTGTGAACTCTCTTTTCACTCTCCAACTGCTTGAAGTATGGGATGGTTGAAATAATATGTTGTAGAAATAACGTGTATATTGATGACTTGTGCTTCCTTTCCTTGTGGCGATCCTTCCTGATTCTGTTGTGTACAGTTGCCATTGATCTTTGTGTTCATGTATTCTAAGCTGTTAACCATTAAAGGGCAGCTATCATCAACTGATGCTACTATTTCCAACACTCCAGCTGTTTAAGGGTTAAAAGACATCACACTTTGTCTAACACGGCTGGAGAGTAGTTTATTACATGTTTCTTTTCTTTTTTGTGATGGTCCTGGTTCACCAAGTTTACTTGTGCTATTTTGTTTTCAATACCATTGAATAAGAATGATATTCCAATATTGTAAACTCTAAATCCCCTATTAACAAATTAACAAATGTGTATGAATATTGTGTGTTGGTAAAATCTGTTATATTCCCTTCCCAAAAGTGATCAGTTTTTGGTGAAATTACACTACCTATGTAATACAAAATAATGTCAAAAAGTAGTTGTTACACACCCGTTACACTATGATCTAATATCGACTATGGCTGTCACTTAATTTGCACATTCAGCATAGTTTTATTATAACGTACTAAATCCTGTCTGTTATTTCATCTGAAATCCTCAAGCAATCAAATGACAACCTAACTGAAAATTAGCTTTCATGGTCATATATCTCTACCACCAAAAAATAAACGCAAGAAAAATTTTGAATTTACTGGAATTTTTAAACCTTACAAAAAATTTGATCAAACATTTAATTATTTTTGACAGTTTTTATCATACAAGTTCTTTAAATGTTTTCACACCTGTGATCAGTACACCACTAGCTTTCCAGAAAGTTTTTGTCCTAAGGTGCTGTTTAATCATTATTATTTTATTTTTTTCAGTGTAACGAACGAACTGGTTACTTCAATAACAATTTTCACTTCATTTTGTGACGACATCTGTCAGCAATATTTGCCCCTGAAAACGAAAGGTTCACGTTTCGAAGGCTTTGCGTTATAAGGTTTTATCATTTTATATTAACACTTCTTCAACCTATGTGTTTTTCTGAGAACATAAATGTTAAGAATGTTTCACATTGCTCTAAAGAAAGCGTCACAGTTTAACGATTGTGTGCTCTAAGATTACTTTAAATTTTGTTGACGATAGTTGGCATTGTTGCTTTCAGTAAGCAGATTTTCGTAAATAAAGCATACTACGAAATTTATTTTCATATAATTATGTGTGTTTATACTGAGGAAAATGTAGATGTTTTTCTTTATGAAACTGTTTTCTTGTTATGTTTTGAGTGAGAGAGCATGCGTGTTTTTATTATTAGATAATGGAGAATGTCACTTCACTTTTATAAATTTCTCAAGGCATTGGATGTCTAGATGTTCATTGCCCGGCATTGCCAAGCGTGTTAAGGCGTGCGACTCGTAATCTAAGGGTCGCGGGTTCGCATCCCCGTCGCGCAAAACATGCTCGCCCTCCCAGCCGTGGGGGCATTACAATGATACGGTCAATCCCACTATTCGTTGGTAAAAGAGTAGCCCAAGAGTTGGCGGTGGGTGGTGATGACTAGCTGCCTTTCCTCTAGTCTTGCACTGCTAAATCAGGGACGGCTAGCACAGGTAGCCCTCGAGTAGCTTTGTGCGAAATACAAAAACAAACAAACAAACTAGATGTTCATTACGTCATTCCAATGGTGATTACGAATGTGATCAGGTTCGTAGGCACAATGTTTGAAAATGAGATTCTAATTTGTGAGATCATATTGTGTTTGAAACTACGAGAATCTGGGGGCATGCGTTCCTAGAAAAAAATAGGGGAAAAAAAAGAAGTACTACAGAATTAAATATGGAAGCAATTTTGAATGAAATATATTATAAACAATTGCATAGCTGTTCACTTAAAATCAAAAGAAGGATAATTTTTACTTCACGAATCCCGCGTGGTGATGCTACAAGAGCTGTAAGAATAGTTGAATGGACAGTTTAATGGGTAGACATCTCCCTATTGTCCGAGTATTGTTCATACACCCTTGATATATCTTGTTCACGTGCGGAAAATACGTGCGGTTGCTAAGCAACTAGAAAGAAGACGTAGTGTTGATTCAAATATTTTCTAGACTTTTTAATCGATTAAAAAATCCTTGTGGTAAAATTAAAACCAGGTTATATTATTAAAAGAAAATTAAATTTAATTAAGGATTTTCGATTCACTCTAAGCTTATGAAAATGTACCGAGTATTTGAAGCATTTAGTTATTTGTTTCAATAACTATAGAAATATTATACGACTAATTTGAATAGTAAGTCAAACGAAGTATTTGCAAACAGTTAAACCTTACAATCTCCTATAAGAAGTAACTGAAAATAAAATGTTCTTTGTGGTTAAACATTTATCATTTATTTAAAACACAGAGTATAAAAATATAAAAGTAATAAATTTATATACTAGACGATCAAAGGTTTTTATATTTTTTAATAATTATTGTATATAACAAATGCATTTAATTTTTACATTAAGCTGGTTCCTTGATTTGTTGGTTTCTAAATTTCCACGGTTTACTACTTTATGCACTCGGCCCGGCATGGCCAAGCGTGCTAAGGCGTTCGGCTCATAATCCGAGGGTCACAGGTTCGAATCCCCATTCCACTAAACATGCCCGCCCTTTCAGCCGTGGGAGCGTTATAATGTTACGGTCAATCCCACTATTCGTTGGTAAAAGAGTAGCCCAAGAGTTGGCGGTGGGTGGTGATGACTAGCTGCCTTCCCTCTAGTCTTACACTGCTAAATTAGGGACGGCTAGCACAGATAGCCCTCGAGTAGCTTTGTGCGAAATTCCAAAAAACAAACAAACAACTAAATTGAAACATGGAATATCCTACAGGCTTCCTAATATGCCGTCTTTCTCAATATTTTTCATCTAGGCTGTCGTAAAGTTATCTCTCGGCATTATGAGATAGTCGATAAATTCCACTTTCCCAACAGACATGATAAACGCAGAAGATGATCCAGTTACGGCCACAGTCATGTTAATTATTAAGAATATATTAAGTATCGGCTTTTATCTTACTTGAGTATGCTCAACAGATTTTTTGTTTTCTGGAAACAGTGCTGTTCTGAGGCCATTTGTCACAGAGTTTTTGGTTCAATAATTGAATAATCAACGGGTTACTGTACTTCATCTTATTAAGTTTCTTCAAAATATTTGACACGAGTTGAAACATTTGTCCCTTTAAAAAAATATTCACCTGAGATCTGTTTCTGGCATTCACTAAAACCGCAATATTGTGATAATTTAAACTTATATTCCACATTTCTTTACCCTGATGAAATACATTTTGTACAATATAAAACAACGATAACTTTAAATTGTAACTCTCACGTATACAAAGCTGAAACATAACAATTTTCTTTCTATACTTTATTCATTAAGATCATCATGACAAAAAGATCTAGTTTATCAGACAGTAACATTTAGAAACATTTTGTGTTAATTTAGTGTACAGAAGCTAAAATTCACCATAAAACCACACTATGTTTCCAGAAATAGGAAAGATAACTTCACGATATATGTGAGAACTTTGCCTACAATATGAGATTTATCACTTCCTGTTGGACCGGCCACTAAATGGTGTTGCATCTCTAGCTCTAATAAAAAATAAATAAATAGTTTATCTTATACAGCTTCTACAGTTTCTATAAATAGAAACCAAGTCGATATTCCGTCTTTGGAAGTGCCACAAAGACTTTCCCTTCTTTCAGCCCACAAGCACCAGAGAAGAGATAGATCTGTTAGATAATGAAGTCACGTTAGTAACTAGAGAATAATGGGCTATAATCTTCAAAGGTGCGCATTTGTTCTTCTCGGTTGAATATCTGAGAGTCTTAAAGCCTCGATAGTAAAGGGCTGTTGCTCAGTATTATACACATCAGTGTCATATCCTCCATTGACGAAAAGTTTTGTTTTTGACCATTAATCAAATTGAGTGTAAAACCTCAAATTTTACTACAATTCTTACCATCTTCACTTTGACACGCATGATTTTTTTTATCCATCATTGGCCCACGTTGTGATGTTCGTCAAGCTTGTTCGTAAATTCTCCGAGCATATCTACTAGAGATAGATCGTTAGTTTAGTCTAATATGTAAACAATGTTGTCTGTATCGTAATATAACACCTATGGACCTAACTCCTCGAGTGTGACAAAAGATGTTCAACTGGTCTTGCTACGGAATATATTCACCTCTGTGATTTCATTGAAGGGTAATGACTTCGTCGCTGATAAGGATAACTAACTTCTGTAATAATTTTATATGATTCATACATTAACACATAATACTTTTACAGGTAACATACACTTCAGTTGATTTTTACTCTCAGTCGTAGGTCAACGACCCAAAAATATCTTTAGGCATAATTTGGAAATAGATCTTCTTCTAGATTTAGTGTGGATATGATCTGGGCTCAGATGAGGACCTTTTCTTTCATCACATGGCTAAACGTATGTTTATTATGACAAGTGTGTTACAGTACACAGACCTTCCAGAACGTTCATTCCTATATTTTAAAAGAATATCAATATAGTCCATGAAAAACTTAGAAGATTTACAAGGATAATATGGTATTCATACTCAAGAGGTTTCTTAAATTCTTCTGTGACTCAGAAAACCTTGATCCTAACCCGAGTGGATGGTTGTCTTTTTTTTTTTGTTATTAACCTCAAAACTACACATGAAGTTGTATGTGCTCTACTCACCATGGATATTGAGCCCTGGTTTCCAACAGAAGTCCGCACACATACCGTTGTACCACTGGAGGGGGACAATGTTGTCTTTCATATATCCAAGTTTCACATAGACGAAATCTTCAACTCGAGGGAGAACTCGATGACAAAGTTTCTTTGGGAGTCGTATTACTTCGAATTTTACAAATCCAAAACAAGAATTTATTCCGAAATATTCTTAATAACTATAAGTGTAACTCTAACAAAATAAAGTGATAGGAAGTTGACTTATTTAACGTATTTTCCGTTCTCTACACCATACAAGAATCTGGTTGTGTTGACTCTGTCTACATAAAAAGCAACATGGATATCAAAACGAGGAATAACGTGGCTTGTAAGAAAATGTTGTGACTCAATATTAGTTTTCTTCACTGTGTTAAACTTGTGTTCCCAGACAATAGTAATTTGGTAACTAAGAGCTTCAAGTTGTTTCCATCTCTCCTGGGTACGTTTTCTTATCAACCACAACCTTACTCCCATCCTATTTGAAACATCTATTACATCAGTAAATGTAATACTCGTAAAACGCGTAGGTGATGCTTCGTCTACTGCGGAATTCATTTAGTCTCAGATTGAGAATTTTTTTCTTTATCACTTAGAACATGTTGAATGTCGATCCCTTGAGATTTCTGGATAAAATCTAGCTACTGGACTGGCTATAGTTGTTTAATGTATTACAACCATGGTTGGGAATCAAAGCGACCTACTGAGGAGTAATAAACTTGCTCCTGTAGATAGTCACACACTATTCGTTAGTGTATGACACATCGAAAGAAATTCATTCCTGAATTGGAGGAATAATTTCGGAATGGCAGTATGTGAAAGCCAAACAAAAAGAACAGGGAAGAACACATTAAATATCAGCTTGTTAAACAGACACGCGTGTGTCAATAAATGAGAGATCAAGACTATTTTTAACTTCCTATGTCAAATATAAGTAGCTGAAATATCACCTGTACAACTGTTTCTGCAAATCCAAAACTGTAGCCTTCCTCTCGTCGTACCATGTATCCCTCCAAACATTTCTCCGATCTGTTGTTAAAATGGTGTCTGGTAGTTTAAAATGTGTCTGTTACAATTACCTACTAATGCTTTTGTTTTTTGTGTTAAGTAGATGAGGAAAATATTCCTTCTGTAATTTTTTCAAGCCAAAGGCTTCTTGAACATTGATAAAGCCATGCCTAATTTATATATACAGGATTGACCCAGAACTTAACTGACCTTTGACAACTAGTTATGTTTGGACACTTAAAGAAAGTTGCAAAATATATATATCCTGTAACAATTTCAGTCAAGCATTTGTTTAATAGTACAGAATACACATTGAAAAAAACAAGATAATCAAAAAATTTTGATATTAAACACAAATACAGAGAATTAAATTATTAAATATATAGTGACGGTATTATGTATACGGTATTATAATGTATTTACAAGTATTTATTTCAATGTAATAAACAAAACCTAAATTTTATAAACGTTTAGCTATGTTGAGATTAGAAAACGAACATAATTATCATTTAATTGAAAATAGAAACGTGTACAAATAAATGTTTAAATCATATGTTTCTTGTAGGTTTAAACATAAACAAAATTATAATGTATATGCACGAAAGTTTGTACTGTCAATAACAAAATCATAATATTTTTTTTTACCTATGTGCTGTCGTTTGGAGTTATTGTTATGCAGAAAGACAGTACTATAAAACCAGACTTTATATTCTAGTGTAGTCATTATTCTTGGAATCAGCGTTAAACTCCTCATTGCAATGTGTATCATAGGCAATCGTGACTTGAAGAAAATTTGTTTTTAGAAAAGGTTTAGTACTATTGCAATTCAAAATGAATGGTCTACAAGAAATTATAGAAGTTGTGATGTGCTATTGGACTGTATGACAAAATATAAAATATTAAGTTTTGCTCTTTATGCCACTTGCTTTATGTAATAGAAGATCTAAAAAGTTTATATATGTGAGTGGATATTCATCTGCGGAAAGTCATGCTTTTGGAATAAACGTTTAACGAAACATAATATCAGTGCTGCTATATTTCATCGGAGAGAAATGTTTTCCCATAGGATTTAGCAAATAAAGAACAAAGTCAGGGATAAAAATGAAAATAGGGCTAAATAGGGCAAGATAAATTTAATTTCCTGTGAACAGGAAAGTGTCTAAAGTTTGGATTGTTTAGATTAAAACGTACAACTATGGATGGACTATGTAGATTGTAAGTTAAGTTAATGTATGAGTGTAGTGTATAGCATGGATATTTAAAGAACGAATGGTTTATGATTGAGGGATCTCCAAACCTTTTTGGACAAGGGCCGGGAAGTAGACCTTTTTAAGCAAGAGGGGTCGTAGTAAAATTAGGTAAGGATGTATACATGATCAGAATACAACATCACTAATTTATTTCTCATAAGAGAACATCTTGAAAATATTTAAGATGCACAAGCGTCTCTTTTTAGTATTAGTATGAAGCATGAAACAAATGTTTTTTCTGACAAAATTACACTTAATTGAGGTTCAAAGTTAGTGCTCCCTGTGGTCAAAAGTGATTACAAATGCTCATCAGATAAGGTTGATCTGTAACTAGATTTCACGTACTTCATATTTCAGAATGTTTTTTCACAGAAATAGGTAGTGTTAAAAACTGAAATGAATCCACGAGCAAATTTTTTTTATATGAAGGCATTTATAGAACTCTATCAGTTTTCCTTCTTTATATTTGTCCTTCAACATGTCATTGGATTGCAGATCAATCACTTCCATTTGAACTTCAGGTAGCAGTTCATCAATAA
This sequence comes from Tachypleus tridentatus, assembly GCF_004210375.1. Lineage (NCBI taxonomy): Eukaryota > Metazoa > Arthropoda > Merostomata > Xiphosura > Limulidae > Tachypleus > Tachypleus tridentatus. The sequence continues at coordinate 75,002,643 of NC_134832.1, read as the reverse complement.
CACAATCAAATGGGTTTTGGAAGATCTTTATTTCTGTTGCAATTGCATCAAGGTCAGAAAAACGTTCCTTGAACTGTAGTTTCATGTCAGAAAGAATATTTTGCACAAACCTGCGTGGGATCCCGCATCTTGCTTGAACTTTTCACCACATGAAATGTGTGTGAAGCAAATGTTCATCGATTGGGACTCAAAAAGAATTATTTTTTACCGAAATGCTTTTACCTTGGTGTACGTATCGTAGATAAGCGCGGTTTCGCCTTGTAACGTAAGATTGAATTCATTCAGGTACATAGTCAAGTCTATAGAAAAAAACCTAATTTCCAAAGCCATTCACTGTTTGTGAGTAACGGTTAAGGGTGGGTCTTTTCATTTAAGAAAACTCAGTTCTGAGCTCAAAAAATCGCAGCATAACCTTCCCACAGCTAAGCCATCAAAGTGAAGTGTGGTAGGACAAGTCAGGATATGTTGCTTCTATTTCCGCTAAAAAAATCACGGAATTGACAATGGTTGAGTCCATGAGAGTGAATGTAATTCACTGTTAAAACTACAGGTTCCATGACACATGACAGATCCAGATGTTTTCCACACAGTGCCTGCTGATGAATAATGCATTGAATCACCATAGGTCTGGAACAACTTTCAACAACTTTGTAAATTTGCCCATCTAAACCTTTTCCTGTACCACACATATTTTTATCACCATCTACTGTAACGCACTTCAGTCGTTTCCATTTCAAGTTGTACTGAGTTAGTGATTTTTCGACCTCTTTAAAAATGTTCTCACCTGTGGTTGTTCCATGCATTCTGTGCACAGAAGCTAATTATTCAGCCACTTCAAAATTAATATTGACTCTGAGAATAAAAACAACAACTGTATAGTGTCGGACACATCTGTTGACTAGTCAAACGAGATGGAAAGGAACTCGAACTATTTTGTCTTGTCTTTCAGCTGAGACACAATATTGCTTGAAATGTACTCGATTCTACGAGCAACTGTATTCGCCAAAAGGCTAATAGTCTTAAATGGGTCTAGTCTTTCTAAGCACATTTCTTCGGCTGCTTCAGTCATACATAATTTAACTATAAATGTATTGCAACTAGATTGGATTTTGTTCAATTACGTTTTATTTCTACATCATTAAAAATGAAAATGATATCAGTATATCATTTTATTACTTTAATTAACTGTTGGAGGGCCGGATAAACCGAAGTCGAGAACAGTGGTAGTTTGGAGACCCTGGTTTATGTTAATAAGAAGATTGTGTAGTTTTTAGGACTACATTGTAATTAAACTATTGTACATGTAAAAGTTGTATAACTAGTGAATTGCGATTAATTGAAATATTAACCTTTACTCTTTAAACACTATGATCGCTAAATTAAACGCACAATCTAACTGTCAGTTTTGGTACGGACTTGTACCTTTAGTAAATGCTTTTATACAATACATATCTAGAAATTAATGGTTTGGGAAAAGATTCTGTAAGTTAATTTAATATATGGATATTCACATGTGTAAACCGTGAAATACTTAACATATACTACAACAAAGAAGAGAAAGCTTTTAGAAAATTCCTGTAATGTGCTATGGGTTTTAATTTAAGCTATGTGCTATGACTCACGAGACGACGCATAACCGGCCTCTAAAAACCATTTTACAAAGCATAATATCAATGTTATTGTATTTACTTTGGACTAAAATGGTTTTCCGTGGAGTTTAATAATTATAAATTAGATTAAAGTAGCGTTTGAACATTATTATGATGTATAAGGTAAGTATGAAGAATTATTCGCTTTACGTTAACACGACAAACAATCCTTTTCACGAGTACGTAAATTGTAAATTAAACTAAGGTATGTACAATCATAGGAGTAAATCATTAAATACGCTATAGAATAGTCAAACTATCACAAAAAACTATGAAACAGAAATACAATTATTCAAACACTTTGCTTGTTATTACTAACAGAGTAAATTGTCTATTTTTGTTTGGACAATTATAACCAGATACTTTATTCTACAAGAAATGCTATGCTATTTAGTTCTTTGTTTTTCCTTTCAGATATCAAGACCAGATACTCGTCTAATTTGAGCAAATGTAGTAAGATTTAAGGCCGTTTCAAGTTACGTGACCGTTTACCAAGTTTTCTATGGATGAATAAAACAATCTGACAAGTACTTCAAAAACTTAATAATCGTCTCAGTAATAAGAAGCTTAACTTGAAGTTACTTTAGCTCTTTTTTTATTGAAGGTGTTCCTTGAGAGAACAAAATCCTTAAACAGATTTAAAAAGTGCAGTCTGTTTAAGATCCTGTTGGTTGGTTATAGAAGGTTTAAAACATAATTATTTCATTGCAGAACTGAAAAACACACTTTAATAATAAACAACTAAAAACAAGAGTAATGTCTTTAGATTGATTCCAGTGCCATTGAAGTCAAATGGAAATAAAACTGAACGTTTTCAAATATGAAAACATAAAAAATTATCAAGCTCGCCAGTTTTGTTTATGGATAAAGTATACAGCAATTACTTATCAATAATCGCTTATTACAATGACAGAAGCTAAGCAATGTTCATATAGCAGCGTAAAATATGTTCACGAAATTAAATGTACGCGTATTGGATGCAACTCCCATATTGCTTTTGACGAAAAAAAAACCAAACGGAACAACAAAAAGATTACAGCTGCTAAACTGGAAATATATTTTTTCTCGGCAAAGCAGCAATACAGCAGTTGATAAGGTAGTATTAATTATTCATAGCCCATTCTGAAGTCAGTCTCAATAAGAAACACAAAACCCAACTGGATAAGTCCAGCAAAGTGTTACCATTGATTCGGATAACGATGTAACAGTTCTCAGTAGTACATGAAACAAAGAAATTCTAACGAATGTCCTTGAAAGAAACAAAGGATTAAGGCTCACCAGGACACACGGAAACACGCTACTGGTTATCTATAACTGATATTTCTGAAAAATGAAAACTAGCAGATCAATCAGATATAAAACAGAAAAATGAAACGTATTAAAACGTGAAGTATAAAACAAATGGATTACCTAAAAGAAAATAATTGTTAAACCATCTGATAAAAATAATATTAGAGGTCTCATAAATAGGAAATATGTAGAAACTATAAACAAAATGTAACTAGGAATTAAAGTACAGTATCAACTAATAGTAGAACACCAAAAACTTCCAAAAATTCAAGATAAAGTCAATTTGACTATCTCAAATATTAACCCAGATCTGCCAGAAGATGACTTCAAACGTAAATTTATCAAACAGGAAAATAATTCTGTCTTATCATCTAAAAAAGTACAAACATATAATCAGAAGTTACGTTAACGTTTTGACAACAAAGCACACGATTTATTAACAAAAGAGGTACTAACAAGCATTTTCCATGATATATGGTAGAATTTCCACCATCTTATCTGTAACAACATCAGAGCACATCCTAAAATGTAATTCAAGAGAAAACCGTAATACGCAGAATTATTTGCCAGGGAAGTACAGTACTACAGCAGTTCATGTGGCAAGAAAAACGTGTCATTTCAGTAAACAAAAAAAAGAAAGCATTAGTGAGTGACGTAGATTCCCAAACTAATCTATGATTTCCTACTCCATCAGCAACAGAACAGTTTCGCCGAATTCACGGCTCTCTAGTACTGCTTTGAAAATGAAATAAATAAATCCATTATCCCTTTATATTGTGGTGCAATATAGAAAATATTATAGACTATGATGTATAGTCGTTTATTCACCAATAATAACCTAAAACACTTCAATCATTTGAATAACATGTGATATTAAAATCGCCTTTAATTAATATTATTCAGCAGTCTTACCCTATCAATACAAAAATATCTATGAGAGTAGTCATATTATAATTTTGTTATTCTGTTCCTGAATTTTACAAAAGTTTGCAAATAATATATTTATTATTAGTAAACATTACAAAGATTTCATACAGCAAATGTCAGATTTTTTAATTAAGTATTAAGATTTTTTTAGGAAAGATTTGTTCGTATTTTTTTCTTTCAGAATATTAACTATCCAACATGCTAAGTAATTTTGATTTTTAGATTAAAAATACTTTTCTTTATCTTAAATTTGTGCAATCTCTATATACTGTTAGATAAATATCAGTTTTTTCCCATAAAACTTTATATTTAATCTGTTATGTTATTGATATTAATTTTATATGGTATTGATCGATTTGACCAACCTTGTAGCCATGACAAAAATGAGGAAATAAACCTAAATTACGTTTTTATTCTATAATAACTGCAATTTTTAACAGGAGACCACAGATGTTTATTCTAAATAGCTTAAATCTCGTAGGAATGTAAATCTGTTTATATTTATTAATTGTTTGGTTTATTGACCTTTGAACCGTGTCTGACTAAAAATAATCCGACAGAAGTGGAAAATTATACAATGCAAGTGCATCATACGTTATTGTATCGAATAAACATAACACATAAGCTGCTGGCGCGTATACCCATACCCCATAAAGAGTTTTTATTATTTTTATTTCATTATTTTACTTAACAAGATTCTAATTTCACAACAATAAAGAATAAAGCAAATGGAAAATCAATAAAAACTTCGTAATTAAATATCAAGCATTTTTATTTTTAGTAAAGCATTATATTTGATTTGTTATTTTCTTCACTTTAACATTATCTTTGATTCTCCGAGTTGTAGCTAAATAATCAATGCATAAAGATTGCAAATACAAAATAAATGTATAGTATCGTTACTACTGATCACGAATCTTCAAAGTATTCATGTTCAGAGTTTACACTTTTCACACTTATTTTCTGCAGCTTATTTATTGTTTGCAGGTGGCTTAGAAACTCCAAGAAACAAAATGAATAGTACTGTGTTCTTTTCGGAATGGACATTAAAGTTTCCACTAATCTCCTGAGAGTGTATTGTAATCTTCTTACATCTATTTCCTGTATTTATTCTACTACTAGGGGCTGAAGTACAAACCTACCAACTGCAAAGCAATGAATCACCTTTCCTGTTTAGGTGTTACTGTACAATTACCAAAATTTTTCATGCTTTGAAAGCATTATGGGAATATTCGTGATGACGAGAAACCCACTTGAAGATGACCTAAGAAGGTCGAAACGTTGTTCTGTTCTTTAATTAAAGTGCCAATACCTATACCAACCGTTTTGAGAATACATAGTAGAATAGTATTTATCAACTTGTTGACAGTATAATGGCTACAATGACTCTTGTCTAGAGTATTATAATAGTTACAATGACTGTTGTCTAAACTATTATAAAATGTTTATGATATGACTCTGTAGAAAGTCCACGCCAATGAAATTAGTCGAAAAACAAAATTATCCTACAGAAAATATTCGGATCGTGGTTCCGAGAACGTAGTGGGATATAGTGTGTAAGCTTTGTTACAGTACAGTGGTTGCAACAAGAATTGTGTAAAGTACTTTATATATAAACTTAAGTATTTGTATGTAAGTTATCTTCCTGGGTGGTCAGGATTGAGTTTTGATATAGGTGTAAATGTTTGTAAGTTATTATGGATATCATGTTTCCTATATTACCATTTTTTATACAGTAACGAATAAACGTAACTCACAGTTAATCTCATTTCGATCTTGTTCAGTGCAGAATTACTTCACTAAGTTGTGTAAGTGCTAGAGAAACTCAGTGATCCAAACTATTCCTACATTAATACCACATATAAGATTTAATACATACTCTGCATACTGAACTAAATAGCCATTATTAGGACTTTCAAACTGAAGCCTACGTCCAATTTACGTTCAGCCAACATGAGTCTTGTCAGCGAAAAGACAAAGAAATCCCGACCAACCATGTACTCTCAAAAATAATCGCTATCACCATTAGTGTTAGAGCATGCTCGCCACAGCCAGTACTCTTTGACACTTCCCTCTTATCAATCTTAACTATCACGGCCATGTCACACAACTCGCCCGAAAATAACAACAACCAGCAGACAGCGCCGACAACATCACAAGAAAAGCTCAACATCAATAGAAATCGCTCATCACTCACCAACCACCAGCAATCATCGTTGAAGGCATATCGGTCACTCTGCACCAATGAGAAGTTGCACCAGAACTTAGCTGCCTGTTGCCAAGTTTAGCCTTTGATAATTTACGCTGACCACCACGAGGTGACATCGTAGGTAAATACATCTATCCTACACACTACGCTACTCTACTCATACTTTTGGCCAGTTGACGCTTTTACCGAATGCCCTATCAAACCTCCCATCCAAAACGACACAATGAATCAGGAAGTCGAGACAAAACTCCACTTCCGAAAGATCAACTTCCTAAACTTTTCACGGATAAAGTCCATACAAGCACACCACTCATTAGCATCACACTCACAGACACCAAATAAGCCACACAGACCCTTTAAAAAGCCATGACTCCCCAGTTTGAAAAACCAAACATCTCGAGTTCCACAGTCTTTCAGTGCTACAACTGTCAGCGCTTCAGATACACCAAGACCCGCCGTATCAGGTGTGCCGGTGATCACTCAGTCATCAAAAGGACAGAGTCGACATTACCTGCAGCGATCAGCATGCAATTTGCTAAAGAAGTTCATTTTCGTCGCGGGAATCAAGACAAGACCTGAACACGCTCACGTGTACAATCCATTCCTGCCATTAGTTAGCACTTCCCCGTCTTACCTCGACGACTACGGCCCAACAACTGAGCTCCAGCTCAAGTTAGCTCCCAACCACCACATCCTACAACCAACACAACAGAAGCAACAACAAACACCATCAGATAATGTGTAAGTTTTGCGCCCCACTCATCTCATCGTAATGTTTGTTGCCGCCAACTTCGAAGACGACAAATATATTCCTGGTCAAAGTATGCAACGTGCCCACCGTCACCTCAAGATCCGAAACACTCAACAACCAAATCTCCAGTGGACTCTCAGAACAACTTTCAAAGAATATTTAACCTTGCATGCGAATATCCAAATCGGAGTTATCTATAGGAAGTAAGAACTACTAGAATTATCTAATGCAGTTCATGCCATGGTTATGACTATCAATGAAAGTCTGCTAAACAGTAACTCTTACTTTTTATTTACAATACTATATCTAAATTTAAAAGCACATACTAGAGATATAGCACTACTATAAGAAAATAATTTAGATTTAACTCTCATAAATCACAATATACTCACATACAGACCCCAAAATTCCATGAGAACCACGCCTAACCAATAGACTCTAACTCTCAAAGTCCCCTGGTGGTAAAGTAGTAAGTCTACGGATTTTCAACGCTAAAATCAGAGGTTCGATTCCCCTTGGTGGACTGAACAGCAGATAGCCCGATGTAGCTTTGCTATAAGAATACACACACACAGTAACGCTCAAAATACATAATTTTATTTACCAACACCAGAAACCCAGCCATAAAGACATTTGTTTGTTTGTTTTGGAATTTCGCACAAAACTACTCGAGGGCTATCTGTGCTAGCCGTCCCTAATTTAGCAGTGAAAGACCAGAGGGAAGGCAGCTAGTCATCACCACCCACCGCCAACTCTTGGGCTACACTTTTACCAACGAATAGTGGGATTGACCGTCACATTATAACGTCCCCACGGCTGGGAGGGCGAGCATGTGTGGAGCGACCGGGCTGCGAACCCGCGACCCTCAGATTACGAGTCGCACGCCTTACGCGCTTGGCCATACCATAAAGACATAAAATAAATTCAGTCAAGAAGTAAAAGCAAAGTTCAATTAGAATTGAACAAAACGATAACTAGAAAAATTCTGTGACAAACTCGATAACCTCAGACACGATTCATCCCACCTTCTGAAAAACTTTTGAAAACGTATGCCTTGAAAACACTAACACAGATAACATCACATATGAAAACTCCACTGCCACCACTGACAAACAATCGTCAGAAGTATTCTTACAGTACTTTCATAAAACATTTGTAATCCCACACGATACTAGATTCAATAGCAAACACGAAGACAAAATAAGCTTTTTTATTAAAGACAACACCCAATTATTTTCTACTTCCTTCCCATTCAACTTACTTCAGTGTCAAACTTACAGCTTACCGATGGATATATCAACCCCGTCAAAAATAAAACTTCTTGGGAAGACAAAATTCCCAACATTGTTCTAAAAAATGCTTCCACCAAACTCCTAACACATCTTACTAACATATACACCCTATATTTTCTTTCTGACTGTCTCCCAAGCTACTACTTACAATGCAACGAAATCCTCGTTTGCACTCGTGACCCATACATGCTAGGCCTCGTCCAAATTGACATCTGGATATCGAAAAATATTTTTGTAGACTTTATATAAGCATTCTGAGAAACAAAATAATATAAAAATTACTAAATCGATATCCCAATAATCAACTGTAATTTATCAGACTTCCTAACTAAATTGTATTTGGATACAAAAAGTATAATTTCTATTCACAAAATAACTTCATACTTATTGGTAATTAAGCACAAAGCTGCATAATAGGTTATGTGTGCTCTTCCCACCATGGGTATCAAAACCTATTTTCCAGTGTTGTAAGTCCAGATACATACCGGTAGGCCATAATAGCAATACTTCAAACTTTTTAATGATATAAGAGCTTTTCTCTTGTAAATAACTTAGGAAGAATAACAGAATTATATAGGATAAATATATAGTTTTCAATTGAATATAAAATTATTGTATTTAAAAAGTAGGAGCAGATAAACAAGTGTTCTTAAATGATGATGTGCTGTGAGGAGCTACATGAAAGCGTCATCAAATTTAATCTGATCAAACCACAAAACCAAGTGCCACGTGACACACAAAAGTCGACATTTAGCTTTTTAAAATTATTTACTTTTCAGTCAAGGAACTAACTAATGCATAATAATAAACTTCGAATTATAATCTACAATTTGGTGCCAAACGTATTGACATAGATTTGTAAAATAGTAGCTAAATAGTGTTGAATATAAATCTACAAACGTGTTGACGCGCCCTCTGACATCCACCTGTCTCAATAGGGCTAGTTAGTCATTTATTTGTTAAATATTATTTTCTTCACTGAAACCTATCATAAATGACAAATAAAAAAAATTTGTGAGCAAATTAAGTATTTTACGTTATTAGTGGCGAATAAAGGATTATAAATTAAAGCATAAAATGTTTATAGATGATCCTACTAGCATATTTCTCATTAAATATGTTTCTTATCACAAGGCACTTATTTTGTATTGTCACTTAATTTGTTACAGTCTGTGTTGCGAGATTCCAAAGCATCCACATGTCTTGTTACTAGTACAAGCAAGACTTTATTTCATCATTTAATTTCGAAATTCAACTCAGAGCTTATAATAACAATATTAACTTAACTCTTAACTAAATTAATACTAACAACTTATATAAGGTGCTGTAGTAGGCATTCATGCAAAAATTCATATTTGGTAATAAAATTTTCAAGTGTGTTTTGCAGTTTTGGAAATTTTCCATGAGAATAACGGCTATTTCCTTTTCATATTTTACTTAGTTCGTCACACATAAGTTTCCTCGACCAGAGAAACTTTCCAAGCGATGCTTGAATTGTAGAATAATAACATTACCAATAACAAGGCGAAATTTCAGAATTTAAAATTTCCTGGGGTTAGTCACTATGACCTTATTTATCAAGTGGGATTAGAAACCCAATGTATTATTTACCAAATTTAATTATAATGTTCATTTGCTCTGAAATAAACAACTGCGATAGTCTCAGGTAAAACTGACTTATCCATGTGTATTAGACAGATTCTCTTTATAGCTGGTCTTGTTTTTAATGTACCTTGATATAAACTATGTTCTAACTTAGTAATATAAAGTAGCATATTGGCTACCATACATTACATGTGTATATACACTGCTGCCTAAAATCTTAAGGCCAATGAACATCAAGAAAAATATGCATTTTAGGTTATTAAACTCAACCACTTATTTGAGTAGAGCTTCGAAAGATGAAAATAAGAAAAGGAAAAAATAAAAATAAAAAAACGTTTTAGCATTTAATAGGGAAAATGTGAACACTATGAAATTAGCCTAAATACTAGCTGGTCGAAAGTTTAAGACCATACCAAAAAGAAGTCTTAAACAGGGTAGGAGATGCCCAACAAGAGGTCTTAGTAGTGAGTTGCACGGCCGTCATTGCGAATAACTTCAAATATTCGCTTTGGATGACGTTCATTTCTATAGACTCTCCTTGCCATCCACCCCCATACATTTTAAATGGGGTTTAATTCAGGCGAACACGCTGGATGATCCAAACGTTATTTGCCATGAAAAAGTCTTTTATCCTGCGGGTATTGTTGATTGCAGCGTTGCCCTGCTTAAAAATCCAGTCATTTCCATACAAGCGAGGGCCTTCAACCAATAAGGATGCTCTCTCCAACATGCCAATGTAGCCAGCTGCTGTTTGACGCCCCTGTATAACCTGAAGCTCCATTGTTCAATGGAAGGAGAAAGCACCCCAGATCATGATGGAACCTCCTCCACTGTGTCGTGTAGAAAATGTCTCCGGTGAGATATCCTTATCGTGCCAGTAACGTTGGAAGCCATCTGAACCATCCAGGTTAATTTTTTCTCATCAGAGAACAAAACCTTCGTCCAATTTTCTACGTCCTATGTTTGGTGCTTCCCAGCAGAGTTTAACTGCGCTGTTTCGTGGTGTGGAAGGAGGCGTGGCCTTTGAAGAAGTTTACGGTTTTTAAAGCCTTTCTCTCGTAGATGCCGTCTTATTGTTCTTGAGCTGCATTTTGCGTCTGTAAGGGCCTGAATCTGGTTTGACGATCGGCTGGTGTCTTGCGGGACAACCCGTCGAATCCACTTGAAATTCTCGTTCCGTATCTCTCATGGTCTTTTAAGAAATTTGCAACAGCAGTTTTAATACGCCCAATCTCACCAGCGATGGCACGTTGAGAGATACCTTTCTTTTCCAGCTCGACAATTCTGCCATGTTCAAATTCTGTCAAGTTTTTAGCCTTTGCCATGTTTTTCCCCAATTTGACACAGGAGATGTCAGTGACAACGCTAATGTGTGAACACAAATGACTAAATTTCGTTACGTGTTTACCGATTAACGCTTCGTTTCAGTATGGTCTTAAACTTTGGACCAGCTAGTATTTAAGCTAATTTAATAGTGTTCATATTTTCCCTATTAAATGCTAAAAAAGTTTTTTATTTTTATTTTTCCATTTATTTTTGTCATCTTTCGAAGCTCTACTCAAATAAGTTGTTGAGTCTAACAACGCAAAACGCATATTTTTTCTTTATGTTCATTGGCCTTAAGATTTTGGCCAGCAGTGTATATATATATATTATTGATATTTCGAAAAAAAAACATCAGTTACTGTTCTTTCTACATATATCCTATCGGTAAAGTCCACCGCTGGGACAACGGTATCTCTTTGGATTTAGAACACTAAAATCAGGGGTTTCGATTGTCTTCGGTGGACACAGCAGATAGCCCCATATGGCTTTCTTGACGACGAGAAACCTACTTAAAATAAAAGTGTATACCGATAAAAGTGTTTATTGATAAAGTTTTAAGATAAGAAAATACAGTGATTACATACGTTATGTAATGCGAAACATTATTTTTATTTATATTGCAAATGAAAGAAATATAGTGTGCATTTTTATGTGAAAAGTCAGCTTCTGTAGGATAAGTCTCTCAAGATATTTCCTTGTCAACCAACTAACGAAGAAACTGGAACCAATGCTAATCCAACACTCTTTACCAATGACAACTACTAGAGTTACCATATAACACAGCTAAGCTGGAACTTCTAGATTTCATAAACTGTTAGCAAAAGAAATTGTTGTTGTTGACATTTCACACGTAGTGTGAGAAATTCCAGATAGGTATATATATGTCGCGGACAGAACATATATTATCTCTTACGAGAACAACAAAAGGGCAGAGGTAACTAGAATGAAAACAACTGAACAGTTTTTTATGCCATGTCTTTGTAGAAACACTGCTAATAATGAGATTAACTGTAGAGTATTTGAAAGTCTCTACATTGATAAAGATGGAAGAAAATACTGTATCACTTCGAATTTAAGACGCACCCCACTTTTAAAAAGGGATTTTCTGAGAAAAAAAACTTCAATGATAATTCAAAAGGAATAAATATGTTTTAAAAGAGTTTATTGATGAATCAAAAATGTATTTAAAATGAAATATTATAAAATATATAAATTATATAGGAAATTTAAAATTTTCATTACAATAATGTTTCTTCCTGCTTTCTTCATTCAATCAGAATGTTACTCCGAAGTTTCTTCTGACTCACTGTTATATTTTGAAGTTGAAGCGTCTTTATCGCTTGATTCACTGTTGTCCCAAATAACGTCATATTGCGTTCCATCTTCCGCATTGAATGAACAACATTTTGAAAACGGTTTTCTAATAATACCATGTGACACTCCTTTCCAAGCTTCTCAAATCCTCTCCACTTTTATAGATGCTGATGCCCTTTTTTATTTTACCACTCGGTGTCAAAACATGATTGTCCTTATTCAGCCAAGCATCATAATTCATACGGATATGATCTATGAATGGCTTGTTAATAGACACATCAAAAGGCTGTAACTGACCTGTCATTCTGCCAGGAATTATCATCAGATCACTGTTTTTTTCCTTAACCTACTCTTGATATTTATTGGAGAGATGGCCACGAAATGCGTCCATTACAAGCATTCTCCGTTGCTTTAACAATGCACCAGGCTGACGTTTCCAAACACATCCAGACCACTCTTCCATTAACTCTGATATCATCCACGCTTTTTTTTTGTGTGCATGAACTATTACATAAATCTTTGCAAAAATTTTCTTTTGCCAATGTTTATTTCTTTAATATGACATACGGTGATAATTTATTTCCATCTGCAGGTATACGTAGCATGACACTAATTCTTAACTTTTCATAACCAATGGTTTTGATTGCGGCATGTCGAAAAGAAACTGCCGTTTTATCTGCGTTACCGATTTGTTTTAAGGCAATGATCTCCAAACTGGGCGCCGGGTATTTCAAATTTTCGAGGAAAACACAGTGATACCGACATCTGTCGGACAGCGCGCGAACTACTAGCCCGAAGTCGTTCACAGTTTTTACATTAGATCGCGCTACATTCCTTTCGATGACGTTCTCGAATGTTTGAAATATGTTTTTGTTTACTTGTACTTTTGGCTACGCCAGTAACTTCTCGAACTTTCTCGTTTCTTGGATTTTGTATATAAATACCTGTCGACTTTCTGGGTCCGTCAGTAATAGAAATAACTGAAAAGCATTGTAATCAAGTGTCTGCGAGGTCTAGCAAAGTTCAGTGAATTATTTTGTTAATTTTTAGTCCTTGTGCAAAAAAATGGAAAGATTTTTGAACTGTGGGAGCAAAGAAACGGAAGGCGAACCAAAAACCAGTGACAAAATTGTGAAGAAACAGAAATATTGGAAATATGACAATAGCTATCTAGATTTTGGTTTTACTTCGGTAGATGTCAATCATGAATATTGTCTGCAGTGTGTATGATGTCTAAGTTTTGGCTCCAGAGTGCATACTTCCAAGTAAACTGAAATGCCACTTAGAGACTAATCATCCTAACATGTCTAGTAAATCTTGTGATTATTTTACCAGAAAGTTAAAAGAATTGAAAGAACCAAAAGGTACATTTTTGAAACAAGCATCAATATCAAGCAATGCTTTGCTAGCATCCTACAAACGGAAATGTAAAAAACCTCACACCATCGCGGAAGAACTGATTTTACCGGCTGCAATGGATATGGTGAACATTATGGTTGATGGATCTGCGGGAAGACTGCTTTCAAAGATGCCTTTATCCAACAATACTATCAGTCATAGAATCCAACACATGTTCAATGACCTCAGCAATCAGCTAATTGAAAAAATGAAAGGAAAGGAATTTGGGTTACAGCTAGATGAGACAAGGATGCTCATTTGATTTACTACACACAGTTTGTGGATGGTGACAAAAGTGTGGAAGACCTTCTCTTTTGTAAAAGTATCACTGCAGGTAGAAAGGCTCAAGACTTGTTTGAGATCCTTGACACTTTTGCGTGTGAAAACATTTAGACTGGGCTAAGTGTGTTGGCATCTGGTGGTCACTCTATGTCCGACTGTTATGGAGGATTGCAGGCACTCATAAAAGCTAATATCTTGAAGCACTGTGGACCCACTGCATAATCCATAGGGAAGCCCTTGCATCAAAGCACACGAGTCCACTGAACCTCGTCCTGGAAAGTGTGTTGAAAGTGGTGAACTTTATAAAAAACCAGGCCACAGAAGGCAATGTTTTTTAAAAAAAACTGTGAGAGGATATGAGATCTGAGTTGTACCATTGTAGCTCGAGATGGCTCTTCCGTGAAAATGTACTGTTTTGTGTGTTTGAATTAAGACAGGAACTATACTCTTATCTCGAAAAAGAAGAACACGAATGTGCTAAACACTTACTGGATATTTATTTGTTTTGTCAAAATTAGTAAATCTGTGCAATCTCTTCGAAAAACTGAATGTGTTGAATGTCTCTCTGCAGCGAAGCAACACACACATTCTGAAAATCGCAAAGAAGGTTTCAGCCTCCAGAAAAAAGTTACTACTACGGAGAAGAAATAAGAATGAAGATGGTGGCAAACACTGTTTCCCCCTGTTGCAGCATATTGTTATATATCCAGTGAAGTTGATTTGACCCACAAACTAAAATCTGTTTTTGAGGAACACCTAACACAGCTCAGTGACTGGTTTGATAATTACTTTCTAGAAGATATGGAGAAGTGTGTATGGATCCAAGACCCATTTAAGACTAAGGACCCATCTGAATTTACCATTGCAGAAGAAGAAAATCTTATTGAGATGTCTTGTGACAATACTTTAAAAACAAAATTTGGCAGCATTGAACTAACTGAGTTTTGGATATCAGTAAAAGTTTAATATCTGCTACTAAGTTCAAAAGCTCAGCGAATCCTAATTCCATTTGCGACGTCATATCTCTGTGAAGCTGGGTTTTCGGCGGTTGCTGTGATAAAAAGCAAATACCGCGCAAAAATCAATGTGGAACATGAAATGGGGTGGCAGTGTCCAATCTGATTCCATGGTTTGAGGAGCTGTGCAGTGTTCAACATGCACACACATTCCATTAGTAATTGTGGTTATTTAAAAATGAAATAAAAATATTGTTTTTACTTTCAATTTACGTGTATTATTCTTTCAAACAGCTACTAAGTAGTTAGGACATAAATACTTATTAAGTATTAAGTTGTTTGGACCTAACTACTTTAAAAACGGAATTGTTAGGTTTTTCGTTTTGCCTAGGGACGCTGTGAAAAAATTGCTGAGACACTAAAGGTGCCGTGAACCGAGAAAGTTTGGGATACGCTGGTTTACGGAATATTGATTCCTTTGGCGTAGACCAATAACGTAACGTTGATTCTCAATAAGTTTTGTTTCAAAATCTGATAGCAGTTTTTGACTAATTGTTGTCCTTCGCCACAATGATAAACCTTCTCTTTTCATAAATTTCTCACAGAAGCCACGACTAGCTTTGAAAGAAATACCACTATTTCCTGCATATTCTTTTGCTTTTAACTTTAAGTTTGTTTGTTTGTTGAATTTCGCGCAAACCTACATGAGGACTATTTGCGCTAGTCGTCCCTAATTTAGCAGTGTAAGACTATATGGAAGGCAACTAGTCATCACCACCCACCGCCAATTCTTGAACTACTCTTTTACCAACGAATAGTGGGATCAACCGTCACATTATAATGTCCCCATGACTGAAAGGGCGAGTATGTTTGGTGGGACGGGAATTCAAACCAAAGGCCCTCAGATTACAAGGCCATGTCAGGCCTTTGACATTAAGACTTCTCTTGTTACAGGCAATTCGTAACTCTCTGAAATACGTTAAAACGGCGACATCAATTGCAAGATGTCTTCCTTTTCTTGGACCAGAAAATGGCTTTGTACTTTTCGTGCAAGAAAACAACTTGGTTTTCATACCACGCCAACCTCACTCACAGTATACCTTTTACCGGCTGCACGATTCCCAATCTGTTCGGCGCACAAAATAACTTTTCTTTTAAATTCGGCATCGTAGGTAAAACGCTTTTCATGAGTAAAAATGCAATGAAAATAAAAACACAATAAAATGCCGTCAGAACAACAGTAAAGTCAAACAAAGACTGAGGACGATGATATCCAACTACACCACTAGAGGCACTGAGATGAGCAAATTTGATATATTGTACGTGTTTTTTAGTCTTTCTAAGCTAAGTTCTTTTTAAAATATAGTCAAATATGTTTGTTAATGCAAGATTGTTTTGAAAATCTTTGTTGTTTGAGGGAAATGATGTTTTCGAGACTTTCGAAGAATGAAAAATAATATCTCGAACTTAAGACGCACTGTAATTTTCAGTTCGGAAAAAGGTGCGTCTTATATTCGAAGTATTTCGGTATATAGTACATCTTTCTGCTATAGAGCTAATACGCCTAATGGTTTATGCATATGCTGCTCTTGAAAATAGTAACAAATCGATAAGTTGTGTCTGTACCACGGATTTTGAAAAATTTAGTGTTTATTATCAAATACAAAGTATAACTGGGCTTTAAATATTTCAGTCTTGACTGCTTTCGAGTACATTGTGAGTGAGTCTAAGAGTGTATTAGGTTTGTTCCATATCAGTATATCAGTTTAAGTCAAATACGCCTCAAAAAGTTAACTGAACAAAAAGGTTTTTTAATTAAACGAAAGTGCTATAAACGGGTTATGTGCAAATTCTAATCAGTATTGAGATTTTTTAACGTGCAGTATTAGAAACAATTGTATAAACACCAATGAAATCACCATAAAATACAAAGACCAAAGAATTGCTACACCCTATTCAACGAAAAAAATTCCTACCGGAGCATATTTGCATACTGATATCTTACATTGTGACTGGTTGTCATTCAATTCACCTAACAGTGCCATATTGGCGCAATGCATGTGTACATACAGTTATACCATTCCTAGTGCTTCAGTGGTAAATAAATGTATTCATGACTTCCACAACAATATTGTCAACTTTAAATCAAAGTTTAGAGTTTGGAATATAGAATGATACTTCATGCGAAAAGGTGAGGCAAACTTTCACGTTTCAGTAGGAACTGCATGGATATTATAATAAGATACGTAAAACCAACAGATTTAATAATATAAGTGATAAAGGAATAAATCCTAGACTTCCTAAAAGTGATGTTAAGTAATTCAGAGTATGTTATTTATACACAATAATCCAGTAGAGATATCGCCAATGGCCTAGTTACAAGCACAGAACGATAAGATACACATTAAACCAAACTGGCCTCAACAGATGTGTGGTTGCTCAAAAACACCTAATTAGAAAAGATAACCAAACCAAATGACAGAAATGTACATGATGTTTTAAACAATTGGATAGTATAAGCTAAAGGAAGGTGTTTATGTAGATGAATTCAGATGTCAATTCTTTGGAAACATTTAATAATAATTTATCTGATGGCAGAGAAAAGAAAGGACCATGCAGGGCGCAATAATTTTGTATGAATATCTAACACCATTAGCTGAGTTTCGTCCCATAAATGTATTGGTGTCGCTTCACTGCTGAAAGATACATAACATCATTCCGGCAGGAGCAAGACTAATTGAGCACTGGTTCACCTCCCAACAAGATACTGATCCCAAGTATTCAGAAAATGCGGTGAAATAACACCTGGATTCAAGAAAAAGGGTGATGGAATACTTACGACAATGGTTTGGTGTGTACAAAGTTCTGATGTGAGTATCACTAAGACTTATATGAAAACTGAGAAAATAAAACAAGAACTGTGAGGAATAATCCAAAATAGCTAGAGCAATATTCACAGTCACACAGTAGAATAAAAACAAGATATTCTACTATGTTTAAATCAAATCCAATATAATAATGCATTGTACAACTTACTTTCACTTCTTTTGTACTTTCTATAAAAATGTATTGTTCTTACGATAAAATTGGCCATTTAAATGTAATTGTTTAATGTTTGTGACTCCTGGATTCATATTCTCTGTGTTTTGATAATTATTTCTAATACTGTATAATCACAGCTCTCGGTAATATCTCAGTTTTCTTTGTTATACTGAGTGTAGCTTGGACTGCGTATCAAAAGGTCCTGATTTGAGCATTACTCCTACTGAATACACTCCGCACCCTCAACTGGAGTAAATTATAAAAGTGAGTCAATCCTTGTGATGGTAAATGCTGCTGCTCTGACTATTTTTTAAAGAGCTTCAGTCTTATACCAGTATTTGTTATTTAATTTTCCTTGAAAATAAATTTCAAACTTTTATGTTCAATCCTTTATTGTAACAGCAGTTTGAATCAAAATCCTTTCATTAATTTTTGAGCATTACTCCTACTGAATACACTCCGCACCCTCAACTGGAGTAAATTATAAAAGTGAGTCAATCCTTGTGATGGTAAATGCTGCTGCTCTTTGAGCTATTTTTTAAAGAGCTTCAGTCTTATACCAGTATTTGTTATTTAATTTTCCTTGGAAAAATAAATTTCAAACTTTTATGTTCAATCTTTTATTGTAACAGCAGTTTGAATCAAAATCCTTTCATTAATCATAATCTATCTTTTTTTCAAGATTATTTATCATAATGTAGCATAGCTAACTAAAACATGGTTTAGATTTTAAAGTTTTCCCGATGGACTATACTCAAAAAGAAAAATTTCTAACATAGTATGATATGAGCTGTGGGTTTCTCTAAGCCATCAATTGCAAGTCACCTTAGACATATACACTATTTAATGTATTCTGTACAAACAATCTGACAGTCACATACAACTCTTACACGTCGAAAAATATAAGCTCAAGCTGAGCAGTAAAATTACTGTTGTATCACTGTTTTTATGTTGGTAAGTTCTTTTAAATTATCTGATGAAAATAACTCAACGTTCAGTCTAAGTAACGAAGAAAAATACTTTATGTCCTCCTTTAACATTTCTACAATCTTGAACACTTACATGGTGTCGTATATTTCTGTACGCCTACGCTACAAATAAAGTTCAAACTGTGTTGTACTTAAGTAAACAAAATCAACTTATGTGAATTAACTCAATAAGAACGACAGCAAACACAGATCCATATGCTTCACTCTGACCGTTTCGGATCTCTATCTTTAAACAATACTATCTACCCTTAAATAACTCTAAACTTTCTTGGCTATACGCCTGACTATTTCTCAGTTCCCTTTAATCTTGGAACAACTATCTTGTATTGTCATCTTGCTTCGAATTTATGCGAATTGACGTCAAGTTAGAGCTTTCTAGAAGTTATAGGCCTATTGTAAATTTATTCTCCCTCTAGCTAATATATAAACTACAACATTTGTTTGTTTGTGATGGGCAGAGTATAGATAGCCCATTGTGTTGTTAAGCACTAAGCTACACAATGGCCTATCTGTATTCTGCCCATCACGGCTATCGAAACACGGTTTCTTGCGATGTAAATCCGCAGACATTCCACCATGCCACTGGGGGCTATTACAACATTAAAAACATAGCTTGCAACATTATGTTAACAACATGTTTCTCTCACATGTGGAACATGTGACTGAGCTTCCTTACATTCGAACAAGAAAGATCTAAACATATATTTCACAATAAGCTAGCATCTTCTTGTAAAAAAGTCGTACGTTTTTTAATCTTCCTACAACCTCTTTGCTTTGGCTTCAGTGATAAATTATTTATTTAACGACGTAAAGGTTAGGATTGATTCCTCTGTTCTGCCTAGCTTATTATAATTTCATGAAAAACATTGTAGGTGTGAAAAATGTGTGG
This sequence comes from Tachypleus tridentatus, assembly GCF_004210375.1. Classification (NCBI taxonomy): domain Eukaryota; kingdom Metazoa; phylum Arthropoda; class Merostomata; order Xiphosura; family Limulidae; genus Tachypleus; species Tachypleus tridentatus. The sequence goes on along the minus strand of NC_134832.1, from coordinate 74,982,724 downwards.
TTAAAAAAAGGACTGAGCGCGCGACTCATTTGTAGAAAATCAAAATTGACGGCCAACTGGTAGCTACATTTACAGCACTTATAACAGTTTTACAGCAAATATGTATTCACTAGTTGCCAGGCCGCGTATTTTGTTCAACTTAGAGGATGATGGGGGTGTTAATAAAATTTCATTGGTTTATTTTCTGTCAATACACACCAACAAACCACAACAAGTAAGAAAGTGACACTCAGTAGTAACCAATACTAGCTTTAGGATCGCAACTCTATTATTCGGAACAGACCTATACTTTACAGAACCAACGAAATTCTTTAAAATATATGGTGGTGGTTTTACTCTCTACAGCAGTGTTAATACCTTCCTTTTTAGTAACGCCATCAAAACTAGGTTAACAATTTCTTGTCATCACCAGCACGCACACGATAATATTAGTAATATTGAATGTTTTATGCTATTCCCAATACTTGTATTGGTAAGTAATGAGATTATGGTCTGTATGAGAGGCCATTTTGAGTAGACCCTTAGCTAACCTGTTGCCTTAACCCATCACTTTTGTCTTGAAAGACGCATAGGGATTCTTCAAGGTATTTTTAAAGAAGAAAATGCATCTTACACGGTGTAAAATACGATATACTAACTGCTTAAGTTACTATCACGTTGGCAATGAGTAGTCAATAATAATCATCCATCCGTAGATTTTTTTGTTTCAACTTGATCTGCGAACTGCTAATCTAGTTTGCTTAGTGTAACAATTACTCATGTATCAGTACGTCCTTTCGTCACCCTATGGTTCTACTGTTCTAAATCAGCAGTCTTTAATCCAAATGACAAAAATCTTAAAACGGTCCACTTTTACTACAAGGTGAAGATCTAGCAGAAATTTCATACTCGTAGCTCGCGCGACGTTTTTTGCGTGGGCGTATGTAAAACATTTGGTCAGAATTGAGTGGTTCTTGTTCCATAACTTCGCGAATGTGGCTTATTATATTCACACCAAATATGACATCTACTTGTAGGCTGTAAAGATCTATCAGTATATTAAATTTGAGAAAGATCTGTAAAAGTTAAGTATGTTCTTCTATCAAATAAAATTTCCGTAATTTCGGTGCGAAGAAAAAAAAAAGGAGGAAATTCAATGAAAATTGAAGATTTTATTACTCGTGTATTTCTTAATGGATTGCCTTAAGTTTTGGTGAAGTAAGGGTTCAGTAGAGCACACCCACTATTTGCTAGTTGCAAACTCTATTTGTTAACCTGAAGATGACCTAAAAAATCATCTCGTTATTCTCTGCTTTATTTTGTTTGTTTTGAATTCCGCACAAAGCTATTCGAGGGCTATCTGCAATAGCCGTTCCTCATTTAGCAGTGTAAGACAAGAGGGAAGGCAGCTAGTCATCACCACCCACCGTCCATTCTTGAGCTATTCTTTTACCAACAAATAGTGGGATTGACCGTCATTATAATGCCCCCACGGCTGAAAGAGCGAGCATGTTTGGTGTGACGGGGATAACGAGTCGAGTGCCTTAACCATGTGGCCTTGCCGGGTTCTGTTTTGGTAAAAATGTTAATACCCATACCAGTCGTCCCAAGATACATTTTTGCTTCAAATGCGTTTCTCGTCATCGCGAATCACGTATATACTAGTATGTATTATCACAGTCCGAGAGACAGAAAGTGGAAAATCGCTAAACCAACACTCCTGTTAATAACACACAATGTGTCCTGCAAGGCGTTTCGGCCTCACAACATACAATTGTTTGTCTTTATCTACATATTTACCCTTTTAACACAGAACAACGTATGTAAAAATAGTTGATCGTGCGCACGTCTGTTATAAATAAGTTCCTATACAAATCACATGTACTCAATATGCTTATGACATTCTTGTGACTAAATTCCAAAGGAAATACAGCTTCACGAGCAAATTCCAACAACGTGTGTGCTATTATAATAATCAGTCGCATGTCCCAAATCAGCAGCAGTGTATAAATGGTTGTAAATAACGTATGAGTTGTGTTACGTATTACGATTTAAAATAGCCTAAAACTGAGTTAAATTGTAATTTCAACTCAGAAGTTAATTAAGTGTCAATGTGTATCGCATTTATCATATTTGCCAACAAGACTGGTCACGGTTGTTTTTCTTGATACAAATATATTTTTATACACAAACAATAATACTATTTATAATAACGATTATTACAAATAATGATTTATGTACAAAAGTTTTATAAACATACAAACAGTATAGAGTCTTCTATCTGGTCCAGGACTTTCCTGAGGATCTACGATGAGCAAATTAATTTCAAGTTCATCGGCCCGGCATGGCCAAGCGTGTTAAGGCGTGCGACTCGTAATCTGAGGGTCGCGGATTCGCATCCCGGTCGCGCCAAACATGCTCGCCCTTTCAGCCGTGGGGGCGTTATAATGTGACGGTCAATCCCACTATTCGTTGGTAAAATAGTAGCCCAAGAGTTGGCGTTGGGTGGTGATGACTAGCTGCCTTCCCTCTAGCCTTACACTGCTAAATTATGGACGGCTAGCACAGATAGCCCTCGAGTAGCTTTGTGCGAAATTCACAAACAAACAAGCCCATCAATGGATTTATGTGGCAAATCCATGAATAATCGTCTGTCGTAAACTCTCATGGTTTATTTGTTTGTTGGTTGGTTTATTTTTTGGGATTCGTGCAAATCTACTTGAAGGCTATCTGAGCTAGCTTTCGTCACTGTGAAGTGATAAATTAAAGAAGACAATTGTTCAACACCATTCACTGCCAGCGTTCTGGCTACTACTATTTATACCAACGAATAATAGAATTGTCTATCGCATTATGATGTCTCCACGGCTGAATGGTCGAGCATGTTTGGGAACGGATTTAAACTTGCAGACCTAAAAGAATCTTGTATTATAACATAAAATTTAGCCTAAAGCTTTAAAACTTCAAATCAAAAGCTATTTGCAATAAAAATATTAGCTAATTTTCAAGAGCACACATTTGCATGGGATTGCTCATAGTAAGGATAATAGCTTAAAGCATAAACAGCAATGTGAATGTGCTAAATATGTAAACTGAAATACATTAATGATATTCCAAAAAAATATTTATATAAATATAATAGTACAGTCTGTTTTCTGTTCTATGCCCATGTAACTACTTCGTAAGGTAGTTGATATGGAGGTTCAATAGGTTCATGCAGAGGTAAATATAAATTTCCAGTTTTGCTTCTTTTTGAGGTTTATATGGATGTGTTTTGCGTTTTTTACTACTATTTCCTTTCCTTTCAATGGACTTTTACCAAGTTTGGCAAGAAAGTTTGTTGGGTCCTTGAGTAGATACGAACGAATTTCAGTTCTGCGTTTTGCGTTTCTTGTGGGTGTTTTTTTACCATTACTTCGTCCTCTGTTGATGGATCTTCATCAAATTTGGCATGGACATTTTAGATTCATGCGGAGAGACATGTAAATTTGCGGTTTTAGATAACCTTTCATCAATCATGAATTTACACAGCTTTCTTCCAGGGGACGGGTACTACGGCTAGATCTATAATATAGTAAAAAAAAAAGTTTTATTTTGCTCCCACTACAGAGTTTTTGCGCTTCCATTGGCACAAAAACCAAAACAAACATCAAGTTCATATCGGTACAATTTATTTAACGGGGAACTAGCTAACTCTTCGCTGGACGAACGTGTTTCTCATATCTAAAGTTATATAACGTCTTTGTAAAAATAGTAACGTCCGATGTCAATCCACTGAAGTTGAACAGGCAACAGTGTTCCTTTGTCAAATATCTGAAGTTCCTGTTTAATAAGCGTTAATCACAGTTATAGCTTCCGAGGTTCATTGTATACCAACTGTTGCATAATACATACTGTCTCTCGGCGCATTGCGTTGATTACTTTTTATAAGCGTGAGGCAAACTTGTAGAAAATCTAGCTTGCGCATCAGTAGTGCTTTCATACAATATATATTGTTCATTCTTACTCTCGAGAATCTTCTACGAATTTACAGAACAAACGGGTCTTTTGCAATACACATTTAACAACATAAGTTACTTGTATTTTTAAATATATATTTAACTGAAACAAATATCGATACTAAAATAAATATATAATACTAAATCTGTCGCATTACGTTTTTCTTATCTATTTTATTTAGTTCATAATTTTATTTTATTTTTATGCTTATTGTTTTAAAAGGTAAATAATTTTCTAATGTAATCCGTACAAAAAGTGCACGAGTCTAGGATTTTTTATCATTTACACCTCAGTAAACATATACATATTACATACCTATATACGTAGAGTAACTAAACTGTCTTCTTTCAGGAAGATTACAGTTGAAACTTATAGAATTGATGAGTTAGACAGAGGGAAGTTAGTCAACAACACCCATCACCAACTCTTGAGTTATTCTTAATTCAACAGTAAGATTTTACCATCTTTTGATGCGCCAACGGTTCGAAATTGTGAAGTGCGATTTGATAGCCAACGGTAAGCGAGCCATGAATTCTCAGGTTCATAATCCGATACTTTAACCACTAGACCACTCCCGGCCTTACATTAAACTAAAAAATGTTTTGTATGTTAAGGAAACACTGCTAGCTTTAATACCATTCTTCAACAAAAACATCCTGTTCATTTGTATACAGGTTCTTGTGACAATTTCTTCTGTTTCTATGTAATTTTAACAACTGAAATAAATCAACAGAGATCAAGAAGTTAATATTTTGAGTCCCTTGGCTTTAGTAAATATACGCGATCGAGTCGCATAAGTATAGGGTCTTGATCATGTTGATATGCATTTAAAATCTCTTTTTTATCACTTCCTCAATGGATGAATATTTTAATAATTAAATGCAAATCAAGTTCCAAGTATTAAAGATTACCGTCAGAAGTTTAATACGCGAATAACATAAGTGTTATCTAAAACAGGTGAGCTAAAAATCATTATGATTTATTGTAGATATGACTTAAAACGACTTCTGTTCTTAGTTTGATATAAATACGAAATGTACTTCTGGTTGTTTACAGCAACAAGCGGTGATTTATAAGGGAGGTTAGATGGAGACTGCCTTATAATTGTGATTGTGTAACCTTCCTGTGGCTCAGCGACATGTCTGAGGGCTTATAACGTTAAAAATCGAAATTCAACACCCATGGAGCGAAGAGCACACATATTGTTAGGAGATCGGAAACCATATATGGGAAAAAATATATCCCATCTATAAATTAAAATGTTTATTAATAATAGAAATTTGTGTAGTATCAATAAAAGAAAACTTTTCGTTTCCAACACATGGCCTCCCCTCTCCTAATAAATGTTCCATATTATTGTATTACGAGTGTTATAACTTGTACTCAGATTCTATAGAATTTGTAACAAATAACAATGTTTTATTATTAGTGTTGAAATGATGACCCAAAAATTAATATTTAATGGATTTGATAAACAAATATTAAATAATTTATAAAAATATTTTGTAACAAATATAAAATATATCACATAAGTATCAAGAAGTGAGAATTAAGCTTAAAATTTGTGGAAAGGTTTTAAATATATATTTATATATGTTTTAATAACATCAGTTAAATAAGACACTTGGCACTACTTTCATGCACGTCTTAACACTTTTATTACTAGTAAAAATACGGTGATTCGTTGTACGGAAACTCAAATAGTGTGATATTAGTACATTCTATTACACACAGGGAAACTTTTTCAAGTAGTGTGACCATCTGTATAATAAGGTTCAGTGTGTGTGTGCCACGTAACCCCTCCTAAACTGCTCGTAACACAAACTTCTAAACAGTACCAAACAAACTGACCACATTTTCATACACACACCCTTGAGAATCTTGGTAGTTTGCGAAAACACTTTTACAGGGGTTACCCGAAAAGAAAGCCTAACTTTCTTCATGACGAGAAACTCACTTGAAATAAAAATGTATCTCAGAACAGCTGATATCGATATTAACATTTTTATTAATAAAGCCGAGAACAATGTTTTAACCTTCCTAGGTCATCTTCAGTTTAACAAAGCGTAACTTTAACATTGATTTACCTTAGAGCACGTAAATAAGTAGACCTACTAATTACTGTTCTAACTTGGTCAAAGAAATTAAATACATTATAATAACGACTATGATCATGAAACTGAGAAAGAACAAAACGGTTGTTCAACTATGAAATTTGTATTATAATTGCCTTGCAAATGTGGGTGATAGACCAATTAGTTCTCTAACGTTAATATATCTTCAGGATGATCTAGGAAGGTCGAAACATTCTTCTCTGCTGAAACGCTGGTGCTCGGCCTGCTTAGTCCTCTTGTACGATGACACACAACAACATTTTAAAATATTCAAAATAACTGAATGACTTTAGTAGCTGTCAAGAATATCCTCAGTCATCACATCGTTTATTGATTTCAAGTAAGTTCATTTTAGACGTAAAAGAAAAACTAATGAGAACACATAGACAAACTAATATTCATAATATATGCCACAATATGTATTTATAGTCCTGACTGTCCCTCAAAAGGGGAACATTGTCCCACAAATATTTAGTAATGGGGCTCAAAATATCGCTCGAAATATTCCGTATCAGACCGACCACTATGTAAATATAAGTTCCTTAATACGGTATAATAGAAAAGAAAATATTGTTTTCTGTTTTATTTTGTACGACGTTTCGGATAAACACATTTCGTCAGGTAGCAGATATTGTATTGTAATTAATGTTCCTGTTTTGGTTTGTTTTCGTTTGTTTGAAATTAAGTACAAAGCTACACAATGTGCTCTGTCTACCACTGTTATCGAAATCCAGTTTCTAGCGGTGAGAATCCGAAGACATGCCGCTGTGCCACAGACGGGCCTCCTGTTTGAGTCCGAAGACTTCATACCGATACGATGCATTGCTATTTCCTCAGTGTTGTTTTCCCATGTTCAAATAATAAACAACACTGTTGAATGAATGAGGTAGAACGTACGCCCGAAACGTCGCACAAAACAAAACTGACCAGTTTTATTCAGACGTTACGTCAAATAATTTCATTTTATTGAACACTAAAAACTTAAAATGAAAGCAATAAATATTGCCTACCCTGTTCCCGCTTACACACTCACACACTTCATCAATAATAATAATTGAATAAACAGCACATGCAGCTGCCATTTAGATTTGCAGTTCGTCCTACATTTACGAGCGAAGAACCGATGCTAGAGACTTTTTTTGTTCTTTTCAAAATATCTATGTTGATGTTGCATTTCGGAAAATTCTGAAACGTTCTTTCCTATCAACGATTTTATGGCTTTAGATTTTCCGTCAAACGTATGACGGAAGTACATCATCCTCAACAGTAGTCACGTGACACATGTTCGCTTACAGACGGAAGTACGTAGATCAAAGCATGTTGCTAAGTCAGCGTATTTCTCATTTTCCAAACAACAATTTCTGGAGCTCGTTTTTTGCAAAACTGAGATAAACACAACTGTGCAGTTTGCCAACAGAAATGAGAACGTGGAAGCTAAGGTTAGACGTTTTTTGGAACTTTTCCATAATTTCCTAAAAAAACTACTGACCTCACAGGATTTTCAGTACTGAACATTCTGTACACAAAATTACATGATCTTCCATGATCTGCACGTATATTTATTATTTAGCTCTTACTTTAATTTAAGATTAATTTTATACTGGACTGGGCGTGGCTTACTTGTTAACATTTTCGGACTGAGAAACTGAGGATTCTCGTTTAGTTTGGTTTGTTTTGAATTTCGCACAAAGCTACTCGAGGGCTATCTTCACTAACCATCCCTAATTTAGCAGTGTAAGACTAGAGGGAAGGTAGCCAGTCATCACCACCTATCGCCAACTCTTGAGCTACTCTTTTACCAACGAATAGTGGGATTGACCGTCACATTATAATGTCCCCACGGTTGAATGGGCAAAAATATTTGGTGTAACAGGGATTCGAACCCGCGACCCTCGGATTACGAGTCGAATGCCTAAACCACCTGGCCATGCCGGGCATTTCAAGTTTAGCAACCCGTTGCCGCAAACAATGTGCTCCTCACTTTAAAGCCGTGATTGCGCTGTTGGAGTGACGCTCAAATACTACCATTCGGTGAGACAAAATGAGCCCAAACGTTGGCAATGAGTACTGTTGTCTTTCCTCCAGCCTATCAGTTCGAATTTAGGGACGGCGAGTCCCGAAACAAACAGAACTATTTTGATACTTGTGGCGTGAATATTGTTGCTGATGGTATAAATTTGAAAAACAGACAATTGAACCGTAAAGCTTACCAATTTTGTTTTCATTATTTTTCAAAGATTTTTGTTCTAGTAACTTTTAGAGCATATGTGGACATTTCATTATTTTACGTATTGAATATTACAAACCAATATTAATATCCTTTGAAATATTTATAATACAATCAATTACTTAATCATTTGTTTATATACTTACATACACCCACGTAAAAATACAGGTATATATACATTTATTTTTACACATACAAACACACACACACATATATATAAATATTATACAGTAAAATCAATTCTTTGATCATTTATTCATACATATATACATGTATAAATATGTATGTTTAAATGTATGTACGCATGCACACACACTATTCTCTCCCTCCTTCTACACTTTTCTAAACGTACTGTTTGGTGTAATATTGTTGTTTTCCTTTTTCACTATTAATATCATCCTATGTAACCCACCACAGCTTGTCACCATTGTAAACATCCACCCTATTGTTGCAGCTGTTGTATATCCTTTCGATCATCAGACTTGGTTTTAAAACTAGGCAGGTTAGTTATTATTTGTCTTTTTAGAGCAAAACTAGACGGTGTGCTACTTGCGCTTCGTAAACCACGGGGAATTGAACCCAAAATTTAGCATCGTAATTCCATAAAGTTAACGCTTAGTTGCCAGGGCAAGTACGGAAACTGTTTTAGTGGAAAGCTACACAATTGTTATTCGCACTCTGTCATCGAATTCTAACCTAATAAGCTCTCAATCTTACCATTCAGATACCGACACTTTATTACCTTACTTTTCGCTTCTTTTTTGTTAACGTATACTGGTTTGTAACAAATCAATGGAAGATATCGAACCTATTACCACATCGATTACCAAAGCAACAGAAGTTTTACTAAAACTTTAATTCTGTCGTCAGCTGCTTAACTCGATGCATTTCGTAGTGGTAAGTAAACACCTTTGTTTTGTAACTTTTAGTTTTAGATATCCAACCAAAGATTATATTAAGTAATATTTCTTACATGTGATATAATTCACAAAGAATGTTAACCGATATTATCATTTTTTATTTCTTAATTAAGTGTAATTAATTTCTCACAACGAGTGACCAATAACCTGTAACAAACGAGGAAGACAGCAGTAAATATGTTTTTTTTTGCGATTCTACCTTTGTTTATCATCACACTCAGAAAGAAACAACAAGATAAGGTCATTTCTTTGTAGCCATTAATGTTAAAAACCGTCACTTACAACTGTGAACATATGAGTTCTATGTATTAGTTTCTTTGGTGATTAACTAGACGGTGTGCTACTTGCGCTTCGTAAACCACGGGGAATTGAACCCAAAATTTAGCATCGTAATTCCATAAAGTTAACGCTTAGTTGCCAGAGCAAGTACGGAAACTGTTTTAGTGGTTTGGTTGCTTTGGTGTTCAAACAATAGGAATGAGGCCCGACATGGCCAGGTGGTTAATGCACTCAACTCGTAATCCGAGGGTTGCGGGTTCGAATCCCCGTCACACCAAACATGCTCGTCCTTTCAGCCGTTACTGCATTATGATGTTACGGTCAATCCCACTATTCACTGATAAAAGAGTAGCCCAAGAGTTGGCAGTGGATGTTGATAACTAGCTGCCTTCCCTCTAGTATTACACTGCTAAATTAGGGACGGCTAGCGAAGATAGCCCTCTTGTAGCTTTGCGCGAAATTCAAAAACAAAACCAAACCAATAGGTCTGAAGATTAATAGACACTTCGCTCTTAACTTCTCTAGTATATCAATACTTCACAGCGCTACAAATATACGCGAACTCCCTTTTACGTTCTATAAGAACGATGCATAAAAATCTGTTTTTAATTATCACGTTAATTTTTCTCAGACATCAATACGATCGGATAAAATTTTCCTAACAGTTTAGGTCGAGCCAAGACAAAAACTGAAATGAAAGCAGAGGTTGACTCATCAATAAAATTTGAGTCGATTGTTAAACTTTTATTACGATCAAAACCTAATCTTTTAACACCTCGTGTAAACGAACTAGGCTATCTCGTGTTTTTAGTTCAGAAAAACATTTTAAATTATATGCTAAAAAGAAGTCGAATTATTTTAGCATATTTTTACAAGTTAAATGTCATAGTGACCAAAGTATTGTACCACGTTTACTAGCTACGTATAATGTAAACAATACCGAACAAGGCGTATTGTAATAATAATAAAAAGTGCCAATAGCTACAATTAGCGTGTATTAATCATGTGATCAGCGGATAACATATCATATTGCCCCAAGAACATTATGCATACATTCAGGAAATACGGAATTTTTTTCGGAACAAATACGAAAATTGTTCTATTCGAACTATATTTAATCGAAAATAAGAGAGGGCTCGAAATGTTAAAAAAAAATGTTTTATATATAAACCAATGAAATACCAAAGAATATAGCAAACCCACTCGTACTCATGACGCACACGCTAAAAATATAGCAAGAGGTGCCCGGCATGGCCAGGTGGGTTAATGCGTGCGACTCATAATCTGAGGGTCGCGGGTTCGCATCCCCGTCGCGCCAAATGTGCTGGACCCTTTTAGCCGTGGGGGCGTTATAATGTGACGGTCAATCCCACTATTCGTTGGCAAAAGAGTAGCCCAAGAGTTGGCGGTGGGTGGTAATGACTAGCTGCCTTCCCTCTAGTCTTACACTGCTAAATTAGGGACGGCTAGCGCAGATAGCCCTCGAGTAGCTTTGCGCGAAATTCAAAACAAACAAACCCTCTTTTAATTACAAGGAAATTACACTTCACGTCTCATTACTGGAAGAGCTTATATTTACTCTGTATGCCAAATTTTCTGCCTAATAAATTTTTCAAACATTTGTGCTAGAATTCAAATTCAGCTCCAAACTCAATGATTATGACTTCTTTATTGGAATCGCGGAGTTCATTTTGATGTTCATAAAACTCATCACACTGTTTTTAGTATCACAATCAGAACTAGGGGAAATTAACAGCTTTTGTAAAAGTTACTTTAACTCGTACCGAGTGTGGAAAGTATTAAGTAATCAATGGCGTTTCATCCGTCTGCTGAATTCCTTTATAGGCGGCCAGGCATGGCCAGGTGGTTTGCACGCTAGTTATGTTATTCAATGGTCGCAGATTTGTATCCCCGTCACACTGAACATGCTCGCCATTTTAGCCGTGGATGTGTTATAATGTGAAAGTCAATCCCACTATTCATTGGAAAAATAGTAGCTCAAGAGTTGGTGGTGGGTGGTGATGACTAGCTGCCTTCCCTCTAGTATTGCACTGATAAATTAGGAACAATTATCCCAGTTTGCCCACATGTAGTCTTGCACAAAATTAAAAAAAACAATCCTTTATAAGCAAGCCTATACAAGTACTGTATAAATTCTGTTCCTAGCACCACCTCGTTGGTTGTGTTCATCTACACATGACGTGAGTTCGAAACTTTCTTCCCAAAAAACGTTTTAGTTTTTCTTACTGCTTTTTTGTTTCATAAATCTTGTAAACCGTATTGATTATATTATGATTTATAACGTCAAAACTTCAAGCTTTTTGCCTCTTCTTGTAACACCGATATTTTTCCTCCTAACTGCACAACCTATCATATCCAGACATGTACTTCTCTTTATTGAGCTATCCAAGCTGATACTGTTCCTTTTTGTTCTGATCATCAAACTCTCGCTATGTAAGGTTAAGGCACGTTGCAAAGTTGTTCACAAAGGCCTTGTAAAATCTCTCTCTTATATAAAAATGGCATCTCTATCAATTTCTACAACCCCCTAACGCATGGATTCAGGCTAATCTTTCTGCATTTCATCACGTGCATTAATTACCAAGTTTTCTACTTCCTCAAAACTGGTCCATTTCTTTTTGCCTTATTTCAGCTAGCTCTTATATTTTCTCAGCTAGTGTTTATGGTACTTCACAGATTGCTTACAATTAGTTTCTTAACCGTTTCTTTTCTTCTTCATACTATCTCATGCTACCCCTTTCACAGGGCCCGGCATGGCTAGGAGGTTAGGGCTCTCAACTCGCAATATGAGAGTCGCGGGTTCGAATCCCCGTCACACCAAATATGCACGCCCTCTCAGTCGTGGGAGCGTTACTATGTGACATTCAATTCCACTATTCGTTGGTAAAATAGTAACCCCAGAATTGGCGGTAGATAGTGATGACTACTCTTACACTCCTAAAGTATGTGCAGCTAGCACAGAGAGAGCAAACCAAACCTTTCTACAGAACCTTTACTGGCTCTGGTTATTACACAATGCTTTATTTGTCAAGTCATTACCACGTCGTGTTAGATGTGGATGTAATCACTTCACAAGTAACTATGCAAAGGAAAACAGTACGTCTTGGTGCTGTAATTGTAACCAACACCACATGGAAAACTACAGAGGTTACCAAAACTATAAAGAAATTAAAACAAGACTTTCAACAAAAATAATAACACACGACGAACCACACTGAAAACACAACAACGAACTAAAATAAACACTACTTCCTACACCAGTCATGCAAGAAAACAACATACGATAATGTTGTTACACAACAACCACAATAGACCAAACCTACAAATAATATAAAACAAATTAAAAAGGTTAAATCCAACACACAACAAACAGAATATCAACAAGTAATAGTAAATGAAATTCAAAATACCAACGACACAACAACTGTAAAATGAAATACAAAATTACAGAAACTCATCAGGTAATATTCCTTTAGCAGAGTCTGTTAAAAACATTGTTAAAGATTTCATTGCACAGTATCAAAATCTAGAAAACAAACAACACTCCATTACATTCATTTTAAATATAGCAATAATCCACAAAACATCAATAATAGTACAAAAATTAATGGGCGCATTCATAAAATAAATACTTGCAGTCCAACACATTAACATGCAAGGTTATTTTGCCTCCAAGAGACAAGATGTCGAAGTCCTTTTAATACAATCTAATTCTGATATTGTAGTAATTACTGAAACTGTATTATATACAGAATTCAGTTAAATTTTCGGAATATACCACCTTAACAGTAGATAGAATAAACAAAACCGATCCCAACAAAGGCATAGCGTTATTGTATAAATCTACTCTTTCTATCATTCAAATAGATATTCACAATTGTATTAAAAATATTACCATAGATGTTAATGTAACAGATAACAATAGCTGGTATTTACTACTCTCCACCTATGATACTGGACACCAAATTTATCTATAAATTAATGAAATAAACAATTAATAATAAGTGATCTTAACAGTAATCAGAAAAATTCTAGCTATAATACAACACCACCAAATGTAATAAGACTCCTAAACATTTTAAACGATTCTGGTTGTATGTTGTTAAATTATAACACTTCTACCTATAACATGATGGTTATCACACAAACGATAAACTGGATGTATGCATTATTAGTACAATAGAACTAGCTAACAAATGTTCACATTTTTAAGTTTAAAACGATCTAGATAGTGATCAATAACATGTGTCTTCAATCTCGCACCTCGTCGTAATCAACCAATAACAAAATCTAAATTTTATTATCGGAAAGCTAACTGGTCTAAATAGCCAAATGAATTAGATAAATTACAACCACATTTAATAGCTGAAATTGAGCAAGAACCATCAGGTATTGATGCACACTGTCAAACTAACTTTGCATGTCTGATACATTCCAGTGAAAAAAAAAACAAACGAAAACAACACTGAACAACAAGTATACAATTCCTACACAAAATAGAAATCACGTGAACATATAATAGACATGACCAAAAGGTTACGCAGAAGGCAATACATGTATACATGAGATTCAAATATTTAAAAACTAAATAGACATCATAAAAGATAAAATTAAACAATTAAAACAAGATAGCTGGGACAGTTACTGTTCAAAGTTAAATTAATATACTGGCTAAGAAATTGTGGGCACATTTAAAACAAACAAAACACATCTGATTTCACACTACAATAACAAAATACTCTACACAAATAGACTAAAAACAAAAGGGTTTAAAGCAAAATTAAACAAAACTTTTAAAACACATAAATAACAATTAGAAACAATTAATATTTGCTGATGATATGGCTATCTGGAAGAGCTCAAACACACCTTCAATTTGCATCAAACAATTTACAGCCAGTTTTAAATCAAATAGTTTGTTGTTTTATTGTTTGTAGTTAAGCACAAACACGATGAGCTCTATCTGTGCTTTGCCCACCACATGAGTATCGAAATCAAATAGTAGAGTGCTGTCAGAAATATAAAATCAAAATTAACATATAGAAAACAAAACTAATATTATTCATAAACTCACTTAAATTACTTAGAAACCCTCCTAAATTATACCTGAATGGAGCTCTCTTTTATACCAGCTTGTCAGCTACATTTTTTGGCCTAACGTATAATTCAAAATTAACTTGGAGAAAATATGTATCCGAAATTACGAAACAGGTGTAGCAATGAGCAAACTATCTTAAAACCACAACAGCCACAAACACAGGAGAATCTACAGAAAATATTATTATAATTTATAAACAGTATATTAAACCAGTAATAGAATATACATGTCCAATTCAACAAAAAACAAATATTAAATAATACAAAATTCAATACAAACTACAGCTTTCAGAATACCAAGATCCACAAACACAACATTCATAAATAATTATTAAACCTTATTCCACTAAAAGACAGATTGATAAATTGTTCGTTCCGATACTTTAATATAAAATTATACAAAAATAATTTGTTAACAGAGAGAGATTGCTATATCTTACATAATATCGATAGGGCTATTTGCCTATAACAATTAAATTTTTACGTTAGAAGAAGACCATTTCACTAGACATTAAAATTATTTTACCAACATTTAGATACCATAGTTGTATTTTAAAACGAGTGTTTTATGTATACACACGCGCTGATGAATATTTCGTGAACAAGTATAAATTAATTTCTGAATTGTTTGTGATCTTTGTAACAGATTTAATGTTATATATTTATTTTGGTATCGATGTTTATTTCAGTTTAATATATATTTTAAAATGCATGTAACTTATATAGTTAAATGTGTATTGCGAAAGTTCCGTCTATTCTCTAAATTTGTGGAAGATTCTCGAGCATAAGAACAAACAATGTACTTTGTATGTATGTAAAATATTAATGACTGCCAATACTTGCCAACTGAACTTTCGAAAACCTCGCCTTAAAGCGTAAAAAAGGTAACCAACACAACAAGGAGAGACAGTTTCATATTGCTGGTTTGTTACAGTTGGTACACTATACAAGCCTGGAAAGATGAAACTGTGATTAACGCTTATTAATCGGGATATTATTAGACATTTGACCAGGAACGCTTATAGATTTCGAACATTACAATCCATTCAACTTCAGAAAATTAAATTCGGATGTTAGCATTTCTACAAAGGTATTAGATAACTTTCTCAGAGAAAAGTCAACTTGTAAGCAGTGTGAGACCAACCAAGAATAGAGAGCCAGCCAGTTATTTGTAATTACCGTTATTATAAATTGCATTGTTGTTTGTTGTTACGTATTACGATATATCTCGGACATTACGTATTGCTATTTCAAGTAACTGGAAAATTTTCTACTTAATTTAGAATTTAATTGAATGTTAATATGTATTAAACTTATTATATTTGCCAAAAAGATTGATACACAGAATTGTTTTTCTTAATATAAATATATTTTAATATATAAACAACAATGCAATTTATAATAGCGGTTATTACAAATAATAATTTATATAGAACAGTTTTGTAAACTTATAGACAATACTGAGACTTATATCCGGTCTAGAACTAAATATTTTATCGACGATCCAGGTCCACAACGAG
Organism: Tachypleus tridentatus; assembly: GCF_004210375.1. Lineage (NCBI taxonomy): Eukaryota > Metazoa > Arthropoda > Merostomata > Xiphosura > Limulidae > Tachypleus > Tachypleus tridentatus. The sequence continues at coordinate 74,966,568 of NC_134832.1, read as the reverse complement.
CAGCCCCCCAAGTGGCACAGTGGTTTGTCTGCGAACTTATACTGTTGAAAACCGAGTTTCGATACCGTGATAGGCAGAGCACCTATAACCATTTGTGTAGCTTTGTGCTAAATAACAAAACAACAAACAACCGCGACGAGCAAATTAATTTTGAGTTGATATTGTCACACCTCGCTTAAGCTAGCTAGTTCGGTTGGCCTCACAGTATGTGTTTTCATATAGCATAAGCCACATAGGGGACTCGAACCCCTGATATTAGCGTAGTAAATTCGTAGACTTACTGCTATACTCGCATAAGACGGCTTCACATTACTGTTTTGTTACAAATTAAAACATTTAATATTTCCGTAGAAATTATAACATCCGGAGTTAATTCATTGAAGCTGACGATTTGTAATGTTCGAAATTTATAAACATTCCTGGTCAAATTCTATAGTTTTCCAATTAATAAGTCTTTATCACAATTATAGCTTCTGAGGGTACTGACTGTAGCTGACTATTAAATTATTTAGTCTCTTGACGCGTTGGTTTAGATGTAGTTTAAGACGAGATTCTCGAACGATCAACAATGTTCGAAAACACTCTTGCATTTTCGTAAAACACATATTGTTTATTCTTGCCCTCGAGAAGTTTCTACAAATTTAGAGAACAGGCGTGATTTGCATAATACACACCAAACAATATACGTCACATTCATATATATATATACACACACACACACATATATACTGAGTCAAACGTAGACATTAAAATAAATGTATAACAATAAATCTATCACAGTTGTATATTAAAATACACTACATAGCCAAAAGTATGTGGACACCCCACCATCACACCCATATGTGATTGTTGAACATCTCATTCTAAAACCATGGGCATTAATGTGGAGTTGGTCCCCTTTGCTGCTATAACAGCCTCCACTCTCCTGGGAAAGCTTTCCACTATATTTTGGAACATAGTTGCGGGGATTCGCTCCTATTCAGCCACAAGAGCATTAGCGAGGTCGGTCGAGAATGCCTGGCTCGCAGTCGGCGTTCCAATTCATTCTAAAGGTGTTCAACAGGGTTGAGATCAGGACTTTCTGCAGGCCAGTCAAGTTCTTCCACACTAACCTCGGCAAACCATGTCTTTATGGACCTCGCTTTGTGCACGTGGGCGTTATCATGCTGAAACAAAAAAAGGGCCTTCCCCAAATTGTTGCCACGAAGTTGAAAACACACAATTCTTTAGAATGTCACTGTATGCTGTAGCATTAAGATTTCTCTTCATTGGAACTAAAGAGCCTAGCCCAAACCATGAAAAACAGCTCCAGACCATTATTCCTCCTCCACAAAACTTTACAGTTGGCACTATGCATTCAGGCAGGTAGAGTTTTCCTAGCATCCGCCAAACACAGATTCGTCCGTCAGATTGCCAGATAGTGAGGTGTGATTTATCACTCCAGAAAACGCGTTTCCACTGCTCCAGAGTCCAACACACCACTCCAACCGACGCTTGTCATTGTGCATGGTGAAATTCGACTTGTGTGCGGCTATTCCGCCAAGGAAACCCATTTCATGAAGCTCCCGACGAACAGTTCTTGTGCTGATTTTGCTTCCAGAGGCAGTTTGGAACTCGGTAGTGAGTGTTACAACTGTGGACAAACGATTTTAGGCGCTTCAGCACTCGACGGTTCCATTCTGTTAGCTTGTGTGGCCTACTGCTTCTTCGTGAGTGAGCTGTTGTTGCTCCTAGACGTTTCAACTTCACAATAACAGCACTTACATTGACAGGACAGAAATTTGATGAGCTGACTTGTTGAAAAGGTTGCATCCTATGACAGTGCCACATTGAAAGTCACTAAATTCTTCAGTATGACCCATTCTACTGCCAATGCTTGTATATGGATATATGCTTCATTTTATTCACCTGTTAGCAACGGGTGTGGCTGAAATAGTCGAACCTACTAATTAGAAGGGGTGTCCACATACTTTTGGCCAAGTAGTGTATATTTGTGTTAAGAAAGAAAACTGTGTATATATCAATCTGGGTGGCATACACCATAAATTTGAAACATATTAACATTTAATTAACTTCTATATTAAAATTAAATTGTTCAAATATTTGAAATTGTAATAAGTAGTATACGCAATTCAACAAATGGGAGACTCGTCCGATATAAATTATAATACGTAACATCTTACAAAACGAAGTCAAGCAAAATACTAAAGTACGAACTATATGTGACTAAATTAAGGGAAGAATTTAAAAATTACATTCAATGCTTTTGTTGTTTGTTTGTTTTCTTATAGCAAAGCCACATCGGGCTATCTGCTGAGTCTACCGAGGGGAATCGAACCCATGATTTTAGCGTTGTAAATCCGTAAACTACTGTTATTGTGTTCAAGGACACTGTACAGGAAAGGCGAAGAAGTTTTATCAGTGTTTTGCGTTACAATACTATCAGTAGCATTTGACAGTTTTTAAATCATGAGTTTAGGACGAAGGAAGAAACTGAATGTACCTGATCCTCCCAGGTCCTCGACGACCTAAAAACCTGGTGCCGAAATATAAACTTTTCTCTCTGAACTAAACTATAATGTTGGCTTTATAAATGTAACTGACTTAATGTGTTATGACAAATATTATTGCAGTCATTCATCGCCGTATTGAAGAAGATGTACACATCATAAACACATGTAATTATAATTGTATTTATCATAAAACATTAGTATTAGGCATATTATATTTTTAAACACTACATTATTTATCTAGCCCCTTAAGGATTTTAGATAAATTAGAAGTGTCATTCAAAATCCCTAATTGACTAGATAAATAATGTAGTATTAAAAGCATAGGCTAACTTGTTACGGTAAGTATAATTATCATGCTTGGCCAGCTTTTAAACCCCGTTCACACTTTAACACCCGCAATATTTTACACATGCACTATGCTTAGAGCAATATAAAATATTTTCACGATCTATTATGTTAGTACTTTTCCTAATCATGATGAGAAGCTGTGACAATGAAACTAAGTATGCAATCAAGACGAGACAAAATGGTTTTGGTTTGTTGACAGTTGCCTTTAGGAAATTGAAAACGGAGTTGTTTAAAACAAACACACACTTGCTTATTTATATCGTTATACAAAACATAAATGTCACAATTACACGAAAAAATCAATAGCCATCAGTGATTTATATATTTTGCCATTTATCTTCTCTTTGAGAATTTTTTCCTTAGGCCTTGTCATTGCTTTAAACTTTAAGCAACTGTAATAGAAAGTAACAAAGTAAAAGGCTCGGCATGGCCAGATGGTTAAGGCACTTAACTCGTAATCCGAGGGTCGTGGGTTCGAATCCCTGTCACACCAAACGTACTCTTTCAGCCGTGGAGGCATTATAATGTGACAGTCACTCCCAGTATTCGTTTGTAAAGGAGTAGCCCAAGAGTTGAAGGTGAGTGGTGATGACTAGCTACCTTCCCTCTAATCTTACACTTCAAATTAGGGACGGCTAGCGCAGATAGCCATCGTATAGCTTTTCGCGAAATTCAAAAACAAAGGAAAAATATTATAATAAAAATAATAATAATAAATGGAGTGGTATTTTTTTGTTTTATTGTACCTATCGTATACTGACTGAAACTAATGTCAAAGTTGAGTAATTTTAATTTTTTTTTTTTTAGTTGTACACAATCCCACACCACGGGTATCGAAACCCGTTTTCTAATGTTATAAATCCGTAAACTTACCGCTGTGCAATTAGGGAGCACACACAATGTTAATAGAGTTAAACAAAAATATATATATACGTTCATACATGCAAAGACATTTATAGGCTATTCTTTAATAGATTGTTCAGGCAGAGTATTCATGATGATAATTTGTAGAATAGACGGCAACTGCCTGTTATGGAGATACAAGAGCAGAGGATGACCTTTCAAAAGTCTTTTGCTTTACCTGAAGACGAAAGCCGTCCATTCTACATAGTTTCATCACATCTATAGGGTGATTCATATTTCATTTAACACTGTCAAAACACAGCAAAACTTGGAGATGGTATAAAAAGGTAAAATATCAATGTAGCTACTAGAGAGTTTGGATTTGGTTTGAAGCACAAAGCTACACGAGGGCTATCTGTGCTACCTGTCCCTACTTTATCAGTGTAAGGCAGCTAGTCACTACAATCTACCACTAACTCTTGGGCTACTCTCTTAGCAACGAAGAGTGAGATTGACCGTAACATTATAACGCCCAACGGCTGAAAGAATGAGCATATTTGGTATGATGGGGATTCGAACCTGCGACCCTCAGATTACGAGTCGAGCGTCTTACCCACGTGGCTATGCCGGGCGTGCAACTAGAGGGTTGTTGTGTATACAGAAGCTGGACGCTGACACATGGTCGGTTGTTACAGCAGGATACAGTGTCTTATTAATACACGTATATTTCTAATATTCACGTAAAGCTACTCTAGTGCTAGGCATACCTAATTTTCAAATGGCAGACCACAAGAAGGCAGCTAGTGAATAGTACTCAGCGCCAACCTTTCGGCTACTTTTGTCTTATCGAATATTGGACGTTTATTGTCACTTTATAACGCATTCAAAAGTCTAAAGTTTGGAGCGCGATTTTTTGGTGATAAAGGTACTCGAAGGCTAGAATTATGGAACAGACCAAGCTAATTTTAATATGTAGCAACAAATAGATGTAAGAATTGTAAGAACGAAAAACAGCCGCTGCCTTTGCGAGCAAGCGAGAATCAACGATAACCAGTTTCAGAGTGGACATTTTAGAAAAGCCCTCTACTGGCAAAAGAATTCTTCACAGAGTATTTCTTTCAGGCATTTTTCCTTTGCATTTCATCGTGTAAGTGTTCATAAGTTTGTGCGATGTTCCAGTAATGTAACGCGAATTATGAATCATCTTGTACATTGTTATAGTTTCAAGAACGTAGAAAAACGGAATAAATTGAAATAGTTGAATTGTTTTGTTTGTTTGTTTTAAATTTCGCCCAAAGCTACACGATGGTTATCTGCACTAGCCCTCTCTAATTTAGCAGTGTAAGATTAGAGGGAAGGCAGCTAGTCATCACCACCCACCGCCAACTGTTGGGTTACTCTTTTACCAACGAATAGTTTTTTGTTTGTTTGTTTGTTTGGGAATTTCGCACAAAGCTACTCGAGGGCTATCTGTGCTAGCCGTCCCTAATTTAGCAGTGTAAGACTAGAGGGAAGGCAGCTAGTCATCACCACCCACCGCCAACTCTTGTGCTACTCTTTTACCAACGAATAGTGGGATTAACCGTCACATTATAATGCCCCCACGGTTGAAAAGCCGAGTATGGTTGGTGTGACGGGGATTCGAACCCGCGACCCTCGGATTACGAGTCCAGTGCCCTAACCACCTGGCAATACTGGGCCGAAATAGTCGTAACAGAACATTACAAAATCTCGGCAAGTGTTTTGTCGTTTGTATCCAATTCATTTAGATCATTTAATCCAGAGTTGGAAAACATATTTAAATATTTAGTCTAAAAGATTACTGCATTATACTCTGATTAGGTATAATGTTGTAGAAAAATTTAAATACTGGTCTAACGCAGCAAATTACAAGCTGTAGGATATGTTGTTCGTTTTCCACTTTACTGAGCACGGTTCTAACAGGTGATTTACATCATTCAACGTGCTTTTTCTTCTGTATTACTGTGTCGTATTTTCCTCTTAAATTGTATTAGGAAAAAAATACAAAACTTCACGGCATTTCTTGTCAGAAATAGTAATGTTATTTCAAAATTCACAACTAAGAAATTAAATATTATTTAAAAAAACTTTTATGGATTGACCTTAACTAGGGAAAACATCAGAAAATCATCCATGTGTTTGTTTTTTTTGTAGTTAAGCAGAAAATTACACAACGCGCTATATATGCTGGGTCCATCATGGGTATTGAAACCAAGTTTCTAGCATTATAAGCCCACAGGTTTACTGCTACACCACTGGGGGCTTATGCAAAATACCTTTTAACTTTATGTGCAATAAATCATACAAAACCTTTATATGTTTGTAAATACGTTTGTTGAGCAACTTGACAGTAAAATTACTGTTGGAACAAAATAATCTGATACATCAAATTACAAGTTATAAGTCTGTAGAATATTTAGTTAATACTCCTGTCTTTATCCCAAAAATAGTTCCACCGTTAGAATCAATTTAATTTTATTTGATTTTTATGTACATGAAAGGTGTTTGTACCATCAAGTAAAATAATGATGTCTGATTATAGTAAAAACTTAGTTCATTTCACATTGTACTTATATGAAACCAAATTTTCCATCTTCAATCAATATTTCTCTTATTTATATATTCATTACATAAATTTTTTAACATTATCACACACAATTTTTGTTTTCATTTTACACAGAGAAAACTGAACATCTTTATAACAGTTAGTATATATGCATTAAAAGGTTATCACAGGTATTAAATATTGTCAATAAAACAGTAAATAAAACATAAACTTAACTAATATTAGTTTCAATAATTATTTCATTCTATTTAACACACGCGATAATTTACTTTGTTCTGTGAATCTTTTTTCTTGACTTTTCCATTTCATTCTCCTGCAGATGAAATTCAAGTGCTTTCTCAGTGAGCTGTAAGGTGGGAAAAATATTCCATACGTTTCCTTTATGTACAGTTGGCATCACATAAAAAAACTTAAATCAGATTGTGATTAATTAGATTTCATGTGCAATATGATATACAATTTGTTCTCTATTATACACTTATAAATGTTTGGAAGAATTTGTTTAACTAATTGCACATAGTGTCTGGCAAATATAGAATTGAAAGATGATTTGTAATTTTCTTAATTTCATAGTTGAAACTTGTTTCAAATTACAAGGACAGTATGTGAAACACATTTTGTAAAATTGCTTATGATTCCATACTATTCAGACACCCTGTATTATGCTTATATATCCATATCAAATGCATTCAAAATGTCCACCACATACACTGCTGGCCAAAATCTTAAGACCAATGAACATAAAGAAAAAATATGCGTTTTGCGTTGTTAGACTCAACCACTTATTCAAGTAGAGCTTCGAAACATGAAAATAAGAAAAGGGAAAATAAAAATAAAACAACCTTTTTAGCATTGAACAGGGAAAATGTGAACACTATGAAATTAGCCTAAATGCTAGTTGGTCAAAAGTTTAAGACCATACTGAAACGAAGCGTTAATCGGTAAACATGTAACGAAATTTAGTCATTTGTGTTCAAGTATTAGCGTCGTCAACATCTCCCACTGGCATCTCCTGTGTTACATGAGGTAAAAACATGGCAAAGGCTAAAAAGTTGACAGAGTTTGAACGTGGCAGAATTGTCGAGCTGCAAAAGCAAGATCTCTCTCAACGTGCCATCGCTGGTGAGATTGGGCGTATTAAAACTGCTGTTGCAAATTTTTTAAAAGACCCTGAGAGATACGGAACGAGAATTTCAAGTGGATTCGACGGGCTGTCCCGCAAGACACCAGCCGATCGTCAAACCAGATTATGGACCTTACGGACGCAGAATGCAACTCAAGAACAATAAGACGGCATCTACGAGAGAAAGGCTTTAAAAACCGTAAACTTCTTCAAAAGCCACGCCTCCTTCCACACCACGAAACAGCGCAGTTAAACTTTGCTGAGAAGCACCAAACATGGGACATAGAAAAATGGACGAAGGTTTTGTTCTCTGATGAGAAACAATTAACCTGGATGGTTCAGATGGTTTCCAACGTTACTGGCACGATAAGGATATCCCACCGGAGACATTTTCTAAACGACACAGTGGAGGAGGTTCCATCATTATCTGGAGTGCTTTCTCCTTCCATGGAACAATGGAGCTTCATATTATACAGGGGCGTCAAACAGCAGCTGGCTACATTGGCATGTTGGAGAGAGCATTCTTATTGACTGAAAACTCTCGCTTGTGTGGAAATGACTGGATCTTTTAGCAGGTCAACGCTGCAATCCACAATGCCCGCAGGACAAAGAACTTTTTTACGGCGAATAACGTGATTCTTTTGGGCCATCCAGCGTGTTCGCCTGAACTGAACACCACTGAAAATGTTTGGGGGTGGATGGCAAGGGCAGTCTATAAAAATGGACATCAATTCCAAACAGTGCATGATCTTCGTGAAGCCATCTTCACCACTTGGAATAACATTCCAGCCAGCCTTCTGCAAACACTTATATCAACCATGCCAAAGCGAATGTTTGAAGTTGTTCTCAATAACGGCCGTGCAACTCACTACTGAAACCTCTTGCTGGGCATTTCCTACCCTGTTTGGGATTTCTTTTTGGTATGGTCTTACACTTTTGACCAACTAGTATTTAGGCTAATTTCACAGTGTTCACATTTTCCCTATTAAATGCTAAAACGTTTTTTTTTTTTTTGTTGTTTTTTTCCCTTTTCTTATTTTCATCTTTCAAATAAATGTTTGAATTTGACAACGCAAAATGCATATTTTTTCTTGATGTTCATTGGCCTTAAGATTTTGGCTAGCAGCGTATACATACTGCAAAAGGGCTTCAAACAGTGTTTACCTGTCAAGATAAAAACACCATTTTCACTGAAAATCAATACACTAATCCAACTAGTTTTGCCACTAAACGTTATCAGAAACTTCCCATACTAAACTGCATTGCTGTCAAAACTATTGAACAATTTAGACAGGAACACATTTATGACTTTTGTGTTTGGTCAAACTTGTGAGTTAAAAAGGGAAAATGTATATGAGCACTATTGTTTTTCAATCACCAGCTTGTCTCTAATTTTGCTTTTTTAAGTTCTTGTTGAGCCATACCTTGAGCTACTAGGATGACACAGTATTCTTTCTTATTCTTTAAAGATTGTGTGTGTGTCCTTTTCTATATTATGTAAACAAATTGTGCTGATATTTAATGTTTACACACTTCACAAAGCTAATTACATCTAAAACAAATCTTTAACTCTTGTGATAAAACAGCACATGCAGAAGATTTTTAAGGATATGCAAACATAAGTTAAGAATAAGTAACTACTAAAGTAAAACAACATACAGACATTTTGTCTGATTAATTCTTTGTACAATAAGAACATTCAAATTTTACAAGCTAAAAAACACTTCAAGGCAGCAAAGTTAAACTAATTACATTTGGGTTATTTCATAATCAAATTATTTTAATAGGTTTTACTTGACCAAATATTCACAACAATGAAAAAAGTTAGGCTTAGTATAGATTAACCCTTTCATTGCTAAATGGTACTAAAAATATCATAACTTGGTAATCAATAAACTATTTCTCTTAACTTTTTCCAGTAAGGTTTTAATGTGAAAACTGCAAAGAATAAAATCTATTTTTAGTTGGTAGACATTTACTATTGGTACTAAATTAAAATGTGTGATAAAATTAGATTCTTTCATTAACTTCTTCCATAAATTTTAGATATCTCTCAAGCTAAATAGTAATAAAAACATTAAATTTGTCTTATCTACAAAGTAAATCTACAAAAATATGTTAATAATAAATATCACAGCACATTAAATAAACAAACTTATTTCATAATGCTTTAATTGTGGTTGCATCTTCCTACCAGGTCTAACATAATCTCTAATTTATACTTCAGGAAATTGTTTTCTTCAATCAGCTGTTTGTTTTGTTGTTTCAATTCTTCTATTTCTTTTAATGATGTCTTTGACGTTTTTGAGTCTGAAAAAAAATCACTTAAAGACACAGTGAAAATCCTAACTACCAATAAAAATTCTGAATAATTCATGCACTGTATTAATTTCGCAATACAGTTAAGACCACAGTTAACTAATTTCAAATTATTCAGTAGTGTTGATAAATGTAATTTTTAAGTAATCTCATAGACATTATTTCAATTAATCAAACTTTTATTCAGTTTTCACAACTGAAGTTCTTTTAAATAGTAATCTAAGAATTATCTTATGAACCATTTCTTATCATTCATATGGAAAACAGTTATTCAAACCATTGAAAACTGTTATAAATATGTTACTTCCAAACCCACATTAATTCTTTTATCATAAAATCCAAACACCACATAGAGGGCTTCAAATTCTTAGACAAAGTGACCCAAACTTTTCTTCTTCTTTCAAATTAAAATTACCAATACCAAACATAGACAAACTTTATTATGTACATTACCTTATATTTATCTGTATTTTCAAAACTACCATATTTATCTTTTTCAGATGAACTTGAATCTCTTCTCTGCATTAACCACACCAGGTCATCTTATAACATTACATCTGAGTGGCAACAAAGGCCTAAAAGTATGTTGTAATTATTTTACCAAACTACTATTTGCTTGTATCCAGCCATGGACATTTTAAGTATTTAGTAATACTTTTCTTGAACTCACCCAATTCTGTTGCATCTACCACATTTAAAAACAATGCTTTCTGAAGATTTATCACCCTGTTAGAAAAATAAAATTACCTAACCTGCAGGTGACTTCTACTCTACCAAACCTTCAACCTATGTCCTCTACTCCTACTAGTCTTACCATTAATTATATAATTGAATATCTTCCTCTGATAATATCTGTCCAAATACACACTAAAAAACAGAATGTCCTTCTGTTTTATTTGTTTTCACAATGTCAGTAATATTAGGTACTTGGTTCATACTGAGAAATATGTGTACAAATGATCTTAGGAATTTTCATTCATTTCTTGATATATATTTACAATGTAGCAAAATCAAACACCTATAATGGTTACCTACACATTTGGATTGTTTTCTGACAGTAAGAATATCACTGCTTACTCAGCACAAGCCACTGATATGTAAGGCATATATAATTGTAATAACCATAAAATAACCAAGTTGTTTTCCATCCACAATTCTTAAAAATTATTAACTTCTCTAACTAGTTATTGTTCCACCATACAGGTTAAAGAAAAAAAACCTACACTTAACATTATTACCATTCAGTTCATCAAAACAAATAGCCAATCTCCTGAAATCAAGAATATCTGAACATATTAGGCTTTTACAATACAGCAAACAAGAAGTAGTTCTTTCATTATACAAAATGCATGTTGCAACATTTACAAGTAATACAGTTAACAGTAAATATTTCATGTAACACCACCATAAAAATTTGGAAAACTTGAATGGAAACTTATGTATATGAGAATATTACTTTCCTTTTAAAATTAATTAACCTGCTGATTCAATCTTATATGTAACATGTAAAACATCAAGAAAAATGTATCACCCACCTTTTATAATTGCAACTACAAACCAAACTGATATTTGAAAGGATGGTGCAGACTGATAAATAAACACTTTCTGACATGCAATTATGCAACTTTTTACATAAATATGATTTTTAATTTAGTCAAAACACACAAAATCATAACTTTCCAACTGGTAAATCAAAGGATTCTGATTAAATACCTGTGATCCATTGGCCATTTTCAAATTTAACCAACTGATTTCCAAGGTGTAGTTTAATTGGTCCATAGTTAAGACCCAATTCTTCTTGGATGTATACAGGATCTAAATCACTGGTAATATTAGTGAGAGATGATAATTTTCGTGGAGTTGTCCTTTTTGGAGAAAATTTATTTCCAAGAAGAGGCATTTTCTGCAGTATAGAAAATTACATAAGTATGCATAAAGCGATACAAATTAAATTAATTCTTGGGCCTCAACAACTAACGTGAACCTTTATCTCCTCTTATACAAAATCCATTTACATTTTTATAATTAAACATGCATAGTAGTATATCTCATTTTAAAACCTTACCACATTAAAAATGGTAAAATAGTTGTAATCACTTCAATTTAAATACATATTTACTAGAACGTTCTCTTGATATTTTTCCAACTCTTGCACATTGTCTGTAGCAGTCTTTATATACCATAATTTACCTATATCACAGGTCTAAATATTCACTTGAAATTTCTACTCTTCTTTATTTCAACCAACTTTACTAAAGAACATATGATTAATTCTTTCAGTGTATTGACAGGTTGTTTCAAGGGTATTTTAGACAGTATGGAAATAGTAAAGTTTTGGCTTTTAGCAAGAATATTAAATGTTGCTTAGAAGACTTGTTTACATGAATAACCAGAGCTCTACAAACAACTTGTTTTTGCAGCTGGAACGATGAGTGACACTTCAGGACTTTGCATAATTCTTTTTCTTACTGGTGCCAACTATACTCTGAGATTCCACAATCAAATTTTAACTATTTCCTACTTACAATGCATTCTGTTCTGCTATAATATAATACAAACTTTTATAATACTGTCAAAAGAAATTTTTTTTTTTTTAATGTGAAACTGGAAAAGGTAAATTTCACTTTTAACCACTTCACCTAACTGCATTAATATTTCTTTCAATGTATTTAGATAACTATACACCAAGGTATACATGTATCAAAATCTGGTCAAATTTAAACACATGCAAATTGGAAATTTCTGGCCAACTCAATTGTTAAAATCAATTTGTAATACATTATACTAAGTACATATTGGGCATTATAATACCTGAAGCCTAATTACTAAATTGAACGCACTTTCTCGACTGCAACTACAGTAATCCTCAAGTATTATAACAATTATTGTGTAGTATTAGTATTTACAATAAGCAACGTAGAAGTAAAATTTTATTACTAATAGTATCAATTTTCTCATTGCAGTAATATTCTAAATCCTTGAGATATGCAGCATTAACAATAAATCTTAAGACATCACGCTTATGACTACAGTTTTTAATGTTTCCAGAGTTACTGTACATGAAGAAGAAATATGTTAGTATTATTTATAACTGTTGCTTATAATTTATATTCAACTACAGGGTATTCGGAAAGTCACTGTGCAGTTTTGTAATCATATTTTATTCAGTCTATTTCAACCCAGCAACTGATAGCGGTGTTTACAAACAAAATAAGAAGGATCCAGGCCTGTATTGATGCCAACGGTGGTCACTTTCAACATTGTTTATAACTGTCATTCATATTTACCTCCTGTATTCTATACTGAAACATGTCTGTTAATAAATATATAAGTGCACAGTGACTTTCCGAACACCCTGTACTAACAGTTAGGCCTATATTTATAAAAGAATGGGGTGAAAACATATTTTCCAAGTTAATTTCCCAACAAACTGTCATGCTATTTGTTAAAAAAATTTACTTTGTATACTGGTTTTTGCTTATTTTATTTTATTTTATTACGTTTGCTTGTTTCATAATACACAATCTTAATCATATAAGGTAAAAATACTAATAGTGAAACTCCACTAAACCAATGTAACCTTAGCACAATTTAAACTTCGAGAATACTCAGCTAACACTAAGTTAGTAAGTAATAACTTGTCTGTGTAACAGTTAACGTGAGTTTTCGGTATTAATTATTAATTTTTACAGTAGTAATGAGCACCGCAATAATTTATTTTGTATGAATTCAGCACCCTAAAAAGCTATGAATACTCTTAAGCTTATTATTTATTGCATCAAAGGATAGCTTATTGATATAAAACAAGAAGAATAAACTAATATATATTTTCCGCAAAAGCAGACCTCATTCATTCGTTAATATGGTATACGACGATTCCCACGTTTTTATATTTTTAACTGCATTTGGCCCGGCATGGCCAAGCGTGTTAAGGCGTGCGACTCATAATCTGACGATCGCGGGTTCGCATCCCTGTCGCGCAAAACATGCTCGCCCTCCCAGCCGTGGGGGCATTACAATGTTACGGTCAATCCCACTTTTCGTTGGTAAAAGAGTAGCCCAAGAGTTGGCGGTGGGTGGTGATGACTAGCTGCCTTCCCTCTAGTCTTGCACTGCTAAATCAGGGACGGCTAGCACAGATAGCCCTCGAGTTGCTTTGTGCGAAATACAAAAACAAACAAACAAACTAGATGTTCATTACGTCATTCCAATGGTGATTACGAATGTGATCAGGTTCGTAGGCGGAATGTTTGAAAATAAGATTCTAATTTGTGAGATCATATTGTGTTTGAAACTACGAGAATCTGGGGGCATGCGTTCCTAGAAAAAAATAGGGGAAAAAAAAGAAGTACTACAGAATTAAATATGGAAGCAATTTTGAATGAAATATATTATAAACAATTGCATAGCTGTTCACTTAAAATCAAAAGAAGGATAATTTTTACTTCACGAATCCCGCGTGGTGATGCTACAAGAGCCGTAAGAATAGTTGAATGGACAGTTTAATGGGTAGACATCTCCCTGTTGTCCGAGTATTGTTCATACACCCTTGATATATCTTGTTCACGTGCGGAAAATACGTGCGGTTGCTTAGCAACTAGAAAGAAGACGTAGTGTTGATTCAAATATTTTCTAGACTTTTTAATCGATTAAAAAATCCTTGTGGTAAAATTAAAACCAGGTTATATTATTAAAAGAAAATTAAATTTAATTAAGGATTTTCGATTCACTCTAAGCTTATGAAAATGTACCGAGTATTTGAAACATTTAGTTATTTGTTTCAATGACTGTAGAAATATTATACGACTAATTTGAATAGTAAGTCAAACGAAGTATTAAAAAAACAGTTAAACCTTACAATCTCCTATAAGAAGTAACTAAAAATAAAATGTTCTTTGTGGTTAAACATTTATCATTTATTTAAAACACAGAGTATAAAAATATAAAAGTAATAAATTTATGTACTAGACGATCAAAGGTTTTTATATTTTTTAATAATTATTGTATATAACAAATGCATTTAATTTTTACATTGAGCTGGTTCCTTGATTTGTTGGTTTCTAAATTTCCACGGTTTACTACTTTATGCACTCGGCCCGGCATGGCCAAGCGTGTTAAGGCGTTCGGCTCATAATCCGAGGGTCACAGGTTCGAATCCCCATCCCACTAAACATGCCCGCCCTTTCAGCCGTGGGAGCGTTATAATGTTACGGTCAATCCCACTATTCGTTGGTAAAAGAGTAGCCCAAGAATTGGCGGTGAGTGGTGATGACTAGCTGCCTTCCCTCTAGTCTTACACTGCTAAATTAGGGATGGCTAGCGCATATAGCCCTCGAGTATCTTTATGCGAAATTAAAAAAAAAAAAACATTTCCAAAGAAAAATACAAAATGGAAGGAAGCAGTAAAATATTAAATAGATATAAAGAAAAAACAGCGAAGCAAGATGTAGAAATTATGTATTTAAATGTTTTCTGGGATTAAGTACACTGATTTTCCTAAATGATGAAGACAGCCGTAAAGAATCTTTTCTTTCAAATTATTACGATCAACTTACAACGTATCATAAGACTCTGAAGGAGCATTTTTCATGATTATTATTTTGTGTTTGCTTACCAAGTTCCCGTAGGACAGCGGTAAGTCTTCGGATTTTCAGTCCTAAAATCAGCGGGTTGATTCCTCTCAGTGGTGGACACAGCAGATAACCCTATGCGTATTTACTATAAGAAGACACCCACACGCTTTTTAACAAAGAATACAGTATGATAGCATTTGAGAGTATTTCTAAGTCACGTGTCTTGTTAAACATATATAAATGCTGACGTCATGTGGAATATACAATTAGCGATAGATGTTATTATTATAATAATTTATTAATAAACCATCATATGTCTGTACTAAAATATTGACCGTCCAACTACTAAAGTTGTTCAAAAGTTTTAGTATATTTTATAATATAAACATAACACAGACAGGTAATTAAACGTTTATTTCGTGAAATATTTAGGTTTAAATTTAAATTACAGAAGTTTAACAAGTCTTTGTGTAAGTTAAGCGCAAAATTATAAACGATCATGTCATTTTGCAAGTAAAAAAGCTATTGCCGTATCCTTACTGGCTAACAGGAAATTCGAGTACTTTTCCGATTGTTTTTCGCTTCTGAAACGTATATAGGGGAGAAAATGTTTTTGATAGTTTAGTAAGAAAAAACTACAACTCTTGGTCTGAAACTGGTATAGTATACCAACTTATTACCCTGTTAGTAAATATATAAAAAATTTCAAAAATTCACTACGTATTAAGCATGTATTCTTAGAAGTTTGGTTAATGAAACTAGTAAGCTTCTTTCGTTCTAGTTACTCGCAAAATTATTTAATTTAATTGGAGTATCACACCTACATTTTTTTGTGGAAATATTACTGTGAAATAGCACATATTGTATAATAATCGAGAGTGATCTTTTTCATTGCAAAATAAGATGATGTTCAGGGATACACAAACCATTGTTTATAGTAAGAGTGACGCCATGAGTGGCGTCTGCATCTGAGAAGAATAACATTGCTGTTGTTCTTGTATAATGTTTAAAACACGACAACGGAGAGAAACATTACTTTTATTATTGTATACATTCATGCACTCTAAGAACGTGCCAGTACAACCACCCAAATACACTTTCTCTGGAAAACTTTAATTATTGTTTGTGGGTATTAGAAATGAAGATTGTATCACTGTGTCTAGTCTATTTCTTTGTTCCAAACACAATCTAGGAAAAACGACCTCAGAATTTGCTCTATAAAACTTTTTCTAGCGAACCTGCAGTTATTCTGTGGTTTCTACTCGATTACGTGCAAGGAAATCAGTGAAGCTAAGAATACCTCATTGACTTTTAATATAACTGGACGCTTAACATTGGAACGGAAATATTGTAGAGATTAGGGTAGTTTTTAACAGAACCATGTTTATCAGTCTATCAAACCACCATTTTATCTATCTGTTATGAGGGTTTTAACTAACTTTCAGACTTTTAAGGTTGTCAAAGTGAATAACCTATTTGTATATTACATTTACTTATAGAAAACTTTGGCTGCATAAATTCATCAGAATTCTCTCTCTTCTTGCCAATTTAAACATAATCTACTCAACTGTAACTGTACTTTGTGCTGAGAATGAACTGTTTCCTTTGGTAAAAACTATTTGTTTCATCAAGTTCAAGGTTCGCACAGATCAGCTGATTACGACGCCATTTGCCGATTGCAGATATCTTTATTTGTGAATAAGCTACGCGGTTTTAAGTGAAGTGCGATTTTTTCGTTTGGCGGATTTCAGAATGAATGACCTGAAGGAGCAACGACTTGCTGTGAAATTTTGTGTTAAACTTGGAAAATCTGCGACTGAAACTTTTGCTATGCTTAACACGGCTTACGGTGATGTTGCTATGAAGCGTACGGCATGTTTAAAGTGGCATGAACGTTTAAGGATGGTCTACAGTCCATTGAAGATGATGAGCGTCCTGGACGTCCTTCCACGTCAACTGACGACCCACACGTCGACAAAATCAACACCCTGGTGCGGGAAAATCGACGTCTGACTGTCAGGGAGCTTGCTGAAGAATGTGGGATATCAGTTGGATCTTGTTACGAGATTTTGACCGAAAAATTGAAGATGCACCGCGTTGCTGCGAAATTTGTGCCTCAGAACTCGTGAGTTTTTGGCCGAACACTCGATCACTGTTCTTCCCCCCCCCCTACTCACCTACGCACTTGCGACCTTGCTCCCCAAACTCAAAAGACCCTTGAAAGGAAGACGATTTGAGACAATTCCCGAGATTAAGGCAAATGCGACGAAGGAGCTGGAGGACATTACAAAAGAAGCGTACCAGGACTGTTTCAACAAGTGGAAACACCGTTGGGATAAGTGTGTGCGTTGGGGAGGAGAGTACTTTGAAGGGGTCCCAGACCTGTAACTTCTAAATAAGGTACATTTTGTTTTATGACGTCAGTCCGCGTATATTTTGAACAGACCTCGTATACAAAGATGAGAAGGCAGAATTAGTTTTTTTTTTAATTTTAATATAAAGTTTAGCTTTAGCCTTATTTGTTTTCTAGAACTTTCGTTCTTGATTTATTTCTGAAATAATAAGAACATCCAAGCTTTAGGTGCAACCCAATTTTATAAATTAGTCGTCTTTTTTTTTTTCTTTATTGAATGATTATCATTCATTAAACAAAACTATTTATTCAGGTTATTTATCTGTTTTTATCTGAGCCATTTCTCAGTCATCTTACATCCAGATACCTCATTACGTATACATTCTCTGAGCTCTTGAGGTGAAATACAACAACTGCACTAAAACTGAATACCAAAGTTTAAATTAGTACTGTAAGTATCTTATAAAAGCTTATTTTACAACAGGTAAAAACTACCTGCTTCACAAGAAATTGGGAATGATAAAATAATTAATACCGTGTTTAAGTAAACGCAAAGAACAAACATTTTCTGAAAGATGTTGAATGGTGTAGAAAGTATTTTATATGTAAAATAATAAATTTGTTTATTTGAAGTTAAGCACAAAGGTACATATTGGCATTGTAGTTCAGTTTATAGCGTTTTAAGTCTACAGACTGTACTACTGGGGGCATAAAATATTAAACATATATTACTCTCACATCTCCAGTATTTGCCAGTAGATTCCAGAACCAAAAATAATAGTTAGGATGACTAGAAGTTTATCAAAAAATCCTTTTACTTCATAATCTAACGTTCTTCTCATGTAACAGGCTAGTCCATTTCTGTTTTGAGCGCAAGCTTTTACAACTCTCAAAATTAAAAGACATTTTTAGTTGAACGAATGAAAGGCTTATTAAATAATTCTAGCACATTGTATAAGAAAACCTTTTTTAAAATCATCGACATTCTTGAATTATTAAATTTTAATTTTCATTACTATTTTCTGATCGCCATCTAACTACAATGACATAATAAATGAAGCAATGGAGCAATTCCTTCAGGGTCTAGTGATATGAAAGCCCGAAAACTTTGTGAGTTTTACGTTTAAAAAATAACAAAATTAATTTCAAAAATATGAATAAAATTGGAAAATTATATAAGATAATAATTACGCAGCCTGGATCTTTCTTCGTACAATATTTATTGAGCTAACTTTCAACTCCTCTCTTTGAGTTCTCTTTAGCCGGTATGTCAGATAATAAAAATTTGAAACATTATTGTAGCAAACGTACGTGAATAAAACGCTCATAAAAAGGATGATACGTAATTTGTTATCACAATAACAGTAAAAAAAACAAAAACAAAGTAATGCACGAGTAACAATAGCTGAAAAATATTTATAATAACTTTTCTAAGAATATTGCTTATCAATAGAAACATCACTTTTAAGAGAGGGAGTTTAAGGTTGCTCAATAAATCTTAAACGTGAAGTGTTTTTTTGTTTTTTTACCTTTAAAGTGTCCATGTTATATGTTTTGTAGAAAATCTGGCATTATTAAAAAACCCAGCTGCTCAACTTACACTAATGATATCTTGGGTTTACAATCACTTCTGTAGAAAGAGGTCAAATAATGTCCACCATCAACTTCTTGGTTGACTTTCTGGTTATTGTTTATAATCGACTTTCTCGTGCATAGGTTATATGTCGTTTTCAATTATTTTTTAAACATAATCGTCCCGTTAGCAGTTACAAGTGTAAAGCTATGATTTTGAAAATTGAAGCAGATAAAAACCAAGCAAAATAAAGTTCAATCGATCAAAAAAAACTAGGGCATTGGATATTCTTTAAACCTAGCTAGAACCAGACAACAAATCTACTTCAAACTATTTATCTATGTCTTTGCCGTATTTGCTTGTTCCAGATTTTCACCTAAACTTGCGCAAGGATTATCTGCGCATAACTGTTTTGACTGTTGAACCGATAAACTAGAGGAAAAGCAAATAGAACAACAAGACCATCAACAACTCTTCTTCTAACTAAACAGCGCTACTCTTATAACAAACCTATGGCCCCAAGGTGCAGAATACATTTTTTCATCACTGGCAGTCGAGCCATGAAATTTCAAGTAATGGTAACTGTAGCTACCACTGGATTTCAATCGTTTTACCTCTCGTATCGTTTATTGTCTATAATATTCATTGATATAGATTATTGAGAGACGTAGAGAGTTGGACAGCTGAATAAAAGGAAGGGCACCGTTACATGTTTTGTTTGTTTGGATGTTTACGTACTTTTGCGGCGAAAATTTAAAGATAAATCTTATCGTTGAGAGATTTCCTTTCCAACTTTTTCTTTTTATCGTTCAAAACGATATTTTTTCATCCATAAAATTTTGTTAATTATAAGTAATGTCCTTTTTATTTTAGTCATTAAAATCACAATAAAGTTATAAAATATTTCCGCTATAAATCTCCTGCCATAATAATGTGCATACACTCATTCATTTTCCTTAATCCTTATTTAATGTTTACACATACACAAACACACACACAAAACCTTTATATTGCTTATTGGTCTTCTGTCCAACCATAATGGCGGGTTCGAATCCCGGTCGCATCAAACATGCTCGCCCTTTCAGCAGTGGGGGCGTTATAAATTTATGGTCAATCCCACTAGTCGTTGGTAAAAGAGTTGCTCAAGAGTTGGCGGTGGGTGGTGATGACTAGCTGCCTTCTCTCTAGTCTTACACTGCTAAATTAGGGATGGCTATCGCAGATAGCCCTCGTGTAGCTTTGCGCTAAATTCAAAAACAAAACAAACAAACCGACCACAATGTGGTAGCTCATAGCTGATTTAATAATGCCACTTTTAATAGATGTTGTTGTTACTGTTTACTTGACCACCTTCCAACATTGAACCACTAAGTTTCATTTCCTTGAAAATTTAACGCTTTTCATTTATCAGAATATCAATTTCCCTACTAATTTATGTTGGAATGGATCTTTTGATACAAAATTCATACTTGAAAACTGCTCCTTCCCCTGGTTTCTCAAGGACAAGTTTGTGGAATTACACCACAAGTAAAGTTTCGTGGTGGGTAGAGCATTTTGTACCTTTGCTTTTTACGAGAAACAAACTAATTTTCTTTTAGCAGATTAAGTACCAAATTTATTTAGTGTCCATAATTTGTTTCCGTTTAGAATATTTTGCCTAATCACAATCTTTTTCGATAACTCCTGTTTTTAGGAAGGCTGATTTATCTGGAGTTTTCATCTGTAGTGTCTCAAAGATACTCCACAAAAAGTATCTTAACTCTGACTATATATTTTCCATATTAAAAACATTATATACAATAATATATCTATGTGTGTATTTTTCCTCATATAAAATAACAGTTGCGAAAAAAGTTAAACAAAATTCCTTTTTTAATTATTTGTTTTAAGCGCAAAGCTGCACAATGGCGTTCGAACCCCGAATTTTAGCGTTATAAGCCCTCAAGCTCGCCGCTGAACAATTATTGTTTTTGTTTTAACGCAAAGTTACACAGGCAATGGATTATTGCACTCTCTCTTTTGCAGAGAATCGAATCACTAGTTTAACAATATAAATAGATAAACATACCGCTGATCCACCGTGATCATTATAATTTTTGTTTTGATAAATAAAGACCGTTATAATAAAACCTTTATTTCTGATAGACCAGATATAAGTTATCAATACCAGAAACTGTTTATTAACAGATGAATAAGCACGTGGATTTTCAATTAGGGAGAAGGATTAGTTAAGTGTTTTGGAGTTAAGCACAAAGCTGCTCATTGGACTATCTGTGCCCTGCCCGCGAACTGGTATCAAAACCCGGTTTAGAATTATAAGTTCCAAACATGCCATTGGGGGGTATAGATAAGAATGCTGAGCTATATCATGTTTCTGTGGCAAAAACAAATACTTAATTCTACTTTTATAACTTTTTCAGTTGTTTAATATCAGCGTGTGTCATCACATTCATACAATGCATGCCCCGAAATTCACAACAACTAACTTTATCCAACATCATATCTCGGAGTATGAAATATACATAGGCTTGTACGTAAGTAATGGCCCGGCATGGCCTAGCGCGTAAGGCGTGCGACTCGTAATCCGAGGGTCGCGGGTTCGCGCCCGCGTCGCGCTAAACATGCTCGCCGTGGGGGGTGTATAATGTGACGGTCAATCCCACTATTCGTTGGTAAAGAGTAGCCCAAGAGTTGGCGGTGGGTGGTGATGACTAGCTGCCTTCCCTCTAGTCTTACACCGCTAAATTAGGGACGGCTAGCACAGATAGCCCTCGAGTAGCTTTGTGCGAAATTTCCAAACAAACGTAAGTAATATGGTTACAACGCCTGCAATGCTTCAAGTCATATCACGTTGCCTAGGTAACATAACGTCGCGTGCAGCTTACCTCTCGATCTGCCTGGTGTTGAAAATGAAACACAAAGCTGTGGTACGTAATTGTGGAACTGCAGTGAGCTTGATGGACATTTGCTGTAAAAGACCTGCGTCAACTTGTATCAATTGGCTGCAGATCATAAGTCACGTCACCAGACCAATCATACGAAATCTAGTTTACGTATGGTACAGACCTTTTGATGAATAACATAGTAGCGGGGTTTTGGTTTCTCGCCAATGTAAACATTCTTCAGGCAAATTTATTTACTTCGCAGAATAAAATATTTGAATAAAAGGAATTTTGTCAAGAAACCAACAAATAAATCGATAGTATTGCAGCTAAAATAAAAAAAGGAAAACAAATAAAACTATTGCAGTATTTTCCCTTTTACATGGTTTGTATAAAATATACGAACTTATTAATCCCTCCCCCAGGAGCGCGAAGTGACACTCTGGTAGAGCTTTGGACTTCAAAGATGCGGATCTGGGTTCGAAGTTTTCAATGCCACCCAATATTTCCCGTACTTTAAAGACCTGCGTGTATATTGTAACAGTGAAAGTAGGTGTTAGTTCAAATCGCACGACGACAGTAAATAACTTTCAGTAGATTTGCCATGTAAACAAAACATCAATACCATTTTCCAGAATTACAAAAGGAAATATTTTCTAGAGAAGGCATACTTTTCATTTTAGTGCCACGTGAAGTTTTCCATATAGTTTGAACATTTTCGGTACTCCCTGTCTTCGTGCAGTAATAAATACGTTGGTGCAAGTTTTTTATGCGAATCTCAAGAGAAGAATTCGCTCTACACACTTTTACAAAGTCTTGTCGCGTAAAGTGTAAAATTTGCTTAATAAGTAATTAAGATCAATATTAATTAAGGCGTATTTTCAATGTTTGAAGTATTTTAAGTGAATGGAGCTAGAAAAGAAATTCCACTATTTAATTAGTCGGTGAGTTACGTGTTTATTAATCAAACTAAATAAGTTAACATACACTTCATAGTATTGTGATTGCTGTTTAATGTAAAAACGTTGTTTCTAAGCTTGGGCCTAAAACTACGTGCAAGTGAAAGTGGCCTGTAACGCGCATTACTGAAAAAATGAATTAATTTGTTATCGTTATGTGAATCGGACTGTTCATTTTTTGTAAATAACTAATTAAAAAGTAATTCGTCAAAGCAAACAAAAAACACAACACATCAGTATATACTAACCTAGTCATGGCTGCATAGAACAACGAATATAATCTACGTTCACGTATCGTGAAACAGATACCTACCTCTTTTAAGTTTCACATCAATTTTTATTATCAAAAGCGTATCACGTCAGCGGTGAATGAGAAAAACATCGATTAATAAAAAATAAGAAGTACTCTCCTTTTCTTCTTCCAGCCACTCTTGTTACCAGAGTTAATTTCGCATAGCTCAGTTTAGTTTTTTTTTTTTTATTTCGCTCACACCTATACAAAAGCTACCTACGCTGGCCCTCCCTAATTTTGCAGTGTAAGACGAGAAGGAAGGCAGTTACTCATCAACGTCCACTTCCAACTCCTGGGCTACTCTTTTGTCAACGAATAGTAGCATTGACCGATACGTTATAATGCCCCCACGGATGAAAGGGCGATAATATCTGGTGTGATAGGGACTCGAATCCACGATCCTCAGATTACGAGTCGGACGTCCTAACCATCTGGCCATGCCGGTCCTAGTTCAGCTCAGAACCAAATTATCTATCACCTGGTGTCACAGATTGTCAATATCTTTCCAATCGCTCGTAACCAAATTGGTATTGTGTGTAGCTGTAGCAATATCCTGATCCGCAAATTAGTTTCCTGTATGAGTATATACCTTGAACTGTTTTCAAGATTATATATTGTATAGAGTGTGTGTGTGTTTTTATAGCAAAGCCACATCGGGCTATCTGTTGTGTCCCCCAAGGGGAATTAAACCCCTGATTTCAACGTTTTACATCTGCAGACTTATCGCTGTCCTACTAAGAGACTAAACTGTATGGAATAAACTCCCTTCTAATCGGCTAAAGCCCTAAGGAATGGCTAAATACGTTGATTTATATTTCCTTGTATGAGTTGCTTTCGTTTAAAGATCTAGCTAGGCAATAATGATTACTTGTGTCATGGGTTAATGTCACGCAAAAATATGTAAAATAATCTTTAAAACGTTTGAACGAGAAAAAAAAAACACGAAAATTCTGCTTTGGCTCAAAGAGTTGGAGATATCATAAAAACATAGCAATATTCATCTCAGAATCATCTTGTTGAACTGAGCTAACTACAGTTGAAAGTTTTTTCTAAGTGGGGAAGGCCCGGCATGCCCAGGTGGTTAAGGCACTCGACTCTATGGTTAAATTTCGTGTTGCTTTCAATCCAGAAATTCGTTTTGGCTTTGGAATATTATTATCCCACAAACAGCATGAGTATGTACCGCTTCTACATCAGTGGTGTTTATCGTATATTGGTCTTCTTGTCTCCTTGTGTGAAGCTGGTTACAACAGCGATAGCTGAAGTGATGGACGCTTATTTCATGGTAATAGTAGTAAAAAATTGAGTAATCACAAAGAATGTAGTAACAGATGTTTTTTCTTTCGTGAATTTCGTTGGTATCTGGATAGTAGGAGGTTCCACTTGTATGCTATTTGCATACATCATCTGATATTATATACGTAGTGTTTTTTTGTTTGTTTTGAATTTCGCGCAAAGCTACCCGTCTGCGCTAGCCGTCCCTAATTTAGCAGTGTAAGACTAAAGGGAAGACAACTAGTCATTACCACCCACCGTCAATTCTTGTGCTACTCTTTTACCAACAAATAGTGGGATTGACCGTAACTTTATAATGCCCCCACGGCTGAAAGGGCGAGCATGTTTGGTGCGACCGGGATTCGAACCCGTGACCCTCAAATTACGAATCGAACGTCTTAACCCACCTGGTCATGCTGGGCCTAAAAATTAACATACTTCCCATCATTACATTGAATTGATCTTTCACGGTGGAAATCAAAAATGACTTAATCTAAGACATCTTAAGAACAAAATATCAAATTGACCAAAACTTTAGTATTATTTTTCAAACGAGAGGTGAGCCAATACTGTATACTTTGTGTGATAATTCAAAATTCCTGTTAGTAACACAGGGTTGAACTTGTAACATTATACATTACAACTGAATTTATGTAAGGCTAATAAATGGAACAGCACAATGACATGAAAATATAGAAATATGTTATTTCTTTTTCACATTTTGGTAATTACAATTACCAAGTGATAAAAAGTGTCACCATCGCCCTTGGACCAAATTGTTTAGATTAGTCTGACAAAATATAAACACAACTGTATATCTTCCTCTTTAATCATTTCTAGAAAATGCCAGCTTCCACAGGCAAGTATCTCATATATTCAGTGGTGGATTTAACGTTGTGTGGACCCAGGAGTAATAATTTTTGTGAGCCCTACATCTCATGTAATTTCACATAGAATAAAATTATCAATGGGCCCCTATTAATACCATGGGCCCTGGGGCTGAGCCCTCTCTAGTCCCTACCTAAACACACCACTGCTTATATTTCATTTTTACTCTAGTAACACCCCAAAGTCTGGTTGTCAAAGCAAAGCATCAATCCTGGTAGGTATTCAGTTATACTACAAATGGGATGACGCTATGATGATTTTTTTTTTTTTTTTGGACTTAGTTAGCAAGTTTTCAAACATTTAATCACTCCATACCTCCTGAACCTGTAAGCATAGTAGTGTTTAGAAGTAGATTCTAACACACCTACATATTAATGTTTGATTCAAGTATACAATAACTGTAAAGGAAGCAGAGTAAGATAATGTATAGTTTACTTACGTGTTTCAAGAAACACAATAGCACACTCTAACAAGTGTATATATTGCTACTCGAAGAAAAATAGTGTTGAAAGATAAACTTAATATATTTCATTTATCACCAATAAAGTCACCATACTCTATGTATTTTGATGTGGTATAATCTAATTATCAGTGTTTTCATTATTATTCATCTCGTTATATTTGCTTGCACAAAGCTACATAAGGGCCGTCTATAATTTTGAGATGACAGAATAGATGGAAAGTGTATAGTCAACACCACCCACTGCCAGTTTTTGGGTTACTTTTGTCTGATTAAATAGTATATCTAATTTCATTATATTCACATAAGTCTGTTAACTTATAAGTGTATCAATTCTAAACATTGAAGATGTTTCTATGACGTACATAGGATACTGCATACATAACTTACATCTGTGTGTGTGTGTGCATTATCCTATACCCGTGCTCTAGATAATTGCATATTCTATTCCTATATACGTGTACAGCATATCACGAGCAACAAACAACTATCGTTGTAGACAACTATCGACTATATTAACATACTTTCTACTACCATACTTTCAGTTATCGGCCAGAAAACCCACGTTTACCAGAATTACAATAAAAATGAAAATATATGAAACTCAGTAAACCTATGTGTTTTTCACTACAATCTGTCGTATAGCTTTTGTATCTCTGTTGAGATATTATTGCTGTCCTAACTCCTAACTTATTTCATTATATTTTAACAAACTGGAGTTTTATGATGTCACTGACCAATCTTCAAAGCATGTGAACTCCTCTGGTATCGGCTCATTTTCCTCTCACTTACCATAAATAGAATATGTGGCATATTCCTCATTCATGATTAAATCCAGATATCTAAGCACTATTTTCTGACTCACCAGTTCAATTTGTCTCTAGCTTGTGGTCCAACTTGGGCACCGTAGGCTCAATGCTCATTGATGAAATATGGCTTTAGCTCTTCACTCTGCTTCCACATGACATATATATATTCAAATTTCCAGACAGAAAAACTTGTGCCATAAAAATGAGATAAGGTCTAGTTTAACTAAAATCAATTTGTATACATATTTTTGGCATGTACTACAATCAAACCAAGTTTCCAATTCAAATTAGCATTCCTTCACTTTTTTATTGTACCTGATCTTGTGATATATTGCCATTTTATCCTGTTCTAGTCGCACAAATTCATGTAGTTCAGCTAGTATAGACCATCATGATTCTATGCAGTCGTTGTGGAACATCTCTGCTTAGTGGGTAGGCATATCATCATTGCATAGGAACTGTACTTCTTAATAATCTAAAAAACACATTTGAAAAAGTTTTTAGGCTAAGGCTTTGTACAGCATTATTACATATGACGTGTAATAATCACATTCATTTAAGTATAAACTTAAAGAATTTCTAAAATTTTGCTTTAAAGCTTGGAAGTGATATAATTAAGTGCATAACTTTGTCTTCATTTTAGCATAGCTTGACATGTATTTAACTTAAGGTTTGCTTTTTGGTCCAAAATATTTCTTTACGTACTCCAAAGTATGCTATCCACTGCTCAGCTACTGTATCAATGATAATCTCAAATAAAGTGTCGGCATATATAAGCTTTGTCCCACTAGATGAAGTAACTATTATTACCCGTTTTCAACAGGAGTCCAACGATATCAAAAATGTATAACTACAATGGATGATATACAATACTCTTTTTGAGTTTTCCTCACTATCTTTTATTTGATCAACAAACGTAGTATAGTTTGCACACAGTCTCTCAATACCTTTTTGGTAATACAGTGAAAAAGGATATCTACAAGTTGATCTTAGTGCATCATACTCTTTGGTGTTCTATTATTTTGTAGCATACAAAATCCAAATGTCTGCTTTAAGAGTTTCGATACCATAAGCTACATCAAATGTTTAACTACACCTTTACATTGGTCTTAGCAGTGATGCAGCACATTATATTCTGTATTCAATTGTATGTATAATTATAAATGCCGAAGTTTACATTTATTAGTACTATATTTACTGATCTGAGTATGTCACACTTTATCCTTCTATAAATTAAGACACACCTAAAACTTATTTTGATTCTTCATTTGTGTCTCCAAAAGCTTCTGGGCCATTATTATTAGAGTGCATTCCCTATGTTACTGCAATTGTTTACACTGTTTGGCATTACTGCTGTGATAGTGACTTTTTCTTCACACAGTACCCCATATATGGGCATTCAACAAGCAAGCAAACTGTCATTGTCTAGCAAGATAATTCGCCGTTATATCTTTATTACTATTCTAGGTAATGTATAATAGAAATTTGCTTTCATAATATAATCCAATATGCTGTCATACCTTTAAACTGAATAACGTTCATAAGTCACTTCAGCAGCACATGATCTTTCTGATGGTTATCATGTTCTCTCATCTAAGTAGTAATGCAAGACATGAGAAGTTCTTATTTGTCATGCAGTATGGCCTTCAACAAAATTAGTCAACATATGACTTGGACTAATATCGTGGATTTGTGAGAGAATTGCTCTAAACTCACTATTAATGACATCTGTATGAAGGATAAAAGCATCATCCTATTGGGTATAAGCCAACAATTACACCATATCTGAAGTGTGTTTTAATAACTGAAACATATTTACATAGCCTTCAGTCAATTTAAAATATGAATTAGCATTAGTTCAGAAAATAGCACAGCTTTCTTTGAGAAGTTGTTTGCAAAGAGCAGCAATAGTATAATGTCCACTCAATACAA
Source organism: Tachypleus tridentatus (assembly GCF_004210375.1). Classification (NCBI taxonomy): domain Eukaryota; kingdom Metazoa; phylum Arthropoda; class Merostomata; order Xiphosura; family Limulidae; genus Tachypleus; species Tachypleus tridentatus. Next base: position 74,937,839 of record NC_134832.1, on the reverse strand, counting down.
ATTCCTTTTTAGTCACAAACTAGTACGAGTAATTAGCTGCTATGATGATCACAAAATTGGTGAACAGTTTATCTCTGTCTTCAGTGGAGTCAGAAACTCCACTTGTGAATGTATGAAGAATCTATTTTCCTGACTTAATTTTCAAGTTTAATTTTCATTGAACTATTACTCCCTGGCTCTCAGCAAAAGTTTGGGACGTGTAGCTAATCATCAATATTTCCTGCATATGGATTGAACACTTCTTCATTGCAAATAATGTTGAGAGTTTCATAAGTTGCTTGAAAGTGGCTGAAGCATTACTCAGATTGAATGGAATGATGCAGAATTCATACAGTCCATCTCAAGTGACGAAAGTAATCTGAAGTTTGTTTTCAACATCATCCAGTTCTATTGACTAACAGTAATCAGATGAAAGGTTTAGCATGTTGAGCCTGTGAGATCCTTCAAAACATCTAGACCATTATAGTTACATTGCAACAGAATACTTTGGTACTTTTTACTACATTCGTCCAAGTAAAACCAACATATAACCATGGCGTTTTATCCTTATTTTTCACCATGGCAATTGCTAAACGTTCTTTTAAAATTACTTATATTATCTTATAATTCAACATTCAATCTGTCTTGGCGCTGGTTATATCCTTAGCTTTTCAAAGTAGTGTGAACATCTCGATTTTTAAGGAGAAGAGAATGACATTGACATCCACTGATGTTTCCTTCTCACAGAGGAAATACTTAACCATATTGCATAAGTCTTAAAAACAATTTACTAAGTACTATAATTTGATCAATCTTTATAACATTTTCATTTTAAGAAATGCCAGAAATTTGTTAAGATACACTGTTTGGCAAAAAAACGTTAATAATAATACTTTTTATCTTAGAATTTCAATTTCAGAAAATTTCATTTTATGTACAGAATCAGCTACAAATTTACTAATATTTATTAATATATTTCTTTTTATAGTTTATTTTACCTATTGCCTAACCACCACTCCCAGTTATAAGTTGTAAAAACACGGCAATACTTACAAAATTTAAGGCTTGGCATGGCCAGGTCACTAAGGCATTCGACTCATAATCCGAGGGTTGTGGCTTCGAATCTCCGTCACACCAAACATTCTCGCTCTTTCAGCCGTGGAAGCGTTATAATGTCACGGTCAATCCCACTATTCGTTGGTAAAAGAGTAGCCCAAAAGTTGGCGGCGGGTGGTGATGACTAGCTGCCTTTCCTCTAGTCTAGTCTTACACTACTAAACTCGAGACGGCTAGCGCAGATAGCCCTCGAGTAGCTTTGCGCGAAATGAAAAAACAAATCAAAGATTTAATTATGACTTATGGCCTGATCTCTCACACTGGCATGAGATGAGGTAAAATATAGCTTGTTCTTCTATAAATAATAAGTTCTTGTACTCATTCACTTTGTTCGAATTTGATGAACTTAGCAACAATATTCAATAAATGAAGATATGAGTCGTTGAGTTGTTTTGCCATTCCCTGCCATGCTTTCAAAACTAAATAGGTTTGTATGATGTTTTTTTCAACAGAACATTTCCATTCCCTTTGAAAAATATTATTTAATACAAAAAAAAATGTTCAGGTATGAATTGGATATCTAAAGGAACTATTATATAAACGAATTTTTAAAACTGTGATTTGCTCTTTGGTTCTGTAAATTTCCTACTAGCTTCTGTTCTGTTCTGCAAGAGCTATATTTAATCACTTTTCAGGAAAACCACAAGTTACTTCTCATACTGTTCTATTGACGTTATACTAGTGCAAGTAGTTCACAATCTGTTTTGTTCACTGATATTTAAACTTTTTCTGTAGTTTGTTTTCAAAGCTGAGCATAATTAATAGTTATTCATGGAATGAAGGACTGTACTAATAAAATCAGAGAAAAAAAAAGGAAAAGACACGAGACAGAAAAGCTTCAAAATTATATTCTTAAAGATATTATAGTGTCTTCGCAAACATGAATCTATCTATGCTTTGGGATGAGTAAAAAAATTCGAAAAAGTTATAACTATATTGTTCATAGGTGAGATTTCTTGGTGCTGTGTAAAAATGTAAGTTTGAGCTTTTTTATTAATTACACCAAATACTAAAAAATATTAATTTTAAAATATTTCGAGTGAAAAGTTTTGAAATATTTATTATTTTCATTTAAAATTTGAAATTTCATATGTGTAGCGTAAGTGCTCACTAGTCTGAATAAGATTAATTTTGTCTAAATATTGCAACCTTTAGACAAATTATGCTAATAACGAATAAGTTTTATCTGCTGTTCAATACTGAGATTTTCTACATACTATCGAATCATCATCTTAGGTGTTGTGGTAATATATGCTTTCACAAAACCATGTAAATATTGAAATGATAATAGCTATACAACTATAGTTAACTATATACAGCTGTAGTTAATTCTTCTTTTCACATTGCGTTAACAACCAAGTAGAAGCTCACAATCATTTGTTGATAATTAGAAATCATCATATAAATGAATTTTTCATTTCGAAAAATAACTGTCTGAGGAATTGGAGGTTGTTTTCTGGGTAAAAACTTATATGTTCTGTGTAGCAGCTCCTTTATTGCCTCCGTCAGTGGTAATGCATAAAACTGAATCCACGATAACTTTCTCCTGTTAATGTGTCAATTATAATCATGCTTTGAAAAGGCGTTCACAGTGTAACAGTTGTTGTTGTAAGAAATGGCTTGTATAAATTGTCCTTCGCCTACTTCTGTGTTTGTTGTGTACCAGCCGGCCTAATAAACTTTGGATTAAGCGAAACGCATTGTCGGTAATGTCTATAATGAACGTAGTGCAGTTAAAATACTGTTATTGCACACTCTTCTAATTTTGAAATTCCCCAAAGACTAGATAAAGAATGTAGTGTTAGAAAAGATAAAAGTCTGTCCTACCAATAACGTTTTATGAAATTTCTAATAAATTTCAAAACATTACACATTCTTTTTGTTATATGAATCCATATATTTCACTGTTTTTCTTTTCCGAAGTGAGAAAATATTTGTTGAAAGATTCTTCACGTCAACGCACAAAGCAATCACGACTTTGGACTCAACAGGAAGTGAAAACCTTATCAATAGATGACAATACTCAAGAGGGCGTTTGAAATCCTGATCATTAAAGTCGTATTTGTTATCGCGAGACTTTGATATTATTTGTTAACTATTCTATAAAGAAAGTGATCTGTTTACGCGTTTATGTTTTCCGATGTATTGTAGTGTAGTTTGGTTTTGAATTAATGACTTAACACTAGTTATAAATATATAGCCTTTATATATTAAATAAGCTTGCCATTTTACGATGCATTAAGCTGTATAATATTAATACTAATAGGTTTATTATGTACTTCGAGTTTTGTTATTGATTGTTTGTTTGGTGTGGATACTTGAACTCGGTTGAAATTTGAACCCTTAACTAAATAAATGGCTTCGAAATTTTCATCAGATAAGCTCCCATTAATTGGAGAGGAACTTGTTGGTTTCAGTAAAGAATATTTCCCAGCGACTCAGACATGCCAAACTCGAAGCTCGTCAAAAAAGCTGAAAATAAGTATTCTTATTATTCTTCTGATGTTGATGCCCTTGGTATATTTTATATTAATGAGTATGGATGATTTCAGTTTTCAGTCTAGACTTGCAGAAAAACCTGTAACAGTTGTTGTTATTGCAGGCCTTGAAGAAGAATCTGCACAGATTAATAGCTCATACACTAGCTTATTTTTAAACAAAATTCAGACTATTTTTTTTACAGTTAAAACCTTCACCCATGTTTTTATGTTTGTTTTGAGTAAAACTAGTGAAAAACATTTCATAGAGCAGGAAGAAAACTCTGTATCAATGATTCAGGTGACACCTCATCTATCAAATGAGCTTCAATGTACAGGTGTTTCTGACTTAGAAAAATTTGACTGTTTCCCAGACCTTGGAGTTAATGAAACTGCTTGTGTTGCACGTGGCTGCTGTTGGAAACCTATTGAAAGCCATTCTTTATCAAGTAAAAATGTACCATTGAATACTCCATATTGCTATTACCCTGCAAATTATAAAGGATATTGTTTTCAATCATCTAGAAAAACCCCAACTCGGACACAGGCATACTTTAAAAGAAAAACTCCCTCAGGGTTTACTAATGATATAAAAGAAATTGAAGTAGATATCATAAGTTATGATGATCAGAGACTACGAATTAAGGTATGAATATAAATTAGAAATGTTATAGCTATTGACTGTTTTATAATTATTTGTGTTTTCAGAAAGTGTTTTCATCTAGATCTGTTGCTTAAACATCTGTTACAGTTGAATATCTTTTAACTTTGATACACAAAATTTCTGAGTGATAAACATTTTCCTATACTTATGTTTTACAGTGTGACAGCACTACAAGAAAAGCTGTATACTTTATATGCATTGTGTACTATTAGCTTATGGTAGCAGAGGGACAAAGCTTTTCACATTAAGGAGAATCTATGAATATTATAAATGTTATATTCTGTGATAGTTCCTATTTAATTTATGGTGATGACAGTGGAATAATTATTAAGTTGGATAAGTTTGTAGATTTTATTCTTACATTAAGGCTTTAGAGATTTTATTACTAATGTACTTTAGTAAGTAATAAAGATTTTATACAGGTTTGAGGAGATCAATGGTTCACTTTACTATTTTATAATATTCTAGTCAGACTTCACTTGAAATATTGGATTCAGTTTTAATCACCTTATTTCAAGAAGTGTTGAGTTGTTGGAGGATTATCTGGGTAGTTAACCTGATTAATCAAAGTTACATTTAAATTAATTAATGTCATGAAAATGTTGAATTGATTAAAATTTTTCCAATTAATATTGCTTCCAAATATGCCAACTGTCTAAGTGAAATATTGCCATTAGGATTCCTGATTAATTCAGTGTTGTTCAGTGTTGTCACAATTTATGAAAATAATCAACTAACTAAAATTAGTTGATAGCACTATAATATTCTATAGTATTCCAACTACTGAAGAATTATGTGAGAATAATCACTTAAGTATTATCAATGAATGAACCTGTTTATCTTTTAAGTATAGTTTGTGTGATATTGAGATCACCATATGATTGCTGATATTTTAGATCACGTTTACATTACTACTAAATAACGTACTTTATCAGCTAGAACATTAAACATGACATATTTTATGCCTTGTAAGATGTTACATTGTGGAACATGCACCCTGATTTTGGAAAGACAATTCTAAGAAAAAACATATTTTGACTTGGCAACCAACATCTTGAGTAGCCTTGACTTTTTTCAACTTACTGAGTAAATACAGTCAAATGCATTATATTCTTCACAGTGTATTGATGATAATAGTTAAATTGAATGTTTTATGCTATTAAAAACAGTTGTAATTTGTCAGTAATGAGATTACAATCTGTATGAGAGGCCATTTTGAATAAATGACCTTAATCCATCATCTTGCCTTAACCCATTATTTTTGTCTTGGAAGATGCCTAAGGTATTTTTAAACAAAAAAATGCATCTCACAAGGTGTGAAATATGGTAAGTCTACTGGATTCAATGTTACCTTTCAAAATAAATCAGCAACCAAGTTTCAAGTTGGTACTTTGTATAACAGCAGGAAGATTATTGTGGTTGTGAAGCCTTATATTGAGTGCTGTGGGAAGCTGTGTGTTGTAAACACTGAGTGATTAAATATGTTTGTAGTAACATGATATTCTGTTGTGCAGTTGAAATAGTGTATTTGTTTGTGATATTTGTCTCCTAGGTTAAGCTATAACTCATGAAAAAATGTCAGTTTGTTATTGGGTTTGACAATAACTTTATTTTCAAATTGTAAACTTGACATTTTTTATCAAATAATTAATTATTTCCTCTCTTCAGTGTTTATCCATTACAAATAGGCTTTTAGTTGAAATGGTAGGAATGTATTTAGTTTCTCTTATGATACATATAATCAGATCAATTTTTTTTACTTGAAATATCAATTGTCTAGCTATGTGGACCTCAAATTTTATATTTGAATAAATTTTCTCTTTGGTACTGAATGTAAACCATTCTGATGGGCCAGTTGACCTTGTTTTAATTGTATATCAGGAAATACTGTATTTCTGTTTAAAGCCTTTATGCTTGGAAGTTGCTTGTACTTTTAGCTTGAATAATTACTGCTCTATTTCAGTAACTGTATACACATCTAGAATAACTTTGTAATAACTTAAGATTATTTACTAATTCAAAGATAAGGAACTTCATTAGACTATGATCATAAAACCAAACTTCTAATGAAATACATTAAATTTTATTGTAGTTTGATATTTTTCACACATTTGATAGCAGTTTGTTATAGAACATTTAAAGATTCATTCTTATAATTTACATAATTAAATTACTAATTTGAAGTTGACTATTTTTTATCTAAATATAAGCTATGTAATGTGGTATTTAAATTAAATGTACTAAGTACATAACACATTTATAAATTGAAATATTGCATGATAGAAATTTTTCTCATTTCCATTATATTTAATACATATATGTATGCACACACAGTATTCATACTTCTGTTGTTTAAAGTATGCTGTATGTTTATGTTATAATCTAGAAAGTACTGTGTTCAGTATGGTCCAGATTACTATTAAGTAATTAATGTATACACCTGTAAACTACATAAATATTTGTCAATTTCTAGGTTACTGATCCATCCAGAAAACGGTTTGTGGTTCCAATCCCAGAGATTCCTAATAAAGAAGAAGGCTTTTCCCCTGCTTACCAAGTTCATCTTAACACCACTACAGGTGTATTAAAAGTGACAAGGAAACAGAAAGGGACTGTCATGTAAGTGAGATTTGTTGCCTCTTGTTTCTGTGAACTTTATTTGACTATGAAGCTCAAAAAAACAGTTTATTGTAAAGGAGAGGAACAAAAGCTATATATATATCACAGAAATGTGAGGGATGAATTGATTGCAGGTAAAGAATAGAGATTAAAAATGAGCTGAAAACTTGAAGGAACAGAACATTGGTGAAAAGATAATAAATAAACAACACATATATAAGCAATAGTTAAATTAGAAACTTGAATTCAAAGTCTTATTTTCAAAAAATTTATGCAAACAATTATGGAAATAAGAAAAGGAATTAGAGGTGAACCCAATTCTAATAACAATTATATATGTGAAATAAGATAAATGATTACTGAATTGTAAAAACAAGTATATGTGGCTAAAATGAAAGAAATAGTTGTGTAGATAAAACATAAAATTTAAGGTAAAGATGGCTTAGAATCCAACAGAAACAATTATTTACATTAAAACAAGTTTACAAAAATGTAAGAGACCTAAGCATTTTTTATGAATGTGTAGTTGAGTAACGTAATGAAGAGGTAGGAAACACAGTCTTGAATATTAATTGTTGTGGTTTAAGCTCTGGAAGAATTAAAACAGAATAATGATAAAGAAACTGTTCTCTGAGCATAAAGCAGGAGTTATGTAAATATCACTTGAAAGTAATTGTTATACAGGATTTAAGTACATTATATTAATATGATTTTGAATATGTAAATTAGCAAGTCACATGACAATTAAATCTGATATAAATTTATGTTCAGAAGACATTTATCAGAATTGCATTTTAGCATAGATTGCTTTTAGGAAAGGTATGTAACAGCTCTCTCTGACATTAAATATTCATACACTCTGGTCATAAAGATGTATTCAGATTGGAAATTTAGAATTTCCAATACAGAGATATCTCTTGCACTTAAGAGCATTGAGAAGCAATGGAATGCAGATCAAGTTGGAGTTAGAAGCCTGCATCATGTAACCAGCTGTGATAACCAAAATGTTTACATCCTTTAATAGGTGCAAATCCACAAAGGTTAGTGGCAAAAGTCAAGGCACATGCCTAAACAACAGTACATAATATATTCAGGAATTATCTCCATTTGGAAATGAGGCAAACAGAGTATTGGTTTACCAAGATAAGAATTCCAATCATACCTTCTGTTCAACTTTTGTATATCTCAAGTAGCTGCTGCATGAAATCTGTATTTATGGTATTCCATGTTAAGATATGCCAGTCAAGTTACTTGCGACAGTGAATAGACTTTTGAGAACTGTATGGATTAACAACTAAAGCATTATTCATGGATTTGTTTGATGTCTTGTGCAACATATATTTATTTATATAAGTAACAGATGATAAGAAAAGTCAATCTAAGAACAGTTATCTAGTTTAATAAAAGCCTAGAAATGGTAAGGTGAAAATTGTATGTATTGGCAAATAAAGGGAAAATTGCGTAATTGCAGAAAAGGAAACTAAAGAAGACATGAAAATGCTCAGAATAGTGTGTGTATGTATTACAGATATGAAAATTAAAAATAACTACTAAGGCAAAAACACAAGGATTAGAATTTAATTAGTATTAATATCAGTTTCACGAGAGTGGTTTTATGGGTGAAGGAAAAGAACTTGTAATTGGTGTGAAAATTTTCAGAACCAGTTATTTTGTTAATAAATAAGGAAAATTAAAGTTAATTGGAAACTTTCAAGAACAAGTATCTGAACATGTATAGGTAAAAGAAAAAAACTGAAGTTAACTATTGAAACAAACAGCTTTATGTGTGTAAGGACAAGAACTATAGGTAACAACAACAAAAATAGCTGTATAGGTATTTATGGTACTTACTGTCAGTTTTGCAATGCATAAAGTTGTATTGTGTTAGTTTATAGAAAAATAGAAGATAATGTGAATAAATATATTTTTACTTAATGAATATTACAAAAAACATAGATCATACAGCATTAGTTTATGTGTACTCTAATTTAAAGGTGTGTTTATTCTATACTGTTATGTTTATGGGTGTGTATATTTAAATAACTTATTGAGTATCCAAAATCATTGTTGTAAGTAAATTTAAGTGAAACAAGCTACCCCTAATTTTTATTTAAACATTTTAGATTTGATACAGACATATCAAGGCTGGTGTTTACTGACCAGTTTATTGAGTTATCTACAAGATTGGCATCACATTTTATATATGGAATTGGAGAACAGAAAGACCATTTTCTTAGACCAACTAACTGGACTCGTTACACATTATTCAATCGTGATGAAGCTCCTGTGGTAAGGCTTTTGTTATATGATTAGTTACCTATAGTCCTAAAGTAGAAGACTATTAGTTTTACAGATGTTTTGGTAATGTAATAGTGTAAACTTGTGATAAAGAAAATAAATTTAGAATAAATAATTATGCATCACAAACTTAGCAGACAGTATAGACATAATTTTAATTTTAGACTGACATTTTACAACATATAACCACAGAATATAATGTTCCTTTTAAAGTGAATATGAGTAGCAGTACTCTGAGATGAATCCTTGGTCCAGATGTTTGAAAACCAGTGTTTTTAAATCTTTGTACTGTAAAAATGTATAAAGCTCTTAAAAGGATAAACCTTCATACAGATCTCAAATTAAATGGTTTGAACATAATATAGGTACATGTAAAAGTACATTTTCTAAATAATAATTATGAATTTTAGCTCTTCATAATCTTTATACTTGTGTATACGAAAGAACAAGTATGGATTTGATGTGTGTGGATTTTCAAAAATATTTGATAAAGTGTTACATACAAAGGTTGTTAGAAAAGCTATCTCTGTAGATTTTGTGGATGGTTTACTTGTTAGAAAACTCGGTAGATGTAAGAAAGCAAAAGGCTGTCATAAATACTTTAGGCAAACTGGATTAATGTCACAAGTGATGTACTTCAGGGCTCAAATTTTTATTTTCTTCAGTGACATTATGAAAGAATGGTAAATGATATTGAAGTTATTGCTAGCTATAAGAAAGAAGGAAGCTACTTCTTTACAAAAGAATTTGGATAGTTTGGTGAATTAGACAAATATATGCAAGGTAATGTATGTGGGATATCACAACTTGAATTATGAGTATAATTTTGATGGGAATAATCTTAACATTGTTATGGAAGAAAATTATCTTGGTGTTCTGGTTGATCAATCTCTTAAGGCACATTCTGAGTACTGTGTTCAAACTTGTGCTACTTACAATAGAAAGAATAAGTGATTGTTAGAAAATTCAGAAGAGGGTTTCTAGAATGATACCTGGAATGGAAAGATTGTCTTGTGAGGATAGGATAATATTTTTAACTTGTTTTCTTTTGACAAAGAAGAATTAAGAGAAGACTCGATTGAGATGTTTAAGATTGCTAAGAAAATTGATAGAGTGTTTAATGGTGAGAATGGTAAAACTAGTGAACATAAATTTTGGCACGTTAGAAGCCATCTTCAGTTAAGATGGTTGGCATTTGATTCCTGTTTCACTTTTTGTTCATCTTGAAAAGTGTTCAAATCACCTATAAAATGATAATAAAGTTGTTTTATTACATGTAAATGTAACTGTGAAATGGGTGTGTTGTGCACTTTTATTCCATGCTGTACACCTAGGGACAATGCATAAATATGCCTTATGATGGTAATAGTGCACAATATTCTAAGTAGTCTAAAATGCTTGTTGTTCTGCATCATTTAATATCCCATACTTATTTTTGTAAGATTGTTGTTTGATAATGTTTTTAAATTTATGATACACAGATGGTCATAGCTGAAGAGAGTGCAGTTAGTTTAGTCTGGTAAGTCCAAATGAAAATGAAAGATACAATCAACAAAGAAAAAAAACCAAACTGGAACTTTGACTTATCTTCTGAGTGAGGCCTGGCATTTCCTGGTGGTTAGGACACTTGATTAAACATCTGCAGATTATGTGCTCAAACCCCCATTACCAAACACATTCAGGCATAGGGGCTTTTTATACTTATGCATTAGTATAAGAGTACCTCAAGAACTGGTGGTATCACTATTAAATTAAGAACAGCTAGTATAGATAGCCCTTATGTAGCTGCATAAAATTCAAAACAAAACAAACCATGTTCTGAACAGTACACATTAGAAGCTGTCTAGATTGACAGTAATCTGTCATGTAACAGTTATTAACAGTTGAATATACTTAGTTTTTTCCTCTACTTTGTAATGATGTCATCTGTTCTTCAAATTGCATGTAATTAACCAGAGGCTTTGCTAACTTAGCAATGTCCACCTGTATGCACAATACATTAGTTTGAGATAGCTTCAGAAGTCACCTTTATCTCAATAACCTCAATTTTGTTATTTTTAGCTTGCAATTTTTTATGCTGTTGCCTTCTGTTTAATTTTACCTTAATATAGACTTCTACTTTTATTTTCTTCAAGTTTCTACTTTTTGCAAGATTTTCCTTACTTTCGACTTCTAGCCAATTTATTACAGTTTCTGTGTTTTTTTTAAAGAGTTGCTGATGCTACTTGTTTCATCTTTGGTTTGAGTCTTCTGAGACTTGATATAGTTTCTCCTTTTAATTTTTTCTGTGGACCACCTCATTCATTCGTCTGTTGGTCATGCATTTTGTGATTGTTTTAGGAGAGTAAGAACACAGTTGGTGGGGTTATTTCACCAATGAACCATTTTATTAGCCACAAATATTTTAATTCCTAATTTGAGCACAGGTTTTTTTGTTTTTGTAATTTTTCATCTAGATTTGTAATATTTCAAGTATATAGTTAAGATAAACTGATTTGCATTCTGTTTGACCTAACAAGAATTATTAATTGCACATTTTGCTACTTTTTATGACTAAATCTTTCATGGTTTGACATTTTTGTTTCTGAACAAATACTTCCCTCCTCTAACAATATAAGCTAATCTTATTCATTGCTGCAATCTTCATGCAAATATTTTTATTATGCATGTTACAAGCCTTCAACCACCACCCCTCTTGGAATAAAATGATTCCAACATATGTCTCATGCAAATCATTGAGTCATTTCTCCACCAATAAGAACATAAAACACTCATATGATACATGTGACTTCCCCTGTGCACCTCTACCAAACTCTTCTTATTTGGCAGTGTTTGCATTCAAACATCTTTGTTTCATCTTGATTAGTGTTTTAGATTGAATTTGTTCTCGAAGTGGTTTAATTTAACATACTCGTTTTTATAAAACTTTCAGGTTCAGCTACTCTTATTCTAGTTGCATTTATTTATTTCTTCAAATGCTTTTGTTGTCTAATACAACATGAGTTCTGAACTTAATGTTATCATTTCGGATGTCTTGCATTTGACAGATGCTTTACCACAAGCTGGCAACCAATTGAGAGATTTGTTTTTATTTACAAGGAAATAGAATGTTATATGGGTCAACTTTTATCTTCAAATATTGCCCTATTTCCTCTTGCACATGTGGAACCTGGTCAGGGTGATAAGGACTTTGATTACCTGTTTAAACCTCCTGACTTTCCATGCCTTCTCATACCCTTCCTGAGGATTCTGTTCACCCTTCCACATTTTTTTCAGACCTTATTTCTCAGGTATGCGACGTTTTATCCCTTTCTCCTACATCTTATGACCTGCATTCTTCATTACTGTGTGAATATACATCCTAACCTTGTTTGGTCTTCCTCCAATCCCTTGACATTTGAGTTCATGCTGATTAATTTGCCTCTAAGTTGAGTGATGGTGTTAGTATATATCATCCCCCACAGGCTTCAGATCAGTTTGCCATTGCATGTTATGAGGTTGACTGTCTCAACCAACAACCTTTAGGTTTGGTTTTACCCATTTTGGGGTCTGGCCAGTCTCCCAATTTGTCTCACCTATGACCAATTTTCCAGTCTCCATCTTACCCTCATGACTCTTTTGTGGTACCTTTCCACAATCCATCTCTTATCTGAGGCCCTTCACAGAAATCCTGAGGAATTTTCTGAGGATATCCTCACCCTCCTTACCTCTATATTGGCTTGTTTGTCACCTTCAGCTCTAGCTTTTTAAACATGGTTTATATGTTGTTGGGACCTTTTAGGATGTGATGCTATTTGATCTTGAGCTTGATTATCTTTATTTCTGAGATTTGAGTATGGCTCTGTTTGTAAGAACTTTTGTCTTTGTTACAGTACTGGAGTCCTTGGAGTCTGGATGGCATCTGTCCAGCAACAGTCTACCCTTTTATATCTGATAGCTCACTTATCTCAGTCAGAGCCAAGCATGGTGCTTATTCCAGTTTCCCATTATTTCCTTTACCTGTTCCTCCTCCTCATAGTTTTTCTTGACAACATGATACACCACCAACAGTTTTAGTGACTGTCTGGTGGGTTTGGGGACAGTGAGAACTGGACTTGCAGTCTTAATTTATCAGGGGTATCCTTTCAACATCAATGTTTGGGTTCTTCAGGTGTTGTCAGAGGGACTTGAAACTCCATTTCATACCCTACCTTTTTTGTACCAGGTTTCTGTTTCCTTCCCTTTTGCTTGAGATCCCATAACTTGCCGGTGTCTATCAGAGGCAGTACAGGACCTGCCTCACCCAATAGGCTATCACACTTTTTCAAATCACTCGCTGAGATTTTACTTATCTATTTATGATTCCAAAAAAACTGGACTGGAGACCTGTCATCTATATTTCCCATATCAGTTGTTTTGTTTGCTTCCCACATCTCACCATGAAATCCTAACTTACTTTTTATACTATAGATGAACAAGATGGATGCTTCCAATGCTTATTTGCATATCCCCATCTCTGTACAATCTCTTTCTTTTCTTTGGTTTGTATATTGAGAGGTGGTGTACCAATTTCACACCCTTCCCTTTGGGCTGGCTTCAGCTCATTATGCATTCTTTTGAGTGGTGATAGCTTTTGCTCTTCATATTGATGCTTTGGGGCTGTTTTCTATTTTTACATGGATAACTGGTTACTTCTAACTCATTCTGAACAGGAGTCAGCCAGTCATATTCATCAGTTCCTTCTCAAAGTTGTTTGAGAAGGCTGACTGATCAAACTAGAGAGGTATTTCCTGAGTTATACCCAATAACTTGTGCATTTAGGTGTTTTTTGCTACAATTACATTAAGTTAGTCCATCCTTCTGCTCTCTGGCACTGTTCTTTGAAATTTTCAGTTTGTTATGCTATGTCTGCTCCTTCACTTTTTGCATGTGAAGCTCACTGTGTTTAGGAATGTGGTCTTTTCTGACACTTCTAAACCCCTTTGGCCATGCCCACCTGTTCCCTTTAATGAACTCAGCATGATCAATGGAACTTCCATAGGATCCCTTGGATGTTCCCATTATCATTCTTCCTTCTCATGCAGACAATCTCCTTTGGTGATTAGACAGGACTCACACATCAACTGACATATCACTTTTTCCTTCTTTTCCAGATTTACATGTTTTATGGACACGCTCTTTCAGACTGGGGTGCAGGGGTTGATTATCAGGAAGCTTAGGGTCATTGATCTTTTGATGAATGGTCTTTATGTATCAATGCTTTAAAACTCCTTGCCATTTGTTGGGTCTTGGATTAAATTCTTCCCATTGCCAGACAATTTCTGGTAATGATCCATTTTGACAGTTCAGTGTTGATGGCTTACATCAGACACTAAGGGGAGGTACCTGGTATAGATCCTTCTGTTTTCATACATTGGATCTTCTATATTGGGCCCACACACAACACACTCATTTAATTGCATGTCATATCCAAGATTCTTTCATAATCTTTCTCACTCAAACAGTATTTAATCGAAAAAATGGTTTTTTCGTTCTCTTGGCTTCAGGTGGTTTTGCAATTTTTTCTTCACATCGATGCATTTACCACCACTCTTAATCACCATTTATCCTTCTTTCAGTCCTCAGGCTTGAGCTATAATGTGCTTTCATCTAGGATTGGTTATACAAATTCTTATATGTTTATCCTTCCATTAGATTGCTTCATCGCACAGGTTCTCTTATCCATGAAACTCTGTTCTGGCACCTGATCACTCCCTACTGGTTGGGTCAGCCATAGTTCCTCATTTAATCCAACTACAATTTTCCCTTCTGTATCACTTCCCTTATTACTTTACCCCCTTTGTCAACCCAGTCACCATTTTTGCATCCTGCACTTTACTTCCTCCATCTCCACACAGTTTTGTCCAGCTCTTAGTGGGAGATGTTCTTTCTCGTGTTGTGTAGCTTTTCTTTTAACTCAGTCCATTTATCCTTCCCCCTTGGACGTGTATCAGTAAAAATGGAGGTCTCTCACAAATAGGCCCAGTCTTAGGGATTTCCTGCTTCTTGTCCTATTGTTGCTGGTGTGTTACACAGCATTTCAACTGGGGATCTTCAGTCTTCTCAATTTCAGGCTATCAGGAAGCTTTATCTCATACTTTTTATCTTTCCTGTTACCACAAAGTTTTTCTCTCACCCATACATACCATGTTAATCCTTTCCTTGTGGATTCATAGACCTCATTAGCAACCTGCTTTTTCGAATTGAAATACTAATGCAATCTTCCATTTTCTTATTTCACATCTATTTGAACCTATTTCCTCACATTCTTTGTTTTATCTATCCCTTAAAGCGTACTTCCCTCTCCTTTTGGCCTATGGGTATCAGCAATTTGCTTGTTAGCCATCAGTGTTACATGCACATTTATCACCTTACTTCTCCTTTGTTCAGATTGTTTCTTCCTTCCCATGCCTCCATTCCTTTTTGAAATAGGTTTTATGATCACCTATCACACTGTCTTGAATGGCAATGTTCTTTCAGGTCCTCCAACCCATTCAGCCATTTTCCCCCTTTCTTCTAATGGAGTTCAGGAGTTCTTATCACTTACCAGTTCTAAACTGCTAGATGGGTTTCATACAAGAAGGATATAACAGTTCAGTTCAGAGTAGGATGCTGGTATTTTGTTGGTGTAGATGATGTAATATCCTCCAATCTGTAATTAACCATACACTAGAGTGAAGTGTTAAAATGCAGTTTATCCCTTCAGTTGAAATTCCTTATCCTACCTTCTTGTGAATGTCAGTACTCAATAAACTGGTTTTGGATTTAGGGTGAACCAATCAACCTAATGCCTTATACAGGTTTTGGGCTCTTTATCTTCCTCCCTTGATTTCTTCTGTGTTGTGGGTCACAGCAGGGATACATGGAATTGTTCCAATTCTGTCCTTGGCTTTCCATTGTTCTTTCTCCTTACATGGATGTTATAGTCCTTTGGATTGTTCTGACCTGTTTCACAGTCATGGGAATTGATTTCATGTGGTAAACTTCCTTTAGATACTAGTTCAGAGTTAGTCCTGTGTTATACCGAGGAATTGGATTGTTTCTTAATTCTCTGGTTCTTGAGTTTTAGATGAAGATGGTATGATTTTTATCTTAACCTCATGAGGAAGCCAGTACGAGGAGGCTTTGGATGTAGTTGACTTATGGAATATGGTCTGCCAAACCCGAGCCACTCTGCTCCATAGGAGTCATCTTTGTTTACCCACTTTTATTATTATGGAATTGAGTTCCTATATCTGTCACCATTTGGGATCACTCTCTCTCCTATTAGGATGTGCTCCTTTCATTTTCCACACTGATTTCTTACACATTGCATGAATAGGAGAAGAGCATACTTGGATTAGAAGTGGTGCAGTCCCCCTTTTCAGATCTAATTCCCTCATCTCTGTAGGTATCCTTTAGATACGTTTGGGGGTACATCTGTGCTTCTGTTTTTAAATTGAGGTAGACATTGTTTTCAAGACTCTTCACCTGAAGCTCAGTATGAAAATCAACCTATGTTCTTAATGATATTTGGAATTTATATTTTTATATTTAATTAACTCTTTCCTAAATTATTATTTTGGCAAGACAGTTTTTAGTTGTATCTCCTTCTGATGTAATAGTTTGACCATAAACATTAGCAAGCTCCTCTCATGTACATAGTTTTCATAAAATTGTAGATTTACAATGATATGACTCTAACAGAGTCAAAATAGTGTACTTTTCATAAAAAGTGAATTGCCAGCTTTCAGGATCATGCATGTAATTTTGACATTTTTTTTCCTAACTATGTGTGAAATCATTGATATAGCATAGTTCTAAATGAGATTTGATTAGATATCTTGTATATAGTGGAATTCGTAATTCTTGTTGTTAGTAAGACACTAGTCAAATGAGCTGTGTAATGTTGAAAATTAACATCTTGCCTGCTTGATGTCCATAAATGACCAGTGGGACATTTTATTATAACAAAACTTTCTGATCTTGCCCACGAGCTTGTTATTGAAAGATGTGATAGCTTTAAGGGTAGGTTCATCTATACTTATTCTGAAATGACATAAGAAAGGAATATAATAAGTTCTATAACAAGGCTTACTTCAGCAACATTTCTGTGCTTTTTGAGAAGTCTCATTAACACTGATAAGATTGTAGAATAAGTGGCATGTAATGTGTCAAAAACTTCATCGTAGTTTTAATATAAATATTTTTTGTTAATATCAATTATGTAGGTAAATGTTTCTATATGAAAATTTTTAAAACTTTGTTTGGGAATAAACTTGTGTACCTGGTTTTTTCAATTTTTATGTTGAAAATAGTGCACACCATATCTATAGATTTATATATACTGTATGTTAGCATGCACATTTGTACAAGACCTGATGTTCTCTATGTGATTGTAAATTAAGAACCCAGTTTTAAGATTCTTCCCTTTAAATGAAACATTGACATTTTGTGAAGGTGACTTGTAGTTTGCCTTACAAGTGGTAAAATCCTGGAATGTGATATGTATACATGTGTTTATGTAGATAGTCATGTTGGTATGCTAACTTGGAAATAACCAGTAGACATATGAATATATTGTTTAATCTTTTCACGATGGATCATGGATCAAAGGCCATGTCATCATGTTTGTTGATTCGCATCCAAAATTTTATTGAACTACTATTTAATGAATTTATGTCAGTGAGTTTGGAATCAAATTGTAAATTATAATTCAAACTTTAACATTATGTATGAGTTAATTTCTTAATTTGAAAGTAAATATTAAAATAATGCATCCAAATATAAATTTTAGTGAGTCACGTGGTATATTGAATGCAACACTTCAAAATTAGATGTTTGCGACGTCAAAATACTAAGTGTATAGTTTAGTACAAATTATGAACTAATATTAACAAGCTAGAATATAAAATAAGAACCTCGTATCTTTTCATTTTACTGAGATATGGCTTATGTACTGAATCAGACATGGTGGTCCTGTTAAACTCTTCCAGTTTTTGAAATGGTTCCTTATATACTCTTACTACAGTATATGTCATGTGAATAACCAATCAACAGCTCAGAATGTCCACAGAATAGTTTTCTCCACCATTTTAATCTTTGAAAAGGCTTCCAGTCCAAGGTTTCAAGAAGGTAGGTTGTGTCTTTAGTCTGCTTGAAATTTCATATTTAATAAAATATAAGAAAACCTTAATTACTAAGCTCAATAAAATATAGTGTAATTCTATGGTATCAGCATAGTTATTTATAATTTTTATGGTTATTCAACTATATATACATAAACCTAAAAAATGTTAATATCCTCCATGTGCAAAATTTTAAAAGACTTAGCATCCTATGTCTGACAACTGAGTATATAGGCCATAGCAAGAAGATATAATTGTTTGCTTTACTTCATGATTTATTGCTCTATATTTTAAGAAAAATAAGTTTTGTAATTTATTTCTAAATAGTAATTTATCTACACACACACATATATAATGTATACTAACTGAAATGTGACTGTATGTTACAAAATACTTGTCCACTAAACATAGCCAAGACAGGGAACACTAAAGTTTAGCTTTTTGTTACTGGATATGTAACATGAGTGCACATACACCATGTCAGTGCAATTTAAGTAATGTTAGTTATGCATGAATGGAAGGTAAATATAATAAAAATGATAAATATATATGAAATATGTAGTGTTATGAGAATTAAGCTGCTTAGACTAAAGATTTGTATTTTTGTATTATAATACGTAGTCATTCTAGCATGAAAAAAACGCTTAGTTTATATTTGTTTTCTAATTTTTTCATAATGATTACGAGGTTGGTCAAGTAACAGACTCCATGTAGCTAGAGTACATAAAATAACATAAAATATAAGGTCTTAGTGAAAACAAACATTTGAAATGTATTTTGGAGGTTTTAGAATTTAAAAAAATATTTGAAATTTTTGGGATGAAGAATAGTTGTTTTTTTTTATCATAACATGAAATCAATTTGCACTTAGACTAGTAATAAAACACTCTATTTTCACAAACAAACTTTCAGTAAAAACATTTCATTAAAAAATCTGACCTTTTTGTATACTAAATGCTTGTAATTTTCACTAAAATTCTACCCAATTTTGTGAAGATACACATGCTGTATCAAACCTTGTAATACAAATACTTAACATATACAAATGTATAGGCGAACTCGTATATTATATTGAGCCTGCAGTGAAAGGATTCAGATCATTTATCTATATTAGACATTCTGAATATTATTGATGCATGTGAACATAGAGAAAAAATTAGCTTTTGGTGAGTATTAATTTTACTGTTTTGTCACAGGAACACATGAACTTGTATGGAAGTCATCCATTTTATTTAGTAATGGAAGATGACAGTAATAGTCATGGTGTGTTTCTCTTTAATAGCAATGCAATGGGTAAGTGTTCCATTTCAAACATTACTCTGTTCTTTAGTCTGTGTATCTGCACAGTTATATGAGCTGTGTGAAAATACAGTTGTTAACAGTGCTAGTAAAATACATCATAACACAAAAGTTTGTTTGATCCAATGCATGCATCATTGCTTAAACAGTTCAGATGTTTTCTTTTAAACTTTTAAGAAATATTGTATTGAATTGTATTCCAGTGTGTTTGGAAAATTCATGGTCTTCTAAGAATTTGTTTTTGGTAGTAAATTTATATTCTTTGTGTGGTAAGGAAGGGTTGTGTTAAATTGTATGGTCTTTCAAAACAATACATTTCTTCAGCTCATGATAGTTATTTCTTGTTGAAATTTAATGTATAAAGATGTAAACCTTGTAGTTAAATTATATAATAAATATACCACACAGTAATTAGTACTTTAGTGTTAAAAATAAAAGTAGCTTTTGCTTCTATTTTCAAATTTTATGCATTTAACTATGTTTTAGATATAATACTACAGCCAACTCCAGCACTGACTTTCCGCACAATTGGAGGAATTTTGGACTTTTTTATTTTTTCTGGACCAACTCCTGCCAATGTAATAAAACAATATGTTAATCTGATTGGCCAGCCAATTATGCCTCCTTATTGGAGTTTGGGGTTTCATTTATGTCGTTATGGTTACAACTCAGTGAACGTGACACGAGCAACATGGGCAAGGACACGCAAAGCTAATATTCCTTTTGTAAGTCCATTTATAATGTTATGATTATTTAAGGCACAGTTTTTTTTATGCATGAGTGATTTACACTTTTTTGAGTAGCTTACACACCTCATGAGAATGTATGCTGTCACGAAAGACACAAAGCTTTTAATAATTAGTGTGAAAATATCAGGTTCTTTCTGTGCCATGTACATATGTCTTTAACTTAGCTTGTGTGATTTAGTTCTATTTTCTATTACGTTCAGAAATGATCATAAAGCTAATTAATTTTATAAACTTAATGTGAATTCAGTATGCTGTTGCTACTATTATAAAAGTAGTTCTCAGATTTATGCTTTTTTGGTATTGTAGACACTTACATCTGCTACAGACGTTAATAAATACTTTTTTTAGTGAATTTGTAAAGTGTTTTCTTAAACTTCTTGTGTGCTACTAGCCTTTCTTATTTAGTTATTATTATTTTATATTATTTTTTCTCAACAATTGAGATTGTAAACATAATGCACATATCTTGGATTCTTTTATATAATAAATTGTTAAATCCACTTGTGTGCATAAAACACTAACTTTTAAAGAATATTCATTGAATGCCAATTTGAAGTTTTGCCAGGGCCTTTTATGAAACTTTTGTTTGTTATATACATTTCTAAAGTTATGTGTTCATGTGGAAGGCATCGCACTTTTAGTTATGTTTATCCATAAAAACTCATCTGTTAAATGAGGCATTTAAGTGAAAATATATCCCTTATTTTCTGTTGTAGCTAAGATTAATTTTAAACATTTTTATAATTGTGAACTGTAAATGTTTGTAAGTATGGAATCCTGTATGAAGAACAACATAAATATGAAAGTTATGTAAAATGTTTTGTTGGTTTTATGTTTTTTAGAAAGTGTAAGAATGTTATTGACATTTTGAGTTTAAAATGTCTGTCAATGTGGGTTGTTAATCACACTTTTAGATTGAAATTTTTTTATGAATTCATAGATGAAATATCTTACTAGAATGATATTTGTAAGACGTTTTTGAACAATTAAAATAATGTGACAGTAGGTTTGTTTTCTTTTTAAATTTCTTGATGGCCATTGTCTGTATCATTTTAACAGTTTATTTTCCAGTTTTCTTTGCTATTTTTATGTTATTCTCAAACTAAGCTATAAAATTTGTACCTACTTTTTTTTTCTCTTTTTGTGGTACCTTCTCAATATCATATATACTAAACATAAAATTAAGTTATTTTATATAATGATTTCATTTGTATTCCTGAGAATCATGTTCACAAAAAGATATCATTAATATGTACATAAAAAAAACAAGTGCAAGTTTCACAAAGACAATAAACATAGAAGTCTAATACAAAGCTATAAAAATATTGGATTGTTTCAGTAAATATTCAGATTTGGATCATGTGATGGGTTAGCTAATATTTCTTACAATAGGCATAATGTAATGAATTAGTAAATATAGAAGCTGTTTGTATTTATTGTAATTTAGTCACTATAAAAGTTTTTTTTATTTATAAACATAATGATTGAGAAAGTATTTATTTCATTTTGTTTACTTCTACATGTTTGATAACTCAATTACATAAAAGCTTAATCTTTGAAAATTTGCATATAGTAAAAACAGTATTTTTTATTTTAATGGTAGTTTGTCTGTTAGAAAATATATATTATGTAATCATATAGTTTTGAAGCATTTGTAAAACAGTAAAAGTTTCATTAAACCACGAGTTTTCCTCCTCTTAGTCAAAGTCAGCTATGGGTACACTATGTGTAGCAACTGTTTTGTAGTTTGAAATAATACTTTGCACTGTGCCATCATTAATTATTGGAGCAACTCTTCAATATTCCTGTAAATGCAACTCATATTTATTTCAATGTTTAATTCTATTTTGTTTTACCATATAGGATGTCCAATGGAACGACATAGACTACATGGAACGAAACAATGATTTTACTTATGATCAAAAAACATTCAAGGAACTTCCAGCTTTTGTGAATGAAATACACAATGCTGGAATGCATTATGTTGTCATGTTTGTAAGTATGAGGAAATTATTTTTTTGTAATATATTTACAGATAAGGGATATGTTCATAACTAATGAAAAGTTTCTGTGTTGTAATTATTTGCATGCTATGACATACTTACTGTAACTTAGAACAACTTAGTCACTGTGGATCACATGTTGTCAGTTTTTATATGTTGTAACATATTATAATTTATCCTGAATGCCCACATTATTGTATTACATATTATAAATTATCTCAGGTGAGTCTTCAATTTATTATGTTACATATTGTGATTTCATGTAGTTGGAAAGTTTAATTTTAATTTGGAATTTAATTGAATGTCAATATGTATGAAATTTTTTATATTTGCCAACAAAATTGATTCACATAATTTTCTTTCTTAACACATATACATTTCAATGAACAAAAAAGCAATAAAATTTATAATAATGGTTATTAGAAATAATATTAAGTCTGGAACTAAATACTTTATAGACAGTTTACAAGGAGCAAATTACTTTTATGTTGATACAGCTACACTTCACTTGATGGGAATGATAGCTAGCTCTGTTCTTGTCTGACCTAATGTGGTTTACAAGCTTACTTTTCACAGAAGACAGATAGATATCTGATGTCCTCATAAAAATATTAATGTCCAAAGTTAATTCTCTGAAGTTGAATGTTTTGTGATGTTCAAAATCTATAAACATTCATAGTCAAATATGTATGGTTTTCTGATTAATAAACATTTTTTCAAAGTTATAGCCTCTGAGGTTTATAGTATGCTGACTGTAGCAAACCAACTATATTAAACTGTTTCACCGTGTGTTGTAATGGCTACCTTTTATACACATTAAGTGAGATTCTTGAATTCAATTGGCACAACAGTACTGGTATTTATATTGATATTTACGTTGTTGATTCTAACACTCAAGAATTGTCTTCAAATTTAGAGAACAGGTGGGATTTTTGCAGTACACATTTAACAATATAAATTACACTTCTGAACATATATTTAACTAAAACTAACATCAATGTTAAAATAAGTATGTAATAGTAAAGCTGTTACAATGTGTATATACATATAAATAGGGTACAATGAAATAAGTCATAGCAGACTTCCAAAGATTAGACTTTTATATAATTGAGTCATCAGACATGTAAAAGTAAACAAAATGAAATTAATACTTTTTCAATCATTATGTTTATAAATGAAATGTTTATTAGTGAGTACGTATACATCTTTGTGTGCGTGTGTGTGCGTAGAGAGAGAGAATGACTACTATTTTAAAATTGTCTTATTTACATGATGATTCAGGCACTATGGGTGTTGTCTTATTTAAGTTGTTTATAGTTCATTCATTGGAGAATCTGTCTTGTTTGTATGTTGTGGTCACCATAGAAGCTGTTTTGCTCATATGATACAGTCACTGTAAAGCTTTCTTGCTTGTATGATGCAGTCACTGTTGAAGCATTTTGTTTGAATGATGTGGTCATTGTATAAGTTTTCTTGTTTGTATAATGTAATCACTCTGGATAATGTCTTGTTTGTGTGATGTAATCACTGTGGATGATGTCTTGAAACCTTTTATTGTTTTACTGTTTCAGGGTTTTGTAAGTATTTTTTTTTTTACTTTCATTCTCACACATTGAGCAAAATATTGTTCTCTGGAAGAAAATGGAGTTTTGAATCAATTAATGATTCTCGTATTAAAATCATGTAACAAATATTTTATCCAGCTGTCTTACAACTCATATTTTATAAACACCATTAGTTGAAAAGTTATTTCAGACTCTCTGACTGCTGTAGCAAGTGACACTTAACATGTATATTCATATATGTATTTGTAGGATCCAGGCATAAGTAGTGGAGAGGAGCCAGGAACTTACCCTCCATATGATCAAGGTCTTCAGATGGATATTTTTGTTAGGAACAGTACTGGCCAAATATTTGAAGGAAAAGTAGGTATCTTAGTTGATTATATAGTGTTTAACATCACACTCTTAATTTCAGACATCTAAAATAAGGATATAGATAAATAAAACTTTTTAGCAATTTTTTTTTAAATCGTTTTTAGAGTTTTGGTTTACCAAATATTACGATTGAATTAATCCTAACAAGACTTGTTTTCCTATGGTTATGGGTCAAAGGCCATGTCGTTACCTTTGTGGACTTAATTCAAACTTTTATTGAACTACTATTTTATAGAAGTATGTCAGTAAGTTTGGTATCAAATTGTAGATTATAATTCAAATTTTAATATTTTATATTTATTTTTTTAATTTAAAAGTAAATACTAAAGAAATCATAATTATCAATTTTTGTGTTTCATGTGGTATATTGAATGTAACATTGGTTCAAATTAAATGTTTTGTGATGTCGAAATTCAATTTTTGTAGTTTTTTTACAAACTAGAAACTCAAATTACTGATATGGGCAGGCTAGAATACAAAATAAATACTTCTGGTCTTATCTATTTGTTGAGATATCGCTACATGTATTGAATCAAACAACTTGGCCCCACTCACTTGTTTCCGTTTTTGGAAATACTTATGTCTGTGATATGTGAATAACCATTCAAAAGCTGAATGTCCCCACGTGGTTTTGTGAGCCTCTGTGAGGTATATACACAGGAAGCACTTTCTTTTCATGTTAGATTTGGAATGGTAAGGTAAGACATCAATGAGCTCAAAAACAATTTTTGGACCCAAATTCAGCTTAGTTACTAAACCTGATAAAGTATAAAGGAATTCTTCAGTACTGATACAGTAATTTATTAACTTTTTGTTATTTTAAAATGCACATATAAAAGTTAAAGAAATTATTTTGTTTTGCATTTTCACATGTGAAATCTCTATTGTAAACTAGGTGTCAACATTGTTTTTATGCTTTTTCTGTTTTTCAATGATGTTTTGTTTTACCTTCATTTCCTTTTCTGTATTTTACTACATTTAATTTATTTTTACATTTTTACCGGACGTTTGGTGCAGATAGCCTAGCTACTCTGTGCCATAAAACACTAAATCAATCAATCAATTTTCTTCTTCATGGTAATTAGGAGTTTTGTCAAATCAATCAAACCCATACAAAGGTGCAATAGTGAAAATAACAGATAGAATATAAACTTTTTTCTAAAATGAAATTTTAAACTATCTGGAAGCTATAAAGATTTCACATATGAAATTTGAAAACTTTTTGATACATAAAAATATTTTAAATCTCAAAATGAAAACTGCTTTGCATGTTGATGGTCAACATTCAAAAATAAAAAGGCATGAGCAAATCATTGCTTAAAAATATTAAACTTAATAAAATATCCTATTTCATTTATGAAAGCCTTGTAATGCTTACAAATAATCTGCAAAATTTTGTGAAGAAATGCTTACTGTATTAAAAGTTATAACATGAAAAATGTAACAAGCACAAAATAATTGAGATCAGTCCGTGGGACCAACCCCATAGTAAGAGTTAAAACACATTCATAGACTTTCATTTTTGGCTAAGAACAAAATGTGATTTCTGCACTGTAGCTTTTGTATCAGTATTTTACCTTCATGGTTGGTTACCTATATGAGATTATTTATTTATGTAACACACAATTCTGTGAATTATTTACTCATGTTACAAGAAAAGTACAGTAGTGTAAGGAATGTTGCATATTTTGCTTACATGGGAACTTTTTCTTAATAAAACTTTTAACATGTAACGTACAGCTTTCATTGTCTTGAGCTGCTTTTTCTTTCTGTTTCTACCAACTAATTCAGATATGTTATTTTTTGTCCATTTTCTTTATCTTGATTTGATTCATGTTTTGTATAGGTTGCTTGAGTCTCCTGTACATTAACTCAAACCGTTTGATATATTTCTTTTCTTCAACATTATATTTGCTATTTATTTTTACGTTTATTTAATATTCACTAGATGTCTTTTTTTGTCCAAAGTGGTGCTGTGGTAACTTTTATGCCACCTACAAAAAAAAAAATTGAGTAACATAAAGATAGCACATTTTTTGGTGTAAAATTTATTTATTAGAATGTTATTTAACCTAATCTTTTGTTTTTCTATGTATACTATAACAATTCCTGAATAATTCATATAATTAAAAAGCAGAGGTGTGAAATGTGTTGGAATTATGTATAAATGCTTTTGATCATTTAGATATAATACATAACAACATGATGGTATTTGTTACAGGACAGAAGTTAACACTAGTATAAAAGAAATTGAGTAAATTGAAAAGTTTTGTATCTTATACATGATATATATTAAACTGTAGGTATGGAATTACAAGTTAGCTGTGTTTCCAGACTTCACAAATCTCAGAACTGTAGATTACTGGACTGATCAGTTACAGAATTTCCATAAGAAAATCAACTTTGATGGAGCCTGGATTGTATGTATAAATGTGAAATCTGAGAATGTAATGCTCTAAGAGCTGTAATTTCTCTTGCATCTCTATCACCTGCATTATGTATTATGAGACAAAATTGTTATTTTAGTATTGTGGATTTTCTTTGTTGATTGTTTCAGAAATGCCAATTTATTTTTGTTTGCTAGTATTTTTACTTAGTTATAAAGAACTGTATTCATTTAAGCTTATACTGTTGTGTGTTTACAATGCAAAGTTTAGTTTGCTTTTCTATGAAGTGGCTTTTTTATTTAAAAAGTATTCAACATATGAAAAATTGACAATTCTACTAAAGCATTCAATCAAAAAAGTAAAAGTTTGAACTTGATTATTGTTATTAAAATGGTTTTGGCTGTATCAAAGTCAAGTTCTTTTTTGGAAGATGTACAATATATTCTAATGTGCAACTAAATGATTACAGAATGCCATTTTGAAACTTTGATTGTTTTTGATTTTGTTTTGTAAACTGTTGTTTTTATATAGGACATGAATGAACCTTCAAACTTTTACAATGGACAAAAGGATGGTTGTCCTTCAGATTCTCCATTAGAACACCCTCCCTATGTACCAGGAAGTGACCCTTTGTATACGAAGACCTTTTGCATGACTGTACAACACAATCTTTCTGTGCATTATAATGTTCATAATCTGTATGGGTTCTTTGAAACTATAGCAACAAATATGTAAGTTTAAGTATGTTTGTTCTTTTCATTTAGATGTTCTTGATAAAACTAGATTTTTCTAGACTTTTGTGTAAGATTAATAAGAGCTGAAGGGTATATTATCTTTGTTTTTCTGTTTTCATATATTATAATGCAACTGTAGTGTTTTATATACAAACATATTACAATTTCTCCTTCTAGGACTTTTCTGTTGGATGTATAATTTTTATGTATTTTTTTACAGTTTAGGAGTTACCTAAGAAGTCTGTTAGATATATTTTATGAATCACCTTGTAGTGCATAATTACACCTGTAACTTCCATATAAAGGTTTTTTTACATGATAGTAATAATTAATGAATTTTATACTTTAATTACAGACTACTTGTACATGAAGGTGAAAAGACATTTAGTAGGTCAAAGGTTTCCCACACTGTGGTCTGTGGCCCCGTGTGGGTCTGCAGTAATACTTAAGAGTGTCCACAGCAATACATGAAATTACATGGTTACTACTGGTGTCAGTAACAGTGAGTTATTTGTTTCAAGAATTTTTTGACATTTTATAGGTTAACTATAAAATTATGAATCAGTGGCTTAAATCTAGTGTAATAACAAACCCCAAGAATACTGACAGGCCTAGTGACATAAGTGGTAGTTGTATTCAGTGATGTCGAGAAAACCCACTTGTAGAGAAAAATATATATGTTAAAACGGCTCGGTTGGTTTTAGAAAATATTTTAGATAGAGGAGCGAACAACGTTTCGACCTGACGATGACCGAAGATGGTAGCTGTATTGCATTAAGCTTGAATGTTGAACTTTGGAGCATGAATCAAAATAGAAAAGGCATAAATATTGTGATGAATATTTAGCATTTGGGTTTACTTGCAAAATGTTATAAACTGTTCAAATGCCTCACTGTACTATGATCTATTATTTAACAAAAGCATGAAACCATCCAAGTTTCTTAAGTATCTTGAAATAAAACATAAGGAGTAAATTGACAAATATGTTGAATATTTTCAAAGTAAGTAATGTGAAATGCACATAAAACAAATATTAGAAAAAATAGCAACTGTTTTCAATAATGAAAAATCCACATTTGCTTCATATGAGGTAGCTCTTTTTTTTTTTTTATATATAGCAAAGACTGTAAGCCAAGATCCATTAGAGAGGAACTAATTATACCAGCTGCCATAGTAATGTAAGGTTAAATGTATGGGAATAAAGCAGCAAAAGACCTAAATTTGATTTCACTGTTAAACATGGAATTGAGGAAATGGCAGAGAATGTTAAAAGTAGATTAATTATAAGAGTATGCCAAAGCCAATATTATTCTCTGCAGTTGGATGAAATTACAGATGTTGCTAATCACACTGATTTGCTTGCATTCATTTGGCACAATTTTTTATGAAGGTCTCTTATTTTGCCACTTTTGCCAACCAGTGCTACATCTGAGACAATATTTGACAGTCTGGACACCCTTTTTAGCAACAACTAAAATTGAATAGTCAGTCGTGTTTTAACTGCATGATGGAATACACTTATTTTTGAGTGGGATAGTTTTACTAGAGCAAACCATTCAATGAATTTTCTTGGCTGACTGTTGTGACCTATTTATCTGACATATTTACTCATTTGAATGGACTAAAGTAAAATAAACATCGAGGGGTAGACATAACTATGTTTGAAGTTAAAGAGAAAAACAGAAGCTATAATGAGAAAAGTTTGATTTGTGGGCCCATTTTTTTCAAAATGATAATTATGAGTCATTACCAACACTCAGTGTTTTTCTTGAAGAAACTGGAAAACTTTCTGAGGTGTAAAACATTATTGTTCAGCAGTTGTATAATTTGAAAATATATTTTAGAATCTACTTTCAACCTCCTGAAATGTGGGCATTTTATTTCTTGAAAATTTAACTGCAGTTGAAGAAATAGCCTACTGATCTCTCATGTGACACTTCAATAAAATCATTTTTGGCCAAACTAACTTGACAGACTTTTAATTACATGTGACAGATGATTATCCTCAACAGTCATTGAAAGCAGTAAAATAGTTAATTCCATTTCATACAACATATTTCTCTCAACTTGCTAAAATAAAATCAAAGTATTGAAATAAAATAAATGTGGAATGTTTGAAACTGTCATACACCGACAGTAACTATATAGGTGCAACAAAGAACAGCAAATAATTTCAAAACACAAGCTGTAAGTTATCAGTTGAAGCTAGTGTTAAAGGCTGTGCTTCTGTTTATGGTGTGCTGGTGTTGGACATGACAGTATATCAGTACATAATGCCCCTCAGTGTGGATTCCTGTATGTGGTGAGGGGACCTCCCAGGGAAGGTTCTGTTCTTTCAGTTTACCTCCTTTGGGATCTAAACATCCACCCATGAAAGGGAGAAGAGGATCCTTGTGGTTGAGGGGTCCAACCCTAACACAGCACTTTGGCCTTGAATTCCTGTAGATGGGCAGCCTTAGGGTGGACCCCTTGGGTTAATCAGCTGGTCCACTTGGGCTAGGGTCAACCAAGTACCAGTGTTGGATGTTCTTAACAGGTGCTGTGACATTCTATCTGATGCTGGTGTTTGGGTATAGTACTCACAAAACCCTGGCATTGCTGCAGTATCCTTGTCTTGCACTGTAGTACTTGTACATGTGCCCACCCTGTCTTTACCACTTGACACACCCTTTTAGGCTGTAGCCATCTATGTTTCCTTGGGTCGTACCATCACTGTTTGTTCTCTTTACCTGTCGCCTGGAGAAACCTATGATCAATCAGACCTAGATGCTGTCATTGAACAGTTGCCATGTCCCTCTTTACTCCTGATGGGCTTTAATGGACATCATCCCCTCTGGAGAAGTGCCAGTATAATGGGAGGGGTCACTTCATTGAGCATATGCTCTCTGATCACAACCTTTCTCTTTTCAGTAGCAGTTCTTATACTTATTTTCATGCATTGAGTCAGTCTTTTACTGCTATTGATCTCTCAGTTTGCTCTCTCTTCACTATTTTCCCACTTTTTATGGAGGGTTGATAATAATCCAGAAGGCAGGGATCATTTTCCTATAATTTTGAGAGAGACTAGCCATGGTCAATACCACCTGACCCGCATGCCCCAGTGGAAGCTGGATCAAGCAAACTGGCCTATTTTCACTGCTCTCACAGAACTTGATCCTACCATCAATAGACAACTGTGTGGCACCAGTAAGTGACTGTATTACACAGGCAGCTGCTCAATGTATTCCTAAAACCTTGACATGTTTTCCACGATATCCTCATCGGTGGTGGAATCCTGTCTGTCACATGGCATAGATAGCTCTAAAATGGGCCTTGGATACTTTTTGTAGGTATCCCACACTCTTGCATTGCATCACTTTCCAGCAGACCTGTGAACATGTTCGGTAGGTAAGACATCAAAGCCAGAAGGAATCTTGGATTAAGTTCACAACCAGCATATTTTCTATTACCAGTTCCAAAGCATATGAGACAAGATTAAAAAGGTCGCTGGGCAGTATAATTCTGTCCCCCTCTTGATCTTCCTCTCTGATGGCCAGGAAGTAGCTGATACCCAAAGCATCACCAATACTCTGGGTGAAAACTTTTGCCAGGTATCTAGCACTTTTGCTTTTTCCTCCACCTTAGCCATTAGGACTCTGGCAGAGCGATCACCTCTTTCCACTCGAGCTGATTGTCTTTATGACTATAATCGTCCCTTTACACTGGTGGAACTTAAACTGGCCCTTCATTGGTCTGGCATTGGTCAGATCTGATGATGTACACTATGAAATGCTGTGCCATCTATCTCCTGCTTCTTTTGCTATTCTTCTGATTGTTTTTAACTGGATCTGGCAGGAGAATGTTTTTCTCAATGCCTGGCACCAAACTATTGTCCTACCTTTCTCTAAGCGTGGGAAGAATCTTGAGATTCCTTCAAACTACCATCTAATTGCTTTGATGAGCTGTCTCTGTAAGTCCTAAAAGAGGATAGTTAATGCTCATGTTGTTTGGTTCTTTGCACCAAACAACCTTCTCTTGCCCACCCAGTGTGAGTTCTGACAAGGGCTGTCTACCATGGACCATTTGATTTGACTTGAAACATCAATCAGAGTAGCTTTTCTCAAACAACAACATCTTGTACCAATATTCTTTGATATTGAGAAGGCTTATGATACAACATGGAAGTATTTCATTTTGCAAGACATCCATATATATGGGTTTTGTGGCCATTTGCCCATTTTTATTTAAACTTTTATAATGGACAGGCAGTTCCAAGTTCATGTGGGTTCGACACTATCCCATTTTTTTCTATAAGTACTTGGAGTCCCTCAATGCTGTGTTTTGAGTTTCACACTTTTCAGTATAAAGATTAATGCCATCACTGAACAACTCCCTTTTACTGTTGCAAATGGGCTCTGTGTCAAAGACTTTCACATCTTGTGTCAGTGGGCAAACATGAGGTATATTGAGTGGCAACTACAGACTGTCCTCGATTGTTTACTGAAGTGGACCACAGTAAACGGCTTTAACTTCTCTCTCTCTAAAACCATTTGCATGTACTTTTGCTGCCAACGAGGTATTCACCCGATCCTGAACTCCGTATTGGTGAAGTTGGGCTGCTGTGGTCCATGAGACAAAGTTCTAGGGACTTATCTTTGACCGTAAGTTGACCTTTATACTAACATCAAGCAGCTACGGGCCAAATGTACAAGAGCACTGAACATCCTCAGTGTCCTCTCTTCCACCACTTGGGGAGCGAATCAGTGTTCTAAGCTAAATATATATCGTGCTCTTATTCAATTGAAACTGGTCTATGGCTTTGACCTGACTTCAGCCTTAAAGTTGCTGGACCCCATTCATCATCAGAGACTTCGGCTCTGCACTGAGGCTTTCCACACTTCCTCAGTTCAGAGCTTATAAATGGAGTCTCATGAACCTTTGCACCTCCACCGTTTACAACTGTCTTTACTGCGGTTGTGTTTTTCTTCTTCGGTGGGCCATACTTTTCAGAACAGACAATCTGCCATTGCTTCTTTTGGCCTTCATATCCAGGCGCAGTTGGATGAATTGTGTCTGTCCTTTGATAACATTTCTGTATCCACTGGTCAGCCCATCCCACCATGGCATCTTACCAATACCCAAATGTGACCTATCTTTAAGTCATCTAAGAAAATCAGACACTCCTGATTGAAAATACTGTCTGTTATTTGCTGAACTTCTTTTGAACCATCCTTCTATTCCTGTTTATACAGATGGTTCAAAATCAGGTGACTGTGTGGGCTCTTCCATGGTTTGTTGTGGTTCGGTGGTTGCATGAAGAATCCCCTCTACAGCTTCTGTGTTCACTGCTGAACTGTATGCCATTTCTCTTACAATGGATCACATAGAAGTTAAGCAATACTCAAATTGCACTATTTATACTGACTAGCTTAGTTCTCTACTGGTCCTGGAATCACTTCACATTAGTTCACACACTGTTCTTGCCAATATTCAAAACAAACTGGCCCATTTTTCTTTAAAATCTACTTATATTAAGTTTTTCTGGATACCAGGTAACTTTGGTATTCATGGGAATGAACTTGCTAACACCGCAGCTAAATCTATCTGCTCTGGTACTTTCACTGCTGCGCCTGTTCCATACATGGACTATGGCCCTGTATTCAAGACTTGGCTCCGTGCCAGTTGGCAGTTGACTTGGAGTGAGCAACGTGAAAACAAGCTTTTCCAAATAAAGCCTTCTATTGAACTTTGGTTGTCTTGCTTCTGTAAGGATTGGAAAGAGGAAGTTGTTCTAACTAGACTACACATTGGTCACAGTTTTTTAACTCATCGTATTCTTTTATCTGGGACTGATGCACCAGTGTGTTGTCTGTGTAATACTCAGGTTACAATAAGCCACATTTTACTGTCTTGCCGTCATTATAACCCTCAATGATGGCACCATTTATAACATATTCTGTCCCAAGGTTTATCCATATCATTAGACAGTGTTATTGGTGATGGTGACACTGTCCACCTTAGAAATGTTTTTAGTTTTATTGAAGATCATTAATCTTTTTAATGCTATTTAAATTTTTTAATTTATACATTAGACCTTTTTTTAATGTGATTTCCTTTTAAGAATCAAAGTACATCTAGTTTAATTTGAAATTAGAAAATGGCCATAATGTCAAATAACTCAACCAGAACTGTAAAGGCCAACTTAGGTGACTAACACTGCTGTTTGAACTACCCATTAGTCATTCTGGCAAGTTATGATTAAAATTTTTCAACAAGTCTTTTAAAACTTTTATTACTTTCTGAAAATAGCCATAATGTCAAATAACTCGGAACCAGGACTGGAAAAGCCAACTTCAGGTGACTAACAGTAATTTTTGAAGTTACTTGTTAGTCTTCCTAGCAAGTTATGATAATTTCAATTATGCTACAGAAGTCCTTTGCAACATGTATTACTGTAGTTTGTTTTTTTTACCACTGCAGACTAGATGTAAAAATTGGTTTTAATGCTATTTGTTTTTTTTATTTTGTTTTACCTTAATTTCCTTTTATGAATTTTACTAATTTTACTTTAATTTTGACTTTTTACTGGATGTTTAGTGCAGATAGCTTAGTTGCTTTGTGCCATAAAACACCAAACCAACCAACCAGCACATAATACTGTGTTCATTTAGATATGTATTTTGACATGTTGATGTGATAGTTAAATTAAGTAGACAAAATGAACTATTAAGAAAATGTGAACTATCTAGCAACAATTTTGTAAAGCCAGATTCCATTTAAACTGATTCTTTTTTTAACATCATTTCTTTTTAGTGCATTAGTTAGAACTCGTGGGCAAAAGAGACCATTCATCATCTCAAGATCCACATTTCCTGGTCACGGCTATTTTGGAGGTCACTGGGATGGGGATGTTTTTTCATCTTGGGATCATATGAGATGGAGTATACCTTGTAAGTACAAAAATATATTTGATTCTCAAATACATAAATAATGTCTGTGCATGGTACTGGGCCAATAATGAAGTAAAAATAAACAAGTAATTCGGTTTGCTACCTGTATTAATGTACGAGTTAATAGTTTCATTTGAGTTTGCTTACTCTAACTTGTAAAAATAATTATATTTTAGTTTCCATTGTAGAAACACAATCTGTATTTTTCTTGTTGCCAAAATTTACTCTGTCTTACAAGTAGTAGGGGCTAATAATCCTGATGATATTTTGAATGAAATAAAGATAATTTTAATTTGTAAGTTTAAAATTTATATTGTTAGTATAGAGAAATGTTTTAATAGTTGCTGATACACAATATTTTGTGACAAAAAGTAAGTAAAGGATTAGAAAACCTGCAATTGTTTCATAGTATGTAGACAAATATGAGTTTCATATGTCTGATTCATTAGAATTTTAAATTATTTGGCTTTTGAATCTACAGATTTGACAAAGGTTGTTCCTTGGATCTTTCTAAAACTTAGTTCTGGAAGAATCATAAGTTTATAATAAAAAAAATAAGATCACCACTTCAAATTTGAGCATGCATTAAATTTAAATTGATCCTGGTAAGTTTGTTGTAGTTAAATACTTCTTTGAATTTTTAAAATTTAGTTAGTTGAGATGTTTTGGACTTAATACATGATATATTTAGATTCTTGTTACATAGGGAAATCATTTTTAATTTATACAAGTTTGCATGCAACCTCTAGTATTTTTTGCTTACTTTTGTACAGTAGTATGGGAAAAGAAATATTTATGCAGTGGAATATATCTAACAAGTAACTTATTTAAATCAATAATATAAAAAGAAATAATAAACTTAATTTTATGTAATCTATATACCATATTCAAAGAATAATAATTTCAGGGTTCTTGCTCAGTTGCCTCAGTGGCTCAGTAGGAAGTCTGAGGGTTTATAATGTGGTGATGAGAGTATATACATATGCATGTATGTACAGTTATGACAGAAAGTGTTCGTACCCCTGTGTCCTGAGTGGTTTTTTGCTCATAACTTAAAAAGTATTATGAGTAGGCTAATAGAAGTATAATATATTATAAATATTATATTAACACATATCTACATGAAATTTTATGCAAATTAAATGACAAATAAACTGTTTATAAACAAATAACCAAAAACAGGAGGAGCAGAAAGTGTTTGTACAGTTCAGAATGTGTGAAAAAACTGATATTCCCATAAGCATTTTGTTTTATTTGGCGAATAAACTACATTATACCATTCCAGAACTAGACACTTGGTTTATAATTATTGGAATTTAGCCAGCAAAAAATGTACTTCCAGCAATTTAGCGCCGTCTCCATCATTATCTGTTTGATCATCATGGCGAACAGGAAACGACTGTCCAGTGATTTAAAAAACAGAATTATTGTAAAACACAAGTCTTGTGTGTCTCTTTCCAGTATTGCTACACAGCTTAATGTGCCTAAATCTACTGTTCAAAGCATAATTATTAAGTTTAAGCTAACAGGATCAACTGCTAACCTCCCTCGTTTCAGACGCCCCACCAAAATTCCAGAGCGAACCAAGAGGGAGGTTCTCAGAGAAGTTAGTAGGAACCCTCGTTTAACACATAATGACATAGAGAAACTGATAAGGGAAACTGGGGTTGAAGTAAGCACCTCTACAGTTACGAACATGTTACGCTCTTCTAGGTTTAAAGCATGCCATCCTCGTAGAACTCCATATTTAAAACCTGTTTATTTAGAAGCATGACTGAGGTATGCAAGAAAGCATGTAGATAAACCCTTTACCTATTGGAAGAGTATTCTTTGGTCACACGAGACTAAAATATAGCTTTTCGGCCACAATGATGTTCGCTATATTTTCCGTAAGAAGGGGGAACGAAATCTTACAAAGAACACCATCCCTGGAGTTAAACATTGAGGTGGCTTGATCATGCTATGGGGTTCCTTCAGCTCTTCTGGTGTAGGCAGCCTTCACTGTGCCAATGGAATCATGAAAAAAGAAAAGTACATTGATATATTAGGCACTTATATCAAGAATGATGCTTGGAACTTGCAGCTTGGGCGTCGTTGGATCTTCCAGCACGACAATGACCCTAAGCACACATTGAAATATATGCAATCCTGGTTGCAGAGGAACCATATAAGCGTTCTGGAGTGGTCGTCACAGTCACCCGATCTAAACCCAATTGAAATCGTTTGGCATGAGTTTGAAGACTCATCAGTGTCATCTGAAAAACTTGCAAGAGTTGGAGGCCTTCTGTAAAGAAGAATGAAAGAAAATACCAGTTGAGTACTGTTAAATGATCACGAAGGGCTATGTGCCAAGTAATTCACCTGAAAGGCTACACAACTGACCATTAAAGTAGATGCATGAACACTTTCTGTCCCTCCTATGTTTGGTTATTTGTTTATAAACAGTTTATTTGTCATTCAATTTACATAAAAATTTATGTAGATTTGTGTTAGTATAATATTTATAATATACTGTACTTTCATCATCTTAATCGTGATACTTTTTAAGTTATGAGGAAAAACTACTCATGACACAGGGATACGAACACTTTCTGTCATAACTGTATATATATAGCCCATTACATAGCTTTATACTTATGAAAAAAACAACAAAAAATTTGGAAAAGTTTTTGGATGTTGTAATAACTGATGCAGGCCCTTTAATCTATAGATTAAAGTTTCAAAATATAAAAGTTCAAATATTTTTTTATATTTTATGCACAAGCATATCACCATACCACCTAATATGCTATAAAAATGTCTGATTTTTGCCTCTATTTAGAATATCACATTAATTAATTTACCACTTGCATTTTTTTAGGAAGTAATAAACTTCTGAATGTGAAAATATAAAATACATATTTTTGCAAGTACTTGTTGAAACAAGCAGTATTTTTTCTGAGAAATCCATTAATTTGTTTAAGCTGCTGAGGTTAATTGCTCATGAATAGTACATCCTAATAAAGCAGCCACAATTTTTGAAAACAAAATGTAATATACAAACAGGTTTTCACTTTGTCAGCTCTATAAATTTGGAAGTTATTTAAAAACTTCATACTATGTAATCAAAAGGGTTGTTTGACAGACCAATAATTTTGAATGTTAAAAGTTATCCTGACCCCTTTTTAAAGATTCCATTTCAAACCTGTGTGTGAGAAGTAAACTGAATGTAAAACATTGAAATTTTGATACAGTATTCTCCCTCTTTTCACAAAATTAGTTTTTCTCATTTTGTGCTGCCCTGTATTTATGAAGCTTTCAAATGCATGCCATAAGCCTTCAACCCTCCCTCTGTTGGAATCTAGAGTTTCAACACATTTGTCATGTAAATCACTATGGACCACCTCATCCACCAATAAGAGAGCACCACCACTGAACTATCAGTTCTAGTTTGTTAGTGTTCAAGTGTGGAAGTGTTTCTTTAAAACAGTTA
This sequence comes from Tachypleus tridentatus, assembly GCF_004210375.1. NCBI lineage: Eukaryota > Metazoa > Arthropoda > Merostomata > Xiphosura > Limulidae > Tachypleus > Tachypleus tridentatus. The sequence goes on along the minus strand of NC_134832.1, from coordinate 74,900,051 downwards.
TTACCCTAGAAGAGGTTAATTGGGACTTCATTCCGATTAACTTGTTTCAAATTCATTTAATTTCAACTTTTTTTGAGGGCATTTGGCTTTTCTGCAGTACTGGTTTTGCTGTTTTTTGCAGTTATACATGGCATTTCCTTCATCCTGCTTTGGATTCCTCGTCACGCCAGGGTCTATCCAAAGCAGTCCTTAACTTCCTACCTCAACAGGTTGTTGTACCTTCTCACCACAGGCTCTACTTTTACCTGTTTGCTCATCATTGAATGGTATATTTTTCAGGGCCCTGTCCATCAGTCTTGCTTCCACACCATGTGATTTTTGTCAAGTGGTTTGTCCCTTTGTTCAACATATTTGTGCCTGGGGGCTGCACTTCCACATATATGCAGATAACTGGCTTCTTCTTGCCATTTCCAACTGGGGCTTGACTAGTCTTACTTCTCAGCTCCCTTATCAAGGAAGTGGAATAGTTGGTCACATAGGAGGGATCCTTCCTTCATCCTCCATGATATTTCATATGTTTGGGTGTTTTCTTCAACACCCATCTGAGTTGGACTGTACTGCCCTGTCTGCTTCTTTAATTCCTATTAGCATTGTTCTATAGTTTTTGAAGTGGTGGTTGCTTATGACATCTGTCATACCCCTTGACTGGGCTCATATGCTTTTGTTTCAGTGGGCCTTTTGTGTTTAGTAGAACCTTGCAAGAGATCCCTTAAATGTTCCTATTTATCTTCTTCATCTCTTCGATTATCAATTTTTGTTAGTGTTTGACAATATCCATGTGTCAGTGGGAGTGCCACGTTCTTCTCCGCAACTTGAGTTACATCTGTTTACAGATGCTTTTCAGAGCTTTGTTGCATAGGTCAATCACTGAAGAGTTTCAGGTCATTGGACAGTGGAAGAAATGCTCTTCATATCACTGTTCTCAAACTCCATTCACGAGGCTTTGGATCATTTGTTTTTTCTTGCAAACATGTTATGATCCATTATGACATTTCTACTGGGTGGCTTTTGTTGATCACCCAGGGGACACCAAACCCCAGTCCCTGTATTTTAGCACCGTAGGTCTTCCTCATTGAAACCACATGTGCATTGAATTCTTTTGATGGTGTATCATGTCATTGGTGCTTTCACTCTCTTGGTTAATCATCTTTCCCCTCTGGATCTCTTTAATCCCACTGTGTGGTCTCTTCATCCTGCTCTTATTGTTGCCTTTGCTACTGCCTTCACTCCAAATTACTTTGATTTTTGTCCCCAGCAAGCATTCTCAAGCCTTGGCTGTTGATATCTTCAGCCAGGATTGATTTCATCTGTTCTTTTATGTTTACTCTCCCATCCATTTAATTCTCTAAGTGGTTTCCTTCATCCATGTTCCTCCATGCACAGTCCTTCTGGTTGCTCCTTCCTGGTTTGCTAAACCTTGGTTCCCATAGTTCTTCCAACTGCAAATGGTTTCTCTTCTTTATTTTCAACTTGTTCCATCAACCTAGTCATATTCCTCTTATATTTGTTCCTCCTGGCTTGCAGTTATTGTAGGTTGGATAATTTTACCTTCAAAATTACAAGGTCCTTGTATCACTCATTTTCTGAATAGTGCTTTCCTTCCTACAGCATCAGTGGCTCCTGATGTTAAAGTTCTCATTTCTGCTTTCTTCCTTATCTGGATGGTCTCCTCTATCCTGTGTGTGCCCTTCATTGTTATCTTGCTCACACAGCTTCCTTCTGAGGTCCTTGTTCCCACCTGTTTCTCCCTTTACATCCTTCTTCTTGTGATATTTCCCCATTTACCCTAACCAATTCGGTTAAATGTTTGACCCAGATGGATCACTCCTCCTTGTCTCCTTCTTGGCATGATCTTTTTTACATTTCTTCACATCAACTACATTGTCTTTCTTTCTCCCTTGCTTCTCATCTTCATTGTCTGTTGGAGGAGATTCTACTATAGGGTATGTGGAGGACTTTACATATGTTCATCTCCCACTACCTACACCACATTGCTGTTTATGTTTTTTGTGGTATTGCCTACCACCTGTGGCTATTCTCCTGACTTCAGCATGGCGGTGACACAAGGTAAGTCTTAATGCTCTCTTCTTTTTGAGGGGCCCCTGCTTCATCTTCACTTTGCATCTCACTCTGGGGCAAGTGGTGCCTGACAAAGTATTTTGCCTGTACTTTGAATGGGTTCCACATATATAGCCGTAACCATTTGCAGACATCTTTCTATCAAATCTGCACTATAGGTCAAGTTGATTCCTATATTTCTGTGGCTGTGTAAGCTAACCCTTGAGATGAGGTGTTTCACAAGATCACTTGAATGTAATTTTCTCATGCTACTTGCATCATAATATGGCCCATCTCAGATCACAACATTCATGGATTGCATGGGTAAAGCAGTAGGAAATTGCTTGCTCATATTTGCTATACCTAGCTTGAACAAATCTGTGTGGTCTGTTTTAAAAATCTGTTTTTTTTATCACCCATTGCATTGCCTTGGGTGTTGCAATCCTTCTGGACTCTCTAATACTCTTGTTCCACCTTTTCTTCCAGTAGTGTATGCGAGTCCTTACCACTTACCAGTTAGTTCTAAGCTGGATGGTTGACAGTGAAAGCAATCAGCTTTATGGGTTTCACATAGATGGTTATAACCATCAGTTCAGAGTAGGGCAGTGGTGTTCTGCTGGTGTAGAGGGAGTTATAAGATTTTCCCAAAGTTGACATACTCAAATGCAGATTATCACTCTGATTTGTTGCTCTCCTCCTACCTTCTTTTGGATGTTTGTACCCAGCCAGTGAGGTTTTGGAGATTGAGTTATCCAATCATACAAGTTCTCATACAGTTTTGAGGTTGTCCATATTCCCCTCTTGATTACTGTTCTGTCTAGTGGGTCACAGAAGGTTTTATGGCATGTTTCTGCTTTTGCCCTGGGATCTCTCATAATGAGGTTGTTGACAACCTAGGTTGTTTTAGGCTTGCTCCTAGTTTTGGGGGTTGAATGCATGTGATTGACTTCCTTTGAATTTTGAATGGCTTATTTCCATGTTCCTTGCACAAGGCCACCATGTGAGTTCTTGGAGTTTTCTGATAGGTTTCCTCTGGACTCTAGGACTTTAGGTAAAGATGGTATAGGTCCTCATCCTACCCTCATGAAGATGTTGATATCCAGCATGTGAGGTTTGAATGAGGACCTACACTGTTATATTACTTGTGCCTTTTAACTGATTGAAGTTGAGCAAATGCAACGTTTAAAAAAGTTAGGTACATTAATTTTTTAATATCTTATAGTGAAAAACTTAAGGAATAAAAACTTCATCTAGAAAGTATGTATTTTATTACCAAGCTTTTCTCTTGAACAGCTATCCTGAATTTCAACATGTTTGGTATTCCAATGATGGGAAGTGACATCTGTGGATTTAATGGAAACACAACTGAGGAACTCTGTGCCAGATGGTCAGCTCTTGGAGCTTTTTATCCTTTCTCACGTAACCACAACAGTGATGGCCAGATAGTGAGTTGTTTACAGTTAATGTATGTTATGAAACAATTATGTATAGGCTGTATTTATACAACTGAAACATCATTTATTGCCCTATTTTCTTGAACCAGTATTGCTTTAAATGTTTCATAACCACTGTAGTGATAACTAGTTAATGTTATTCATGAATCAGTTCTGTTTTTAATATCTTGTCGTAATTACTGTAGTGATAATTTGTTAATGCCCTTGATTAACCACTAGTGTTTTGAATGTTATAACTACAGTAGTGATAAGTTGTTAAAGCCCTTGATGAACCACTAGTGTTTTGAATGTTTATTTCATAGCAACGGTAGTGATTTGTTCATTCCCTTAATGAATCACTTGGTTTTGTGTTAAGCCAAAAATTGCATTGTGTTGCATTGAGAACTGTACAATTATCACTTAAGATTTTTTTTTTCAAAAGTAGGAAAATAAAATAAATTTTCGAATACATTTCTATTCTGTATAATACATATTTTATGTATTGAATTATTGTTTAATTTTTTTATCTGACTTTGTAAAGCAAAATACTTTGAACAGTCACTATAAAACAATTAAGATGTAGTTAAGTGTGCTATTAATAGTAACATTAATAACAGATTGTGTTCATTATATAGTATTGTCAAGATTTTATCTCTCTCTTTTTCAGGAGCAAGACCCAGTAGCATTAGGACCTCTAGTTGTGACAGCAGCTCGAAATGCCCTTACAACGCGTTATTATCTTTTACCATTTCTCTACACTCTCTTCTTTAGAAGCCACACTGCTGCTGAGACCGTTGTTCGGCCTCTTTTCTTTGAGTTTGTGTTTACAATAATATTATTACTTAGCGTCATAGAAATAGAACAAAATATTGAATTAATTACTTAGAACTAAAAATAGAACAGCATTGTAACCTTTTGCAAGAACAAGAAATGTTGAATATTTTGTTATGACCACAAGTAGTAATGATTGCAGGTATCAAAAATAAAAATAAAAAATCTATGAGACTTTAATGTTTAAGTATCTTATTAAGCTTTTAATTGTATAATAATTAGTGCCATTTCATTTCCCTGATTTTTATCAGGATGTTTCTCTGTGTATTCAGAAATGTTGAAGGTGTAGTGATGGTGAGGTTTATATAGCAGTGGATCTGATTTTGTTTTGTTAACCTATTTGTTATAGTTTTTTTCTTTCAGTTGCAAAGTTTGCAGAAATTAAATAAAGTGTGATATTCCTTACTCTTCAGCTATATCTTTTAGCTGTACCATCATTGTTACTGTACTCTGTTACTTTGGTAATGGTTGTTATATTTAGTATCTATATGTTAACACTCCTACGAAAAGTGGGGCCTAATAGGCCCCAGAGCAACTTGAAAGGTTATTAATATTAGGCCAATAATTTTGTATTTAAATGAAATTGCCATTTAAATCCATTAATGAATGGATTAACGAGATTCCCACTGTCCCTATCTACTATCTAGCAAAACCACAGCCAGGGGAACGGGCTTGGAGAAATCAGGACTAGAAACGTCTTTTCGTAGGAGTGTTAAGATATAATCGTTTGAAGTTACAAATCGTATTAAAATGAGAATGAAATACCATTTACTATATGATGTATAGTAGTAAACTATACAAATTATGGCAGTTTTCTTATTAAAGCAGACTAAACACATCTTTAGCGCATATGCTAATGAGTATCATGTTATGATTGACCTGAATATGTGCTTGACATTCCCATAGTTTGTGGTGCAATATTACTCTTAACAAACCATAAAAATGTCCAAATTTTGAACAACTTGTAATCTGCATAAAAGTGAACTCCAATTTTTTTATAATTGTTTATATTTCACTTATAACAGTCCAAGATAATTATTTTCCCTGGCATTTGCAGTTGTGATATATGATTTAACATACTGTTACAGTAAGGATTTGGTAGATCATCTTGCTACTTTTTTTTTTTAAGTATCTGAAAGTGTGAAAGAGTTTTCATTATTCTTATCTAAAAATGTTATAGACTCTAGCTTCTGAACATGAATTATTGTAATTTTCTCTTCAAATTAATGACTATGGTAACATATCAATTAGGCCCAGCATGGTCAGATGATTAAGGTGGTCGACTTGTAATCTGAGGATTGCAGATTTGAATCCCTACTGCACCTAATATGCTTGCCCTTTCAGCTGTGGGGGCATTATAATGTGATAGGCAATCCCACTATTCATTGGTAAAAGAGTAGCTCAAGAGTTGGAGGTGATGACTAGCTGCCTTCCCTCTAGTCTTACACTGCTAAATAAGGGATGGCTAGTGCAGATAGCCCTCGTGTAGCTTTGCGCAAAATTCAGGAAACAAACATTTTAGTTATTATATCTTAGATTCATAGTAACCAGGAAAAACTTAATTCATGATACTCAGATTAATTAAATGAGCAGTAATTATATGGAGTTTAAATCAAGAGAGTTATTTCTTTATGGTGTGTTTTTCACTAAAATTGTATTTTATTATTTTGGGATTGTCTATATATTATAATAGAGACAATCAAATCCACTGTTCAACTGGGATAGCTCTAGAGTTTACCTCTTCTTTAACCTGTCAGTTCAGAACTTGATGGCTAGTGCATGTTATTAAAATTACTAATCTAAATAGTTATGATATCAAGGTAATAATTTGCTTTAATTGATTGTAAAGACTTTCAGAAATATGCAGTTATTGTTGGTATTTAATAAGATACTAGTAAATAATTATGATATTGAGATGTTAATTTACCTTAACTGATTATAAAGACTTTCATATATTGTGTGTATTAACAAAGATGCTAGTAAATAATTGATATCAAGATGCTGGTTTGCCTTAACTGATTTTAAAAACATTCAGATATATGCAGTTATTAATTGTATTAATTAAAACAGTAGTTATATTTATACAAAACAGAAGGAAAACATGTATTTGTACATAGGTGTAACTGCAAATTATTGGTGATAAGTATCAAACTGTCATTGGTATCATAGAAAATAATAAATATTAGAAGTTTCATAATTTGTAATAAAAGAGAAAATGTATATATTACAGTGTGTTATGGTATTGTTTATAGGTATCCAGAGGACAAGAATACCTACACAGTGGAGACCCAGTTTTTCTGGGGTTCTGCACTTATGGTCATTCCTGCTCTATATGAAGTATGTAATGTGGGTTCTAAGTAATTTAAGCATTTTTTTTACCATTATGCTGAACTTTATCAAATAAGTTATGTTAGTATCATTATTCTTGAATTTGGTACTAAATGTATAAAAGTATGTGTATTACTTGGATTTGTTCTACACTTTTGATTTTCATGCTGTAATACATTCATGATCTATTATATTGTTATATTAACAGTTATGATGGAGGAGAAGTGCAAGATAATGTTTCATATTTTATTATATAGGTAGGAATGGAAAAAGTATTGGTTCATGTATATACTCTAAGTAAAGATATAACATTCTGGTTTGTCATATACTATTATGTTAAGAAGAATACGAGATTATGTTGATCCATCACAAAAAATAAGAAATAATATTTAATACAATTTTATATTGAGAGAAGTAACCTATTATGGCTCTGAAACTTTGAAATTCAACAAAATAATTGCAGTAGATTGTATCTTAACCAAGTATTTTTTAATTTCATTAGAAATATGATTCACTTGAACCACAAAAATATATTTATGTAATGTAAAACAACATAGAAACTACACCAGAAAAATCCGATTTTTTTTATTTTGATTTTTACAGAAAGTGAATACAGTTACTGCCTACTTCCCAGCTGACACATGGTATGACTTCTATACAGGAACTTCTCACAAAAGTACTGGACAAAACTTCACACTTGATGCTCCTATGGACAAAATTAATCTAGTGGTTCGTAGTGGAGTTATTATACCTTCACAAGAACCTAATGACACTACTACAGCTAGGTAATTTCACCCAGAAATAGATATTAAAATGTATTTAATACAATGAATAAACATGTTGTATCATAAAGGTTACTTCAATATTTAAAGTAACTTGCTTGTGATACTATAGCATTCTGACACCTTTTTAAATCTTTGTTTTCCATGCCATTACTTTCTAAGGCTGTTATATTTGGGATAAATATTTATGGTTTTCAGTCCACTTTTTGTTTAAAGAAAAACATCTGTTTTCAACTTGCTTTTCTTTTCTTACTTAATTGACTTGTGATAAAATTTTAATATTGTGTTTCAGCTGAAAGTCATCTGTTCATCCCACACTTCCACAATAATGTTTTCCTTCTGCTTTGTCCTCTTCCATATGAACAATATTTTATTACCATCTGCCAAAGCTTACTCGTACACTGTACTATTATATAGGGATGATGCAAATGCCATCCATGATGTTGTGTTTGGATTGTTTATAAAGGATTGAAATGTTTGTCTTTATATGTACATAATCACAAAAAATTAAAAACATAAAATAAAGCTGCACTTTGTTTAGAAATAAACATTAATTCACATAAAACTCTTTTTTTATAATTTTCGTGCATTATTCTTGGGCCTGTAGCTTCCATAATTGCCTTAAAAACTTTGCTACAATATAATTACTGAGATACAACTTGTATCTCAAGTAGTGAAATGTTGGTATAGTTGTCAGTTAAACAAGGGTATGAATGTGAATTTAGGTTTGTCATGGTATAGTATGTAATTTGTGATTAGTTGTTTAGTATTTACTAATTTTATACATATTTTTTAGACTTTTAAGAGAAAAATTAATCTGTTCTCTTTTTAATGTAGTCTTTTGATTTTTGTAAGTTTAATTTTCTGCTTTCTTACTATTTACTTATTAAAAAAGTTAGGGAATATCGTATAACTGTATTTATGTAACTTAATTTTCAAGATATATAACTTCAACTTTATTCCAAATTTAAAATATTTCTTAAATTTTTTCATAAACCTTGCATAGCCGCAAGAATCCATTCCATTTACTGGTAGCCTTAGACAAAAATGGACGTGCATGTGGGGAGTTGTACTGGGATGATGGTGATACTTTAGGTAAGTTGAAAGATGTTGTGAGAGTAATTAACTTATTTTAATTGAAACAACTCTTTGATTTATGTATATTGTAATCTTAAAATTAATAATTGTAATATCACAGTATCAGAACAAGTATACCAAAAGTTTTATAGGAAATGAACTTGAAAAGTTTTTGTAAAATAAGCATGTCACAATTTGATTGTTTATCTGTACTAATGAGGCTCATATCAATTTTTCAAACGCATTTTTCTGCTGTGTAATGTTGTGTCATTTTCTGGTTTTATTTATCTTGATCATTATAGTTAGTAATTCATTAGAACTATTTCTAGGCCAGTTTTTTTTTTCTCTGAAGCTGAACACTAGAGTGGATAATTTCAGGCATTTTCCTTCAATTCATGGGATAGTTTCTTCTTATTGCTCAGATCTTTAAATTTCCCAATTGCGGCTTTTCACTCGGTAAGCATAAGATTACTGGTCATTAGCAGGAATGTACTGCAGGCAAATATTTCTAGTTTAAGGAATTTGTTCCACAACAATTTCTTCTAATTGGATAATCTTACCTCAATTCTACATTAAACTAAGACGTGTATTACATAAATTTTCTTTAAATTGACTTCTTGTAGTGTAACTTTTTGTTTAGTTTAGAAGATTGGTGACAGAGTAATTATGGTATATGTTTTTTAAAATATGCATCTTCTATTTTCTTTTCAATTAAATAATTTCTCAGCTTTCCACTTGATCAGGGCATCTATCACAATACACTATGTGGTCATAATTTATCTTCTCACTTGGCTCTGTATGGTTTCTGATTTCAGCTGGAATAAATTAGAGCAAATCTAAGTTCAGTCTTCATGAAAGATTCATTACTGTAAGATTAACCTAAATGGGCAGGGCCTATCAGGAAAAAGATGTTTTTTCTTATAGCCATTCTTTAGCAATAGTTAAAATAGAGAGTATACACTGAAAGCACAGTGTATAATATCTATTTTATAATACTATAAAGAATTGCATTGGTTTATATTTTTGGACACTGAAATAGGTCATCTTAATTTAAAAGATTAGTCTAATCTTACTCTTAACTCTTTTTGTTTCTGTTTCTTGATTATGTTTTGTGAACTTGCCTTTTTACTTCTTTCAATCTTTGTTATAACCATTGTTCTCTTGTTATGTGAAAAGACAATTTCACAAAACATAACCAAAAAAGGAAGAATGTTTAAGGAGTAAAGTAAGACCAGCCTTTTAGATTCTAAACCAAGAATAACAAATAATTTTCAGAAAAAAATTAAGTTATTGGCTTAGAAAATCATAATATTAAACATTCAGTTTCCATTTGCTTATTAGGTTGTAAACAAAAAGAATTAAATTGCATAAAAATTAATGAAGTAACTATATCATTAAGTTCACACCTGTAGACAAGTAAATGGAAAATTAAATATAATTCACAACAGCTACAACCTTAAAATTCAATTTGCAAAAATTTTTTTTCCAGTATTTTTGACATAGAATTCTATGTTGTCAGCAATATTACAGAAGTGTTACTGGTGTGGAACTATACATACTATTAGTAGTATATCTTAGTTTTTCTTAAATTATGGCATAATCTTTCAGAGTTTTGTTTTTTTAACTTCAGTTTTTATCAACTGGAAAATGGTTAACTATATTTACTTGACATGGTTTTTAATGAAATAACTAAAATGATTAACAAAGTAATAAGCTAATATTTTCTATAATAGTCTATTACTGTTACAGATTACTAATAGACTATAACAACAAAAATATGTAATAATTTGTTTTTACTCTGTTAGTCTAAGATACATTGTTTCAATATAGTATTAAACATAGTGGTTAACTATTATTAGTAATTTTTTATTAAATTAAATAGAAGTTGAGGTATTTGTTAGTTAAACAATCTTGCAGTGAGATGAATTATACAGATTATGATGTATGTTAAATATTTTTTTGTATAGTTGTTTGTGGTATTTTGAAATATAACAAAAAGAATGTTATAACCCATTTACAAATGACCTAAACATTTTAAGAATAACTAGCTAGAGTGCCCATCCATTGGACAGATGAAATAAAAACTTGTTTGTAACAAAGGATAGGAAATTGTGTTTTCTTATAATTTTTCTTCACATAATAAACATTAAAAGTATGATAACAAGGTACTAGCACTTAAAAGATAAATATATTGTTTTCAAAAATTCTATCAGTATGACATAATATCCCCATCATTAAGACCTTACTAATATCATTTTATATCACTGTTTCAAGTTTGGTATTCTTTGGTGACTAACTTAGTATTCCAGGAATTGTTTAATTTTCAAGTCTGAGTTCGAGGAAGATCCAGTTCAATCTACACTTTGATGAACGTGTGTTATTAGATTAGACTTGTTTTTGAGAATTCCACTCCCTGTCAGTAACCCTGAACACAAGCTAACCAAAGAGAGATAAGCTGGACCTATATCATAGTGGAGCATATCAAACGTAATGTTATTATAAATGTGCTTTATATTCACTAAGAGGAAAACTTATAATTGGATAGGTGAAGAAAAGGTGTCATTGTCTACATGTATAGGTTTTTCTCAAAGTGAATACAAAATATGTTTGCTGTTGACTGATCAAGAAATATAGAAATGCATAACAAACAGACATGAAACAATAAACGTATGACCATGTATTTTTTCTTTTTCTTGGATGAACACTTTGCTTTATATAGTAGACAACCTGGTACAGTTGTTTTTTTTCTGTCTCATATTCTGAATTTCTTTTAGATACATATTCCAGAGGAGTGTATAACCTGATTGTATTTGAAGCTGAAAAGGTAAAATACAGCTCAGTATTTAACACTTTTGATCAAAGTATTGATAACATAACTGAAGTTGGAAGAACACTTAATGCTGATAGGAAATTAGGAAAGCATACAGTTGGATTGCTAATTAGATGAATAAATATTGATTGGAACAGAAATGATTTACCATCAGATTACTTTTTTGTTTTTTGTAAACTTACATAATGAACAATGAAAAAAATCTGCCAAACGAATAATATATAACTTTTGTGTAAGAAGAACCTTTGAAGTCAGCTTTCAGCATTGTGTAAATGGAAATGCAACTCTAATCTTGAATGTCCAATAATCCTGTTGTCCTATACAGAATATAGATGTACATGTGATTCATAAAGTGGGTGTCTCTGTAAATATTTATTTCTGTTGAAACAAGTTAATTGTGTTGCATCCTATTGACAAGTAAAAATTGAATGTCTTTTTTCTATTTATTTTATGGAGATATACTTTCGTGTTAAAAGCTCCTTATTCCACTGAATATTTTTATTGTGTTGCCCAAGAAGTTAATACTGTATATCTTGAAATTAATATTATCACCTCATCAATGCAAGTTTCCATAAGTAAATTATAACCAGCAATCAACACACTAATAAATAAAGCTCATTAAAATACTGTTCTAACTTATACAAATGAGAAGTTGTTCTTTTATCATCTATGTACCCTTGCAGTAGTTTATGGAGGTTAACTAAGACAAACTTTAGTTTTACATATTTATTGATATTTCTATGGAATTAACTGTCTTCACACAACTTATTTTTTCATCCATATTTTTATTCAGGTTGTTGTGTTTGTTTAATAGTGTTGTATTTATAAGCCACTGTTAATAGTTTCTCAGATTGCTCAGTTGACTTTTCTTGTACATAATTTATAAAAAACTGTTATTATTACACACAAACATATTAGGGTGAAAAGCCAGATATAGTGTACTTGATGTGTTTTTATATGTTCTTCTTTATTTTCCCTCATAAGTATTTTGAATTGTTGCTTCCTTGTTTTATGTAATTTATTCTTCCCAAAAACATAGAATATTTGTTTCTGATAATGAGAAGTAAAGAATAGAAACAGATAATTTTTTTTTCTATGTAACTGTTGCATTGATGTTTAGTGAAGTAAATGATCTACGTTTAAAGACAATATGCAGTTAATTAGCAAGAGTTATAACAAGGAAGTGAATGTGATAAAAAGTGTTCATCACTACTCACCTGTGATCAGATTCACAAAGGATAATCTGTCAAAACTGAGCTCAACAAATGCAAGTTCTTTGCACTAGTAAACAGTATTTTTAAATGTGGCATACTTCATCCAGCCATTTTATATAAAGTTGACAGTAAATCATCTTTGCATTTTTAATATATGAATCTTCAATTACCCTTTATGTTGGGCAGTGTTTATTCTGATACACTTATGAGAGAAAACTTTTGCTGAAGATATTTAATCACCATCCATATTAGGTTTAAGTGATTGTTTTGGATTATTTTAATGATTTTTTTAACTTTCTTTAGATAGGTCAAATCCCTTCTGTTATTTTTTAGTTGCAGGAAATTATAATCTTTGTCACAAATATGGGTACATACCGTTACGTCTGATTTCTCACTGTTAGTGGATGAACTTACTTTCTTTGGAAAGGTTTTCTGAACAATCTCAGTATATTTTATAATAACAGTAAATAGCCCTTTTAAAAGGTATTGCTACAAATGTAACAGTCAATTACACAATTTGGTTAATAGTTGTGTGGTTTGACATATCATTAACAGATAGCTTATAGCAAATAAATTAGAGGTGTGATTAATCATATGAAACATCAGTGCGATCCTAAAAACATCAGAAGTGTATTTGATTACTTTGATATGACAAAAAATAAAGGAATGTGTGTAGCAGATTCATGAACGTGGCATGAGAACTTGAAAGTCAATTTATATTCTTACTATATATACAGGTAAGAGAGAGAAAGAATACTTGTATAATATGCATTGACAGAGAATTCATTTTTTAAAAAATGCTTGTAAATTTTTTATCTCTATGGTCTTGGATGCAGAATAGAGTGACTAGTCAAGTTCGACGCAGTGGTTATGAAACAGCCATGCTACTTAAACGTGTCAGAGTGTTTGGTGTTAGTTTTAGGCCAAGATTTGTTCATGTTAATAGAGTTGCAGTACATTTTCAGTATTTGGATATCACAAAGGTGAGAATGTGCTCTTTTTTTTCTTTTCTTTTTTTTTTTTTTGCTAGAAACTCTATATTTAAAAAAATTATATATTCAAACATATCAATTGACGGAACATCTTTGAAGTTTGTTAGTTTCTTGAAATATTTATTTTTGCAATTCAACATTTATTTGTGTATCCCAGAAAAGTTTTGAATAACAGTGTACTAAAACTTTTTGATTTAATGTCCACTCTTAGATTTTAGCCTTGCTCTGTGGTTCTTTAACACAACTTTAAACTACAAAATTACCATAATGCCAGATTAATTACAGGTGATAAGAGTTTTTGTTTCATATGACTTGTTTTTCAGTTCTGAGAAAGTATAGTGTATTGGACAAATAATTAGCTATAAAAAACATGTACCAGTGTAAAATGAATAAAATATCATCATTCATATGTTAGTTTGAAACATGAAAAGTTAAACTTCAGGATAGTAGCAAATATAACTGATTAAGTAAACTTTCACTGGTGTAAACATTCAACAGTAACTGTTACAGCAAAAACCTAATGAAATAAATACACAACAGTTTAACTGATGATTACTGATTAGAAAATCAATAAAAGCTAAACTGATAAAGTTGAAACTTTAATGACATAATCATACTGAAGTGTTACTAGTAAAGTTTATTTTAAGCATGTTACAGTTGGATGTGTGAATTTGAAAGAACAAACTTTCCATCTTAATGTAACTCAAATATATGAAACTTGTTATAGTAATAATTTTCTTCTTTACTTATATTGCTTTTTTTTATCCAAATTATAAATGTTAAAATTTAAAGCTAATTATTACTGTTCTTATTTTTTGATGTGATATTTTCATCTTTGTTTCATGCAATATAATTTAAAGCTCATTTGTTGGTGGAAGATAAGACTTTTTTGTCATGTAGTTAGCATCATAAAGTTAGTATGCCTTCACTTGTACTCTATAGAATGTTAATATGTCTTTATTGATTGCACTGTATAGAATATTTCCTTTTATTACAATAGGTTCTGGAGATTGAAGCTCCAAAAGTCTCTCTGTTGAATCCTCTGGATATTACTTGGAAGTAACTGAACAACAGTTATGATTTGTAAAATGATTCTAGCAATTTAATATATATATTACATATAATCAAATATAATTTAAACATAATAGCACATTGTTTTAATGAATGTTTACATACATTTATTTGGTAACATTTACAATATGTACTTTAGATTTTTAAATTAATGTCTAGTTGTGTTTTGAACATAGTCAGAGGGAAAGTGATCTTAACTGAATGTCACATATTTGATATGTGAATTATTTCTTTTGAAACAAAGAAATTAAAATGCACATTTTTAGATGTAATTTTTTAAAAATATATGCTTCTTTTAACTCACACAATTTTTTTTAAAGGGTATAATAGATAAGGTACATTTATTGATGCATTTGTCAGTCTATTCAGTGGTGAATATTAATGTATACCTAGTCTGTGTGTCTACAGAGGAATTTATATCAAAATCATGGTAATTTTAACCTCTGACTTACTTCAGGTTCAGAAACTATGGGAAAGGTTTTTACTTTGCAGACACTGTATAAACAAAGATGTGACATTCTATCATCATAGTGTGATGTATGGTACATATATGAGTTTATGATGAGATATATAATTTGTAAAAGATTGTATGACATTTTATATAGAGTGCATGATAAAACATAGTATCATGTTTGGAGTGAAGATGACATTTCATATGAACTGCTGAGGAAGTTTATTATCTTGTTCCTGATAAGGCACTTTTGATGTGTTTTTTTAAATGTTTTTTCTGTGACTCCTAAAAGCGTATTATACTACCATAATATTTTATTCTTCAAAATCACCCAACATTTTTGTACAATTTGATTTCAGGATTTCATTTTGGGCATGTTTTGTATTTGTTAGAAGTATGTTATGTTATATAGAATTATCCCAGTGTTTTCTTTTTTTTTTTTTTTGTTATATTACTACACACTTGGATGTGTAGTGTATTTTAGTGCATGTATTAACATCAGAGTAATTGTGGTATAATTTAATTACATTAGTAATATAATTTTCAGGATTTATTTAACTTTAGAGCTGGTATTATATCCAGCATTGTATAACAGCATATATCTTCTGGATTGTTAGAGCACAAGTTAAATCTCCATTTATTGTATGTATTAGTGCAATATTGTGTGTTAAACTTTGCTTAATTTCCAGGGCAACAACAATTTCTGTTGCAACATTTGTTTGTAGTATTTACATTATATTTTCTGCATAATTTTAAGTACATTATATCATCAGTTTGGTGGCATTATGGTAGTTATTTCATGCTTGCAATAAATCTTTGATATAATTAAAGGTATCTCAGTTGTTTCTGTAGTATTTGTTGAAGGAGATACTTATGAGTTGGTTTCCTTAATGTTGCAGTAAGTTTTACAAATATGGTTTTACGTGCAGTGTAAAGTAATATAATCTGGTATGAAGTTCCTTGGTCCAGTAGTTCAAAGCACAGTCGGTGTAGAAGTTTAATTTTATCATTTGATTTTACATTTTTTATTTTAGTTTTGTTTCCTTATCAACAGGTTAAAAATGTGAAAGAACTAGTAATTCATGTATTTTTTCTTGATTTGATATTGTTTTTGTTTGATGTATGTTATACATTTTAGAACATGTTGTAATGTAACTTATTACAGTAAAAACCTTATTATCCAACATTTGTTGGACCTGCAGAGTGCCAAACAGATTAAAATTCTGGTTTTCACATTTTGCAGGATACATTTTGACACCTTGTTAATGTGCTAAAGTACAGTATTTCTATTTCATCTATAAAAATAACAATTTGAAACAATAATATATGTTGTAAGAAACTAATAGCAGAAAATTATTTTTAAGTACATTAATTTAGATCAAGTAATATTATGTGTTGAATGTCTTTTGAAGGCTTACCAGTTTAATGTTCATGTTTTACAATCTCAGATGTTACTTAAGCATGTTTCAAGACATTATGGATCAATGTTAGTTCCTACAATAAGCATTTATTTGGGGGTACTGAAATTTCCAGTTACAAGAACTTTCTAGATGCAAAGTTGTTGGAGAATAAAGCTTTTATTCTGTTTTCCTTTTTTTAATATATGAAAGCTGATTTCATGCATGAAGTTCATGTCACAAAGTGTTAAAATTTTTACTTTCAGTGTTGTAATTTAAGAAGTTGAAAGTACTGATAAAAACAACTTAGTCATCTCACACTGAATCTCTCTGATTACATAGGTTTAGGACAATATATATCTTACAATTAATATTTTGTTTAATGGTTTGAGCATGTTAAAATATTTTATTTCAAATGCCTATTCCTTGTATTTTTTTCTTTTCTTTATTAATTTCATTGTTCTTAATTACGAAAAGTAAATCAGTTATATAATGATTAAATCAACAATGCAATGGGAAAAAAGCACAAACATAATGTAATTGTAAGTAGAATTGACTGGCTTTAACAAAACAAGAAAAATTGATAGAGTTTTTTTTTAAAGCTATTAATAGAAATTATTTTTAAATGTAGAATTTTATCTTGATTACTAGAATTTTACTTTGATTACACATTGTGTGAAAAAATGATAGACATTATTTTATGATTGGTAATCCATAAATTGTGTGGTAAGTTTAGTTTCAATTTATAAAATGTAAAAGTTAGAATGTAGTTGTAATTGTTGTTCATTACTAAACTTATAATAAAATTATCAGTTGATTTCATTACAACATAACAGGCTGCAGTACTGTTCAAAACATTCCACATATGGAAAGTAGGTTCACATGCAGAGAAGTAAATTGAAAAAAGAAAAAAAGTATCTTAATTTAAATATATACTGGATATATTTCATCACCAAAATTTTACATTTCCTGTTTATTCAATGAAAGTAAATCCTAACATAGTTCCATTTTTATCATATCCACAAAATACCTTAGAAGTACTATCATACATGCTAGTGCTTTTCAACTAGTTTCTATCAAAAGTACTGCCATCAGACTATATTCTTGATATTACACGTTTGTTACCACTGTCATATTTCTGCCATATTATGTATTTCCTTTATTATAAGGGCTACCTTTTTCTTCCAGGAAGAATGTAAGAAAGTTTTAAGTAGGGATGGAAGTAAAGGCCTGCTTAGTGTTGTCATGATGTTACAGATTAATGATACTGAAGATCAACCATTTAAGTCTCTGTGACAGGATGACTATTATGTATAATCAGATCATTGCACATTTGATCATATTATGATCTAAACTGAATGTTAACAGTTTAAGGACTGAGTGTGGTCTAATGGTTAATATACTGAAATTTAATCATACTTCCATATTGGTACTCATAACAGTAACTGTCAAATTCTACTACTTGATTAAAATAGCCCAAGAGTTTGCTTTGGATGTTATTGACTATCGGATTTATCTGTAGTCTGTCATTTGAAAATTAGTGAATCCCAAACCTTGTGTAACTTTTTGTGAATATCCAAAACAAACAAAACAGTTTCTTTCTAGTTTTTCATCACTTTAAACCTATATTTATAATGGATTTCAAGAATATGTAACACTGATACTATTAATTACTCTTCTAAATTATTCAGCAGGCAGGCATGTTTAAGACACTGAAGATAAATACAAAGATAAATTTATCATTTGATTCATCACCCTGTGATAAGTAATAAATTGAATGATAGACTGAGCTTTCAATCTATTTTTAATACTTGAAGCAAAATATTTTCTACCAAAATATGTCCACAGTTCTTTATTTGATGACATCAACAGTGTTAGAGAAGAATATACTACATAACCTGAGTAGAACAGCTAGACACAAGTCATTCTTCACTTCTAGGCAATAGGCACAAAGCAGGGAAAATTATATGGTCAAATGAGTCAACAATCTTTCTTTTAAATGTACATGCATATATATTTGAGGAGACATCCTCAGCACTTGATTCTAACTCTAAGAATTGCTAGCAGTTTCATCATATAGTGAACATTTCAGTAGTATATTAAACAAGATGTTCCCTGTTGGTACAGCAGTAAGTCCATGGATTTACAATGCTAAAAATCAGGGGTTTGATTCCCCTCCATGGACACAGCAGATAGCCCAATGCACCTTTGCTATAAGAAAAAACACACATCAAACAAAACACTGGGATAACAGCTATTTAAAACAAGATCTCCTTGGAACCTAGCTGACCTTACAATACATCATTTTCTTTGCTCTGACATTCATAAAGGAAATGGAGATAATTCATATTAAAGAATTGTGTGATATTCTTGTTCAAACCCTACTTCTTTATTGCCATGTTGAAATTGAGGCTCTCCTGAAGATTTGTAGTATTTTAATGTTATTTTAAATAAGGATAATTATATTTTTTATCTAATCTTTTTTTTTTTTTTTTTATGAGTAAATATGATTAAGTACCTGATCATACACTGCTGTGTTGGATTTATAAAACCTAGCATCTGTCTAAGAGAAAGATCTCACAGACCTTTAAAGAGAAATGGTAATTTGTTGTTTCTAATCTCTTAAATTGATACTGATGAGAGACTGAATGATTTTATAATTAAGCAGGTGTGTTTTTGTTTTCTTTAAAGTGCTGGGACTTTTCTATTAATTTAACTTGTATTTGTTAGTAAGCTATGGGGGGCCTATTATCAGATGTCATCTATTAAAACAATGTCTAATGACTATAGTTTTACATTAAAACGTTTTTGTCACACCAATTGGCTGGTGTTTTTTTAGGAAACCTCATCTTTTGGAATGAGAAAATTCCTGAGAAAATATCAGGAAGCCTATTTTTGATAATATAATTCATAGGGTATTAATTTTGTAAGTTTCATACCTAAATTATCGACATAAAAAGAGGAAAAAACTGGTTTATTGGTAGAATGTAAAATGTTATGGTAAATGTGTTCATTTTAGGATAATGTGGTATCTTGCAGAGGTCTTGTTTTTACAGGTTTGTTGTTAAAGATTTGAAAATACTCTGTTGGGTTTCACAATTTCTTTGAGTAACATGTTCCCTGACTCTTGGAACTGTTGTTATGACTCTTGATAAAATCATTAACTGGTAAAACCTTTCCCACACACCATATGATAATTTGTTTGCACTAGAAAAAGGAATTTCATCTCTGGCAGCCATAGGATGAACATAGCTTCATCTGTCAAAATGATTTTTAATAATGTATATGGTTATTATGCATGTATTATACTTGTTTTTTAAGGTTATTATGGCAAAAAAAACTGTTCATGGTTTAAGTTTGTAACATGTTGCATAATTCTCAGACACCTTTGTGTAAGACTACTGTACTTTTTAATGTTTCTTGGTTTGCCTTGCTGTGTAAATGTAATTGCTCTTCTGTCTTTGAAATTTGTTCAAAGCTAAATTACACATTATTATAAATCCATCATTCTGAAATCAAAGACATTTTCATTATATCCAAGTAGCCCCATGCTGCTAGATATCATGGAAAGTTTCTAATTCACAAGCCATTCATCATATTAAAGTCAAAACTTTTATGGTAGCTCAAGCCTTGAAATTGAAATGAATAAAAAACCTTCACATGAATTGATGAATTCCTATACTCAAAGGAAGGATGAGTTTTGATGGCTTCCTGGAGAAAATAAGATTGCATTATTTCAGTCATAAAGTGATGGGGTAATATATCATGGAGAGAGAGAGAGATATTTTAGTTAGTTTTGACTTAGTCCACTGATAAAGTTAAGAAAACCATAAATTCCTTGTCATAAAAATTTGACCTTTTCCTGTTCTGCACAAATGAGAATTTTTACAAAGGATGGTGCTGACCAAAATAGTAGTTTGAAACAAATGTGGATAATTTATCTTAGCTAGTTTACAATACTCATTAATCTAGCTCTGGAAGGTTTTGGAACCTAAGACACAGAAAGAACAGATCCTAAAATGTTACAACACTTAAAGGTAATTTGCAACAGAAATTTTGATCTATCAGAAGTGTACTAAGAATTACACAGGTCTGTGCTGGTTTTTATTGCCTTGAAGTTTTTACATGTTCTACAGTAATTCCTGTAAACTAAATCTGTAAATATCCATTTTTCTGCATGTACAGATTTGACACCAAGCATCACATGCACTTTTACATAAATGAATCATTTTCATTAAAACTGGGTCACATTTTGTTATGCTTAAAATGCTGACAACCACTGATTTATCTCAACCAATTATTGCAAAGTAGAGTCTTATCATTCTGGAACCCACACATATCAAAGATAATATTCACTGCAGTGAACGAAATAAAAATATTGTTTAAATCAAAGTATTGTTATTTTTTTCTGATTTGTAAAAAATCCTTATGTGAGAGGAAAAATTAATAGTTTTCAAAATCTACTTAGCAATTACCAATGTTAGTAAATGTACATAAAGTACAAACTTTATTCACCCTTGGAACTCATCTAACAGAACAAGAAATTTAAATGTGTATACAAACTTTAATGAACATGTACAAACTGCTAGTCTCAGAGTTTATAAATTTACCTGTGTCACAAGTAAAATGATTAGAATACTAAGTTTAGATAACTTTGACTTTTCATCCCAATGCATGATTATTACTTGTTATAGCCAATAAAAGGCATAGTACCCTTACAAGTTTGCAAACTTTTATACTTAAAAATTAGTATATGTGTAAAATATGGAAGGTAGTAATGATATCAGTATCATGGGCTTGTTAAAAATAAATACACAGATTAATTTGAAAGAGGAAAATCCTATATTTGTACAACATTTAACATTATGATTGTCACTCGTCAATGTATTTCTAATCTTCTCTTTCACAAACAAATCCTCTACCATACTAGTTTTACTGAAATGTCTACTTCTCAAGAGGATAGTAATCTTTCCGTACTCTATTTCTTGGTCATATAATATGTACTATACTGCCACAGCTCTGTTGCTTCTGATAAGTCATTTCTAAAACATCATCAGGAGTTAGCTAATGCACCGAGACTCATTTAAAAAAAAGCCAAGGTAAATCCAGAAATTAATGTCACTTTTATTCAAATTGATTCTTACAATAATTGAAAATATCTAAATAACACATAACTTGGCAGCTTTC
Source organism: Tachypleus tridentatus (assembly GCF_004210375.1). Lineage (NCBI taxonomy): Eukaryota > Metazoa > Arthropoda > Merostomata > Xiphosura > Limulidae > Tachypleus > Tachypleus tridentatus. The sequence continues at coordinate 74,878,400 of NC_134832.1, read as the reverse complement.
ATAATCAACCAGTGACCATGCTGCCAAGGAGTCGTATAACATGAACAAAAAAAATGGGATTTAAACTAATAACACATTTAAATTGCAACTTTCCAAGCCCTTATATATTAATATTAACCATGGATGGATGCCAACTATCTTCACAAGCTAATAACTTATTTACACACAAACACATCTTAGACAAATACTGCTTTCCATTTTTACAAGTACCAAACAATAGTAATAATTCTTAAATGCTCAAGAGTAGCTCAATCTCCAGTTTTTTAATCCACTATCATGACTTTCCAGGTCATTGTTATGTAGCATTCCACTGAAAAAAGTGTTTGTGTTTGATCATTCACTGCATGTTGAAAATAAAGTATTAGTTTTTATATGTTCATAAATATATTCAAGGTTGGTGAGCAGTGCAAAAGCTATATCCATACAAGAGGGATTTCCATCCACAACAACTAATAAAATAATATACAATATAATTCTTGGTTACATTCGTCTTACTACTTTGTGATATTTATTGAATTTTGAAAAGGAATAGTAAATGAAGTTGTACAGAAAGTCTATCTTTAAGAAACATTTTATATATAAAATAGTAATCTGATTTGAAATTTGAATGGAAGACTGACTAGGTAAAGTTTTAGTTCTATGTTACTTATAGAGATTGTTATAGAAAACCTTGTTTCTAAATCTCAGTGGAGTCTTGAAGAAGTCTTCCAAGATTAAAATAGAATTTGTAGGTTTCTAAAAAAAAATATGCTGTTAATCAACAAGAAAATATTTTGAAAAGAACAGCTACATAGGAAGTAACTTTCATTAAGCTCTACTATATTAATCTTAACTGATGATAAAATCTATTTACTTTAAAAGCAGCATATGATGTACTGCACATAGTTATGAGCTTCCAATCTTCACAATAACAGACAGTTCTGAAGAGAATGAAAGTTGCAGACTCCATATAAACCCGATACTGTTGTTTAACAAAGATAATATGCTAAAAACTATAAAAATTTGTAACTCTAATGTGTATAGTTTCTACTGCCTATTTCATGCAGACTTGACAATATCATGTTGTCAAAATCTCTACAACACAGTTTTTTGTTATATATTACTACAATAAGCTGTATGTGTGTAATATACAGTAAAAGTCTCCATTTATCCACTTGTTTCTGTCTCTAACATAGCATCTAGCTGATTGGATAGGCTGGCCAACATACTTTCTATGTCATCAATCACATCTCCTGGCCTGCTGTTCATATCACACCTGGAATTTAAAATGACTATGAGAAAGTAAAAAAAATTAATTTGTAATTAGAAATGCATGATATTCAGCAAAGTGTTGAGATATCAGTTATGAGAAATTAACTTGATGAATTTCTTACTCTTTAAAAAATCTAGTAAACTTCAAGGAAGGCACCTTTATAAAAACCTAATGACAGTAAGATTTTACCACTAACCCCATAAATACAAAAATTATTTCATTAAAATATGTGAGATTAAGTTCTTTATGATCTTGTAAACAAAAAGTCCAATTTTATCTATCACGTACCCATTAGATCCAGCTTTTTGTATATTTATGCTTCCTTCCAAGTTAGAAGATGAAGCCATGTTTGTCTGTTTCATTGGAGTATAATCGACTGGAAAATAAAATATTTTTATTTTGCATTTTAAAAGTTTTATCAAAAACATATGCAACATGTCACAAAACTACTAATTTCGGTAATGATAAATACGTACAATTTGTTACATAAGTATTTTAATAACATGGTGGAACATTCAAATATACTCTAGCAGATTTCTAAGACAAGACACCTAACACCTGAACTGTAGTAGTCACCAAATATAACATTTCAATTATTCGTTAAATGAGAACAATTTGTTTTACAAATATTTATATAAACCTTTCAATATTCAAGAATATCCTGACATCAAGATATTCTCAATAACAAATGTTGGTTTAAAATTTCAATTTTATCTAAAATAAATGGGAAAAAAGGTTAATTATTCAAGACTAACTTCAAACAGATCAGATAAAAATATATTTATATTCAAAAATACTTAAAATTAAGTACAAATAATATTACTTTAAACTAAAAATGTTTTTGCCCTTCAAAACAACAATGATTACACATTTCAGAGAGTAAATTGGTTCAAAATCAATTTATTTTTCTATAAAATACTACTGACTTATCAGTAAAAACTACATATTGTATCAAAAAATATCAACTTGTGTAATGATTCAGTTACTTCTGTAATTTGTATGTTGGGTGGGGTGAATAAGTGAACTGTTGTTGCCTGTTGCTCACCTAGCAGAACAAATTTTAAAGTGTAGAAAAACCTTAACTTGCAGAGAAGAGCATTTAGTTTTACATTCAAAAAATAACACAAACAAATGATAAACATAATGTTTCAATTAAAGATGTGTGTGTTGTAGTCCACTTGTCCTGATGTGCAAAAAGGCTTTATAGCCAACATACAATACACAGGGTGTAGATGAAATGCCATTATGCACTCTCAATAGTTAAGATCTGTACTAAATCAGTAAAGAATGGTGCAATGAAAATTATTATTAGCCTTATAAATTGATAAGTCAGCCTTATAGTTAATGAACAGCCAGATAAGGTATTCTAAACTCTAAGAAGAGTTATCTCATGACTAGTAAAAATAGCATTTCAACTAATACTTCATGACGAGCACTTACATTTAGTGAAAGGCCATGTTAGCAGAAGTATAGCTAAAATCTTATTATACATATTTCTTACTGGAATTGTTTATGAGGCCAATAAAATAAATATCAATTTTTTTTTCCTGATGAAACCATGGCAATAATAAGACATATTTGTAAAAGGTACAATTCTCTTTGTTTCCACAATTCTGTAACTTAAATCTTTATCAAACTTACTATAATACAATAACACATACTAACTATCTGGTAGATTACCATAGTAAAAACAGAGCACACACCTTTTATACACTTTGTTTAAACATATTTTACAAAAATGTTACTGAAAAGTTACTTTGTATAGCTAAAAACAGAATACTTGTTCAGCTTGTTAGATATTATTCCAAGTGATTTTGCTGTATAAGATTCATTAGTTAAAAAGTATTAAATCTAATTTCTGAAAATGGAAAACACATGAACAAATACCTTACTCCACTTATATACTGTCAATGGATTATAAAAGAAATGCATTTTCACATATAATTTATCAAGAGGCTGAATGATATGCATTTATATTTCAAACTCAGATTTGATTTAACAACTACAAGACCTCTCCATGAATGTGTAACAAACAAAAAGGATTAGAAACACAATGACAGCATAAATATAGTCAAGTTTACTCTCTTTATAATTAGGATTTCTGGATCTTTCTTTACTCCCACTTACATAACACCAACCTTTCATTATGTTAAAAATACAAGTGATGACCTACCCTGTAAATTTGAGTGGTTTGAGTCCAACTTGCCAATTTTTTGTTTGATAGTTCCTGCATTGTCATTAGCAAATGGAAATGAATCGGTGCTGGAAGTAGAAGAGTTGGAATCTGCTGAATCCTTTCTTCTTTGTCGAAACATTAGATTACCACTAAGTTCATCTGATTTTAAAGAATCTATGCCACTGTAGTGTGATTGTGAAACCAATATTTTCAATGATCCAGTAGTGACAGGCACTGTTCTAGAATCATCCAAGACACAGGGCAAAGGAGAGGGAGGTGGAGGAAAGTCTTCTGATGGAGAGGGAGAAGGTTGTCTTTCTTGATTTGTGGATGCTGGGGGCAAAAGCTCATTTTGTTTGTTTGTAGCTTGGTCAAACCTAGATCTCAAACTCTGTACACAAGTAGCAAAAGCCTTATCCTGCATGAAGTCCAAGTCTTCATCACCATGAGAATCACATCTCATAGATTTGGTCCTTACAGGAGGAGCAGGAGGAGTTCGTTTAAATTTCAATAACCCATAAGACTGTGAAGTTTTATTAGGTAGTATATGTCGTGGAGACCCTTCTAAGCTTGTCCAGCCATCTACATTTCGATCAGTAGTTTTCAAAACTGCTTTTAGATCTTTTTCTATGTACCATGTTCTTTCATTTGATTCCATCTCCTCTTGTCTAGTCTTTGCAACAATTTTGGCAATGGGACGAGGCTTCACCATTCCTTTTGGTCTGTGTAAAGTTGGAGTACCTTCACTGAAATATACATTATAGCTTTCACCAGCATGAGCACTTAGCTCACTATCTGTATCATAACCATGCTGTCTCCAAGCGCTAACAGTATCATACCATGTATCTGACTGGATGTAGTGTGGATACGCAACTGTTGAAACAGAGTCATCCATGTCTAAGCTTTCTAAAGAATGCCCTGTATTTGTAGAACTCGTCTGGATAAATAAGAGTAGAAGTGGTGTTAATTACCTTCATCAGAAATGTTCTTTTTGAAATTAAGATATTAGAGTTTCAAAATAAGTTATGTTGATTACAGATAAAGGAAGTATCAAAATTTGAATGCCTTGAAATTAATTTGAAGTTAAAACCTCTTTTGAATAAAAAATGAAAAAGAAATTAAGTCAGCAAATATTCTGAACACTGTGACAATAAACTTACATACATTATAGAGTAGATATGCTTTGCCACTTTACAAGAGTTGGTATCAATAATGGATTTTTTTACTTTACACATTAAAAAAAATCATTTTCTAATATGATTTATGTTGTTTGTTTTCAATTTATCTTTAGTTTTGCTAAAAGAAAGAATAAACAGTTAATAACTAAGATTTTTTTAAAATTTCAATTTTTACCTAACTAGTTGCTCTAAATAAGAATCTTTTTAAATGATCCACATATATATTAATAAAAAAGATACAAAAACCCACAAAACCTGTAACAGCAAAACTCTAATTACCTTAGATTTCTCATAATCATCATACACTACACAACCTCTTATACTTTACATGCATGTTAAGATGTTAATATATAATCTCACTCACTCAACTAGGCAAAAATTCTTGCCTTTCTACATATTGTTTATAAAATACATCAGGTAGGCTGTCATTCAAAAACTGAATCCAACTATTTGGTAATGATTTGCATCATAATAAGTGTCCACACTAGTTGTTAAAAAATTTGTGTATTGTGGTACCTTTTAGAAAAATGGAATAAGCTGACTTGACCAGAATGATCTTTATTGTAACAATTTTAACAAGTACAGTCAACCGATTTACTAGGGACCACTACAGAAAAGTGTTTAGTGGAATGAACTGAACTGATTAGAAAGATTTCTTTACTTGCACTGCAGTAAAGTGTTTAGTGGAGTTAACTGAACTGGCTTGGTTAGGAACATTTCTTTATTTGTATTTCAGTAAAATGTTTAGCAGGATGAAGTGAATTGGCTTCTTTAACAACATTTCTTTACTAGTAGTAGAATGTTTAACAGAGTGAAGCCAAGTGACATAATGAAGAAAATGATCTATCTTATGAAATGCCAAAGAGATTTAGTTTACCTGTACTGTAATATTCTGTGGAGAAAGTGATGCAAGTTGATTTGGCAAGGAAAGTTCATATCTTCCTTCAGAAGAGAAAAAATCATCATTCCTGGGAGGACACTGCTGGAAAGTTTTCAGGTCTGGAATGCTAGCATTTTCAGCAGTTGGTGAACACTGAGCTCGAGATGTTGTGATGGCAACTTCTTGGCTGGGATAATGATAGTGAGGAATGGGTTGGACGGCTTGGGCTGCACAAAAAAATAAACATACTAAATAAATGCATTGGAAAGGAGCCTTTCAATGATTATTGAATTTTATCCAGTTGCTGACAACTGTTTAAATGAAAGTCCCTGCAGTGGCTCAGCAGTTAGTCTAAAGGATCATAATACTAAAAACCAAGTTTCAACATACACTGTATAACTTTGCACTTAGCATCAAACATTTAAGCAAACAAAATTAATTACAAGAAAATATTCTGAAATTCCAGAAACTTTATATATTCCTATTTATATTCAGTGAAATGCCTATACATTTCACAAAGTGAAACTTATTTCCAACTAAGACCTTATGTTCCACTTTGAAACAGAAAACCTGACCAAATCCCTAAGAAACTCAGAATGAAATATATATCCATTATAATTTTAAGCTTAAAGCCATTAAGAGATACTGAGTTAACATGTTTTGTCTGTGCTAATGCTGTTCTTATTCAGTGTTACATGCTCACTGTCTTGTAATATTTCCATTAATGTAAAAGGAGTTAAAGTAAAGAGAAGTTACTATTTTTAGTTACCCAAAGAGATGAGTTAAGGCATTTCATTTTCTTCTTTGATACTTGAAAGGCAGAGTAAATTAACATGTGACTAATACTAAAAAGTATAAAAAATGAATAATTGAAAAGTAATAAAAGTCATTTTTCTAAATAAGAGGTGAGATAAAATGTCCTTATCGTGAACTTAGTTTAGGATGTACTGTCTCAGTACAGAGCCAAACCCTCTAACAACACTCTGGGTTCAATACCTTCAATGTGGAAATCCTGGTTAAGGCATAGAACAGAGATCTGTAGCCCATACAGGACAAATGAGGATATGATAAATGAGAGCACAGAACATCTATCTGTTCTACAACAAGTGGAGAACAGTACAGGAAAGATATTTGATGTCTCTGTACACTTTACTAAATTTAAGCTGCTTTATGTGCAAAACAAAAGCCAGCTTAATGTCACGATGTCATAAGAACTTCGTTTTGGATATTACAAGGATTTCCACAACTGCCACATGGAGCTGGATAATGTATTTTCTGAATAACAAAAACTGACTGACAGTAAAAGTAGTAGCAATTTCACAAATAGTTCCTGATAAGATTTAAGGCCTTGATATCATGTATGTGCATAAATTTTTACACTGTATCTTTTGCAAACTAAAAAACCAGGTAAAATGCTTTTAAGGATTCAAACTCTGATAGTGAAAATTCTGGAAATTAGCATCTTATTAACTCAAATATTCTATTCTTCCAAATGGAAATTCAGCGAATAGTTAACATATCTTGAATAGATATTTCAGTAAAAACCTCTTATTTTTGGGTGTTAAGAAGGTCAATCTTAACTATAACTCCTTTTCATTAATTCAATGTACAGAGTGTTATTACTTCAACAAATATTCTTCCTACAGCCTTTGATTCCAAAAGCAGTTTGCTGTCTTGTGATAATAATGTTCATACCAACAGGTCCCCAGATCTTATTTCTTTACAAACTTTGGAGATCTGGTTCCTTCTCTGTCTTTTTGTATACATATTATAATTTAATGTTTGTTTTTTCACTATTGGTGTTTATTATTAAAACATAAATAAAATTCAGTGTCCACTGACCACACTCAACATGTAGTCCCACAAGAACATGTCTCATAATGCTATAAACAGATTGTGTAACAATGACAATACCCATAGTGTTCAGTGTATCCATAAAGGATGTCTGCCATTAAACTTTAATTGATCCTAACCACAATTAACTAGCTGAATGAACTTAAGGATCCCACCCACCTTCAGGATTTCAAGTGTTTTATGTCAGACGAGGCAACATACCCAGCTCAGATAGTATTTCATCACTCCTACCTCTTCACAGTTACTATGCATGACAAATGAGCAAATGTTTGAATCTCAAAGGAAATAAAATATAAAAATATATTCCCTGGGAGATCCTCTCATAAATCCATAAATACATGAATTGATATACAGTACAGAAGTTATACTTTCAACGCTCACCTAAAAATGCAAGGTGATAAAATGGTAATAACTCACCTAGAGATATGGGATGAGGTAACTTAGAAATACTTCCACTTCCTACATCCATACCATGGAGTTGGAAGTCTCTTTTTTGACTAGGACGACGAATTCCGCTATTGATATCTTTAACTCTTTTGATGGCTAACATAATCTTCTTCTGATGACCTGAAAATAATATCCAGTTTTTCTATAGTATTTAATTTTGCTTTTGAAGAAATAAGTACCATAAACAAAATGTATAAATTATACATTTATAAATTGTGCAAAACCTACTATATCGGTTAAAGATTGCATGTACATGTACACATACAGGCTGTAAATGATGAATTTGCAAAAGTATTGAAAATATTTAAAAAATATCAAACAAATGCTTCATGTTATATTGAAAAAATAATTCAATAATAATATCTCTCCCAAAACTTATGTCATAACCAGCTAAATAATATATTAAGTTTTAGTTTTTGCAAGTATAATAAAACTTGAACTCACCAAGCTTTTGAATACCAATTTCTTCCAAGTCCTCCCACGTTAGTTCTGTCACTCTGTCAACAGTGTTATAACCTTGACGATACAGTGTTTTGTAGTATTCCTCAAGTCTGAGTAACTGCAGCCATTCTAGTAAAGTATCCTGTTTACGATAATATATGAAGGACCTTACATTTCCTTTATAACTCTCATAAAGCATAATAAGCAAAAGAAACTGAGAAGACAAGTAGGAGTCTATTTTAAGTACTTAAGTTTCACATGTGCTATTTGTATAAATGGTAAATATAAAATGTATCTTTTCTGTGATATACAATTACTGTGTAAAGACAATACATCATTTTACATTAAACAACCTTAATCTGGATTTATATAAGATAAGGAATTCAAAATGGTCAACTTCTTGCTTTTTTCATTTTTTCCTACTGCTATTAGGTTTAGAAAATTATTTATAAGATTTATTTCAGAAAAAAAATACTGAAATATGTGCATACTTATGATAATTTTCTCCATTTCAAATTGCTAAAATTGATTATATATGTACAGTTAAAAATTAAAAAAGAAACATTCACAAGAGCATCTTTTCAATAAACAACAGTTTCAAATTAGATTTTTGCTTACTTTAACACTGTTTAAAATTTTCCAATATTTTGAAGTATTTTTGGATAACACATCACCTCATTATCTAGTCCTATTTTGTAATATAGCTACATAATCAAGTCAGCACCCAGATTCACTATAATAATTCAAACAAAACTAAAACCACCATATAAAATTTAAAGCCCACTATTATAAATAACCTAGTCTAGTTTTTTTTTCAATTTGCCCTTATCCAGGGTTACTGAGGTGTTAAGTTCTCATAATTATATGACAAATGGTGAATCAAATTATAGATTCATCTTCATTTTTAATTTATCAAATTTTAGAAGACAATTAAACATTACTTGCATATGTTCTCTGAACAAAAAATAAATAAATCAGTATTAAAACTTACAGGTTTGTACTCTGGTAAACCATCAGTTATGTTTAACCTGTCAATTTCAGCCTTAAGTCTACGACGATGAGTTGGTTTCTTGATGCCAATAGCAGTTAAGTCCTGGAACAAAATACTTAACAGTACAGCACCTTACATAAATCTTTTTCTATATTACAGAACAGTGCAAGTGGAAAAGTTTCAAACACATGAAGAAACCTTCTACAGCAAACAACTATTATTTAGTTTTCATATTTTACATGACTACTTTTGCAGCAGTTATGTTTTAATCTGTTTCATGTGAAATAACAAATCATTACACTTTACCTAACTAAAGGATTTCACTACTTTCCTCACTACAAAGCCCGAAAAAACCAATGTTTGTTATTAATTGATTATGTTTCATAATTATATTTTAATAGCAATTTTATGAGTTTTGTTAACTTACAGAAGAACTCATTCTTTACAATAAATGCCAAACATTACAAATTTTAAGTTAAGTCACTGAAAATTAAACAGACCATTGTCAAAAAAAGTTACTATTTTGCCACTTTAGAGTTAATATAAACCATTTAATATTTCATAGAATTTTTTTAAACAGTACATCAGTTTGATTAACTTAATGTAATGGCACTAACACCAAGTCTATCTCTAACTGTACAATAAAACTGAAAATTTCTCCATGGAAATACTTTTACCTTAATATATTTAATTTAAGCTCACAAGGATTTCATCAATTTCATTAATTCTCTATGCACCTTATTGCTGATGTACTAGATTATTTATTCAGTACGATATATCATATCATATTTAATGCAAATGTACAATAAATAATTTATTTTTATCTACTTATTAATCACTTATGTCACATTAGTTTGCTTATTTATTTGAAGTACAAATCACTTAATCTCAAAAGTTTTGCTAAATGAAGAATTGTTTGTGACAAGTGTATACGACTAATTGTTTTCTTTTAAAAACTGAAACTACTATAAAACAAGCTACATGATTTTGTGCGTATTGAAAATACTTTTAGATTAATGACAAACATACTTTAAAGGAATTAAAAATAATTTGTGCAACAAGGTTCAAGAACGATCTAACTATGTGTTTGTATTAACGATCAATGCATATTTTACAGGATGTAACATGAACTGGGTGACAGTGATTAATGAAGTTCTTATAATTTGTTGTTTTTTTTATTTTGGAAGATTTTTTATTCTAAAAACAATTGTATTCTATCTTCTCACAAAGCAGTCGAAACCACATACTAAGCTTACAGTTTCTTACACTCTCATATTACAAAAATATATTAAAATGTCTATAAAAATAACAGTAGCAACAGTAAAAAATCAACAACGTTTGCAGAATGACTTAAAATATGTTCCTTGTGGCAAGATTTTTTTATATGAATATCATTATTATGATTAGCTATTTTGGTTACAGACCAACACTCAAACATCTTATTTACATGATGTAAAAATATAATGATAGCTTACTTTTCTTAAAGGTCAACATTTTTTTATTTATGTTCCTGTAAGATCTAATTACATACTAAACAATTAATTTTTGTATGATTTAGAAACCTATTCATATCTGATTTTAGATAATTTTACATTAGATGAGATCATAGTAATTGTTCACTATTATAAAAACAAAATAGTCACTTTAATGTTGCTTATAACTGGTTTTCAGTCTTGCTCTCCATTTTCTAAGCAACAATATGTGACTATAATAAAAAAAAAATTATCAAAATAATGTTCCTTGAGGACTTAGTGAATTAAATATCTCGCAGAGAAACTAGCAGTACAGTAATGGTAGTAACATGTGTAGTTTTAACAAGAAACATATGTACGGGTTTTGTCCTTTTCATTACAAGCGTCAACCCATTGAACTTCAGAAGTGCACAATGCAAAAGCCTAATCTGTATTATTGTAGGTAACGACGAGGTCTTAAAGATCAGAGCAAAGCAGCACCGCCTATTATAAATACATTTTTCTTCATATGATGATAATAATAAGACTTCGATGTAAGTCAAACATCTTGTAAAGCTAGTTTTTGCACATGATGATGTATAAATACAAACTTATCATTAAGTCAAAACAGTGAACCTCACAAACTTCCATCTTTATTGAATAATGGAGAGAATAAAAAACTGATAATAACGAAGAATTTCGTGAGTATAGCAACGTTCAGAAGACCTGAAAATAGTAAAAAAGGAAACATTTAATGCGATAAGCCTTTTCAATTACTAACGCCTACACGTTATCAGCTCTAGTAAAATGCAATGCATTAAAAAAGATTTAAAGTGCCAATGACGAGATTTAACACGCAAAGGGCAAATCTTTGTTCATCAACGGGAACAAAACAATGCCAACGTTTACCATGTGCTGAACAAATGAGGCATTTGGGGAAAAAAAAAACACGAAAGCATCGTTTTCTTCGAATCAAGTAAATTCACACAAATCAATACATTTAAAGCACTAGAATAAATTCTGAACTGCTTTACAAACCGGTGGCTAAGTTTATTAAATAATGAACATCAAGATTGTTTTAGCCTTTAATATCGGAGTAAAGTAAGTGTAGCTGTGAGATGGTAAATTCTACTTTTATATTACGTTTTTGTCTTATGTTCATTTATCATTCCTTCTATCGCTTAATTCAGCTATGAATTCTTACTTATATTAATGCTTAAAGCGTTAACTCACCTTCTAGTTCTAACTAAAGAACGTTGAATGAGTTTTTTTATTATGTAACTGACACAACCTTCCCTAGCGGTGACGTGCAGATATTAATGTTGCGAAACATTATGTAAAAAAACTAGCCACATACTATGTACCCTGATGGTACAAATACTAAATAAAAACCATTCGTTGATCTTAAACGAGTTAGTTCGCAAGATACAGTTCGATCGAACGAATTATTGCTGATTGTTGCTCGATATTGTAATTGATATTGAAGCGGTACAATTTTGAAATATTGCATTTTTTTCATAATTAGATTTTTGTTCCTTCTAGTTCTTTTTCGGAGCCCGGCATGGCCAAGTGGTTAAGGCATTCGGCTAGTAATCCGAGGGTTGCGGGTTCGAATCCCCGTTACACCAAACATGCTCGCCCGTGGGGGCATTATACAGTGACGGCCAATTTTCACTATTCGTTGATAAGAGTAGCCCAAGAGTTGGCGGTGGGTGGTGATGACTAGCTACCTTCCCTCCTACACAGCTAAATAAGGGACAGCTAACGCAGGTAGCCCTTGAGCAGCTTTGCGCGAAATTCAAAAACAAACACTAATCTTCATAATTCCTTTATTTTTTGAAATTAGCAACATGTTTATTGAAGTTTGTATCAAATCCTAGCTGGATACGGATTTACTAAATGTTTGTGCTATAAGTAATAAGACATGTATTCCGTTTGTGTGAAAGTTTTATTTTGGATTTCTGTTGTTGTTAGAGTTTAATCATACATTTTCTTTTGCAACGCTGGTTGTAGTGGCATTTTGTTTTATAAACCATTTCACAACTAGATAGATGTTACAGAATAATATGCAGGAAGTTTCTAACCATCAGAAGACTAAACGCTTTAAAGCAGCTGAAATTGTTAAGATAATACGCTTACATATAGTATTAAAATAACTGAACGTTTAATACTCTTTACGTTGTTGTTAGACGTAGTTGTTATCCTGTTAAGTATTAAGTACCTTATTCTTACTTGAATCTTTAGGGCAGCTAGAACCGTAACAAAACCGTTAAATATCAATAACTTGCATAATCTACAACTAATAAAACCCTCATAATTGTAACAAAAGAAAAGGCGTAAGTGAAAGAAATTCAAACATGACTCATAAAAACTATAATTAGAGTGAGACTTAAAAATATTATGGTGGTGTATAAATGGGAATACACTCGATGTGCAATCGCGATTCTAAAGAAAAATAGAATAAGCATTTATTAGGCAAGGTAGACCGAGGCGGAAATGCACAAAAATTATAAATGATAGAAATGTTCTGCCACCTATGGGAAGTACGAGTCTTTGCAGCAATTCCAACGTTAGGTGTTTATAACATTATGTATTTATGTATTGCAGTTCAGCTGAAGCGCATCTTTTATATATATTCCAAACTCGACCGTACACAACACATGCTACAGTGTAAAAAAATATTATACAAGTTGAAAAACATTGGTGTTAAAATTAAATACATTTACAAGATATACAGAAAGTTGGCCTATCCAAGGAGTTATGTTTGTTTTATTAATTAAATCCGTGTACATAAATAACATGACTGTCAAATGGAAATTCAATTATAGATGAGATGTCTTTTTGCTCAAATGTTTACAAAATAACTTAAATATGTACAAAAAATAACCTAATACGAAAAACAAATAATCATAGAAATGACATATTTCAAATAAATGGCACTAAATACATCGAAGAATCGGAGGAAAAATTAACAGTCTTTGTTTAATAACTTCTTTTACGACTATATATCCCTCATTTTAAACTGATAAACTAAAAGGGGTACCCACTGCCATCTCTCTCTGTCTGGTCGAACAATGAGATTTGACTCAACACTAGTACAGATATGCGGAGCGTGTTTTTGTGGCAACGGTTCAGGATTCATGAATCCTCATTCTGGTGATACTAACCACTAGGCCAAGCCATGTCAAAATGAACATAATAAAGAGAATACTGGACGAAAAACGTAAGCCATACTTTAACCGTAATCATCTATCTTCTGCGAAATACAAAACTTGTAAGCGCGTTTATCAGGAAAGATAAAGAAGATGGCCTTGACTACATTACACGATCTATAGCCTGTCACATCAGATGAAAACCATACATCCAGTATTAACTTGACGTTGTCCAGAGTACCTTAATAACAAAACACTTTCGGAATTCAAAAACATCTTAACTCGGTATTGCTACATAAACAGAAAAATATGTGCATAACATCGATGTCAATACCACACGCTGAATAAAACCATATTACCCCCGTAAGAAGTACAAAAACAAAATCCTGATCAGGTTATACGTAATCGTCCTTGTTTGTGTTCAGGCACAAATTGTGCAAGTAAAACATTACAAAAGGGTTTGATTCAGATTAAGAAAGTGTGAATGACTGCAAGGAATGAACAATTACACTTAAATCAAGCCACTTGCGAGTCCACGACGTTGTTCGTTACAACATACATCAGTCACGAAAAATGCGAACAATAACATCAATGTTGCAGTTTATCACACTAATTACCAATAGGGTATCCCGAAAATTTTACATAAAAAATGAGTGATTTTTACATCGCTTTTGCTTTGTTTTTACACTTAGTAATATAAGAAGTTAAAAAAAATTATATAATGCAATATGCGGGCCTACCAATGTGAAAGGTATAAAAACCAGACTAATTTGACGGATAAGTCAAGTATTCAACATTTGTAATTATAATCAGGGCGGTCCAAAAGTTAGTTGTCCGAGAACAGAATATTATTCCTTTTTCGTTTTCACCAGTTCCCCATAATTAGAGTATGGGTATATTCGAACTAGTGTTGATTATTACGTGAAACTTAATCACACAAGAGAATTAGTGTGAAGGTAACTAACTTTGGGATTATCGTGACTAAACATCCGTGGAAGAAATAATGAAAAAGAACCATTTGTGGAAGCCGACGTGAAAGACAAAACGCGTTAATTTAAATCTGTAATAGACAGGAACATAACCACTGAGTATAAGGACGAAAATAATTACAAAAACTGCTACCATTCTATGCGTTTGAATACGAGCAGTAGTTTGAGTTCAATACACAACTAATAAAGTCCACATGCGCCTCAGAACAAAAGTTCTGTATATAGATTTTATCACTGATTCTAACTATTCTATTGACATTGTGAGTTTGATTTAAATTGCATAAAAAATGAACATTCAATAAATGTAGCTCTGTAACGATTATAGTTTAATGTGCAAGTTATCATAAATAGAATAATTAAGACGATTACAATCCAACTATTAACAGAACTAATTCCCGAGTATCACTAAAAAGGACATTTTGCGTTGTTTAGATATTAGCTTAGCAACAATATTAAAATACTGTATACTAATTACTTATGTTTATGTTACCTCTGGAGTCATACGGGAAATTGTGGGCATGTCGTAACCAGCTCGGACAAACAACTGAAAGTAATCTTCAAAGTGAAGGCTGATAAGCCAGGCTTGCAGAATATCCTTGTCCTGGTTGGGAAGAGAAAACCCACATAAGACATTTATTTTGTGAACGAAAGTGAAACTTACCTTTACAAATTGTTTTTCGGTGAATTAACTACGGAACTGTTAGTACTAAAGACTGTAATAATTGTCTGGCGATAGTTTTGGTCAGACTGTACAGTATTAGCTAATGCACGTGACTTTCTCTAAAACAGAACGCAGAGTAAAATAAGTCACCTGAAAAATAGTGATTCTTTAATATAAAATTGAGAAATCTGCTACATTTGGGATACCGAATGTGATTATTTGATTTTAAAAGACCTAACTTAGCAGTTATGATTGTGTCATAGTCCAATTTTTCACTCTGCCAGCCAGCCAGACAAATTATGAAGCCTGATTCGATATACGATACTCAGTGAAATAAAAGAAACATGCTTTTAACCACTGAAACTATGGGAAATACTCGATACCGTCTTAAGTATTACCACGGCACCTACTTTCCAAGTACATATAAAAAGAATTATTGTTATATGTATTAATATGTAATTACCAATAGTGTCAGTGTAAAGAAAATCATTAGCAGTTTTTTTAAGAAACATCACATCAACAGAAATCAAAGAAAGAAAAATAAGGTAATATTCCTAGAAATGTTAAACCTAGCAATTGTGTTAAAACTGTCACAAGTTGCATGTGCTGTTAAGATTTGTATTGTTCCATGTTAGTAAATACCGAGATAACAGTGCTATGTCGGTAGTTTGTTTATAGTGTTTATGGTGCAGAATAAATACAGCTTTTGAATTCAAAGCTAAACTATGTTTATGTGACTCATCATTAGTACTTTAATTATCATGAGTACTTACTATATACTTCTTAAGAATCGATCGATAACAAACAGCACAAAGTAACATGTTAGATATACAAGGCTGTTTACTGTATTATTATTTAGTTTATTTTGTGACTTAATATCTAATGATTATATAATTGTCATATTGATTTTTTAACAAGTGTTAGTTGTAAGAAATGTTCTTACGTAACTTTGTACGAGTTGTACGTTGTTTGCAATTACATTGTTGTCTAGGCTTTCATTTTATTGACATCAGGTTACTTGAATCTTCTGCACTTTGATCATAACCTTAGATGAGAGTATTGTTACCCTATACGCCGCTTGCCTAGCTTAGAGAAGGTTCAAGGCCTAACAAATTATAAATATAGGCGACTGAGCGAGCGCAAGAAGTAGAGTAAAATTGAAATGAAAATAAAAATGAAGTCAAAAGAAGTTGGAAACGGCGAAATTAGCCTGCGTGCGTGAGATTAGGCGTAACGGGCGATATATTAAAGTGAGTTTTACAGTTTAATAGAGAAAAAGAAAATAATTTTCCTTTCAAAGGGTGTTTTTAAATAACTGAACTCCTCTGTGTGGACTTTAACGAAAAGGAGACAATTGTTTCAGGTTCAGGATACACCTATGGTAACTCAGTGTGTGCTATCCGTTTATTATTGGAATTTATCGCCAAAAAGTCACAAAAGAATCCTCAGTCAACTCATATGCAAGAAAATCTGACGTAATCAGAACCGTAAGGAATACCCTGATTCTCTCTCTTCCACAGCTCACACAGACTGGATATCATCGTAGGTTAAGAAATAAAAAAATTGAATACAATTGAATGTATCTGTTACAATAAAATATATTTAATAATAAGACAATTTTTATCTAACATCACTAATTCCGTTTTCTACTAAAACTAAGAAAATCATATTAATTGTTGGTCAGGAGAATGCACAGGACATATCGTATACCCAATATTAGTCCTGGGTCAGGAAATTGTACAGCACATGCCATATCCCCAATATTCACCCTGGGTTAAGCAACTGCACAAGAAATACCTAACACCAATTCTTAAAAAAAACAAAAAACATTTAATTAGTACTTTTAGTTCTTTGAAGTATACTGTTTTGGCATTGAGAACACTGTTATTTAAACTGTTTCACAGAATGTATGAACACAACAAAATACGTCACATCAAGTTTGTTTTAGGGCATGGTAATGTTGTCAATTGAGATCTCTTTCGCAGTAACAATTATTAAAATTGTTGAACTTACTCATTTATAGTTCAGTTACCTTGAGAAACTTTGTTGAAATTACTTATGTAGTAGTTTACACTTCACCAATCATCACTCTCCAGATATTTGGCCTTAATGAATTATGCACGGTAGTAATTCATCTGCGAACTAAGATTTGCCATACGTAGTGTTTGACGGCATCTAATAATTTTCAACAACGTACGATAAAATATATTTAACATTCAGTGGAGAAGTAATACGTAAAAAAAAAAAAAATTACATCTTGTTCTTATCTGTCCTGTCTGGTTAAATCGATAACTGGCATCAATTTTTTTTCAAACTTAACTGTACAAATGCCAGTTAACATAATGCTAATTCACAATATCTTTACTTGTTTTAAGTCACGGATATACACAATGAAGCCACTAACACTGATTTAATAAATGAAATAAAAATACTTTTCTATCACCTCTCGTTTGTTTCTATATATTATTCTTACCCCTCCACACATTCTTATTGGTATGTTCATGCACAATTATATACTAGTTTAAAAAAATTCATTCAGTATCTATCACAGCGATTTGAAAAACGTGTTTTGTACGTCAACTATAAATAATCACGCAGTTTCCAGGCGTACTTTAAAATGCTTATAAAACTTAACCTTGGCAACTACGAAAAGTAGTAGTAAGTATGATAAACCTTTACAGAATGCAAATAATTCCAAAATACTTATTGTTTCTGCTAAATCGACATTATTTCTGTCGGAAAGTTGAAAACTTGATATCTGTCCATTGGACTAATTAACCTGTTGCATCAGGAAATAATACACAAGATTGTCTACAATCATAATAGTAAAAAAAATCACCCTTTAGTTACGGAACACCAGGGCATTCATGTGAATGCTTTTGCATGTTTATAGTATCCACATAAGATGGCTAGAGTTCGAAATGCCTTATTGTATACAGTTTCTACAACCACTGTTTAGGTGTTGTATTTTTTATATAGTATTGGTAATTATGCTAATCGTAGCTTTCATATTCTGGCATATATAACTGATTGTATATTGCTCCTATTAGATTGATCAGGGTTTGGTTATTCGTGAGGTACATAAATGTAAAACAACATAAAACCTAACTTAACGATTATTTTGGAAAATGGAGCTGTAACAGTTATTCCATCTATTCATAAAATGTATTCGTGAACACGAAGAAACCGAAATATTATGTATAATACAAACGCAAACTGAAAAACAACTGTCGAGATCAGCTGTCATTTTATTGAAAAACTAAACAGTGCTGAAATCCTTCCTTTATCAGGTTGTGTGGTGAAGGTAGAAGTGTACATAAAAATAGTTGGTCGTGAACTATAGACAAATTTTGTTCCACAAAATTTCTTTAAAAAACAACAGTAATTTAACTTATACAATGAAGCTAAATGTATGTATGCCATTATTTTTGTACTGATCTCACAATAAATACAATTTGACTTACATCAAATTGAAACTGGAATTTGGAATTAAATGAAGTTTTAAATTTTTTTCCTGAAGTCAACCTGCAGAATAAACTAAATAGTAAAACGATAACTTACCACTATAACTGTAGAAATATGCTGAAAAAACAACAACACTCACGTCTTTTTATTTAAGTCAAATAATCAAGACACTAAATTTTAACCATCACTTCCATACAGTCACGACATTAGTTACAGTATTCAGAACCCTTAACTGGTGCTAACCTTAAGAGTTACCTCGTAAACAGACAGGCTTTGTGACGTCAAAAATAAGTGGCAAGCAGTGCAAGACATTTTGAAGTTTTTGTTTCTGTATAAATTCCACTAAGGTCTACTGAATTTCATACTATTACCCTTCAACACGGTAATGCATGTGGAAAGAGACTTAAAAGAGAACCAGTCTTATTAAAGTCAATGTGATGCAGAGTATTATAATAAAATATTAACACAAATTTCAAATTCGAATTTTGTTGTCGTTGTCCTTGTTTACTGAATCGAGAATCGCTTTTAGGACAATAACAGAGTTCTTTTCATCTTCATGTTTACCACAAACGTTATCTTAACCAATCTTCCATAGTCTGCTATTGAACGACAATCTTTAAAAGTTCTTATACCATCACACATCCTACTATTAGAATCAGAAGCACACATTAATAAAGTTGAAGACAAATATTACAGAAAGCATCAAGCATCTTCGCTGTATTTTAGGGCACAAAATTCCCCGGAAGAGTATGTGATCATTCTGACAACTATTAATTAATCTATTTATTCAAAAAACTTCGTATTAAATAAAAAAATTTACACGAATCTCGATATTTAACTTTCTGTGTTTTAAAACCGATATAACTAAAGCGCCAAAATCCGAAAGTAAAACGGTATATCTTAGCGGGATATCTACACAACAATAAAAATGAACAAAGAGTTGAGGTGTACGACTACGATCACTACGATGCAAACTACACTACAGTACAGTAAGTCTATCAATAGTCTAGAATTCGGAGGTTTGATCTGAAGGAGCTACGCATGCGCAGTTCTGCCTCTGTTAAAGTCTCAAGTTCATTGGATGACGAGTTTTTTTCTGACGGCTAATGCCATCTCTTGGTCTTTAATATACTATACAGTGACCACGAAATTGAAACGTTGTTTCAACATCGAAATATAGTCGGTAAAATGTGATTGCTGGGTTTCATGTAACCTAGTTTTATAAAAGGTTTTAAATTTTAGTTCAGCAGTCCTAATATTAGTAATTCACACTTACTATTGTAATAATATTAAAAACAAACATTTTAAGCTATTTTAGTCCAGATTTTTAGTGTTTTATTGCTTCTTACAAAACGAATGTAATTATGAGAATATTCTAGCAATCACTGGAAAAACCTAAACTTTTATTACAAATTCTAGTTAGTAACATATACAACCGTTTAAAAACGTTGTTAAGTGTGTACTGCATTGCTATTATCGAATTTATTACTTACAATTAAATGAAGATTTAAAAGGCCTCCAAAATAAACTAAAAATTCTCAAACAGATAAGAAAATCTTTCAAATATATTACTAACAGATATCGAAAAACCCATGATATTTAACAGTTAATTTCATTATAAAATCTCCGCAAAAAGAGCGACTGAAAAACAAAGCAGCAGTATGAAATAATTTCACTCGTAGACGTATCTGTTAAAAACAATAATCCAAACACATATCTACACGTACAAATACACTCTCAAATACATTACACAATACTACAAGAATCGAAACACTCTCAAAAGTACGTTAAAGATACTAAACTCTGATTCATTAGAGTCCCATAAGACCACTTACACGGAAACATCGAATTTACTACAAGCATTTCCCACACGTCGAATTGCATAATTATGTACATTGATACAGCAAACTTATATAAACTAAAATGGATATATAGCACTTAATTTCAACAAAGTGAATCAACATATTTTCAAACGAAGGTTAACTAGGATACACTCACAACGTAACGTAACAACGAACAACATAGGCTTAGCTACACACTAACAAGGATATTTAACACTGATTCAATATACTTTCAGTACACACAAATATTCACTCAGAAATATTGCATTTAACGCTGCCGTTATGATAATCAAATTTGCTTAACACTTATGGTAGACACAGAAAAATACATAAATCCGATGTAGGGTTTGCAATGCATAAACTTACAAAAACACAGAATACAGATCCAGCATAACATAAGCCTACGTGCAACGTTAAGATGATAGCTAAGAGCAAAATATTTTTTCACTTCGATTTAGGCAGCGTGCAAACCAAAAACCAAGGGAAATGAGCAGAGTAGTAAGGTCAAACGTACGTAATTAATTCAGAGGCGCCAAGTTACAGCGTTACCTTGAAGGACTCAAGAAACATGGGCAAACAATATACGTATCTCTAGTACGCTTTTGGTAAACAAACAATAGGTGTTAAAGGTTTAATTAGTCAAATATTATTAACGGTGTCAACGTAGAACACAAAAACTAACATCAAAATACTTTTTTTTGGGGGGTGGGTGGGTGGAGGAGACTGCGAGTTGTTTCTGTTAATAGTGATTTGTTTGTTTTGAATCTTGCGCAAAACTACACTATAGCCACTATAGGGCTATCTGCACTAGCCGTCCATAGTTTAGCAGTGTAAGGCTAGAGGGAAGGCAGCTAGTCATCCCCACCCAGCGCCAACTCTTGGACTACCAACGAATAGTGGGGTTAACCATACATTATAACGCCCCCACACCTGAAAGGGCGAGCATATTTGGGATGACGGGGATTCGAACTCGCGAGTGGAGCGCCTCAAACACCTGGCCATGTCGAGCCGTTAAAAATCATAAGAACCAAACATGTCTTCTTTTTACTCCTTGCCAATTGTTGTTATAAATATGTTTTTAAATTTAAAATTAAAACGGTGAATTATTGCGTATTGACCCTTACTAGCATAATCACTTTTATTTTTTACTACTGTAAAATACGTTTGTCATTCGTTTTAAAGTTGAGGTTTTTTTCTCCCTAATATCTCGTAGCAAGCAGGCTGGGGAATCTGGCGTCTTTTAATAGTTATGAACAATTTTTATGACTGAGAAAATGGGTACGCTGGAGGTATAAGAGCAGAACGGTAGGGAACTGGGCCCACATAACCCCCCCTCGTTCACGTCACAGCAAATAATGGTAGCCACCCAAAATATTCCTCTTCACGTTTATTGCCACTAACGACGAGAAGACAAGTATAATGTAATGTACAGTTGCTCTCTAGAGACAAAAATATTTTACCTTTGAGAACGACAGTTTAGAATTATGAACTGTTGTTAAAGTATCTCGCGCCCTTTCGACATCGCTGTTAAACATATTTGATCTAAACACTCAACACTGTTTTCCGCATTGTTCTTTCGCTTTTGATTTGCAAACTCCTGCTCTGGCTAACACCGAGTTTATAAAGCAGTGTTCTGGCACTAGCTCAGTTTCATATCATACTCTGTCTAGAAACTAGTTTCACATTTCATTTTTCGGCATCATAATATAAAGATCAGCTGTTAAGAGCAAGATAATACTAATTAATCTTAGAACTCAGGGAGAAACTCGTACTTCGTTTACGAAACACTTTTTTGGTTGTGATATTTTATACTTGAGTGCATTAAGTTTATAAAATGTAAAGACACTGCTGCGAATTTAAAGTAACTTAAACAGTTAAGTTACCGGTCTGACTACCAACATATCAGGTTAGGTATATAGAGTAGTGAACGAATCTGATGGCCGTGCGGGGCGTCTCACTGACTACGAGGTTAAATCTATTCCACAATACTTAATAGACATCAAACAACTCTAGTACAAAATACACTTTAAGCCAAGCGGCCTAATCAGTATAATAAACTGATCGATTAATCTAGTAAGAGACATCAGATCTAGCGATACATTTAAAACCTAGATACTGGTGACAATTATCTCGCTGATATTGTTTCCAGGGCTATTCTCAATACAGCACCGGTATTTCACGTGTCTCTATACAAACGAAGAAATTCGTACCTAAAATATTAACACATAAACACTGCTGTTTGAGAAAGTATTGCGATCTATTTCCTAAATACGTTTCTCTTCACACTATCTATTCCCATACCTCCCTTACGTATGTCGTTCATACTCCTAATTTTATTTTTGCAAAGAAATGAAGTTTAAAAAACTTCCCTCGCACGTATAGTGAGATCATCCATACTTACCACACACATCTTACTTTTTAATTTAAATATTACCTGATCCATTTTCTTTCAACAAGTTATTCGTCGTTTATATATATATAAACATGGGTACCTCCTTATATGTGTATTTTTTCTAATATACAATGTTATATGTGCGACGTTGTTACAGTAACCATATATTTTATTCAAAACATTCTTTTTTGAAAATCTATCCCTTAATAGGCTTAGAGAGCGTGCACGCTCAGTATTTCAACTGTAGCACATTTTTTTAAAAACTCTATCTCAGGGATCCAATTTCTTAGCTTGCAATAAAACAGTCTTATTTTCCCGAGGAAATAAAGTTAAGAGAGAGCGATATTATCTGTCCACACTCGTGCTTCCACGCCTGCTTCATTTAAAGTTGGAAGAACTACTTCAAAAGTCTGGTTATTTTCAAGTTTATCCTCCATTACTACCAAGTGGTGCTTCGGAGCCATCTATCGATAGTCACTTCTCCACTTCAGTTAGACATTCCGTTAAACTGATACTGCCTATACCATCAAATAACTAACTTCCAATCTTCCTCTGACCCTAATGCTGACTACACGTTGATACAAGATTCAATTTTCCACCTCGTTTTTGTTTAATACATCCTCTCTCGTTCTGCTATAATTTGTTCACCCGCACGTTTTTGTTTTATTTCGTCAAAAAATAAAAAGTTAGAAAAGTCAAAGTACAGTTCAAAAACTTATATCCCAGGTCATTTTCTCCGAAAAACTAAGTATACAGTTACATTAAGCTACCAACACTAACGGTATAAATGAGCAGAAAAGACAAGACCACTATAATATACATGCAAACACTACCGAACAGAAAACAATGCCTCACTTGTAAGTTAGATTCAAAACAATTCGAAAACCCGATTCCCAATTCTCTAAACTATATTGCAGGTCCCGCACAGTGTATATTTAAGTCATTAATACGCTTTCTTAGTAAAACTGTACACAGGATATATCCTTTGTTATTTATTGTCTTATAACCACCCGAGACTTCTGAGAAAAACCCAAAGACCTTTCAGAGCGAAGATTAAACTTGCCTACACAAAACAATTAGCAGACACCTTCTCACTTTGACACCACGAAAAGGTTTAACAATCAGCTGTAACAATGAAAAAAAAAGTTTCCAATCAAGTGCTTACAGTGTGCTTTAAAATAATCGAACCACTTAAGTCTTTTTTCTTATTTAAAGGCTTTTTCTGAAATGCAGAAATTCAAATGTACACAATACAACACTGATAATGTCAATATCATTAGAATACATTGAGAGTAGGGTCTTTTATTTAAACTTTTTAATATACCTCAGTAAAATCTCGTGATTTGCACAGAAAGGAGTTTAAAAAGTACCCAGACCTGAAAGGGTTAAGATGTTGATTCGTTTCATTGACATATCCTAGAACTGTCCATACATTTATGTACACCTTATGTTTCTGCCAATTCTGATCCAAATGAGCGTCAGTTCATCTCGGTTTAAAAACATAATCGACAGATAGCCCTCTTGTAAAGTTTAATTAAAAAAAGCGAAATTTAATTTTTTCACTGTAGAAGGTGTGAGAATTAAAAACCACGTAGTTCAAGTGGTAACTTTCATGGAAATCTGTGACTAACGTGCACATTCCTTTTAGAGATAAATTTGTGTTATTGTGTTTTGTTAAATATCTAATGATCGCGTATAGTTCCACGAAAATCTGTAATGTTTATTACAGAGATCATCAATGAGGTCTCTGTTCACACTGGCCCGGCATGACCAGGTGGGTTAAGGTGTTCGACTCGTAATCTCAGAGTCGCAGGTTCGAATCCCTGTCGCACCATACACGCCCGCCCTTTCAGCCGTGGGGGCGCTATAAAGTTACGGTCAATCCCACTGTTCGTTGGTAAAAGAGTAGCCCAAGAGTTGGAGGTGGGTGGTGACGACTACCCGCCTTCCCTCTAGTCTTACACTGCTAAATTAGGGACGGCTAGCACAGATAGCCCTCGTGTAGCTTTGCGCAAAATTAAAAAAAAAAAAAAACTGTTCGCACTCACGCATAATATTTCAATCAACAGTGTTTCACACTTAATTGCAGTATGGTTGTACAGTGGAATGAACAACAAACTTCATGTTTCTACGACACTGCTTTTTGGCTGAGATAGAAATCTTTGAATAACAGTGGAAAAACTATTTTCGTGACACTCCAGTAAAGATATAAAACTGAGACTTGATCTACAATAAATACAACTTAGTTATAATAGGTTGTGATTTGTTTCGCAATTACTTTCATCCAACTTTGCTTTATTTTGTATTTTATGAAATATCTACAGCTTATGGTTCTAGCCTAATCCGAAAGTTTATAGTTTTTGGTTTTATAGACCGTTAATATCTTAGAAACAGATCTTTATTTCACTTTAGACTTGCATGCATTCTAACGTGTCAGAAGTTAAATACTTCCGTCAATTCATTATGTAATAAAAAAAATCAAGTATCACTTTCTTACATATTATTGTACAATGAATTGGTTGAAGGATATTAAACTATTCTCCTCTCGACAAATCAATAGTTAAAATAGCTACCCAAAATCCGACGAAAAAGCACTGAAACAAACCCACCACAATAAAAAACGCTCTCTTCAGAAACTCGTTTTGTTTGAACATTATCGTTTCTAATCTTACCGTCTCCTTTTCCTACACTTATGTTAACCTTTCGTACTGAAAGAAGAAAAACAGTGCATGCAAAAGTTAATTTTTAACGTATATATTGTTACTTCTTATTTACTTTATATCCGTGTGATACTAAATGTTTTTTTTTTTTTTTGATGTCTGAGCTTTATACACAGATATGCACAAACAAATATTTAAAACGGAGAAACAGACAGACGACACTTCTTGCCCCACCCAGCGTGGGTAACAACGACAGTTAGTGTTCACACTGTTAAGTACGACGTAGTACTCTTGCTTTTGTTTCAGTTCTGAAAAGGTCTTTGGTTTAAATTTATATCGGTCTTAAATGACATCTTGCAGCACGTCAGTATTTTTTACTTTTATACACAATAGGGCCACTGTTAAAGTAACCTATATTAAATTCGCATACTTTCAATATTCTTAACCCCCTTTATAGTGAAATATCAAAATACGACATAAAAAAAGCTTATAATTTATTACATTTCTATCATAACTGTATTTAAACAATTACATGAACTTCCATAATCAATAATCTGATTTACCGATCAATCTCAAAATTAGTTTGTGATTGTGCAGAGTATATAACATTAATATGTCAGAACTGAAATCCTATCATTATAGATCTCAATTACTTACTTTTCTTGATATCCAATAAACGAAACGCAGTATTTTTAAACTGGCAAAACATGGAAATCACAAGCAATTTCTTGACAATTATTATACATTAGTGTAAGAATGTTCTCAAAGCATAAAAACATCTCTGAAATCAGCCCAGTTTTTCACTTATTAAAATATTGTAACATGAGTCATTTAAATTAATTTTCTTTTCCATTTCTGATCTGAATATTCTATATTAAAAGTCACTTAACCTACCGGAATGGAATGTAACATCATCTCCATGACGTTAACTTTAGGAACCAATAGTGCGCTGTCATTGATTTGGTCAACGCTGGAGTTTGAACTGTGGAAACTTTGTCTTTGACAGGAGTTTGTCTCGTAGATTTGTACAGCTATACGATGAGGCCCAGCCTAAAACATTATTGTTATTTCTGAATGTTACCATCTGGATTTTGCTACAATGTTTTCCTCATTTGTCATTATTACCTAAATCTAAACGATAATGATTTTGTACACAAACTAAACAAGCCTAATTTTGTAGACAATATTTTACAGTTTTATGAAAAACACATAATATAACAGTGACAGTGAATAACTGATTCATTGAACTAAAACTTGAAAATGAAACAAAAACGTTTTTCTTTAATTATATACAAGATCACTGATAACAAATCACACTGAATACAAGTAAAATATAATTCCTTCACCCATAATAAGTACATTAACAAACTCATAATTTATTCGTTCAAACACTACAACACTGTTATGACAAACGACTTTAACTGACCTTGCCATCTGATCCTGCAGCTGAAGCTCGGCCACTGTCCAAGCTAGAAGTGCTATTTCGTGACCCTCCACCAGATGAACCCCCACTACTGGCTCCTGGACTCTCTCGGCCAGGGCTCTGCTCCACATCAATACCTTGATCTTCTAAAGATGACTGAGTACCATGAAGAGGTTTCTTATATGGAGTCAGTGGAACTAAAAGAGAAAAACGTTTCATGTAGAGGGTTTTTGTATGTAAGTTGATAGTGTCATAATAACATTTCATACAGACGTTATTTGTAACCAAACAGAAAAATAGTTATAATGATAAAAGTTGTGGTACAAAAGTTATCATTTGTGAGTAGACTTGTCATGTTTTGCAAACAGGACTATGTTAAAGTAATTTACACATAAATTTGCTATAATAAGACATGTTCAAAGAAATGCACCATAAATACAATATAAAATAAAAGATATTTCTCAAAGCAAAAAAGGAACTTTCTACAAAAGGTATAAATTTGTGTACATTTCTAAATTAGCTTAGTTCCATCCACATGTTTACATTATTTATAAAGAAATTTAAAAATCAGCATTATTCCTTCAATGTTTTTGAAAGATCTTGTCCCCCTTTGATCTTTAACAACAGTCAAACTTCAAAACAACATAACTCCATGTGTCCCTTTTTAAACTACACTCAAGTTACTTATACCTAGGAATCTGTAACTGAGTAAAATCTGTAATCTGTAAAAGCAGTTCTAGTTTATTAATTTTACCAAATCACTACTTTTATTGATTTTTGTCTTTTACAATATCTTGATTACTCCTCCCTTTGCAGTATCTTCTAAAGTCCTTATGCTTTCTACACTAGTCATTTGTTAAGCATTCTTGACCATCACTAGGTACATTAAGGAGCAGTAAATTTCTCTCTCTGAACCCCTGTTCCTCTCACATTATTTCTCTTTTTCTCATATTTTCATACTTTTCAGGCATGTATATGAAATTTATACTGAACCATCTGGCATTATCTGTGTTTGTAAGTTTATAACATATAAATTTAGTTTTAGAAAAAAAGAAAGTTTGTGTACTATTTTCCAGAACATGAAATCTCTTAGATAGTATGTCCATGTAACATACATCTACAAGTACAACAAATGTCAGAATTACTAACATGATCATTAATAACAGGTAAAATGAGTCTCAAGGATGATGAAAACATGAAAAGTTACAAATAACAATAAACTGCTCTCAAAATTGTCATCCCTTAGTTAAACTATGATTTTCTATGTACCTTTTAAGATTAAAATTAGTACTACTTACCATTCCCAAAACCAATGGAGTTTGTCCCTTCAGTGGGGGTACTAGGGTGACTGTTTGGGTGTGGATGGACAACTACTTGGGTATAGTGTGTCTATCAAAAAAGAAACTGAAACTGACTGTATGCTAAAACTAATATCAAATTCTAACTCTGAATAACTTTCAACACATTTTTCAATTTATTAATCATTATTTTTGTTTCTATTTAAACAGATTACTGATAACTATAAAGTAATTTGTAGCATAGCAACACTTGCAATATGCAAAGGTAAAAAAAATAACAATCAGCTGATTATTCAGTATTAAGGTTAATTAAAGAATTATTTCCAGTATGGGGTTCCTTTGTATTGATTTCAAAGTGATTGGATAAAAGTTATTGCAACTGGAGTTGTCCCTCCTTCCCTAATTACATACCTACAATGATTTATGCTAAACAGTGATCATTTCAGTGGTGGAAATTTAACGTGCTCCCTTCTTTTGGTTCATTGTACTGTTCATATTGCTTGGGTGTTAAATTTAAATTAACTCTGCTCCACAATATAAGAAAGAACTGAAATGTTTATTGACTATGTTTTAAGCAATCCAAAGAGCTAGTCCACCAGTACTTAAACGTTTGAGCATTTTAACTGAATATTACATTAAACAAGAACTGGTTTCAAGACCACATTACAGAAACATACATGTAAATTGAAAATAAATAGCTAGATTATGATTTTTTTACACAATATTTTTAATAAAAAATTCTTGCTATGCATAACTTGTGCCAATCTTTCCTATAATCACTGCTTTTAAGTTACTCAATAAAAACATTGTGTCTTATCATTGTAAAGTAAATATATTGAATTGGAAGATGTTTTTATGTCTGTTTTTAAGGTAGCTATGATTCAACTGTTACCTGAGATGCTGGGTAGTAAAATGGACCAATGTGATGAGATGGAGATGAGCCCGAGGCAGAAGCAACATTATCAGGAAATCTTCCTTTGTCTACTAATTCTGTGAAATCACAAAAACATGATAGATTTAGTTTTTAGCACAGAAGTATCAGTTAATACACTACATATGCTCAACAAGTACAAACTACTCACTAATAGCAGAACTCTGAGTCAATATGCAGGTTAACCAGATGTCACACCAATCTATATGTGCACACCAAATTGTGTCTCTTTTATGAAAGTTCTCATAATGTTAATCCAATCTAGAAAAGCAAGAACCAATAAAAAAGAGAAAGCTACTTCAAATCAAATGTGAAATTAAGTTGGAATGAAAAATATCTAAATAAGGAACATTTAATTAAAGTAGCATGAATACAATTATCAAACATACTGTATCCGAGAACAGAAAATGCAATATTTCTATACATATCACTTCAATATGAAATCTCTGTAAATCAGAGTTAGATCTCACAATATGCATGAGCTGCTCATGGAAAGAAAACTACAACAAAAAACTGTGCATGTCTTAAGATAAACTTTTAATGAAGTTTTCCTCACAATGTTTTAATTAAAGAACTCTGATTTGTCAACTGTGTGAAAATAAATTGATGCTTTACAATTTATTTTTGTAAAAACAAAAGTAAAAAAGTAACTCAAACACCCATGAGAGTTAACATTTTAAATGAAGGTTTGATGTTTCCTAATCTCAATTAAAAAAAGTATATTCTTATTACTTCTGTAAAACTACCAAGAGAAGCAGAGGCAGTGGCAGGTTTAAGTTATGTTGGCTCAGGAGCTAATAATTTTTGTGGCAAATACATCCTATGTTATTTTAAATAAAATAAAATTATCAATGGGCCCCCTTTAAGACCAACTGTTACCTGAGCTTCCATTGAGTGGAAGTGAGCAATTTAATTCAGACTGCCTTTCAACCATCAATTTTAAATTTTTCTCTAGTGTCAACAATAAGATAGAAACAATACTGCTAAGTATGGAAGATGAAAAATCTGGGTGGTTGCAGAATAACAACGTGTTTACAGAATCAGCTGCACTTTGCAAGTTTACCCAAAAATGATAGAATAAAACTATTATATATTTTTGTTTTGCACTAGTGTCTTACCATTATTTCTAGCTTATACAGACAGTCAATTTGACAGACCTAAGTATCCTTGTTCTAAGTTATTTATATAATAGGTGGAATCACTGTAGCATTTAAAGTTGGAGTATAAAAGTCTACAGGTGGCACTCTTTCAGAAAGTGTTTAGTTATTTTTTTTAGGTAAAGAAATGCTTTAAGAGTTGTTACACTAAATAATATAAAACAGTTAATATTATTACAATTTTACTATACCTTTAACTGGAGACCTTGGAGGTGGAGGAAAGGAATCCTCTGTGCTAACACTGTAGCAAGAACTTCTGTCTGTTGCAGATGTACTTCCATAGCCACTGGAGAAGCTACAACCTGAATGTCGGTTGTTAATGTCTGGTACCACAGGAGGCGATACCTTTTTAATGGTGCTGGGTTTCAGGGTTCCCATACGCTGCATTCCTCCAACTACAAAAATTCCAGGAAAAATAAAAACAAACCTATGTAAGGATAACTGAATCTCTCATTCACATCTACCATCCACCCCCACTACTCCAAAAAATAAAAATAGGACTGCAGTGAATAAAACATTGTTTGTTTATAATTAAGCACAAAGCTACACAAAGAGTTATCTGTGTTCTGCCCACTATGGGTATCGAAACCCAGCTTCTAGTGTTGTAGGTCCACAGACATACCACTGTGTCACTGGAGAATAAAAACACTGTGAATTTGCAGTTATATTCTTTTAAAAGCCAAATCAGCATCCTAAATAACATTAATTTATTAAAAATTCATAACATGAATAAACACTCCATAAATACCAGTACTGTAATGCTTCCATGATCAAGCAAAACAATTTTTACTTTGAATGTTGTCTTATATTCAAACACATTGTTATTTTCTGTTTTGTACTTCCTCGGTTAATGTTGATGGTTGTGAATTATACAAGACTGTTGCTGCAATAAGAAAAATTTATATATATGTTAAAAATTTACAAAAAAATGTTTTAAGCACTATGTGAATATTATTGAAAAACAGATGCATCAAATAAAGCAGAAGTTCCATTGCAGCAAATGAGTATAGAATGAAAATTAATTAATGATCAAACAGAGACAATCAGCATGTGTATATGTATATATATAGACACACACAAACTTTCTGCAAAATTGTCAGTTGTCCAGCCATAAAGTGTTAACATTAAGTATATTACAAGTAGTATAATTTATACATTAGACTAGGCTTATCAGAGATTGTAAAAACAAAGAAAGCTATGAAGCTCTTTTGTTTAGTATATTAACATATAATATTGTATATAAAAGCCAAATAAAAAAGAATAATATATTTTCTACTTGCACTTTCCAAAATGCTAAGTACACTAAAAACTTAAAGTTAACTAATAACTTCCCAAAAATGCAATTTTCTGCTTGGCAAGGTAAATTTACATAATATCCCTCATCACTGTAATCCATTCTAAATTCATCCTGTGTAATATCAGCAGCCTCATATTCATTACACTATCACTTTACTGATGAAATACCTTTACTTATATATTAAGCTTTAGGTGTAACTGGTAAGAATTAAGTAAACTAGAGAAAGACAACACATTGCTAAGTGACTTGTCTTCCTTTTCCCATAATGAATTTAAACTCTCCCTGTACCTACTCATCTGCTTGCCTGTGAATTCTGTTCAACAATTAATGATAGACCTATTTCCCTCTGAAAAAAAAAACAAAAAATAACCTCCTGATGGCTCCTCCAACCCATCCATCCACATACATGTCCACATGCCCTAAACACATGGCAATTGCTGGGCTCATATTTTATCTGAACAGGTTGTTGAATACAAAAATTATTTTTGTGCATGCAAATAACATATTTCAACAGTTCAATGTTATAACTAGTTTTTAACGAAAAGAAAAGTGCTTTGTAACATATCATAATGGCTATGCAACATAAGTTGAGAGATTTAAAAACAGGGGTCAAAGGTCAAGAAACCTGAATTAGCAAAGTGAGACATGCAAAATAAAGCATGCTAAATAATTTCTGCATATGTTAGATGAATGTTTGGGGTCATTGTCTTCTTGGTAATAGAATCCTTTACCAATAATATGACAAATCAGTATCTGGTGGTACTTACACTGGTCCATTAGATATGGATCAGTATTATTCCAGCTATTTTGCAAATATCTCCTGTTGCCCCAACAAAAAAACACCCATCAAACCATCACACTGCCTTCCTCATACATATGGTAGGTGCTATGCACTGAGGTAAATAATTTTTACTTCTCTTACTTCAGATGTACAATCTGTGCTTTGAACCAAATATTTTTAACGTGGACTCATCTATCCATAAAACCTTTTTCTAATCACCATTAGTGTCGTTTTTGTACTTTTTAGCAAATTTCAGCCTCTTGATAATATTTAGAGATCAAAGTAAAGATTTTTTAACTGCTACATGACCAATTATCCAATAAAGATATTTTGATAGATATTCCATTTGACTGATCGTTATCACAGATCATGGAGTTGACTGATTCATTTTTATTTTGTTATAGAATAACAATAGGGCTAATTCTTCGTGCCATTATAGAATGTAAATTTCAACACTTTGGTTATGTTTCACTGATCCATCTTGACAATTGAATGAGCCAGGGTAAGAATACTTATTCTTCAGAATTCTCATATATTTATACCATGGACATATCATAATGATTGTGTTAAATGAACATACTAATCATATTTAGGGTCTAAAGTAACTGTCATTCCAAACAAACAAATTACAGTGCTATGTATATATCTACATATACAGTTATATCTTTGAAAAAGTACAATACACCAGCTACACAATGGGCTATCTGTGAACTGCAAACCATGGGTTTATAGCAGTGGGAGTCTGCACTGACAAAATCTGTAGTGTTACACACTGTTAAGTACAGCATGTTCAATATATTCTTGGTTTATAGCAGTGGGAGTCTGCACTGACAAAATCTGTAGTGTTACACACAGGTTTTTTAGAATTGTTAAGTACAGCATGTTCAATATATTCTTGGTTATAAATTAAGAACTAATACTTGAATATCCTACTTTTTAATGTTATATTGTAAAATCAGTCTTCCATTGGTATGAATTACACTGTTTTGTAAGTTGAAAACTAAATAAAACTTTTGTTTCATAAATTTAGCACAAAATTTTACTTTCATGGGATCAAAATTTCATCTTCATTCCTTTAAGGTTTAGATAATATCGACTCGACATAGCGGGTATGTACGTGATTGTTAACTATACGGTTGGTACACCACGTCGTGTTAGATAAGAAAATACCATACAAGGTCACGGTTTTCTGGTTATGGTTCTTCAAAAAAAGGCAGAAAAGTACAAACAACAGTGTGTTTAAGGCAGTAAGTAGCTCTAAAACACACCCCAAATCAATCCAAAGAGTCATTCAGACCCACATATTGAATGGTATGGTTACGAAATAAAGCCATTCGATCCCAAATAAACAACGTGAAAAAACAAGAAACGCAAACACCTTCTGGTACTTTCAACAGAATTATAAGCAAGAACCTGAAGTTAACGAAGGCTCACAAGCTTACAACTACATCTTGAAACCGACAGCAGTTTTTATTTTTAAAACTAAAGTCAAACTATTCCATATGGATCTCATATATTTAAAGTCCCTCTAATGTACCTTGGAAAGTCTGTCAAAATATTTATCTAACACTGACCTCGTCATCCTTTACAGAAACTTGTTACAATATAAATTGCAATATCAAACAAGAATTCGTATATATACGACCATCAAAATGAACACTGTCGATATATCAGAGGGGTAGTTCGTTATAGTTTTTTTGGTTTTTTTTTTGCAAAGTTACACAAAAGACTACCTGCACATGATCGTCCCTGATTTGAACAGCTAGAACAGGAGGGAGTCATTTAGCAAACAGCACCCACTCTTAGGCTACTCTTGTTTGGCTGAGTAATGGGATTTGACCATCTCCTTTACAGTGTACCCATGGTACCAAAGTATGAAGCATGTTTTGGCGGCAACAGGTCAAGCACCATAAACATTCGTATTCGTGACCTGAGAGTTCTATCTATCAGGCTGTGACTAGCCCTGGAAAATAGTTTCGTGGGTAATGCAAGACTTAAAAAAGTACTTTCTTACAAAGTGCAATTAAATAAATTAACCGTCAGTGTATATGTGAAAATGTAGTGTATTTGGTCCTATAGTCTTAAACACAAAAGTTTAGGGGTGTGTCCGCTGATAAGTGGCGAACTGCTGAACCAATTGTTACCAAACTTGGCATTCTCTTTAGGACACCCATGGAATGACACGGAGGATTGCTGTTCATACCGGATCCTCCCCCTCTGCGTTAAACACAAACTAGTTTTCCATTAAATTTATAAGGATCTGCATTTTTTCGTATCTTCGATTTTGAAGCTCCAGTTACGGCTCTAAACACCTACCTGTACAACAGTGTTTTTGCGTTTTACAATACTAACTGCATGCCACTCAATGAAATACATCACACAAACATGCATTCTTGATATAAAAAACAGAAAAAAACAACTAAAATATCAACAGTTGTGGTACAGTAGTTACTTTTGTAACAGCGTTCGATTAACGAATGTATTTTATTGTGTTATAAGTTCAAGTATAGATGTTTGTATTTACATATTAGTACGAATTAGTGTGTTTACAGCCGTTTCAATACCGCTCTGTTCAAATATATGAAGATGTACATATGCAAATGTTTTATGAATATAAATCAGAAAAATTATTATATGAGAAAGTGAAAATACTTTTTTGTTTTTCAAACAATCCAAATGACGTTATAAAAGTATTCGAAAGCTGCAGTGTTCAGGTGTTTAATATATCGTTTCGGTCAACTGCTCTTGACCGTGTATTTATTTACCATTACACAACTGCTGTTTGAATATAACAAAAAGTTCGGTGACCTGCTGTGCCATCTCTTTCATCAATGTGAAGTACCAGCGTTTTTATGGGTAATTTTCACTCTGTTACAAATTCGTTTGTTACGTGACAATGACAAAAGCTGAAAACACCTATACAGACTTAAGATTTCATAACGCTAAGACACAGCAAGTTTTATAAACCAGTTCCACTCAGCTACAACTTGGATAACATACTAGAGATGACAAAGTGAAACAACTATGAAGTAAAGCGTGAAATTATCAACTGTAATTTCTTCACTTTTTTTTTTATCTTTGTGATGCAACGTTCTGGAATATGTACCACTACCTTGCAGAATTAAGTATACAGTCAGTTACACCAAGAAATTATCTTAAGTCGGAAAAAATTACAGTTTGATTTTCAATGGTTCAGTGCTTTGCTAAATTCTAAGAAAAACCTACTTGTGTACAAAAGGAACGTTTCCTATTCACAACCAGAACGAACTAAACTAATGGCTTCACCCATTTAACATACACAAAACCGTACTACTGTACATTAACACACGGTGAAGTCAGTTCCAAAATGTGTAAAACAAAAAGCAGACTGGAATGCACTGAATTCTATACACGTTGTTCGCAGAATTGAAACCACACTAAGATATACATACACGAAACTCTACTCGCTTATGAGGTTAACATTAAATATTCCTTTTAATATCAGAAAAGTGAAATGGTGGTGGTAAGTTAGAACGCATACGATGTTAAATAATTCAGTTATTTTATCGATACATAATATTTTTACATTCACACTCTGAAACAGCTGTCATCAGCATTCGTTTTTTATTTGTTTTATTAATGCTACCTATCCTTTAATCATTTTAGCAATACTGAGAGACAATACTCAAGCATGAACTTTTCCCTCGAGAAGGATTCGTATCAATTCAGAAGTGTTTTGCTGCGTTGGACAATATACGTAATAATTTACAAACGTAGTTACATTTCACAAATGATCGTGAAAACCAACTATTAAATATGTGGAAAAAGTGGAAGATTATAGTGGGAATGCAAATTGAATTAACTTAAATTTTATTAGCGGGACTCTACATATAATATCGCAGACGTAACTGTTTTGTTTGTTTGTTTTGAATTTCATATAAAGCTACTCGAGGGCTATCTGTGCTAGCCGTCCCTAATTTAGCAGTGTAAGACTAGAGGGAAGGCAGCTAGTCTTCACCACCCACCGCCAACTCTTGGGCTACTCTTTTACCAACGAATAGTGGGATTGCCCGTCACATTATAACGCCCCCACGGCTGAAAGAGCGAGCATGTTTGGCGCGACTGGGATGCGAACCCGCGACCCTCAGATTACGAGTCGCACGCCTTAACACGCTTGGCCATGCCGGGCCGATGTAACTGAACTGGTAACGAAACTAAATGTTTCGAACTAACGATCAGTCATACTTTAATCATCGTGATGATTACAAAAAAAAAAAAACACACCTCTGGATGGCATCTTGCGAAAGCTTTTTTTTTTTTAGCCATGTGTGCTTTGCCCGCCTGAAGAAATCGAACCTCGGATTTTAGCGTTGTAAGTCCATGAACTTACCGGTAACCCACCTCTGTAACAACATCATATACATCATCTGACATAGCTGAAAACTAGAGCATGGTTTATTTATGTGTCCATGTAAATTACTGAAGAAAATAGGACCAGCGATATCTGCATCACACACTAATTAAAAATATCACAGTTTATTAAAATCTAGCGTTAATAATATTTCGTATATAATACTTCGTACAAAAATGGACCAAACGATTTTTTTTTCTATCCTTTGCAATAATTTATGCTATTTCTAAAAATCTACAAGTAAAAACCTGCTGACTCATTGGTTTAAAATCATGTGACGTGACTACTACTGATTAAAGGTCTGTACTACGTCTTAAAACACCTACAAACTTATCCTAAATGCCCAAAAATAAACATCAAATGTCCACAGATGTATTAAAACATCTACAGACGCTATTCAGTTACGAACGCACTTCAAATACTTTGTATTCATAAAACATTACAAATAACCCTAAGCCTGATACAGATCAGGCACAGAGGTTTTAAATATATTAAAAAAGTACCCCACGCATGCTCTTTTATAATCAAAGATTTAAGTTTTGAACAACTATGTATAGAATTACGAGAGTGAATTTAATAATGCTTGGTAGAATGAGAAATGAAGATGAAAAACGGAGTCATTACAACAATTGTAATGGGTATAAGTGGAAATAAGAGTTGACACTGCGAAATAAGTAGGTAAAATAAGAAGGATTGTAAAAAGTTAACCTTAGGAATGATATAACTCAATTTCTCGTCAAGTGAAACATTTTGTGAAACTATTAAAACGACCGACCACCTAAGTATCTCGAAACTGTACTGAACTTCTGTAACAATGAACTCATAAAGCACAAAAATCTAACAAACTAAAACACCAAGTCGCATTTACCAGTCCAACCATCCTGTGTTAAACTGGGAGTAAATCAACAAAGACAGTAAACTAAAAATTCAAGTTTGGCGCTTCATTTTACACATTTATTCCGTGAGGACAAGGTTGTAAAACAATTACTTCAGTATACCAACAAATGCTTATGACACATTAATAGATGGATTTCAAACCAAATTCATATCAACTTCATACGGCTTTATCATCATAAATTCATTCTTTTATTAATTATAGTATTTTAACAAAGGGTGGGGTTAGAGTAGTGGTTTTTCTTACGCCCTCCTTTCTAAATACACCTTTTGTTGCCCCCTCTCTTCCTGCACCCCTGTATAAAACCAGCTCTTATTAAAGTAATACATAGATTAAGGCAAACTGTTCCAGTTTACTCATCAATTTAATGTGGATGATGTCTTAAACTTGGATCAGATATGATCCATCTTTTGCTGAAATGTTCACAAAGCATCTCCACTCCCTCCTGATTCTTCGCGGTTTCCTTGGGGCCGTTCTCCACGGACTTATAACACGGATTTTACATTGTAAAGTCCCTAGAGAATATGTCACAACCTAACTCCCCCTTCAACAAATGAATCAATAGAACTGAGAAACTTTACAAGTTTGCGAATTTGCTAGAGTCACACATAAACATGCACACCATCACTTCTATGTGGCCCCACATTTCATCAAACTCGTACACGTTCTATGAAGTTAGAATTATTTCCACATACATTTACTCCACACGATGATGTATTAGAACATTTAATCGTTTACTTAACAAAATGTTAATATTTTGATACACACACCCTTTTAATCTGCTTTGTGTCAGTTGAGGTTTAAACCAAAAAGGTACATGTAGAGACTTAACAATAAAAGCTAGTTTACTGAAACGATCAGCGGTTAGAGCTTGATAACTTTAACGTTGACAGAATCTCTTCACCACGTACATGTGTAAGATCACGTAATAAAAGAAACATTCTAAACTTGACAGCTGCAGGCTTCTTCTATGTTGGAAATTTTTGTGTTAATAATCTGATGCAACATATACAATACGTACGAAGCCCCAAATGGTTAGAATTTTACATGTGTATCCTTGCTTTATACGTTTTAGTAATATATATATAAAAGTATAATAAACCCAGTCATAAATGTTCGATTATGCACGTGTCTGATTACAAAAAAATCATTTTACACAGTAGCCGTTTGCCCATTCAAATAAACACTTCCAGAAAAATACGAAGAAAAACTGGAAAATACAGACTTCCCAAAACTAAGATGTAAATTATTTATACATAAGAAAATAGTAAAAAATAAGCTGTGCGTTTCCAACAATTTTAAAGCAAAAAGAACTAAGACTGATATTTAGAAATTCAAGTCAGACACCACAGTATTAATGAAATAGTAAAAACAAATTTTCGAAACCGAAAAGACCTAGATATAAATATGTAGACCCGAATCTCTCGCTAGAAACGTCCTGCGAATAATCTTGAACATTTTCTAGAAAACTCGTTTTCGATCGAAATTCGTTTTGCCTGAAGTTAAAGGACTAAAATGTCTAATTTTCAAATTCAACCGACTAACGAAGCTTTAATTGAATATTAATATCCTTATTCTAAAAAAAATAAATAAAACATTTTTTTAGCTAGTGTCATTTGACCATCTTGTTCAATTCTATTATCACCAATTTGTTTAACCATAGCAACAATGCTGCATTTATAATATTTACTTAAACTCGTATTACAAGTTTTCTTTTTTTCCTAGTTGACTTCTCACATCAAGTTACTATCGTTTAAGAACATGGGCAGCTTCAATTTCAGTGGTAAGCATAAACAGTTTACGAAATAGCTTTAGAGCTGGACAGTATAAGAAACATATATAACAATATAAAATGTTCTCTTCGTGAGTCCTTAGTGGCGATTTATTTTTCGTGCGCACTTCATTCAAAATCGTTACTTTTATCAAACTATTTATTAGAAGGGAGAAAAAAATGAGTAAACTAAGTTTAAATTTCATAGTTAAAATAAGTTAATTATTTAGACATGCAGCTTATGAAATCAGTACAAGTTTAATTACAATGAGAAAGTTTGGTAAACATGCTTTACGCTACTTCACCGTGTCTACAGTAGACAACCAAGAAACAATAGTTACATACAAAGGTAGTGTAAGGGTCCACATTAGCAGGACTTAATGTGGCTTTACTGGATAAAGAAAAAGTTTAACGATTTGGAAGCCACCACACATATGTCCGCTTCTCTTTTTTTTTTCAAACTACAACCATTGTGACTGTTGGTCTTCATATCGATACACTTATTGATAAAGTTAAGAGTTCATTCATCTACTTGTAGTGTGTTAAGTGTATACTGCTAACTGTAAATAATTTAATTCAGCACTTGTATCTACTTGCAGCTTTATTGCTTTCATCGAATAACATTCGAGTATAGATGCAGCCAGTTGATGAAAATAATTATTGTCACTGAAGGTTCTCCCATGAGTCTT
Source organism: Tachypleus tridentatus (assembly GCF_004210375.1). NCBI lineage: Eukaryota > Metazoa > Arthropoda > Merostomata > Xiphosura > Limulidae > Tachypleus > Tachypleus tridentatus. The sequence goes on along the minus strand of NC_134832.1, from coordinate 74,837,938 downwards.
CCTAACACCTTTATTTGTGATGTTTTCACACTTAAGAAAAAGTTGTTCCATCTTCTGAGAATCACAAAAACACGAAGTTTTCTTATGAATTCAGGAGTTAAACACATTCTTCACGATTCAGAAAATACAGTTTAACAATTAACAATTAACAAATTTAATGCAAATTGTTTCAGATCCGCCCCGATAACCAATAAAGAGATCATATCAAATTCGCATCTCTGGGATCAGAAGCACATTAAGAAATCACCAGGATGGAGAAAAGTCGCTCATCATTGCTGGTGTCGCCAATGATGGGACGCAATTTTTTAACTTAAAAGTGAAACACCCATGATGAATATCATTACACAAGTGACAAAAATGTCTCAGTCGCCTGGTTAAGATTCACAGATGGACATGTCTCATAAGATGCATGAACTCAAACTTATAACATGTTGCGTGAAGTTGTATTTGGTATTTGTAAGACTTTTTTCACCCTATATAAGGACAGTTTTCCATAAGATTTATCGAATAGTTTCAGTGACTAGCAACAGCTGAAGCGACTAGTTTTAAATAGCAAGTTTAACATTATGATGAGAATACACGATCATTACGCCCATTAAGACAAATAATACAGAGTATTTTTGCAGGGATGAAAGAATAATATAGATATTTTGCGATTTCAATTTCTTTCCATAAACTACTCTCAAACTTTAAATGGATGCAATATTTTACTTTCTTGATCTGGTCATCAGAATATGAGAACTCAGTAAGCCATTTCGGTAATCGCAACTGGCGGAAAGAAATGCATGTGATGCAGAACGTAACACGTGATGTTAACGACTTCCTTAAGGCTTACAGAGAAAGAAAAACAATGAGATTGACCGTGGATATTATCAGACTACGTCTTCCATCTTTTGGACTTGGAGCATAAAGACAGTAAACTTGACAAACACTGACGAAAGTGGTTGTTGCAATTAAAAAAAAAACAACTCAAATGGTTTTTCCAAAAATCTTTTCTATAACAGCTGTTAAGCATCTGTGGTTAGAATGGTTCGTTAAATTTCAAAGAAACAGAAAAGTGTACTTTGCTTAATTTTTGTTCTTCGTTCCAATAATCTACAAAATATAAAAATCATATTCCTTAAAACAATACTACACCGTTTATATAATTGAATCACCAAGATATGAAAACTACAACACTGTCCTTTGGTCGACAGTAATACAAAAACTCATTTAATGTAAAACCGATAAATACTGTCAGACTGACGACAAATTTAATTCAAGTTGTCCTTCAAAGAAGGCCTGTCCTCAATCCAGTGGAGAGAGAGAAAAAAACGTTTTGACAAACACCGTCAATCTACATCTACACGTTTCACGAGAACACGCACACATGTAGTACCAACAGCAGACCACTTCATTTTACCAAGATAATTGCTTTTCTAAGTAGCTGTAACAGCCTACGATACAATTTTTTCTTTGTTTTATTTGTTTGTCGTGTTATATTAATAAAACTTCGAATATTCGGCCTTATATTTTGTGACGTACAAACAATCCTCTGACGTCAAACTTGTATGATATTCTTTACTCGCTAACGTCATCTGCACGTATTAAATCGTGTATCTTATCCACTACAGCCGTCTCCAACCTTTGACTTTTTTCCTACTATCTCTCTGTCCATCCATTAAATCAGATGAATGCAGTTTTCGTATTTACATTATGTTCAATACAGGCACAGTACAAACAAATCATATGTATATTCGCATATAAACGATGGTTCGTTTCAGGAACGTTAGACCACATTTTAATTACTAAAGTTTAGAATATCATCAGAGACACCTCATCATGCGCATTGCCAACAGAAAAAAATATTGGTTGGTTTCTGTTATTACGGCATTCATGCTTCAATATGTACAATATGCTCTATAAAAATATATTTGCGTAGTTAGTTACATCAGTTCACACATCCATGATCACGCATAGAGATTTGTGCTTTGTACGTGTATTTCCATTTTCAATAACACCCAGTTTACCGGAAGTACATACACCTGTGCTATTTATTTAAAGCATTTGACATTGAAATAAAGCTACAAATACTAAAAATAAAAAACTGTCAAAGCTTTTTTTTATTATTACTGACACTGTGAGCTGCCACACCTTAATTGAAGCCATGTCTAGTACACGTACCTAATAACTCTTTTCCACTTTATACACGATCAGAAGCAATGACTTGAAGCAGATTTTCTGAAACTTAAACTCCCACATTGGGGTAGAGTGCTGGCTATGAGATCATAAAAGATATTCTCAATGGTGGGGGCAACATAAAAGTTTGAAAACCCCTGGTTTAGAGTATAAGCTTCAGAATGGTAGGATATTATTACACACCTACACCCTTAACTTAGAGGGTGGTTTTAATAACGATAAAACGATTTTTCTGAGAGCCACGTGCCAATATTCACACGTTAAAAACATCTATATTAATTTACAGACTGCATACAAATTTCAATCTTTATTCATTACAATATTAACATACATCACTGTTGATTTGATTTTGTTTTCAATTTCGCATAGAGCTACACGAGAGCTATCTGCGCTAGCCGGCCCTAATTTAGCAGTGTAAGACTACAGAGAAGGCAGCTAGTCATCACCAACCTCCACCATCTCTAACAGTGAGATTGAACGTCCCCTTATAACGTCATCACGGCTGAAAGAGCGAAAATGTTTGATGTAACAGGGATTCGAACCCGCGATACTCTGCTTACGAGTTGAGCGCCCTAACCACTTGGCCATGCCAGGTCGTTATCGTTGATAATCGGGCTAGTTAATGGTAGTATAAATATATACGGATTCACTGTTTAACTAATTATACCTGCAGAACAGTAGTTTACACACACACATATATTAAATCAACACATAGTTGTCTTCGGTAGTTTAAACTAAAACACACTCATATTTTTCTCAATAATATAAGTACACTTAACGTTATTAGTGTAAAGGCCAGGGGTACCTCAATCTCTCTAGGTCTTGTATGAACAGTGGCGTTATTCTCTGCACCTGAATCCTTTATCACCTTTTATCAAGACGAAACTACCCCTTTAAATCAGTGTGTACTGCTGCATAACAAACATAATGAAACTACTTGTAGTGTCACCAACACTGCCACTTACATACTTGTTCTAATCTCAAAAGCAGGTTAGTTTATATAATGGTAAGTGCCCACAACTGCCAACAAACATTGAAATCCTTTATATCAATGCAGATTTCCATTAAACCGTTACAAAACAGCTTTGAAAAAAAACCTTTCATTTTCTCCCCACCCAAAAAAACCAGCAACAACACACCACAATAGAACAGTGAAACAAAAACCACGTACAAGACATATTCACTTGTTACTTATCCCAGCACTTCCCTACCCGTGGTTACTTGTCCCAGTACTTTCCTACCTGTGGTTACTTGTCCCAGTACTTCCCTACCTATGGTATGAGTACCCCTGAAGGCACTCGTACAATTATCTGGGAAATAAGAGAAAAACTCTGAAAAACATCAAAAACAAATTAAACTTCACGACTAAAAATTGGATGGCAGTCTTAGTGAGTTATTAAAGTATTACATCAGCCAACACTCAATGTTCACATATTTCTGGCTTACCCTTGAACTATTTCTTAGGATTCACTGTTTATCAATATAAATTACTCTTAAATTTAAAAAAAAAAAAAAAATGTTATGTGTGTCAAGAGTACATCTGGTTCAAATATTTGGCTGGGATACGATTCATAAGGTTGGCAACCACTAACTTACCCTATTGAAAACAGTCCAACAGCCTTCAACACAAAAAGAGATGTCCACACGTTACGCAATTTTAAACCGTAAAACAGTCACGCAACAAGTGACTGTCCACATGTTTTTATTCTACTTTAATCAGTCAGTAACGTGACAGTAGCCAACATTAACTAAAAGAGTATTATCCACTTCATCTGGGCGTCCACTAACGTGAGCTTATGTAAATTAGATGCAAAACTAGTTCTTTACACTGTAAAACAGCCTATTATCATCATTGGATGACTTCTTTCAGGTTATTCTGATGCTATAAAAGAGTTAGTGAAATCGAAATAAGTGCATGTTCATGTACAAAGCATCTCACCACATTCCTTATTTCGCGCTCTTCCGACTATGATCCGAAGCTAAGGAGGTTATTATAATCTTTCTCTTACAAAATAACTTTAAAATAAAAATTAGCTAAGGCTAAAAACTAAATTACGATTAGCCCAGTACTTTCTATCCAAGATAAAATCAGAAATAAAAACGTTAATGCTAGAACTGTACATGCACAAAAACTGTTACATATTTCTATTAAGATGATCCATTATGTATGTGCTAACTTAGCATCCACTAACTTGCTCAATAACCGTAACCTGGGGTATGGTAACTAAAACTGACCGAGGATGTGTATGGGTTATTTTGTTTTAGTTTTTTTCTTACCCGAGAAGAGGGATAAAAGAAGATCCTGAAATGGGATACATTTCTACATTTTTTTAATAGACTTTTGGCTTTTAAATTAAAGACACAAGTATCAGTCAATTATTACCTTCCACAAAACAGGATATGCAATTAGTATCCAATGAGGCCATGAGGATTTAATAACAAAAGAAAGAATGTTTGTTTGTTTGTTTTGAGTTTCGTACAAAGTTATACGAGGGCTATCTACGCTACCCGTCTCTAATTTAGTAAGACTAGAGAGAAGACAGCTAGTCGTCACCACCCACCACCAACGCTTGGGCTACTCTTTTACCAGCGAATAGTGGGATCGATCGTCCCATTATAAAACGCCCCTCACGGCTGAAAGGGCGAGCATGCTTGATGCGATGATAGGGTCCTAAGCCGCGACACTCAGTTTACGAGTCGAGCGCAACTAACCACCTGGCCATGCCGAGCCTGAAGAGGAAAGAAGATAAATATTATATAACATTTTACCATTGTTACTTTCTTAAGTGGTACCGTCGGTTACTTAGTAATTAAAAAATATAAGTACTGCAGACAAAGCTGTCAATTTTCAGAGCAATGATACAAGAACCATTTTATCATTCGCATTTAGCTTATCTCTCATAGGAAGTAAATAAAGATAAATAACATTAGCTTTACACTCAATCCATTAACCCCAATTTATTATGTCATTATTTCAGACAAGCCCCCAGTTTATTATGTTACGTCACATGTATAAAAAACTATACTAAAACACACGTAGACACTAAAATAAACGTATAACGGTAAATCCGTAACACCATGTAAATAAAAAAAATACATTATTATAAGTGTCTACAGACATAGTTACAAAAAGGTTAGTACAGCGAAAAATAAATCTTCACTGGAGGTATTAACAAATAATTAAGCTAACGGTCTCTATATAATTCACGTTTTCTTTTATCTTTTTTTTTTCCCTACCTTAATCGTTCTAATATAAACTTTTAACTTTTAGGTAGTCGGATTTATTTAATACTGACTAATAACTGGCACGACAAGATAAAACACGCATTAGTTGAAATAAACACATGTTGAATGCTGTATAAGGTTTAGAAGATATTTACTTCACTGAGCTATGCCGATTAGTTCTTGTCACTTTGTTATATCCTCATGTTACACAAGGGGAATAAAACAGACTTATTTACTAATCTGCAATGATTCTTTCTTGCAACTCTTAGTTATATTTTTATATTACACATGGAATACAAGAGATTTACTTCACTCATCTGCACTGATTAGTCTTGTAGCATGCGAAGCCAAGTTTGTTTGGAAGGTCTGTAAACACTTACAGTCAACTTTTTTTAAATATTAATCACAATAATACGGAAAATAGGGAGACATGCTAATAACAAGTTAATTAAATATTGTTAATTTTAAAAGGGGATTAGAGATCGTGAAAAAGTAAAGAAAGGAATTAATCTGTCTAATGTTTTCACAGTTTCTAGTTATAGGCTTGAAAATATACACTTTCATTTTGATTTTATTTGTTTCTGTACTTTTTCAACGATCCCTATTCCCCTTTCTAAATTAATTTTTAATTTAACTCCTTTCTATATCCGTTTATGAAGAATATAGTACAAATTACATACGTGTACATATAATCAATTGAATGTTACATGTTTTTCAACGGTTTACTGCTACATTTTTTGTTCTTGTTTTTTTACATCCAACCATTACTGATCCAGGTGGTTTTGTATCAGGTTTCATGTAAACAAGAGTGTTTAACAAGCGTCAAGTACAAAAAAAAAAGCCGCTCATAACATCGTATGTATTATATATTTATATCCATGTAAATCAACTTTTAATAATAAATAATCAACTTTTTAAATAGGTCATGGACATTCACAGCATTTCGTATAGAATATCTGTCTACTTTTTAGTACAAATCATGCTGATTGTGCTGTAGACTGGGGAAACAATATAAACAATAGTAACAATACTAAATTACGCCTCATAAAATCAGCGAAGTACGAAAATCAGTAGAATAAATCACCACTCACAAGAGTAGAGAATTCTACTATGGTAATCGTCTACAGTTAGAAAACTGAATGAAACAGTCACAGGAAAACCACATAGAGACAAAATACAACACTGAATTCGAGAAAGGATGGTTCCTCGACTTGGCAATTTCCAGTTAATTTGTTATAAATTATTTTCCAATTACTGTGTATTAGTAAAACATCAGATTTTTTTTCAATGGCAGAAAGTGAAGAACTTAGAGAAATTATTCAGGGCAAAAAAACGAAGACGCTTGAATCTATTTTAAAATTACTCTATGATACACACAATACTACATTCATCATCACTGCCCAATGTTTCGTCACCGTTTGTTCTGTAGTGGCTTGTAAAACTATAACCAATAATAATAAGACTGGAAACACTGTTGTAAACATACATCTTGTTTACTATAATAAAAGGAAGCTTTTCTCTATGCGTCTGTGTATGTGTGTGTTTTCTTATAGCAAAGGATATCTGCCAAGTCCACCGAGGGGAATCGAACCTCTGATTTTAGCGTTGTAAATCTGTAGACTTATCGCTGCAGCGGGGAACGAAGCGTTTCTGACTAGTATAAGCCGCCCAGTGGAACAGCGGTATGTCTGCAGTCTCACAACGCTAGAAATCGAGCTTCGATACCCGTGGGAAGAGCACAGATAGCCCATTATGTAGCTGTGTGCTTAACTTCAAACAAACAAATGACTAGTATGATAGTGGTTTCTACGTTTATGTGATGCTTGGATAGCTTAGAAGAGCTCATAATGGATGCGAAAAAGGTCGTTGAGAATTTTGGAGGCTAAAATTTTCACTTTGAAAAATCACCTTAAAAATAGCCCTACAAACTTTGCAAGAGTTTGTTTAATAGCTGTGAAAAGATAATGACACAGTATACCTAGTTGTTCTTGCTGTAGACTTTTGTGCTTGAATGACTTCGAAGAGAAACTCGGTCAATAGCGATGAGAAAAACTGATAAAACATCTCCTTCCCTTTCAAGAATTAACCTAAAAATAGTCCTATGACCAGCGTGAAAGTTGTATTAGTAAGTTTGTCCAGGTTTGCGGGAAAAAAGTGTGAATAATAAGAATATGAAGAACAAATGGGTGAATTTTGAATTTTATCAATCGGATTTTTTTTTCTATTATCAATAGTCTTAACCAATGAGATAGAAGGTCTTTACTAATGTTTCAAGAACACGTTTTTCTTTTATGACGGTTTTTACCTGTATGTTCTATTATAATTTTTGTGAAATTCCTCGGCCAACTGTATTATGAAATAGTACTGTGGTTCATGATTGTTGTTATCGCCACAGTATTCACCAACTAACATGGGCGTTATATTTAGAAATAAAGTTAATAAGAAATTTCAGTATTATAGTATGTTTGAAAAGTACATGAAACTAGGGGAAATTTTTACAGAATTTTCACCAAACGACATCGCTGAGATTCAATTACTTATACAAGTTCAAGATCCGTCACCAAAACAGAACTACTCCAACTTAAGAATGTTGAGGTCAATATATTTCTTTATAACATACAAACATCATCATAGCTGAAACCGATCTCATTATGTTAAGTGAAATGAGATCTCATTTTATTTAGATAGAACAACATCATTAGTTATGGCGTATTAAACACAGGAAAACTGAAAAGCACAGAATATTCCCGAAGAAAATGGAGGTAGCAAAATCTTTAACAAGTGTACCTTTAATTAAATGTTCTTCGACCCTCCGCTTCAAACAATTTTAAAGTATTTTTAAAACATTAAAATCGGATTAAGCTCATCATTTATATTGTAAGTGTTATTAACACCTAACAGTTACTGACGGAAGAGCATATGAATAACAAAATGTTGTTATGTGTTATTTCATGGGTACATTGTTATTGTCTATTTCTCGATTTATAGAAAATGCGATTGTGATCTTATACGAAATGGCATCTAAAGTTTTTCTGTTGTTTTTTCTTTCTGAAAATGGTAGTTTATGGGCTGGGGGGGGGTAAGGATGAGGGAATATGTTCTAAAAGTAGTGTGTCATGTGACAGTAACGACTTGAGATGTCAAAGAACGTCTGATCTATCAAAGCTTTTGAACATCTTGCAGGAACGCCACGTGTACACTAAGCCAACAATGTTGTCTAATTTATCGACTAGTGTAACTTTTTTTTTTTTAGCAGTAGCGAACTCTGTTATTGATACATACACTCTTCGTTGCTGCTTGGACTGACGTACACAAAACATAATTGTTACAAGTAACAACTTCAGAAAATAACCTAAAATTACTCAGTTGTAATTGGATAATAATTCATGTGCTCCTAATTGTCACAGGCTCCTAGGGTTAAAACCACATTAATAAAGTGTATCAAACAACTTGCTCACTTTCCACCTCAACTTGCTGAATTCTAGTCAATGGCTCTGAACTACAGACGAAGATATAGATTGGAAAGAAAATAGATTGGGTGTTAAGTATATTATGACCTTTATGCGTTTTAGGCTTCTAGTGCACTTTTTAGAATAGTTAACTTCTGACCTATATAATTTCTATACTCTTGATCACTACTTAGTAATAAGTGCCTTACGAATGTGTATATACTTTTAGTAAGATTAAGTCTAAAATAGCATTCCCATTTTTAAAATATAAGCTGTTCCGCTATAAATGTTTCTAACACAGCTTATGGCACTTTCGTAAATTATAAACACTTTCACTACCCATTTTTTGTTCGATGATAATTTATAACCTGAAAATACAAAGAATATTAGAAATTTTATGCAGCTGCTAGTTGCAAGCTACAATGTGCTATCGTGGACTGCTAGTTCCAACTGGATCATTACAGTTCGGTATCACAGAATATACCAAGCCTAAAGTACGTAAATATACGCCAACAATCTGTGTATTAAGTTAAAAAAAAATGCACGCAAAATCTTTTATTTCGGCCAGTTAAAGATAAGCTTAAATCCATTAAAAGTGTATATGTGTCATCCAAGGTGTAAAAATTACAACAAAAGTATGCTTTATTTTCAGATTAATCAATACTTGAGCATTTTTCGTACAAGAACATTAATACAGCTAAAATAATATTTACTTATATAACTGTGTTTAATTAATTATACTGACGAAAATCTTACCCAAAAGCTTACGAGGCATGTTATATAGTCAGCTTCTATTATTTTGTCTCCTTGATGTGAGAACACAGAAGACTAGGAGAGGATGGACATCTGTGGACACAACTACGTCGTTACTTTCTTACCGATCATATAAGATCACGTGACAAATCCTTAATGAAGTACTAGTGAAGACAAGCCGCCTAACCTGTTACTGCAGGTCACCCATAAGACGTTTATAATACTGATTTATACAAAACTTTGATGTTCATAAGGGCAGACAGTGAACTGGTAAAAATCAAAGTTCAGCACTGTAATTTGTCGGTAAAGAGAGACTTAAACATGCCACAAATTTAAGCATCGGGTTAAATTGATTCAGCGTTTTCGCTCATGTTAGTATTCATCGAGTATACGCGTAGCGCGTGATCATGTCTCAAGTAAAGCACGTGCAAGCTTTCGTCACCAGTAATTATCACGTGATCATGTTATGTTCATTTTTAGAGCTGATCTCGTCGCTTGTTTCTAACCAAATTCGAAACGTTTCATCTTTATTATTCTGGCTTAGGAATAGCCTATCAAATTTCATATCCTGGCAAAAATAATTCAATTTTGATATATTCTAGACAAACTGATTAACATTTGTGATTCTAAAATACACCTCAATTTTAAACTAGCCTAACCAGAGTTATTTTTAAGTTAGCTAAACTGCACCCAGAAAGTTTCGCAGAAAACAAGCCGTAATTCTGTTAATTTCCAGCCTTGTAAAAGGCCTACACCGCAAATATGTTTAATGACGACATCCTGTTTGTATACACGTCTTTCAGGCAATGAGCGACTCTGGTATTCACCCTACTAAGACCCCCTTTTCTTCTGCGTGTGCACACAATACATACCTGCAATGAATACTCAGACTAGTCCAACTAAGCAGGTGGAGAGGGGAAGTTATAATACTGAGATGGGAGAATCGGAACGGAGGATGTTGGCGGGCTGAGCCCACTCACCGCTAGGCCATTGTTTTTAGGTTGGGTGATTATGTAAAGTCACGAACCTACACTTATTTAACCATATCAGTGTATTTGTTGCCAAAGGAAACAAATGTAGAAAGATACTAAAAGAAACCATATTTATGATCATAATTTTTAATTTTACGACGAACATATCCAAAATATTCATTTTTGAAGTACGTTGTCTTTGTATCACATACGCAAGCGAGCATGAGAGTTTCCACGTGCGTCAGTGTTAGATAGACACTGAAGTAAAGCCGGAGTTTCCAGATAACAAGCAATTACATTTTAATCTCGTCATGTTACTAGATCAGCAATAACATCTGCTCCATGACAACGTGGGCGGGGTCAATGCTTACTGTTTCAGTGCATCTGGTCCTCCTTTCACAGAATAGAAAGCATCACCATCTGTAGAGCTATTACGTCATATTTTACTAACCTGGACCAGGATACGTCAGATAATGAGTAGAACGTGCTTCTACCCACGTTTGGAATCTCAAGTTTGCGTTTGTCAAGGAAACTAAGTGTATAACCTCGTAGTTGAGGTCATATCAAAAGTTATTCATTTGTCCACAATAGACAAAAATACACATTTACAAAGAAAATATACGATTATTCTGTAATGATTAATAATAATAAAAAGTTCAAGCAATTTTACCCCTTTATCGGCATTTCTAAAGATGGTTACGTCTCAGTCTTGAAGTTTCTCACCTGAGTGTCTAGAGTCTACTACACATGTCGTGTAAAGTGCCGTTCTGGTTGATTCTACCAAACAATTTCCTTCCTTTTTAGTTTCATAAATCAAATTCTGTTTGAGAAAGGCAGGTTTGTCAATAAAATATTTCCAAACAGATATTTGTTAGCTTTATCCCCTGGTGGTACAGTAGTAACAACGCTAACATACGTGGTTCGATTATTCGTTGCTGACACAGAAGACAGCCCAAAAAGATTTTGCTCAAGAAGATAAAACACTCCATAACATTGGAGGACGTCAAACAAATTATACAGATTAAAAAAGTCAAATTCCCACTGAGAAGATTTGGTGTTGGGTGTTTTCAGTCAGAAGGTGCCTTACACGACATTTGTAGTAAACGCCTAGGGCGTCCTCCTTTAGAACTGCTGACCAGGGGGATGACAAGTTAACAGCATCTGCGCCGCCTACACGGAATAACGAGTCTAGAATCGTAACGCACTCGCAACTGAAAGTGTTCAGCGAGAGGGATACCATGGATCGAGCCATGGACTGATTCGTAGCTACCTCCGGTCCCACAGTGAAGAAACAAAACATTCTTCGCCAAATCTAATATCAAAGTGACTTCCTTACCAGATATGGTAAGTGAAGTTACTTAAATTATCTAAAATTCACAAAACGTTTAAGGAAAATAGCGTGTGTGTTTTCCTTATAACAAAGCCACATCGGGATATCTGCTGCGTCCATCGACATGGATACATAAACTTACATATTTAATTGCTACGTAAAAAATACATTTTATAATTATAGATTCTTTTTACGCTTTAATAAAAGTAAAGTTTCTTCCTTGTTTAACCTTCCTACTACTACATATAATACATTTAGACACACAAGCACACATATATATAATCATGAACTTTTTTTTCCCATTTCTATTACAGAACTAAGTTAATTCTTCTACATTTACATACAGTTAACACATTATTTAAGAAAGGTGTTCCATGTCAGGTACTTCAATGGTTGATCGTGCTGTTTGGTGGCCTTAATTTTACACAGTTGCTCAACATTGTAATTCCCATTGTAACAAGCTTCTGGTAAAAACAGCGGGATAAATTTTAGACCACACACTCGATTAACTTTCCAAGTTCACATTTAAGCAGACCAAACACAAGAAACTAGTAGAATTCAAATGGTCCGCATGGCCAGGTGGGTTAAGGCGTTCGACTCATGAACTGACAAACGCGAGTTGGAATCCCCGTCACACCAAACATGCTCGCCCTCCCAGCCGTGGGGGTGTTATAATGTCACCGTCAATCCCACTATTCGTTGGTAAAAGCGTAGCCCAAGAGTTGGCGGTGGGTGGTAATGACTAGCTGCCTTCCCTCTAGTCTTACACTACTAAATTAGGGACGGGTAGCGCAGCTTTCCTTTGTGTAGCTTTGCGCGACATTCAAAACAAGAAATCAAGTGGTGTGGGGGGGACAGAGAATTTATATTTTAAACATAAAAATAAATAAATACATAAATAAAAATAATAAATATTAATGTAAAAAAAAGTGTCACCAACAAACTTGACATTCTGCTGATAGAGCAAAATAACAACTATATATGTGCCACAATACATGGACATTGCCTGAAAAGGATCAGAATAATATTCAGTTCAATAATTACATATTCCAATCCGGCAAGACCATAAGTACGGGGAGGAGGAAGAGGTCATAGAGAATCTGACCCTCCAGGGTATGAACATTTCTTACCCAAACACCGATAGAAAGAGAGAGAGAGAGGGAGGGCAGGGATGTAGGCAAATAAGTTTGTTGTTATACAGTTTTTTTTTTTTCCTTTTAACAACTGGTACCAAATTACTTAAGTGACAAGAAGTTATCACAATATCCTAGAGTCAAACTCTCATAAAAGCTTTATATTTGCATAATTATGGTATGTGACCCTCTGTTGAGTGGGTCACAGGGTACAATACTAACAGTGCCATGCGACCTTCTGGTGGGTGGGTCATGGGGCACGTTATTAACACTATTGGCAGCCAACATGTTAAACCGTGCTTCTCATGATGACAGGCGTTGATTTCGAAGATTGTCTCGACCAAGCTTGCAACTTCATATTCTTGTTTCTGATCGTGAACCAAACACCAGAAAATAAAACTAGCTTCGTCGAAAAGGCTTTTGGGGCCGGTGGGATCTTTTTCGTGACAATAGTCTATGTACAAGAGATAAGAGTGTTATCCATGACTGACTTCACTCGTTCTATTGTACAGGATGTCATGTTTCCTTGGAGAATATTGGGGGCTCTCTTCTTCGAAATGTTATATTTTTGGCTCTACGCCGTTTAAAAATTTCGCTGCACTAAAATTCTTCCTCGAACATACTGTGGTGTGTTCCACCTGTCATGATTCTAACGTGGCGGTATATGGCTACGAAACATGTTGACCACGGTGCCACGGCTCATATCCATGGTGACATGACATCTTAGTGCGAATAACCCTCTGTATGCGCATTGTATAGACATATTGATAGCTTTTCTAGTGTAGTTACGTTTTGTTATATAAGCTTTATATAACTTATTTTTTCCTCCATTCTTTAAGTCTTATAAAAATTGTTTACTTTGTCCACAATAGTTTAGTTATTTCGTTCTAACTTTTCTCCCACAGTCATGTTTTATTAGACTTATACTGGTATAGAATAACAAATAAATACCTCAGACTGATAATTTAACTTTTAATGTATCTATTTTGATCAGGAAATAGCACTTAAAGCACAGCAAAAGTTTTATTATTACTATACAAGATCACAAAATTTACAAACGTGAAATAGTTATACGTGAGAAATTCGTAATTCAAATACATTTTAGCACCATCTATTATAATCGTCAATAGTATCTGGACAATACGTGAATAAAGTAAAGCTGTGAATAATTAGAGAAACAAGCTAGAAATTTGAACTATTTTAAAGTTTTAGCATTCGAAAGTCACACGCATGCTTTTAGTGATAATTATTCACAATTTATACACAATAATATATACTGTTTTTCTCATCTCAGTTCAATACAGTCAATGTTAAAATAATGTACACTTTCTATAACATATTGTCCACGCACTTTTTCGGTTAAATATTTCAAAGGTTTACGATTTGAATATTTTATTCTCTATGATATTGTTGAATTTACACATTAGCAGTTTGAAAGATGAAAAAATGTCTGCCTTACAAAAAATTAAAAATCAAATAAAAAGAGTCCAAAGCTATAGTATACACTAAAAAGTAGAGTTACTTCTTGGAATTTCATGTGCTTGACTATTAACGTTACAGCGGAGTGGTTTCGTTAACTATCAGCTGAGTAAATACGACACAAATCAGTTCAAGTATAACTAGCCAACTGTGGACGTGAAAATACAGAGAAAGACAAAGGCCTGCATTCGTGGAATAAAAATTATGAATAATCTTTCCCAATTTTGTTGGCTTAAATCCTTCCGCAAGACCAATTACCAATCACTTCTCGCTCGACTATAAAAACGTCGACGTACCACACCATGATCACGTGATATTTCAGGAGGGTTGAGAGTGAGTAGATCAAACATGGATGTGTTGAACACGTAAATAAATGTAAGCGTAAATGGTCCCTTCGACAACGAAATTCTGCTAGTGGCGAGTGAAATGAACGCAAGAAGACGTCTCCGGTTCCATGGAGCTAGTTTTCCGCTGCGAAGAAATACCAGCTGTTTGAACAATCAGCTGTAACTGTTCATGGTAGACTAACCATCATATAACAGACATGGTATTTCAACAAATTTTAATAATTTTTTCCTCAGAAATATTTAAAGTATACAATAAATCTTGAAGAAGAAATAATGTACACTAAATTGTACACCTGTATTAATTATATTCTTTCAAATGAAATGGACTTCGGAAAGGTACAGTAGAATGGATTTTCTGGCCAGTTTTAAATTGATTATTTGCTAATTCCAGCTTAATAAAATATTATCTTTATAGTACCGTACAGTACATAAAACGTAGTTTGGTATCATTCCCTAGTGTTAATAGATATTGTGTTTATTTTATTGCAAGAGTTACACACACAAAAGGTGTTTGGCAGAGGTGTCGCTAGGTGTTTAAGCGATTCGGAGTTCTGGCTAATAGGTGCAGGAATTTTCGGCGTTTCAGCATGAAATCGATCATGGTTTTCTATTCTGATATTTGGCATTATTTCCCATAATACTTAAGGTAACTCTGGTGTTTTTTGCACTGTTTGTTAGTTTAGAATTAAAAGCACAAAGCTACACAATGGGCTATCTGTGCTGTGCCCACCGCAGGTATCGAAACCCAGTTTTTTTAGCGGTGTAAGTTCGTAGACATACCACTGTGCCACTATGGAGCATGTGTTCTTTGTAATACACACGAAAACACAGTGTTTGCTATTATCTGTTCAATACCACAAGAGAACTAGTGCTGTTCGCCATGGAATCGGAGATGTCTTTGTGCATTCATTTCACTCGCCACCAGCAGAACTTTCGTTGTCGAGAGGACCATTTATGTTTACATTTATTTACATGTTCAACGCTTCAAAATTTGATCCATTCTCAACTCTCCGGGAATATCACGTGATCGTGATGTGGTACTTCGACGGTTTTATAATCGAGTAAGATGCGATTGGTCTCACGGAAGGATTTAAACCTACATAATAAAATACGGTGTTCAGTGCTGTTTCTTATAGTATTAAAAATAGTGTTTTATACAGTAGAAAACACTACATTTTGTTTAGTATTTCCTTGTACAGTACATAAAAACCAAAACAGGATTTCATACAATTCTCTGTAAGTCATACAAAAATTAGTGTTTGTTCTCTTTACCACAGTATATATGAAAATACAGTGTTTGTTACACTTCTCTGTACTTATTGCCAAAATATGATGTATAAAACAATGTTCTTTACATAAAATGGTTAAGAATTTACCTATTAGTTTTTTCCTTAGGATCTAACTCTTATTACTTCCCCTGCTTGCTCCACGTGTGTTGTAAAGTGACAGTGGGGTTTATTGTGTTAGACACACCCCTTAATATTTGTTTTCTTTTTATTTAGTTATTTTTAATGCTATCTCAGTATCCTTGCTACTTATTGTACGGTTCTGTTATTCGTTTGATATTTTTATTGTCTTTAGTCTTTAAAAGTTAGTTTTTTTGTTGGACTACCTATATTGTCCTTCTACCTCACCTTCACAGTCCTTGTAAGAACACGAATGGAAGCACAGGAGAACATGTTACGTTATATTAACAATAATACATCTGCTAAACCCAGTGCTGACGAAGTTTTTCGCAGAATACCAGAGACATTTAGACCGGCTAGATTACGAAAGACATAGCACTTCGTCTGTGCTACATATATCATTAACTTCCATTAACAACAACTGAACCAGAACCAGATTTAGCAAGTGAATTGCAATTATTATAAATTTCATTCATTTACAAACCAGACCTTTAATGTATGAATTAATAAAATAGTGTATTTTATTAATTTTTAATATACTTTTTGTATAACTTTCTATAACTGCTTGTTTACTCGTTTTGAATTCGCGCGAACCTACACGAGGGCTGTTTGTACTAGCCGTTCCTAATTTAGCAGCGTAAGACTAGAGGGAAGGCAGCTAATCGTAACCACCCACCGCCAATTCTTGGGCTACTCTTTTACCAACGAACAGTGAGATTGGCCGTGAAATTAAACGCCCCCACAGCTGAAAGGGCGGGCATGATTTACAACTGAATATTTATCTAAATAATTTATCTCAAATATTAGGATAAAGTTGCACTATCGGAGCTTTTATTGCGACATTTTGTGAAGAATGTGTATATACTGATATCAATAATAATACGTCAAAAATGAACCATTAACATATATGCATTGTAAATAAGCTATACTGTATTTTTTTATTAGTACTCTAATTAAAAGTATTGATTAGTACGTTTGGTTCATCTATTTTCATTTTTTATATTATTATCTTAATGTATAAAGATTTAGGACAAACCTAAATTTTCTCAGCTAGCTGAATCTCGAAAGTTATTATTGGGATTACGGCCGAAAATATTATTAAGAGCGAAAGCACTCAACAGAAGCAATAATACATTCGAATATTTGTAAACAATAGAGTAAGAGCAGCATATTTAATTAGCTATTTTCATGACTAGACTGATTTGTAGTTATGATCCTTGAAGAAAGCTAAGTTTGTTTTGATTATAATTAATTAATTAATAATAATTGATTTTGATATTCTTCCAGATAATACATATAGAAGTTTGGTATTTCTTATTGTTCTCACTAATGAAAAAGAATCTACTTTTGGTATTGTTTCTGTAATGGATAAAAAAAAAATGTTTGATACTGTTTTCTACAGTACCTACCTAAAACGTGGTATTCCATACTGTTATAGTACACGACAAAACAGTGTTTGGTAATGATCTCTTTAGTGTGAGATAAAACATTTTTGCTTTTATTATATAAAACAGATAAGTCACAATATTTAGTAATGTTCTATTTATACACCAGGAATACATTTTTGTATTTTTCTCACAATAAAGCATGGTTCAATAGTATTTCTTATAACATATGAAAAAAATACTTTGTTACTGTTTTGTGCAAAAGGCATAAAATATTGAATTTTCTCTAACAATTTACAATAAAACGTAGTGTTTGCAGATATCCTGGGAATTAGTATCAATTTAATTGCTATTTTAAAAATAACACGAAAATTTGTTCAGAAAAAGTATTATATGCTAAAATTGAAAGAAACTAAACGACTGTACTAGAATTTCAGTACACAGTTAAATGATAAAGACTATAGAATTGCAAGTAGAAATATTAAACGTGAATAACTAAACAGACAAAACAACGTACTTTGAAGTTAAGTGATTAAAAACGAATAATCCTTCGAGTGGTAATGACATAATAAATTTACGATAATAAATTAGTCCACAAATAGAAACACTTGCGATTGAAAAACAATCAAACAAGAAGCGCATTATCTTTACCGGGTCTGTCAAGGAGCTGAACTGCTGTTGCTGGAAAGTAACCTGTTTGAGATGTGTGGTTCTTTTGGAAAATAATTCCTTTCCAACGTCCATTCGAACACTGCTGCAAGACCTAGTGGAGAAGGGAAACACTTTTATTTGATGTTTTTTTTTCTCAAACCATATACGAATAGTGGAATGAAGTCTGATAAGTATTCTTTGTTAGTCGCACATTTGTTACCTACATAAATACTGATGCTTAATAAATAAATGAGGAAAGTTCATATTGGCTGCCTACCATTTTACCGTCCATTAAAATGCTGCTATCATGAATATAGAAAGGAAACAAGAACAATGCGAAAACAAATAATTTTATTACTGTACTCGTTCAAAACCCTTCCAAATGCAGCTCAAAGACAGAAGAAAAAAATATAAATTGATTTACTGGCAAATAAATGAAAAAAAAAGGAAACCAAGATAATTATTAAGAGCCAACTTTGTTACTGTAGTAACTGTTTCCACAGTTAGGCGGCTCCTTTTTTATTATTCGATAAACACAACAAATTTCAGTCCACTTGACGAAAAGGAAAGCGTTTTATTTATTTTACCAAATTTATACAAGTTCATACGGCGATAGATCAAAACCAGACAGTTACTTTTCACTGTCTTCTAGCATCTACGGCACCAACGCAAAACTTTCTGACTGAAGTACTGACTAACTCAGTAATTAATCGAGAATATAGCAACATACTAACTATCTAACTACAATCAGCCGACAACACCGTAACGTACTAACTATCTAACTACAATCAACCGACAACACCGTAACGTTCTAACTACCTAATTACAATCAACCGACAACACCGTAACACACTGACTACCCAACTACAATCAGCCGACAACACCGTAACACACTGACTACCCAACTACAATCAACCGACAACACCGTAACACACTGACTACCAACAACTACAATCAACCGACAACACCGTAACACACTGACTACCCAACTACAATCAACCGACAACACCGTAACACACTGACTACCCAACTACAATCAACCGACAACACCGTAACTCACTGACTACCAAACTACAATCAACCGACAACACCGTTACACTGACTACTAACTATCAACTGACAACAGCCGACAACTACCGTAATCAACCGACAAACGTAAACACTGACTACCAAACTACAATCAACCGACAACACCGTTACATACTAACTATCTAACTGCAATCAGCCGACAACACCGTAACGTTCTAACTACCTAAATACAATCAACCGACAACACCGTAACACACTGACTACCTAACTACAATCAACCGACAACACCGTAACACACTGACTACCTAACTACAATCAACCGACAACACCGTAACACACTAACTACCCAACTACAATCAACCGACAACAGTGTAACACGAACTATCTAATAAAATCACTAATTAATTACAGCTTTCCTGTGTTTTTATACTTTCACAAGTCTCTAGAATATTCAAGACATCACGTGCACGTCACAGTAAATCGAGATACTCGGGAAATTTCTAGGTGTTACGCAACAAAACTACCTGTAGCAAACGTCTAAATTAAAATATCTGTTATTTGTTTTTGGAATTTCGCATAAAGCTACTCGAGGGCTATCTGTGCTAGCCGTCCCTAATTTAGCAGTGTAAGACTAGAGGGAAGGCAGCTAGTCATCACCACCCACCGCCAACTCTTGGGCTACTCTTTTACCAACGAATAGTGGGATTGCCCGTCACATTATAACGCCCCCACGGCTGGGAGGGCAAGCATGTTTGGCGTGACGCGGGCGCGAACCCGCGACCCTCAGATTACGAGTCGCACGCCTTACGCGCTAGGCCATGGCAGGCCATTAAAATATCTAAACTACGTATTAGATCTAGTACAACTGTGGCTCAAAATTTAGCCTACATGATCCAGGCTATATCTCCAGATTATTCCAGTTATTTATCGCTTGTTTACTATTCATTTCTGATGTAATAGGGCTGGCTTGACTTTCATAAAACCTTATACTTAACTATAATCGTTGAGTTTTTAGAGATAATTTTACTTGTATATGAAAAGACGATTTTTAATTTTTAGTTCTCCCCCCAAAAAAAAAAATCAATCATAAAGCTTAACTTTAACTTTTTTTCTTTACATATAAATAGTGGAATAGATAATGACTTTTAAAATTCTATTTATGCTCAAACTGTAAAAGTACAAAATATGATATGTCAAATCACAAACGATTACAACAATTAAGGATGAAGTTGGTATGTCCGAAATAAACGCTTAAAAATCAACATCAAACACTGTATAATTTTTCTAACAATAGATATTTTGCCTACGTAAGAAGATTTCATTTTTCGAAAAAAGAATCAAAGCTATTTGAAAGATCTTATGGAAGTGCGAGAAAAAAAAAAAAAAGCATTTATTATTTCTCCTTTCACAGCTTTCTTTCCACTGGAAACTTCGTCTATTCTACCCTTTGTTGGCTTTATCAAGCCCTAGTTCTCCTGATGATGCCAATGTGCGTGTGCTATCACAGACCCAGTCAGGCGGACCATCAGTTACATCAGCAAAGTACCTTACGGATCAAGGAATTATCTTATTTTTGAAACTTTTCTATTAAAAAAGTTTTCTTATCTGATATGTTTTAAACACAGAAAAACAATTATCAATTATACGAAAAAATAATGAAGAGAAGAAGAGCTTTTGATATATCTAATACTCAACAACCAAGTTGTCTGTAAAAATGGGACAGTTATTTTTAAATGTAGAATGAAATATAACATCCATCAAAGACGAAAAACTCAATCATTATACTTAGTAAAACAACAAACTCTTAATTCAGCAAAATCCTCAATTTAAATAAGAGCAAGATGAATTAATGGCGTACCGTGGTTCCTTACTCCAAGTTGTTTTTTTTAATCCATTTATAATTAAAAACCATGCCACATTTAAATACAGCCGTTTGCATAACATGAATAAAATGAGATTTAATTAAAGCAAGTCATGGAAACTATAAATCATAATGTTATATGGCGCCAGTTTCCTTTTATGGTTGTAAAAGTAACTCAACATGATTTCTTCAAATATTCAAAGTAAGGACTGTAAAAGATTAAACTTTTTTTTCAACATCCAAGTCTTCAGACTGTACTAGCAAGTACAAAATATTTACATTAAAATATAAAAATCTCTGCTGATACTTCCATGTCAATATATTGTATGAATATACAATTTCAAACAGCACACGTATACAGTTAAGAAATTCAAATTTTTTCTATTAATTAAAGTGTAAAATTTCGAAGAGTCAATCTTTCTGTAACTAGAAATTATCTAGGACTATTTGAACAAAATCAAGTGAAAGCTACATCTAAGAAAATAAGAATATTTTTCGAATATCTAACATCTTTAGTCCTCAGAAAATGTATAAAAACTTATATTTTGACTGGAGCATGATTATCTTCGGTGTATACAATACAGCACTTTGAGCATGTACCTCATCTAACCAGAACGTTCTGTTATTAAAATTCAGAACTCGAGCGTTAAAAAGACATCACATAAAAATGTCTTTGTAATTCTTCAAACAAACTGTTTAAAATTATTAAATGAATTAAGAAGCAAAATGACTAAATTCTCCAGTGTACTACTATACTACAGAATATAACTTAAATAGACATAATGCACGCTGACACAGGAGCCTATAAGCTCGAGGAATTAGAAGCGTAGCAGAGGACAATGCTACATGCCTGCTACCTCAAGTTTTGAAAAAAATACTTCTTTGACTAAGTTTATTTTTCAGAATTCTTAGTTTAGATGTACAGTTTTGCTTACATGACACAATTTTTTCCTATTTGGAGAGCACAGATGTGGATTTGCTAAGTGACAATTAACCAGTTTTCTTGCATGAAAGATACTGTGTGATGTCCAAAAATAGAAAACTATAATTCATGTTGGCATATCCAATAAGGGTCAGAGACAGCCACATTTATCCCATGGTTACATGCAGACCATTACCGTACACTGTATATTGGTTATACACAGACAAGTATATACTACAAGTGTATGCAACAATAATAGGTATTCAGTGATGTCGAGAAAACCCACTTGTAGAGAAATATATATGCAAAAACGGCTCGTTTGGGTTGAGAAAATATTTTACATAGAAGAGCGAACAACGTTTCGACCTTCTTCGGTCATCGTCAGGTTCACAAAGAAAGAAAGAGGTAGCTGACCACATGTTTGGAAGTGGTTGTGTAACTGAGTGTCGGAATGTAGAGGGCGGTGTTAGATGTTTGAATATATAATTTTATTTTATTTATTATATTTAATATAGGTATAAAGGCGTTCCGTTATATTGGTTTATTTTGGGTTTAAGTTGTTGTATAAGTAAGGCTTCTTTAATTTTGCGTTTGTTTATGTTTGTTTCTTTATTTAGTATTTGAATGTTTTCTATGTTTATGTTGTGTTTATTTGACTTGCAGTGTTCGAAAACGTGTGAAGGTGACTTATGTTCTTTGAATCTGGTTTCCATTTTTCTACTTGTTTCTCCAATATAGAAGTCGTGGCAGTTATCACATTGTATTTTATAAATAATGTTGGTGTGGTGTTTGTCAGTGTAGTTTTTACATTGTATAGAAGTCAGTTTTGTGCCTGGTTTTTGAATAAATTTGGTATTAAATGGAATGTCATATTTTGTTACTAGTTTTTGCCAAATATTGGTATATTTGTCTGCTGATGTCGGGAATATATGGTATGCAGCAGTATATGGTTTTGTGATTTTTTTGATTCGTGAGATATATTTACTTTTGTTGGTTGATTTTGCTTTCTATCTATATGTGTGCGTGTAACGTTTTCTACGGTTTGTGGAGGAAACGTATTGATGTTGATGAAGTATTGTTTTATTTTGTCTAATTTATCGTTAATTTTATCTGGTGAGCATAGTTTTATGGCTGTGTTTATTTTTTGTGTGTGTGTCTTAGTATGTTGAGTTTTTTTTTGTTGTTTCATGTGCTGAATCCCAAGGAATGTATAGTCTAGTATGGGTTATTTTTCGATGGATTTCTGTTTTAAATTGTGTATTGGTTCTTGTAATTTTGAGGTTAAGAAATGATATTTGATTGCTTTCTTCCTGTTCACATGTGAAGTTAATGTTGGGATGTATAGAGTTAATGTGATTGAAAAAATTAAGTATGTGTTCTGTAGATCTGAATCCCGCAACCGTGTCATCTACATATCTGTACCAAACTTTTAGGTACATAGGTGCTTGCGTTTCAACTTGTGTCATAAAAATATTGACTAGAACTGGTGATACTGGGTTGCCCATGCTTAGGCCATTTGTTTGTATATAGTTGTTGTTGTTGAACATGAAGTTTGTCTTTATCGTGGTGAATTCTATGAGGGTTGCTAATTGGTTGCTGGGAATGTCTATAGTTGAGTTAGGGTCTCGGATATAGAGTTCTAAGGCTATCTTGCAGGCTTCAGTGGTTGGAACTTCTGTAAAAAGGGATATAACATCGAAACTGGCCATTAAGACTACAGTTGATATTGTATTAAGAGTAGAAACTGCAGTTTTTTGATAAAGGATAAATTCTTGATTGATTGTTTCAATCAACTAGTTTTTGTAACAAAGTTACCTGCACTCAGTGACTTAGCGGTAAGTCTGAGGACTTCCATATTTGTGCCAGGCACTGTAGAAATTGCATCTTACACAACTTATTCTCCAAACCATGGCTGAATAGGATTTCTTACGTATAATTATTATTTGTTTACAAAACGTTTTATTCAGTCAAGATCGGGCATTTTCTCAGTAGTATTTATCAATATTATATTCCGTTATCTGCTCTAGCCATCCTAAATTTAGTAGTGATATAGTCGAGAGAAAGCAGCTATTCAACACCATCCACCATCAACTCTTGGGATAGTCTTTTACCAATAGACAGTGGGGTTGGCCGAAACATTATAAAGCCCCAACGGCCTGAAAGGGCGAGTGTATTCAATGAGATTGGAACCTAAATCCACGACCCTCAGGTCGAGCGTCCTAACCAACAGGCTCAACCATAATCATTCAAGTATTCATGGTTGAAAACTACATATTTCTCGTAGTTCAAATTTCTTTGTCTAGTGGTTTACCTTTGTCTTGCAAATATAACTACTTTAAAACACGAAAAGGCGAACAAATTCCTTGGCAAACAACTGGAAGTACAAGTAGCTGTTTTAAAGAGTTTAGAGTGCTAGGTCAAAAGTTCATCCTTGCTTGAAGATCACTATACTCTGGGAACAGATCCTATCAGCTTCGTACGCTATATGAGGCACGTCGGACCACACCTCGCGCAGGTTGAGCATGCTGACCCTTCACGTACTAATTATCAAATTCTAGTCTATATGACTAAGTTAACAGAAGGAATGATGCTAGCTAGTCATGCCAACTGGTAACAGCTACATCAGACAAGATGTTTCCTGCACAACTTAATCAACATCAGAGAACAATCTGTGGATAGCTTAGAGCATCAGTGCAAAGATAGCGAACATGCATACTGATAGTCATACGCACACACACAAATATATATACACATTTTCACACAAAGTTTTATTATTATTAAAAGTTACATGGCCCACAAGAAAATACACAATGATGCCATGTGTATAAGTTGGCCCTGTAATTTCACTTATTGTGCATAACCTGGAGTGGAAAATAGGGTCTTCTGCATAATTAACTTCATCTATTGCTGTAATTACGTATTTAATGCAAACTTTATTTATGCACATAATATCAATATTAAATTTAAATCGATTAACATCGAATTACACCTGCCACAAATTTTCTACTTATTGCAAGTTTTCTACGTACGAAAACATTATAAATTACAATGTCAAGCTAAACAAATTATATCAGTAATATCGATAACAAATTAGAAAAAAACTGTTACACAAGATGGTACAAGTCAAAATACACAAGAGTATAACAACATGTCAACTAAATTGTAATTGTAATTATACCATACTTAGTACTCAAACAGAACGACTAAAAATGACAAACATAACAGCCATGGAGGCGCTTTTTATATTATGAGAAACCTGAATAACTGTTTCGGTGTGAACAGATTAAGTTCATAAACTATAATAGGTTTTTATTTTATTAAGTGATTTCTTCTCAGGACTCAGTTTGTGATTTTTATCATCATCAACCTATTTATTTATTTTTAAAACAACTTGAATATTATTATTATTTCCTTCAACTTTACACCATGTATCAGAAGAAACGTGTCAACAAGTAGGAAATAATCAAGATATTTCGAGCGTAAGAGATGAACAACACGGTTAGTTCCTTATTAGCATGGGATTACAACACAATACTGAACGTTTATTTGAATTATTCTACTTTGAAAATCGTTGAAGTCTACTACGTATTACTACTTATTACATATATTACCTGTTTTTACTACTACATATTATGGATTACCAAGACAAACATTCTTTTTTTTATCTTTCTATTCATTATAAAATTCATAATAATTACAGTCGCCGTCCTGGTACTATAATTAGATTCTATATTAACTACCAAACTCTTGTTACCTTATTTTGTTTGTCATAAAATTCCACGTTCATTAACACACACTTCTATTACTGTATTCTGTAGATCGCTTCATTACGTTTGTTTGGAGTTAAGCATAAATCCACAGAATGATATATTTGTGTTGTGCCCTCTACGGGTGTCTGAACTCAGTTTTTATTGGTGGAAGTCCGAAGACATACCGCTGCGCCAGTTGGGGCAAACACATGATTACAGATACATTAACACATTCTCATTATTCTATGCTATAGATCACAAAATCCCACAATAATTAACACACTTCTATTACTGTATTCTATGGATCATTTAATTATACATTCGCAACACGTTTCTACTTCTGTGTTGTGTTGACGAGTTTCAAGACAAACATTTTTAAACATATGAAACATTAAATTTTCAAAACAATTTCCTTTCTGAAAATAAAATAAATGCATAATATTTATAGTTTTTTTCCTACTGTAAGCATGTTTTTAATTAGTTGTTAAACGTTACTTGAAATTAAAAATGTTTTTATTCTCTATCATCTTTCAATGTAGTCGAAACAATAGATGAAACGTTAAGTAATATTCCAGTATATTCTAAAATCATCAGAACAAATGTGCTATCATTATGGGAGCGTCGTAATAGCCTCTAAAAGGTATCTCACATATGAAAGTTCGGTCCCCTGGAGATAACGAAGTCTACATGCCCATGTATACAAACACGCACACACACTTACATAGAAAGGGAAAGAAAAACAGCCACTGGAAACAACTTGTCTTTTGTTTCATAGGGAATAACTGAAATTTACCTTCTCTTCTGGGTGCCCTCGCATGTTTTTGTTTGTAATTAACTGTTCCCTACAGCTTTATTTTATGTAACCAAGCGAATCGTCTGTGACTGAAAGTTGCCAATAACAACAATTGCTGTTCGTTACTTTATTCAATAATTTGTTTATCAGACAGCAAGTAAACTCATTAGGTTCAAGGGTAACACAGAAATCCTTACGTAGAAACTATCAACAAAACGTAACAAAATAAAGGATAAACTGACAATATCTATGGCTGTTATCACAAGAAAGGGCCGGTGGTGTTTGAGTGAATGTTAATAACATTTATTATAACATACAACTATTGCAGAGTGCGTATGAAAAATATCTAGTGACACAAAATATCCAATTCCTTTGTCGACAATTTGTTCGTTTGTTTCGGATATTCACACAAATCAACACAAGAGCTATTTTCGCTAGTCGTCATTAATTGTGAATTATTGATAGCCTATAGGAAGGTTAACTCCTCGACTGCATCTACAGGCAACTCTTGAGATACTTTAATGGTGAGGTAAGCTTAGACATTCGCTCTTATAACGCACCAAAGGTCCCAAAACGTGAAGCGCAACTTTGCGACAACAGGACTCGAGCCATGGACACTCAGATTCACAGTGTGACACATTAACTACTAAGCCACGTCTAATGTATTCATTTCGCCAGAATTTAAAAATACGTTTTTTACCATCTCGTGATCATTCAGCATGAAAACCTAAATATAATTATGTCTGTAAAAACAAGTCTGATTTTAATTTAAAACGTGTACAACAAACTGTACAAAAGAGTTAATGTTTATGCCGAGAATTTATCTATGAAGTCCTTTAATCACACCAACTGGTTTAATTATGATTAATGTTTTTGTTTCTTATGGCTTTGGAGACTTGCCCCAAATTTCTGGTACTTATGGTTCAGAAGTGTGCGTGTGTTTTTATTTAAAATCCTAAATTTCGATATGCCCTTCCAATGTGTCAGGGTCAGAAGTAAACAGAGAGGGGCGACAACGTTAGAATCAGGGACTCGATTCTCCGCGGGCAACATACTATATATAGGCTTCTTTATTTCATATGAGCTTTGTACTTTTTTAATTTACCGAAATAAGGTTATTTCAAAACATTTGGCTTGGGGAGAAGAAGAGTAAGACCTATAGCATATTGAAACTAATCCTTGTGTTGCTCATTAATAAAGTCATGCTTCTGGTGTTAAGAGGGTAAAACGATGAAATAAGAAGCAGAAAACAAAAATAAGCTAATAAGTAAAATTACTTAAACATATTTAAGTACCAGCGCAAAACCTGTGCTTTATAAAGTACCTCTAATGCAACTTTACCCCATTATCTTGATATACTAAGTTTCATGGGGTTAAAACTAAACTTTGACCCCTACCTAATTGGTACAGTAAACCTTTACAAAGATTTATCTCACTACATGACCAAAAATATAATCCTGTTGTCCTTTTTGTCACTTTGTTGGCAACTGAGATTAGTGGATTTCACACTGTTCTTGTTAAAGGGTCATGGATCATGTCTTGTGTCAAGTGCTGTATCGTTCAACGCTTACTGGTCGTCATAAACTTTGCTTTGTTTTGAATTTCGTGCAAAGCTACACGAAAGGAATCTGCACTAGCTATCCTCATTTAGCATTTAAAGATTAGTGGGAAAGCAGCTAGTCACCATCACCCACTACCAACTCTTGAGTTACTCTTTTAACAATGAATAGTGGGATTGATATTATAAGCCCCCCATAGCTAAAAGCATGGTCACATTTGGCGGAAGGGGACTCGAGTCCGCGACCCTCATACTGCGAGATGAGCGCCCTAACCACCTGGACATGCCGGGTCCAAACTTTGCTCTCTTCTATTTACCTCTGAGCAATTTCTTCCGTTCACAGTTCCCTCTTCTTGTAGAATTTTGTTGAGGTTTGTACCACATAATTTAGTCTTAAAATTATAGCTTTTGATTTCTCATTTCGTTCCATTGATTCTATGATCAAAGCTTCAGCTAACCCAACCCCAACAGTAATACCTCTTTTGACGTCATAAACATCCCTAACTTTCTCCACCTTTAAAGAAGAATAAGAACCGCTTCAAACCTATTTATGCTCGTTCAAAATTCAAGCAATTTTATTTCTTTGCCTATTTACGCTTCAAATTGAGGTAATGTCCAAAAACAAATAAAGGGATTTCTTAGTTTTTGTCCCGGAATTTAAAAAACCCATATTGTTTAATGAAACTGATGATAAAAAGTATTTAGTACTGCTCTGACGTCAATTGTCAAGATTAATTTAAATCAAATAATATAAAGTCACCGATTCAGACATAATTTTTGCAAACCGTTTTTATTTGAATAAATGCAAAAATAAAAGTACAAATTTAATTATGTTGTTGTTGTTTGTAGCTAAGCATAAAGATATACAAAGGGCCATCTGTGCTTTTCCCACTACGGTTATCAAAACCCGGCTTTTAGCCTTTTAAATCCGCAGACACGCCGCTGTGCCACTGGGAGCGTTTAATTTTGATGAAATATATAAATAAATAGAAATTACGCAAAAAATGTACAGGTTTTTACTTATTAGTAATACACGCAACGTAGTATTTATGGTTCTGCTCTTTGCAATATTTTGAGCAGAAACAAAGGTAAACATTGTATTTACAAGACTTCATATCTGTACCTGAAGGATTGCACCTCTCCCGTCTTGGTAAATTGCATGATGAGGACGGTCCCAGAAGTTGGTGGTCACGATTGATTTGGCCTCAGGCATAATGCGTTGATCTTCTAGCCGTTGAAAACACTGACTCATTTTATAACTTGGTTATTAGCGTAGACCGCCCGATCTTGCTCAAGAATCGTAATGAATCAAGAGCCAGTGACGTCCCATCGCATATTTTAAACTGTGATCGTCCATCTTCCCATATGGCAGGCCACAACACAACATAAGCACTACTATATTCTATTGTAGCTTGCTGACCTGGGAGAACAGTCACAAATACAGTTGTGCCTCTATCCGAGTGTCGTAGAGAACTGGATCCACTAGAAACAAATCGCTTTGTTCCAGAAAGCAGGAATGTATTATTGAATTTGTAATACGAACTACGTCGACTTACGATATTGTTTGGAGTGAGGAGTAGCTTCCATCTAGCTACTCTGTCAATATAGCTCATGATATGAAGACAGATGCCACTGTTTTATAACCTTAGCTAACGGTTTGGACGTTGGAGGGGGGAGCACTCCCCACACTTTTCCCTACAGCACACGGAGTCCGTTATGTTTGTTTTGAGCACCAGTGACGAGCCTTAATGTGTTGTTTACCGACGTGACTAAAACTATCTTGTCACTCTATCCACTGAGGACAAAGGTGTTTTAAATTACCGAACAATTTCTGGTCAACTTTGACCACGCTCACATTGTCCAACCACGGAACCTCTTGAAAATACTGTCAATTCCTAGGATCGTTTCATTCATGGCAGAGTTGTTGGTATTCCAAGGTCTTTATCGAGTTTTACCTGTTATACAGCGAGATTATTTGCACATAGCTTTGAGAATGTGGTCAGTTTGTGTTCTCAAGGGTGTCTTATTTACTTATGGCAAATTGCGCATGTTCAGATATCAAGTAAGAACATTTATTGTCATCGTTATCAAAATAAACATGTAAACCAAACCATAGTTGTTACAAACAAATTGTTTGTAAAATTCACGTGTGTATATAAAATATTTCAAGAATGAAAAGATTTTTGCTTTTACAATATAACTCACAAGTTTCGTACCTTTTCGTTTCGTCAACCTATAATCAGTAGAACCTGCGTATTCTGTATATTTAGTACCCTATACGTACCAGAATCTGAATATCACACTATAACTTTTATTCTTCTGTTTTCATGAATACACAAGAGCATCGAGTTTTGTGAAAGTAAAGTGATTATCTTGAGTTATGAAAAGAACCACAGTTGATGAACTATTATAATTCTATTACTCTCACAAATGTTCAAGCATTCAGCGTTTTATTTAAGTGATAAATTAAGATTACATTGCAGTTGGATAAGCTACTTAAAATAATGTTTTTCTTATTCTTTGATAGCGAGACCCAAAATATTTCATAACCAAAAATTTCGGGCTTTTAAGCAAATAAATGTTTTAATTTTATGCACGTACAAAAGTTGAATGCATTATTTTAAAATTATTTTGTAGCTTCAATGTATTATTACAGTCCACATTGTCAAGTTCAATCGTACTTTATCCGCCATGCATCTTGACAACAGTCCTGCAGCGTAGTAATGCTGTCTAGCCTACAACATATACGCTTTCCATAAAACATTTGTGTACGAGGATGACGGTTTTTCAGTGCTCGTCTCAACAGTTCAATCGCGCAAAAACTTATAAGCTTTGTGTCCAGTAACTTGACCGGTATGTGAAGCTTAAACAAATAACTTGTATAAATGTGACCTGTGTTCCTTTAGCAGATGGAGATTCTCCTTGATTATGCTGCGAACTATTATCTCAAACTCGTGAACGATTTTTGTCACTGACCTTTGTGTTATTGGATTCTTAGGTGTCAGAATACGCTTAGTTTTGCTTAACGAGACTGGGGTGCAAGTTAGGGCAGGTCTCTTTCTAGAATGTTCTGATGCATCAGATTGACCCATAGATTCATTTATTTTCCAATATTAGTAAGCACAAGTAGTGATCTTAGTAATTCTAAATCTCCTACAGAAATACATCGTTTGAATCTTAAAGCATGAACGTGCTGTATCAGAAAGGGTTGTTACATATCCTTTCCGAAAGTGCCTAATATATTAAGTTCCACAGATACTTTATATTGTCTATGATTTTCACGTAATTTGTTAAATTAGATATTCAAAATCTTTTTAATGTAAAGTATTTATATATATGTATTTTCCATGATGTATAATGCTGATGATAAATTTTTTATAAGACACGTTCTTGACTTAAAATAAATGTATGTAAACATCACTAAGGTGATACCGCAATCTTCTTTCTCCTTTTTCTTTTATTTCTACATCGAGCAAGTGGTGCTCAGCTTGATAGGAGTTCTGGTGACTGAGAACACCCACACTGTTCTCACATCCTAGCTGCTCTGTGCAGAACAATGGTTGGAGCCACAGGTCATTGTAACTTGTTGCATATCAAAATGAAAAGGTTGGTAACACGTATAGCATCAGGATTCATGCGAAAGGTTTTTTCTTTTCAGAAAGAGTGATACCAAACCAAATTTATATTTTATTTTTATTTACTCGCATATAAAATGGTTATTTATATCTACGGATTTACAACGCTAGAAACCCGGTTTGGATACCAGTGAAGAGCAGAGCACAGATAGCCCATTGTGTAGCTTTGTGCTTAACTTCAAATACACACAAAATGGAAGACAATTTCACGTAGATATTTAACTAAGTCATGAGTTTGACGTTCTAAATAGGTTAATTATTTCTTTAGGCTAGAGATAGCGTTTTACACATTATAAAAAAAAAAGAGCAAAGAATAAAACCATGTAGGAAAATCTGAGATACGATTTTAATTAACATAAACAATACGTAAATGTGAAAGCCTTCACGCCAGCTATGCTGATAGGTGGCAATATTAAATTACCTGATGCAAAACGTGAGAGGTTAACTAGATTTTAAAAAATATATGCAAGTAATAACTTCTTCTGTAATTGCTTATGATAAGCTGAGGGCGCAATAAAATGAGTCAGGGCAACTCTGATGGTCCAAGAGAAACCTACAATTTATCGTAGCATTATATCTCCTTTCCTGACTTTAAAATAAGGAAGACGATTAAACTACAGGTTAGAATCAACAAAACACATAGATACTCCCTGAACACATTCTGCACATGGAAAAGTGCACTAATTTCAATCATACTGAAAGGACAACCTTACCGTTACTATGTCACCTTCTCTTAGAGGGAGACACTCGTGATCCGTGGGGTCGCTGAAATCTTTTATAGCTTGAACTTGAGTTGCATTAACAATTTCTAAAAGGGAAAATTTTAATGTAAGTAAATATTGTATTTGTACTTTTGTAACTCTTATTTACTAGTTATATACTCTTACAAATACCAAAATTATCATTTCTTGAGGAATGTTATCACATCAGAAAAATGTACTTTGTTGCATTAAAATACATCCGGAATCAAATGCATCATTACAGATTAAGAAAATGTAGTTTTACTTAAGGTGTTACTGGAAATAGTTAAACACCTTTATTTGTTGGTATTGGTCCAGGTAGTTGATTAAATAATAAACTGTTGAAGTCCCACAATAAAAACATGCTTTTTCTCGTAATTTCGCTATTCGCACAATTTTTGTATGAATATAAAATTCACAAATCGCTCGTTAACCTCTAGAATAGCCAATCTATGAGAACTATAACACAAAAAATCACAAAACCTGAAACGTTTACGAAAAGGGACCTTATAATTTCCTCAATGAG
Organism: Tachypleus tridentatus; assembly: GCF_004210375.1. Lineage (NCBI taxonomy): Eukaryota > Metazoa > Arthropoda > Merostomata > Xiphosura > Limulidae > Tachypleus > Tachypleus tridentatus. Next base: position 74,804,818 of record NC_134832.1, on the reverse strand, counting down.
GCTATCGTACATCATTAAAAGTAATAACCTCATTGAATAAGTAGAAAATTCTGTTCCATAAACCTAACGTCACCAATTGTTCATAACGTTTGTTCTCGGCGTGTGCCATAATCATAGGAAGTATGTAGAGTTCAATGAATTTAACACGACCATGTATCAATGAAAGTGCTAGCTGAAGTGCTATCTCAACACAAAACTGCCCAAGGGTTTGTTTGTTTGTTCTGAATTTCGCACAAAGCTATTCGAGGGATATCTGTGTTAGCCGTCCCTAATTTAGCAGTGTAAGACTAGAGGGAAGGCAGCTAGTCAGCACCACCCACCGCCAACTCTTGGGCTACTCTTTTACCAACGAATAGTGGGATTGACCGTCACATTATAACGTCCCCATGGCTGAAAGGGTGAGCATGTTTGGCGCGACGGGGATGCGAATTCGCGACCCTCAGATTACGAGTCGCACGCCTTAACACGCTTGGCCATGCCGGGCCACCTGCCCGAGTCGTAATTAATTTAGCAGTGTAAAATTACAGGAAGGAAGCTAGTCAACACCTCCCAACTACAACTCTCGGGCTATTCTTTACCAATGAAAAGTGGGATTGACCGCCTCATTATAATGCTCCCACGGATGAAAGGGCGAGCATGTTTGGTTGGACAAGGAATCGAACCCGCGACCCTCAGTTTACGAGTCGAATGCCCTAACCACCTTGCCATGCCGGGCCTAAAAGTACATGTTCTATTAGGCTATAATAATGGTATACGTGTTGAAAGATTTTTTATATGACATTCACCGATTCTGAGGCATGTCCGTGTGTATCCATTATATTATTCTATATTTTAATTAGAACATACCATTTTATATGAAAAGAGTTAAATATAATCAATATATTTAAATACTTATATCATTTTTAAGTGGAAAATAAAAACTACTTATCAACGCTTTTGATATTATTCTGAATCACTTTATAGCAAGGAATGAATATGTCAAATCAGTACAACTACGAGTACTTTATGTACAAAAAAAAAAAAGCCGTGTCAAATACTTCAGCCATTTTCATTATTATATATCATTTAGCAGCAAAACACATCAACAAATATTTTAAACTACTTATCGAATTTTTCATTCAAACACTGCTTAATCTTAAATTTTAGTGAAAACAAAAATATGCAAACATTGTTTTTAATTTAAAATTAATTTATTTGATTTCGCAACGATGCACTTTAAACGTACAAAAACTTGGTCGATGCATCAATATCAAAACTAATAAATTCTCTCATATCAATCAAAGATATGACAATCTAGACATCATTAGTAAGTATCATAAGATCACCCAGCCATATGTCTACGGATTTACAACGATAAAATCAGAAGCTCGATTCCCCTTGGTGGACATAGAAGATAGCCTGATGTGGCTTTGCTATGAGAAAAACACAAAAGTATCATACGTATATCACCTTTTCTAAAAAAGGTCCAAAATAAAAATGAAATCTCACATTCTACATAAACAGTAGGTAGAAAATTGTTTACCAAACTGCTAATGCAACTAAAAGTAAAACGTGTCACGTTTTATACGAATATCGTGAAAAGGTGTGTTTTATGCAAAGTACAATAACTAGACCTAGGTAGAACATGGTCAGGGCATATAGATCCAGAAGGTCGTGTCCAGTGCAAACAGAACCGAATGAAAAGGTTGGTGACTCATCCATAAAGTGCCTGGTGCCTATCTTTTTGTCTTTCGCTGAATTCGTAGAATGCATGAACACATTTTTTGTTTAGTAGTCATACGAACATTCATTTAGAAACCACGCATTTGATAGCGTCCTTGGTTAACATTTCAGACTAATCAGACCTTGCTCTTTCGAAACAAAGCAAAAAGGGAGGCCTCGCAGAAACAGCACTCGCGACCTTACTCATAGCAAGCGGCAATCTATATTTAAATAATTATCATTTCACATGTGAACATGATTCGTTATTGAATTCTTTTCATAAAACCGCGTTCGGCGTAATTTTGTGTGTCAACGTTAAGTTATAAAATAAAGTAATGTTTAAAACTTTACTGTTTTTTTGAGAGTAAAAATAGAGTGGGATGATTAACTGGGTAAGACAAATACACTGGCGTACAGAAAAACATCATAGCCGGAAGTTCAAGCAATTAAAAGGAGAATACATAACACAGACCAAAACAGAATCAAAAAATATTAATAACAAAGAAGAAAAGTGAATTCGCAAGTATCGGTCTTTAAGTACAAATGAAACGAGACAGAAAGGGAAAACGATCGAAGCATACATTCAGAAATCAGATAAGTTTGGTCAGAAAAAATCTGAAGACGAAAAGGCATAATAAGAGATGAAATCTGTTCTAAAAGTATAAAGAATTAAAAATAAAACAAACCAGAATAGCAAGTGTATAGGCAAATAAATTAAACGGAATATATAAAACAGGAAACGTAGGAAGGAAGAAACAGCATATTAGGAGAAACAAGGAAAACAGATCTCTTAGAAACAGAACTGAGACATAACGACAAATGGAGGATATTGAGGGGTTATCATAAAAGATGTATGCAATAAGGAATTTCGATTTGTACCAGAGACTCTAATCTTAACACCATTTTTTTCTTGTGATCTCTGATAATGCTTAATGGAAAACAAACCTATTTGAATTTTGATTGAAATTCGAATTCAGAGGTTCCATATAAGGGTAAGAAACAGACAATCTTAGAAGTCCAGGATCACGAACTTTAATGCCACAAACGTAGTTTGGTTAGAATTCGATAACAGTGGTAAGTTCCTGAATATATTACTGGATAAAACTTCCAACAAAAATTTTCTTAGAACCACTTATATTCTTGCAAATATTTTAAATAAATTTCTTATCAAAATAAGCCCAGTATACAGATCAGAACTAAGAGTAATTTATGAACTAATGAAGAAGTCAATATAGCAAACCGACTACAAAATTCTTACCGTCATAAGTCAGTAGGCAATGAGATTAAAACCCACGTAAAGAATAGAATACTTTGATACATCATTTGTCTAATCCAATATCTCATGATATTCAACCAGATTTACAGATAATTTTCATAAGTAGAAAAATTAACTATAACACTAATATTTAAAAACATCGTAAGCATTTCAATCAATAATGTTACTAAATAAAAACGACGGGTCATTAGACTATACTGCCTAAGGACAGTGGTATTTTATTCTAAAGTTTTGTTTTGATTGAAGAATGAAGGGATGTTTTATGTTCTTAATAAAGAATTCGAAAGTGATAAACAACAAAAATGGTGAAGATAAACGGTGAAAGACAACTTGTGCAACAAAGACGGAACTGTGTCAGAAGAATAATAAATGAAGAAGAAATAAACAAAACATTTCAAATGAAATAATTAATGAATACCTGAAATATTAGAAGAATAAATAAAAATATGTCAGTGACCTTTGACTCCGATTTGGAGTCAGAATTTCTATTAGATTATCATGTTTAGACCCAATACATTTGATTTTTTGAGGTTCCTAGGCCAGCATGATGCGCTGAAAGCACTAACTGAAAAACATTCGTGTTCTTTAATATTAATATTGTTTAATGTGTTTTTGTATAACAAAACCACATCGGACTATCTGCCGAGTACACCGAAGAGAATCTAACCCCTGATTTTAGCGTTGTAAACCTGTAGACTTACCGCTGAATATTGGTTAATAATATTACTAATTTTCAATGTGCTCCTTCATCCATTATACATTATTTTCCAATGGGTATATCAAAATCGTGTTTATTTGGTTTTAAATTTAACCCTTTTAACGACACATTTAAATAAGGATAAATAAAGAATTAAAACATCATTTAAATGTGTCGTTAAAAAGTTATATTTAAAACCAAATAAATATGTTTTTAATATACCCATTGGTTGTTGTTATTTTGAATTAAGCACAAAGCTACACAATGGGCTATCTGTGCTCTGCCCACCACGGGTATATATACCCATTGGATTTGATGATATGGAGAAAAGAAAAAACAAGTACAGCGCAGTAAAAATCACAACTATTAGATGTTTGAAAGAGTGGTTGAGCATACATTTATTTTCTGTGTTCAGCCCATATTTATTTTCAGATACTGTTAGAATTCGTGTTTCAACATTTTCTAGAGATGGTTAAAAATTAGGGCTAACTTTCATTATAATACTTTCTTTCCAATCTAATGATTTAATCTATACCGCTGCTAAATGAGCTAAGTTCTTTCGAACATCCTGTGAACAAAACAGAACATTAAATATCAAGTTTATTTTGATATCATTATAAACAACTTTATCACACAAAAAACGCAAAACGTTTCCGGTGTAGGTTTACTTTAGCATTGGTAGATTCTAAGTTTCAGTATCAGCTGAGGATTTTTTGTTGTGTAGTGAACAAATGTGACATCTGAAGATCTTACGTAGTTAAGAATGAGGTAAGATTAGAAAACTTTTATTGGGTAACTTTAGTAATAAGAAAATAATTTCTGAATAATGTACACAGTGTTGAGAACAAATTAATAGTCTCTGAAAAACGTATGCATTGTTAAGAACGAAGCAACATCTGAAGAGATTATGAAAGAATCGTGAAGATGGAAACATCTTTTCTGAAGAACTAACACAATCTAAAAACAATGCAACTTCCTGTAAAGAAAGCTGCTGTGTTATGAAGTAAGTAAAAACTTCTGAAGAGAAGTTGTTATGAACAAAACAATGTTCTCTAACAAGGTTAAACCGAGTTGTAAACAAAGTAACGCTACGAAGAAACTGCAGTGTTCTGAGAGAGGTGATGACATTTGATTTTGTTTGTTTGTTTGTTTGTTTTGGAATTTCGCACAAAGCTACTCGAGGGCTATCTGTGCTAGCCGTCCCTAATTTAGCAGTGCAAGACTAGAGGGAAGGCAGCTAGTCATCACCACCCACCGCCAACTCTTGGGCTACTCTTTAATTAACGAATAGTGGGATTAATCGTCACATTATAACGCCCCCACGGCTGGGAGGGCGAGCATGTTTAGCGCGACGCGGGCGCGAACCCGCGACTCTCGGATTACGAGTCGCACGCCTTACGCGCTTGGCCATGCCAGGCCATGACATTTGAAATAAAGAAGCATCACTCCAAACACAGGAACGCCCTCTGTAGAATTTAAGTAGTACTATAAACAAGGAAGAAATCATAAAGAACTTGTACAGTATTATGAACCAAGCAGCATCTTCTGAAAAACTTGTACAGTGTAAACAAAAACGTGACCACCTTTGTAAAACTTCAAGTTTGTTATGGCCAAGACAAGAGCGTCGTGTGTAAAAGGCTTGGAAGAAGCCAAACCTGTTCAAATAAGCCTTCCTTCACGGAACACTATTCACATCAACTCAAAAATATTATACAGTATATGTGGAAAGAGAGATCAAAAGAGGGCGTATAAGAGTTACTGAGAAGAGTTTATTAGTTGTGCAAACCCCCGCACTATAACAAAAGACTCACTCGCAGCCTATGGACCAAGACATCATTCTCTGAAGTACTTATGGGTTGTGAAAAAGTAACAATTCCTGAAGAAAGTTTAGTGTTATAAAGACAGTAACATCCTCTCCAAAACCTTTACAAAGTTAAGAACAGTTACAATAAAAGACTTTGTTCCTTACTGCATAAAACCAAATCATTTACATTTCACAAAAAGCCAACATTTTCTGCTTTCCGTACAAAAAAAAAAAGAAAAGAAGTTTAACATGTTTTCCATGAATACAATTTTAAACATCACGCATTCATTTAACAGAAGCTATTTCTTAACATTATTCTGCTTTCTAACACGAAATATCTTAAGGGCAAAGTGAACATTCGTGTACAACTTAAATTACAAATAAAGGGACGAACTAAATTTAGTTTTACAGAAAAGCCGAGAAGCAACAAGAACCAAGAGTAAGAATTTAGTGGACGTAGGTCAAAGGACAGAATCATAACGAATGTTATATCTTATAAAGAAACAAGATTAGAGTGGCTATGATGACCACGTGATCTCTATTTTAAACCTAACCGTCATTCAGGACAGGAAGAAAAAAGGTGAGGTTATGTTCTACAGAACAACTTCTCTGTTATAATTAATGTTAAAATCAATAAGTTGTATCACATAACATCTTATTAGGATATTATACAACATATATAACATAATGCAAACAATGAGAGAGCGCTAACATAATAATCACATGGTCCGGAAGCTTTTACATTCTGAGTTCTGATCTTCTGACTACCATATATATAGTTTTGTTCAAATAAGTTGAAACAATAATGTCACTATATTTTTACCCATTGTCTTTAGTGAAAGAAGCTATAAAATATTTTTAGTATAAAGGGATATCAAAGTCCTTTCAAAGGATTCAAACATTTGAAATTCGACAGTGTGGCAAATTTGAGCTTAAAATGGTTTCGAGGACACAGTAAGTAGCAATGGAAAATACAGATGAAACCCAGTCTTCGATCTATATTACTAAGCTGTGACTGAAGACATATTTCAGATGTAGCATTCTGGGAAGCCAGTAAAAGTATGGAACAGATTGGTGTACTAGTTATCATTTTGCAGAAAAGTAAAGTAAGGAAATAACAACAGACGGCCAGATGTGTATTTATTTGTTTCTGAATTTCGCACAAAGCTACATAAGGGCTGTCTGCGCTAGCCGTCCATAATTTAGCAGTGTAAGGCTAGAGGGAAGGAAGGTAACTAGTCATCACTACCCACCGCCAATTCTTAAGCTACTCTTTTACCAACGAATAGTGGGATTGAAAGTCACATTATAACGCCCACACGGCTAAAAGGATGATCATGTTTGGTTGGATAGGGATTCGAACACGCAACCCTCTGATTACGAGTCGAGCACCTTAGCCACCTGGTCATGCTGGGTCCCAGATGTGTGTCCCCTTTCTACTTTGTAATCTTACATTTATAATTTATTGACTCAAGTTTCTCTAAAAATGACTCACAAAGAGACAGCTAAGAGATGCACATGTATTACGTGTGATGAATTTTGATCGAAATTTAAACAAAATAATCTGTTTCTACCTCCTATATGTTCTGGGTGTGATCTCATAGTTAGTGTTCCGAGCTGTGGATCCCATGGATAGGAGTTCACATCACGTTGTCACGAAAATCTCGTAGTTCGATTAAAGTAGCTCAGGAATTGGTGATGAATGTTGACTAGTTGCTTTCCATGTAGTCTGTTAGGGATGGCTGGTATAGTTAGTCCTTGAGTAGTTTTACTTGAATACTCAAAACATACGACCTTCTTATAAACATCAACATTTCGAACTAATTTATAAATTATATGAGATTAAAAAGTTACAGGGTGGAAATAGGGCAAAAACCATTTTAACTTTCACATTAGCTGACACAGATTTAAATTTATGGAAGTTTTAATATTAATTTACCAAGTAATGACAGTATCAAAACAGAACAAATATAAATATTTATTTTTAGGATCATCATTTTTATTGTCTATATCCATATATATATATATGTATATATGTAGAGAATTTAAAATAAATAAATTAAAAAGAAAAACCACAAAACCTACAAGATAAATGAAGGAATAATGACAGAACACACACCGTAAGTACATAGTTAAGAATTTTCATTTATATCATAGCCTTTAGCCCTATAACATATTATTATATTCTTTAATATAGATATTGTGTTGCATTATTAGCTTAGTACATGGACTTACGACTAATCTAAATCTTCCAAGTTGGCAAAGCATCATACGACATTTTCGGGTTTACGTCCGAAAATATCATTAACAGTGAGAGGTTTGTTTTAATTAAACACAAAGGTACACAATGGGTTGTCTGTGCTCTGCCAATCACAGGTATCGAAACCATGATTCTATCGTTGTAAGTTCACAGACGTACCGCTGTGTCACTGGGGACGAAACAGTAAGGGTACACCCTGATCGACTAGTGCATTCTAATATTTTTTGCTTCATATTTAAAAAAAACTTCTGGAATTATTATTATTATTACTCCTTTGAATGCAACAAGAAGTAAATTAGTGCTGTTATTGTGGTATGCACCATTCGACACCCTTTCCTTCAATTCTCTGTCACTCCGTGATGGGAAAAAATATAAGAGCTAAACTTATCAAACACGATAATTCTTGGCTTTTTGCCAAAAAAAAAAAAGAATGTGAGTGAAGAAAAAGACGTAGGTGAGCATATCAGCAAGAGTTAACGGGTGACTAATGTAACTTAACGGGCTGTATTTAACCAATGCAGCAATCTGCAAAGAAAAAGCTTCACTTTACTGCTGCATATTAAATCAGATTGAATGTCCTATCAGCCATCACTAAGACGCGGTCGTCTTTTTGCATGCTGAAAGTGAATCTTATAGTTCTTAAATTCTCAATCACGTTGAGTCTTTACTGCCGTCCATCCTAAAAAAATCTGTCTTATCATTTTGTTTATAGATTCTAAATATCGGAGATCTGAAGATCGGTACCGGTTGTTTTACTTGGAAAACACTTTTGATGTTTCCGCATTTGCTGAAGCTCTTTTTGTTGTTACAAAACCTGATCATCTTCAGATTTTACACGAAATCTAAGATATATTACAATACAAAATTTCTTACGTTTAGGAACGTATCTCTTTTTTTCTTATTAACTCAACAATGTTGAGGAAATGTTTGCCCTGTTTCGATTCATTCGGTGCTTTAATGGTGCTCCCCAGTGGCTCAGCGGTATGTCTGCGACCTTACACCGCTATAAACCGGGTTTCGATACCTGTGGTGGGCAGAGCACAGATATCCCATTGAGTAGCTTTGTGCTTAATTCAAAACAACAACAGCTTTAATGGTTTTAAAAGTTATGTATGCAAAGACCGAAAATTTTTGCTAAAACGGGTTACGTTAATTCTCTGTTATATAACACTATCAAAAACTTATTTTTTAGGTAGTAGTTGAGTAAATATAGATTGCTTTGTTGTTTGGCTTACGATTCTTTTACAGTAGGTGTCTGTGACTTCTGGCGATAAATTTAAAAATCAACGAACAGTGCTCACTCTACTAATTTTCAAAATAATGTATCAGGTTATCCTTTAAGTAATGTCCGATTTCAGGTTCAGAGAAAAAAAAAGGATTTCAAACGCTTTTGATGTTATTTAATCAATAACGTATATTCCATTATTATCAATTACTTCCTGCAAACGAGTTACAAGCTTCTGAATGCCACTTCTATAAAATTATTGGGGTTTGGAGGAGAAAATGTAGAGAGGGTAGTTTTGCCATCTTCATGTGTTTCAAGCTCTCTTCCATCAAGATAGTTCTGCAAACTTCAGAATAGATGTTAATCAGATGGAACAAGGCCTTGAGAATAAGGAGAATGTGGAAGTTTTCCTAGTCTAGCTCTTCAATCTTTGCATATGTGGTCCTTGCTGTATGGGGGCCGTGCATCATTCTGGTGTAACACATTTACAATTGATCAAAGCAGGCCTCCTTTCTTTCAGTGCAACATTCAAGCGCTATAATTGTTGACAATAGAAGTGTGATGTAATCGTCACATTGAGTAGCATCAACTCAAAAGTGGATCACATCAACAATGTCCCACCAAATGCTTAACAAGAGTTTCCTAGGATGGATGGAGGTCCATTTTGGGCTGTGCTTTAGCCAATTTATCTGCACTAAGCCATTGTCTACGGCACTTGACATTTTTATTATGTATCCGTATTTCATCTCCAGTCACTAACTTGTCCAAAAAAGTGAGTTACGTTCACGAGAGTTCAGAGAAGTGAAAATGTCCACTCTTGCTCTGAGGTTGGGTTCTGTCAAATCATGGGGGACCCATTTTCCAAGTTTTGACGCCTTTTCAAGCTGTTACAGATGACGGTAAACTATTGAATGGGTTGAATTAAGCTTGTGTTAGTTCTTTAACTGTTACAGCACAATCTTCATCAAGTACAGTCAGCAGCAAATGATCATTAAACTTAACAGGACGATCTGAACATGGCGCATCACTTAAGCTGTAGTCACATGGTCTGAACTTCTGAAACCACCTTCGACATTTTCTTTCATTGCGAGACTTCGCACCATAAACACCTTGAATGTTTCGTGTAGTTTTTGTCTTTTTAAAACTCAGACAGCATTTTATGTCTAATGTTCTCCTCAAACACATCCATCTTCATAAGGGTTTATTTGATTAACGATCTAAAAAAGCGGAGTTGTGTTAGCTTATTTTATTTCTCTGGACATTTTTATACACGTCCTACTACATATTTTAGTCATTAAAGCTTTCTACAAAGACAGAAATGATGATGCACTTTCTGTGTTAAATTTTCGGACATTATTTATGGGTTGACCTGATATATATTTGGAGATAGTTAAAGGTATGCCCAACAACATTTTGAACTACAGGGGTCGTAAGCATATCACAAACACTGTATAGTTCTCTTTTTGTTGTCAAAAGTACACTTTAGCTTCAGAATTTCAGTTGACAAGCCAACTACCTTTCTCTGTTTTTATTGCACTAATGTTCCGTGTATCATTCACTTACAAATGTAGTGGGAGTTACCACAGTCATTTACTGCTTTCAAGTAATTTTTAATCGTTCTTCATCAAAATATCCTCCGTTCCTTTTCTCCAACTTCACTCAGGCTGATTCAGTTACTTTAGAACCACGCTTTGATAGTACATATTAAATTTTAGACGATCACTTCTACCGCGGTTCACTTCACGGCGAACTTTTCCTTGCCTGCGACCTTACTTTCTTCTGCCATTGACTTTATCTGTCTCTTGTTTCCTGCTCATTTCATACTATTTATGTTTATTAATAAATAGTCTGCTTGCTACATTCTTGACACCAATGAATTACAACCTCCAATAATCGTTTGCTTTTATAGTTCTCTTATAATAACAAAACTAAACAATTATAAAATATTTTTTTCACAAAATAAACAAATTAATAATATCTATACAATTGTATATCATAATAAACACAAAACTGATACTCTTCTATACAGAATCGTGTTTTAAAGCAGATGTCGCCATCCTTTTGCTAAATTGATAGCTTCGACTATTTAAATGTCATCGACATACATCATTCCCCAGGCAACACACACATCACAGACATGCCTTGGAATTTGAAAGTGATCTCATTATATTGAATTTTATATGAATATGTAAGCCTAGAAAACACAGTTCTTTAGGAGACACTGTAACGTGTGGAATTAAAATAAACATAGAAAAGGTATAAAGGGTTTTAAGTCCATGTGATTGTAAATTTATATATAATAAGCACTCGAAGTGGAATGTAACACTGGGGTGTGTTGGACTATATATGATCACCACTTCATTCATTGTCTCTATGTGTAGCTCGTTGTAGAAATGAAATAAAATTGCAAGACGAGTAAATAAACCCTGCCAAAAGTAATATGTTACACGCAACCTGGTGGCCTCTCTACCCGACATATGCGAACCCACTTGAAAGACATCCCTACAATACTGACTAATTGACTCCATAACAAAACGTTTCATATATCTACTTGTATTGTTTTAATATTGTATTATAATACTTTTATTAAAATATTTTTGTTTGGTTTGTTTTGAATTTTGTGCAACGCTACACGAAGGATATCTGCGCTAGCTGTCGCTGACTTGGCAGTGTAAGACTAGAGGGAAGGCAGCTGGTTCTCAAAAACAAAAATATCGTTAACGTCTAACATACCTAACTGGTGATACAATGCATTCTAATATATAAATATATATATCCAATGTAGTAAGAAAACTATATTTAATTAGCTATAGTCATCACTTGATTGATGTTTAATTTTGTTCTGTGTACGTAGTTTGCTCTAATCGGAAGTTACTAATAATCATTATGATGGTCCTAGAAATCGTTAAATCAGCCTTGAATATAATTACGTAACCTTACCATATGAGAAAAGATCCTAGAAATCATCACATCAGTCTTGACTATCATCACCTTCTAATAGCATGATTCAACCCATTCAACGAGGTCTAACAGAAGATGTACTTAAATAAGTAGGTGGCTGAAGATAGGTGTAGTTGGCTCATGCCGCATATGTCGAAAATAAAGGTTAAGAAACTTATAAAAATAGAAAGTGGAAATTTGAAAAGATCAGACTCTTCAACACATGCTCTCATAACCCATCAAAATGTATATTTTAAAAGCAAGTACAATTGATGTCTGGCTGAATTATGATGCAAGTTTCTTGGCTGCTAAATATTTAAGTTTATATAAGACTAAATCTGTGCTGTTAATGTATGTTACGAACGTATGAGTAAACAGTTTAAAGTCACCTAGAACTTTACTAGTTGTATACCACCACATCCAGTCCTGTCCGAGTCCTAACATATGACCGCAATTCGCAAGCGTGTAACATAAGCGAGACTTTATTATTCAGCGTTATAGAAGAATAACATAAACCTACATTAACGAATCATGTAATTTTCCCTTCGTTCCTACGCATTTATTTGTATTGTTTAAATACATAAATTAAACATTTTATCATAAATATATTATGTAATATAAAAATGTAGAATGCATTTCTATTTGCAGTTTGTATTCAGAAAGAGAGAGAGAGAAAAAAAGGGGAGGACAGAATTTGAACCTAAAATGGAAAATGTGTAAAATGGAAAAAGATTTGGTAGCAGAGCATCAGTAAACCTACTTATTCAAATCACAGGAAATGCACGGAAGCAGATTTAACCTGCGAACGATAGAGGTTTTGGCGATAAGAAAACAAACTAATCATTCATTAATGACGCACTATAGAGTTCTCTCGCTTAAATAGTTAATTATGCTATTTAGATTTTAATAATCTATAAGTGCGAAGACTCACCTTGTGGTATACTTCGGAACTTGTGAGACGGGGCGTAGTAGAAAATATTCGTCACACTTTGAACTGTATGTGTGTTATAGAATAGGCAACTTACCCCTTGGAGTGGATGGTAAGTGGTAAGGTACTGTCTGGTTCCTTTCTTTTCAGTGGTTCAAAAATTAGAAACAGCGGTATACAGCCCTGGTTACTTTGCAATTATTACAAGATACAATTAGAGGTAAGCTATAAACATTCATCTGTCAAAGATCCAAAAAAACGATCAGATGTTAAAACCTACAGTTCAGTCTTAGTCGACCTAAAAATCATTTAAATTTGCTCAGAAGATAGAAACATAGTTTATAAGATAACACAACGAAGATTTTCCATTGAAAATATCTGTAGCATCTCATCACACTCACTTTAATCTTGCCTCTTGTTTTGATGTATAGTCATTTTAAGTAAAAACGTTCTAGGAAGATCGTAATAAGTTCGTTAAAGTTTTCGTGTTGTAAACGCTTTTTGTTTATACAATTTGTCATAGACGCAGAATCTCATAGCAGTTCTTACCCAGATTAAATCCGCTGGTTACAAACTGCATAGAAATTCGGTAGCATGTATTCTTCTTACTTTTACTTCGGCAATATTCTTACTGAAACACTGTTTACTACTAGTGTTGGGAACAAACAGAAGCACGTAACTAACCATAACAGCAGCAGTTATAACTGACAACTTTATTACACGGATCACGTTTTAAAAACTGATCATCGGTTAGCGCTTAACGGTTCTTAACATAACACGTAAATGTTGAATTTTATGAGAATAATAACGAAACTGAGAATACGATATTTATAAACATATTTTCTACGTGCTCGTGCATAAAATATCTCCCGTCCCAGCAGTCTTCAGTAATGACATTCAATTCATTATATTATATTCATTATATAATTAGATTGTGTAATACACAAAGTAATTTGTGTTTGCTGTAATAATCTAATCCAACTGGATTACCACTCGTAGCATTTCCGCGAGCAACGTAAATTAATCCTGTGTCAGGTACACATAGTAGGTTTCTACGTTTTACTCTACCTGTTTTATCTTTTGCTGTTACCAATACAGCAATACCTCTCGTTGTGTTTTCCAATATTATCATGTACCTTATAAGACTTCCTTCGCACTTCCCTATGTGGATGTGTGTGTACATTCACTACCATTGCTTTACAAAACCTAGTGTCCAAAATGTTTATACGTATATATATGATGGGTAACAAAATGCGATATCAGAACACCGACCTCAAACCACAAACGAGAAATCCATCGCAGTGCCGTAAAATTAATACACTTCTTTCACCCCCTATGAAAAAGATTCAAAACAAACATATTGTTCGAAACATTTTGGGTATAGCTCCTAGAATAGCGAACATCAATTTAGTGAACTTATGATATTACAGAACAGTTACGTTATACCAAGCCTACAAACACAGTAACAAGTAACGTGTTATATTTTGCATATGTTATGTTTTGGTTTATGCCATTAATACCGTTCATTCTATATCAATGTGTTATTCACCAGTGACGTAACTGGATCTTCTAAACGTAATCCTTAGATTTCATTTCTTGTTCAAATAAGTTAAGAAATGTGACATTATAATAGAATTAACAGCCATTACTGAACACTGTAATTACAATTCACTTGTTTAACGTAGTTTATACTATAACAGTTGTTCATTAAAATGTATAAATGCCACATGCACAACTGTTGTGTCTGGAAGTATCACAGTTGGTCTTACAAGTCTTGGTGTTGAGCTAAATATCTGGTCGGGACTGGATATGACAGAGGCAATGTGGTTGAAAAAGTATAATCTTCTTAGCTGCAACACATGGGTTATTAGAATAGTATTTGTATTTCCTAGGTTGAAAAAGATTTCCAAAAGATGAAATAAGCAATTACAACACCATTAGGTGGTCATTTACATAACGCCTATTCTCCATTACACTTGTACACTGTTGGCCAAAATCTTAAGGCCAATGAACGTAAAGAAAAAATATGCATTTTGCGTTGTTAGACTCGACCATTTATTTCAGTATAGCTTCATCAGATGAAAATAAGAAAAGGGAAAATAAAAAGATAATTTTTTACATTTAATAGCGAAACTGTAAACACTATGAAATTAGACTAAATACTAGCTGGTCAAAAGTTTAAGACCATACCAAAAAGAAGTCCTAAACATGGTAGGAAATGTCCAACAAGAGATCTCAGTAGTGAGTTGCACGGCCGTCACTGCGAATAACTGCAAACATTCGCTTTGGCATGGTCGATATAAGCGTTTGCAGAAGGCTGGCTGGAATGTTATTCCAAGTGATGAAGATGGTTTCACGAAGGTTATGCACTCTTTGGAATTAACGTCCATTTGTATAGACTTCCCTTGCCATCCACCCCTAAACATTTTCAATGGGGTTCAGTCCGGGCGAACACGCTGGATGGCCCAAAAGAATCACGTTATTCGCCATGAAAAAAGTCCTTTGTCCTGCGGATATTGTGAATTGCAGCGTTATCTTGCTGAAAGACCCAGTCATTTCCACACAAGCGAAGGCCTTCAACCAATAAGGATGCTCTCTCCAACATGCCAATGTAGCCAGCTGCTGTTTGACGCCCATGTATAACCTCAATCTCCATTGTTCCATGGAAGGAGAAAGCACCCCAGATTATGATGGAACCTCCTCCACTGTGTCGTGTAGAAAATGTCTCCGATGGAATATCCTTATCGTGCCAGCAACGTTGGAAGCCATCTGGACCATCCAGGTTAAATTTTTTTTTCATCAGAGAACAAAACCTTCTTCAACTTTTCTACCTCCCATGTTTGGTGCTACTCAGCAAATTTTAACCGACCTGTTTCGTGATGTGGAAGGAGGCGTGGCCTTTGAAGACGTTTACGTTTTTAAAGCCTTTCTGTCGCAGCTGTCTCATTATTCTTGAGCTGCATTATGGTTCGACGATCAGCTGGTATCTTGCGGGACAACCCGTCGAATCCACTTGAAATTCTCGTTCCGTGTCCCTCATGGATTTTTAAGAAATTTGCAACAGCAGTTTTACTACGCCCAATGTCACCAGCGATGGCACGTTGAGAGAGACCTTGCTTTTGAAGCTCGACAATTCTGCCACGTTAAAACTGTCAACTTTTTAGCCTTTGCCATGTTTTTACCCAATGTAACACAGGAGATGTCAGTGGGAGATGTTGACAACGCTAATGCTTGAACACAAATGACTAAATTTCGTTACGTGTTTACCGATTAACGCTTCGTTTCAGTAGGGTCTTAACCTTTTAACCAGCTAGTATTTAGGCTAATTTCATAATGTTCACATTTTTCTATTAAATGCTGAAAAAGATTTTTTTCCCTTTTCTTATTTTCATCTTTTGAAGCTCTACTCAAATAAGTGGTTGAGTCTAACAACGCAAAATGCATATTTTTTCTTTATGTTCATTGGCCTTAATATTTTGGCCAGCAGTGTATAAACATTCCTACATGCGTACGTGATTTTAGTGAAGCAATTACAACACAATTAGGAGGCCATTTATATGAGTTAAATTCATATTCATACTTATACAAACATTCCTACAAGTACATGTGACCCTAGTGAAGAAATTGCAACATTATTAAGTGGGCCATTTCACTTCACTTTGTTTCTTATCCCTTGGAGTCGTTGGAAAACCTCTTACGTCTTTGTAATAAGTTCTCCCCATATTTCCCGGTTTTCTACTGCCTTCTGGAAGTTGAACTCCAACTCTGTCCACTCCCTAGATGTTGTTCTCCCACCTCTTCTTCTCTTCCCTCTCTGGTGTCATGCAAGATTCTCTTTGACAAGCCAGACGACCGTGAGACGTAACCGTACCTGGAAAGCATAGCAGGTTTGGAACCCCTTTTTGGGACAATTGATCTCAGGAATTTGAAACTTTTTACCGTTTCATGCCTTTGTCTGCTGATGTCGTTTATATTGTTGTCATAAGTTGAGTCTTGTTGTCACTAACTTCCATGAGGTATGTCACCAAACTGGTTAGTTTTTGCTCTTCTGTCAAGCCACCAGTGTCGTCTGTAAAGCGAAGGTTAATGATTGGCCTATCTCTAATACTGACAGTACCTGCATGATCGTCCAAGGCATCAGTCAAAGTCCTTTCTAGAAAAATATTAAAGAGAGTGAGGAGAATAGGTATCCTTGTAGAATTCCAACGTTGTTTAAAACAGATAACATGAACAAAAAATTCCATTCTCGAACCGCCGTTTTTCCTTAACACTAAATTATCCATATATGTGTGCAGAAGTAATCATCTTGATGACTGATCCTGACGGAGAATTATATAGAACGTCAGGAAACATGAATTTGAAAATTGACAATCAGTTGTGTACCAGAAGATGTAGAACATAAAGAGGTTCATTGTATAGCACATGTTTATGATAATCAGAATAATCAAATTTTCATCTTTCAACTGTGTAAAGAAAACAGTTACTTATAAACTAAAAAAAGTTGAAAGCTTCTTGAACAAAATAAAAGTGATAGTAAACTATTTATCCACAAAATATTAAACCAATGTTCATCTAATGTGATTATTTTACAAGTCTCAACAGTAACTTTCAGGGCTTATAATGCTAGTTTTGAATTTTATCTTTGTTGTGTACAACCGACTCATTTTGTAGTATTGCTTTTAAACAAAAATAGGGATTTTTTTTTAGATCAAGTAACGTTATAGATCAGGCGTGACCTAATGGTTAGCCTACTTCGAATGTGAATTTAGAATTTATTGATTTGCGTCCCGTCTTCATAAAACCTTGCTCTGCACTTTAGGGCTGTAGATAGAACATACGCGTGATGGTCAAGTCTCATTATTTAGTCAGACAACAGTAGTTCAACCATAGGCGTTAAGCGCTGTTGACTAACTGCTTTCTCAATAGCTTATCCGTTCAAAATTTAGAATAGCTTTAGGTACATAATGCTCCTTCTATAACTTAGCGCATAAATTTTAAAACAAACACATGTCAGTTCACTTCTTATGTTTTCCTCATCACATCTAACAGCCCGTATTTTACTTCTATGACTATATGTATAATAAACCGCCTGTAAACATTCGATTTCTATGTAATTGGTTAAGGATGTATGTAGTTGCAGGATTGCCTGATAGTAATGTAACAAATGTGTGAAGAAACGGTTCATTCTGGGCAATCAATTAAAACAAACGTGAGAACTTGAACAGTTTATGACAAACATCCTATAGATTCCATAGATTGATAATGATATCAAAATAACACTATGTAAACGCTTAATTACCTGACGTTATCCGACCAACATTCTATATATACATTCTATCATAAGGCACTACCTGAACAATACCCTGCGTAAATTCAATTATCCAGTATTATCCTACCAATTCTCAAAGACTACATTTGTAATCGCCTTCATTTATTTAATCAACACATGACAAAAGACAAATGTATATGTGATACATTTATCATCCCTTGACTGAAATAATTGTGGTCCTTTCATAATTAGGTTTTGAATATATCGTGGTGGAGGTGTTCTCAGGTAATTAGCTTCAAAACTTTACACAAACTTTATTATGTTTAGTTAGTACTCCCGTAAGTACAGATTCTTCAGCTTTAATTTCCATTACTTCAGTTGTTAGATTAGTACTTTTGTTATGAGAAGTCACCTGGGGTCAGGACAACGTGAGTACTTGTATGGCTTGGTCACAGACGGTTTCCTTGAACAATGGAACAAGCTGGAAGACTGCCGTCCGTTAGTTTAGCTTTGAAGTCTGAGTCATAATGCGTGTATCTAGGAGATACTGGTAGTCAAACTGAGCTATTCATTTGGCACAGTTTGAACACACAGCTTTGATTTGTCATTTTGAAGTTGAGTCACGACCAAATTTTTGTTTTGTCTCTTGTAAAGTGGAAACGTTGTTATCACCAGCTACAATTTTTATATGAAAGACATAGAGATCAGTAAAACAACAGAAATAACATTACGTAAGACGAATTTTGTTCCTGGATAGTATGTGTTATTTCTTAATTGCTTATGCTGTAAAAGTACAGAAAATGGCCATTATTCCTTTCAAACTTTGCTTTTGTGACCTGGATAATGAAATTAATTTAGAAATTAACCTATTTTCTATGTAAAAACGGGCAAGTTTGCATATTTTCATTTACATAAGGTCTGAATAAAACAACATATTAATCAAGATTTACATGTATTTATGCTAAAGTTATACAAAAACGAACAAGAATGTTTAGAGATGAGTAGTTTTCGAGATCTGCGACTGTAATGTAAATCCTTTCACGTATCAGCCCCCTAATATAGTCTCCCATCATGTTTTCGTTATACGCTCCCAGCTCACAAAAGCAAAGTTTGAAGAGAAAAACAGATGTTTTCCATTTACTTTAGGCATAAGTTATTGGGAAATAACACTTTCTGCCCAAGAACAAGAAAAAGTGTAAATTTTTTTTACATAGTGTAATAGCAGTTTGACCACACGAAAACGTTGTTGTCACCAGCTAAAATTTTTATTTGAAAGATGTAGATATCAGTAAAACAATAAATAATAGCATTATGTAACCACCAGTAGGTAACACGTTTAAATCACACCGCATCACGTATCCAGCAGTAGGTAACACGTTTAAATCACACCGCATCACGTAACCACCAGTAGGTAACACGTTTAAATCACACCGCATCACGTAACCACCAGTAGGTAACACGTTTAAATCACACCGCATCACGTATCCAGCAGTAGGTACACGTTTAATCACACGACATTATGTAACTAGCAGCAAATGCACATTCATTCACATGCGATTCTAACATAACATAATGTTTATGGACAACAAATACATATTTGTCCATCTTGCCTGTCAGGTCCTTTAAAGTAAACTATTGTATTTTTTTCTAAATCTGAAACCCAGAACTTATCATTTATACAGTTTTCAAGCTTTCTCTTAAACTCAAAATTCAGGACCTACAAAACATTCAAAGCCAACCAATTTCAGAGACTAACCACTCGTTTAGAAAAAATAAAGTCGACTTCAATATTGCCAAAACTTGTATTTCTGTTGGGCCAGCATGGCCAAGTGTGTTAAGGCGTTCGACTCGTAATCCGAGGGTCGCGGGTTCAAATCTCGTTCGCATCAAACATGCTCGCCCCTTTCAGCCGTGAGGGCGATATAATGTGTTGGTCAATCCCACTATTCGTTGATAAAAGAGTACGCCAAGAGTTGGCAGTGGATGGTGATAACTAGCTGCCTTCCCTCTAGTCTGAAACTGCTAAATTAGGGACGGCTAGTGCAGATAGCCCTCGAGTAGCTTTGCGCAAAATTCAAAACAAATAAATATATTTGTGTCTCCTAGTCATACTATTCTCCCCATTAAATATGAAGAAATATTATGTATCAACGCGATCAGTTCCCTTTACAGTATTAAACACCTCAATCTGGTCCCTTCTAACCCTTTTTTTTTCCAAAAGAAAACAGTTTCAAAGAACTTAATATCTTCTCATTTGGCAAATCTTTCATCCAAGGTACTATTCTACTAACTCTTCTCACAACCTTTTCCAACAATTCAATGTGACCTAACCAGTGACCTATATAATGAAATTATAATCTCTTTAGACTTGTATTCAATATTTCTGTAGATAAAACCTAAAATCATATTCTCCTTACCACTTACTAAGAGTACACTGCTTGGGTGGCTTAAGAGAGTGATCAAACATTATGTCTAGATCCATTTCTTTTATCACAGTGTTTACATTATTCACATCCAAATTAAACTTATAATTCAAATTGTGATAAACTACATACGTTAACTTGCATTTATTATAATTAAAATCAATCTGCCATTTATTTGTCCAACTCACTAAATATTCAAATCATTTTGAAAATCAGCAGCATCCTCTTCACAACTAACAACATCCAATACATTAATATCATCTGTGAATTTTGTCAATTTATTGACCACTCTTATCTATGCTACTGATGTAAATCAAAATCAGTAAGGCTTCTAAGACTGAGCCCTGAGGTATCCCATTTGTGGCATTAATCCAGTCTTTTTTCTATCCAATTAGTTACGATATCCCCCACACCTATAGAGGCAATTTTTTACAACTCTTTTATATGACACTTTGTCAAAAGACTTTCTGAAAATCCAGATAAACCAAATTTACACCCTTACCTTCAACTACATGAGCAGCAAGACCTTTACAAAAAAACGTTAAAGGATTTGTAAGGCAAGAGTTCCCCTTGGTAAAACCATGTTGACTATCCAATAAAATTCTAAACTTTGTTAAATTACTTTAAAGCATCTTTTATCAAGCTGCAAAAAATAGTAGCAAGTAGCTCATATATCTTATTTATTTTTTTATTTATTATTAACAAGCTCTGAATTAATGTAATCTTTTTGCTGAACTTGTTTCCATCTACTAGCAATTCAAGATGAGGAATACTACTTAAACCTTCATTAGTAAAAACTGAAGGAAGGCAAAATGTAATAACCTAGCCATGTTATAATTATCAGAAACAAGCCTTCCTTTATCATTCCTCAAGGGTCTTAAGCCCAATCCTAACATTTGTTTACCCTTATTGAACTTAAAGAAATCCTTATTTCTAATTTGTACATTATCCTAATTTCCTGTCTGACCATCTTTCTCGATCTTCTATAATATTCCATGTAACTCTTCCACTTTACCAGTCAATTTAAATTTCTTACATTTGTAATTATTTTCTTTAACATTATCTCTCATACACTTGCTGAGCCAATCTGGCTTCTTATTTGCAGTCATCCTTTTGTTTCTATAAGGAATATGTTTATTTTGGATATTTAAAAAAATTATCCTTAAAATTAAGCAAAACCTTTCTCCCTTATTGTTTGACTTGAACATTTCCTAAACTATATGCTCAAAATTAAAGTAACCCATAATTATGACATCATTAATAGTTAAATATTAATCTCACACTAGAGTTTCTCACTAGTTTCATGAATATCATCTGGAAGTATGTAATAAAATCCCACAAAAAACCGTCTACTTTTATTTTCCTTAATGGATTCAATCACTTTGCTGTTATCTTTGATATCCTCAACTTAAACAGGATGTAACTTTTTACTACTCTATCCCTATTAAATTAGCAATATATGTAACCTTGTATTTCACATAAATTTGTCATCATAATCATCTGTATTTAAACGTTTCAGTTTTTTCTATTATATGAACATTCTTCATTCTTTCCAGTGCCCTAAAGTCATCAATCTAATTTCTTACACTTCTAGCATTACAATACTACCAATTAAGCTGATCCTTAGAACTACTCCTATACTAGATCTTTATATACATACTAACCAAAGCCTAACATTTAGTCTACTCATTACTTCATTTCTACAATTAATTCCTCACAGTATCCCTGACAAAATTAAGTCAAAGTCCTTTTCCTTAAATATCTATATAAACCTGTTGTAGTTAATCATTAGCTCCTGACCTACCTTTCCCTGCATCATTAGTCCCTGTTAACACAACAAAAATTTCATCATTGCTAGCCACCTTTATTATATCTTTAGCTCTGTTAGTTGTATCCTCCAACTGTGCCCCTGGGTAGCATAAACTAATTATTTTCTCCCTATTTTCCCTATAAATTTTTCTGTCCAAATACTGTAGGTACACTTTCAATCACACAGCATTAAATGATCAGTAGTAAGAGTACACATTAAATTATTCGACATAAGCTTAGATGCCTAATCTATATCACATTTAGTTGGGAAAGGAGATTCACATCAATTTCTAACAGTTTTGTTTAACTCGTTAAACTAAACTATCCAGATTATCCTTTTAGTCTCCTATGAAATATAGAAATCGGATGCGTGAAAGAAACAGAATAAGACACGTCGTAATTAAACGCTCGAAGCAAGTGATTATTAACTGAATCTTTTTTCTTTTTATTTAACCTATATTTACCAAGTATGTGATGAATGAATATAGTAATCAGCAAAGTTTGTTATTTGCGTACACCACATAAAAATGTAGCAACGTCAAATGTATATCAGTCTTGTGCATTAGAAATCCACTGGTCTAGTTTGTTTTCCAAAAATAAAGAAATATTTAAACAAAGAAACTAGTATATCATCACTGCTGTCTCTTCTTACGAAGTAGACTTTTAGTTCTTTTTCAGGAATAAAATAGTACAGAGAACAGTCAGCCTGGAGCTAAAACTTAACCACTGAAATGATGAACACTTCAACAGCAACAAAAACTGATCAGGTTATTGACGCTTTTAAAAACACAAAATCAATTGCAAATCGTTTGCTGATGTTTCTTTTCAAAAAACAGCTAGCCCGGCATAGCCAGGTGGTTAGAGCGCTCGTTTCGTAATGAGAGGGTCGCGAGTTCGAATCCCGTCACACCAAACATGCTCGTCCTTTCAGCCGGGAAGGGGGCGTTATAATGTGATAGTCAATACCACTATTCGCTGGCAAAAGATTAGCCCAAGAGTTGGCGGTGGGTGGTGATGACTAGATGCCTTCACTTTAGTCTTACACTACTAAATTTAGGGCAGCTACTGTAGATAGCCCTCGTAAAGCTTTACGCAAAATTAAAAAAACAAAGAAAGAACAACTAGAAAAGAACTTGGAATAAAATTGAGAATTGTTACTGAACAACATCAATCGGTGATACAGCAAAATCATAAGATTTCTTCATAACCATAATCGCTTGAACAAATAACCTTTTAATATTAAATAACTGAAAATCAACAGCTGTTTCGCAGGTTATTAAACGATAGAAGTTGTTTTTCACTACTTTCTTGGTACAAAGCAGCTATACATTGAATTTCCTACATTATGTCCCCTGTATCCAAACTCGGATATTAATTAGGTCTTTAAGTAATCGCTTGGCCACAGGACGACTATCTAAGAAAGGGTTAGGATTGTTCTCTACAACTGAAACAAATTTCAAAAACATTTTTCGTCCCAGACGTTTGGGGTGCTTTGTAAATTCTTTGATTTATTATTTAAGAAAAAAAAAAAGGTAATTTTATCATAAACTCAGTACCTAAATATCATTTACGGCCAGGATCATGTGGTCATGATATTGAAAAAAAACACATCACAGTGAAGAGGGTGAATGACTTCTATATAAAGTTTGTATATCTGTTGATTGACTAAGTGCAACTTTACATTTACTGTATCTTTAGTTTTAAATTATAATTTGACAATAAAAAAAATATATCAAGTGACTAGCTCTACGATCTATACATTTCTTAATATCGCATGCGCTAAACAGAATATCAACCATGTTGTTTATTGGATTGATTTGTTTTCCTACATTTGGAGAAAAAGAAACCAATGGACATGCAAAACCCCACGAAATAAATGAAAAAGCACAAGTCGATATTAACGGAACGACTTTATGTAATATTTTTATCTGACCTTCAGCAATAATTCTATTTGACTCCAAGTAACATTTTCAATTGACTCAGATCAATATTTTTAGTAATCAAAAATATATTGTGACCAGTATTAAATATTTGTCTCACTCAATGACAACAGAAACACGTACGTCTTAAATTACAACTTCGAAAGGTAGTACACAGAAAAACTCTTTTCCCCAAACATTCTCATCAGACTAATAGCTTCGTTCGTAAGTAAAATCCATAATGTAAGCAAGAATATAAAAGAATGTAATCAAGCAGGTAACCCTCAAAATTCATTGACAATCTGTCTCTCCTTCATAAAAGGCTCTAAGCCTAAAATGTTTTATGAAAATCAGTGTTTCTTAACTAGAAGAACAGGTAGACGAAAGGAATATTCTGCGTTTTAATATTCAACTTCCTATTTGAACAAAAAATTATCTTACCAAGTGAGAGTTATTCGAAGAGAGATGCTTTAGGTTCTTCAACTGTCGATCAATTTTGATATGATTATGTATTATTCCCCGAGAGTGCAATTTTCATTGTAACGAGGCTCTGTATGAAACGGCGTATCAACCTTAAACTATAAATCTTAACAAACTTCCACAGACGATTATTAACTGCAAATGGACTTCAAATTGCAACACCAATTTTCAGCAGGCAAAAGATACAAGAGTCCATTAGAGTTGCACTGAGGGTGTGGAAACTTGACAGGCATGTGATCAAATAGTCTTCTTATGATTCTGTTCTTCGACCACCTTTCTTAGAAAAAGCAGTCGTTGATTTCGATATGTATCTTATAGACTGTTTGTTTGCTTTGTGAGCATTTTTTTTGTTTATTATTATGCTAACGATATCAGGAAACATTGCAATCTTCCTTCATTGCAATTAATTTTGGATCATGAGATTCTCTTTCAAACCATAAATTAACGTTTCTCTATTAAAATTTTCTACCTTTCCATGGAGATCTTGACGAATTCATCCCCTGAAACTTTGCGTCTTTAGCTGTGTATTAACAATCCCACTACACCAATATATTCTTCTGAGAAAAGACTGACGAATCTCTTCAGTCACAAGACTACCTTTACCAGCATTCTACTGCCGTGTTATTGGGAAGACGCACAGTACAAAATGCAAAGATGTCAAACCTGTGGAACGTGGCGCCGCACTCGCGTCTATGTCGTCATGCCAGTCCTTCAAAATACACAAAGCTTTCTTAACGTTCAGTATAAAATAAACTAATGTAACAAGTTGAAGGATATTTTATGAGGGTGATAACAATAACAGCTTCTTATTATTCAAACTTATGGAAATTGAAATATTAGATAACTTGATATTCAAACAAAATTAATCTTGGCCTGGCATGGCCTCATGTTTAGAACGCTAGACTTGTAATGGTGAGGGCGTTACAATAATACCATCAATCCCCTTTTCATAGGCAAAAGAGTAGCTCTAAAGTTGGCGGTGAGAGATGTTGACCGACTACTATGTTAGGGACAGCTAGTGCAAAATGCCCTCGTTGAATTTTGCTCCAAACAACCCAAACAAAATTTATTTTTTGGAAACATTTGTTACAATTTATCGACTTTACATTGTAATTTTGCTATTTGATTTGTAACTTGTCATCTGTAGAAAAGAAACAAGACATTTAATTTACATATAATTCATCGAAAATTACGACTAATAAAGACAGATGCCAAAATAAAATTAGCATATTTCAAACGATTTGTTTGTTGATTATCAAGTGCAAAGTTACACAACGTGTTATCTTTGCTGTACCTAAACTGGATTTTTAAGTTATTAGAGAGGGAGGTTACCTGTGTTGTGTACATCCGTGAGAATCGTGCTACGGAGTTTTGAGATATAAATCCATGAACTTGCTTCTAACCCACTGTGGGACATTCAAACAAAAAAACTGATATCAAACCATCACAAATAGTATTTAATCATTCCATATCAAACAGTGCGATTGCGGTAGCCATACAGTTTCAGTTGTTAGTTTCTGTAATGATTTATGTAACAGTTTTATTCTTGATGAATAAATGGATGAACTGTCGACATTTTCAAGTTAAATTGGTTCTAACAACTCATTTTTGTATCATCTTCCTCCTCTTCTTAAAACCTAGAAGATCCTTTCACATGAATCATTACGAAGAAATACTTTGCTTGTTTTCACACGTGAAGGGCACACGAGATACTGAAATGATATTTCAACATTTCTTTCATAGACACCGAAATCTAAACCAACGAGAAGCTAAATTTAATCAATCAAAAATATAATTCAAACTTGTCAATTATAGAAGAAAGCCTAATTAAATTATTCACTTGCACTAAATGTCTACAAAGTAACTTCTGTTCTACAACAAGCCCGAATGATGTCAAAAACAAATACACGTTTCACGAGATGAAAATTAGTAAATCACTCTCAAGTGTCATCACTGTAGTAAAATAGGTTACAGTTAGCCAGAACTACCAAAACAAGAGCAATCTGAGAGATTATATACCTTCATCCCGCAGCTCCTTCTCAAGATTGCTCATGTTTGTATTGGATAACATCAGATTTCACTTTCGAAAACTCATAAAATCCTTTTCAGATCCAGAACAATCAGCGATTCGGATTATGATCGCATAAAATTTGGTACAAATCCCATCACACTCTACTGAGATATACTAATTCAAAACTGCAAAAGTGACCTATGTCCCCATTGTAAACGACTGCTCCAAACCTATTCAGATTCAGGATTCGAAACTGTATCCGAACCAATTTGGGTGGGGCAGTCCCATACTAACTTTTCATTCCGTATACAATTTCTGTTTAGATTGGCCTATTAATTTTCTAGATACTAGCACAGAAATACAGACAGACAAACACACATACATACATACGAACACGATTGCAATCCCCCCTCTAGAAGCGAGGTGGAAAACTAAGACATATTTGTGTAACACAACCTTAAAAGTTGTTAAATGATTTCGCCATTTCAGTAGACTGTAAAAGTGAGTCGTTTCATGTGACAGAAAACTGTAAAAGTAAGAAACTCTGGGTAATAAAATATCTTAGAATTAGAAATATACGACCAACAGAAGAGTAAATCATGTAAAATGTTGGGAATATCTAACACAGGTTCGCGTAAACATGAAGAGTTTGTGACATACGTGTTGCAGGAAAATACCAAGGTGGCAAGTTTGTTATATGCCATATTCAAACGACCAGTGACTTGGGTACGGCAGAGGAAGATGTAAAAGTTACCAAAATAGATAAGCATATGTTCCACTTACTATCAGGTAGAACCACAACCAAAAATTTGTTTCTTACTACCCTTATCTAGTTTTATGGCGAAACCACAACTAAGAGAACGGGTTTGGAGCATAATTTATAGAAACGATTACAATTAAATAGTAGCTTAAATTGGGCTTTGAGCGTTACAGCCCATCAGGCCTGGTGAGATCTGGCAAATAGCAAAGGCTGCTAGGGCAATGACACAAAAAAGAAGTGAAAGTTTATTCCGGACATTTGACATCGCAAACCCTTACTGACAAAAGTTGTGAGTAAGACAAAAGGAAAGGCCGTGGCTAAAGTTTTAATCTGTGATGCACACTAGTAGCTTATAACATAGCAGAAAAAAAATGAAAGACGAGAAACTTCATGCTTTGAGAACATGTAAGAACGGCGTGCGTTAATAAATGTGTGTTTTCGGAGGACGTTGACATGGGAAAATAATATAAAATATAAGATGGGCACAGAAAAAGGATGTACATGACGTAACCCCGTACAAGATATAACCCCGGGGATCCTGAAATAAATGCATAGAGAAGTAAACTCGGTAAATGTATTATGTGTATAAAAATGTGTTTACAAATGAAACTTTATAAAATTCAGAAGAGGACATATAAATGAACGCTTTGCATATGAAGAGGATGATACTGGAGAAACACTATATATGCAATATGCTGAAGGATGTCGAAAGAGGAAATTTTGTATATCAGAAGGACGTAAAATATGAAGATCTGTACACGACGAAATTATGAAGCAAAAGAATGAAGTAATATGGTATACAGAAAGTCATTGTAAAAGGAAAAATTGTATAAAAGAAAGATATAAAAATAGTAAGATCTGTATAACACGAGACTATAAAAAGAAAGGAGGACGTCATACGAGATGTGCTATACATCATATACAGAGGGACGTAGAAACGGAAAGATTAGATAACAGAAACACGTAGGTATATAAAGGTTTGTATAACAGGAAACTGTATGAAATAAACAGAGGGACGAAGTTGGAAGCTGTTGTAAAACGGAAGGGTGTAAAGTCAGGAAACGATATACAAGGCATAACTAACAACATAGAGACAAGTTTTGTACATAAAGACAAAGGGGTGGTTACTGTTGTACATAATAACAAAATGTACTTTAAGGTGGGCAGATATTTCACGATAGCAACATAAAAACATTATAAAAACATGCATGTTACACTAACATTGATCTACTTGTTAGATAACCACTCAAAAGAAATATCACCGTTGTGTTTTCGATTTTCTGACAAGGTAAAAATATAATAATGACATGGTGAAAGTGCATGAAAGATTCGATACTAAATGAAATTCTACCTTTGAGCAGTTGTTTCATTTCACGGGAAACATGGCAGTTGTAGTAAGAGCGCACAACATCCAAGGCTGTCTGTTCATAAGAATTAGGCTTGTTCACATCGATTCCGCACTGAAAAAAGGAAAACATTTTGTAGTAAAACGTAATAAACATCTTATCTGCGGATATAGTGAAAACAGCCTACTGTGTATCTATACGACAAAACAAACAACTGATATTTTGAGTAAAAAATATTAATTAAATATTTCATCAAATATACGTTTAACTTTCAGAAATGTCGTTAAAATGAATGTGTGAAGTGTTTTTAAACATGCCTTGTTAGACATAAAGAAGTTTATAATTAGTGAGATGATACTTGTTTGAAATGATTGCTTTACTACTCTTGTTTAAATTAATATCATATTCTCTCAGAGCAGTGGTAAATGATTCACAGCTGATCGAATCTCCCACCCTAGAGAGGTGTTCCAATGTGTGGATGGAACAAGTTTTCCCGTATTGACTTCATATTATTATATACAAAAATGCAAACATATCTGCTTGTAGAAAATAATTTTAAAAGACCAAAATTTCTTCCAAATTACCGACTTGTTATTATATTATTCAATACCCCTGGGCATTCGCATCATGTTGAGTCATTTCAAGTCCACCCTCCCCGATATAACACTCACTGTAAAGTAATACCTGCTGCTATTGTTTGGAATTAAGCACAAAGCTACACAATTGTCTATCTGTCCCCTGACTACTGCGGGTATCAAAACCCGGTTTCTAGAGGTGAAAGACTGCAGACATACTGCTGTGCCACAGGGAGGGGTGCGAAGTAATAGAAAAAACAAAAAAGGTTGAAACATGTAGGGGATTCTTGCAATAGTGAATGGGATTCACTACAATAGTACTTTTATTAATGTTTTGATGCAAGTTGCATGTTGTTAGTGTTCATGTGTGGTGATTCTTTTATCTTAGGAAGGTAAATATTTCTTACTTAAGAACTTCAAAAATATTTAGCACCTTCGTACGTTGAAGCACGTGTCGTATGTATACAGTATACTAAACATTGGCTTTGAAAGAAGTTGGCTTTATTCTTGTGCTAGTTACACATTCTAAAAGGTTTTTCTCACAATGATATTTCTAAACTTTATCACAGGCACTATTATTGGAATATTCCTTAAAATGTACTAATGTTTTCCTTGTTGCATCGGTAAACAGAGGCTTAGAAATGCTCGAACACTCTGCATTCCCTATTTTTGCTTATAGTATAACAAAAATTTATAATTAACAAATACAATGTACCAAAAGTGGACAACCTGACTTTCGTATTCCATTACAATCAATCAAGGACAAGTTCATAATATTGGCAACGAGTGTCATATATGAATAGCATACACACACAATTTCTATTTTATTTCTGTGGTTTATTGAGCTTGGAAGTGTTTATTTTGTTATCTATATTTCAGTTTTAATGCCATACATCTAAAACAGTGGATATTGACCAATCACTGTTACAAAGCCTTCAATTTACAAATTAAAAAGAAAAGGATGCAAGTTACAGTTTACCTCAGATTTAGTCTAAATTTGAGTTAATTACCAATTGTTATTTTATTAAAATGATATTATTCAGATGTCGTTAACGAAAACGTAGAAAGTTACTACAATACACTATTATACACGTCATCTGGGGCAGTATTCACACTGGGTTCGTTTAAGATGGTCTAACTTCAGTTCCTTTGCTTTGAGGAGTGTGATAATTGTTCAAATTTGTCATGTGAACAAATACGCAGAGTTCATTTGGAAATGAAATAGAGTTCGTGTTCACAGTTCACACGGTGTTTTGTCAGCACTCCCAAATACTTTCTAATGTTCGCTTTAGTTTTGAAAGCGAAACAAGCTTAGTTCTTTTACTGAACGGACAGAAACCACTTCCTCTGATGGACCCAGTTCAGTTTGTTTGCCAATTGAACTTTGTTGTTTACACTGTTCTCCACAAAAACCAAACCGTACTTAGTAGGGAATAAAAGGCCCCAGTGTTAACAGGCCCTTAGTAAGTTGATGAAATATCAGTGAGAAAAATTAAGACCACAGATTGTTTCAACGACCGGTCAATTCTGTAAAAACACTAGATGTGGTTCTTGGCTCATATTCATGAAATAATAATTTCACACAACGTCAGTTCCAAATATAACCTATAATATTTTTTCAGCTTAGGTTCAACTTAGATCTTGGTTTCTGTGCCTTTTGGCTAAATATAGATCGTTAAAACATTATTAAGTCTATTATGGTCCTAAAATAAAAAGTTAACGTTACACTATTTCAAATACTATTTAGATAAAAACGTCTTTAAATCATAAAGAACTCCAGATTTCCTCCGGTAATTTTTTACACTTTATACAAGGAAGAGCATACAGCTATAAAGAAAAACTAATATTTTTTTTCCTAAAAAACCCATAACACCAGTTTATGCTTTGTTTGTAGAAAACAGGTTCTATATGACTGATGTTGCTAAAGGACGACTATCTATGAATTGTTTTACGAAACCAATGTCGTCCTCATGTATTTTCCAAAATAATTTCTGTTTGCCGTGACCCTGAACCTTTTGGGGTCAATAATATATAACGCGTTACGAAACTCCTTTGTCATGTGCTACAAAGTTTCTCTTTAATGTCCACTACTCCCTTTTCTCTCGGAATTTATATTTTCACATATCTTTCCTTTTTCTTTCTGATCACAAATCTTACAACTTTCATACGTTCCTCAGGAAAATGTTTCCTTTATGATATAGAAATTTGGTATATTTCATAACAAATAACAAGTATCAAAAGTAATTCTTAGAAATATTTAATACAATGTCTTGGGTACATTTGGAATGTTTTCTCTTGAGGTCCTTGCTTTAGAAAGTGCATTGAATTGTTAGAAAAGGTTTAGAGAAGGGTTATGTTAAAATCTCTCTTGAAAAATGTATGGATTCCTTTAAACATTATGCGATATATATATTTTGTTGAATTTATTGAAATTAAACATCAATGCACTCTTAATTTTTTCCAAAACTACTTTTGTAAATTAGTCAATATAAATTTAAAACAAAACAGGCATTCACTGGACAATTCACAGAGTAAATATTTAACGTCTAATTCCAGTACGATACTATATATCATATCTAACTTAAAACAAATATATAAGCATTGATGCTGACATTATGTATTAATAATCTAATATTTCAGAAAATATAATGAATAGATTTAATAAAAGCTTATGTACTGATAGCATTTATTTTGATCACTTGAAGATCTTTTGTAAAACTATTTTCATCTATGATACTGGTTGCTTAGCAATCGAGCTTGACACATAAATGAAAAAAAATATTACACAAGAAATTGAAACTGAATTTTTTTGTTTTTTACATTCCACTGAATCAGAGCAACCGAGATCATTCGAGTATACAAATTTTGTTATTCTCCAAGTAGACGTAAGCTTCTAGCATGTTTATCGTCAAATTCTTCTTGTTAGATCAAAGTGTTGCTAATTCTTAATGAACTTCAATTTGTCTTCGCTAGTTCATGCTACTTGTTAGTCTTGTGAAGTTTTGTTTAATTTTAACTATTCTATTAACATGAGCAAACCATTAGTTTTCAAGGTGTATTATATATATGTATAGAAACCAGGACTAACACGTCATGAAGTTAAAATCTAAAATGAAAAATAGCTTGCTTTAGTTATTCCACTTGCCCACGTGTCACGTTCTCATGACGAACACCCATCGTACAAGTAACGATACATCATTGTTATAGCGTTTTGGTTTGGAATCTCTGGGGCGCTCGAACGAAAAATTAAAGTAATATATTTTGTACTCGCTCTCTTCTACAAAATATTGCAATTTTTCTCATTTTCTTTCTTAAATTTCTATTCATGCTTCCTACGGTATATTTTGCCAACGGATATTATTGTTTTTGGTCTTCGTTTACAAATGACTTGAAGGATATTTGCATTTCATGATAAAATGTTCATTTCAGGGTTTAAAAGAAAAATATTTTGCAAGCAGCAATAACAGCTAATGCTTGCAAGAAAGTTAGAACTAATCATATTTAGAAGCATTACATGGAGTTAGACGTATCAGTTGTTTTTTAAACCACTCGAAATAAGTTAAATATTCACATGTAAGCTGAAAAAAAAATTCTCGCGGGTTAATCTGTACTGTATATTAACAATACTATGCTGGAACATTCTCAGTGTTGCATATCACGTGAGGTCACAATTTTAACAAAACACCCCTAACAAAGTTTTAAAAGAAAATGGAATATGTTCTAGTATTCAGAAAGTTAAAATATAAACTTCCAAACAAAGATCATGTTAACAGTAAAATAAGCGTATAATTTAGATTAGATTAAATAAGGTTTTTACGAGTTTTCTTTTTCGAAAAGTGTGAAAACTAGCATATATTTTCTTTAAAC
This sequence comes from Tachypleus tridentatus, assembly GCF_004210375.1. Lineage (NCBI taxonomy): Eukaryota > Metazoa > Arthropoda > Merostomata > Xiphosura > Limulidae > Tachypleus > Tachypleus tridentatus. Next base: position 74,771,528 of record NC_134832.1, on the reverse strand, counting down.
TAATATACGAGCATCGATAAATAAACTACTGCATAAATATAAATATATTATATCATGACAAAGGGTAATGAAAATAATTTCGTTTACAATGACCAAGAGTAACAAAAATAAAACAAAACTGGGTTAATATGAAGTAACTAGTAGAGCAACACCAAAAGAAAAAAAAACAATAAATAAACTATTAGTAAAAAACTGAACACAGATTTGAACTGAATTAACCGGCATAAGTACATTGGTAAATTGTGTGCGTGTATTTTCTTATAGCAAAGCCACATCGGGCCATCTGCTGAGCCCACCGAGGGGAAACGAACCCCTGATTTTAGCGTTGTAAATCTGAGGACATACCGCTGTACTAGCGGGGTCCATTGGTAAATCAAATGTAAACCAAGATAAAATGTAACAAAGGTTACAAACAATATATACATTTACTTTTTGTTGTTGTTGAAGAAAACATATGATACAAGAAAGTACTTTATAATTTTCGCGCAAGAGTACACAGAAAACTTTAGTATATATAGGTGTTCCAAATAGCGTGGAAAACACCAACAGCATCGGTGAGATTTGATCGTCACTTTTATAGCCCATCTATGGCCCCAAAGTGCAAAACGCGTTTGTAGCAATGCGCTTGTATTTCACCATCACGTGAGGCCTAATTTGTTTAGTTCCCGTTCTTCTAAGAGATCTGCCATAGCCAAGTGGTTAGGGCACTCGACTCACAATTTGAGGGTCTAGGGCTCGAACCCCCAACACTGAACACACTTTACCTTTTAGCGGTGGGATGTTATAATGTTACGGTTAAATCTCACTTTTCGTTGGTAACCTATGAGTTGATGATGATAACTAGCTGTTATCTCTAGTCTTTCACTGCTTAATTAGAGACGGCTAGGGCACATAGCCCTTGTAGCTTTGTGCGAAATTAAAAAACAAACCAGATCTTCCAAGTAGCACTGATGAGTTACGAGTTCAGCGAAACTGGTCTGGTGCAGTGAAAGTAGCGAATCAAAAATGATAACAAGTTCCTACATCATCTTGTGTTCGTTAAATTCGTGTATTCGTATGGAAAAAAATGGCAAAATATAAATAACCTGTTAATTTTCTAAATAAAATGTATAATTAATTGTGAAGATTAAGCACATGTTATTCAAATACCCAAAACATTTTATGTTATTAATTAATTAATATTAATTTCCTGTTACATTATTAACACGAAGACCAAAAACAGAGTTCAGATAACTGACATTTGTTGAAAAGTTACGATTACCTGGACAAAGTATTTATGTGTGGATTTATTTGTAAAATCCAGAAAGATAAAAACGTATTATTTTTACAAACGCCTAATGAAAACTTGTACAAAAAGTGTTTTTTTTTTTTTCCAGTGTTACAAGCTTTTCTAAGAATTTGAAAAGCGCCTCGAGAATAAACCGAGATCATACAACTGTTTTATAAGTTCAAGCTCCCGGTCAAAATAATCCATAAGTAGATTTTCATCAAATCTGTGTACTGCTCATGGATTATTTCACTGAAAAACTTGCTCTTGGAATGGAGTGGATTAACACTGATAAATTCAGTATCGTGTGAAGCATATCAGAAACTACTGAAAACGGTCATTGGATTTTTAAATTAGTGTTGATAAGTAGGGCTAATATTATACCGAATTTACTTCCTACGTATTTGAATTACAATGCAAGAATTAAGTCCCTTACGTGAACTTCATGTTATGTAGTTTTGATTTTTCTTTCGAAAATAACAGATGCTTGAAAATTCCAAAAACAAGACAAATCTTATAATTGTCCATGGTCTAGATGAGTTTTGTTCAGACAGTATTCAAAATTTAGGTTTAAAAATTGGGTGTATTTTAACTTTACAAGTTGCATTTCGTAACTCTGCACTTTTAATTTGATTTAGTAGTTTCCTGAAATTCATTTAATAATAATTGGAATTTACTGTCGTCAAACTGAGGAATAAGTGAGTTTCTAACTATACCAGAAAGCAATACAAAATTTAATGGTTCGGCATGACCAGGTGGTGAAGGCACTCTACTCGTAATCTGAAGCTCGCGAGTTCGAATCCTCGTCACACCAAACATGCTCGACCTTTCAGCCGTTGGAGTGTTATAATGTTACGGTCAATCCCACTATTCGTTGGTATAAGAGTAGTCAAAGCATTGGCAGTGGGTGGTAATGACTAGCTGCCTTCCCTCTAGTCTTACACTGCTAAATTACACTGCAGATAGCTCTCGTTTAGCTTTGCGCTAAATTCAAAAACAAAAAAACAAATTTTAACCGTAATTGTTTATAAAATTACAGAAATAGAATTATGAAGAGAGTAGCTAACATAAAGTTAAAATGATAGCTGGTTAGTTTCTGTTATTGCTAAGGATATCAAAGATTGTATCTATCACCGCAGTAACAAGACGATCAATTGGTTTCTACTATCTATCACCGGAGTAACAAGAAGATCAATTGGTTTCTACTATCTATCACCGGAGTAACAAGAAGATCAATTGGTTTCTACTATCTATCACCGCAGTAACAAGAAAATCAATTGGTTTGTACTACCTACCACAATGCTAACAATAAAATAAATTAGTTTCTACTACTAACCACTAGAGGAACAAGATCAATCCGGTCATTGTAGAAAGTAGTACTTCACGAAGTATGATTAATTATTGTTCCGAGTACTTCGCTTATTATTACTTTTATCACAAAATAACAACGACAAAATTATCTATTTTAATGCTAACACGTTGTAGCTCTACAACTAATACTACGAAAAACAAGATTACAATATGGAAATTTGTTACCGAAACCTTACCATTTTATGACAGCACTTATCATAACACCCAACAAGTTTTTGTTTTTTTAATACCTGGTAGCTGATTCAGTTTGTCGGTTGGCAAATACATAGGCAATAAAGTCACGCCCAGGAAAATGATGAAGGCTTAAGTACGTCACGTGCAACTGTACAGAGATGAAGCTAAAACAGCTTTTATCCATCTCATTACTGAGAATCAAATCATAATTCACCGGAAAGTGACTTTCGAAAACAATTACATAGACGAGCTGTGTCTATGGAGCAGTGCTGTTGCAGGTTACTGTTTCACTAATGAAATTTATTGAGAATGTATACACGTGGTATTCCGTATACGAGTTTCTGCTTTCCACCCAAAAGGATTAGTTGAACGTTTACTCGCATCACGCTCATCAACGACATATACGTGCGCACAAGTACTCAACAGAGTTAGAAAGTGTATAGCAAATAATTCCCTGTCGGCAGTGAAATTAAAATATTGGAGAAGAAGAAAAAAACAACAACTAAACATGGAACAACTTATGTAAAAATATTATTAATGAAAATGAAGAATCAACTCTTTTTTATCTTAACTTATGTCATTATATTTATTAAAAGAGGGAACTATTGACTTTCTATTGAGTACACCTTCTTGTTACATGTTCATCGTCAGCATTTCTTTCGAAGGGGAGGACGTTTGTGAAATCAACAACACATGTAGGACTATTTAAGCCGGGAGTCAGTAACAGTTGAGTAAATGGTCCATGACAAGGTTCACGTGATGTTTATGAAATAAGGTATAAAACTAAAGAGCTATAAATATAAAATTACAAAGTCACCCTTCGTAGATTTTGCACATCAAAAATGCAGTTAAAATTCAAAAGAAAGTTCGTTATGTTTCAACAACCCCCTCCTTCCCCTGACGATGCCCTCTAACATTTAGATGAAGTTTACGTATTGAACTTAGAATTGTCTTTTGAGTCCTGTTTTTACCCACTTAGTGTTAAAAAAGAAGCATTATAAAACATACACCTTTAAAGTATTCAATATGGATAATGAGTGTTCTTTACCCAGCATTTTCCTTGAAATTAGTATGGACGCAAGTTTTAAATTTCGCAGAAATCCAAGAAATATTGGGAAAACTAGTGCAGTTACAGCGGAGTTTTAGTTGAAACGTATTCGCGAAGGTCAAATTTCTCCTACATCTATGCTAAACTGTGGTTTTATCACACTTCAGCTGCTAATTTAGTCTTACACGAAAGCGTTTGTATAATAATAATCAGACGATATGATCGGAATATATTATACCGTTCGTATCCATCCATTATACTAACATTTCTTCTCAGTCTTATTTGACGTAAAGGTAAATTAAAAATGAAAAAAAATATAGTTGGTGAAAGCATTTCTCCTAAACCTATCGCGTAAAAATAAACTGTACTTGCAGCTACATTATGAACACTACAATCAACAAATTATCATTATACAAATTCTTTGCAAATTAAAATATCTGGGGCTAGCTATAGGACACATACATTAATATGTTACAATGACTTTTCCTAATAGTACATCATATTTTGTAGAGGTTAGGCGATTCTTAAAATAAGAGATTTGAAATATTGAAAGTAAAGAATACATGGAGTTCTATTTTTATCATAAGATTACTGGCATCGTGAATTTACTATAAAATATTTGTTAATGCTTTGTTAGTTCTTCGAAATGCCCCCGATAATGCTATAAAATAATACGTGTGAATGTGTTATTCTTTTTCTTTTGAGAAGGTACACAATATAATTTTCTTTGTAATGGTACCTGTGATAATTATTTGATTTAATTCATTTTAAAAATTCTAGTTTTATTTATTGGTGTTAGATTATTGGTACACAAAGGAAATGCCGGGAAATTAAGGGAAAAATTATTACATGATTGTGAATACAAAAGAATGATTAGGCGTTACAGAGAAGGGGGGGTGCAGGATATCTTGTATAGCGTTCTAGGGGGTGCGAGATAACAATTGTTTTGGCCACCTTCACATATTTTCTTAAATAAATAATTACTGTGAGGGGTGCGAGAACATATTAAAATTTTTAGGGGTGCGGGGCATATAAAAGGTTGGGAACCACTGTGCTAGGGTTTTTAAGGCTCTTGCTCTGGCGTGATGCGTATGATTTTGTGTTCAGTCTCAGTTGATCAACCAGTGAAGAAACGAACATTAAAAACCAGAGCTCATGAACTAAATTTACCATTTGAAATAGTGTTCGATTAAAGTATTTTACAACAGTTTAACCTGAAGTAGCGTTACATGAAATCAATTCCGAAAAGTGATAGAAGTCAATTTAAATCTAAACTTTTATTATAAGATGATAAAGAAAACGCCAGGATACCTAAAAAATGTGTCGTGTTCCGATTGTTTTCATTGCTTAATTTTCATTTTTGTTCGATCTCTTAAAAACCTGCACATTGGTGGTATACATCACGTTATAGTGTTACCAGTACACTTGAAATACGTTGGTAAAATATCTTAGTGTTATGAGTACACTTGGAGTATTTTATAACACTGAAATGCTCGCAATGGTCATTGTAAACAAATGTTTATATCACAGTGTTATGAATAACAGAAAGCATAGGAGGCACATAAAAAACCGTAGATTGCTGTGTCTACTCACTAGTGTTATAGAAGAAAACACCCTGGAGAAAACTGACTACAGAGGTGGCATGTGAACAAAGAACGCTACGACAACACACTAGTGGTATAAAAACAGACTGAACGCGGTGCCTACTAACTGTTGGTAAACAGACATGTTAAAACAATATGAGCGCAACTACAACTTGAAATATTTAAACTGGTGGTGTGAATAAGCGTACGAAAATATACAAGTACTTGTATTAAACACTATTGGTATCATAAAATTTAGATCGTGAAGTGTTTACACTGGTGGTATATAAACTGACCTGTTAGAGCACTGTGAGTACTTGGAATTTTCAATTAGTATTAGGTATTGCCGATATATTGTTGGATTAAAATATATTTTCAAATCAAAAAAGAGACAAGTGTTTCAAAAGAAGTTTTCAAAGTTTATATTTACAAATTTTCCAAAAAGCAGTCACATCTATGAAAAAAATGCTCAACTTGTAGAACATAAAAGCCACATGTGTAAATGTTATCGTAATTTATTTTTACATTTCAGCAACCTCCCATACCTAATGTTAAGTACCACGTTTTGTTTATAATATACAATGTGTACATACTTATTTTGTTTTCAAACAGAATAGTTACGCGAGGTTATCTAAAAGCTATAAGTGATAGGGAAAATTATGTTAAATACACTTTGCTGGTACATACTGCAACGAACTACAACGTTGCTGTTACATGAATGCATTGTCTCATGAGCTATAACGTTGCTGTTAGATGCATATATCTTCTCTCATGGGTTACAACGTTGCTGCTGAATGTATACATTGTCTCATGAGCTACATATACAGTTTTTGCTATATGTAATTTAAAATGAAACATTCTACATAAGAAAAATATTTAGGGTATTAGAAAAAAAAAGATGTAGCGAGATTTTTATTTAAAAACAAAACGTTAAAACAAAATCGATACTCCGTAAAGAACAAGTACATATCTGGAAAAAAAAAAGTTTAATTTAACAAAATTACATACTATATATCTTACATTTACAACCTAATTCCAAAACTCGCATCGAGTCATATATAGAAATGGCTACAGCTATTAAAAGCATACATCAAAATATTATGTATCGATTTACAGTATTTTCATTTCATATTATTAAAATCAAGCTTGTGTAATATATTTCGGTTACCAAATACACATAAATTAGCAATATTCTACACTGCCACTAATTGATCAATTAAACCACTTTTCAGTATTGTCATTCATTCAGCCAAACACTCTGCAATCGTTTGGACCACGTGATTAGATCACTTGACTCACAGTTCACGTGTTCTAATACCAATCCCGCCAAATATGTTCGCCATTTCAGCCGTGATCCAATGTGATGGTCAGTCCTGCCATTCGTTGGTAAAAGAGTAGCCCAAGAGTTGGCGGCGGGTGGTGATGACTAGCTGCCTTTTCTCTAGTCTTTCACTGGTAAATTCGAGGAGGCTAGCGCACATAGCCCTCGTGTAGCTTTGCACGAAATTCAAAACAAACCAACTGTAACCGTTTCCCAGTCACTCTACATGCCCCTGTATAAGTTATAAGCAACTTTCATTTGTCACAGATGCAAACTGTGCTTTTTAGCCTATATAAACAACGATGTCATAACGGTTTACTAGTGTACGAGACAGAAATTACCAATCACGTTCTTATTCAGTGAACTGCAGATAATGATTTAAAATTAGTGACGTTTATTATAGGAACAAACAAGCGATGTGTGAACTTGGACGCGACTAATAATGTTTATTTAAAATAAATTATTTTTTATTTAAACTATAAAAAATATTACTTTCATTAACTTTATAAAAACCTACCAGACGTGAGAGAACTGACCAGTCACTTGTTTATTCTACTGATATTCATTGACAAAGCAGTTAACACTTTCAATAGTAAAACAAATTGTTCGAAGATACGATAAAACGTAGAACACAAGATAACAGTGATAACACCGGCGCACAAGGTACTGTAGTTCAAATATTCATGTTTATACAGAATTAATATACAGCTGCACATATTTGAGCATTAATTAATGGGGCATACATTTAAAGTGAGTATAGATTATTGTTTAAAAATTACTGTTGTGTTCAATTCGGTATACAACGTTTAACTGTCAGGAAATTACGAGTAATTACTTAAATACAAGGACACTTCGAGAGCCCTCTCAGCCCCATACCTTCCTTCTTTCCAGTAACAAAACCCTCTTGCCTCATAGTAAAACGTAATATCCGCCACCAATAAAAGAGTAAATTGGTCTCGACATAACAGTTATCAGAATGAGCATGAGCTGGGATGGTAGTGAACATCACTCTTACAACCCACACATAGGTTTTCCCGCCTATGCTAGTAAAGTATTTAATTATGAAACGTCTCTTTCTTGTTTTGTTATTTCTTTGCGTGTAGACAATAGCGAGCCTAAACCTATACCGTCCAGCTAACAATTTCTGGGTTTTTCTCAAGCACACAAACTACGAGTGACGTTTACTTAACACAAGTAAAGACAAAGATGATGAAAGGTTGTCAGACAATTTTACGAGCTTAGCAGACTCTAAATGTGGGCACAAGTACAGGCAAGAATGACACAAAGTCGACTCATACCTGTATTAAAAACGTTTATCTCTCTGGAAGAAAAACTGGTTACGCTGGTTCAAATAGCTGAAGTGACCATTCGTCTTTTATGATCTCCTTCAAAGGAGGTAGAAACGGTTCTACTCTGTCCTTCTCAAACAACAAAGTGTACAACAGAGATGGGCATCAGCAATACACCAACTGTACAGACCACACGGTATACAACACTGGGAACATGTGGTCGACAGACGACACAGTAGCGTCTTCTGAGCCGTTGTTTGTTAGTTCTAGATTCATACAGTCATTTCATTGGATAAGTTTAGCACGCGCGCAGAACACCTACCAATCAATGGCCTACTGATATTGTGTATCCGGAAGAACCGTTTCTGAAATACAGTTAAACTGCAGAGATAGAAAAAGATAAAAAAAAATGATGAGCTTCGTAGTAAACGTTATACATCAAAGAAAGATGTAATGAAATCCAAACGTAAGTGCTCAACGTGAATTAAGCGTTACTTCCAACATTCTTATTGTATCAAGAAATTCTTACTGTATGTGTAGCAGTAAAGCTTCACGCATAAACTATAAGTGAACTTAGTACTACTGATCGCGTACCTCAGCCACGCATTGTTGATTATATTCACCTCTTAAAAAAATACGATAACGAATCAATAGGTACGTCGTGACCAATGGGCATGGATTATTTTTGGCAAGGCAATGAGGAGTAATATTCTACATATGTCCACCAAGTTTCATCAAAATACGATAGTAATAGAAAATACTGAGTAATAGAACAAAAATAGTATGAAAAATCGGCATCCGTGTTAACAATAGGATTTTTTTCGCAAATTTTCTGCAACCTTGACCTTCTAAAAACTAACCACTTCTAACCTAGGTCGTAATTTAATTGTATATCAATCTTCGTCCAAATCCTTTCATCAGTTCACGAGAAATTCTGTTGACACACACACACAAGGGCGAAAATCACCGTCCACTTTCGGTGACGGAAGTAATAATGCCTGTCTTTCAAAACAAAGTTTCGAAATAAATTTATCACTCAAGTAAGTGATTGTGAAGCAGCTTACTGTTTTGAAATATTATAAACAGATAAGACTTATCTTTTACAAACAACATTGAAATAAGTTAAATACCATAGAGGAGAGATATTATATTCATGACATAGGAAGATTTGGTCAAATTCTTAACGGGTGAACTAAAGGTAAAAAATAAAAAACATTTATTGACCTTCTTTCACTGGTATTGAAATAAAATGTAAGATCATTATGTTGAAATGCCATAAATAGTAAAACAAAATGCCACTAGTATCTAAAACTAGCACAAAGATCAGGTTCTGATTTGCACTCAGTAAGTTGTGTTGTACAGTTGATGGCTGACTCCCGAGAGATTAAGACATTCAATTATTGTGAATGTCATTTTTTATAAAATTTATTCAAACGTCCAATATTCAATAAGTCAATTTCCACGATTACAAGCAATGCTGTAATAAGAAAAAGATGTAATAAGCTAGGAACCAGACGTGTACTTATCTAGTTATATTACAGTTCCATCATTCTTCAAGCCACAATAGAGATATATTCGTGATGATAAGGAAGAAAACCAGAACAGGCTGGAAGTGATAACTGTGTCTTTGCTGGAGCAACCAACAAATCCCTCTAGTTTTACTATCTTGCTGTCGAAACAAACAAAATGTGACTGTGGTACAACGGACGAGCAGGGATATTTTTTGGCTCTGTGTGTCTGTGTGTGTTTATGCTTATGAAAATTTGTTATATTATTTTATAGATCAGAAAAACTTACTGGAAGATAATATATTAGATACTGGTGTAATAAAGTCAAAGTTAAATAGCATAGTATGAAGTGCAATGGAATTTTCAAAATAGCTTTCATATCCGCGATGAAACAAGATAAAGCCAAGTTTTTATGGGAAAGGGGAGCAGGGTAAAAAAAAGAAAATAGGCTGCAAACCATTGTGATCGCTTCTGATAGTTTGTTTCACTTTATACCACTGTGATTCGTGGTAGCGTCTTTATTATTTATACAATTCACGCCATAGAAAATAAGTAATAAAAAAAAAAGAAAGACAAAGAAAAACATTCTAAAGCCTTCTATATGCTAACAATACACTTAGTAATTAACTGACGTTAGCTTTCTAATACACATAGTTCACGTATTATGACGTCGCGTCAGGAATATCATTCTATCCAACAATAACATGGTTCATTGAAAACCTAAGCTTCTCAGAGTTTCAACCAAACGCCACAATAAAAACTCCAGTTCTTTACTAGACAAGAGTTGGCAGTGAGTGCTGCTGAATACTATATATAACCTCAATTAATCAAAAATTAGAAACGACTATACTCAGATAACCATTTATGTACATTTGCGAGAACATTCTGAAAAACAAACAAACCCGAGCAACAAATTATTCCAGATTGCATATTACTAAAAGAAGAAGCAGATGACTTATGGTCAACAGAAACTTTTAACTTGATTTATCTTTTTAGGCTATAATAACCAAAGGAAACCTAAAACACGCATTTTCTTGGTGACAACAACAGAGACCAGAAAACTTATTCTCCTTCCAAACCACACAAACATCTGGAATGCAATAATCCGATTTTCAGAAAATATAGGATTTTCAGTTCTACAGGCTTACGCACAACTAACCAAGAGAAATTCGGTCTCTTGCAATATCATAACAGCCTTATCACCACAACTGTTTGCGAGACTTTATAAAATAAGAGAAACTTGATCGTTTCAGGACTGTTATTTTCACAACATAATATATACAAAGACAAAAAATAGCGTAAACACGAATATCATATAATCAGCAGATTGGACACAACGTCTCACACTAACTAACTCCTACAACAAAGTCTGTAAAAAACTAATAATAATAGCAACTGAACCTTATACCAGGACGTGCCACAAACTCCGAACTTCATTGGGATGTATAGCAAGACTTAGAACAACGTTTAATACCACTGGTTTCAACAGCAGAACGTGTAGTAATGTTTGCCATTAGATGGAGTATCTACAAGAACGTGTAAAAAGGTTTGTCGCTATATGGATTATCCAGTGAAACGTATAACAAGGCTTGCCATTAAACGGATGATTCAGAAAAACGTGTAGCAATGTTCGTCATTAAATGGGTGTTTAATAAAAACGTTTAACAAAGTTTGCCCTAAATTGATAACTAATAAGAATGAGTGACATCGTTTGTTACTTAATGGATGCTTCAGAAAAACATGTAACAAAAGCAAGGTTTATCACTAAATGCATGTTTGAGAAGAAAGTGCCACAAGGTTTACTACTAAACGGATGACACATTATAACGTATAACAAGGCTTGCCATTAAATGGATGATTCATGAGAACGCATTACAAGGTTTATCACTAAATATGTGTTTCAGAAGCACGTGTAACAAGGTTTGCCATTATATCAATGACAGAAGAATATATAGAAAAATTTAATAAAGTTTTGGAGATAACTTGATTAAGTAGGGAAGAAAACGTTTCTTAAAAATATATTTCGATAAGCCTACGTCAGCATCAAGGATTAACTGAAATTTAATTTTAAAGTAGAGGTTACAAAAAGTGGAAGTTTTAGTATTAAAATAGTCACAAACAATGGCAATGTTAACACTAAAAAAGATTTACACAAACTACGTCTAGAATTAGAGCATATAAAAAAGTTTTGTTCTAAATACTTTCTTTAGTAAGACGAATTTCAAGGTTTAGTACCAGTCGGATGTGATATAAACATACATTTGATCTACAGCGTAATATTTTGAAAGTAGTAACACAAAACTGATTCTCCTGCAAAAGGATTAAGTAATGATGCATGGTAGGAATCAATATATGATGTCTGATTGTTTGTATAAAATTGTTTCTAAATAACACATCTAACAGGGTAAATAAAATTAAACCATATTACATGAAATCAATGTGTAATTCTAAGGAACCGTTGGCAATAATCGTAACATGGTGATACATATAGAACCAGAAAGTCCAAGATACTTGTCACTTCCGCCGGTTGAAAACTTCACAGTAAACCCTGAATAAGTATTACTCTGCTACCTGATAAACTACTCTCGGACTTAATTGGCATCTTTTACTTTTTGCCACTTCTATACCCGGTTTTGGTTTCCTTTACAGAGGTCACAGGCTTAGGTTCCTTGTTAAGATTCTGTTAAACTATAATTTTCATTCAAGTATAAGCCAGGTTATTTTATTTTAATATCTGAGAAAGTCCGTTATACATTCAGACACAAATTTTAGACGAAAACACAAAACATAAGAAACAAATATGTCTTACAAACTGGTTAAATCTTGCAAAATTATCTACAGAGTGTTTTTATAGTACTGTAGTATCCACGATATTTCCTTATCACAAACTAAGAATTAACTTCTGTTAAAATGAACATTTCGCAATAATTTTAACTGAAGTATTTATTATAAGTAGCATAACATTTCAACCATCGAAAAACAAACAAATAACTGACGTTGTTTAGTCTTTCACTGAAACACGTCATAACAAGGAATCGCCGAACAACGACGTGGCAGCACGCGAAACATGCTTTTCTCGTTTATTCTTCGTCCACTAACAGTGCATTCAACTTTTCAAAAGCCCCAAGGCTGAGAATACTGCATACGATTAGGTAATCTGAGAAATTGATTTGATTGAAATGTAATAAGAAATATAAAACAGAGTTCAGTATAACATTGTATTTCATCCGGCGGGTTTACAAGCACAAGTTCAGTTCTTAGAACTGAAGCTCAGCTTTTTAATCTGTAATTCTGTATGTTACATGATGTGCGTCTCGATCGTGTAATTACAATAATTCAAATGGAGTGTGTGCCTGGAGTGGTTCTGTTCACCACGTCTTACTGTTTTGTCTTCGAAACTTAGTAATCATCGTTAACTCCACAGCTAGATATTAAAGTTTAAATCTGCTCTGTATGAACGAAAACTCAAGAACAACATTAAAAATCTCAGAGATCAAATGACGAAACCTGAACATTTGTTCACCCTCTGAATACAAATAATTAAGGTGATAATACCCTGTTTAAAAAAATCGAATTAATAATATTCTCCCCTCAGTGGCACAGCGGCATGTCTGCAGACTCACACCACGAAAATCCGGGTTTCGATACTCGTGGTGGGCAGAGCACAGATAGTCCATTGAGTAGCTTTGTGCTTAATTATAAACAAACAAACGATGGTAATATTCACCACCTAAAATGTATACGATCATCAAATTTCGGAATTTTGTTTCACGTGAGCCCCAGATTGAATCGTGGTTTATCTACAGAAATGTTCAAACTTAAACAAGAAGTACATTTTGTTGTTTGGTGAAACTTTTAAAAATTTAGCCATAAGGAAACAAGGTCTACTGGAAAAGTCGTGAAATAGAATGAAAGTTCTAGTGCACTGATAAAAAGAAGGAAGAACAGAAATGAGAACGGACCAAGTAAGATAGAAAGTGCATAACTAGCAACGATCAGCTACTTACTGAAATAAGATGCAACTATTGTTTTCGTCGGCAGACAAAATTTGGGAACGAAAAAATTAAACGTGGCTTGCAATAAACCAAAGTTCAATAAAGATGTCTTCTAAAACTACACCGTCCTTTTACGTTATTTTTCATACCTTCAACTCTTTCACTTTAAAAACACAATAAGTAAAAAGTGAAGTACATAATCGTAAGTACTTCTAAAATGTTTTCGATTCGAACCATTTTGTTCGGAACGAACAAGATGAAATCAGTATTTAGTACTCAGATGTTGAATTATTGCAGTGAAAACTCAACTGGCTTAAATATCTCTACAGATAAAGTTCACTTTCCTTTCCAATCCTAACATACTTATAAGCGCCAATTGTGACCTTAATACAGAAGTTACATATTTAAGTGAAAAGTTATGACTTCTATTGTAAGTTAATTTTCCTCGTGTTATTTATCTTATTCCAACATAAGAAGTCATATGCTTGTACATTTCCCTCTATCAGTGGTCTCACTTTCCACAACTTGTAAGAATAAATTACGTGTATATAAAACTCACCTCTATCAACAGTCTCACAATATCCAGCCTGCTATGACAAACTGCTTCATGTAAAGCTGTTCCTCGTAACGTGGACCTATTGATGTCAATTCCTGCTCGAAGTAGCAATCTATGTAATGGACAAATTGAAACTAAGTTATATCTTTCATTCTACAACATTAGCGCTAAACAAAATGCTACAAAATTTAAAAAAAAAAGATTCATATTAAAAATCTTATTATTAATTGCCGGAAATTCCTCTCATTGTGAAATGATTCAGCCGGTTTCAGGTTGGAAAACGTCTTGTAAATATGGAACAGTAGTACCAGTACTTTTACACTACATTGTTCGATGTTTAAAAGTGTGCGACCTTGCGGTTTTTGAAAACAAAAGGATGATAAAAATTATTGTCACCAGTGAATTAGCGCCCCACACTAGCTTTCGATGGCTTCATATCTTTTTTGCACCAATCTTCGGAACATATATTTCGCTATAATCTGTAGAGTACCAATTTTACTTCGTTGTGTCTCCCGTACAGTACCAGCTATCGTAGGTTGTTCGCAAGTTTAGATTTACAAAGATAAATTCCGAGGTTCGATCTACCCCTTAGGTAACACTTGTGCAGCTTCCCGGTAAAAACAAACAAAAATCATTTACTCGAAATTAGTTGTGATTTTTGCGCCATCTGACAAGCAATATTGTCACTATTTTTATGATTTTTAGATGTGAAATATCGAGATTTATATTTTGTATATATATTTTAATCTTGTGAAACGACCAAAAAACAACTAAGTATTAAAATATTCATACTTGTTGATGACAGATAAAATATTCATACTTTCTGTGTTATTACTGACATCTCATGTTCACATGCTACATAGGTGCATTGAAAAAGTTATTTTAGAATAGGTATTTCAAGATTTCAACTGTTAACTTTTGTTTCTCCTATTCTTTTTTTTTGGCCCGTTGTTTTCTTCAGACAAGTAAAATTATATATTGATTAGAAAATATAATTATCTAAAGACTGGCCAGGTACAGTAAAAGTTAATGTTAACAAGATGTACATGAACGTTACTAACTATCGATAGGCTGTGATTATTTAAAACGATCGCAGCGTTCAACTTGGAGTGCAGAAATTTTGGTTTTTTAATAATAAAATTCATTACTCCTTGATTAATTTTGATTAATCAGTATTGGTGTATGCCCGTATATTCTTACGTCATGAGCATCCAATCACAACTGTTTTGTAAACGTCAAGATTTACATTATTATTATTACTGTTAATATCAGTATTTCCAACACAAAGACAACTTCTATTTTTGACGTTGTTTTGGCTACTTGCCATCTGATGAGGAAACCAGTCAATTGAATAGATATAATTAGTTAGTCCGGTTTTTGTAACGCCCACTGTGGCATTGATTTATGAGCTGGTTTATCATTAGTATCGCTGTTAGTGTACCGCTCACTCGTGTTTAATCACATGCTAGGTAATCGTTAGCTAACTTCTACAGATCACAAATAAGGATAAAAATCAATTACTCTTGGAAGTTAGTTTTCAACGTGAATTTTCAAATATAAATAAAGATTACCTAATAACATCACGATGGCCATTTCTGGCAGCTAGATGAAGGCACGTGGTTCGATTATTATCCAGTATATCTTGCGGGTTCTCAGCCAATAAGGAGTGACAATGGTTAACATTTAGAAGAACTTCCACTACCTGAAAGAATCACCATGAAAATTGGCCTATTAAGCTTGTAAGCAAGATATGAAACAATGATAAAATACTCCATACAACCATAATACTGCAACAGTTAAAGTTTTTTTCACTATAAAAAATTAAAGGATAATAGTAACTTATAAATTTAAAGCGACATTAACAAGAAGAGAATAAAATCACTGTTATAAAATAACATCAATCACCCATTAGATCGTTGTTAGGAAAATATGACACATGACGATCAGTCATATGATCTTAAACACTAACCTGTCAGTAAACCATATAATAATAGTTTCGCACAGACTCGTTTCAGTTAAAGAAGTGTGACACCTGTTCACAGCCCAGCCCAGAAAAAAACAAAAACAAAACACTTACCAACACTGGTGCACAAACACGTCAAAAGGATTTATGACATTTGGACAGGGGTGGGAGAAAATGGCACCACTAGCAACGAAAGAAACAATCAAATGACAGTTCAGTTGATTGTTCTCTTATTAATATAGCTCACTGTGCTGGCAGCAAGGAAGATCAGCAATAACCAATACCTACCAGAAATTTCTATCATTGTCACCTACACAAATTATGCCACAGCGTCAAGCCCATCGAAATAACTTTTCTTAGCCAAAGCCTTGTGTAAAACGAAGGTCCTGAATATAGGTCTCAACTAAACACATAAACAAACATCCTTGTTTGTATAAACCTTTCTAAAATAATAATCTGATCAGCTATCCAGCTGTAACTTGAATCTTCTGTAGCCACTTGAAAAAAACATATATACAACACTACTGAGAAGGAAAGCTATGTTAAAACAGCATTTGTTGAAATAGTCTAAAGGAACAAAAAATATGTTTTACTGACCTTATATCTCCCATATTCACAGGCCAAATCTAAAGAGGTTTTATGTTCATGATTTCGTTGAGTTTGGTTAGCACCGTGACGTAGCAGTGCGCAGACCTGAAACAAGGATTCCAGAAAAAAAAAAAAATGGTGATTGTGCTATCGTGCATTTACTACGGCTGAGTATATTAAAGTTTAAACGGCCACAGCAACAGAAAACCCATGATATATTAGTGATGAAAACTTAACACGAACAAATTAGAAGCCACGACAAATTTAAAAATTGTATATATTTCTTGTCTGTTATTAGAGTTTTTTGAAATCATATGATTTTAAAAATCAAATAAATGACCCAAAGTTTAAATTACCACATGCAAGTGACCATATTGACAAGCTAAATGAAGAGGTGTTTCACCGTGATTGGCTGGTTTATTAACAAAAGCGTTAGACTGTAGAAGTAAATTTACTGGTTCCAGTTTCCCCTGCCACACCGCATAATGAAGAGGCCGCATTCCTGTTAAAAAATAATTGTAATTATAATAACGAATAAAGTAGAATGTTTTACATATTAAATTTCAGATATCAAAAGAGGTAAATTCCAATAAATATTTAACTTCATGTCAGCCTATACGAAAACTCTTATTCCCAACTGTTCCGTCCCCGTCAGCGGTATGTCTGGGGACTTACAACGCTAAAAAACGGGTTTCGATACCCGTGGTGGGCAGAGCACAGATAGCCCATTGTGTAGCTTTGTGATTTATACAAAACAACCAAACTGTTCCACCATACACAATACTAAACCACAGTGAAAACGGCATATAAATAGCTTCATGCTAGAGTTTACATCCAATAACGAGCCGTTTTATTAACCCTTTATATAATTATAATTTGTAAAGGGCCTAACCTGATAATAATTACAATTCATTTATTTCATATATGGCAGATATAATTTGTTCGACTTGTAAGACTCTTCTTTGGTTTCTCACAAAGATTTAGTATTAATTACTGTGATGTCTTAAGCATAAGTTGAATAACCATATGTCAATCCATACTCACTTTAACATCCGTAGTTATTTCACCTTGCACATATCAAATTATTTTACCTTACACGCGTGAAGTTGGGATGCTTTATACAAGTAAATGAGCGATGATTTATCATACTGTACACATTTAATTTTAGCTGCTTGCCACAAGTCACACTTTGCTATAAAATTATTAAACTGTACTGATGTGCGTATACATTTCATTGCAGCTGCTTGTAATGCGGCAAACATTGCTACAAAAATATCAAACTACACCAACCTATATACACACTGTATTCCAGTTGTACTACATAAATGTCAATCTGTACCGACCTGAGTATACAACTGTGTTCCAGCAACTTGCCATAAGTCACCCTACAACACACATTTCAAACCATATAAACATGCAAACACTTTTTTTTTAAACTGCTTTACACACCTCACACATGTAAAGTTACCCTGTCATGTTTACACCTTTCTTTTACATGTTTTATCGAGTGTGGCTCAACGTTTAGCGTGCAGGGCTGTGGAGCCGGGGTTCTGTCGTTAGCCTCTTGTTGTGTGTTTTCTCATAGCAAAACCACATTACGCTATCTGCTGAGTCCACCGAGGAGAATCATACCCCCGATTTTAGCGCCGTAAATCCATAGACTTGCCGCTCTACCTGCAGGGGACTACCCTATTGGTATCGCCTATACTATATTACGCTGTGAGCTAATAAGTTCACATAAGTAGTCTTTTTGTAATTTTTGCGAAATTCGTTAAATAAACACATAGCATTCTACACATCATGTTGTAACTTACGCATGTCAAGAGTATTTTATTAGCATTCTTTAACTTAAAATAACTTGAAAAAAAGTGTTTTAATATTACAAAATCAGAATTAAAAATTGTTTGGGTGTTCTGTCGATAACGTGTATGTATCTTTTCTTCTTGAAACTCAAACATTTCTAATTGTTTTGCATGTATGTGTCTGTGTTAACCAAATAACAGTAAAATACATATTTTACCTTTTTTGTCTGTTATATCTACATGGGCTCCATTATCTATGAGAATCTGCATGATTGGCACTTGACACATTAACGCCGCGTGGTGGAGGCCTGACATTCTGGAATAATAAATTATGCAACATTTTGTGAGAAGTGAAAAACAAAAAGTATTTCAATGCCAAATGTGGAAAGAAATGTCATAAGACTTTAGTTGTACTAATATCTAAGATCGCTTGTATCAGGTAAACAATGTTTCAGGGTGTATTTTTCTCCTGTTTGTTTCAAAGATCTCAAAAGCGATTATAAAATAATTCGATAACGAAATTACAAACAGTTTGTCTTTTTTTTCAGGCTTCAAAATTCGCTCCTACAAATACAAAAAAACCTGGAAATAGCCCACATCAAAAATGTGTTCCTATCAGAAAACTTAAAGTGTTTTTTTTTTCTTAAAGGAGCCAACCCTCCAGTTTAACAACTTTATTTACTCTGTGTTCATCTATCATTTTCTTTAAACTGCTGTTAAGTCCGTCAACTTTACTGCCAACAACTGCTATTTGTTCATTTTTCAATAAAACACTTTTCTTTTCAAAGGACTTTTCTATTAGTTCCTTTGCAAGGTCATTTTTCGTCACATAACAGTTTGACCGGCCATTTTGTGTTTGTTACTGGCTCCAGACACGATGGCTATAGCTGAATACCCTCAGTCACAGCACACAATTAACAAAGTTGAAACGAGCAAAATAAACAAAGACGACGTGATCATCAATTATTGTTCCTGACTTTTCGCTAGATGAAGCTCCAAACGATGGATAGACACTACATGTTTTGTGTTTCAAACCACAAGTGTCAAATCTTTCAGGGAATTTCATTTAATTTACTTGTTAATATATTACAGTGTCTACGTTTGACTGTAGTATATCTCTGTTGTATTGAAACCACAAGCTGAGTAGAATTATCACTGTCAATTTTTAACCTTATTTGTTCTTTTACTACGAGCGCCCGCGTCGCGCTAAACATGCTCGCCCTCCCAGCCGTGGGGGTGTATAACGTGACGGTCAATCCCACTATTCGTTGGTAAAAGAGTAGCCAAGAGTTGGCGGTGGGTGGTGATGACTAGCTGCCTTCCCTCTAGTCTTACACTACTAAATTAGGGACGGCTAGCACAGATAGCCCTCGAGTAGCTTTGTGCGAAATTCCCAAACAAAAAAAAACTTTACTACGAAGTTACTTTTGCTGTGTTTGATTCATGTTTAATATAGAAATCAAAGTATAACCAGCATATTATATTTCTTAAGCAGTTGAACGTCTATTTATTGACACATTCATTTGAAAAACATGTGTATTGACTAAATCATCTTACGAATACAAACATTCATAACTATGTAGAGAAACAAATAACAGATAAAGTACAAGTTTTACTCAAAAACTTTTCATTTTCATTTAGAAGATTTTAGAGTTCATGTATGTACAAATTTAAGACTTTCAGGTGAAAAAGTATTTTTAATCTTATCATGAAAATCATTTAGACTAGTCAGAGTACAAGTCAGGCTCTGATTCCGTAAATTAACAGACAAGTCTTTAATAAAAATAAAATTTTTAAAAATATCTGAATTTTTAATACATGTTTTTTCTAATGTTTATTTAAAACCTGTCATATTTACATTCGTTACTATATGATGCACGCCATACACTATTTGAAATTGTGAAAGCATGAGAGTTACATTAATATTCGTTATTTCATGTGCTTCCATAATCCGTGATCTTTCCTCAGTTATCTAACCTATTGTTTTACATTTAACTTTACTCTTCAATAATTAAGTAACCAGTAGTTCTTTCCGTCGCTGGCACTTACCCACTTTTATTATCTTCTGCATTCGAACTTAGTCCCATGACAGTTTGATGATCGATCACTTGGATATTTTGTATTAGCCAAGAATTTTAACATTTGGTTGGCTTGGTCCGAATGTAACCCTAAACGGTGACGGAGACTCAAATCCCCGATCAGGAGATTTAAAATAGAGCGTCCTAACCACCAAGTCATGCTATATCCCTAGATACACTTTATATAGTAAAATCTAGCTAAAGTATATCGTGTCATCAAATACAATATCAATAAAAGTCTTTAAACCTTCACCTACATCCAAGTTTATATTTGATTTTTAAAGTAGTACTTCAGAAGTTTTCCAAGTTTAGCAATGTTTTACTAAACACATTTTACGTTTGCTCATTATGTACAAAGAAATTCGCTCATCACTTTCAGTGTTGTTCTTTGTTACGCACAAAAATTTTATTTCCTTTTACTTTGCTTCGTAGGGTAAAAGCACAGTATCTCCGGTTTATCAAATCCATCAGCATGTTGTCGATTTTGCTACCTTTCTCTCTGTGCGTGTAAAAGAAGGATTGGGTGTAAAAATAAAAACTAGGGATGGAGTCTAAAATGCAAAAATGTATTCTAATACATACAGTTTGTACTGTTCTAAATAAACAGGAGGAACAAGCATACTTCACAAAGGGTAGACACACAAGTAAAAGTCTTCAGCCATATTAGGCCCATGTTTTGGACTAGGAATGGTCAGAGATATCTGAGCTAATGTCCCTAATTTAGAAGTGATAGACAAGATGGAAGGTAGCTAGAATACACAGCCAACTCTTAGGCTCCCCTTTACCAACGAATAGTGGGAGTGACCGTAACATTATAACGCCCCCACGGCTGAAAGGGCGAGTATGCTTCGTGGGTGGGATTCGAACCCGCAATCATCAGATTCCCAAGCGATCGCTTTAATCACCAGATCATATAAATGAAAGAGAAAAAAGGACTTAACTGAACTGTAGCCCCAATAGCACAGTGTATGGACTTATAACCCTAGAAACACAGACAGCCCATTGTGTTGCTTTGTGCTTAACTTACAAACTAAAATGTTTGATTAACAGCAATACCTTAACAACATGAACGTTGTTTTGCTTATTCTAAGGTTTGGCAGACAAATACAGTTTCCTTCATTAAAACATTAAACTCATGAAAAAAAACACAAAAACTTTGTACAGCGTTGCTTTAAAATGATAAATAACTAAACCGCAAAAAGTTGGGTAGATACATGGGTGGACGGACAAGTAAAGAAATTGTCTATCTACAGTAATCTGTTGAAAACTGATTACAAAATTGTTTACTCTCTATTGCATTTTTTCATATTTTCGCCATCTGTATGTAGTTGCAACTTCTACACTAGTAGAATGTCCTAATACACTAAACAAGACACACTATCCCTTTTATACAAAGCAAGTTTATTTTAATATACGTGATCATACGCGGTAGCACACAACAAATGTGTATACTACCAGCCTCTTCTTATTACCATATTTCTAATGTACTGTCATGACCTTCAGTGCACATCTCCAAGTTATAAATACATGCTGCGCAGTTTGTTTTTTAACATTGGACAGGGTTTAAGATGTAACTCATAAACCACTGTTTACAAGACTACACGATCCGGATCTCTTGTCTATAATCAACCAGTTATAAACGAGTGTATTGAACTTTACTAAGAAACCCAAAGTTAAACTAAAGCTGAAGTTTACAAGCTTGAAAATGAAAGGTTTACATCCTCTGCGTTTGTTTGTTAAGTGGAATATGAGTAAAATTACAGATTTCAAAAGATCTTTGGAACTTAAGATACAAGGAATAATTGATTTTTTCACACCTGGTGAGCCCTTTCACGTGCACGTGGGATTAAACAGCCAGGTCACAGACCTCCCCAATTCTGACATAACCGTACTTAATTTTAAACTACTAAGCAGAAGGAATGCAACCAACTAGATACACGTCCTACCACAAAGTCTTTTCCAGGTTCTCTAAATCCAATTAATGAAATTACTGTCATTTTTATAATTTGCTCACAGCTAAAGAAGTGAAGTTTGTTCAGTATCGTCACGTCTTGTGCCTCGGATCCTTTTATCTAGAGCTAGAGATACTAATTATTAGCCAACGCTTAGTCCGTTACAAAGAGACTTATGAAAAAACATTTATGTATAACTGTATCCCCCTTAAAACTAAGCTGACTGAATTGAATAGTAGAAAGATATATATCATATTAAATATTTTAATACTTGATATACTGTTAATACTTCTAGAGTTGGTTTTACATATGAATAAAAATAAACAAATAACATTTACTTTAAAAATGGCGCCATGAAATATAATTGCAAACTTAACGTATCATCATCAGGCTGTACAATCAACTTGTAAATCTAGACCACAAACAATATTACGCATGCGTTCGATCAGAACTGCCACGCACCAAAACTAAGAGAAAAACAGAGCAGTGATGAGAAAATCAATACCGCTCTGTGAGGTCTCTAACTAACTTATATCTCTACACTCGCATTCCTCTTGATAGTTCTTGGTATCAATATATGTTTTCTAATATTAAATGTGATTATCTTTGCATTGTTTATTTTTATGCACAGCCAACGATTTTTTTTAATAGCAGATTCTCTAAAGTGGAAGAACGACGTAAAACTGTGGCCAATCAGGTTGAGAAGCAAAGGAATTTGTCTTGACAATAAATAAATAAATGTAAAATAAATAAAAGCATTTGCATACACTTGAGGCTAATTTATTTCACGAGTAGCATTCAAAACAACCAAATGAATATACGTAAATATATAAGCTTTTTTGTGCTTAGATATATCAAACTCACACTATATAACGTTACTTTCGCCCCTCGATATAATGAGCGTCATGAATATTACGTACAGCAACACAAAACAGTTACTAGGTGTAGTTCTTGGATTCGACACTAGAGGGTTATCTGGGAGTTACTGTACTTTCACTTTACAAGAGGAGGAGATAATGTAACTTCATAGAGATCTTGTTTTGGTATCTTCGCTCTTTTCTCTTTACGTCTTCACACAATAAATAACTTCATACAGTCCTTACCTTTGTTTCACCTGTAATGTCTCAGCTCAACTTTACCATTAAATATTCCAAAATGTACTTTCCACTCCTCACTACATGTAGCCAGAGTATATAATTAGCCCCATGGGATAAATGGTCACGTGCGACGATTTTTGTTCCCTTGTCAGCTCACTAGATTAAAATATCTACCTTTACGAGTTACGATCTTAAAATGCACCTGTTGTTTTATTTATTGGGTCTTGAGTCATTGAATTTCCTCTGTGTGATTTATATGAATGAGTTGGAGTCACTATATTTGTCTGAATTTGGGTTTATGCTACCAAAATTCACACTTTGCATTTTCATTATATTGATTGGGTCTTGAATCGTTGTATTTCTTGTGTGTGGCTTATTTGAATGAGTTTGAGACATTATATTTGTCTTTCTTAGGGTCTATGCTACCAAACTTCATTGTTGTATGATGTGTTTCTGTAGTTTCTTGTTTTAAGATAAGCGGCATAGGTTTTGAATCACTGTACTTTTTAGCCTTTGCATAGCAGCTCGTAGACCAGCTCTGAGTTGTTTTGTTTTTTAAGTACGTACTTTTATAGATAACTCCGTCATCTGTTAATCTATTTAGATCTAAACACAATTGACTCAGGAGATCAAAACCTTTCGACTGATGTATTTGATCACGGCAAAAGCTACATAAGTTAATTTATCCTAATCCTGTCTAAAAGAATTTCAATTTGAGGGTAGATTGGTAAGGATCCTGATGAGTAATTATACTGAATGGGATATATACGTGCCCCACATTTGATATTACTGGTATACAAAACTATAGCCAATAAAAAAAAAAAGAAAAACAGATCTCATAGATTAATTTACTCTAATCCTGCGTAAAATAAATTCAAGTGCCGTGGTTATTGAGGATTCCCTCTTATTACTTTTTATGATGCTTCTGTTGTGTTTCAGTTTGAGTCATTCTATTTACTTCTTAGCTTATAATACGTTTGCATAAGTATGTCTTACACATTCAACGAAAACAACATACACTTCTGCAAGTTCTGTCCTTCCTTACTAAATGTTTTGATAATTGGAACATTACAACATTTTTCTTTGCACATTCAAAAGTTGTAATGCAAACTGGAGGGATTTACACATTTAAAATGATTAGAAAAAAAGTTTTATTTTAACCGACGTTAAAAGCTGCGAAATAAAACTTTTTTCAATAACAGAGGTAATTTTTCTAACTTTATTATAAAATAAAATATATCATAGGTTGCCTCCCAAAGAAACTTATTCGGTGAGAACAAGCTTTTTCTTTCTTAAGGATTTCGTTATCTTTGTTTTATCTACAAAAAAATAAAACCGTCTAGTCAATAAAAATAACTGTAAGAAGTCATCAAGAGGAGAAAATTTGCTTTATATTGTTTAAATTTACACTTTTTTTGAGAATTCCAACACTATAAGCCATTTTGATCAACGTACCTGATAAGGCGGGAATAAATTTGTGTCAAGTAAACGATTTCGCTTACCCATATGCCCTTCAAACGATAGTGCTTGTTAGGGCCTTCAGCTAATTCCCATTATCTTCAATAAAACAAATATAATATTTATATGAACAAAGCTGTACTTACCTGTTAAAAAAACTCATTACCAAGGAGATTTTTAACACGACATGTAATGTCGACGATAGATAGCAATGAAT
This sequence comes from Tachypleus tridentatus, assembly GCF_004210375.1. Classification (NCBI taxonomy): domain Eukaryota; kingdom Metazoa; phylum Arthropoda; class Merostomata; order Xiphosura; family Limulidae; genus Tachypleus; species Tachypleus tridentatus. The sequence goes on along the minus strand of NC_134832.1, from coordinate 74,746,261 downwards.
GTATTAATTAACTTTATGTTTTAAATGCAATTTAATTAGACATTATCAACCCTTTGTGTGTAAAGACAGAAATCTGCAGCTTCGTTTTGTGCAAGCTTTCCATCATGATGCTTTGTTTTTAGCATCATAGAAACTATACAACTTGGCGGGGTTTAGAATATTCATAATTTTTACTAGTTTAACCATTACGTTAAACCATGCATTCGTAAATATTAACTTAATATAAATTAAGGTTTAATCATTAGGCTTAGCTTTGATACATCAATCCAAAATAAAACGACTGCAAAGTTTTTATGCTTATTTCTTGGGTTTAAGTTCCAAAATGTAGTACGAATGCATACTAGAGTTACGTAAAAAAATTCGTCTCTCTTGGCTGAGAAAAGGGAAAAGTTGTATCCAACACTAGGTGGCTACTTATCATCAGATCCCATACATGTTATACGTAGCACTCTGGCACATCAGTGAATGTGATGTGTAGGTAGAAACTTATAGTTTTAACATTATGAGTTTTATTAGAATTTAAAATAATACAAATCTAAAGCCAGGTTTAAATTAAATTATCTAACTTCTCGCTTATTCTAAAACTTTCAATTTTCATCATTTATATTTTTATTTTCTGGATTATTTTTACTAATCACCAATTAAGCCTAGTTTCGAATCATGAGTTTATTTTAACATACAACTCGCATCTGACGATAACAGGGATGAAACGTAATTTCAGCTCTCAGACTTTACTATGTTGAATATAGGACATATCGTGCAATGCAGTGATTGTTTATATATCTGAAATAAAATTTTATTTTCTGAGAAACCTCAAGAGTAATCTGTCTGAGAAAAAAATCAGTGGAACCCATTAAAAGTCCTTTTTTAATATAACATTGTAAAAATAATTGCATGAATGTTATATATGTTTAAGGCATAATTTTTTTGTTAGCAATGATCATCGTTTCTCCTTTCATCCACATTATGCGACAATAAATGCTGACTACGTAAATTATAATAACTTATGTTGTTTATACAAACCAAATACAGGCTAGAACTTCGCGCACGTTTTGGAAGGCAATACTAAGAGTTTATTAAAAGTCACACTTATACGCTTTCCTTTTACCCTGGCATTCTTTGTATGAGTTTAATCATTTCAATAGTTTATATGACTTGCAGAATAGTTGTGGTAATTCAGTATTACGTAGCATTGATCACATCACGTGGCATGAAGATCTGGTCATTATTTATTTACAAGCAGATACTAAATATTAAATTATTCTAAGTATACGTATATCATAGAAACTTTTATTTTGACTGTTTTCTAGTTCATAACTCGGAAACTCTGGTCTAACTCATGTGCCAAATTAGTCCCAGATATACCAACTCCCTGTAGCACAACTCTGACGAAAGATATCTGCTATCTTATAGGATAATTGCATTATAGACAACATTACACTGTGTGTGAGGATTACTTTACGACTGTCATACGAGATTCTGGATTCCTAGAATCTGACTTGTTATTGTCCAGTTACAGAGTAGCAGAGAGATATGAACTTTGGAAGCAGTTTTGGCGCTTTAAATGAGCAGGTCTTCGACCTTGAGACTTGCTGTAAATTGTTGTTCATGACTGTGCGTTTCTGATTGAAATTATTTTTGAATAATTACAGTTTAATTTGGTTGAATACAGCTTTATTTGATTAATTACAATTTCTCGTATTTCTGTTTTTATGGCTTGTTCTTTTGGTTAAATTCATTTACAAGCTACTAGACAGTTCAACATAATATGTTATAAAATTTTATTTCCATGAATTTGCTAATTAAATATTTTGTCTGTTTTCCGTCAATTTGGTTTAGTTTGTTTTGAATTTTGCGCAAAGCTACACGAGGGCTATTTGCGCTAGCCGTCCCTAATTTTGTAGTGTAATGCTAGAAGAAAAGCAGTTAGTCACCACCACCCACCGCCAACTCTTTACCAACGAATTGTGGGATTGACCGTCACATTATAACACCCACACGGCTGAAAGGGCAAGTATGTTTGAAGTGACGGAGATTCGAACCCGCAACCCTTAGATTACGAATCGAGTGCTTTCACCACTTGACATATGCTGGGCCAGTTTTCCGCCGAATCTTCTTTTAATTTAACCAGCAACAACTCGCTACTCTAAACATAAATACAACGCTTAATTTATAACTAACTCGGTTCACCATTTGCTATTGAGCTATAGCTGCCTCAATCTGGTGAGTAAAAGACAAAACTAAAAACACCATATATATTATTCAGTTATATTTTCATTCCATATTCCAGGTCCTCTAATCTTTTACTATAGTTCATATTAGAATATTAAGCGTTTTTGTGTATCAAGTTGAGAAGTAACACAGTGGTGTGAAGGGACCGTAATGTACAAAATAATTACATAATTTGAAAACTGAACTATTGGTATTTAAAAATCAATATTTCTGTTCATACCAAGATGTAAAACTTAATCATAAACAAATTATGAAACTGGATAAAGTGTTAGGTTATACTATGATTTAACTGTCTCTTCAATTCATGAATTCTGATTTTTCTTTCACAGTAAATATTAAAATCACCAAAAATGTTGGTTTTGGCTCATGCGAGGTTCACATTTATGTCAAACTCTTGCTGTTAAATCACGAGGCTATGAGAGAAGAACGACAACCAGCACAAGTAACAGACTTTAAATATGGCTACTGTGCACTCTGTGTAATTACTGTATTGTCGTTGGATAATTTCTCTACGTATCTTCATTCTCTTGGGTATCATTATGTCCTTTCGAAGAAATCCAAATGCGTTCTTAATCTACCTGAAAGAGAATTCTCAAAAAGAGCAGTTTTGCAACAAAACGAAAAAAAATAATGTGTTCGAATTTTGAATATTTGGACATCCAATGCATCATGAGTCAATCACTGAGGAAATCATTTGCGAATGTGGTGTTTTAAAAGAAACTAATATCCATATTAATGTTACAATTCACTATCTTAAGCAAGTGCCTAAGAATCTATGCTTTATCTTATTCACTATATTGTAAATGTATTCAGTATTATAAAATCTAATAATTTGATCTATAAAAACGCTTGATGTTAGAGACATAATACAGCCCAAGTTTAATACGTTTATTGGGGTTGATTACCTCTAATGGGAGTGTCTAAAGCAGTGGTGCACAAACTTTTTGAGTCAGTGGCCACAAACAGACTTCTCGTATCCGTTGGGGGCCAGAAAAAAGTAAAGATTAAAATCGTCCCACAGTTGTTTCACACAAGATGGACATCACATTTAAGAATACACGAATAACGATTACATCAAAGAGTTTGCACATTATTCTAAAATATGTTATGATACGTCAACTGTCACAAAGTCAGTGCGATGGATGGTGCTGCATGTCATCTACGAGCTTAGAAATGTCCGGCTTGATGTTTGACGTTGAAAGACGCAAGACTGCTTCCAGATGATCATCAGTCAGCTGATTATGAGTGTTGTTTTTGTTCAGTTTCATATGTGAGGAAGCCTGTTTGCAGCAGTACGTGCTGCCAAACATGCTGGTGTGGACCAGTGCATTCTCTTTCAGATTAGCAAATGTATCAGGCAACGTTTCGTAGAAGTCAAGAAAACTGTTTTCTCGGTTAATAGCACGCAGTTCATCAGATGCCTGGAGATCTGTAAGTTCGAGCTGATATTCTGCTGCCAAGTCATCCACTGACACACTGAACGGATCAGCAAAAAGTTTCATCAACAATCTGCATTGGTCAAAGTCATGAAACCGTGAGTTGAAGAAGGATTGAATCAAGGTATCTAGCTTCCCAACATAAACTTGTGTGTCAATGTCCTGATTCTTCTGTAGCTGTGACTGAAAAGTGGCAAAGTGCACGAAGTTGTCTGATGCTTCTTGCTGCTGGAACAACTGCAACTTTGTCCTGAAAGCTGAGACGTGATTGACAGACAAGCTGGTTTTTGCCTTGCAACTTCAAATTCATATCATTCAAGTGTTGTGTCATGTCGACCAGAAAGGTCAAATCAGCTTGCTATGCTGGATCAGTTATGTAAATCACTTCTGTGTCTTTGTTCTTGCTTCTGAGGAATTCTATCACCTCATCAATCAACTCCCAGAATCTTCTGAGCATCATCTCTCGACTCAGCCAGCGTACTTCACAGTGATACACAATGTCACCATAGTCTGAATCAATTTCTTCAAGAAAACTTTGAAACTGACGGTGATTGAGCCCTCGTGATTTGATGAGATTAATGGTTTTCGTCACTAATGCCATCAGTGCCTGAAAACCAAGTTCTTTACTGCACAGGTTCTGTTGGTGAATAATATAGTGCGACTTCACCAACTGTCTGTTCTGCTTTCCTCGATGCTACATCAACAGTGCTACCAGCCCGCTATTTTTTCCGGTCATGGCTGGTGCTTCATCAGTTGTTACACTTACCAGTTTCGTGAAATCCAATGAAACACTACTACACAGTTGTACTGTCTCCTCGAACAGAGCAGACCCAGTTGTCCGACCCATCATGGAACCCATGTCGATTAGTTCCTCTGTGATATCAAACGATGACGACACACCACGAACAAAAACTAGTAGCTGTGCTGTTGAACTGATGCCAGTCGACTCGTCTGCTGCCAAAGAGAAGTAGACAACGTTGGCTGCTTTATTTGTAAGCTGCCTTGTCACGTCTGCTGAGAGGTGTGAAATTCTTCGTTGAACTGTTATACGATTCAAAGCCACCGTCTGTAGCTTGCGAACTGCTTCCGAACACAACTTTTCCGATGCCGTAATCATACATTGCTTGACAAAATCACCATCAGTGAACGGTCGGCCAGATTTTGCTATCATCAACGAAGTATCGTAACTGACCTCACATGCTGCACCTAAATCTGCCGACTGCTTTGAGAAAACGTTTTGATAGTGATTCAGTGACCACCGCAGAGATTCGATTCGAGGTGTTCGTTCATCATCGACAACGTTGTGGAAATCTTTATGCTTCGACTCATAATGACGCTTTATATTGGATTCCTTCGCCACTGCTACTGTCGAATGACACAGCAGACAAATCACGTTCTTCTGTTGTTGAACAAAACAGTATTGCGCAATCCAATCATCACAAAACTGCCGGTTTTCGTTGTCAACTTTCCTTTCACGATTAGCTGCCATTTTTATTACGAAATAATATCAAAATAGGGCTCGTAAGTAAATCTCGAAGAACAATTGGAAAGCGTGAGATTCCGTAATTACGGAAATATTACGTCATTGCGCCAATGATTAAATGCCTATGCATTAACGAGATTTGCTTATTAAATTTTCTTTATTGCTCGACACAAATATGAAACCATCCAGTATCTAATCTAATGCATATTCTTCTATAGCGCTTAATCTTCGCGCAGGCGCTATGTTTCACTTTCCCGTTGAACATCGCAGGCCACTCGGCGACTCGTCGCGGGTCGGACTTTGTGCACCACTGGTCTAAAGTAATGCGCAAGTATCATAGATGTTTTTAAGAATAATGGTTTTTGTGGTTTACAAAATTATTAGAAAATCCTGAGAATTTTAAGTTGCGTAGCTGTCGGTTGTTGTAAAATGTAATCTACTTTAATAACCTGTCAACTTGCTCTATTATTAGGAAAACTTATGGTAAAATTATTGGTCAAAGACATTCGTTGAACTCAAGAACCGTAATATCTAAATATCCATTTTTGTTTTATAAATTACAAGATATGTTTTCAGGTCAGCTATGAGAATGGAGTTCTTACATTTTAAGCGAATGATCATATTGTATAATATATGCAACCGGCTCCATTTTGCTGGTAGAAAACATCTACTCAGAAAATGTGACACATCTAACAAAAGTTATTAATTCCTGACTATATCACAAGTACCACAACTCCAAGTTTCACACAATTCACTCGAGGGACAGTCCGATATTCTGAAAACATTCCGCTATTACTACTGCAGTGTGCTTAGTTCTTCTTATTGTTATTCAACTGTTTAATCTTGTTTCTATAGTAATAATAATAACATTATTATTATTATAATTTTGATATAATTTTTCAGAAATTAGAAAGCTTTCATTACTGTTAACAATAATATAGGTCTTTGGAACAATTAAAAATATATCACAAAATTTTATCGGCCTATGTACCGATTATAAAATTACACATATGTGATGTAACAATCTGAATGAACATTAGGCCTACATGTATAGTTTCTTTTACGTCCAGTTTTCGGAATATCGAACTGTAACCGTTCAAAAATAATATTTATTTGTTTGTTGTTAAGCGCAATTTGCCCGCCACTGGTATCAAAACCCATGTTTAGCGTCATAAGCTTTCAAACTTACCGGTGAGCCACCAGGGAGAGAAAGGACACGACTAAAGTTCTCTCTAAAAATCTACCCTAGGTTTTACACGATCTAAAAGCAAACATTTTATAATCGTAAACAGTAGAGGTAAGTCCAAAAATCATATCCAACAGCAACATAATATCTTATTTTCATTATTTTCTGTAAATATTCAGCCAGGAATTACAGTGAATTCACCCGCATTGATGACTGACGCAATTTTTCGTAAATTTGAGTTTCTGCCAAAATATCTTACTTTTTCACAATATTAATTCATTTATATTCTTACCGATTGTAAATTAAGCTCTATCAGTAATGTCCTGTTTTTAAAAAGGTACTTTAAAAACATATACAACTACAGCGACTGTATATTTCTTCAAAGCAATCCTGGTTATTAATCCTTCATAACTATAAAGCACGAGCCTTGAAGTTTGGACTAAATATCACACATTATAAGTCGCACCTTACTCAAATTGCGTTGCTCTAGCACCAAGTATTACAAAAGGAATCTTTAGAAGAGTATATTTTATAGTCCCTGTTTCTAGTTCACTTGAAGCGTCTATAGCGTTGACCGCTTTTGTTCACAATAGTTAAATTCCTCAATGACAATTCACATGCAAATATCTTTGTTTTGTTGAATAAACAAGGTGGCCTTGAGTTACGAAATTTCGAGTATATAATTTCCTTTCTGTTGTTCCCAGACTTTCTTATGGAGTACTGTTTTTTTTTTTTAAGCGATGACACTAAATTATATACATTTACACCTTCATTATGCTACCAAGCTCTCATAAATTCACAAACAATGGGACTTGTCAGAACTGACGTGGATTATTTGCATGTCATAAAGCTGTAAACCCGCCAGGAGGCGCAGTCGTTTAACAACAGACAAAGCCAAACATGCTTCTAATTCCGCCTTTTCTTTTTTGCCTTAAGCCATAAAATACATTCACCCCTCGATAAAATCATGTGGCAAACTCTTCGAAACAAAAAAAAAAAAACAGTCGTTTTGATATGTAAACAATAAAGACGTGGGCCGATAAATTCACGTACATGCATAAAATATAAGTGAAAGATAACACTACAAAATATTTTATGGAAATTTTAGGTCGGCCGAATAGATTACATTCAACTAAGGCTAATTCATTTTGTTAATAAAGGAGAAGTGTGACAATAACGAAGTTATATACTTCACTAACAAAGTAAACTAAAGGAACAGTGTCATACAGCCTACGTTTTACAACACGTTGAATAATGACTAGATGACACAAAGTAAACCAAAGAAACAGTGTCGTTCACCTTAACATACTATAGCACATCGGATAATAACCACTGACAACAAAATAAACTAGTTGTAACTAAAACTAGAACTAGTGATTTATGAAACCTAAAGACACACACACATATATATATACGATATATAGTTGGTGAAAAGTTGTTTGTCATATGAAGGTAGAAACAACGCGTTAGTTTCTCAAGAAAGGAACTTCATTTAAAGTAAAACAACTATTCTAACCAAGAGTTTGATTTCGCATCACCATCACACGTTTGTTTTACAGCTTCAAGCATATTTGGACACACTTTTATGTTGTGTTGCATGATTTAACTTTCTACGCACAGAAGAACAAAAATAATGATTTTTTATTACACGATTTAAGGAGAATATCCAGACAAATAATTATTTACGTCGCTGAATCAGCGAGTACGTGATTTAACACAAGAGAGTAAGTAAGGTACTAAATATGTTCATACTGTGTGGAGCGTGCGACTCGTAATCTGAGGGTCGCGGGTTCGCATCCCCGTCGCGCTAAACATGCTCGCCCTTTCAGCCGTGGGGGCGTTATAATGTGACGGTCAATCCCACTATTCGTTGGTAAAAGAGTAGCCCAAGAGTTGGTGGTGGGTGGTGATGACTAGCTGCCTTCCCTCTAGTCTTACACTGCTAAACTAGGGACGGCTAGCACAGATAGCCCTCGAGTAGCTTTGTGCGAAATTCAAAACAAACAAACATACTGTGTAGAACACATACACTTAAACATATGTGCCTAACTAAATGAGCAATAGTCAGCGTCGGATTGGTAAATCATTCTTATGGCAAGCAACATACGTAATACATTTATACTAAAAAAAAAAAGTAGTTTATACATACAGCACTGTGCAAAAGTGTTATGACAAGAAAACACTTTGTTATTATTTCCATTTTATGTGGCTAATTCTTCATACCATTACAGAATATAAATTTCAACACTTTAGTAATGCTTCACTGATCCCTGTGGACAATTTAATGAGCCAGGGTGAGAATACTTATTATTCTTTAGAATTCCAATATAGTTGTATCAAGGGCATGTCATAAGGGTTCTATTTGAATGAACATACTAATAAAATATAGTTTCTGAAACAACTGTCATGATATCCCATGCAGTGTCTTAACTATATAGAAAGAAGCTAGCTAGGAGCTACGATATGGTACCAGTATATGGTAGAAGAAATGAATTCAATAGCATTTCACAAATAAACCTTGATAAAAATAGTATTTAACACTATGTATTAAGTTTTGTTCCACTCCATGTTAAAAAGAGCCTGGGAAACTGTCAGTATAGCAGAGAGTTTGCATTAAAGCTTTATGTGATGCTGGTTGGACTCTTCAACAAATTGTTGCAAGCTTAAAAAGCCCAAGATCATGTGGCTGAGACAGGTGAATTTAAAATAACAAAAGAGGCAGAACACCTAAACTCAATAATACTGATGTTAAGTATCGTCGTTTCTGCAGCCTTCGAAACAGAAGGGAAACTGCCATTGATCCCAAGTATGAGATAAATACTTGTGATAGAAAAGTGTCCAGATCTACAGTTTTAATAAGATTAAACAAGAATGGAATATCTGGTTGCGTAGCAGTTTCAATCTCCAAATATTGTCAAGAGACTGAAATTTGTTAAAAATTAAAATAACTGGACTGTTCATGATTCGGAAAGGATGCTGTGGAAGGACGAGTCCAATTTTGAAATATTTGGTTCAAAGCGTAAGTTGTACATCCGATGTGAAAAAGGTGAAAGATACCTCAACGCATATCACTTACCATGATGCATAGGGAGACGATGTCATGGTGTTTTTCTGCTGAGGAGACAAGGGATATTTGAAAAAAATAAATGGAATAATGAACCAGTACAAGTATCATCAGATACTGATCCGTCATGGTATACCCAGTGGTTTGCATATAATTGGTAAAGGATTTTACTACCAAGAAGATAATGAACCCAAACACTCATCCAAGCTATTAAGAAATTACTTAGCTACGAAAGAAACATGTAGAATCATTTAAATGATGCAATGCTTCCCACAGAACCCTGATTTCAACCCAATCGAGCAGATTTGGGATTTAATAGATCAAATTTTGACAAATCAAAAGTTACATAAAAAAAACAACTTTATAGGAAATTATTAGACATTTGGTGTAAATTTTCAAAGGGCACTTTGATTAAATATGTTGCAACAATGCCTAAAAGGCTGTGTCCAGTTATTGAAGCAGAAAGGGGACACACACAAAATATTAATTGTTTACTGAACTCGAGCACTTCCACTGAGTTTCTATTATCCTAACTATGAAGTATAATAAAATCTTGAAAGTAGCTTAAAATGTAATTTTTGATTTTATCCTAACACTATTGCGCAGTACTGCAGTTTTATATTTAAACAAAGTTAGTACTAATCACGGTGGTGCTTACTATGTATGGATAGACCGAGAAAAAAATGGCTGCCACATTCAATCTATCACTCTATAATGTTTTTACGAAACTGTTAAAGTTTAATTAAAGCCTTATTTGAGCATCTAATTACCATTATTAAGTGCTTCACAGCTTGTGAAACTCCGAGCGTCATTGAAAAGTGTTACTAAAGTGGAAAACTGGAATCTAACTAGATAGTAAAAGTGTTAATTTTTCTTTTCCCACGCTAACCAAATATATGGACAATTTTTACAATGGTTTTAGTTTGATATATAAGTATTTTAAGAGTAATTGGGAACAAACTATCAGTAAGCACAGTATTACTTAGTATAAGCTAAAAATAATAATTCTGATGTAAATTATTTTATTATTTGTGGTTAGCTTGTAGTTACTTTTTTTACATACAAAGACAAATGATATTCCTTTAAAAAGGTTAAGTACACGGTGGAACAGGAATTACCAGCCAATAATAAATGAACATTAGATGACTGCAGTATATAGAAAGTAAAGACTTTGTACACTATACAATCTGTGTCGTTAGGGAGCCAACCCTTATATTATGTAAGAAGCGAGGGAGTAAAACAAAATCAATACACATAATATTAAACTTTATTACATACATTCATAGAGTACACTAACTTTCAATGAAGAGTAAAAATGTCGCAAAACAAATAATAAAAAAAACATTTTGATGATATAAAATGATGAAGGTTGATAATGTGAAAAATAATGCAAACCTGAGATGATATAGCTATACATTTTCCACATGTTTTTACCTTGATATAATTTCTTCAGTCCCAAGAAGTATTATGACGAGCGATGATTAATAATCCATTGAAGCCAACTGTATGGTATAATATCAGTATCTAAACAATGAAGAAACTTACAAAACTGATATGATATAAATAATATATATTAACATTGAATTATGAAAACAGGATAAATGTTCACTTATAAACTACCCCCAGTGGCAAAGCAGTATGTCTGTGGGTTTACAATGCTAGAAATTAGGTTTCGATACTCATGGTAAGCAAGGCACAGATAGCCCTTGTGTAGCTTTGAGCTTAACAATATTCATCAACTTACTTAGGCCTGGCATGGCCAGATAATTAAGGCACTCAACTTGTAATGTGAGGATCGCGGATTCGAATCCCCGTTACACCAAACATGCTCGCATTTTCAGTCGTGGGGGCGTTATAATATGACGGTCAATTCCATTATTTGTTGGTAAAAAGAGTAACCCGAGAGTTGGTGGTAGCTAGTGATGACTAGCTGCCTTCCCTCTAGTCTTACACTTCTAAATTAGGGACGGCTAGCATAGATAGCCCTCATGTAGCTTTGCGAGAAATTCAAAAACAAACAAACAACTCACTTCAATGAAATTGTTAAAATAAGAGGGTCAATAAGTAATAAAAAAATGCAGTAAGATAGAGGAATAGCAATGCCAGAAACGACAGAAGCGAGGAATGGATGAATATACTCAACCATACAAAATTCACTCTGGAAACAGACAAATATTTCCGCGAATAATTTTGATCTAGAACTAAATTATGAACTCCTGTCAAGTGCATGAATTAAGATTTGAATGAAAGCATATAAACTAAATAGTGCAATACAGTCTTACAATGGCTAATAACAATAAACTTGTAATATTGATTCAGCACTTACTGACGTTTTGTAAAGTGATTTTTGTATGGTTTGTGTATTGATCCTATCTTGTTTATGTACTTCTTTAACATTGCCATCCTTACATCATACTGAATTCTTGCTTCTTTTTTTTTTTTACTTGTTAATTGATAATTACATTTAGGTGATCATCATGTAGGGTTTTGTCTATCACAACAGTTGATATCAATAGGTGGCATCGCACTATTGTTTTCAAAGAATGTCGCTCAGGCTGATTGGCTGCCTCAGGGGAGGGTAAGGGATGGAATTGATGTAATCAAAGATGACGATGTCCTATGTCCAAAAGTTGCTACCAGAGGGACACGTTGTTTGGCCGCCATGACAGACGACCCTGATGTCAACAGTCGTCGCCAGAGTACGTGTATTTGAAGACGCTTTGCGAGACCGCCATTTGAGGCAGCCATAATGGATAATTATATCACAAAATAAAGTAAGTATTTTTAGGCCGCCATGACAGGCGGCGATGTCTTATCATGTCTATAATTAATTAATCAAATCATTATAAGAAGGACACAATACTAATTCGTTAAATCAGTTATATATTAATTCATTAAATCATTTATAATTAACTCATTATAAGCAAGGACGTTAAACACTAATTTATCAGTTAATTAACTTTCTTTACCATTTACATGTCCAATAAAAGACGATATTTCAACTAAAATTGATTCTTTTAATTATCAACAGAGTGTTTTTCAATGACAATGTATTATTCAACGTAACATAATCACAATTATTTACGTTTCTACAACGCATAAAATATGTGACTATAGATTTAAATCACCCTGAAAAGTACAATAATTAAAACCTATACTTTTGCTAATTTTACACAACAGTTTACATTGTCAATAACATTGTCAATATTGTTGCATAAAGTATAAGTTTTAATTATTGTTTGATATTGCCCATTTTAGGACGATTTCAGCATATAGTTATGTATTGTATGCATCAGATTGAGTAAGATATAATTCTTTTACAACAGAAAATGTAATAATCTATTACTGAAAATCTTTAATCACCTGGCTGAATATAACTAATTAAAGATGAATAAATATAATCCCCTTTGTTAAAACTTCATCTTTGAAAAGCATAAGATAAAGTAACATGTGTAAGTTATTTTTTGTATAAAGTCAAATTGTTAAAAGTGATATTGCGTAATAAACGTTTACGGATCTTTTCAAAATATCATTGAACATGTTCGCCCTTTCGGTCATGGGAGTGTTCTAATGTTACGGTTAATCCCACTATTTAGTTAGTGTAGTTAACCGCTGGGACAGCGATTAGTCTGTGAATTCATAACGCTAAAATCAGGGGTTCGATTCATCTCGGTGGACATAGCAGATAGCCCGATGTGGCTTTTCTATAAGTAAAATATAAACACACAGGTTAGAAGCCGGCAGTGGATGGTATTGACCGTCTTCTCTTTAGTCTATATTTTACAAAATTTGGAACTGTAAACCAGTATGTTACTGTATGTAAATAAACTAATCAGATATTTTGTTAATAGCCAACAGTCGTCCCATACTTAATTTTAACCTCATTGTTTGGTGGCAAATAAAGGTACTTGTACAACAAAACAGAGGAGAACTGATACTGCATCAGCCACACTCTTGAGATTGTAGGTTTACAGATTAAATATCGGTTGAAATTCAGTTAAATCTTATAAATATTGTCAATTATGATCAACCAGAAATCTTGTGTTTATTGTATTAGTAAGTTGATCCTGTAATAATGTTTCAGCGTTTTTTGTTTTTGTCTGTTTTTTTTTCCCCTAACTTCTTGTTTTAAAATTATATCGTTTAGTCAGAAGCAGGTTTAAGGTTATGTCCTTTGTAAAATCTCGGCCCAGTATTCTCAAATTGTTTGTTTAATTCTGTTTTAATAATTACTTCTTTTATTTTTAGAATACTGGTTATACCATTTCACTTATTCTTACTTTAGAATAAAGGATTCGTTATCCCTAAGTACAAGAGATGTTAAAAACAAAACATCCTTTTCTAGTTGCAACATTTAGAGGCTAGCTAAAGGTTAATTTACTTTCTTTTTTTTTCATGTGAATGGCAGAGCTACCCCAATAGTTCACCCTTCTAGTCTTTAAAGACAAAATAATATCACTTTTCTGTTCTTTAAGTATACCAAAAAGTTCGTCTTTCTGGTGCAGGGAAAGCGCTGCTCCTTTACCTCAAATTAAGATTATTTTCTTTGTTTCTCTTTCTTATACGTTAACTTGGGATTGATGGGGATGAAACGCTTTTGTTAAACATAAGTTTTTATCAATACCTGAAAGTTTTCTGGTTTTGAACATACTACTCCTTTACAGTATTGCTTTTCTGAATTTCTAATTGATTAATAAACTTACTAGCCACATTAAGTAATCACTTTGATAGTGAGCTATTCTGTTAAGGGGGGGAGGTCATGAAAACGATTACAACCATCACTTCGAAATTAATTTAGCATTATAATACTAGGTTTAGCCGGAGGCTTATGTGCTGTTGGCATGGACGGCTTTGACAACTTTCAATCTTGTTTATTATCTCAGTAACAGTCTCAAAAATGTGTCCAACATCATGGCATTGGTTAAGTTACTCTTTCATATCCATAACATTTGCTTCCTGTGTGAAGACTTTGCTCCGAGTTGACTTACAGTGTGTTTATGGAGCACATTACTTTCCTAGTTTTCTTTCTTCTAAGAAAAACACTAAAGGTGCTCTTCTTCTAAATGTCGAGTCTTTTAGTACCATACACAATTTGATATTTTCGTTCTAAGAATATCTTAAAAGGTTGTGACACAACCTTCCAACCGTAAGTTCCCTCGATTGCATTGCATGTCAGTAGTTAGGAATTCATCATGAACTAAATATTCAAATGCTAAACGTTGCTCGTACAGCCATGAATAGCATCTACTGCATTAAAATACAAAAGTCGTTTTTCAAAAGTAATACGTCTGTATTGTATATGAGATAAAGAAGAAAACGTTTTTGATACTTATATGTTTTGTATTACATAAAGAGTACAATATTGTCATTAAAACTTATGAGATCTGCCATTTGTAATATTTAGGACAGAATCATACAGTATTTACAAGATCTGAAATCTGCACCGTATTTGATCATTTTCTAGGCCAATTGCAAAAAGAAGATCTAAGCAACTACAGCAGGTGCACAACACTTTTTTACGAGAAAATTCATGAAAAGTTCAGGTATTCACAAAAGCCAGTGTTAAAATTAGAATTTGAAATCATATCTGAGCAGATCTATTTGAGTGCTTTCTAAAAACATATATCATATAGTTTTACATATATTTCTGTTATCTAATAAAATATATAACAAATGAACGACATTTTCAAGGGACCACTCTTTTCGTCCATTCCTGTATATATATATGCATACAATTGTCCTAATACTTTATTAATTTAAAAAGTAAAAGACCTATTTTACACGATAGTGCTAACAATCAACGAAACGACAAAGTATTGCACTGTATTACTGGCTGTTTAGACCAACTCGTGTCAACAAGATTAATCAGTAGTCCATAGCTATTCGTTAATTTTAAAGAGTACAAAACATTTCATAAAATAATAATAGGGGGTTATTTGGCATACACAATTAAACTAAAATTTTGCTTTATATGTCTATAAAGTAAGTATTTATAATCTGTTGAATATTGACTGAAAATGGAAATTAAACAAGCAATGATTAAACGTGTAAACGAAAGTAGGTGTGGTATTTATATACCAGTGAAGTCATGTCCATTTTCTCGTATTTTTTCTTAACTATAGCTGATACGTATTTGTTATGTTATATAAGTATTCTAATTAGTGATTTATACTTAGAGGCGGTAATAACCAATCACTTTGTTTATAAAAAAACAAAAAATAAAACATTACCGAATCATGAAACCTTTTTGTTTTTGATTTTTTAAATGGAGTGAAATTTGCCTTCATGGTGTAATCCTAATTGTAAGCAGTAAGTATTTATATTATGATTATTGTAACTAAGGTTATTAATCAAAACTTGCAAAAATTAGTATTTGATATTACATTTAGATATAATATCAGTTTGGGGCGTATTTACAGACAACAATGTAACGTACGGATAAAAAATTAATGTTAATAAATGTATAAGTTCTTCAGTTTTGTAGTTCAATGCTCTTACTTCCACTCTAAATAAAGTACGGAATTAATTATGTTGGTTTATCAATTGAACAATGTTACTCCTAGATAACATAACCATTTATAACGCACCAAAATATATTTCACAAAAATATTTTTTGTTCTATATAGACCTATTTAAGTAATCAACTTTTTCCACCGTATTTTCATAATGCATGCAATAAAAGATTAATATTATTTTTAACACCCATTTTAGTTTGTGTTTTAAAAATCAACAAATTCGAGTAAGGAGAATACATCTTGCATTCTTGTTTGTATTAATTAATATTCGGTTTTTATATAGAAATATAGGGAACAAAGCCTAGGCTTTCTTATTGTGCCTAATGTTTAATCTGTATTTTAAAATAGTAGTTTGAATAGGGCAAAGCTTTTTCGTTAGTATCTTAGTAACTATTTACACACATATACAATACTACCAAGATCAATCCTATGTTTTTAGTCTTCGTTTGAATTAATTGTTTTATATGTGTTCACAATGAACAAAGGACACATTTTCATTCCTTCTACATAGCTTTACTTGACATTAATTAATAACTAAACATAAATTTTGTTTATGGTTTTTAGAACACCTAATTCATATTCTTTTGTTACTCCGACTATTATGTTGGGAACAAAACAATGAAAAGCCTAACTGTTCTACTAAAATTGACTCACTATAAAAAAATTAACCAGTAAAAAACAAACAAACACAAAGAACGGTTATATGTGAACGTTGTGTAGCGAGTTCGTCACCATCTTTAATATCCTTGAAGGCTATTATCACAATGAAGAATATTGAAGGAAAACAACAAAGAAAGGGTCAGGACAACACTTGTCACGAACAAGGTCTAGCTCTATGTACAAGACAAGGGTGTGACGAAACGATTGAAAGCAAGTGGGTACAAAGGGTTATGGCAGTCGAGTGTGATATTTAAACACGTCATGTAACAACCAAGTTACAGAAACTAGCATATTTTTAACACAGTTGATTAAAATTTTGAAAGGGCAGAAATCACGGTGTGTGAAAAAAGACACCTTATTTTGGAAAAAAAAAAATTATAATCCACTCAGATATCCTGTACTTGAACCAAAATTCACATTCACGTTCCATAACACTAAAATAGAGATGTTTAAATTCTTATTAAAATTCAAATGTTTCCTACTCGGATGTAATATTACATCAAATAGTTCGTATTTTATTAATATTAAATTGGTTGACGACAACTGATAAAGATTGCGTTGTTTTTTTTTTCCCAAAAAGATACAAATGACCTTCTGGCAATATAATATCTCTCTCTGTAATGAAATGTCTACAAAATGATAAATTTTATAAGGTTATATGATGTCCGCAAAATGTGGATTTCAGAAAATGAAAAAAAAAAAAGCACATTAATTATAGGTTAATTGTGATCAAGACAACTGAAATACACAAATTAGAACTGAATAATAATTCAACTAAATAGCGTATATATCTCTAGCGAATCATATGAAATTGTAACTTTAAAGGCTTTTAACGTGAGGACTGATATTTGGACTGGATCATGTTTTATTCGTTTCGTTAATTCACAAACCTCCAGCTCAATTACCTAAGCCTTATACAAGTGCTAGACGTACAAGGCCTTCCTAAAGGAGATTAATAACTTGGGAGCATCGCACTGTTCACGAGTCCCAGAGAAAGTCAGATCATAATAAAGATATATATCGTTCCATTGTGGCCATCATATTCAAAATAATTTTAATTTAACGTACTTAAACCTCTATAGTTCATTGGTGTGTTTTTGTTCACAGTTCATCCCGACAATTGTAACTGTAATGACAACGAAATTCTTAGAGAAATTAACTTGACACTAAAGGAACAACGTGTCTTGAAAGGTTAACTGATATTACTCAAAATTAATCAATCGTTTTTAATTAAATTAAATTTAATTCATGCTTTTTTCAATATAACTATAAATTTCATTCATTTATAAGCCAGGTCATATATGTAAAGCTTTCTGCCTTTTATCTTTCTTATATGCATACGCATATATATATATATATATATATTATGTGTTTTTTTATAGATTTAAGCCTTTGTTCATAACTTTATTCTGTCTTTTATCATTTCGATCGTTTATCAAAAATATTGCATCTACACATGCTACAAAGTTGGTTTTGAGAAAACATTCTTGTGAATCCCGACAAACGAGTTTCATTAAGATGGCTATGCAAGGGGAATTAGCTGTGATTTGCTGGACATCCCCTATAGTTCAGAAACGATGTTGCCTAAAAGGATCTCGTTTTGCTTGATCGATCAGGAACAGCTATAGGGCACGCTGTCAAATGATTAGAGATAGCTCAGTGAGCGCGTGGAAGGATGTGAACACTCCATTGAAGTCTCCGTAGTTTCATTACGGAGTATTATAGGAGATAGAATTTCCAGAAAATTGATTACAATACAGTTCAAATTCGTCCTTAGGTTCACTTTGTACATTGCAAGCGTTTTAAATGAGAAAATAATCACTTGCTATCTCGGTATAAGCTGTTTTCTACCAAATGATGCATATTTTAGATACGATTTCTTTCCATTACAACCGTAGTAGATCATTTGTAAATAATTGTTTCTGTCTGTGCTGGTCTACGACACTATAGTTTAACGAGTGTTACATTTAGAACATACAGTATTCCACACTGAAGTAATTTTTAACGAGTGTTACATTTAGAACCGACAGTATTCCACACTGAAATAATTTTTAACGAGTGTTACATTTAGAACCTACATTATTCCACACTGAAGTAATTTTTAACGAGTGTTACATTTAGAACCTACAGTATTCCACACTGAAATAATTGTGAGCAATTATCCCTCTTCCCATATTGGGACAGCGATAAGTTTCCGGATTTACACCGCTAAAATACGAGGTTCGATTCCTTGTGCAAAGCATTTATATCAAGTACCTTTACTGAATTTCTGAATGTATTTTCATTGTGTAGGGAAGACTGCAAGTATATTTTTTTTTACATATATGTTTTATTTGTGTGTGTCACAACATGACCATCCAACATATGTTAAAAGTCCCTCGTAGTGAACACAGCAAATAGCTCATTGTGGCTTTCCTCTAAAACAAAAAGAAGGAAGCAGTTTCCAATTTTTCTAGTCCAAAATTTTAAATACACTTTCGATTTTTTTATTTGATAGAAAAATGTCTGTTATCAAAAATCCGTAAAGATTATAATTGTACTTTTTTCTCATCTGCTACAAAAAGCTTTGGTTTGGGTGGTTTTTGCACAAAGCTACTCGAGGGCTATCTGTTCCTAATTTAGCAGTATAAGAGGGAAGGCAACTAATCATCATTACCCACCGCCAACTCTTGTACCAACGAATAGTGGGATTGACCGTCACATTATAACGCCCCCACAGATGGGAGGGCGAGCATGTTTGGCGCGACTCGGGCGCGAACCCGCGACCCTCAGATTACGCGCTAGGCCATGCCAGGCCCGCTACAAAACGCATGCTTAGATTTTACAAACTTGTCGTATGAGAAAATACCTTGTTTCTCCACTAATTCATTTTGATGTTCAATTTTACATCGGGAAAAAGAAATAACAGTGTGGAACACACCATCAACACACGCGCAAACCAAGGAACCGGTCTTCAACAATGAACTAAAAAAATACATTTTATCAACAGAATATTCATTCAGATACATTTTGTACACACGGTTTGTAATATTCTAATTTTATTAGTTGAAGCAAATATTTAGAATATTCAGAAATTAATAAACAGCAAACATTTACCAATGTCTGTGGTGGCGCGGCAGAATGTGAAAATTAAATATTTGTGAAGTGTTATGAAGTGTTTGTTAATAATTCGAAAATTCTTATTACAACAAATGCAGAGGAACTGAATATGCGACAGTTTTGCCCAGTTTTGTTTGTTCATACTTAAGCACTAAGCTAAACAATGGTCTGTCTGTACTCTGCCCACCACAGGTATCGAAACCCGGTTTCTAGCATTATAAGTCTGCAGACATACCTCTGGGGAGCTTTTTACAGTGTAAAATTGATAATGATTTAATAAGACTGTACTTCTGTGAGATAATGAAATTTTTTGTTGTGGTTTTGTTTATTGCTCATTTATTATATCTTTTATTGTTTAGTTTAGCTATGAAATTTTAGCTGCATTAAAACGCTAATTCACGTTCGAACACACAGGTGGTCACGTTTATTTTGCGTAAATATGTGTGCATTATGAAACTGACACCATCTTCCATAGCGATGATGTAAAGATATTATTAATATACTCTTCAAAACAAGAAACGCAAAAGGGATATTTTTGTTATTTTAAAGAGAAATATATGTAATAACGTTACAAGCTCAGAGTATGTGATGTTACACGTTTTAAGGCACTGATTGTCAGACCAAAATGACAATAAAAGTTGTACACTTTGAAAACGGAGGAAAACATCGGATTTTTCGCCAAAACGCATTCGTGTCCAATAAATTTGTTTGAGAGATCTGCATGTTCTGCAAGTGCAACATGTGCAAAATCCCTATAAAAGTGACGGGTTCTCGGTTTTCATAGCTCAGTGTTAAGCCACCGACACGCAATACAGTTACGCCAAGACGGACTGAAGCACAACGCAACAACGCCATTGGTCGCTTGGAAGCAGGCGAATCTCTATCAGATGTTGCCAGAGCTGTTAATGTCCACCCAAGCACCATCACAAGGCTATGGAATCGTTACCAACAACATGGATCAACTCGTGACCGTCCACGATCTGGCAGACCTCATGTGACCACGCCCGCACAAGATCGCTACATCCGGTTACTGCCTCAACCATACCAGGGCTGCGTAGGATTTCCGATCAGACCGTACGCAACCGTCTACGAGATGCAGGAATCCGACCTCGACGTCCAGTCAGAGGCGTCATCCTCACCCAGCAACATCGTCAAGCACGCCTGCAGTGGACTCGGGCACATCGGGTATGGCCTCATTGATGATGGAGGCATGTTTGGTTCAGCGATGAATCACGTTTTATGCTTCGTAGGCAGGATGGAAGGACCCGTGTTTACCGTCGCCGAGGTGAACGTTTTGCAGCAAACTGTGTGCAGGATGTTGACAGATTTGGTGGTGGCAGCGTCATGATGTGGGCTGCCATCGCCTACAATGCCAGAACAGACATTTTGCACATTCGAGGGAATCTTACGGCTCAACGATACGTCGACGAGATTCTTAGGCCCCATGTGCAACCCATCATGGTGAACGTCAACGACGTTTTTCAACATGACAACGCCCGTCCTCACACAGTCCTCACTCACCACTGTCTTCTTGAGACACCACAACATCAACGTTCTTCCCTGGCCCTCCAGATCACCAGATTTAAACCCCATCGAACATCTTTATGACGAGTTGGACCGACGTCTGCGACGGCGACAACCTCAACCGCAGACTCTACCTCAGCTTGCAGCAGCTTTGCAGGCTGAGTGGACAGCCATTCCATAGGATGTGATTTGTCATCTCATCACTTCCATGGGCAGGAGATGCCAAGCAGTTATTGATACTCACGGGGGGCATACTCGTTATTGACGTTGAACTTCACCTAGTGAGCGTGGACTTCGCCTTTGCAGACTTTGGATGTTCAGCAGTGAATGTGCAAAGTTTCACACATGTCATACAGAACTACCCGGAATAAACTTGTTAACAATTTGTCTCATATTTTGCCTTTTGCGTTTCTTTTTTTGAAGAGTATATATAAAAAATTACGTAAATTTATGATCATATGAAATACCCTGCCATAGGCTTCATAAGCTGAATCACGAGACAGGTAGTGAATTATTGCTGTTTATCACTCGATATTGTTATTAATACAGAAAGGTGGCTTCGGATTTCTTTAGAATTAGGCTATATTTCTTGTTCTTTATTTTTATTTCTTTATTTGAAATAATTAATAGTGATATTTATGTTTTATCATTCATTAACACTAGCATCAAGTCCTGACCAGACACGTGTTTATTAACTGTATATTTGGTAAGTGATCAATCTTATTCCAAGTTTTTGTTATAGCTTATATTTTGTTGTTGAATTTTTGTTGTGACGGTGTGTTATATTAGACATTCACACTTGAAAATCTTCAGATAAATAATTGGTGGTAGCTCACGATAGAAAAGTGGTAAACTATTGGTCATTAGCTCCTGAAGGAAAACTGTATACTTTTGATCATAGATTCTCAAGAAAACACTGTAGCCCCTGAAGAGAAAACTGTAGACCATTGGTCATGGCTCTTGAATAGAAAATTGTATTCTTCTGTAAGATTTTAAAAAAAAATGCTAAAATTGAATTTTAAAAATATCAAATAAAACAACCTCTCACCACTGTTAACATGATATTATTAGATTTAAATCTGGACGAAATTCGCATCTTATGAAAAAGTTTCGTGTTTTTTTTGGGTTTTTTTTGTCTATCAGTTTACAAGATACGCGCGCGGAAACATAGACACACACACACAGTTCACGTTGGAATACTTTCGTCCTCCCAACTCCCGGGTGCGAAGGTGGTGAAGATTTATCAAAAATAAAGCTAGTAAGAGAGAATCAAGTCTAATTTGTTTGATTTAAACAATTTACATGTAAACAGCCAAGTTAGAATATACAGGTCAAGCAAAAGAAGTGAACTTATGAAACAGTCAAGTTATATAAAAGGGGAAACCCTGTAAAAATGTTATGTAAAAGGGAGCAAGTTAAAAAACGCACAAAGATGGGGAGTATTCGGCCCATTTTTATTGCAAATGGATCAAACAGACTGCCCTTTTACATAACTATTTGTGTACATATAAAATATTTTGTCCACCTGATACGTTATTGGTAAAGCACTTATTTTTAATTCGTTTTTGTAACTAATATATTGTATAACACCTTTTCGCCCTGTAAAGGATGCTCATTTAAATCTCTAAATAATATACAATCATTTCATTTTTAGTTTTATAAGCTGACTTGTTCTGCTAAAATTTAAAAAATATATATACATATAACTGGTTGTGCTTAATAATCACTGTTCTTACCTTTGTATAGATGTTTCCACACATCTTTGTCTGGAGCTTGTTTCTTGCTGGTTTCAGAATTAATTCATATAGACTCGATTGGTAATATTCTTACCATTTCGATAAAACAAATGTTGAATATAGACAGACCACTATTTCAGTCCTCTTGCTAAGGTATTCAGCAAAGGCCACAAACCCAAGTAATGTATCTAAGATTTCGAACTTTAAGACTGTTAACAGTTTAAAGTTTTTCGCAAAATAGATCACTGAGCATACGACAGAAGAGGTCATCATTTTATAAAAAAACAAACATTGAATATGGGTAGGACATATTCACCTAAAACCACAACCACAAGCAATATAGTTAAATTTTAAACTTCAAAAACACTGACAATCTAAATGTTTATGATAATCATTATTTATCATTACTTAAATAAGCATCGCTTATTATTTCGCTCATCGAAACGTTGTTCTCTCCTCTATTAGTGTCTTCTCTATCCATTCCAGCCGTTTTTAAATATATAATTTTCTCTACAAGTGGATTTTCTCGTCATCACGGTTGAAATAAGTATCCTTTTCATGAGATTTATATATTATATATTAGTTATAGAAATGCATTAACAAAAAACATTTTACATATAAAACAACAGGAAGTGCAATGAAAATTAGAAACAGAAGCAAAAACTGTAACATGCACATTAAATGGATACTTACAATACAATCATTTATATTAACCTTTAATTCAATATTTATAAAAAAAATGAAACACTGCATATGATAAAATCTCTTCAGAACATATAACTGTAAAAGTGTGTACTACAAATTAATAGCTATTTTACGGCAGTTGTCCGTTAAAATAATCGATAAATTAAGATAATATGTGGGCTAAAAGCTGACATACGTAATACACTGTGCTGCAATAGTTGTCTCTTTACAATAATGAATTTCCTTGTAAATTTTAGAACATATAATTAAATATACCATGTTGATGACTTAATCGCATGTTAAGATATCCTACCATGAACTCATCGTCCTAATGAACTATCCATTTATAGAATCACCACTTAGAAAAAAAAAAAATCTGCCTTCCACCCATAGAACTTTAGTAACACAATCTACCTAATAACACATTTCGCCTTTGTAAAACACATGTAATATATAAATGAACACTATAAAAATAAGTCAAGACAAATTGAAATTTCTATGCAATCCTACAGGACTATAGAAACATTATCTGCCTATCGAAACACCAATCGATACATAATACGCCTAGTAAAAACATCCGTCTATAAAATCATATTAACACCATTCGCCTATAGAAACTTAGTAGCACCAAGCGCCTACAGAACTTTGATATCAATATTCGCCTATAGTAACGGGCCCTCTTGTATGGAACTGTGATTCCTTATGACAACAGGCCCGGCATGGCCTAGCGCGTAAGGCGTGCGACTCGTAATCCGAGGGTCGCGGGTTCGTGCCCGCGTCGCGCTAAACATGCTCACCCTCCCACCCGTGGGGGTGTATAATGTGACGGTCAATCTCACTATTCGTTGGTAAAAGAGTAGCCCAAGAGTTAGCGGTGGGTGGTGATGACTAGCTGCCTTCCCTCTAGTCTTACACTGCTAAATTAGGGACGGCTAGCACAAATAGCCCTCGAGTAGCTTTGTGCGAAATTCCCAAACAAACAAACAAACCCTATGACAACATCGCCCTCTGATGACACTTCATAGAATTATGGTCCTATCAACACTCTCTCTAGTGCCACTTCTTAAACGTCATCGCTCTCTTGTAACTATTACATAACAACTATGTAACCCTCAGGTATTAACATAATTTACACATTAAGTAATAGTAACTAACCCTCGCGTGTATATATTACGTGACAGTTAATCCTGAGGTGGTGAGGCATCCTTTTGATGCCGAACGGTCGACCTACTACAAATGTAAACTAATACTTATTAAAATATGGCGTATACAGAGAATAAAAAAACAATTCGTAGCGGTATTATTGACGATTAATATACAAATAAAATACACTATCTAAACTTGCTTGCTGTAATGAAAAAAAAACATATGACGGTGTGATCCGCTGTACTGTTTGGTGCACCTAACAACAACACTAGAAAGTAAACCTATTGATGTGTGTGTATGTTAAATAAAAAAAGTTTAAAAGATTTTAGAAATATCATTTAGTTTAATGTTTGAGGTCGTTTCTGCTCGGTGGACTCGGCAAATAATCAGTCCAATATGGCTTTGCTATAAGAAAACACCTACACCTTGTCTAACTTTTACAAGAGCGTTTAAAATTATATGACAGAAATAGTTTTTAATACACCGCTGTTTTTCATAATTAATAAAGAAGCGTTCTAATCCCACAAAGAGTGAAAATAAACACAAAAAAGATGAGGGTAATGAATAGAGTAAAAGCTCAGAAGTACTTACAGGAATTTTAACTCCATGATGAAGGAGTACATAACAACAAGTTACTGGAAATTATTATTTGTTAAGATATTGAAACTCCTTTCCAGCATGTGTTGTTGTGTCAAGATAATCCAGTCGTGCAAGAAAAGATAATCCAGTTGTGCAGGAACGACTGTATCATGTTGATCCAATGGAATTATTGTAGTCATTGTAGTACAAAATTTAGGTTCATGTTAGTTCTTGTCTCTCAAAGGAGAGTAAACAAATCTGTTAACGTAATTTCTGAACAGTCTGCACGTAGAGTATATTATAGTCGTGTATAGTTTGTATGTATATTGAAGACATATGAAGTACCTCTTTTCTATACTTTATTTATCTATATATTTAAGATATCAAAGATAGACCGACGGATAGACAGCGGAGTTGAGAAAACTAAGAATTTTCTACTAAAAAAGACAGAGACATTTTGTATGCTGACTAAACGAACGATACACATCATTAACTAAGATCGAAATGTTTATAACATAGCACAATATTGATATATTGACCTGTGAATCTTAACAATAGGAAGGAATGTCGATTCAGTGCTTCTCGCGTTAAAGATATTTAGAAAAATAATTCCAATGTAAGTTATTTATAAAGCGCTATTGAAGCTAAACAACGATACTATACTTCGAGTTTCATGCATTATTCATCAGTAAATACGTCGTTTGCTTGAGGGATTTTAACTATAATGTTTGTTTGGTTTATTATTTGGTAGAAACATTGGATCGTAGAATAGGTTAGAGTGGTATTTGATTTTTTTTAATTTGTTGTTGTAAACGGTTACGTTTTTCCAGTATATGCATAAGTAAAGGAAAAAAAGAAACAAAAGAATTGCTCTATATTTTGTTCCAGTCCACTCTCTGGTATAGAGCAACAGACATCATTATACATTCATTAGAAACGGCTTTATTGTCATATGATTAAACTAAACCTCTTAAGAGTATATAGAAATATAAAGAACTAATACGTCGCTCATGAGAGGAAAATGAAAAGATCTCATTATAAGATATGAACAGAAAGTATACATCGATAAAATGATTCAGTTTTTCCAAACTACATCGTTTTTAAATGACCGCCTGAAGACAACACAGATAATTTCATTTTTATTATTGATTTTGATTCTTTAAAACAAAGTTAATAAAACGTTAGTCTCACATTTAAATCATAAAGCTACGCATTATTAATTGATTAGCAATGTATCAGATACCCTTTACTAACCGACTTTTCATCAAATATCACGATCTGGCTTAGAATATACTAATTCCATATTGTGAGAAGCAATATATTGTAAGTAGTATAAATTTAGTAGCAATAACTCAAGTACCACAAAGTAAATAGCAATATGTCAGGTAGAATAAATTGGAATATAATATTCTAAGTATCATAAATTGAATAACAATGCTCCCGATAGCTCACATTTATTAATAATACGTCATATATCATGAGCTGAGTTACAAAAATGTAAAGGTGCTATATATTGACTAACAATATGTTTGGCGCCATGTACTTAGTAATATATTGCCAAGTTAAATGGTTAACAATTAAGTCAGATATAATGTTAAAAACAGAAACAACAATATATGTCACGTATTGTCTATTGATTTAGCTTATGAGGGTCATCCCACTGTATAAGAAAAATGTTCAAAGTCTCGTGCAGCCATCTATCGTTCTCATTCTTATGGTCATGATTGTTCATTTTCTCTAAAAACAGAAATATTTATTGCAACAATCTTCTAGAAGGACAGCCAAGTCACATACTGATGAAAAATGAGTAAGTTATCACATATCGATTGATAATAAATACGTTACCATATATTTAGTAACCGTTTGCCTCGTAACAAAAATATATTAATTATCGTTCAGTCAGGTAAAACAAAGACGTCAGTATTGGTTATACTGCAACAGATTTCATCAGTCAGGTAAAACAAAGACATCTGTATTAGTTATACTGCAACAGATTTCATCAGTCAGGTAAAACAATGACGTCAGTATTGGTTATACTGCAACAGATTTCATCACTCAGGTAAAACAAAGACGGCAGTATTGGTTACACTGCAACAGATTTCATCAGTCAGGTAAAACAAAGACGTCAGTATTAGTTTTACTGCAACAGATTTCATCAGTTAGGTAAAACAAAGACATCAGTATTAGTTATACTGCAACAGATTTCATCAGTCAGGTCAAACAAAGACGTCAGTATTTGTTATACTGCAACAGATTTCATCAGTCAGGTAAAACAAAGACGTCAGTATTAGTTATACTGCAACAGATTTCATCAGTCAGGTAAAACAATGACGTCAGTATTGGTTATACTGCAACAGATTTCATCAGTCAGGTAAAACAAAGACGTCAGTATTTGTTATACTGCAACAGATTTCATCAGTCAGGTAAAACAAAGACGTCAGTATTAGTTATGCTGCAACAGATTTCATCAGTCAGGTAAAACAAAGACGTCAGTATTTGTTATACTGCAACAGATTTCATCAGTCAGGTAAAACAAAGACGTCTGTATTAGTTATACTGCAACAGATTTCATCAGTCAGGTAAAACAATGACGTCAGTATTGGTTATACTGCAACAGATTTCATCACTCAGGTAAAACAAAGACGTCAGTATTGGTTATACTGCAACAGATTTCATCAGTAAGGTAAAACAAAGACGTCAGTATTTGTTATACTGCAACAGATTTCATCAGTCAGGTAAAACAATGACGTCAGTATTGGTTATACTGCAACAGATTTCATCACTCAGGTAAAACAAAGACGTCAGTATTGGTTATACTGCAACAGATTTCATCAGTAAGGTAAAACAAAGACGTCAGTATTTGTTATACTGCAACAGATTTCATCAGTCAGGTAAAACAAAGACGTCTGTATTAGTTATACTGCAACAGATTTCATCAGTTAGGTAAAACAAAGACATCAGTATTAGTTATACTGCAACAGATTTCATCAGTCAGGTCAAACAAAGACGTCAGTATTGGTTATACTGCAACAGATTTCATCAGTAAGGTAAAACAAAGACGTCAGTATTTGTTATACTGCAACAGATTTCATCAGTCAGGTAAAACAAAGACGTCAGTATTAGTTATACTGCAACAGATTTCATCAGTCAGGTAAAACAATGACGTCAGTATTGGTTATACTGCAACAGATTTCATCAGTCAGGTAAAACAAAGACGTCAGTATTTGTTATACTGCAACAGATTTCATCAGTCAGGTAAAACAAAGACGTCAGTATTAGTTATACTGCAACAGATTTCATCAGTCAGGTAAAACAAAGACGTCAGTATTTGTTATACTGCAACAGATTTCATCAGTCAGGTAAAACAAAGACGTCAGTATTAGTTATACTGCAACAGATTTCATCAGTCAGGTAAAACAATGACATCAGTATTGGTTATACTGCAACAGATTTCAGATATAAAATGCCGACCTTTTCGGAATTTTCTACATCGCTACATCGAAAATTTAATTGAAACATTAGAGTTATGACTTACTCATAATGTTCAACACTATTAAAACACAAACTTTACTAACTGATAGAAAGTTTTACAATATAAGAAGTTTCGGCCAGAATTCTCTTGATGGGCATGGATCTACATTGTTCAAGTTAAAATGCGGTACATAAGATATATAAAAGATGCATACAAGACAGACCAAAGCTAAGGTAAGATGACACATGTGTACACTGCAAAAACACACAAAGAAAAAAAAACATAGGTAATTAAACATATTTACCTATTAACATCTGGTCTCAGTTATATTGGATTAGTGTTAACAAATCAAGACTTACAGCTATGGAACGTTATTTTTATATAAAAAAGAATAATCTCATAAAGCTGATGCTCTGGGACTTTAAGCCATCGTTGTTCGGTTTGGAGCAAAGTTACTTTGAGTTATCTGTTATATGCACTGTGAGAAATCGAACTTTGGATTTTAATGTTTTACGCACCTAAACTTATTCCTGACCCACCAAGGATCCTCAGCCCGAAACTTGACCATGTAGATTTAGTTCCTGTGTTTTAGGATCACGATAATAATTTTCGTAGGTTTTTTGTAGAATGTCATCTAAAAGAATAGCTGTATAAGCTGGAACTTAGAAAAATATATAAATACTAACGTTGTCACACGGACGAAAATCACACATTCAAGGCACATGTCTATTTCTTAGCTAACAAGATTACACATTCGGCATTAGTCACTGAAACGATTACATAAAATTAGAAGTTCTTCAATTGTAAATATAAATGCAGAAGTAATAACTATATCAAACAGATAGGCATTACAATGAATTAAGCACATGTCCAATAAAAAAAGATCGTTCAAAGTTGTTTTTTAAACAGTAGGAGGCGTTACAAGAAAATGAGTGTTTAAAGTCAACAAAACAATAATTTTACCAAATGGAACAAAAGTCAACAGAGCAAACACGATCATCACACAGATATTAATGTACTTGTGTATAGAAATTTTTACAGGAATAAATAACAAGTGGAAAAGTTCAGCAGTTATCTGAAGTTACGACACACTGTTCATTAATTCCACACTTACAATTTACACCAATAGTTTTTGCCTATATTCTGGGTAGCATATAGCAAGGTGGAGGATCTCACCTTACTGCAAGTTTACAGCTGGCAGATTCTGTTTTATAGCATTTTTATGCTTCAAAAAGCAATCTTTCATTGGGTGCTTATACGAGATTTCGTCCATCAGAAGCTAAGGCGAGTGTTAACGTGAAACAATTGACAACCGTAGGTAAATCAAACACCCTTCGGTTTCGGCCTGGTAATGTTGGTAATATGATAATGTTGGGTACATTTCAAAACAGATATCTGGAGGTCTTTCTGTCGTAAAAATGCCACAACTCTGACATTGTGAACTTTCAGTGGAATTAAATACGTGTAAGAGAAGCCTTGAGAAATAGGAATGGAAAAAAAACACTTCTGTTCCTGAGAGCCATTTACGTTAAATAAGTAGCAGGTCTCGGATGTTCAACTGGAAAGCTTTTTTCAAAAACTTTTCTAAAGCAACAGTTTTTAGTTCAAGATATAAAACACAGGTTAAAGACAAACAAGTTAAATAAAACTGTATAAATATGTTATAATTAAATGTTTAAATAGGTTTAAGATAATAAAATCAACTGCTTATTTAGATTTAGAAGTTGGCGGTCAGTTGTATCATGTGACAACATTTAACAAACTAAAACACAATCGGTAACATATCCTTCTTTTTGTAAACATTTTACGAAATAATATGGTCTCAAATATTGTGGTTGATTTGCGTTTTCATATACAAATTACATTGTTTCAAAAGCCTATTTTGCATTCAATAACATACAACTACAAGTAACATAATATTGAGAATTTCAAACTTGCCTTTGTACATGCACAGGCAAATTATTTTACATTTTAATAATAACATATCAAACACTTGTGGAGAAATAAACTACTTAAAGGAAAATAACTAAAATTTAACGATGAATAATAACAAGATAATATATTAATAGCTGTAAGAGACAACTCACCCATCTGGATCTTGAATGTTGATACTGCTTCTCTTATTGGAGCCCAACAACTCTGAAAGAAAGAGAAAATCCAGTTTAATGACTAAAAAACTAGACCTTTACGCTCCTTGGAACTGTATGAAGATTATCAGAAAATATCACGTATGAAATCTGCTGAAAGATATTAGTTTGGAAATAACCTGAACATGATTGTATGTTTGTCTGGGCACTGTTAAAAACTATATAAAAAAAAGGAACGCATAGAAGAAGCAAAACAAATTAGCAGATTATTCAAATAGAATGACAAGTAAAATTGTTTCACAAAAATGATCTCGTAATAAAACGTCAGACTATAAGAGACAAACTATTAAACACTTCATACTTTGAACACAACCATAGTTGGATTACACGTACAAAGCGCTTTGCCAGCAATAAGTAGTGGGTTATATTGAAGATATTTCGAAGATAAGTTGAATTGACCATGATAAAGCTAGAAAAACCTGTACGCAAAAAATGAAAAACAACATGAATATGGAAGGAAAAAATTGAGATGGAAAAAACAAAGTGGAGAAAATTTGAAAAGAAACAAAGCTATACTAAAAAGAAATAATAAAATGAAGTACAGAAAGAAGGATCGCCAACTTCTGGGCTATTCTTTACCGACTAATAGTGGAATTAACTGTAACACTATAACGACCTCCATTGCTGAAAGAGCGCACATCTTCGGTGACAGGATTCGAGCTCGCGAACCACAGATAGCAAGTCGAGTGCTCTAATAGACTGGACATATTAGTGAACTTCAGAGGTTCGTCTGAAATAACCGGAAAATTTACGATTAAAATAAGCTTACGAATAAAATTGTTCCACTGCAATACCTTTCATTCTAAGTCTTATAAGCAGCATTCCTACAATGTTTCAACAACTCCGCTGTAGTTTCATTAAACCTTCCATTTAATAATCAGAAAAAAATATTTCCAAAACACAACTAATGGTATATTCAATTACTCTAATAAATAGTTCATTATATCTATGACGATTATATTTTTTTAAAATTAGTCATCATATTATTAACCAGGACCCAATTGTTTGTCAGCTTGATAATTAATTAATTAAAAATCAGGGAAAAAATCCCAAATAGTGTATTAAATTATCGTATTAAAGAGTTTATTAGATCTATAACGATGATAAATTTTAATCAGTCATTATCTAACTAACCAGGACCCAGTTATTTGTCAGCTTGATGGAATGTAATTCTTTACATAATTTTAAATCAAAACATAATTCTCTTTAATTATTTAACATTTAGATAAAAATCCATCGCTCTAGCTAGATATGATCATAAAGCGTGTTCTATGTGAATGCCGATTTAGCTCTGAACATTCTATGTTTCATCCTAAAAAGTACACTGAGAGATAAAAAGAAATCACTTCTGCAATATTAATCAACTGTCGCCTTGATATTTTACTTTTCATCCAACGCAAATTATGGTCATTAGACCCCATTTAAACAATACTCACAGCCTCCCTATTCAATACTGATAGTTTTCAGCGACTCATTTCACAGTGTTTTTCAAGACTAATCATTAAAATACGATTAGCAGAAATATTTCGGAAGATACGCTTTTCCAATATGGCTTGTCGTCAACCGTATAATCTGAACAAGAAAATTCCGCTCACCAAAACAGTTTCGTTTTAGGAATAAGTTAATGGTGACCATTTGACGGTAAAATATTTTATCTTACAAAACTTTTCATTTTGGTACAAAACACTGGGCCATTAGAGATAAGCCTCATTACTGCAAAAGGCGCTTAAAATAATAAACACTTCGCACGTTTAAAATCATCACAGTTGGACGATTTAAGTAAGTAGAAAATGTTTTATCAACAATAGCTAGTAATACTTTACTGCCAGCACCTAGTAAGATAACAAGGTCTTACAGGTAGTAGTTAGTAGGTTGGCTTTTAACCTCAGTGGTCAAGAGCGTTCGTTTTTCACTGACTCTTAGATTAACAGTTTGATTCCTAGTGGTAGGCAAAGCACAGGTAGCCTGCTCTAAAGATTTGCACAATGGTGTGTTTCCAGAGCTATAACGCTATAAACCGGGTTTTAATACCCATGGTGGACAGAGCACAGATAGCCCTAAGAAGTCAAAATTGTGGCGAAATCTTCTGGAATACCACAAAAATTGTTTCCCAAAAATCCACAATTTTGACTTGGTTAAGCACGTTTATAAGAAAGGAAAAGACGTGGCAGTAATTTAGTTTGGACATTAAAATGCTTTAAGGGTTAACTCTTACCACAATTTAAATATATTTTCTAACCTGTTATTTCGTGCAGAATCTGTATAAAGATTTAGTAATTCTATGGAATTTAACTATTTAAAACGCAATATGACTTTCAACACCCCTGTCGTAGATAAAAATCTAACTGTTTTAAAACACAGGAACTTAGTTAAGTCCTTAACACTTCAAAGTACTATGAAACATTCCTATCATCACGGCTGCGATCTTGTAAATTTATAATTTTACTTTCAGTGGATGTGGGTACTACAGAAGAGGCTTAGATTCTGCCACAAGTCCCCCTTTGCCGCCGCCTTTGAGGGCCACCTAAATTCATCTACCAAACTTCATCAAAACTGATTCAGCCAGTTCTTTACAACTACTTGTGGAGTTTACTTGGTGTTGGGTAAGGAATCAAATGGATTAAGTTTGGTGTCGTCCTTACCACTAGAGGATAAATATATATATCAATCAATAATCAAGAACAGTTTTATAGATGTTATTGATCAAAACTACCATTAATAAAACTTTGTACTAAAAGAGTTGGGTGGAAGGAGAGGCGTAGATGTAGAAATAAAATGTTCAAACAAGAGAAATTAACTTCAAACGACTAGAACATCGCAGTAAATCAATGAAAAAATTAGGAAGTCAACCTAGGCATACGTGCTGTGAGCGACAATTCATCTTAACAAACTGAAATATGTAACATAGTAAGTATAGTCTGGCATACAAACAGTAGTGATGAATTGACTAAGTGTTCTCGTCTTTAAGTTTCTTTGCTTTATATATATACACATATTAAACTTCTTACAGACGCGTATTTAATGTATATATATATACATATATTAAACTTCTCACAGACGCGTACTTAATGTATACATATATATATACATATATTTCATTATGTCTTTACAGTAGTATGTTTTCACGGCAAAATATATAATTAATTACTTCAAAAACGGTGAGCAACAATACTTAGCACTAATAAAGTGCCTAAGAGATAAAACATTGATCTCATGGCTCAAGTAATATTTACGCAATTCACTCAATTTTTTTTTTTTTGAATTTCGCACACAGCTACTCGAGGGTTATCTATGCTAGCCGTTCCTAATTTAGCAGTGTAAGACTAGAGGTAAGGCAGCTATTCATCACCACCCACCGCCAACTCTTGTGCTACTCTTTTACCAGCGAATAGTGGGATTGACCGTTACATTAACGCCCCCACGGCTGAAAGGGCGACTATTGTTGGTGCGACTGGGAGTCGAACGCCTTAATCCACCTGGCCATGCTGGGCCTTCAGTCAAAAACTAAAAATTGGCTAAGATTAAGAGTCACCAAACTTGGACGGAACTGTCAACGTGACATGAATGGTGATAATTCCTTTTTCCTAAGGTTACCACTCAACAGTTATTCTCAAAGTTTATACTCAAAGCCTTGAGATTAATCCTCAGCTAATACCAAGTCTCTTTACAAGTCTCTACGTCACCCTTTTAAAATTAGTATGATACCATTTCAGGAAGAAATTACACTGAAACAATCTAAGACAAGGTGTTATTATATGATCTACCTACATCTCATGATTTGACTTGCAATGATGTTATAGCCACATGCAAAAATAGCAAACAATTTTGTAAAACTCATTCAAATGTTCTTCAATAAAAATATTATTTAACAGTTATGGAAAAATAAGACTGATTTAACAAGTAACCCGTTATGCGATTTGAAAAAAAAAGTAAATCAACACCATTTCTCTATACTATGAAATAGAATGAACCTTATTCTTGATATCAGCTTTGTAGAAACATAATGATAAAGGACAGATAACCTTGAAATGTGTTACCTTCATTGAATCCGCTGCAAAAGGACATAAGAAAACTGCAATTTTTTCACTCAGCTTTTATTTTCAAACCTTAACAAAAAACTCTACAGTTGTTATTTAACTTAATTTTCAATGAATGGAAAAAAAAATTAAAATCTCCTGAAAAGTGAGTGAGTGTCTGGAATTAAGCACAAGGCTACACAATGGGCTATCTGTGCTCTGCCCACCACGGGTATCGAAACCTCGTTTTTAGCGGCATAAATCCGCAGACATAACGTTGTGCCACTGAAGGGGGAAGGGTCTTCCTTAAAAATGAGAGAACATTAACTTTTAAAAGAACAAACGTGGCACGCATGAACAGAACCAAGCAATCAAATCAAACAACAGTCAAAGACGAAAATAGAATTCTAGTGTGTTCTTAATCCTCCATAGTGTTTTGACCAAATAACAGCTATAGCCAAACTTGACATGTACAAATCGTAGTCGACACGTTTGGAAAATAAAATATTTTAGTTGAATCACCAGTCTTGGTATGTATGAATTGTGGTTGATACGGGTTGGAAATAAAATACTCTTAATAGAGTGGGTGTTTGTGTTTTCTAATAGCAAAGCCACATCGGGCTATCTGCAATGTACATCAAGAGGAATCAAACCCCTGATTTTAGCGTTGTAACTCCGTAGACTTACAACGGGGACACTATTAATAAATTTACCAAACTTGGTATGTACAAACCGTGGTTGATACGTTTTGAAAATAAAATACTTCTCAGTGTTAAAGGCGTATTCGTTTCATGGTTTGAATTTTTATTTTGTAAGCCAATTCGGATAAGCTAAACGGACACATATAAATAAAGGTTTTCGAATTGGAACATCACAAAGTACATAAATATATGCGACAACTAGTGGAAGGACACCTACCTTCTTTAGTAGTCCAGACTGTCGTAGTAAATTTACTTGAAACATTCTCTTTCTGTCATTAATTAGAAAAATTTTCATGGGAATACACATACAAAAGAACAGTTCAAACCTATTTCAATATGCTTTTATCGATAACTACCGTTTAGTTAAAATCTTTAAGATAAATCATTGTACAGTAATTTTAAAACTTACGATGTCCTAGCCCTAAAATAGAGAGTAGGTTTCAAATTTCCCTCTGAAATGTATGAAACGTATGTCTCGTGTAACATATGAACTAGAAATATCAAATATCATAATGAAAGATTAAAAATACTTGAGCTGGGCGTGGCAGGTAGTTTATCGTGCCCAGGCTGTAAATCCTAGAATACACTGTTGTCTGTAGAGGCGCTGTACATTTTGAGACCGTCAGCTTTCTATAGCAGTGAAGATAAAATATCATTATCATGTCACAAAAGAGTAACCTGAGAGTTATGGGTGGATGCTGTGGAATAACTCTATAATCTCTCACTTCAAAATTAAGAAAGCTATAGGCAAGTAGCCTTTAGCGAGACGATTCCAAAAGGAAATAAATAAAAACACTTTGTCAGCTAATGAATTATAGATAAAAATAGGTATGAAACACAAATTTATTTAAAGTTGTAGTTTTTCTAGGCAAGTTTTAGCTCATACATATTTTATTTTGTGTGTCCCTGAGAGAGAATTGTTTGCTCTACTCCTAACATTGCTAACACAAGAGGGTTTTTTCTCCTTTGATCAACTAGTGATTCCAACAAATTAAACATTAGTAGTATGAAACAGAGCTCTTTTTAATTGACACTTTTGATTTTTTATGTGGGAAAGCAACGTTGGTTTGACAGTACACAAAATATATAAAATATTTAATATTGTGAGAGAGGATCTAGTACAACGTTGGCTTGACAGTACACAAAATATATAAAATATTTGATATTGTGAAAGAGGATCTAGTACAACGTTGGCTTGACAGTACACAAAATAATTGATATTGTGAGAGAGGACCTAGTACAACGTCTAGTTATTACTATCTTTAACATTGAATTTTAAAACATAACAGTTACGTACGAAAGTTTTACGTGTAATATTCTAAACAAAAATGTTTACTTGCACGTAATTCTGTACATCTTAAGTAATATATATTTTACACAAGCAAATTCATATGTTTTTGTTGTGTTTTTTTCGTTGTCGTCATGGTTAACATCATTATTTATAACACATGCACCCCTGTATTACATCACGTTTATGATGCTGAAAACACACACACACTTATATATATATATGAATACATAATTTAGTTTCAAGATATATACACCAATTTCTTTTCACCACTAAGTATATTATTACTAGATTCTTGGTTAATTTTTGCAACAAAGTAGTTGTTTCCGCCATCTTATACCTAAACTTAAAACAACAAATGCTGTCGTGTTCAAAGTTTAACTGTTGATCGCAGGGTACCGAGTACCTAAAAGTTACAGTTCTAATCTATTTTAATTCTCGACATAGTAGAGCCTCATCTGGCGCTTAAATGACAAGAAACGTATAGATATACTTTTTTCTTACATTGAGATCAATTTGTAGTAGGCTATTTCCGAAATAAACCGTCATAGAACACATGTGACGCCTATCATCTTTATTATTTTTAAAGTAACAGTTCATATATTATAATTGTACGTACCAGAAATAATAAATCATCATATTTGTAAATATGTTTGTATAAATTAAAACTTGCATTAATCTGTGTCATAAATAATAATAATTCTGATGTTAGTTATTCACAATGAATAGTTTCCCTAGCGTTATAGATGTTCGAAAGTACTTCAAAATTTCATCACATCAATTCTTTAAGTGGGATTCATAAAAAAATATATTGTTATTAACAAGGTTCTCTAAAGAAATCGAAAATTGTGATGAATGTTTTCCAACTCCACTATCTGAATGGAGAAAAGAAATATTTTTACTTTTAAGTAGAAAACTTTCCACGTCTTCTTTAATCACAAACTCAGACCAGTATTTGCACTCTTAATAGTGTTGTCTTAATCACTGGCATCCATCAATCTAATTAAAGTTAACCTTTTATGTACGCGTCACATCGAATAATCCTTTAGGGTCAGATGCTTATGGAACTTATTTTTCTGTGAAACACATGTTTCAAGCACCATCGTTGCACACTCTAAAGTGAATAGACGTACCCAGAATCAAACGAAAGGTGGCGCTTGTTCCGCTTTCCAACTGACGACCCTGTAACTCGGGTATTGAGGAAACGCTGCATGGACATTAAGAATAAATACTTGTACTAAGGGTTGGAAGAAATCTCTCCTAAGTTAATAAATTACCAGTTCTCAAATACAGTTAGCTGAAACTTCATTTTCTTCGTACTCTTCTTGGCAAAATGACATTTGTTCCAGAGTAGCCTTTCCAAAGTACTCGTCATGGTGATCAATTTAGCATTTTTACTTAAGACAACTATGAAAAATATGATTAAAACGTTGTGTGTTTTACCTTCTAGTCGCAAGAAGCTATAAGTCCTTTAAGTTGGCATACTGAGTTATATATTGTTTTCAAGGTGGCGATTCATTACGAAGAAGTTGTACCTGTAATGTTTTTTTTATCTTTGAGATGAAGCTAATCTTAAAATTTTGCCTTCGAAGTAAGAAATAAATAAATATTGATGTGTTACGTTGTGAACCAGACGTTTTGTTATTGGTCATTTTATACGTAAGCTAAAGAAACTTATCTGAATTCCTCGAAATATACATTTTTTTACCCATATGTGAGTCAACTTATTTTTGCTAGGTCCACCACATTTTCAATATGAAATATATTTCAACTACGTAATTCAGACGAGCTCATATAAGTACAAGTGGCGCTGTTCATTCAAACAATGACAACAGGTTTAAAAATAAGACTACATGACACGTGTACTCAATGTATACAAATACCTTCTGCTTAAATCTAAATATGCCATGCTGCTAAAACTTCGTTAAAATCTTCAGCCTATATCTTAAAAAAATATTTCTATGTCAAAATAACGTTGTGCTATTGAAGATTTAATACAAGAGGAAAATAATTTTTTTAAACTTATGCATTATTTC
Source organism: Tachypleus tridentatus (assembly GCF_004210375.1). Taxonomy (NCBI): domain Eukaryota; kingdom Metazoa; phylum Arthropoda; class Merostomata; order Xiphosura; family Limulidae; genus Tachypleus; species Tachypleus tridentatus. The sequence goes on along the minus strand of NC_134832.1, from coordinate 74,707,257 downwards.
GTAATTGCGAATCAAATAATAGAAAACGTAATTAACACTTGAAATTTATAACCAATTATAGATCGGAATATTTTCATATAAGCAACTATGAGAAGTTTGCTTGATAACTCCTTAATGTAGAAGTTTAAATTAAAAACGGAATCTAATTAAAGTATCCAATAAGTGACTTTTGTACGAAAAACTTTACTTTGTATTTTAACTCAAGATGGCTGTTATGAGTATTAAAACTTTTATTAAAATAAAGTAGAGAACAACGTTGCTACCTTCTTGGGTCATTTTCAGGTCATGTTTACTTTGTATTATCAGTGTTTTTTGAGAAAACTAAATTCACTATCTCTAAAACATTAACGGCATAACTACACTGCCTCATTTTTATGGTTCCATTCTTTATATACATTGTTTATTTTTTAAAGTAAAACATAAAATTTTCATACGTTTAAGTACCAATTTTCAGCTCGTGAACAATCCCCTCGGACTTCTCTTTACACATACGCACACACAAAGATTGTTCATAAAACAAAATACTCAGTACGTTTATCATTATCGAAAATCATTGGCCCAAACCGTAGCTCGACCCTGTTAGAAAACACCTTACAAAATATGGACCATGAGTAATAATTCGAATAACAAGTACTCATAAACTGGAATGACTTTAAACAGCGAGAGAAGCATAGTTATATTGCTGTTGTTATTCAGCACGATATATTGTTTTTAAATAAAATAGTCAATCAAGTGTTTCCTTGCTTTTCAATACAACAACTAATTAAATGTTTTTCCTGTTTCTAGTTAAAATGTCCAGTTATAACATAGAACAATATGAACTTGTATTCTGCTTCATATGGTTATTTCTATTTCAAAGTTAGTCCTTTTATTTACTTTACAGATAAATTTCTAACGTGAACAACATATTAAATGAACATATTAAAATAACACAGGTAGACGTGTTAACTAAACCGTTTATAATGAAAGTGTAGCCGTTGTCTTTAGATAATCCAAGTGCTGTTATTTTTAAAATAACATGCATTAAAATATCAAATAATGTAATTGATATTTCTTCAAAGTTCATTCCATTGATATTGTTGGTTATATTGTTTAAAATAATCTTAATATATTAATATTTATCACCAGTATAAATATTTACGTTTATTAAGATAACTCTAAATTGATAACTAAATATATGGATTTATGACTAACCTAAATCTCCAAAAAAAATCATAATAAAGAAAGTACTCATCTCATGATTCAAATAATTCTAATCACTGTAGGATCTATGTATTACATCAAACATCTCGCTTTCATTTTTTTTTTTATAGATTTAGCTTCATAGTTAACTAGAGTGTCAGCTTCTTTAGATCAAAGTAGTTAATAAATACATATATCATTTTCATGCACCCATTAGGTCCTATACTCAACAAAGTACTCACAAAGGTAATGAATAAAAACTTTTATTAGAGTTTGATAAATGGTTACAGTAATCTAGAGTATATGCTATGTTACTCTCCTTTACAGATACAGCTTCCTGTTTATGTGAACACGAAAAAGTTATATATTTAATTATCCCTTTGATATATAGTTTTTTTCGATGTATATCTAGTCGTTTATTCAGAACTTCGCCCGCAGCTACACGAGTCGTCCCTGATTTTAAACTGATGGTCTAAATGAAATCAGCTAATCAAAACCGATGTTAACCCTTGCCTGATTGGATAATAGAACATGACTTTAACACTTGTAGCCTGGTTTCCTAAAGGTTAGTAAAAAGAGCTTAAAAACAGTAGAATTCCTGATATCCCATATTTTTGCTTGAGCTATGCATTAAAGTTTCTTAACGTGTTTGTTTTCCGTTGTAAATTTTCAGTCACTATCTTGATAGATAGGTCCATCTGATTCGTATATTTAGAATAACGTTTCATAGATATTGTACCAAGCTAGCGTTATAGGTAAAAGTTTCTTATATCCACCACGTACACCAATAATTGTACATTAACGTTAGGGTTAACGTCCCTTAACATATTTGACATAATTTTTGAGATTGGAATTTATGTTTTTTCTGTTACAATTATTATAAATAAGTTGAAATAATGTGTTAATAGTATTTCTGATGTTCGTTTGTATTGGCCCGGCATGGCCAGGTGGGTTGAGGCGTTCGACTCGTAATCTATGGGTCGCGGGTTCGAATCCTCGCCGCACCAAACATGCTCGCCCTTTCAGCCGTGGGGGCGTTGGTAAAAGAGTAGCCCAAGAACTGGCGGTGGGTGGTGATGACTAGCTGCCTTCCTTCTAGTTTTACACTGCTAAATTAGGAAAGGCTAGCGCAAATAGCCCTCGTGTAGCTTTGCGCGAAATAAAAAAAAAAACAACAGCAATCGGTTGTAAGAGTTTACTCTTACGTCATGTTCGTAGAAGAGGAATTACACTTAGTATTTCAGTCGATACGTTAAAACTAATCTTCCAAAATACCTGCTCAATACGATATACTGCTGCTATAACATAAATCCACAACTGTATGCACATCGTACACAAAGAGGATGAGCTCATAAATATATGCGCATCGTAATAAACAGGATAGGTCCAGAAAGACGCGCAAAGTATCTCTGCAATTTGTAAACAGCAATGACCCACCTTTTTTTTTTTTTCTAGCGAAAAATCTTATAAGTCTAATCGTTAACTTACTATGCAGTTACAAGATAATCTTGCTGATAGGTTTAACAGGACTTCAGACGTTAATGGTATTTGCAATGCATTTTAAAAAGATATTATAAGGCTCTCAGATTCAGTAACAGTACAAAGAGAACAAAAACCTAGAATTAGGTGGCCTATATATGTGTAACAAAAAATCGATTTTGTCCCATTATTGTAATCATACTGGAGAGAAAAACAAAATATATCGACAGGGGAAGCAGAACAGCAACTCTAGTAAGATAATTATGTATCAGTCAGTTAATGTGGTTTATTGATAATCCTCCTTTTCTTTATTAAACAACAGTGAGATGTGATTAAACATAAATTTTAAGGCTATGTTCAATAAACCTGTTTCGGAAAAGACAAGTTCATTGAAAATATTAATTGTTCAATTGATTTTTAAATAATTACGTCTGTATCCTTGTCACTAGGGTTATATCTGAAGTTTCGGATGTTACAGATTTTGTTATCGTTGTCACTACAGTTATATATAAAGTTCAAGAAGTTATAGATCTCGCTACCGTTGTCACTATTTAGTTATATCTTACGTTTGGGATGTTATGGGTCATGTACCTATTGTTGCCAAAAGTTAGTTTTTTTATGGGTTAAAGAACCGTACCTCAAGAATTGAAGTTACCATTGACCTTACAAGATTGAAGCTTTGTGTTAATGGAGCTAAGACAAAAATTGAGATTAGCTCTTGTGATATTGAAGTATGACCTTATAACTGTTAGCCTGCAAGAAGTAATTTTTCATTTTTTCTAAGTATTGTATATTGTTTACAAGCAAAGCTAGTGCCTAATTCTTTGCTGCTTCTGTTGTTTGCTAATGAAATTCAAATGAAAAAAAACAACATAATTAACCCAATCGTATTGACTGTTTCAGTAGTTTTCAGATAATAACCAAAATTACATCTTGGCAGAATTATGACTGAATTTTTATGTTTTGTTTATAGATTAAACATATACAGTGGTATTTCTGTACTGACCATTGCAGGCATCGAACTTTAACATTAAAAGCTACAAAACTTACTCTGAGCTAGCTATAACATGCCAAAGTGTATTGAAGAAGTCTGTTTAATAGGTGTCTTCAAAGCTATATTGTAGTGGGTATGATAGTTTCAATAACAAATACTGAATTTTGTGTTAGGCTTATAAAGATTTTACAAAATAATATTGTGTAAACTGTATGTGTTAAATTAACTACAACAAGAAATGCTTACTTATAGTAGAATTGTTTAATAATGGACTATGTAAAAGGTATTTAATGAGTTTAAACCAAAATTACCTGCTATTAAATACACACTTATTAAATAAGTATCCTTTTCATGAGATTTATATATTATATATTAGTTATAGAAATGCATTAACAAAAAACATTTTACATATAAAACAACAGGAAGTGCAATGAAAATTAGAAACAGAAGCAAAAACTGTAACATGCACACTAAATGGATACTTACAATACAATCATTTATATTAACCTTTAATTCAATATTTATAAAAAAAATGAAACACTGCATATGATAAAATCTCTTCAGAACATATAACTGTAAAAGTGTGTACTACAAATTAATAGCTATTTTATGGCAGTTGTCCGTTAAAATAATCGATAAATTAAGGTAATATGTGGGCTAAAAGCTGACATACGTAATACACTGTGCTGCAATAGTTGTCTCTTTACAATAATGAATTTCCTTGTAAATTTTAGAACATATAATTAAATATACCATGTTGATGACTTAATCGCATGTTAAGATATCCTACCATGAACTCATCGTCCTAATGAACTATCCATTTATAGAATCACCACTTAGAAAAAAAAAATCTGCCTTCCACCCATAGAACTTTAGTAACACAATCTACCTAATAACACATTTCGCCTTTGTAAAACACATGTAATATATAAATGAACACTATAAAAATAAGTCAAGACAAATTGAAATTTCTATGCAATCCTACAGGACTATAGAAACATTATCTGCCTATCGAAACACCAATCGATACATAATACGCCTAGTAAAAACATCTGTCTATAAAATCATATTAACACCATTCGCCTGTAGAAACTTAGTAGCACCAAGCGCCTACAGAACTTTGATATCAATATTCGCCTATAGTAACGGGCCCTCTTGTATGGAACTGTGATTCCTTATGACAACAGGCCCGGCATGGCCTAGCGCGTAAGGCGTGCGACTCGTAATCCGAGGGTCGCGGGTTCGTGCCCGCGTCGCGCTAAACACGCTCGTCCTCCCACCCGTGGGGGTGTATAATGTGACGGTCAATCCCACTATTCGTTGGTAAAAGAGTAGCCCAAGAGTTGTCGGTGGGTGGTGATGACTATTTGCCATCCCTCTAATCTTACACTGCTAAATTAGGGACAGCTAGCGTAGATAGCCCTCGAGTAGCTTTGTGCGAAATTCAAAACAAACAAACGTACAAACACACAGTACGCAAGCAGAAAGCATGTTTACTACATTTAAAGTTTATTGCTAGTACAAATGTATGCATTATTCACGGAAAAAACATTATTCAAATATTTAGAGAGGTAGTTTAAATAAAATGCACAGAAAACAGCTACGCTGCAGCTTGGAATGTAAGCAAATTAATTTACTGCTTATAAAAAATCGGAAATTATTGGATCTATATTTCGTATGCATATATCACACTTTAAAAACCTCACCTACGTTGAAAGCATGAGTAAATCCAGATCAAAACTGTTTAATACTTATCATTTGAAATACTTTTATTAAAGTGCTATTATTGTAGTAAGTGTAAGTTGATTTCAATTATAACATATAACTTAGATTAGTGAGGACTAACACACGGCACAGAACGTATATCTTAACAACATTCATAAAAAAATGCTAGCCCTAAAATGAAGCAAGAAACTGCGTGTTTACTGCAATTATGCCAATTTGATTCAATTATTTTCATTTTCATTTCACTTCTTGGAACCTGCTGGTTTTTGTGGTGACATAAAGCCACTTCATGTTCTACCACAGTTCTGAAGTCGTTCCTCTAAATTTTTACAACTATCTACTACAAAACCTGAAGTGGCGAAAAAAAATCAACAAATATATTATAATGTAAGTGTTCTCGTGTTTGTTTTAAGATTTTCTCACAAGTTTATACAAATAAGTTTTTGCCGTCTCTAATTTTGAACTGAGAAGAGGAGATTTATTAACTCTCTCGCATTACTCTCAGATAAAGAGTCGAGCACTATGTTTCTGATGTATACGCGTTGCAATTATCATTCTAAGTGTTTGATTTCAAACGTTAAAGCTTTTTTGTTCTTGCAGATAATAACAAATATACACGATGTACCACATAAAACAACACACCTTATTTCTAGCTTCGCGTCATTTAGTTAATCTTCGCCTATGTAAATCCAAAAGCGTATTTTCATATGTAAGATGCTTCTCTGCCAAAGGCGAAAAAGCAACAACACAAGGCCTGTATGGGTATATAATAAAAGCGACAAGACATTAAATCGATATTTACCGTATTATGCCTAAATTTCGAACTCGTCAAATGAGTGGCTTAAAAGTGTTATAATTGAGATAAAGAAACAAAAATTGTAAAGTTAAGTTCGTATAGTTAAGGTGCAAAGACATTAAACTTTAACTTTTTAAACACTTATTATAAAAGTATCCATAGACATCAAGATATTAACTGAGACATATTACAACTAAAGTGGGAAGACACTATATTAATTATAATTAAGTTGGAGAAACATTACAACCCTTTGGTGAAATATAAAAACTCTTCTGTATCCAATATAAATATACACTAAATGATCCCTCAATATAAAAATGTGTATCTAAGAATAAATAGCCCCCTTCTTTTACAATTTTGCCTGGCATGGGCAGCTGGGTTAAGACGAATTCCCGTCGCACCAAACATGCTTGCCCTTTCAGCCGTTGGGGCGTTATAATGTGACGGTCAATCCCACTATTCGTTGGTAAAAGAGTATCCCAAGAGTTGGCGGTAGGTGGTGAAGACTAGGTACCTTCCCTCTGGTTTTACACCCCTAAATTAGGGACGGCTAGCATAGATAGTCGTTGTATAGCTTTGCGCGAAATTCAAAATAACAAGCAATATTTTTACAATTTATAGACTTTTACTGATTTTACGAGTCGAGCGTCGTAACCACTTGACCATGCCGAGCCGCGTACTTTGTGCGCAGGCGTTGGTGACATTGGCTATAATTATTTTACACCTGTTTCCAAAGGAAGACCTAGAACTGTTTATTCACAAAGTACAAGTATTATAATAAGTGATTAATTTGGTTAAAACGTAGGAAATTAGCAATATGACGTTTTGAAACTAATAGATAGATGTAATTTCACGTGCTAATAAATTAACAGTTATTGTATCTAAGAATATAATGTTGCAATACTAAGATTCTTTTCATTAAATAGGCAGAAAAGACTGTTGAAAATAGATTAAGACAGTTTATATTATAGTTTTGTTCCTGTAACTTGAGACAAGGGTGATGCTTACACGCCTGCTCTAAGTTTCTGTGAAAATTTGTACTTTAAAAGATGTAACACACTATACGAACACTCAAGGATATCGCATTTCTTCGACAAGGAACCTTGGTGTGAAAAAAAGCAAACTGAAACCATCCTGATACCACTTCTCACAATGTGTTATGTGGCTACCTTATCACCTGATACCACTTCTCACAATGTGTTATGTGGCTACCTTATCACCTGATACCACTTCTCACAATGTGTTATGCGGCTACCTTATCACCTGATACCACTTCTCACAATGTGTTATGTGGCTACCTTATCACCTGATACCATTTCTCACAATGTGTTATGTGGCTACCTTATCAACTGAAACTTTCTTGATTTTATCACTACCAATATATGTACGCACAAGTTGCGACATAAACTTTAAGCTAGCGTCCACGTATTTTAATTGTTAGCATGTAAACCATCAGAGCAAATTACTTATGTCATTACACTAATGTAGAAACCAAATCAGTTATAAGCACTTAACAAACTGTAAATTAAGCTAAGTATAATATAGTTAGAACTGATACCTAGAAGCAACTACAACTTCTCCAATCTTCTTTTTCAATTTATTAATGGATTACCATTATTACATTGTTTATCATTTTTGGAAAAGTACTCAATCGTGTAGATTATCAAGCCATGAAAACCATATACAGAATATATGTTGAATAACTTTATCGTTATTTGAGAAAACAACAAAAGTTGAATATAAATACAAGTAATAGGTACGTCAATTTTGTTGTGTTAATTTTTGTTTTGTTCTTGTTACTGGAAATTCATATCTACCCAAGAATTCCTTTTTCCATAACTCCGAAATACTCCTACCTTGTTACAAAGAACTACCTTCGAAAAGGATGGAACATCTACCCCAGCTTGCTCGAATTGTTAGTGTTTTTTAAACCAATCTTTACCAGAGTTGTAGGGGAGGACCTATCAAATGCCTCACTAGTTTGCTCTTTAGATTTTCAGCTCTGGGACTTTTTGAAAACAAACGTCTACCATAATAAACCAAAAGGCCTTAAAGAACTGAAACATCAGATTCTTCACGCTATCTTATCCATCCCTACTGATGCACTGGAAAATATTTTCTCAGAATTTGACGCAGAATTAGATTAATTGTAGGAAATGATGAAAGACATGTAGAAGTCCATTAATTATTAAAACTTACTAACATACTGGTTGTCTTTATATTCATTTTTGTTGTTATCTCAAATAACAATAAATTTATTTGGATTTATTGTCCTCTGCTGGTAAAGCAGTAACTCTACTGATTTACAGCGCTAAAATCAAGGGTTTGATTCCCCTCAGTGGACTCAGCAGATAGCCCGATGTACATCCAACTTTATTTTTGGTATTTTCATTTTAGGACAACCTGTAAAGTTATAACGTAACTCACAACAAGTAGCAAACATGATATTTAAATTTACAAAGAATTAATTGCTTAACACATGAACAACTTGCATGATGGAATGGCGTGACGTCGCAGAATTTATCCGTGATATTTTTATTTGAGTTACAACAAATTATCAGGTATCCCTTAAGTAATGTCCGATTTTGGTTCAGAAAAAGAGAAAGGATGTCAAACACTTTCGATGTTATTTAAGCAATAATGTATGTTCCATTATTATTAACTACTTCCTGCATTCACAAGCTTCTGAATGCCACTTCTATAAAATTATTGGGGTTTGGAGAAAAAGAATCTAGAGAGGGTAGTTTTGACATCTTCATGTGTTCCAAGCTCTTTTCAATCAAGATGATTCTCCAAACCTCGGAATAGATGATAATCAGATGGAGCAAGGTCTGGAGAATAAGGAGGATGTGGAAGTTTTACCCAGTCTAGATCTTCAATCTTTCCAGATGTGATCCTTGTTGTGTGGGACCGCGCATTATCCTGGTGTAACAAACACATTTACAATTGATCAAAGCAGGCCTCCTTTCTTTCAGTGCAACATTCAAGCCCTATAACTGTTGACAATAGAAGTCTGATGTAATCGTTACATTGAATGACAACAACTCAACATGGATCACACCAACAATATCCCATCGAACGCTTAACAAGACTTTCCTAGGGTGGAAGTCCATTTTGGACTGTGCTTTAGCCAGTTTACCTGCATCTCTAGTTCATCTCCAGTCACTAACCTGTCCGAAAGAGGTGAGTTACGTTCACAAGAGTGCAGAGAAGTGCAAATACCCACTCTTTCTCTAAGGTTAGCTTCTGTCAAATAATGGGGGACCTATGTTCAAAATTTTGACACCTTTCCAAACTGTTGCAAATGACGGTGAACTGTTAAATGGGTTGAACTAAGCTTATGTGCTAGTTCTTCAACTGTTACAGCACAACTTGCCAGCAGCAAGTCATCATTAAACTCAACAGGACGACCTGAACGTGGCACATCACTTAAGCTGTAGTCACATGGTCTAAACTTCTGAAACCACCTTCCACATTTTTTTTCATTGAGAGACTTCGCACCACAAACACCTTGAATGCTTCGTATAGTTTCTGCTGCACTATTGCCTTTTATAAACTCATAAAGCATTATGTACCTACTGTGCTCCTCAGACACATCCATCTTTATAAGGGTTTATTTGATTAGTGATCTGAAAAAATAGAGTTGGGTTAGTTTCTTTTATTTGTCTAAGCATTTGTGTACATGTCCTACTACATATATTTTAGTCATTAAAGTTTTCTACAAAGACAGAAATGATGATGCACTTTCTGTGTTAAATTTTCGAACATTACTTATGAGATGACCTGATACCTGCTAAACTCTTATCCATACAATCTCGCCTTTCATAAGATAAGACCATTAAACGATGCAAAGCCAGGAAGGGATCTTATATGTTGAATATCTTTCTGATAATTGTTCTATTTTTTTTGCCTGTTTTGGATTCACGTTTCGGAGTCAATTAACGAAGGCTTTAGAAAACCCCGAATCACCATCTATAAACCAGATAGAAAACAAGAGCACTACACGGGCAGTTATTTTAATATTACAACAAACTGTCAAAAGTTTTCTGCAAAAGAAGTCTTCTACGGTCTTCATAAAGGTTATGGAAAAACTCACATAGCTGACGTCATCTTGTTCAGGAAGTAGGTTTAGTTATTTAGTCTAATACTTACGGATGAGTTACAATTAAAACTTGTTTAGTTTTCTATCGTACTTCCTGGTTTACTTCCTACCTTACTTTATTTTGTTTTAGCAAGAGGCCACAGTTTTTCTGTGTTGGTTTATTTCTTATTCTGTGTCTTTTTGACAGCATTTAATAAGTGCTAGTTTACATTTACCTCTATTTTTAACAACATTATACAACTCGCTTACAATATGTTTTCATTTCTAAGTTCGGAATGAATCAGCAGTGACTTATACTTTCTCTGTTTTTCGGCATATTACAAATTAATGTTGGCACTGTAAGTTTAACTACTGCAGCTAGAATTGAATATATGATGCATAGAAAAACTAAACATACACACCAAGAACTAACAGGTAAGACGTATTGTTTTCTGCTTTATTAGTAAAAGTGTTAATACCCATACCAGCCATTCTGAGAAAACATACTTTTGTTTTCTTTAGAAATAAAAAATATGTTATTTTTAAGTACAAAGTTGCACAAGAGGCCATGATACTTTAAGAGTGCGCTAAATTCTTTTATTTTTCCACGATTAATCTAAAATAGAAGAAAACCAATCTTTGAAGGAAGTTTACCAGAGGAAAACTGTGGAAACTTTTTCACTCTCTTCTTATTTCGGTGGCTCTAAGGTAAGTCAGAAAGTTTATAACGCTGAAAATAATATTTCAATATTTATGCTGGCCAAATCACAGATAGCCATTGTATGGTTTCATGCTTTAAAACAAACAAACTCTCTCATTTTACATGCATTCTAATTTAAAATTAAGTTGTGATTACATACAGGACATTTGAATTACAAGACATTTTCAAAACTGGCAAATCTCTCAAAGGTTTCCGGATTTTAAAGAAAATGTAGTATTTTGAACTTATTAAATTTGTTTACTAATGTACAAAATATTAATTTTAGTGATGTGGGGATTTTATTCTCTATGTAGAGTTGAGACAACTCAGTCCACTATGTGATCATTAATTAGCCGGATCAAGTAAAATGTTCACTTTCATCCCTAGCTTGTTTCTTTCCTTTTTTCAAGTTCAGTTTTTATCGTTTAGTGATATTCTTCCCTAATAATAATTTGTTTACCTTTTATAAGATAGTTTACGTAGGTTACTAAGTTATAAAGTATATTCTACAGCTTCATAAATTTTGCATGGAATAATAACAAAATAGGTTGTCAAATATCGTGAAGACTGGTTTCCTTTATAATATTATGATAAAATTATAGTTACCGCTAGGACTAGGAAGGAACTAGGCTTGTTGAAGTAAGATGAAGATCAAAGAAAATAAGAGATCTCGGTTTTGTCTATTAGCCTATTTTCGACTTCGGAACGCTCTGGATAGCTGAAAAGCGGCATGTACATCGGAGATAAAGCGATTATATCAGGAAGCTCTTCACATTTAGTTTTTGATGACCTGCAGAGACGAAAATGATTCTTTTTTTGCTTCAATACTAGAGTCCGTGCTAACCCTACATAGATAGTGCTATCGCACTTACTCTGATAAATAATTTTCATGAAGATCAATAGTGGTAGAAAAAAAAAGTGTATTTTCAAAGCAGAATCATCTTTCTTTTGTTTTATTGTTAGCTAAAGTGTTAAGATCACTTTTTGTTTCTTACTCGCTATTATTTTGCAGGGGCTACAGTTTATATACTGCATATTATCACAAGTCTGTCATTACATTTCCTAATCAATAGTAATAAAACATTGGCAGCGTCAGAAGTAATTTGTAAATGTTGTTTGTTTTTTTTATAAACTTATAATAAGTCATTCAGTCTTGAGGATAAGCGTTGCTATTTCAATGTTTGACCGCATCTTCTACCTTGAAAATATTAGCTTTTCCAGCAGCCGTGAAAAGTTGCTCTAGTAATTAAGCTACCGCCGCTGTTTTCAGCACTTCATATGAAGAGAACACGTAATTTCAAAGTCAACATGGCTTTTGCACCGCACGTCTAATTACAAAATCATTTCCCTATTCGCATGTAATCTTATTTCCACAAACCTGTACAGGTTTAGAGCATGGAAAGGGGGAATATTTTGAATTTATCTTCAAAATCTTGCTTTTTGTAGCAGACGACGTTTCAATTTACTTACATGAGTTTCCATTAGGCCATCAAGTAAAAGTATCGAAACATCGTCGTTTCTCAACTACAGGTAGATTGCCCTGAAAATAAAATGTTCTTCACCAGTCTGCGCTGCACCTGTTGTGTTTTCATGCAACTTCATTTGATTCACCAACCTTTTAGTAAAATTTACTACCTTTACTACCTTAGATTCGAGAGAAACACAAAGATTATTCCACATGTTATTCAAGAAAAACTTATGAATACATAGATAGACAAGTTTAACTAATGACACTAAACAAACGATATTTTGAATCCCAGAACGTGGTAAACAATTTTTACCTAAACTCAACACCACTTATACGGTAGAGCAATCGGAGGTTTTAATATATTTTTATCCATAATCTTCGTTATTAGAGGAACCTATAGGTGAAAATGTGCACTATCTAATATCATAAGTATGGTACATTTAGAGCAGTAAGAGCCAGATGTACAATATATGCAATACAAATTGAAAGCTCAAGTACACTGCAAAAATCATGACAATAAAACTATTAAGTAGTTTACATACGAACGCTAACATTCCCAAGTTTGACACGGCTTTGTTCGAAACACGCTCTGAGCTGAACACAAGAATGATAAGTTCTATAACTTATCATTGTATTGTTTTCAAACTAAGCGTTTGAACAAAGTTTACAATAGAGAAATTTAGCAATATACACCTTTCATATACTTTGAACAATTACTAAATTGCAAATAGTACAGGGTGTCTGGATTGAGCGGAACGATGAGGTTGCATCGAGTTTGAAACCAACAAATGTTGTAATGTTATCCCGACCATTCCTACATTGTTTCCTTATTTTTTGGTGCTACCTTTCCTACTTTCTAATTTGTTTTATTTAAAAATATTTTATGCTTGTATTAATGAGAGGAAAGTCTGTGTCTCTGAAACTATTTTTTGTCTGAACACTGTACTATTGAAATCTATTATTATCTAAACTGGATACAAGATAAACTACTCATGAATAAAGGAAGATAAACAAAAGTGGGACCACACATTTAGCATGCTGTTGTAGCCACTTTCCGTAAAAGGATTAGTTTGTGATCTCTGAGATTGTTTCTAAAACCTTTATGTTACGATAAGAAAAAGTTAAAGGAGTGACAACTTTAGACAATGTAAAGCTTTTAGACAAGCATCAGTGTAATCCTGCGTTACTGTATTATAATTATTTTGCTCAGTTTACTATTTTCGTCGTAAGCTCTTATTTTGAATCCCTATTTTCATTATCTTTATGTCAGTAATGCACATATTTAAAATCATAAATTACAATAAAAATATTTTAGATTATTATAACTTTAAAGAGTAAACATTACATCTGTATAAAAAATTCCTCATATATGTTCGTGTTAAAGGTATTTTGCATGCATAAAAATGCTATTTTTTATGTTTGTGCCAACCTACGCGAGAGTTGAACATCGAATATTAGCTTTATGTGTCTTCGAGAATATTTTAGACACTGGACGTCCCCAGCTAGAACAGCGATAAGTCTTCGGACTTACAACGCTAAAATGTTGTCAACATATTTGGAAAATACATGTATGATAAGGAAAAATAAAGATAACCAAACTCATTTCACTTTAAGAAAACACATATAAAAGCTGCTTTATATTTCATAGAAGCGAATTTTAAACTCAGATCTCAAAAAATAGGAAAATAATTTACATAACTTCGTAATACTAAATTACTGAGGTAAAAATTATCACACGTTATCAAACATTTATGACAATATTCCATTTTTCTATATTTTTATCAACACTGATGTTTCCTGCATAATCTGAATTAAGACCCATTCTTTCAACATACTCTCATATGTATGTATTGGTTTTAATTATACACTTGAGCATACACACACGTACGTTATCTTCTGTATTATTTATACTTCATACAATAAACCATAAAGGTAGAACAGTGAATACAAACTGTTGAATACACATCTTTGTAAACAATATAACATATTGTTACAATGTTCCAAATCAATACGCCACAGTTTATATACATCACCAAAAATATATTATGTTTTTCCACCATGTATGAAATCAACATTACAGATGTAGAATAAACAACCTTTAAACAATATTATAAAATGTACCTAAAACACAACCCACATAAAAATTCCACCTTATAGAATAAACATCACTCTATAAAACATTACGCAATGCCCTATGCACCAAATCAATGCTTCAAGATGTCGAATATACATTACTTTAAACAATAAATCATAATGTAAAACATTCAGTATAAACCTAACAGATCAACACTAATCACTTTAAGTAATATTAGACAATACATAAATTTATCCAATATTATAATGTATGGAGTGTATTCATTTCCTCACTAGTGAAAGGTAATAACGGAAAGAACTGGAGTGGAATGTGTTTCTATATCAAATATCATAAACATTATTTACAATAATGTAAAACAATAAATACAATCCGAAACAACCTTAAGTTTAATCACTGTCATGGTTAGTAGTTTATAAATTCACTTGTGTCCGAGTTCCGCAGTCACCTCCAAAACCCAGGGTACATTTTATATTCTACATTATAGCTTGTACCCTGGGATCCTTTTAATTAGTGCAGCATTTTTATTTTATTTTGTTTAGGCTTGTCTTTGGTTATAACAAACATATATATATATATATATGTTAAATATAAAATAAAAATTACAACGTTTGATAATGAATCGCTATAAAATAAATGGAGGTATCTATGAAACATTCTTTTGAAGTACATAACTAATTACCCTTGATCTTTGACTTTCACCAGAACTGTGAACGATGTTATACACACAAATCCTATGACTGAACAATGGCGACTTGTAATCTGAGAGTCGCGGGTTCGAATTCCCGTCACACCAAACATGCTTGCCCTTTCTGCCGTGAGGGCGTTATAATGTTTCGGTCAATCCCACTATTCGTTGGCAAAAGAGTAGCCAAGTTGACGGTGGATGATGTTGACTAGCTGTCTTCTCTCTAGTCTTAAATTGCTAAAGTGAAAACGACTAGCATAGGATAGCCTTCTTGTAACTTTGCGCGAAGTTTTAAACAAACAAAGAGACTGAATGAAGTGCTTTGTAACGGGAAACGTTGAATTTTATTTAAAATTTTGATACTAATATCTTATACTGTATTCACGTCCCCTGCTAGTACAACAGTAAGTGTACAGACTTACAACGCTAAAATCAGAGGTTCGATTCCCCTCAGTGGACTCAGCAGATAGCCTGAAGTGTATTCACTCAAGTCTATCTACGTTCCTGTTCACCGTGGAAAATGGAACCCCAGATTTTAGCACTGTAAGTTTATAAGCTTACCGCTTACCTACCGAGAAAAAAGCTGTTTAAAACTTTACTCAGTTCCAGTCTCTACAAGTCCATACATTTCATTTCTACCCGATTTGTAAATGAAAAAGTGTCGGTTTTCAGAACAGTTTATCATAAATAAAACTTGAAGTGCCTCTGTGATTGATACATATTCCTCAAATAATACGTTGTCTTCAGATCTTATAGGAAATATTACATTTATCAATATGATATTTGATATTTGTTTTGACGCGAAATCGATGACAAACAGAGAAGTACTGTATAAATACATATTCAAATGCAGTGTTGTTTTCAGGTTAAAGATAAGTCATACTTATAATGTATATGGCTTTATCTCCACTTTAACACCAATATATTTTAATATTAAGGTTTTGTATATATATATACCAAAGCAAAAACTTGTTAGTCAGCTACTTTTTTTAATATCATATATATATTACGAACTTTGTGTGCTTCAGTATGTTGAATGGAACCTATCAGATCAACGCGAAGCTGATCACCAAACTCTTTCACACTGCAAAACCTATAAAGATAAACAGATACGTACTTCAAATACTGTATTTCAAGTACGTATCTGTTTATCTTTATAGGTTTTGCAGTGTGAAAGAGTATAAAAGTTTAATACTTTGGAAATACCACCCCTTTAGTGCAAGAAAGTGAACTACGCCAGACTATATTCACGTGGTGACAGTGTACGGTGTGTTCGAGTTATTAGAAAGTGTCAAACTGGTATAGTTTGTTTGTTTTGGAATTTCACACAAAGCTACTCGAGGGCTATCTGTGCTAGCCGTCCCTAATTTAGCAGTGTAAGACTAGAGGGAAGGCAGCTAGTCATCACCACCCACCGCCAACTCTTGGGCTACTCTTTTACCAACGAATAGTGGGATTGACCGTCACATTATAACGCCCCCACGGCTGGGAGGGCGAGCATGTTTAGCGCGACGCGGGCGCGAACCCGCGACCCTCGGATTACGAAGCGCACGCCTTAACGCGCTGTGCCATCAAAAAACAAACAAACAAACAAACCATAATAAAATAATAATAAGTGAAACTGTTTAAAAACTGCTTCTTTCGTATTTCTTGGCCCCTTAGTGGAACAGCGGTATGCCTGTGGACTCAACCGCTAAAAACCGGGTTTCGATACCCGTGGTGGGCAGAGCACATACGAAGGCTGTTCAAAAAATACGAGGACTGTTTGAATTGCGCGGCTCCAGTTGGTTCCAAGGGAATCCGCTTGGTGTCGCTAGGTTTGCACAGATCAGCTGATTACGACGCCATTTCCCGATTGCAGATATCTTCATTTGTGTATTAGCTACGCGGTTTTAAGTGAAGTGCGATTTTTTAGTTTGGCGGATTTCAGAATGAATGACCTGAAGGAGCAACGACTTACTGTAAAATTTTGTGTTAAACTTGGAAAATCTGCGACTGAAACTTTTGCTATGCTTAACACGGCTTACGGTGATGTTGCTATGAAGCGTACGACATGTTTCAAGTGGCATGAACGTTTTAAAGATGATCGACATTCCATTGAAGATGATGAGCGTCCTGGACGTCCTTCCACGTCAACTAACGACCCACACGTCGACAAAATCAACACCCTGGTGCGGGCAAATCGACGTCTGACTGTCAGGGAGCTTGCTGAAGAGTGTGGGATATCAGTTGGATCTTGTTACGAGATTTTGACCGAAAAATTGAAGATGCACCGCGTTGCTGCGAAATTTGTGCCTCAGAACTCGTGAGTTTTTGGCCAAACACTCGATCACTGTTCTTCCCCACCACCCTACTCACCTGACCTTGCCTCTTGCGATTTTTTCTTGTTCCCCAAACTCAAAAGACCCTTGAAAGGAAGAAGATTTGAGACGATTCCCGAGATTAAGGCAAATGCGACAAAGGAGCTAGAGGACATTACAAAAGAAGCGTACCAGGACTGTTTCAACAAGTGGAAACACCGTAGGGATAAGTGTGTGCAACTTCTAAATAAAGTACATTTTGTTTTATGACGTCAGTCCGCGTATTTTTTGAACAGACCTCGTATAGCTCATCGTGAAGCTTTGTGCTTAATTCCAAACAACAAATGAGTCGTATTTCCTGTGACGAAATTTTCTGCTGTTAATAAATTCATCACTTAGTTGTCATTACTTGTTATGTTTGATTCCTCTGTGTGTACTGCCTGTGTCATTTCGACTATCGGATTTGTATGAATCTGTCACTTAACTCTGTTATTTTGTTTATACAGAGAAGGGGTCTAGAAAAAAAATAAGAATTTAAATTTTTTTAGAAACTGCATGAAACATTCTAGAAATAGTTGTACTGTTTGTTTGAATTCGAATATTCGTGCAAAGTTACTCAAGAACTACTTACACTAACCGTCATTAATTTTGAGCTGATAGACTAGATTCACGAGATAGAAGAAAGCTAGTCAGCAGTACTCGCCGCCAAGTATTGAGATACTTATATCTAACTAAATAATGATAGTTTACCATCACTCTTATAGCGCATCCACGACCTCAATGTGTAGACAAGATTTTTATGTATCTTTTCTTGGCGGTAACAGGAAGCGAATTCTTACTCGGAACTCTAACGACAGGACCAATAATGAGTTTTAACTATATTGTAAATATCTTGCCTCAAAAAACAAAAAAGAAACACACTTCACGTATAGTTACAGATCAACGTATAAATGTTTCGTTATGATAATACACAATCTGTTTTACTTCAAACTTTGAGAATAAATTACTACTAAATGTCAATATCAGTAAGCCTAAATTATAGGTTGAAATATTTCAGGGGAAACAGAAGTGAATTTGTTTCTACACAACAATGCACATGAATTAAATGTTTATTATTTCTATAACTTCCTCGTAATCTGAAGGTCACATCAAACATATTCACCCTTCCAGCCATTGGGGGAGTTATAATGTGACGGTCAATCCCACTATTCGTTGGTGAAAGAGTAATCCGAGAGTTGGCGGTGGGTGGGGATGACAAGCTGCCTTCACTCTAGTCTTACACGGCTAGTGCAGATAGCCTTCGTGTAGCTTTGCGCGAAATTCAAAACAAGCAATTAAAAATTGGTATTTCGATTTCATGCGAGTAACTTTTCAACGACGTAAGATGAAAGATCTTAGTTGCAGGGGTGATCCTAGAAGAAAAATAGATGTTGCGCCAAAAAGGTCGTTGATCGATGTTTGAACTAGTTTTAACCCTCCTTTGTTACCGGACTGCTTTTGTTGTTTAAAAATTCTAATTCTTCAATTTCACTTAAAACACTACTTACGAAAATTCTTGATTTGAAAGCACAAATTAGACGAATTTCTGAATCAATAAAATGTCTTCGACTATGGACATATAACTTTCATTTTCTTAAACTGTTAATATGAATAATACCTCAGACTTATTTGCTTCTATAACCTGAGAAGTTGATTTTATTATGTTTACTGTTTACAAATGCTAACAAGTGTTATAACGTATTTAGAAAAGAAAAATTACAAACATGAACCGTTGTTATGTGCTTCTAAAAATATTGTGTGTTTTTAAGATTTCTAAAGCAACTGTATAACGAAATATATCACAAGTACATTTTGACAGTGTTTGGCATAGCAGAGATAGCGTGAAGCCATTGCAAATTAATTGCATTTGGTTATGGCATATAACAGCCCTTTCTAACGCAAATATATATCATTTATACCAATTCGCTTTGGAAAACAAAGAAATATGGATTAGCTTGGGACACCAAGATTGTAGAGAAAGAGATTTGCAACAGATCATTCACAAACGTGGTAAGCAAAATACGACCTTTTTAATAAGTATAAATCCATGAACACATGTATCAGTAACGAAAGAGGACCACATGTCCTAAACAACAATATGTAATATAACCGAGAAGAATATCTACCTGAGAAAGCTACACAACTTACGCGTAAATAATGTGCTTCCACAACATATTAGGTTAACCGTCGTAAACCTTAAGTTGCTGGATAAAAATATATGTACTCATGCTATTCTAATTAAATACATAGTAGTCAACTCGCTGGATATGACATCTTTTGTTTCTGTTAAAACGAGCGCTGGGAAACCGTCATCATATTGTGCTAAATGGATTGTGGAAAGCAAATAGGTATGAGTGGTATATTTTGAACCTGACAGTGTTACGATGGAACCATTTGCAATGGAAATTAATCTGCGATTCTACTGTCAAGAACTACGGTTGTTGGAGCATCAACGAACAAGGAGATGTGAACGCTGACATCATGGTGAGGCTCCACATTATTTTAATATAACAAAATTTCTGTAAGAAATTTTTTATGTTGATAAAAATGTTGACATATCTAGTTTGTCAGATGGCTGGCAAGTAATACTGAATATTTTGGGGGAGAATTTTGGTTTGGTACAACGGTGAATAGTCATAAGTTTTTTTGTAATTAAACTACATAATGGGCTATCTGTGTTCTGCCTACCAATGTAGTATCGAAATCCGGTTTCCAGAGTTGTAAGCCCGAAAACTATTGTGCCACTGGTGGACGGATAGTCTTTAACAGCTTTGCAATAAAATTAACTATCCACGATATACATCATCATTAAAATAATTTAAAAGTGACAACTTCATTAATACCATTGACTGTAAATACGTCACAAGTGATTACATTAGAAAAGTAAAAGTTTGAAATATTAATTTGCATTTTATCAAGAACTAGATACATTACGTTTGAGCAATATTTGACTAAAACAAATAAAAAGTAAGATTTAGATGCAATTTCTTCTGTTAAACAACTTTCCAATCACAAAAAATGACCAAACATTTTACATTTTTATTCTAGAGTTTACTGCAAATAACAAATATAAAAATTCATTAATTATTTGACTGCTACAGAAGTTTGAATTTCGTACTAATGAGAAAAAAAGAAATTCCTCTTCTTCAAATTTCCCACAATTTTAACATTTCAAAATTCAGAGAAATAATGAAGTGTTTCTTTAAAGTTAAACACAAAACTTCACAATATGTGTTCTTCCCAGTACAGATATCGAAACCTGGTTTCTATCATTGTAAATCCACAGACATCCCGCTGTGTTACTGGGGGCTAATTAAATATTAAAACGTATCTTTTTGTTCTTGTTTTTTATTGGGCACTAGGAGAACTGTTTATCTATAAATGTGACAAAGAAAGCCTTCAAAACGTATCCATATCTTAAAGCAACATTAAACCTCTAAGTATAACAATATAACAGAAACAAAATAAGACACATTCCTATGTTTTACTATGACTTATTGCCAGTTTCACTTTCACTTTCTAATATGTGTAACAGTGTCATTTCTTTTAGAATAATGCCTGTCTTAATCCGTGCTTTCTCTACCCATACCAGCCGTTTTAACATATATAAATGTCTCTCTTAGCTTACTTCAAGGTTTATATTTTAAGCTTTAAAAGAGTTTCACTTGAAAAACTAAAAGAAAAAAATAATACTCTTTATTCTCAAGAGAGATAGAAGACAAAAAGTGGTAGAACTACACTTTCTGTAATCTTTATTATTACACTGTTCATTGGACAAACACTTTATTATTAGCTATGTCAACTTTAAAACAGTATATGTTGTATTCTTAATAGCTTCAGTTTACACTTCTCAATCGCTGAATCTCCACACGCACTTAAAGTAATAAATACCACTCAGGCGTTCAAGAATATAAAATATCCATTAGCGGGTTAACTATATTTCCTTTAGTGGCTTATCTTCTTGTCAGAGGAAACGTACATGCATATAAGCACACGTATATATAAATACATAAGAGGTTATTTAATGTTACAATTTACAGTCGTGATCTTATTGTACGTTTGTTTGTACAAACGTGTAGGATCCCTTCGTATGTAATGAGAGAGATTATTATTGGAAATAGGAATCTTGGTTCCTTAGCATGTAAAGCATAATATCTAACCAATCTGGTCCATGGAGACCAAGAGAACAATAAAACGCTACGTTATTTTGTGATGTAAATCAGCACTCTTAATGAATCAGTGCTGCTTCTGTAAACATTGGGAATCTATAGTATTGGGCATGACGTTGTTTTATTGAACTACTGGTAGTTTTTTCTTTTTTTACCTTTGATATCAAATACTCGAGGGAGTTGCGTATAGTTTGTTACAGAAAGATGAATTAATTTTGTTCAGCCTTCATTGGTTCCAGCTTGTTCTACAATGAAATGAGCTCATAACGTGAAATTTCGGTAAGGTAGGCAGTATTTTCTTGACGAAAGAACAAATGTACTGTGTTAATTGGCAGTTTTTTTTATACGGTGAGTAAGTAAACTATACTGAAAGTAGAATAATCTCATGTATAAATTTTAGTTATACTTAATAACTATCTATTATCTTATACTTGTTATTTTGATTTGTAATAGAAGAGATGTAGTAATAAACGAGGGCTATGTGATCTGATTAAAATATGCCTAACTTAAGCGCTTACTCAACAGTAGAGCTACACTTCGAAAAGAAGTAATTTTTCATAATATTAATGCTGTGATATCTTGGAGCTGTACATAGCACGAAATAAAAAGTTACACCATCTGTTTCCTCAAGTGATGTTAATGCTGGTTATCTTTCATTAGGTCAACGTTTTATACGAACAGGATGCATCAAGCTTTGAACTATGCCAGTCCTGCTCTTAAATATTCACTAATTATCAGGGCTAATGTAGATGTATGTGTCTCTGTTTTTGTGTTTTTTTTCACCAATCTGACGTAATGGACATAAAAATAAAGAGGCCTGTTGTTTTTCCTTTCTGGAATAATGTTATTAATTTCCTACTGTTGGTTATTTGTTCTGGAAAGTAATGTTAAGAATTGCCACACTTCATTGAGAAAAAATATGTCTTTAAGAGCTTTTATATATTTCGAATTGTTTCTGGTCACGAAAAAACCGATCATTTTAAACAGAAATAAATAGAACTATTATACCACTCTGTTTTATTTTGTGAATAAACATTTTTTGTTTCGAAATGAAACACTTCGATTCAATCTTACTTAAACTCTGCACACATGTCTTAAGAAACACTAGAGGTTATGTACCAGTTGGCTGAACTTACTCTGTATTATCACAAATTAATGATTAGCTTACAGCGGGTGGCTTAAAGGCAAAAGATTTCCCTTAAAGAAG
This sequence comes from Tachypleus tridentatus, assembly GCF_004210375.1. Lineage (NCBI taxonomy): Eukaryota > Metazoa > Arthropoda > Merostomata > Xiphosura > Limulidae > Tachypleus > Tachypleus tridentatus. Next base: position 74,684,337 of record NC_134832.1, on the reverse strand, counting down.
ATTTGGAGAAGAAATGCGGACCTTTGTATAAACCAAGTTACATTAAAGTTCTCAAGGTGTGTAAAGAAGTTGCAGCGCTGATTACGACGCTGAATGAAAATAAAATATTAATATTAAATTTTGCACAGTCGAAGCTATACGTGCTTTATTTATATGGAAATAAGAAACGTATTTACTAGTTACAAAGTAGAGTGAATATGTTACATATATTGCAGAGTTCAGTCTCGTGGGGTGTTATGTAACGATTACTATACTAGTAAAAACTTAGGCCGTTCTAAGAAGAAACCAAAACATTAAGATAGTTACAATTCCTTTCAGCTGTCCAGCTTTGCCATTATTTTAGTGTGAATATTTTCGTGGAACTACCTTGATATTATACTGCTATTGTATACTTGCTGAAGTTATTGGCATCACGTTAAATGTTATGTTGCAAATGTATTTTATTCTAACCATTAGTGGCAGCATATCACGAAAAAGTAAGGTTGATGCATTAGTTCTCAATATTTTCAAAACAAAAAATATTCTGTTATATTCTGATTACATAATTTATAATATTCAACCATATTTACCGATATTACACTTCGTTTTGTTAAATATTATATATTTAAAAAACTAAAACGTGTTAGATCCTATAAAGCCTCTTATTAATCCGTGATGACGAGAACATTCACTTGTAGAGAAAAATATATATGTAAAAACGGCTGGTATGGGTTGAAAAGATTTTTTTATGTAGAGAAGCGAACAACGTTTCGACCTTCTTCGGTCATCGTCAGGTTCACGTTGTTCGCTCCTAACAAACAACACACACTGCTAACTCAAGACTAGATAAATAGTGGGTTTTGACAGTCAAACCTATAGTGTACCTATACTCTTTGGGTGAGGAGTGTGATTTTTTCTTTTATTTGCGGTAATGGGATGTAAACGCTGATTACTGCATTCGAAGTTCGTTAAGACAACTTAACAAATACTAGATGCAAGGACTCGTTACTGTTCACAAGTTCACTTACCCATATCTGGTTATCGTTTACTTAAAAGATGCTTTTAGCAAACCAAATGTAGACGTCTAAAATATGTTACATTATTGAAACAACACATTAAGAGTTGAAACATTGGATTTCAAACTGTAATACTGTATATGTATATTATATATATATATATAAATATATAATGTACATTTTTACTTTTCCACTTTTCACTTCATTACTCTTAGATGTTCGCAGTGTTCATGTTTATTTATATGTACGATGATAGAAAAAGCAGCACAAATAACTTGTCTTTAAGATTTTAAAATAGCAAGACAATTAATTTAATGGTACTTAATTAAAGGAATTTCAAAAAGTTTAAGTACGAAACGTATATTAATAAAAAGCGACTTTTGGAAAATTTTCTGGATATTTATATTTCTAAGAGTTCTTACACAAACATGAACAAAATAATTAAATAAAGGATAAACAATAGAAATCAACTGTCTCTCTCCATCTGTTTTAAGCCCTCAGTGGCACAGTGGTATGTCTGCAGACTTACAATGATAGAAACCAGGTTTCGATACCCGTGGTGGGACAGGCATAGATAGCCCATTGTGTAGCTCTGTGCTTAATTTTAAAAAAAGTCTGTTTTGGCTTCTGTTATTGTACGAAAGGCCTTTGGACAACGACTTATAAAAGATCTGAAATGCTACTTTTGTGTCTACGCGACTCTGATTTTGAATCCGAAATGAAGTTATTCTTTGAATAAGAAGAATTGAAAAAAAAATACAGTTTACGTTATTTTTAGCATAAATCTATAATATCTATAATAAATCTATAATATCTATCCATGACAAGACAAATAAAGAAGTTATTCCTCTCGTGTCTTCTTTTCTTTTAGTAACCTGTTATAATCTGGTGGTCAGGACACTTGACTTGGAATATTTGGGTCGAGGGTTTGAATCAAACATGATCGCCATTTCAGTCGTGAAACAGACATAATGTGACGATCAATACCGCTATTCCTTAGTAAGAAACAGTGTAAGAATTGGCAGTGAATAATGTTGTATAATTGACTTCTCTATAGCCTATCAGTTCAAAATTAAAGACGACTAGCAGTGTTAGTCTCGAGAAACTAAATGTGGCCCACGCTTGCAAATACGTATCTTTTCAGTTTAAGGAATTTTACTTCCATAATTTATGAAGTATGGTTCAACAAAGACAGCCTGACATAGATGTTGCACGCTTACAATTAAAAGAGTTTAAATGAACCTGGAGTACCCTCGACAACTCCCTTTCAAGAAATGTTTCCAGGATAGCTTTAATATCTGTTCTTACTGAAAGGAACTACAAGGCGAGTGAAATTCAGTTTGGTTTGAATTTCGCGCAATGTTACTCGAAGGCTGTCTATGGTAACCGCCCCAGTTTATTAGCGTAAGAATAGATGGAAGTCATCACCACCCTCAGCCAACTCTTGGGTTACTCTTTTACCAACGAAGAGTAGGATTGACGGATACATAATAACATTCCCACGGCTGAAAGTGCGAGGATGTTTGGTTGGACGGAGATTTCAGTCCGCGACCCACGGATTGCGATCTGACCATGCCGAGTTATATGAATTTCGCCGAGAATGCAAACTAGCTCACTTGATCAACCCACCTTTTTTTTCTTCAAGAAATGTGTTGATAACTTTGATTTGGGGGAAGGGCAATGTGATTATTCTAAAGAAATGAGGGTAAATTTCCCCTGGAGCAAGAACTGTGGAATGTGGTTTCCATAATGTGTAGTATTAACGATACTGTTTGTCGTGATAAAGAGAAAAACTGTCCCGGAAAAATAAGTCGAGAAAAGTGCTTATAACATGTAGCTACATGCTTGATTTGTATGGATGATTAAAAAGCGAATCCAAAAATGGCTGTTTGCGTGGATTATTTATTAACCCACCTTTCTTGAATTTAAAACCAAATATTCTAAACTGTTACTGCTATACTCACAGTTCATTTTCCCTTTTTAGATTTGTTTCTTAATGACAGCATATTACTTTCTTCATTCACCTCTTCAGATGTATTCGTTCTCCTTCACAACACCTTGCCTTGTCTTTTTTCTTTTCATTGAGCTCCTATCTTTTATATTTGAATCGGTCCCTCTCTGAATTTGCTCCTGTTTCCCGTATTTCGGAAACCATAGAGGGTCTTGCAGTCTACATACCAGTTGAAGTGAAGTGAGAAAGTCATCCATTCACTCTATACGTTTTAAATGAATTATTGTAGCGTAATCCCTAATTATTTAAAGAGTGACAAAAGGATGGCTGCTTTCTTATACACTTTCATTTTCAACCCATGTTACTTTACACCCATCTCAATAACAATAACCAAGAATTATTCGTTCCAGCACCATATCGCGCATATATAAGGCTATAAAAGTTTTAGATAAGATATTTATGTATATGATATTTAAGATAAACCACTTACTGTGTTCATCATAAAAAAAATTCACAAGCTATAATATTACATTTTTATAGGAAGCATACGCCAAGACTGTTACCAATTTATTTTACATGTTTTCAGAGTAAAAGAAAAAACAATGGTATTTCACTACAGTTAAACTTACTGGAAAACGAGCACATAATTACAAACTTGGCACACACACAACTGAAAAATGAGTTTCCAACATGTGTAGAAAATATTAAGTTAAAAGCAAGGTGAGCAATGACGCTCTGTGATGACTTTTAAAATACCAGGAACTTAAATACATCAGGTATGAATATCAGAAGATCGTTAGCATTTATATCAGCAACCGTATGATTCTTTTGTTGTTAAGAGCAACAATACACAATTTACGTTGTGCTCGCAACTTATTATAAAAAAAATCAGGAACTAAAATATATCAGTAAGGATATGGTGTTATCTACTGCACTGTTGCCATAAGCTAATACATATGTGTAATGTGGATATCTTGTGATGTTTAGTACAGGCATTATAAGTTAAAATGTTTCAAGAACGAATATTTTCTGGTCTTCAGTATTACCATCAGGAAGTAAAACTCTTCAAGTGGGTATATCATGTTATTTTCAGTAGCGATATAAATAGAACTAAAATCTGCTAACTGGGAATATCGTGTGATCCTTAGTATCGACATCAGAAACGAAAACATGTCACTTCACCTTTTGAACGATTGTTGATATTCCATTGTAATCCAGTTACTTGGTTGAGCATGAGATGTCTAGTGTGAGTTTACTAGTTTATATATAATGTAAACTTTTGTGCTTGAAATACTTGTTTGAAACATTCAAGGAAAACATTTCTACAATTACCCTACATAATAGCATGTTGCCCTGTTGCTGGATCAAACAAATATGAGAATTAAACTTCTCTACTTCCTACCCCGCCTCCACGTCAGTTTCTGCGTTATTGGTCCATTTTTAGAACCACGAAAGGTCAGAAACTTTGTAGACATCTTCCGGAAAGTTGGCGTATGTTCTATTTGTAACGGTCCTTAGATAATATCCTATTACTTTGTTGCGTTACTAACGGTATATTAAAGTATTCACGAATGCCCTCAGTTTTTAGTTTAATATATCCTATTTTTAGGCCACATCCATTTCATTTGTAATATTAGCTTGTATGTTTAGATTGTACTTCATGTATACTTTCATCATAGTTCGCTAATATACGATTGCACTTTTCGTCTATACAGCCCCGCAATGTGCATGTATACACACACATAATTCCGTTTTTAGCTAAGTCTGCATTTAAAAATCAATTTGCCTAGCACTGTGTGGAGTTTCTTATTTCTAATATTTAGGTAAGAGAGATCTTTAGAACAAGAATTATCATCAATTGCTCATCAATTCTTTTTACTCGTATTTTTCTTGTAGTATTAAAGTTAGTTTCTTAGGAATCTGTCGTACAGTATTCAGTTGTGGAGAAATGTTAAGTTCGTTGAATGTGGAACTGTGTATGCTTTAGTTATTATATAATATTTTTGTATTTTCTGTAGTTCATTTAAATATGTTTTCTAGACATTAAGCCAAATCACCTCCACAGATAGTATAAACAATTACTTTGAAACAATATCTACACTGTACAGTTCGTATTAACTCCCTTATACATATTATTATACAAGACTATCATCTAAATGTATTCCTCTATATTGTAGATAGAGCTCGTTTATTATGCATTAATTATTCGTGCACCTCAAATTATAGTTTGTAGCAACACAGGCATTTCTACTGTTACGTGGGTGTGTAAGTGAAACGAACTGCTTATCCAATGTAAACATACAAGTATTGTAACTGCTACCCACTCAGGAAATTTACAGTAATTGCTATTCGTTTAATAAAGGGTAAGATACCAAGTACTGTTATGTTATAGCGCATTTTTTTCCCAATGTAAACACTAGCAAATCTTTTCGAGTATAGCATTTGAAACATGTGCTTGTCCTTGTCAGCAGATAACGTTAAAATGTTTACTACTGCGTACGTTTCTAATACAAACCAGCCACACATTAGAGAATATATTATTAATGTATGTTCACTGCTTTCATGAATTGAGTTACATTATTCTTACCGTAGTCTGAACAAACAATAAATATAAAGAAAATATAAATTTGATTCTTCCCCACAAAACATACAACTACGCTATAATTCACGTAGCAGTATTTCATGAATCAAAGTTTCATTTTATTAACATAGCAGCAGATAGCCAGATGTGGATTTGCTAGAAGAAAAAATCAGCACTCATTAATATTAACACTACTATATTTAGAGCACGTTATTTTTCTGTTTTTTGTTGAATCTCTTTGACAGGATGGACATATCTAATTTTAAGATCCGAAAGAAAGATTTCATTTAGAACTATTTCGAACTTTACGTCAAAATATGATATTAACGAAAACAGGTTGATACTAAGAAAGAAAAGATCTAAGAATAATATGGTTACTAAAGCAATGTTTTGCAAACTGTTAGAAGAACAGCGAAAATCTCTCAGAAGAATTTCTTTCCAGGATTTGCTGACCAGATGTTGGCTTTGAGTTTACTTTTGACAGAGATCTGAATATGTCGCTTGAGAAAAATTAGTAATAGCTTGTAACCGAAAGCAAGCTAATCGTATAGATAAGAAACAATACGTAACTTTTAAATAATCTAGCTGTTAATGTGGAGACACTTGCCTTTTCTTTCTGATGAAAAGGGCCTGACATGGCCAAGTGTGTTAAGGCGTTCAACTCGTACTCCGAGAGTCGCGGGTTCGAATCCCGGTTCCACCAAACATGCTCGCCCTTTCATCCGTGGGGGCGTTTTAATGTGACGGTCAATTTCACTATTCGTTGGTAAAAGAGTAGCCCAAGAGTTGGCGGTGGGTGTTGATGTCTAGATGCCTTCCCTCTAGTCTTACACTGCTAAATTAGGGACGGCTAACGCAGATAGCCCTCGAGTAACTTTGCGCGAAATTCAAAAAAACAAAACAAACATCTGATGAAACATTCCGAAACGTCATTCATAGAGACAGTCTCCGTTCAGAGTAAACTATCGACAACTGTGTTTTACATATATAAGTATGCACATAGAATTCTTGCAATTATCTGTGTAATTTAACAATCTGTACACATAAGCATTGCTAAATACACGTTTCTTTGTTGTTGTTTCTCTGACGTTAACCCTCAATGTTAATATTTTGTATTTTGTAACCATAGATACATTATTTCGAGCGACGAGGATCATATATTTCTTACAACTCACTTTAAATAACTTGATATTTTATTAGATGACTGAGTGACTAAAAAAACATTTTGGCTAGTTTAAAACATACTACCTACCAACTGAAATAATGCAGTTAGTGAAAATTTGTATCAAATAATGGAAATACTTGTAAAACATACGAAAATTTATAGATATTAAAGTGTAAAGTCCCTTTTTGTCAGTTCAAACCGGGTCTTGATTGAAACTAATATAAAAGTGAGCAAAAAATTTGTTTATTTGTAGTTAAGCACAAAGCTACATATTTGGCTATCTGTACTCTGACCACAATAGATATCGAAACCCGGTTTCTAACATTGTAAATCCGCAGCTTAATCGCTGCGAACGAAAAAAAAAAGAATAAGAAATATTGGACAGTTTCTAGGTTATTCCTTGTAAAACTGAACTTAGGTAAATAGTATTTTAACCACAGACTCTTTTTTTAATGCTTTTAACAACTTCAACATAAATACGTTTCTCGTGAAACTTAATTTTTGTTTTGAACTGTCTTATTTTTTCAGCAAGTATTTCAGTTTCAAACAGTTTCTTCAGCGACAAAAGCTGAATGCTGATTGCGTGGTTGATAAAAAAACAGAAACATTTTGTACTTCCAGTTCAAGTATCTTTCTACGAACCATGACATTGTTCAAAAGACCTAACGTGTTCAAGAGCTCTTTCTCCTCAAAAAAAAAAAAAACAGCATTTGAAAATCAATACTTTAAACACTATAGAAAACTATAGAGCTGCCTTAATTAGCCTAAAGCGATACAAAGTTTGCTACTGAAATTAGTCTACTCTAAAGAATAGAAAAATGTGAGTAAAAATTAAGAACACTGTCCACAAAGTTTCTAACTTGAATTAATCTAATCAGCCACATATACATAAAGTATGGTATAAATCACGAAAAGATAGTAAAGGAGCTTGGAGTGGCGAGAGCCAGAACAAATCTTTATTGTGAATTTGTAGCCATCATAGTGAAATAAATTACTATAAAAATAACTAACGAGCACTTAGATTGATATATATATTGAAGATACGTGTATGTGTGAAGAAAACACAGTCAGTATTTCCAGTCTTTTCTGTTAGTGTTATTTAGATTTTTTCTTTAATATTCAGGACATGCTATTAACGTTACTGACTGGTATTGTTAATAAAATTTCGCCCTTTTCTATGGAATATTTATGTACTGATACATGTCTGTGTTCTGTCTTATTTTTTTATAACGGTGGTAAAATAGTGTTGCATTCTCAGGTAAAACTGATAACACGTAAAGCTTAACCAGATAGGTTCGCTTAACGGGAGGTTTGACAAGACATGATTATCACAGGACAACAATGAATTAATATCTGCCAAATAAGAAACGGACAGGAAGCAATGTGAAATTCACAATGACAATAATGCGTGTTAAAAACAAATACAGTGTGTCTGCTTACTTCGCTTGAACAGTCAGTCGCTTTCCTTAGTTTCTCAATCAGGATAAGTTTTTCATTTAAAATAAAATCCCCAAATCAATCAATGGGAGTATGCTGTCACGTGACTTACTCATTGGTCAGATCTTATCTCTATACTTGTTCTGTAGAGGGAGAACACTGCTCTTGACCACATGAAAAGTCACCAGTGTCTCCTCGGGCAGAAAAGCTATCTCTTTCTTAGACAATGACCCAGAAACAGAGATAACTTGAAACAAGATTGACTTAACGATTTTTCTGGTCCGGTTTCTTATGCGAAACTGGCACATATTCAGAAATAAACAGTCAATTCAAAACTAATCTTAATACTACAGGAAAGAAAACTTCTCTTACATCACAATAGAATATAAAAACAGTGCACTGCTAGACCATGATGATTAAATATGTATATTTTATATTGGACGTACAGAACATTTACACCGCTAGCAACTGACTGTAAAATTTAATTTTCTTTCTTTTTAAAATGTAAGTGGAGTTCTGAAACGATACTGAATTAGAAAACAATTATTTTTATTTCAAATTATCTGGCCTGGCATGGCCAAGCGCGTAAGGCGTGCGACTTGTAATCTGATGGTCGCGGGTTCGTACCCGCGTCGCGTCAAACAGGCTCGCCCTCCCAGCCGTGGGGGCGTTATTATGTAACGGTCAATCCCACTATTCGTTGATAAAAGAGTAGCCCAAGAGTTGGCGGTAGGTGGTGATGATTAGCTGCTTTCCCTCTGGTCTTACACTGCTAAATTAGGGACGGCTAGCACAGATTGCCCTCGAGTAGCTTTGTGCGAAATTCAAAAACAAACAAATAAAACCAAATTATTTTGTGACGTCGTATTAATATGAACTGGAAATTTGCACGTGGTAGGTATGACTTGATATAATTATGTTTTTTTTTTCTATATGCGTTCCTGCAGATAGGGTTTATAAAGTTACAATTCGGTCACAGCACAAAAAATATTGTGAATAACCAAGAAGTTGTTTAATATACAGCGCCTCAAAGCAAGGTTAAATCCTACATTTTCAAGAATGAGAGAGCGAGATTTAACCAACTTTGACGTATTATAGTGCTTGTTACATGACCCATATTAACGTCCACGCGTATAAACTGTATTATTTCTTATTAAAATAGAAATAGGCCTAGCGTCGAAGATGTATTCTAAGAGAAGAGTTACAACAACATGTAATGACTAGCACTCAGACATTCATTTGCAGCAACATTTAATGACTATCACACAGACATTTTGACGAAACTGACTCCAAAGCACTCGTAAGCAGAAACCAATTTAATTCTGTGGTTTTTATAAGTTTCTAAGGGACGATCAGTTTTATAATTATTTTCGTTTCATTTTTTTATGTTTTTCCCCTTCTTTCACACACTATTATGTATTCTAGTTGTAACATTACAACAAAACATTGTGATGAGAAGACGAAGAAATTATCAAAATTTATACACATTTAAAGTGTAATAATTACCAATAAACAGATACATAGAAGAAGATCGATTGGTAATACATTTTAATTAAGAGCAAACTAGCTGTAAATGAGAAAAAAAAGATAACTAAAACGTAAATTAATATGTTGTATATCTACAAACACATATACACATGCATACAGGGGCATACAAAAAAGGGGAAATAAACAAATCATGCAAGGAAAAATTAATCTTGATGAATTAGGCCTTTCTCTGTCAGCTGTTAATGTTAACATAATCACGTTTACGTGTGTCTAACTTCTCAGATACCTCTCTCACTAGGGTACATTTTACTCTTCCCACATCGTAATTCATACCACTCACGTGGGACGATTTCTCTTACAGGCGTAGTTGTATGGGAAGATGCTCAGTGTACTGTGTTCAGTCGGAGTAATTACTATATATGTACACTATGGACACAGTAATATGGAAAGTAAATTGTCTTACGTATGCTTATTAGCATTAGACAAAGCTTCAGTTCACGAGAAAGAGCCAGTCGGGTGTTCTGTACTGCTGATGTAGTATTTACCTACACACACTAACAAAGAAAATTACAGAACTTTATTCCAGGAGAGAATTAAGAAGACTTTGTTTTACTGTTTTACTGGATTGCTTAAAAACCTTCAGTTTATTTATGACAAAAGTAAATAATTAGCGTTCACCCGTGCTTTCCGTTATGGACAATTTTTTTTTTTTGGTATTATATTTAAGTGAGATATGATAAAGGAATTCCTACGCCCTGACTTTTCAAAATGTCTATTATTTACACTTCAACATACTATTGTCAACGAAAAATGGCATACGTTGCAGAAAATGACAACTTCGTATTGAGAATACAATTAAACAACCAAAACTGCAGCTACGTTGGATACATATCTCCGCTGATTTGGTACGGACTGATATGAAACTGATTAATAAAAGCAGTTCTTGTCTTGTAAAAGTTAATATATTTATATTTAAGATTTACGTATGTTGTAATCGGTCAGGATTTGTATTTGTTGTTTCTGTTCTGGTTTTCGTTTTTTTTTCATAGGTAATAACTAGAATACTGTGGTTAAAATGAGAATTTCAAATCCTGTGAAATGAAGAAGTTTGTTCGTTGTCAAGTACAAAGCTATACATTGTGCTATTCTTCCAGTGCCCATCACATGTATCGAAACTCAAACTTACCAGTGACTGGGAGTCTAAAATATAAATTGGCGTTAACCTATAGAAGACACTGGAAACCTCTTCAATTCAGCTAAGATATTATTTGCTGTTTGGTTTGGTTTTTAAACTTAAGATTTCCCGACGAACTAACCACACGTGCTGCGTCCAGCGCAAGGATCGAGTCCTGAAAAAAAAGTGTAGTTAAAAGCAGATTGAACATTGAAAACAAATAACGTACCAACACAGCTAAAAAACTCGAAGTCAGAGATATCGTAGAAAAGTCTTCAGTGTTGAGATGGGCTTTCAGAGAATAACCATTGAACAACAAGTCAATATGTTTTCCACGTTACATTAGTTCCCCCATATCTCAGAACTAACAAACATGATATCCACACTCTCATTACTGGATATCATCATGTGTAAAGCAGCATAATGAAACGTGCAAACCTTTGAAGTTCCTCTGTCCCTATAGATTGTACAACTTTACAGCCTGGTATTTCCTGAAAACCTACATTTAAAGCAGTCTACAATTACAAAGTAAAAAAAGAAAAAGATTTTTAGATGCCAATTTCATATTTTCTTTCAACGACATATGAAATTGTAAAAATATCTAACTCCAAATATCATGTAACATTTTAAGTTAAAATGAAATGGAAAAATAGGAAGTGTTATTTTCGTGAGTCATCCATTTGGAAAAACTGTAATCCCGAGTCCAATGTACTCAGTTAGTACCTTACTCCATGTGATTTAACAGGACAAGTAAGTGGATAACCATTATTCATAAACATGGGCAAATCTTATATTTTAAACCTACCCATCACTTCCGGTCGGTTTGGATGTTATTACAAGTGAAAAACAAAATGCTTACAATAAGTTGTTTACTTCACAAAACTCTTTAAAAAGCTATCAAGCTTTAACTATGGAACTCTTTAAGCTTTTTAAATCTTTTACCCTATTATTATCAAGTACTCCAGAACATTATCCAAGTGTTCTACGATAGGTTTAGGTACTACTAAATAACCATAAGATTAATATATCACATACCACACAGACATACACACCAGTAATCTCGAGATATGAAAAGTATATTTTCCATTTTATCTGAGTCGTATATTAAAGTGTTTTAAACTTTTACTTAAACATTTAAACAAGTAAGAATAATGTTATTCTGGCAAACTGTGTTCGAATCCTGTAATACTACAAATATTTCGTGCATTTTATTTAACTGAGCTATAGTTTGTTATAAGAGTGACTGTCACTCCTTTAGAATGTAAAGTGGGTGTTGCTGATTGATTTCCCTCTGATAAGAAGTTTAGCCTTAGATACAGCGGCAGATAAGAATAATAGCTCTGCCGTAAATAAAAACAACAACATAATTTTAGTTTGGGTGCCACCAGTTATTAAACAGTTGTTTGTTGTTGTTGTTTTTTTAAAACTCGGCAGAGAACTCAAAAGATTATCTGATAGGAGAAAAAAGAAGAAAAGGAAATAGGCACGCTATGTTTAAAGAAAACACAGTGACCAGTTATCGATAGATCGTTTTTACAAAACAAATTAAATGTAATCCTCTAGAATACAAATATGGATAATGTCTGAACCTAAGTTTAGAACGTACCTTCAAAGCACTCATTATGAGGACATCATATATCATATAACAGTTCCCCCTGCGATAAAAGATATATAAACCAGCAACGTTATGTAGGTCAAAGTTATTTCATAAATAAACAAGTCGTGTAATTTCCGCCAAGTGGCATGACAAAAAATATTCAAGGACGAATATAAGTTCAAAAGTTCATCGCTTGTAATACAATATACGAGATTGGGTTGCACTCTTTTAAAGTGTGCTGGTGAAGAGCCTAAATATTATAAACCGATAATTCAAGAGGATGGGCCATGTTTTTAACATGCCTGTTCAAAGTATTATCTCAACTTAACTTAAAACACTGCAGAAGGGATAGCATAAAGTATCATTCTATTGATCCTATAAGAACCTTTCTTTTGTGTACATGTTATCTAGTATGTAGCAAATGCATAAGCCACTTGAAAAGACGAGTTTTGAAGCTAGAAGAGCCTTGCGTGCATATAACAAGACTATCTAAGTTGCATCAAACAACGAATGTATTGTTTCAGCGCAGAACTGCACAATGAACTATCCGCACTTCCGTCAGTTTACAGTGGAGAATCGAGCCTAGTATTTTAGCGTAAATTTACCGCTGATCCATTGTGGGACACATACACATACGCTGAATAGCTACAGCTTTATTAACTACAAAGCTTTCGTCTTTATACTTTAATTCTCAACAAATAAATTATTTAAGCACGTTTAACCCATTAGCATCTATATAAAGTTTTCACAAGTACATTTCATTAAAAAAAGCACATAATAACAAGTAACCTATTTCAATGTTATCTGAACAGTACTGTCCTGGCTATGAAACACGAACTGTTTAATTGTACAGAATTTGTACGTGAAAAGTATTTCTTGTCATCTGAAAACAAATAAAAAAAAACAGAGTGACGATAGTACGTAGACATGAGGAAGAAGGATTTGTTTGTTTGTTTTGGAATTTCGCACAAAGCTACTCGAGGGCTATCTGTGTTAGCCATCCCTAATTTAGCAGTGTAAGATAAGAGGTAAAGCAGCTAGTTATCACCACCCACCGCCAACTCTTGTGCTACTCTTTTATCAACGAATAGTGGGATTGACCGTAACATTATAACGCCCCTACGGCTGAAAGAACGAGCATGTTTGTCGCGGCGGGGATGCGAACCCGCGATCCTCAGATTACGAGTCGCACGCTTTAACACGCTTGGCCATGCCGGGCCGAGGAAGGATCAGGCGAGTTCAGTGGCGACGCCTACCTATTAAGTGTTTGTAGTTTGGCAACGTACTGGTTTACCAGTTGGTGTAAAAAAATTAAAATTGTCACTAAATTCTGTAAATCAGGCGGATTATTTTGTAGAAACTACCATTATCACCTAAAACAACCCACACGTTCTTCATTATATACTTGTTATACAGAGCACGTTAAACCTTGTAATGAAGCCTTTATTTACACAGTGTGGTGTCACTGATTAGATAGGTTGTTTTTTTAAAAATCCAACTGATTATATAGATTCTGTTTTGAACATCCATCTTCCACATAATAATCCAAATACCACGCGATATACAGATCTGTCTCGTAAAGCGCCTTCCACTTTACTTTTATTTCTGTTTTAGCTCTTATGTTAAGTAAATATTCTTTCTGTATTGCTTTCAAATAATTTTAGTTGTTTTTCTTCTCTACGATTTCTCGTTTACGCTAAACGCTGTACCAACGCAGCGATAGGATAATATATTGACTTCTCATACGATTCGTATGTTCATACTGTTTCTCTCCACACTAAAACTGTGTCATCACTGAGATAAATATAGACTACCACTAGGTAAATATATTGGTTGATAAACAAATTAAAACAGAGCTAATTTAACAGAGGTGAAGTTACTCTTTAAGATAGAGAAATTTTGTTTAATAAGAAGACTCACGTTAGATAGAAGAGGTACAGACCTGCGTGGACCACAGATTAAACTCTGTATTTGGCAGTTTGACTGTGTGAAGGTTGGAGGATAGAAAAGGTGCAGATCTATGTGAACCACAGATTAAACTCTGTATTTAGCAGTTTGACTGTGTGGGGGCTAGAAGAGGTGCAGATCTGAGTGTACCATACATTAAATTCTGTGTATGGCAGAATTTAATCCCATTGAATGCGTATGGGGTGGGGTACAAAGACAGAGGGTTGATAAATAGTAAAAAGTGCTACAGGAAATCACTATGTGATATATACAGTTAAATTGCTCTTGACTTTGCTAGTAAAGATAGGTAGCTTTACAGCTACTATAAGTACATAACTCAATGATCCACGAACGAAGTGGGATAGGAATATACTCTTTAACAGGGAAATAATTTATCTGATTTATTGATTTAAAGAAAATTCTCAATTAAATATGTGCGCATTACTTAGGCAACAGTTTGATGAGTTGGTTAAGCAATGCTCACATAAACAACGACATTTTTTAAACCGCAGTAAATAAACAAGCGATCAGGTTATGTTCAGAGGATTGAAACAGACAACACGGGTGTAGAGTACAATGAAGGTTGTACTTCAGTAAGTAGGCCTAGAGACACCTTTAGCATCAGGGTTTATAAGGATGTCTAAGAAAAGGACACTACGGTTGTTCTTAATTACAAAAGTAAAAATTACGTTGGAATAACAATAGGTTAAATTTTCTAGAAACTCAGGTTCATGATCCTTAGAATAAAATATCGTAGGAGTATCATCAAAATAATGGATTGGTTTACCATCAGCCAGACAGTTGTCCAGTTAGAATCACTCGTAGTTACAATGAAATGCGTTAGCTAAGGTTGAGCCGACGGATGATCCCATGGCATAGCTATCTTTCTGGTCTAAAAGACAATCATTGAATAGAATGTAAATGTTGGTGACAGAGTTAATTATTATCCAAAGATAGTAGCAAGAATACTGTTGAATTTTCCCAAATATTGAATTATTTTCAATTTTAAATGCAATAGGCAAAGTCTCGTTTGTGAAAAAATCGAATGAGTTTACAAGGTTCATCAAAAAAAGTATTTTAATGAACAGATTCTTTTCTATCTAATAAAATGACAGCAGTAAAATGTTGTATCATATCGTTTATAGGATATTCACATTTTCGAAATGGAAAGTTTATAACTTCAAAGTCGAAAGTTTCCGTTTTATTGAAACCTTTGGAGTTGAATGTTTGGTTAACGATGTTGATATTTAAATTCAGATAGTTAGCTTTGTTTTTGAACACATTTTAATTATGATGAAAATTGTCCAATCATTGAAGAGAACGTAAATGTTGGTTACAGAGAAAGTCATGTTGTTTCTTGCACACTGTTTGGTCACAGATAATTTTCAGCGTTGACTTGATACTATATAATGATTATGCTTTCAAAATGGTGGTCAATAACTTACTTAGCTGGCTTCCAGCAATACTGCCCAGGCTAAGTTGTGTACAGACTAACGCGTGTACTGCACACTCTATTTCCCTCTATGTAGACCCGGCATGGCCAGGTGGGTTAAGGCGTTCGACTCGTAATCTGAGGGTCGCGGGTTGGAATCCCCGTCACATCAAACATGCTCGCCCTTTTAGCCGTGGGGCGTTATAATGTGTAATTCAATCCCATTATTCTTTGATAAAAGAGTAGCCCAAGAGTTGGCGGTGGGTGGTGATAACTAGTTACCTTCCCTCTAGTCTTACACTGGTTAATTAGGGACGGCTAGCGCAGATAGCTCTCGTGTAGTTTTGCGCAAAAATTCAAAACAAACAAACTTATATATATACACACACACACACACTAGTGTAGAGCAAATACTTATATCTATATATATGTACTAGATTATAGCAAGTGTGTGTAGATACACACCAGTGTAGAGCAATATACATTAATAAATACACAAGTGTAAAGCAAGTACTTTTATATACATGTATATATATGCTAAAAGTTCATGAAAAAGGATAATTATTCTTTATATTGAAAGTAATATTTTAATTACAAGTATTTTTTATTTTTGTATTATATACACAAACATGTTTTTTTTATTTCAACAGTTAGATTGGGCAAATCCTGAATGACTTTTTGTTTTACTGTAATATATTACAGCCCTAATCAATCGTAAGTACAGTAATCGGTAAGAACTACAAGGAAGTTATCGGGTTAAATTAAGGGAAGTAAGAAAGAGAAAAAATAAAAGATCATTAGAAGAAAAGAAAAGACCGATTAGACACGAGTCTTTTACGCATGAAATTGCCTCGCAATGACTGATTTCATACGAACACCAGGGTAAAGGCCACATCGTGAAAATTTTTCGTGCCATATAAATATATATATATATATATACACACACACACGCTTAATAGTGACAAAATTTCTAAGATTTTGGTTAATGACCCTTTTACCATGTTAGCTAATAAAAAAATTGTCACTAGAGTTAGACTGATTAGCACTCACTTTTATAACAGATTATCAAATAGTTATAAAAGTATAAAGTCATACAGTAAAATATATTATGTTCTTTAACTACGTTCAGTAGAAGTAAAAACCTCACAGGTTCCACTAAAGTAAAAACACGTAAGCAGCAACATGGACTTTATTTGGCTTGAAAGTTACAGGTGTTCAAGTAAAGTAAAAACAGATAAATATACACATGAACTTATTTGGTTTGAACGTAAAAGTTATCGAAGCACAATAAAAATATATAAACATGTGATTGTTTGTCTTGAACATAACAGGTGTTTATATACAATAAAACAATGCATAAATATAAGAAAAGGAAGTTGATTGGAACAAAATAGAAAGGTTAAGCTGTCTATAAAGTCGTAATTGTTATTGTAGTATGATATCTAAACAGGCCTAAGTCCACTCAGATTGTTTTTTTCATCCATGAAGTCATCTCACTGTCAATATTGGCCGAAGAATCATTAACTTTATAGCAGTGCAAGATTATACTGGAATAAAATCCGTGATCAGTCGAAAACATCGACTAAAATGTTTAAATATTTTAAAGAATTATGGATAATTTAGTGTTTTATAAGTAACTTAAAAGGAACATACTTGTGGATTCAACAAGATACGTTATTCTGCATGAGCCCAAATTATCAACTGAAGATCATTTTCGACCAAATAGGCCATACACCGAGGCAGATAATAAATTATCAATTTAGTGTTTTGCTGGAACATGTTTTTGTGCATTGTTAAATATGCACCGTTATGATATTTTGAATGAAATTTCCAGAGTTTGTAGATGTTACATAACATATATATCTTACAGAAAAAGAAGTTATTCGTAACAAACAGAATATATTGTCAACTAACCCTAAAAAAAGGTAAAGGGTAAACTTAAGACCACCTCCTATGTGTCTGTTTGTTAGCCCAGATCAACTTGTACAAGCAGTAAGGTTAAACCAGTTTGACTATACTCAGTCACCATGTTTGTTTCACAATACAATATACAAAAGAATCATGGCAACAACAAAACCCAAACCCAGCAATGTTTGGTGAAGAGGCTTAAGGTGAAGAAAAATATTTTATTTTCTTCTCTAAATAAAATATCACAGAAACATTTATTCAATTATCCTTTCGTTTTTGTGTCGTGCAGACATACAATTCATATTTTTCCAGTGTTAACGGGACAGATCTAAAGCTTGTGTATGTATATTTTATACTTTGTTGAGACACCAACTCTCTCGACCTCACGAGCTGAAACAGTTTTCGATAGTTTCACCTGAAAGTCTTTATAAGTTATTTGCAAATTGTGTTAAAAATATTGTTGATACTAAAAACCTTTCAGTCTTACAAGTGTTAATTTTATCTATTAATATGCTAATTAACTAAAAGCATTTGTGAAAATAAAAATTCAAAGTAATGTAGTTTCACCGATACAAAACAAACGTCGGTTGTTGCTAAATCAAGTTATCTACATTTGTCATAAAAAAATTGTAACTTCATTGATACAAGTCCATCTTTACGTCAAGCATTACCGGCGAGAAAAACTCAGAATATTTTCTTCTGTCAAGTGAACAGAATTGAAAGGAAAAATAAATGCATTCAGTTTTTTTCAGCACAAAACTACACAACGAACTATCTATGCAGTGTCCGCCACGGGTATCGAAGACCGGTTTTTGGTGTTATATTCATTCAGAATTATTGATGAACCCTTAGGGGTAGGCTTAAAAGAAATTGAAAAAGCTTGTTCAATTTAAACTGTCTATTACACGCACAACAATTTTTTTTTTAAAGTTTTGCTTCCTGAAACGTTTTTGCTGATGGGTATGCACAAATATAGTTTTAGTTTTGCTTTATCACTTAGGAACTCTGAGAAATAGACAGTTAACTGTTTACCGGCAATAACGTATTTAATTGCATTTATGTTTCTAATACGCTATTAAGTTCAACATAATTAAAAGTGTTTTGCTTCTGATTTTCGTTTGTATTCAATGTCCGGTGCATCACGTTGCAGTGTCCAACAGTAGTCAGTAAGCAGTGACAGTTTCCAGTTGCCCTGATATGGTTTTTCCATTGTAGCAATGTCCTGGTGAAACCTTTCACCGTGTTCGTCACTAACAGCACCAAGATTTGCGGGGAAGAAGTCCAAGTGTAAGTGGAGGAAATGAATCTTGAGTGACATGTTGCACTTCATTGTTTTGTATGCTTTGAGAAGTTTGTCTACCAGCTGAATGTAATGTGGGGCTCTGTAATTGCCAAGAAAAATGTCAACAACGTCACTGAAGTCTTTCCAGGCAATCTTTTCCAGCCCAACTAATAGATCTTTGAACTGCTTCACTCATCACATGTCCGATCTGAGGGCCAACAAAAATGCCCTCTTTGATCTTGGCCTCTTGATCCCCAAGTTGATCCCCAAGTTATTCTTGGGAACATCTGTCTTAAATAAACCTTCGCCTTCTTTATTCATTGCTTTCACAAAATTCTTCATAAGTCGCAATTTTATGTGAAGAGGAGGCAAAAAAATCTTTGCCAAGTCGACAAGCGGTTCATGCGCCACATTTTTCAGTCCTGGAACGAACTTTTTACGGAGTAGCCAGCTCTGTCTAGAATAATGTGACTCTTTGGCACAACTGTCCCATTCACAGATGAAACAACAGTACTTTATATAGCCTAGCTGTAGTCCCAGTAACAGAGCAATGACTTTCAGATCTCCACAGATCTTCCAGTTATACTTGCTGCACTGGATGTGCTTCAGCAATATTTCCATGTTCTCGTAGGTTTCATTCATGTGTGCTGCATAGCCAACAGGTATTGAAGGGTGTACTTTGTCATTGTGTAACAGAACAGCTTTGAGGCTTAACACTGATGAATCAATAAAGAGACGCCACTCTTGCGAGTCATGGTCACAACTCAAAGCAATGAACAAACCTTCGATGTCAACACAGAAACAGGGACTGTCAACTTGTGCAAGGAATTTGGTTATATCATCATGACGGCTTCGAAAAACAAAAAATTTCGTACCTGGTGACAACAAACACCATTCCTGTGGTATCGAACCCAGCAATTGGGCTTTTGCTTTTGACTGACCCAAATCTCTGACCAGATCGTTTAATTCTGACTGTGTTATGAGATGTGGATCGCCTGAGGAGCACGGTTCAAAATCCTGATCAATGTCACTGCCAGTTCCCTGCATTGCAGTTTCTTCATCTGGTTCATCTAAGGTTCATTCCTCTGGTGGCTTCGGAATTGGAAGACTGTCGTCATGTGTCACGGGTCTCATTGCTGAAGGCAGATTAGGGTATTCAATTGACTTCTTGTTTTTGGCAGAGAAACCAGACACATTAGTCAAATAGAAGTAACAGTCTGTCACATGGTTTTTCTGTTCTGGCCATATCATCGGGACAGCAAACAGTATTGTCTTTCGAGTGCCTTTGAGCCAAGCTCTCAGACAGACAGCACATGTCGCACAACAAATGTGAGGCGCCCATTCCTGGTCTTGATCACCAATTTTACAGCCGAAGTACAAATGATATGCTTTCTTCACAAGAGCAGTCATTGAACGTCTCTGATGAACAAGCGTATACTCGCCACAAATATAGCAGAATGTATCGCGGCTCTTACGACATTGACGAGACATATTGGCCGACACCATTCGTCCTGTAAAACGTCTATAATATCTAACTTACTTGTTACAGTGCTACTGAGGCAATGCTATATTCTGAAACTATACGTACACACTGTAAGGTCTATAGTAATTCAATGAGCAGTATCTGTGTATGTAAACCACTTTTATAGCTTGCTGAGACAGTGTCAAGCTGGCTCCGGCCTGTCCAGGCATGTCCGGGCTGCATACTTCCACATAACAGCTTCAAGCCTGGCCTGATTTCATGCCTGGACATGCCCAGACTGCACAAAACATTGTTCACAGGTCTCTTACAGAAACGAAAGTTTTTGGACACAAATATAATAAAAAACATGACAAAACTGAAGATTTCGATGAAGGAACACCCAACAGTGTTCAAGAAGCAAAAACTTTGTTGTGCAGTGTTATTTAAGATCTTTTCAAATTCAATGGCAAACACTTAAAACTTAATTAGTATAAACAATTTTATAAATATGTTTAATTTCCTCGAAAATATAAAAATCAAACAGGTAAAGAATAGATAAACGTTTAGCTGTTTTTCATTATTGAATGTTTTTGATACCATTACAAGTTCCTTAAATAATACTGCATAAATGGCTATACAAAACAGAGTTTTCTCACGGTAAAGCGCATAATATTAAACAGTTCCATATACCTTCTTCTTCTTATGCTCTACGTTTCACTAAGAATGAAGTATACCTAGGTGGAATAATTCACAATGAAATGCTTGGTGTCAATTTAAGTGCACAAACGTTTACAAACGTTGGTTAGGAAGGTTCTCTTACATACAAATGATGTACAATAGGACAAAGTCTGTTTCGCAGATCAAAATAACTGTCATATACTTTCAGTGACTGTGATCTGAACAAAAAGGAAAAAAGATTTAACATACTTTCCTAGTTTTACCAAAACATTTATAATAAATTATTATCCAAATAAAATATACGTTCATTGCCATTTTGTTCATACACACCATTATTGGTTTATTGGGGTAAAACTGTGTGTTGAACGAAATATTTTCTTTTTTAAATCAAGTGATAGACTTTAGCGTTGTAAGTCTGTAAACTTACCATTGATCCATAAAGAAACGTCAGTCTGTGCACATTTTGAAATGTAAAAGTTATTATGAATAGTTGCTGATGAATAATACATTTATCAATAATATAGTTAAGCAAAACGTTTGATATCATAATGCTAATATACATAAGTAAGTTGTATTTATATAAATACCCTCGCTTGGCATGGCCAGGTGGGTTAAGGTGTTCGACTAGTAATCCGAGGGCCGCGGGTTCGAATCCCCGTCGCACCAAACATGCTCGTCCTTTCAGCCGTGAGGGCGTTATAAAGTGACGGTCAATCCCACTATTCGTTGGTAAAAGAGTAGCCCAAGAACTGGCGGTGGGTGGTGATAACTAGTTGCCTTCCCTCTAGTCTTACACTGCTAAATTAGGGACGGCTAGCGCAGATAGCCCTCGAGTTGCTTTTGCGCGAAATTCGAAAAGCAAACAAACATATAGATACCCAGTTGTTTTAATCCACTGCACAACAGTATTTTGTTAATATCTTATGTAAGCTACCTACACTTTGATAAAAATAACTAAAATGAAACCTTTTACACAGTGGAAAGTTAATTGATGGCAATTGACCTTATAATACTGGTCATCAATATAACTATTCTATCTCGGAATGTAGAAATTCTCAAATTACTCGCTGATTATTTCAAGTGAAATCTCAGTTCCTATATATGCATGTTTTTCGTTGTTGCTGTTTGTAGGGGAGGACGTTTATCACTCAATAACTCATGTCATTCAGAGCAAAAGTTCATTGTGTTACACTATATAACAATTTTTTTTACGTTTTCTTGTTCCTGGGCAGAAAGTGTTATTTCCCAATTGCTTATGCCTAAAGTAAATGGAAAAGACCAATTTTCCTCTTCAAACTTTGCTTTTGTGACCTAGGTTATGAAATTTTCAAATCTACCCATTTTCCAGAACATTCCAGATAGATTCAGTGCTGAGTAGCTGATAGAAAATTTCCTTGAACTTACAAAAATTTTCAAGAACTTTCTAGAATATTGTAGAACTTACCAGAATTTCTAGAACTTTCCATAGTAATATATATACAGGGGCTCACCACTCACCACTTCAGTTTAGTTCTAGCTGCCTAAGTAAACACACAGATTAATCTGATTTTATCAGAGATGGCATCAAAAAGCTGCAAGCATTCTCCAGACGCATTCTACAATGTATCTGGTCAATTTATCAAGACAAGAGCGAAAAGGTACTCTGTGGCAGCATCTGCTAATAGTGTGAAGCCTACAAGGCATAGTTCGGCATGTCTGTCGGGCATCGAGACAAACCCTGGGCACCTCATTTTACCTGTGAGCACTGCAAAAAACTCTAGAAAGTAAGATGGACAATTTTTGCTTGCTTGAATAGTAAGATTTTATATTATACAAATTTTAGACCTTTTAAAAATTATATTTTTTTAAAATTTCCAATAATATAGAAAAATATCATATATAAAATATTTTGTATGAATCTCTTACACATAATAACAATTTTATTTTGCTCTTTTGCATGATGGTACAGAGCCAAGAAGTTCGCTATTCCAAGAACTTGGCGCGAACCTACTGACCACTCAAACAATTGTTACTTCTGCATGGTGAACCCTTTCATACGTCGGGCTGGCAAGAATGCATCTGCTATCACGTATCCGGACCTTCCATCATCCATCGCTCCAGTGCCACATTGCACTGAGCTCCCTGTACCCACTCCGCCAGATACTTGAAAGTAATTTATATTACAGTCGCAAATCTCGAAAAACTACTCACTTCTAAACATTTTTGTTCCTTTTTGTATAACTTTAGTATAAATACATGTAAATATTGATTTATATGTTGTTTCATTCAGACCTTATGGAAATGAAAATGTTCAAATTTGCCCGTTTTTACATAAAAAATACGTTAATTTTTAAATTTCATTATCCAGGTCACAAAAGCAAAGTTTGAAGGAAATTATAGTCATTTTCTGTACTTTTACTATATAAACAATTAAGAAATAACGCATACTATCCAGGAACAAAATTTTTGTTACATAGTGATGTATAATATTTCTCACATCTTTATGGTTTAAGTGACAAACATTATATTTTGAACTAAAAATAAAGTACACAGAATGATATACTTATTTCAAAATTTACTTTGAAATTAGTAAGCACATAGGTGCTTTGTTTTTCTTAAGGTAATACAGTATCTATTATGCAGGTTGTAACTCATCGCATTATTTAGCAACACAAAATAACTACAGTTGTATGTAGAATATTACATAAAACAACACACAACATCAATAAAATGTTGATGTACAACATAACCTTTAAAAACGGAGAATACATGATCAAACCTTAAACAAGAAGAAAGAGAAGCGTTAGATAAACCACTTACTTTTGACAATATTCGTTCACGAAATAAATTCAATATACGTTAACCAGCATCACTTGGATGTACTTTATTTTAATTTCATTGTAATGAATGTGTTTTTTAGTCAACTACGATAATTATATAAATAAATAACAGAATAGTGCTTTGTTACCACACAAGACTGTTAGCATATGTTCATTCGTTGCCGTAAAACATGTTATTCTATTTCATTACTGAGACTGTAATTTCTTCCCTCCATGAAACATCTCAAACCCTTTCTAAACGAATATAACTTGTGTTTTTTAATAAAATATTTTATCATTCTTTCCGTAGAGAAACTTGTAAATGTAAAATATTTATTAATACATATTTATATTAACATTATTTCTCTAAAGTACAATACTATACTTTTTATGCAGTATAGACTAGACGTTCGTGATGAGTTACGTAACTTTATCTCTTTTAATAATAACACAGGCCTGTGATGGTTTAATTGTCTTGAAAGTTTTACATGTTCTACAGCAATTCCTGTACGCTGAATCCGAAAATGATATCCATTTATCTCCATCACTTACAGATTTTTCATAAAATGTCACATGTATTTTTACACAAGTGAATCATTTCATTGAAATCAAGTCACATTGTATTATGCCTGAAATGTTGACAACTACTGACTCTAGATTTCTATAGACAAATTGCGACGTAAGTTACTCATCGATCGTTCTAGAACTCAAGCAAAACTAATGTAGTAATAAAATAGTTCACTATTGTAATTTTATTTAAGTAAGAGCTTGTTTGTTTTTATTCCTAAGTTGTAAAATGAAAAAAACTGACGTAATAGAAAGAAATGAATAATATTTTTGAAATCTACGTAGCTGAATTACGAAAATTCTTATTAAAACCAAAAATAACTTCCATGAAGTTTAAATTTGCAGAGCTGTATTGATTTGTAAAAAGAAAAATTTCACTTTTTATGGACAAAACTAAAAAGATCATTTTATGGGTGTAATTCAAAGTTTCATCTACATACTATCACCGATTAAGAAGTTTGTTTTTCAAACCAAAACACTGTTAACGAACAAATATGTAACTGAAGATCACACACATGTATAAATCCAGTTATTTAACAGCGGTTAAATTAAACCGTATTTATGTATTTGTGATTAACCTCTAAGCAATGATCCTCACCGAAAGTCTTTTCAACACGTATTGATCAAGAATTATTCAAAATAATTTCACCTACAATAGATATAACATAAATATTATCGTCTGACGTTATTTATCTTATCATGTTAGATATAACACAGACATTCTGTCTAATATTATATATCTTATCATGTTAGAGATAATACAGACATTATGATCTAACATTATATGTTTTATTACTTTACTTATAATACCAACATTGTTATCTAACATTATATATCTTGTAATGTTAGACATGAAACAATCATTGTTGCCTAATATTTTCTATTTTGTTAGCTTATGTACAACAAAAACATTATCGTTTATATGTCTTATTACCTTATACATAACTCTAACATTGTTACCTAACATTATAATCTCTTTACCATATATAAAATATAAACACTATTGTCTAACATATAACTTATTAACTTTATATAGTGCAGTGGAAACACAAGAAAATGTAACAATTCAAACTAATGTGAAAATGGAAAATAAGAAAAACGTATACATACCAAAAATACTGAATGAATATAAAAAGAAAAGCTCATTTTTTCTGCTCTAATTTTTCGACAAGTTTATAAGGCAAGCCAACACTCGTAATTTTGTTTAAGGTTGATTTGTCGTGACACATACGGTATTAGCTATATGAGACCTACGTGTGAGACTCGAAGGCTATGCTGCAAGATAACAAATTTAAATTCTGAAAGTGTTCGTAAAAAATATGACAAGTAGCAGACATTTTTATAATGTACTAATACATAATTTTGATATTATAATTTATTTTATTTTTACTGTCCCCTAAGGGTACTGACGTTTTACAAGAACGCACTGTTCAAACAAATGTTTAATTCATAGTATATAACGAAATAGGCATGACATGACTATGAAAACATGCAACTAACAATTTATGTCTACGTTTTCTTTACGTACAAAAATTAGGCTTAGTGAGGTAAATATTAAAACAATACAACTTTCTCACTGATATAAGCAAGAAACGTGTTTCGTTTCTGATATAGCTATGAACATCTGATCAAAAGTTGTTATTTATGTAAATCAAACTAAAACGCAGACATGAACTAATGAAGTGATATCTCGTGTAGTAAGTTCACTGCAGAAGTATTCGTCAGAAATCAATAGGTAAGAAAAACCTGTGTGCGGATTTAATTAGCAGTTGGATTTCTTCGTTGTTAACGACATTTTTGGCTGTAATTCCAATAATATTTCACAAACTTTGCGTAGTTTAGGAAATTTAGTTTAGTCTAATCACCAGTACAAAGTCGTAGCCATCCATATTCGTCGTCTTTGTTTCTTTGTTCTCTCTCTCTCTCCAAAGCAGATAGATATTTTGTATTTATTAATAAAGTTATCATTTGCTTTAAAAAGAAATGAGCTTTATTAGTAATAGAGTCGAAGTTAAGTATGGCTAAACTTAATCTGTTAAGCCAATTATAACAGAAAAATTTGACGGGCGGATAATATATAAATGACTAATCAAAATAAAAGCACTTATTTTGTCATTGTTATATACCTGTGTATGCATTTCAAGCTTTGTGAGAGAAAGCTTTCAACATATAAACTACAGAGGTATGCAAGTCTGAAGAAATAAGAATATTCGTAACCTAAATCAGTATGAAAATCTGTGATGTTCCTTTTCTGAAATGAAAATCCAAATTAAGGTATTAAAGTAATTCATGAAAACAGAAAAAACACACACAATTCCAATTATTCTCAGTAAATCCGAAAATTTAAGGTCAGTAAGGGATATCAATCCACCTTCTTGTTTCTTTTACTACAATATTCAGTTTTAATCAAATACTTAATTAAACCAGTATAGATATTTTAACAACTTTATTCTGCTAAGACTAATACTATCTTGTACTCATAAAGTGTTAAAAACACATACACTTAACTTTTTTAACTGTTAAATCTAACAAAGAAATCCTAATACCAATCCTTCCGGCGACTCATTAGTAAGACTGAGAGCTTATAACTTGTTAAGCTTATCACAATGTAGTTCTGAGCTTAACAACAAACAAACAAAATCTAGTAGCAGATAGAATGTTGTTCGTGTCTTATGTCCGGAAGAAGAAATTATGTTTCTCTGTTCTTTATTTACTTTAACCTAAACGTGCCACACATTTCAACCTCACTTGACAATAATTTCTCTTTAGGACATTCAGAACAATATTAAGAGTAAAAATTCGTTTATTTATGAAAGAGTCTTATATTAACATTTTTTTTGTTTTGTGACTGTATACAATTAAGGACTTATTTACTAAGATAACACTTGAATTTAAATTTTAAACTTAGCTGTTTTGTTGTTTGTTTTCAGAGCAAAACCACACAAGTTGCTAGAAGTGTTCTCTCCATTGGACAAATCGAACCCCACTTTAATCGTTGTAAGTTTTAAAATTTACCATGGATCTAAAAGTTAAATGCAAATACCCCTATACCTTCTGTTTAATTGAGAGTTTACTGATATACCTACTTTTTTCAAGTACTATTAAGAACTTTGTAATCAAAGAATGGTACTGACAGAAATCGGAAGTGAAAAGCAGTCTCAATCTAATGACTTAACTGTTATAACTTTCCATTAGGTATTCCTAAGATTAGACAAAGAACATACAATGTTACCGTAATAAAAACAAATATTAGCTTTAACTATCTTCCTTTTCACATAATACAAATTACTTACTCTGTTTTGAAGTTCTGTATTTCACCAAAATGCGCGATAATGCGGGTATGTCTTCAGATTTAATTGCATGAAAAAGTTCATGTTCTCTTGTCATTGCCGATAACATCAAGTAGTAACTTACACCTTATTCAACGCGTCAAAGAATCGTTTATAGTCAGAGCACAGAGAAATATTAGTTTACCATTTTTCCCTGACCGAAGAGCAGGAAGCAACAGTCTATCGTAATATGTTAGAGTTTGTCCATTTCCCTAGGTTTACCTCAAATTCAGAAATCAATATCTCACCAGACAAAAGTGTTTGTTTTTCTTTCGTACTCTGCCCGAACTACAAAAAAAAAAAACAACATTCCAGTCGCGTTTTTCTTTCCTTGTGTTGTCAGTAATGATCATCTAATATCCTTCAGTGATATAGACTTCACTGTGTACTTTGCTTGAAGGTTCGTTTACCCATCGTGCTATATAGCTTTCAGTTGCGCATGTGCCATCTCAGCCATTCAGCTTTCGTTTATTGAGTGTAATCGTAGCGGGAAGAAGCAACTATTGAATTTTTACCAAGATTTATTCTCTTTATAAGTATACTGTTCTCCTTACTATTCCATAAAAATATCCTTTTGTTGAAACACTGAGCAAACGCTCATAGTTCGTTAAGCGAATTTCTCATCATATTTTTAAAATAACACACTCACTCTAGCAAGTATGACAGTGAAGAAGAAGGAAATTGTAAAAAAAAAAAAAAAAAGTCATAAATACGTATCTTTGTCATCATTCATGACTGTGTTCTCTTTTTCCTGACCCCCGCTAGTACAGCGGTATGTCTCCGGATTTACAACGTTAAAATCAGGGATTCGATTCCCCTCGGTGGGCTGAGTAGATAGCCCGATGTGGCTTTGCTATAAGAAAAAACACACACTCTTTTCCTGTTTAAGGTTAATGTAAACACAGCTTCACGCAAACTTCTAGCGCTCATACATAAGAGTGTAAAATACATACTTTCTCAAGAAAAGTAAAGATGTATAAAAAACGTTTTATGTAAAATTCACGCAGACAGAATTATACATTATAAATTACGTTCTGCTTGAACAATGCATGCGCACTAAATTCTCGATGTTCGGAAATTATTTCAAACATTTATAGTAATGAATACTCACCAAACAGCAACTTGCTAAATTTTTAATCCCTTTCAAAACTCATAGTATTTAACAGCAGATGTCTTGCAACTATTTATATATTTTCAATATTAAGATTACACTTGGTCGATTACTTGTACTTTAATAATGTACTCCACGTCGTGACATGTGAAAGTTACATTATAAGGTACTTTTATGTTCCTAAAATAATATAACGTTATAAAGTCGTTCTGATGTTAACAAGTGTATAAACATTGAATGATTACTTCAAACTTTAAAAGAAGGAGTGTTATAAAGTCGTTATGATGTTCAAGTGTATAAACATGAATGATTACTTCAAACTTTAAAAGAAGGAGTGTTATAAAGTCGTTATGATATTCAAGTGTATAAACATGAATGATTACTTCAAACTTTAAAAGAAGGAGTGTTATAAAGTCGTTATGATGCTCAAGTGTATAAACATGAATGATTACTTCAAACTTTAAAAGAAGGAGTGTTATAAAGTCGTTATGATATTCAAGTGTATAAACATGAATGATTACTTCAAACTTTAAAAGAAGGAGTGTTATAAAGTCGTTATGATGTTCAAGTGTATAAACATGAATGATTACTTCAAACTTTAAAAGAAGGAGTGTTATAAAGTCGTTATGATGTTCAAGTGTATAAACATGAATGATTACTTCAAACTTTAAAAGAAGGAGTGTTATAAAGTCGTTATGGTGTTCAAGTGTATAAACATGAATGATTACTTCAAACTTTAAAAGAAGGAGTGTTATAAAGTCGTTATGATGTTCAAGTGTATAAACATGAATGATTACTTCAAACTTTAAAAGAAGGAGTGTTATAAAGTCGTTCTGGTGTTCAAGTGTATAAACATGAATGATTACTTCAAACTTTAAAAGAAGGAGTGTTATAAAGTCGTTAAGATGTTCAAGTGTATAGATTGTTTAACTATTTTTTAAAATCTCAAAATATGCTACATACCTGCATAAGATGGAAAAACTAACTTCACACAAACTATTTTATTTAGAGTATTTCCACTACTCTAAAGCTATCTTGTTTTTATGACATTCGAAATTGAATAAATTGCTGTTACATTTTCTTTTTTTTATATTATTGTTATTGAAATAAAAAGTATGCCAAAGCAACGTGGTTCAATATAAAAAAAAATAGGATCAATCCGTTTAAACTGTAATTTTTTCCTACTTCAGAAAAATATTAATGATTCTTGAAATAACTGAAACATATGCACACAGGGAATTATCCTCTTTGAAACTAATTAAGGCAAGTATTACTTACAGACCTGGAACTTAAACTAAAATAAGATTTAGAAACAACAACTCTATATTGGTAATCGTTTGTGTTACTGGATTACTTGGACGATACTTTTATAACTAACACGATATTAAATTAGTTACTTTGGTTCCAAATATATTTTATCGAGTGAAATAGCATGACATATTTAAATATCTGTTAAAGAACTAATCAAATCCAGTTAATTTACCTGATGAAGTTATAGTCCCTATTAATTTAACCTGGTGAAGTTATAGTCCCTCTTACTTCAACCTGATGAACTTACAGTCGCTGTTAATTTAAGTTATGGAAGGTTAGAGCAAATAGCCTTCGAGTAACTATGTACGAAATTCAACAAACAAACGAACAAGCTATGTAGTTTTAACTAGATATAGTTAAACTGATGAAGTGTTACGCTGGAAGTAAAGAGCTTTTTTATTTTTTTACTGTTTTTACTGAAGTCTGCATAGTGACTTTACTATACGACCCTCTTTGTACCAAATTATTCTTACCTATGTATGAAACAGCATTTCTGTATGTTATGGGTTATAAGCTATTTCGGACGAGTCTCCGATTTATTACGTTACGCATGTTGACGTATTACTATTTCAAATAACCGAAGATTTCAATTTGAATCTAGAAGTTAATAAAATGTTAATCTTAATATGTGTCAAATTTATGATATTTGCGAACAATATTTATTTACAATAGCAGTTATTACTAATAGTAATTACAAACGATGGCTATAAACAACAATTTTACAAACGTAAAGACAATATTGATTCTTATATCCGATTTATGAATGATCCAGGTACACGGTGATTTGGTTCATATTGTTGCACCTCATTTAAGCTAGGTAGCTTGGTTAGACACATGCCGCTTACAAGTTCACTTCTTCACGAGGAAGATATTTAATGTCTTCTTATAAATTCTAACGTCCGAAGTAATTTACTAAGATGAATGGTTTGTAATGTTTGAAATCTATAAACGTTCCTGATCAAATTATGTAGTTTTCCGATTAATTGGCGTTAATCACAATTATAGCTTCCTAGCCCTATATCACATTGACTGTTGCTAACTAATAATAATAATCATCTTTGTCTCTCGGCGCGTCGGTTTTTTATACTAGTAATACTGTGTAACAAAAATTTTGTTCCTGGATACTATGTGTTATTTCTTAGTTACTTATGTTTTAAAAGTACAGAAAATGGCCATTATTCCCTTCAAACTTTGCTTTTGTGACCTGGATACTGAAATTTAGAAATTAAACTATTTTCTATGTAAAAACGAGCAAGTTTGCACATTTTCATTTACATAAGGTCTGAATAAAACAACATATGAATCAAGATTTACGTATATTTATATTAAAGTTATAAAAAATGGACAAAAATGTTTAGAAGTGAGTAGTTTTTCAAGATTTGCGAGTGCAATGTAAATCACCCCCAAATATAGTCTCCCATCATGTTTTCCTTATACGCTCCCAGATCACAAAAGCAAAGTTTGAAGAGAAAAATAGGTCTTTTCCATTTACTTTAAGCATAAGCAATTGGGAAATAACACTTTCTGCCTAGGAACAAGAAAAAGTAAAAATTTTGTAACATAGTATAATACGAATTTCTAGAATTTTCAACAATGATCTAGCGCATTTTTGTAAGCAAATATTCTGATTTTCACTTTCAAAAATTCCCTACAAATTTCAAGTATAATCGGGGCTTATGCAATACGAAGTCAAGAGTATAAATCATACGCAAAAAAGAAAACTATACAGAAACGTATAACGGTAATTCCATTACATGTACCATCGCTATATCAAATTAACCAAAATAAAATCAGAGTAGTCGCTTAATTACAACTAATAAGCTTCGTAAATATAAATTACACACGTTTTCAGCAGTAAAGTAAAACCAGATGGTAGAAAATTTGATACGTTTTCTGTGTAAGCACATTCACTATCACGATGTCCTACTGAGTGAAACAGAAAGTTTAAGACATAGCGCATTATTGTTACTATCTTTTTGCCATTAAAAAGCAATATAAGTAGACAACAAAGTACAGAGCGCTACAGTTGTAGAAAAGATACCTCGAGATGTATTATTGATATAATAAACATGTTGACAAGTTTTTCTTCTATACCGAAATATTTCAGTTGACAGAAAGACTATCCGATCCAAAATAAAGGCTTATCTTCGTGGAAAGTTAGACTTGATTTTTTATTTAAATAAGAGCTTAATCATTTTGCAATTTCTAAAATATCAGCCTTGTAATTTCGTTGAAGAAAGGGGAAATATGTTCATGATGGCACATTTAAAGGTCACTCAAAATAATTATTGTTATATTTCACAAGAATATATTGTTAGTAAAACTTAAATTCTTATTGTATAAACATCACTAAAATGATATATGAGAAGAATTGGCAGAGCTATCTCAACAACTGTTTAATTAACCCGTATTCAACGATACAACAGAAACTTAAATGAAATTGTAACTATAGAAATGTATTGTTATTTTCATTGTTCGAGTTTTCACAAAATCTTTGTTGGTGGCAAATAAAATTTGTTATGAAAACTGAAAAATATAATAGTTTTTTAAACTGAATATAAAGAAGACAATCCAGTATAAGTCTGATCTTTAGCTGTTTTATACCTTCCAAATGTTACACTTCAACAAAACAGCATTTGTTTGCAAAGCTTCAAACTTTCAGTATACAGAGGAAAGAGGTAAATCGTCCTTCATAATATATATTATTCTTATATGCAACAAAGTATTTACAGAGAAAATATGAACTATCTTGATGCATCTCTCTGTCCACAGAAAGCACTGAAAAAATTTCAACCCCAAAATTAAAGTCAGATTCCGCTGTGCTGACAAAAGATAATTTTTTCTTTAAATGTTTTTTTAATTAATAAAATGAATTATTTAAAAGTACCCAACAGTTATATTAACAAACGTCTTCTTGTTAGTGTAAATAAACAAATATGTAAAGAAGAAAAGAGTCCGACGTTAATTACGTATAGGCATTAACACTGTCTTGTTTTCAACATTGAAGCTTTGAAGTTAATCTTATAGAAACAATATCTGGATTCCAATGTAATTAAATTATAATAACACACAGATACTATATAGTTTATACATACGTAAAATCTAATCTTTATTTTACATTTTTTTACGCCGCATGTTCTTACCTAATAAGGTTGTAGCACCAAAATATCAAGAGTAATTAATTATGTGGTAGATTAAAGTTTTCAACGAATAAATTCTGAAGAAAAAATTATAAAAATTAGAAAATATAATAAAGAATGCACAGAATAAAAGAGAAGAAAATCCATTTCCATCTGCTTGTTTAGTCCAAAAACAAATGGCGATGCATGTTTAAGAAAGACGAATAAAACCAGTGTACAAATTAGAGACTGAAAAATGTGAAAAATAGTGGGATTGAACGTCACATTATAACGCCCCCACGGCTGGGAGGGCGAGCATGTTTGAGCGCGACTCGGGCGCGAACCCGCGACCCTCAGATTACGAAGCGCACGCCTTAACGCGCTAGGCCATGCCAGTCTCTTATGCTATCTAAAAACGTTATAAGAACTAACAGCTTTATAAGCACAAATTAAGTAACGAATAACAAACACAAATTTACAAAAATATGAAGATGATTTATTCTTATGTTACTTAATTTGTGCTTATAAAGCTGTTACTCTTTTCAACTATGTGCCTACTATAAAATTTAAGACATAAGTTTTAATATAGTGTTCTTTTTTCAACAATCAGTGTTTTTTTTTAATTTTACAATGCAGATAGTTGAGTTTTAAATGCTGATGATGTATGTTGTGGACTTAGGTACTCACATATATTCTCCTGATTTGTTAATGTTTTAGTTCGATTTTCATTTCACAAGCACATGATGTTTTCAAGTAGAAATTAAAATTGATAGATGGTATATCCCCACCACTATGTGAGTTCCTATGACTCAGACACCTCTCTCCATTAATAAGATAATTTTACCATTCTGTGATATAGTTTCTTTTCTAAACATTATTTGTTGATCCTGCATGTCTTGTTGTTTTTGCCTAACAATATGAAAGGAAAAATACAAAAAAATACATCGCCACGATATACTTTCTTTCTGTTACATGTCAAAATTAGCAGGATAATGGTGGTACGACCTTTTTGTATTAAATATGTGGTTCGATACTATTTCTTATTTTCTTAAGCCTAAAGCATTTCAAATCGTCATTATGTTACAAAATGTGTAAATTTTAGATATTTTTTTCCTTCGGTTTAGATCTTCATTCAATTTTCTTAATTTCCCATCTTTAATAAAGCGATTAAAAATACAACTCATAACTTATACAACTATAGACAAAGCACTAAAACAACACAAAGTTAAGGTAGTGTGCGCGATTCTGATGTGTGAATTCTGCTACTACGTACATTGCGAACCCTGCTTAACAGGGTTGACCAACTGCGCTACAAACCCCTATGTGAGATGGAGCAGTAATTACATTTTAGTCACTGAGGACCCATAAAGAATACTCTTATTATTCTATGTTGGCAGTCTTCGATAACGAGGATTAACGACATAAATTATTTGATAATTAACTCGGTTATTTTACAGATGTTTTCACAATGGACTGGTCACTATTATTCGAATGTGTGACATAAAGTGAAATGTCTCTATTATACATGAACGTGTGTAATTTAATGACAGAAACAATATAAACATATAAAGATTCAGTCGTTACAGAATTATATACTGGGTGTCAAAGTAGGTAACCACCATAGACGCATGAACGCATAATTTATAAATGAGAATTCTTGTATTTGGTTATTAATATCTCTGAGAAAACATAAAACACTCTAATTTGCCGAGTTTAATACTGTTAACCGTTAAAGCTTATCATATTCTTCATTATCATCACTCCAAATAAGAGAATGTAATTTTTTTTCTATTTATGATCTTTTGCTGTCTTTTAATCCTGATTTGTTCAAGTTATCTAGCAATTTTTAACGAACGCCTTGATCTTAACATTTTATCTCTAAACAAAATTATAAATTTTTAGCCTTTTGCAATTAAATGAGTAAACATTTTCAACTTTATTGTTAAGTAACAAATAGTCCAATTATAACAACTTTATTTATTCACTATTTTAAAGATAGAGAATCATTTCTCTATGTGATTTTTAAAAACTAAAGGTTGAGGATTACTTGAATGGGTTTTAACAATAAAACTTTATTACAGAGATACAACGTTTTGTTCGCTATCCATTCAAGACATCTTCAAATTTTACCATGTCTCCGTACTTTGTCTTTAGAGTATCAGTGTTATGTATTAGGTTTGTATTATTTTCAAATTTCTTTAAAGACCACTTGAAAAACACAGTGTTGATGATTTATTGATACTATCTGCCACTTACTAAATTTGATAACTTTTAGTTTGTTTCTTTTTACCTTAAAAATTCACAAGTTAAAAGAAAAGCTTACTAAGTTTAAAATTGTTACAGTTTGACCATGCAATTTTCTCCACATAGCTTGAATTGTACGCTGTTTAATAGACTCTTCCTCCTTGCAAGCGTATATTTTGTCAATAACTCGGTGCTATACTCACTAATACTTTTCCTGAAATGACTGACTTTGTCCCTTGAACTGTAATTTTCTGAGACATCTCAATTTCACAAGACTCCTGATATTCTAAGACATCCTCAGTTTCTTAAAATTCCTGACTTCTTAAGACCCCGAATTTCCAAAGTTATCCTTAATTCTCTAAGACTCCTGATTTCCGAAAAATCCTCGATATTCTATTCCATTCCAGATTTATTAAGACTTCTGATTTCCTTGGCCATCCCCGATTTTAAAAGACTCCTTGTTTCCAAAGATAACATTTGTTTTCGGATACTTCTGATGTTTAAATCATACTAGTGACATCTTAGCTCTCACATTTATAAAATGGAGTTTTCTTCTTTCTTGTACTAACCAGTTGGTCAAGACACTCGAGTCGTAATCTGAGGGTCTCGGGTTCGAATCCCAGTCACACCAAACATGTTCGCCCTTTCAATCGTGAGGGAGTTATAATGCGATGGTCAATACCACTATTCGTTGGTAAAAGAGTCGGCGGTGGGTGGTAATGACTAGCTGCCTTCTCTCTAGTCTTCAACAGCGAAATTAGGACGGCCAGTGCAGATAGCCCTCGCGTAGCTTTGCGCAAAATTAAAAACAAACCCAAACTTTCTAGAACTTAGCAAACCTTTTTCCTGAAATAGTATTCAAAACTTAGCATTATTATTGAATTCCAGAAAAATCCTGGTATAATCAATACTTTAGTTGACCAGAAAAGTAAAACAATTGACTCCTATAATCAAAATTTGTAACATGCAGACAATAAATATTCCTGCTACAAAAACCTTAACAATTTAAAATATTTCACAAAATAATAACAAAATATTATACAATAATATATCTAAAGAAACATGCCCATACTTTCGAAAGTCCTATGGTATTTCTCATGCATGAAACTTCTTTATTTAGTTTTAGTAAGTACAATATTAAATCTTGCTGTAATTTTCACCTATATCAAATTTATACGATAAGAAAGATAAAGTTCGTTTTTACATAAGAAATAGTTCACCTCTGGGAAAGCAGTAAGTATACGGATTTCCAACGCTAAAATCAGAGATTTGATTCCCTTTGGTGGACACGGCAGATAACCTGATATGTATTTGCTATAAAAAACACACGCATAAGAAATTTTTAAGCACAAAGTGATGTTAAAACATTTTAACTAAAAATTAAAAGTGTCACTAAATGCCGAATTACCACCTATGTGCGCTAGATTTAATTATTAAATTGATGTAAAAGATAAAAATAAAAAATAACAGTGCACTTAATATTATTCTTTTCCTAAATATATATTTTATAATACAAACAATTAATAATAATAACTTTAATTTATTAAGTATCATAATCTCATCCATTTGGTCAGTGTTAAGTTTATGAACTTTTAACCCTAAAAGCTGAGGTGCAAGTCTCCCATTGCACACAACATGCAAATATCCTCTAATATAGCTCAGCGCTGAAAAGTTGTTTGTTTGTAAGTAAGCACAAAGCTACACATTGGGCTATATCTGCTGTTCTGAGTTACTGGCGGAGGTGAGGGTTTGCTCTTAACGAAACAAACAAGAGTCTAAAATAGCATAGACACTTAAAATGAAAGTTACAGGGATAGACAATTTCAGCTAAACAAAGAAAATGTATATTTTATTGTTTGATACAATTGTCATTGCTAATTCTCTACCAAATGTCTAGTAATTAAAAGCTACAATGTCATATGGTCGCGGGTTCGAATTTCCGTCACACCAAACATGTTCGCCCTTTCAGGCCGTTGGGGTGTTATAAAGTGACAGAAAATCCAACTATTTGTCAGTAAAAGAATAGTCCAAGAGTTGACGATGGATGGTGACGACAAGCTGCCTTCCCTCTAGTCTTACACTGCTAAATTAGGGACGGTTAGCGCAGATAACCCTCATGTAGTTTTACGCAAAATTCAAAACATAACAAACTGAAAGCTACAATGTAAATTTACAATTTTTTTGGGATAAAAATGCATCTAATATACAAGAAAAATTTTATTTACAACTATACAACATTTCTCTCTATGCATCTAACGAATCCACAAAGTGAAATGTTACTAGCTCAATGGTTTTCTTAATAAATCTAGGTAAAGTTAAAATATACAGTTATTGGACACCAGATTTAAAAAATGTTTTGTAGTTACAAAAGGCGTCGCTAATGTCGAAACGTATGGCTTCCAATTATAAAATTTGTTTGTAGATTTCAATTTTACCAATCAAGTTATACAAGCATTTTTCAATTTTCACACATTTCAATTTTCTATAATGATGGACTTTTGTGACGATATCTGTTGTCCATTATAGTCCATTATATACGTATAAAATTGTACTTTCAATGAGAAAAGAATAAAATACATTATACATTTATGGAAGGCCATAATAAAGATTTGTAGGTAAAGTCTATCGCATATCTGTCCCATTTGAAAAATGGCCGCTGTCAGTTGATAGCGAAATTATAGGTATCAAATGGTTAGGGTTACAAATTTCAAACATTTGTGTTACATGAAGTTTATTCGTTTTGACACGATTATTTCCTTTATGAGATTATGGCTCGGTAGTTAAACATCAGTATACAGGATAGGAGCCATGTCATTTGTCATTGTTATGACACCATCGTCAAGTTTGTTTGTTTGTTTTGAATTTCGCGCAAAGCTACTCGAGGGCTATCTACTCTAGCCGTCCCTAATTTAGTAGTATAAATAGAGGGAAGACACCCACCGCCCTCTCATGGGCTACTATTTTACCAATGAATAGTGGAATTGATCGTCACATTATAACGTCCCCATGGCTGAAAGGGCGAGCATGTTTGGTGTGACAGGGATTCAAACCTGCAACCCTCGGATTACGAGTCGAGTGCCTTAACCACCTGGCCATGCCGGGCCCTTTCGTCAAGTCCGTTGCTTGTGCGCTTCATAATTTCACTCAAATCTATACCAGTGTTATTTGCGCATAGCCCACCCCAAACTTTGAACTGAAAGACTAGAAGAAAGGCGGTCAACAACGCACACCGCAAACTCTTTCGGTACTCTTGTCTGATCGAATAGTAGGATGTGACAGCTATCCTTATACCGCACTCACAGCCCCAAATTGCGCGAAGCGCATTTTTGCCCCAAGAGTCCATCAGTTCTGAGATTCACGTTAACTTTACAGCAAACTGAATATATCTGAAATAATTTAAAGGCAATCACTTAATGTAATCTAAAGAACAGCTAATACCTCGTAAGAAACATTAAGTATACAATTAACTTTAACAACAGGTAAGATGCATTAAAGTAATCAAGTAATCGCTTAGAGACTATTGAAAATTATATAATCAATGAAGATAAACAGCAAACGATCCAACATCTTGGTAAATGAGTTAAACTTAATCGACTTTTGTACAGAAACCAAACATTTATAGTAAATACACGGTGTAAAGTCAATGCATTAAGCCTACTTCACAATAACTGATTTGTTAATATCTCGAAAGTCTGCGGCCCGGCATGGCCAAGCGCGTAAGGCGCGCGACTCGTAATCCGAGGGTCGCGGGTTCGCGCCCGCGTCGCGCCAAACATGCTCGCCCTCCCAGCCGTGGGGGCGTTATAATGTGACGGTCAATCCCACTTTTCGTTGGTAAAAGAGTAGCCCAAGAGTTAGCGGTGGGTGGTGATGACTAGCAGCCTTCTATCTAGTCTTAGACTACTAAATTAGGGACAAACAAACGAAAGTCTGAACGTTATTCGTGTTTTACTGCATATAAAATATAGGCTTAGTTCATCAAGTTTTAACTCATTTTATTCTAATATGGTTTTAAATTTTTTGTCTTTACCCGATTGAAATTTTATAAATGAATAAGCAGAATACTAACGTTGTCCTTTGTCCACGTATATTTCACCACTAACGAGGATCTCAAAGCATTTCACTTGCTGAGCACTACAGAATTACCACGACGACCCCTCAGGTGAAGAGCGGATTAACGTACATGAGAACATGGCTTTGTTTCCTGAAACAGAATAGGAAATTTCCTTTATTTCTTTCTGTTAGTTAGAAATTTTAGTTAGCTTGCTCTATGTATGCTTCACGCATGGGCTTTTTTTCTGTTCAAGTTATGCGATAACTTCGTAGAAATACTAACGTTCGAGGTGAATTCACTGATATGTGTAATGTTCGAAATTTATAAACGTTCCTCATCAAATTCTGTAGTTTTTCGATTAATAAATGTTAATGACAGTTATAGATTTTGAGGCTTATAATATAATAACTGTCTCGGACCAACAATATTCTGTTAGTGTTTTTCGGCGCCTTGTGATGACTTGCTCATCAAATTCTGTAGTTTTTCGATTAATAAATGTTAATGACAGTTATAGATTTTGAGGCTTATAATATAATAACTGTCTCGGACCAACAATATTCTGTTAGTGTTTTTCGGCGCCTTGTGATGACTTGCTTTTATACTCTTCAGGCGAGATTCTCGAAAGTTCAACAATATTCCAATATACGCTAGTTTTTTCGTAAAGCAATATACATCACATGCTTTATACTGAAACAAACGTGGATATTAAAATAAACGTATAACAGTAAATCCGTTACAACTGATCATACAATCATATATTTTTCATATGTTGGTATTAGTTTATTTTGTAAAGTTTCATAACTTTTATATTGAAGTTGCACACATATAACTTCTCAGATATCGACTAAAATACTTTGTCGTCATATAAACAAATTGAAGTAAGACTATCTGGACTCTGGGATTATTCAGTTACAGAACTAACATTTAACGAAGAACTGACATCATAACACGAGATGTGCGAGTCTGGGTGCTACTGAATCGATCGAGTTGCTCTACTATGCCCTGTAAACCCTGTTGCTTTCAGGTGTTGTACAGTCATAGAAGTGAGTGTTTAACGTGACGTATTACCATTGAAATATTATTCAATAGATATAGACTCACAGTTAACGAAGATATTAAATACCACTATATGTTTTATTTTATAGCCTTTCATTTCGTAACAGCCGGTTTTAAAAATTATTAAAAATCGATACAATGTAATAAGTGTAATAAAGTCTTACTTATGCCGGACTCCTTTGAGCACTTGTCGGCGTCATTTCCATAAAAAGAGAGCTACCAGTGTCACTGAAAACATATCTAGCTACTCTCATTAAGTCATTAATTCATTAAAGGTCCAGTAAAACTGAGACATAAAGTTTATAAGAATAAAAAGCTATAAAAATAGCAGTCGTAGAAACGTATTCTTGAACAACTGCAACATATCTAAATGGAGATTTTTACACATCTGCTTCCCAGTGGCACAGCGGTATGTCTGTGGACTCACACCTCTAAAAATCGGGTTTCGATACCAGTCGTGGGCAGAGTACACATAGCCCATTGTGTAGCTTTGAGCTCCCCTTCAATCTAGCAAGTCGCAGTTAAGTAAGGTGAATCAGTATAATATACAAAGCTGAAGTTTTATTGGTTCCATATATCCAGTATCATTTGTTTACACCCTCATCATCAGCACCCAACATATAATAAAATAATAATGCCACTGGACTAATAGTTAATTGATGAATCGAGAGTTCATGATTCGCGTCTTCTTATTGGAAATCATTCTCCGTATTTTATAAGAGAAACAGTCATATTACATAGCTCGATTGGATTAGCCTAAGAGCTGGCGGTAAGTGCTGTTGATTAGCTGTTTTCTCTGTGTAAGTTGTAGGAGCGTGTTTACTTGGACCACATGATTTCATATCCAAAATCTGGTCATTCTTCCACGTCCGGCACGTGCATCCATGGAATTAATACTACTGTAAAGCGCTGTTACTAACGGAACATCCAACTTCAAACCCCGTTACGGTCTTTTACCAAAAATACTTGCATTGTCGTTAAATGAATTTGCCACCGGAGTCGCTTTAATAATCAAACATCAATCTAAACTCATGTCTAATTACACAGAAGAAACAAGTAAAACAAGCCAAATTTCGTATAAAGCTACTAGAGAGCTATCTGAACTAGCTGTCCCTAATTTTGAAGCAATAGAGTAGAGAGAAGGCAATTAATAAATACTACCCACCGCCAACTCTTGGACCTTGGAAGACACATTATCAACGAATACTGGAATTAACCTTCATTTTATATTGCTCTCAAGGATGAAATAACGAACATTTTTAGTGGCAGGATGTATGCGCGAACCACAGATTGCGAGTCGAATTCTCTAGCTTACGTCATTCCAGGCCCTAAAGACGTTGTAAGTGAAACGAATGTTATGTATTTTTATTAACTTGGTGATTCTGACAAGATGGTCATTAGTCAGAACCAAAGAATCAAAAATTAAGTAATGTACATTCTTCGTTACTTTCTATTTTTTCTACATGTAATATGCAACAGGATAAGGACCTTGTTGTTGTTTGGAATTTCGCACAAAGCTACTCGAGGGCTATCTGTGCTAGCCGTCCCTAATTTAGCAGTGTAAGACTAGAGGGAAGGCAGCTAGTCATCACCACCCACCGCCAACTCTTGGGCTACTCTTTTACCAACGAATAGTGGGATTGACCGTCACATTATAACGCCTCCACGGCTGGGAGGGCGAGCATGTTTGGCGCGACTCGGGCGCGAACCCGCGACCCTCAGATTACGAAGCGCACGCCTTAACGCGCTAGGCCATGCCAGGCCCGATAAGGACCTTACTTTGAAACTTATTTTTATGAAATTTGACCACAGTTATTAAATGATTTTCCCAAAATTCTCCTTTTGACATAAACATCTCATCTAGTTAAATAAATATATATATATATAGATTAAAACTCATTCCCTATCATATAACATATACTGCAGTTTCCGGCTTTGTTCAAGCAAAGATGTTCACGTACTCTTAACTCATGATTTTCATCAATTTCAAGCTTACAAAATTCGCACAAAAATTATGTCATGAAAATTCAAAATGCTGTATTTTTAAAACGTGTCCAGACTTTCCGTATACAGACATATTCCTTGATGTGAACACAGCAGATAGCTTGCTTTCTAAAGATGATTTTATCTATGTATTATTATTGTATATTCTATTATGGTTCAATGATTAAATAGCACTAATAGTTTATACAGTTTTCATGAAGGATTCGAGAGTAATACCAAAATCAAGAGGGGGGCTAAAATGTTTGGTTTTTCTGCGCTAGCCGCTCCTAACTTAACAGTGAAAGACTAGGAGAAAAGCAGCTTGTCATTGCCAACTACCACCAATTCTTGAGTTATTCTTTTACAAACCAAGAATTGGATTGGCCGCCACATTATAACGCCCTTTTAGCTAAAAGGGCAAGCATTGAACATGTTTGATGGGATGGGAATTGGAACCCGCAACCCACAGGTTACGAATCGACCACTCTATACACCTCGCCAAGCCAAGACGAATTAAATTAATACAAGATATAAGAAAACTAACCCCAAGAGGTGGTGATAACATTATTTACACTATAAATATTATTATTATTTATAATTAAAACAAGCTGTTACAACTAAGGGATGACATCATGCACTGTCCAGAAACATCTAGAGTGAATTTAGGTTTAAACTAATGTTATTGATAATGTAGCTCCTAACTGTAGCTGTAGCTGTACAGTTTGGTGGGTTGGTCACTTTCTGGTTTAGTATCTTAGTGATAGTTTTTTGCTT
The DNA here is from genome assembly GCF_004210375.1 of Tachypleus tridentatus. NCBI lineage: Eukaryota > Metazoa > Arthropoda > Merostomata > Xiphosura > Limulidae > Tachypleus > Tachypleus tridentatus. The sequence goes on along the minus strand of NC_134832.1, from coordinate 74,640,894 downwards.
TGTATTTAGACTTGTTGGGTAGAGAAACAAATGAAAGTGACTGACAATCGTATTGTAAAGTAAAACTCTGTTTATATGCATATTTGTAATTATGCCTATCGAGTACTTTGGCCATCCCTACATAAAAAGCCTACCAATTCTTTTACAATTTTTTCAGAAAGTCTTTATTTTCTTTCTTACACTTCAATAATTTCATTAAATACGAATTCAGAAACAACATTGAAACATTAGCCGAGAACTCTATACTTTGAGATTTGAAAAGCTGATCGTTTGGAAATAACACGAATAACGTAGAAGTCAGATCAACCTTTTCAATTAAATCTCCTCTATTTAAATCTTTCGTTGTTTGTGTGTTTTAAGCGTGTTCACTGTAGTATTATAAGCACTATTTAGAACTTAGCTCGTTCATGCTCTTCTAGAGCATTATTAGTCATAATTTTCTCTACGAGGACTGATGACTACGACAATGAAATTCCGAGATTTATTCTTATTTAATTCTATATTAATTTGCTGATTACACTTTCTCTCCTTAGAAACATTGATTTTCATTTCAACTCTAGAATAGTTGTTTTCTTTTTTTACAAAGGTAGAGTAACGAATCTAAACAAATAGAATTATGTACGATTATCTGAGGAGTGAAAAGAGCCACGCAATTCCGGCTGGAAACCAAGACATGACTGTACACAAGAGCTGTTGCTCCCGTGAGTTCATTCACGTGCGAAGCGCGTGTGGAAAATTTTCCTATTTCCTTGCGCGTTTCCACTAGGGAATAGCCATAGAAAATGTTAAGCGTCGCAGTCTGTATCTGGTGGTGATCAGATGAGATTCAATGAGCTTGACATATAAAGCTCTTTCTCTCCCGCTTCGCAAATTTATTCCATTCATCTGATATGACGCGATTTTTAGAAAGGAAGCTTCGTCAAGTTATCTCAAGCTGCAAGACCTTTTTGTGCCATATAACAGCATTCAATAAAGGTCCTTAACACTACACACTTGTTTTACACGCACTAACGCTAGGATATAAAATCTAACATTCTTGGTCGATTACACTCATAAACGTTATTGATAATTTGTTGCAGCAATCCTCGTAAAGGTTAGAGATATCTGGAGAGGAAACGAATCACTAATGTCAATGTTCCTTCTTATAAAAACAGTTTAAACAATAATGCTTTTAACGTAGTTCTTAAATGTGTATTTTTTTTGGAACAAAGCAATGTCAGTAGAACCTAAATATGACCAATTGATTTAAGACAGTTTCACATTTCATCCTCTCAGTACGTTGTCTATAAATGGATGGTATTTTAAGTCTTAGAAACACCAAAAATGTCTTCTGATTTTCTTCTCACTTTTTATTTACTAAAGTCATTTCTACTCTCATCCATACCAACATAAAGAACTTAAAGTTCGTAATTGATTAAGTTACGTATTACGACTTTTCTCAAACGAGTCTCCGATTTATCATGTTACGTACGTTAGTCTTACGATTTCAAATAACCGGAAATTTGAATTTGAATTTAGAAGTTAGTTTAATTTCGATATATATCAAATTTGTAATATTTGCCAACAAGATTGATACACACAACTTTCTTTCTTAACACAATTATTATTTTAATATGAAATAACAATACAATTTATAATAAAGGTTATTACAATAGTTATTAAAATATGAGTTTATATATAAGAGTTTTACAAATTCACAAACTATACTAAGTTTTCTTTCTGGTCTAGAACTAAATATTTTATCGACGGTCCATGTCCACGACGAGCAAACTAATTCTGTGCGTTTTCTTATGGCAAAGCCACATCGGGCTATCTGCTGAATCTACCAAGGGGAATCGAACACCTGATTTACTAGCGGGTAATTCTGAGTTGATATTGTTATATCTCGCTTAAGCTTGGTTGGACTCACGCCGCTTATAAGTTAGCTTTTTACCGTAGAAATGCTAACGTCCGAAATTAATTCACTGAAGTTGAATGGTTTACAGTGTTTGATACCTATAAACGTTCCTGTTATAATTCTGTAGTTTTCCGATTAATAAGCATTAACCACATTTATAGCTTCCGAGGCTTATAGTGTACTGATAGTAGTGACAAAACAATATTCTATTACTGTGTCTGTGCTAGCCTTTATACCAATTAGACAAGATTCTCGAATGTTCAACAATATTCGAAAATACGCAAGTGTTTTCGTGAAACATATATTGTTGATTCTTACTCTCGAGAATCTTCAACAAATTTAGAGAACAGGCGGGGCTTGCGCAATACACATCAAATAATATACGTCACATGATCAAACTGAAACAAACGTGGATATTAAAATAAATGTATAACAGTAAATACGTTTTAACTAGCATCAGCAAGTTATCTAAGATTAGAAACGATAGCTACAACAGTCACACGTCCTTTTATTAAAATGATCAAACTGCATAGTTTTGAAATCATACACATTACCCTAACAGCTGCATGTCCTTTTATTAAAACGACCAGACCATGATTAGTTCTGAAATCACACTCATTACTATAACAGCTCCATGTCCTCTTGGTAAAACGATCAAACTATGATAAGTTCTGAAATCATACATATGACTATAATAGAAACACATCCTCTTACTATTACTAATAACTGTGTTGATCAAATTGCAGTTCGTGTTCATGATAAAACGATTACTTAATAGCCGTGAAACGGAAAATAAGTTTTCCTTTCGTTGATATATTTGATTATGGAGGAATAGTAAACGAATTAATCAAGTGATGCTTTCTAAAATTGGTTGTGAGGTATTAATAAATCGTCGCAGTTTTGTTATTCGGAGAAATTAAAGCTTCTGACAAGTTGGAAGGTAAGCTTGCTGTTGTACTTGCTCAAGTGAAAAACTAAGAATATTTTTCTTTCAGATCAGCTAAGTTCTTTAAACTGTTGGCTGCTAAAAGAGAACGTTAAATAATACGGACACATAACTAAAGAAATTAATTCAGACGATCTGTTATAAAATTCTGCCATTTCAAATAATGTTCACCTAGAAAACTGTATAATCACGTCGCTATGGGAATATCTCCAAAAGAGTTTAAAATTCACGGAAGCAAAGATATTTTTGTTAATCATCTCCAAAACCAATAACGTTATTTAACCAAACCCAGTTGTTTTCTTAAAGAATAACTCAGAAATAATGTCTGTTTGCTTTTCGTGAAGAAGTTTAAAATGACTTTCCATTACTCATTCTAAGAGTGAAAGCGAAAACCTATGTGTATAATATTTCAACCACACTACCTCTATCATATCCAATAAATGAATTCATCAGACCAGCTAGTAGTAGTCTAGGCATTATATATACATATATATATATCATTAACTCTCATGAACAACAGACGTTATGATGTAAAGCATATTGAGATTAATTTTAAATTTTATCAATTTTATTTAAGTAATTTACATGTCAAGTTTTTAAGATAATAACTAATAATAGAAAATTGTTTTTAACAATAAATGTGTAGGTGGTGGCGTAACTACTTAACTTAATGTTTGGATCAATTCCAGACGTCCTCCCCCTTTGTTAGTCTTTACACCACTTAGCAACAATAGTTGAGAGCACTCATATAATTGCGCTCTATGAGGTTTTGATGTGTCATTGTCATAAAACACTCAATCAATGGTGTTATACCATCTGAAATTGAATATCCTGAACGCATAAATCAAGGTCTCACAAAAACGTTTGCTTCTTTGCATAACTAAATATCAGTAAGATTAGATTTATTTCCTAACCATTATAATAACTTGTTTCTTAGATTTACTATTCTTCGCATCCGTTCGTCTTCGAGAGACAGTAGAAACTGCAGCTTATTTATGTTGCAAAAATATAAATTCTCATATAGCTTAAAAATTCAGTATGGGACTTGCCGACTCGAACATGGTTGTTGCACTTGTACGACGTTAGACAATGCTTGTGAGTCAGTTTGTTTCCTTCTGTCTCTCTTTTTCTTTAAGTAGGAGAGGCACACCTTGTCACATTCCTGGATAGACCAGTCACGCCCAAAGTTTCTCACTGAGTTTGGATCAATTCCAAACTCCAATTACTTTCACATCTTCCTTGCATGTTGTCTTGAAAAGAAGTTTCTAGCATTTAACTGGCCTTTTCCTATCTGCTTGTTCTACATGGAGTATGTCTATGGATTTCGTCCATCCTCCATTTTGTGTAGGCGTTCCAACCAACGTAGAAATATCTGTTTGAGGAGTGTTGACATGATCGGTAATCCTAATTTGTGAAGAATGTCTACATGTATTGTTCATGTTTCTCTACTGTTCACGAGCGTGTTAAGAACACTGGTTTCAGATACAAACATTGGTTGTTGTTGTTTGTTTTTTTTTGGTGAGTTATGAGTTGTTCCAGGCTCATTTTGTTAGTCTGCTGGAGATAGTAGCAGCCTTTTCAATGTACACGTTTAATTCATTCTTACTGTTGATCCAAAATAGCTGAACTTCTTGACTGCATTTAAATGGAATGTCATCCAAAGTAAATGTTGGTTTCTGAGGAATGCCTTTCCCAGCACAGCTTTCTTCTTGATACTAGTGGTGAGAAAAACATCTTGCATGCATGTGAGAAGTGGTCCATGAATCTTTGTAGCAGGTTTTTGTCGTGGACAACAATGAGATCCCTATGTATCTCAAGACGGCAAATATGGGTATTAAAACTTTTATTACAATAAAGTAGAAAACAACGTTTCGACCTCCTTTGGTCTTCTCCAGGTTAACAACTTTAATACCCATATCAGCCGTCTTGAAATAAAATTTTACTTAAAGTAGGTTTCTTTTCATCACGAATGAGATCCCTAATCAAAACTAGTCTAACTTTAGTCTTGGCCTCCAATCATGATGGTTCGAAGAGCTTGCCATCAAATCTCGTTTGGAATTATCAACCATCTTTCGTGTCCTCAAATACATAGTTCAATAGTACTGAGAAAAAATATGCTTTTCATCTTAAAACTGTCCGAAGTAGATTCATCCAACTGGAATGTTGGGTTGAGGGAAGTGGAGAATCTGATCTTTTCTCGGACTTTGAATTGACCTGTCCTGTTGACAGTGTCATACGCCTTGATCAGGTCAACAAAGGAGATGCACGTTGGGTTTTGTTTATTCTGTTCTCTGTACTCTTTTCGTAGCTGTCGCAATGAAAATATCATATTCCACTATAACTCTTCCAGCTATAAATGCAAAATGAGGATCTGGACACACGCGACTGGCGAGTTGTTGTAGTGCGCCAGGATAACTCTGGCTAATGATTTCCCTGTGAATCTGATAGCGAGATGTCTCTGTAGTTGTTGCAGTCACCTTTGTTCTTGTAGAGTGTAATGATATCAGAGCTGTAGTCAGGCTAAGGCAAAGAAGGCAATTGGTTCCTCGCTTTTTCCCAAAAATTGGGGGGGCTATAAAGAAATAAAAATTGTAACATTGGAAACAAACAAAACGTCATGAATAGAAAGCAATTTCAACAGAGGGACTACCAGTCTGATAATAAAAGGGCCCTAATCAGTTTTTAATTTCGCAGAACATTTTGAATTCTTTAAAAAAATGGCGTGTACATAGCCCAGTCCAGTAGTAACATCCCCTAGAACCCCCAGCCGGGAGCCTTGCTTAAAAGGGTTAAAGGAGTTTGTTTGTTTGTTTTTGAATTTCGCACAAAGCTACTCGAGGGCTATCTGTGCTAGCCGTCCCTAATTTAGCAGTGTAAGAGGGAAGGCAGCTAGTCATCATCACCCACCGCCAACTCTTGGGCTACTCTTTTACCAACAAATAGTGGGATTGACCGTCACATTATAACGCCCCCACGGCTGAAAGGGCGAGCACGTTTGGCGCGACGCGAACCCGCGGATTACGAGTCGCACACCTTACGCGTTAGGCCATGCCAGGCCTGTTAAGAAAGAAAATAGTATGCATCAACATTGTTAACAAATATAATAAATTTGATAAACATTGACATTAGCTTCTAAATTCAAATTCAAATTTCCAGTTATTTGAAATTGTAAGACGTAACGTACACAACATAATAAATCAGAGGTTCAGCCGAGATAAATTATAATAAGTAACATAATAAATCACAGGTTCAGCCGAGATAAATTATAATACGTAACATAATAAATTGGGGATCTGAATTAGAGACGAAATTCGTTCTAACTTCAAATCATAATTCAATTTATATTTATAAGTGCCAATAAGATTTGATCATGTAAGGGTATCAAGGTTTCCTTGAATCACTCCTCCTCGAACAACTATAAAAATATAACAATAACGAACTGCTCGAAATTGTCAAAATCTTAAAGTTATAAGTTCAAGAATCAATGAGAGAAACTGAGCTAAAAAACATTTTATTGAAATACTAGTCGCTGATGATTTGTTGTCTGAGGAAGCAGTAGGGGAATACAATAGTTTCCCCACTAGTCAATCAGAGTTGAGTGATAAAGATAAGTTAGAAATTCAGCTAGAACTCAGACAAATCGAGCTTGAACAATCCCGTATCGAAGTATGGAAAGACCAAGGCAAAATGACAACTTTGAAATCAGTCTATATATTAAAGCACCATATTTAACGAAAATGACGTTGATAAATATTTCAAACATTTTAAGAAAGTTGCCCAAACTATAGAATGGCATACCGCAAAATTGTTATTATTATTGCAAAGTGTTTTAACTGATAAAACAGAATCAACTTATTTCTCTCTTTCTCTCTCAAGAAGATTGTACCAATCATGATAAGGTTAAAGCAGCTATACTTAAAGTATATGAGCTAGAAACCAAAGGCTTATCGGAAAAAAGTTTCGAGGTTATCGCAAGCAAGAGAGTCAAACTTATATGGAATTCACTTATGAAAAATAGGTTTATTTTTGATAGATGGTGTAATTTTATGCATATTGGCAACAGTTTTGACAAACTAAAACAATTATGTATAACTGAGGAACTTAAACGCTGTACAAGTAATAACCTCAAAACTTACTTAGATGAAAAGAAAGTAGAAACACTACAGGAAGCAACTTCTCTTTCCGATAATTACACTTTAACTCATAAAACTACTTTTTATAAAAGAAGTTCCTGCCAGCTCAGCGAAAATCTGAACCTGTTCAATCCATTAAAATTGAGGATTTTTATTAAAAATTCAGCTCCTCTAATTCGAAATTTTTTAACAATCTGGTTAAAAATTCATTAAACTCATCGAGGTTTGTCTGACATTTTTGTAAAAAAACGTGGTCATGTTATGTCCGATTGTTTCAATTTCAACAGATCACCCAGTGTTGTTAATTTGACCACTAATAAAAAGGCTGATGTAGTTATGGAGTAATTTAGACCTTTTGTGTCTATTGATAGTGTGTTTTTGACAAATGACACTGATAATCCCATAGCCACACTATTCTACGTGATAGTGGGGTAACTCAAACATTGCTGTTAGAAGGTAAACTGCCTTTAAGTTCCAGTTCTGCCAGTAGTGAGTTTGTTATTACTTAGTGTATTCAGGGTGGCTTTATTAATGTTGCTTTTCATAACATTTATTTAGCATTAAACCAACTTTCGGGACCACTGGTGATTAGAGTAAGACCTACTCTGTCAATTAAGGGTGTATCATTATTGTTGGAAAACGATTTGGCTGGGCGAAAAGTTGTTGCTGAACCCAAAATGGTTAGCTAGCCAATCACTGTTTCTTATAAAAATGGTGTTGTTGTTGAGGAGAATTCGGACGTGTTCATAGAACGATATTATAGATTTGTCTCAGATATTTGTTGGATCTGATAGGGATCTTGTGAATATTTGCCCTACTGGCAATTCACCAGTAACTGACAATGATGGGCGTGAGAGATCTGGTTCACCTCATGAAGTTCCGTTTGCTAAAAGTAAATTGATTACTAAGTAAGAAAAGGATCCATAGATCTATTCACTATTTAAATATGCACTTTCGAAAATGAACTGAAGAAAGTTCCAAGTGGTTACTTTTTCCGAAATGGTGTGCTCATGAGAAAATGAAGACTACCGAGTGTACTAGCTTCAGAAACTGGACTGCAGTTTAATAGATCGTTGTTATAAAAGCATATCATTCTGAAATATTGAAAGTTGCCTATAAGCTTACCATGGGAGATCACCTACGTGCCAACAAGATCTGTGATAAAATTATGAAGCATTTCTTTTACTCCCAAATTAGATAAGATGGTTCTCAGTTTTGTAAAACTTGTCATACATGTCAGTTGGTCGGAAAATTTAACCAAAATTTTCTGTTGCTCCTTTTAAACCTACCCCAGCTTTCGAAGAACCCTTCTGTCTTATTGTTATTAACTGTGTTGGGCATGTACAAAAAAACTAGATCAGGGAACAAGTATTTGTTCACTATCATGTGTGCATCTACTCGATTCCCTGAAGCTAACCCTTTAAGAAACACTTCAGCTAACAAAATTGTCAAGGCTTTAATTAGTTTATTTACTTTTATTGGCTTGCCGAGCGAAATTCAGGGATAAAATTTTATGTCTGAGTTATTTCAACAGGTTGTTTGCCAGCGTGGTACTAAACAGACTAAATCTAGTGCATACCATCCTGAATCACAAGGTACTCTTGAGACATTCCATTCTACCTTGAAAAATATCATGTGAACTTACTGTCTTGTTGGGAAGGATTGGGATGAAGGAGTTAATTTATTATTATTTACTGCTCATGAGTCAGTTCAGGAGTTATTAGGATTTAGCCCATTCCAGTTGGTAGTTGGCCATTCAGTGCATGGTCCTTTGAAGTTTCTAAAGGAACAATGGCTGGAAGATGTCATGAAAGAAATGCACTTACTGGATTACATTTCCAAGTTTCGATCCAGACTGTTAGATGCTTGTGAAGTGGTTGGTGAAAATTTGAAGACATGCTAAGCTACAATGAAAAACAATTATGACAGCAAGGCTGAAGAGTGTAAACTCCATTCTGGTGACATGGTCTTAGTATTGTCATCCACTATGGGACATCCACTCAAAGCTAGATACCATGATCCCTATGAGGTTGTTCAGATAGTTGACGAGACAGAATATTTTCTATAAATATCTAATAATCGAAATACTACCCAGCTGTGTCATATCAATATGTTAAAGCCATATCACATCCGAGATACATCTGAAAACATTTTAGCTGTTCTCCCGATACCAGTGACAGTCTTTTTGACTCAAACACCCGTGAACTTGTAAATATTGGAAACGAATGCAACATCAAACTGAGTAATTTTGACATTCTAGTCAGTCTTGATTCAAAACTCGATCACTTACCTTCTAACGAAAAAATCAACTCGCTAGTTTATTGATTGAATATTAATATATATTTCCGGATTATATATTTAAAAATGGTTGGAATAGGTAGAGAAGGCACTAATAGAGTTCGCTCCTCTATTAGTGCCTTGTCTACCCATACCAGCCCTTTTGAAATATATAATTTTCTCTACAAGTGGGTTTTCTCGTCATCACGGATTGTATATTTCCGGATGTTTCTTCTAATCCCTGTCAAAGAGGTTTCTAACTTCTGTGCTGATACACTTTCACGTGCTATGTAATTTTACGATTATTAGGTTACTTGTTTTGACTGTATGTACTGTCATACTTTTTGAAATTGTAAAATTCTTTGACAATGTATTAAATTTAATGTATTATTTTCAATGTATATGTATACGCATTAGTTGAAAATCGTCTAACGCCATTTTTTAATTCTCTAAGGAGAGAGGTATGCGCGCATTTACCATTGTACAATTATTTTAATATATATGTTTTTTTTTTCAATTTAATGTATATATGTGTATTCTTATAGCGAAGCCACAATGGGCTCTCCACTGAATCCACAGAGGAGAATCGAACCCCTGATTTTAGCGTTGTAAATCTACAGACTTACCGCTGTACCAGCCGGGAACTTTCAGTTTAATATATATTCAGAAGCGCATGTGACTTAAATTGTTAAATGTGTATTGCGCAAGTCCAGCCTGTTCTCTAAATTTGTAGAAGATTCTTAAGTTCAAGAATCAACAATGTGTGTATGTAAAAACTAGTAACTGCCAGTTCAGGCTCGGCATAGCCAGGTATATAGGGTGCTCGCCTTATAATGTTACGGTCAATGCCACTATTCGTTGGTAAAAGAGTAGCCCAAGATTTGGCGGGTAAGTAGTGACGACTAGCTGCCTTCTATCTTGTCGTATACTGCTAAATTACGTAGAGTTCCAGCATCGCCATGTGGTTAAGGCTCTCGACTCGTAATCCGAGCGTCACGGGTTTAATCTCTGTCACAACAGATTTTGAAAATCTTCGCCTAATGAATAAAAGAGATAGACATCGTAACAGTTTATTATTGTTGTTGATTTACTACATCCAGTGTATTAAGAACCTCGAAAACTACAATTGTGATAAGCGTTTGTTAATCAGAAAACTACGAATATTTAACCAGGAAAGTTTAAATATTTCGAACATTATACAGACCGCCTAACTTTAGAGAATTAACTTCGGAGGTAAATATTTCTACAATGACACTAGAGATTTTAGTCAGGGAAGTACTTACGTGTAAAGAAGCTAGCTTCTCTTGACTGTGTAGTAACTATTTGTAACAACCGTTATTATAAATTGTATTGTTGTTTGATTATTAACATATATTTCTGTTAAGAAAGAAAATTGTGTGTATTAATCTCGTTGGCAAATATCATAATGTTGATACATAACGACATTCAATTAACTTCTAAATTCAATTTTCTGGTTATTTGAAATCGTAAAATGTAGTGTACCTAACATAGTCCGAGTTAAATTATAATACGTAACAGGTAGGTGATATGTCGGCCTGGCATGGCCAGGTGAGTTAAGGCGTTGCGACTCGTAATCTGAGAGTTGCTGGTTCGCATCCCCGTTGCACCAAACATGCTCGCCTTTACAGCCGTAGTGGCATTATAATGCGACGGTAAATTTCACTACTCATTGGTAAAAGAGTAGCCCAAGCTGCCTTCCCTCTAGTCTTACACTGCTATATTAGGGACGGCTAGTGCAGATAGCCTTCGAGTAGCTTTGCGCGAAATTAAAAAACAAATAAACAGAAGACATGTCTTTTCTCACTTGAAATTTTCTGCTTGGATACGAAACTTTCCTGATGCTTTAGCGCTTGTTTACAAGTAAGGTTAGCTCTTCTTCGGTAAAAGCAACATCTAACGCAATCAGTAATTTAAGAATTAAAAATCGTTCAAAAATTTATAATAGATGTTCGCTTATTGGAGTTACAATTCTATTTGGTGTTCAATCCAGCCTAACATCTGCTTATTTTCTAACAACACACTGTTTATCCTAATTTACTAAGACATATTATCTGGCAAAATATATTTATTAAAGTTTACATTTCAATGCTGCGGCTTTATCAAGTTTATGATAAAAGCAGTTATTATTAAATTTCAATGAATCGTATTCTACTTCTTGCTTAAACTCTATTGAAGTATAACTTTAGGCCTAATTTATTTAATAAAAAAACACCTAGAAGTAAATATAATTTTTTTAAACCATTACCTATTGATAGAAATATTGCGATTATTTTTCTTGCACAGTTGATAAATACGTCGTGCGATATTTCTGGTAAGTCTATACAGGCGAAGGGCGAGTTTAGAAATAAGAAAAGGAATGTGTGGGAAGCTCGAATTGGGCTTATTACACAATCTATACTTTTTACATTAGCCTTTTTGTGAACAATCAACCAACATCAGCTTCATCTGCCACCAGAAGAACGCATACAATAGTATAAGATTCTTTGAGGTAAAGTATTTTTAAATAAATTATAAGCAATACAGTAATAAATGTTAAAAGATTTAATGTAACTCTAGCACTGTAGCTATTATTTGGAGTGATCCAAGAAATAATGTACCACGATATGAATTCTTAACCTTACGAAAGGACTTTTATTTTCTAAACCCGTGTCCCACGACCACTTTGCTGGTTACACGAAAGCAAGCAAACAAAAACTTTCAGAATACTGATATGTAACTCGTATTGGTTTTTCGTAGTTCTTGCATTTTCCAAGAACTGCGACAGATTAGAGAGACAGCTAGCCGGTCCTGGTGTCGGAAAGGATGAGAAATGTTGATCTATATTGTACTGAAACTACTATGGAATCACGATTTATTGATTAGGAATTAGGAATGTTAGTTGGATGAGTTTTTGTGATCGGGGAGATAGAGCAGCTTTCTCTCCTTAACAAAGAGAACGAAAAAGTAATAAAAAGAGCAAATGACTTCATTGATTAATTAAAATTACACCGTTGTCATAGAAAACTTTTACAAGTGAAGGAGCCTTTAATTCGATCGCTCAAAAAAGTTATTTCTTAATAACAACTTTCCCTTTTTTATATTTTAATGCACGAGTAAGCAGCGACAATGTTCGAACAATACATATTCAATTAATTATTTCCTTGCCTCATAAAAAAATACAATATTTTAAACCCGGGAAAATAAAAAGTAAACGAATTAACTATTTGAACTTTGCTTTTGAATAACTTGTTTTATTAAAATTTTATCAAAAGAAATAGTTATGTTTCAAAAGTAAATTAAAAATTGAGCACAGTAGTTAGGGTAACTAATAGTACTTGGAAAATTCAATAAAAATGAACTAACTAACTATGTAAAAATCGCTAAGAAAAATTCTATTCAAATTATCTACTATATTACGAATGTTTTGTCGGTAACTAAGTAAAATGCTTACTAGAGAGTAATCGATCTAGCTTTATAATTTCTTTTTATTTACGATTACAAACTACAAACTTATGATTAGAGAAACAATAAGGCCTGACATGGTTAGGTGGTTAAGGCATTCGACTTGTAATATGAAGGTCGCGGGTTCGAATGCTCGTCACGCTAAATATGCAATCCTTTTCAACCGTGGGTGCATTATGATGTTACAGTCAGTCCCAATATTCGTTGGTAAAAGAGTAGCCCAAGAGTTGGCGGTGGGTGGTGATGACTAGCTGCCTTTCCTCTAGTCTTACACTGCTAAATGAGGGACAGCTAGCGCAGATAATCCTCATGTAGCTTTACGCGAAATTCAAAACAAGCAAACAAACAGGAACAATAAACCACGTGACCATGTATATCTGCCAAATTCGTAACACGTAATTACAAAATAATTAGTAATAATTCACATTAAAATTCTAACTGCTGATAATCTGAAACACCCTTGAACAACAACTAATTTACTTGTGTATCCATGTTTTCCACCAATAATATTTACATATTCACAACTAAGCCGTTCAAAGTGTCCTCTCCCATGGCACTGCGGTATGTCTGTAGACTTACAACGCTAGAATTCTGGTTTATATACCCCTAGTGAGCAGAGTCCAAACAGTCTACTGTTGCTTTGTGCTTAACTGCAAAGAAACAAAATAACCCCAATAAAAATTTGAAAACCCTGACGCTGAGTATAGGCTCAACTGCAAAGAAACAAAATAACCCCAATAAAAAGTTTGGAAACTCTAGCGCTGAGTATAGAATTTCCAGGTAAGGTTAAAAATGCTAGTTTAAAAGTTTCTGAAACATGTAAAAATGATTCCTTTTTTCTTTTAAAGAAAATTTAATAACAGTTAACGTGAAAGTATTTTAATATATTATTATTTACTTCATTCATAAGCAATCTGGAAACAAATTATAATAGGAACTTTTTTTCAACTTTAGCACGTGTTGTTTTTTTTTTTAAATATTTTCTATGCCGTATACATAGCCTATAAGAAAAATACACCTATTCTGCTAAACACAATCTATTGTATCGGCTGCTGCCATCTGTCAAAGAAAGATAAAATGCCCAACAGATAGACAATTCATGAACTGCAGCAGTGTTTCTCAACCTGGGGCACGTGTACCCCACAGGGTACACAAAAAATTTCTGAGTGATACATGAAGCGTTTAGTTATTTCACTAAAAAATGAAAAAAAAAGAAAATGCGAACGGAAACGTAACTGTTACATGTTAAAAAGAAAGGACGTTTTCTTCTGGTCTTTTTAAAATAAGTTCACTTTTTAACTGTATAGAAACACTTTCAAAATAGAAAACTTTTAAATAAAGTGGGTTGTATCACATTTCAGGTTATGACTGATTTTGAAAATAAGTACTTTATCGGTCAGATAATATTAGGATGCACCGGACAAGAAAGGAACACAAAAGAAAGAAGAGTTTGAAAATCACTGGATTACACTGTATTTTCAAATTATTTTTTCTTTCATTTTTCTTTTAATTTTATAATTTTGCCACTTTCACAAATAAATAATTATTATAAAATACTGTAGTTAAACATTTAGTTCGTTTTAAATTTTACGTAAAACTACACGATGGCTATCTGCGCTAGCTGTCTCTAATTTAGCAGTGAAAAGCAGCTAATCATCGTCACCCACTGCCAACTCTTTGGCTACTCTTTTACCAACGAATAGTGGGATTTACCATCACATTGTAGCGCTCCCGCGGCTGAGAAGGCGAGCATATTCGGTGAGACAAGATTAAGTTAGGTGTCTTAACCACCCGGCCATAGCTAAACATTTCTCCAAAAATCTCTCTAAAATTAAATTATCTAGTTTATTTCAGTATTTGGTGAAATAAATGTTATTGAACGTGAGAATCATCACTTTTATGATAACCACGTTACCTTTTCCGTAACTGGAATGTCTTCTCTAAGCATAGGAACTAATTATTTTTAGTTTAAGTAGATTATGCAAATCGAAAAATATTATGTCAGTATATTAAATGTCTCCGTACTTCTAACGCCTCCCTTTCTATTAGGCCCGGCATGGCCTAGCGCGTAAGGCGTGCGACTCGTAATTCGCGGGTTCGCGGCCGCGTCGCGCTAAACATGCTCGCCCTCCCAGCCGTGGGGGTGTATAATGTGACGGTCAATCCCACTATTCGTTGGTAAAGAGTAGCCCCAGAGTTGGTGGTGGGTGGTGATGACTAGTTGCCTTCCCTCTAGTCTTACACTGCTAAATTAGGGACGGCTAGCACAGATAGCCCTCGAGTAGCTTTGTGCGAAATTTCCAAACAAACAAACAAACCCTTTCTATTAGTTTGAAGATTCATCGAAAGTTCTCTAACTCAGTTGTGAGTGTGTTTTAACTAAGTGATTTTGATTAAATTACAATGAATATTTTTTTCTAAATAGTTCTGAACTTAGTTGAGTCAGAAAAATAAAGTTTCAAGTGTATTTTTTATATTGAATAAATCTGACACAGTTAAAGTGTGGCCCGGCATAGCCAAGTGGTTATGGCGCTCGACTCGTAACTTGAGGGTAGCGGCTTTGAATCTCCGTCTCGCCAAACATGCTCACCCTTCCAGCCATGAGTGCGTTATAATGTTACGGCCAATTCCACTATTCGTTGGTAAAAGAATAGCCCAAGAGTTTCCTCTAGACTTATACTGATAAATTAGGGACAGCTAACGCAGATAACCCTCGTGCAGCTTTGCGCAAAAACTAAAGTAGAACAATCACAACTATTTAACAGAGTAAATAGTCCTATTCTGCAACTAAGAGCTAAATCAAACAAACTAAGTCAAAATGTTCTGAATATTAAGACTGTAAGTATCCTAGAAGAACAATATCACACACGGGCGTAGAGAGTCACCACTAACCCTGGGGCAAACAACAGCGCCGAGTTTTCGTTTTACTGTTAAAACAAGTGATCAGGCCTCACTGGGTCTGGCATTACATGGAATGTTTGTATTTGTAGATTGCGGTGATCCAAGTATGAAATTGTTTGTTTAAGAAACGAGCATTTTAACAAACACAATTTAATCTGATGATAATTTTTGAGGAATATTTTGAACATTATGCTAACACTGTACTTTTGTATTTATTGCAAGAGACTAAACGATATATATTTATCAGAACTGTATAATATATAGGGAAAACTGCAGTAAATCAGAGTTTTACTTAGATGTAGAACTCAATAAGAATAGTGTAGATTGGCGTGCCAGTTCTTACAAATAGTTACTATATATTTTTTAAAAAAAGCGTGCATTTAATGAGAAATTAAAATTAAATCCAAAACCCATCTTGTAAAATTATAATGTAAAATAAGTAAAAGTATGTTGTGGTATGCAGACATACAATGGACTTTCTACCGTCTTCTTTTTGTGTAGAATGTTTTAATACTTTCGTTTATTTATAGGTCTGTGTAGTTTCTGCATAATACATTGCCAACAAAGTTTAGAGCTGTTTCGTTCTAGGTATCTTTGTTATTTGTAATTATTCTGTAAGATAACACCTGGTCTGCCCATGTGAGTGATAGGTATAGGACTGCATCTTGCGCATGAAAATCGACAACAGTGTCCATCAGTGGTAGGTCAGGTGACATATCAAAGTTGCAATTTCTCCTTTGTTTGAATAAGAGTAACCAGTCAGTCACTTGGATAACGTTTTGTGCTCTATATAATTCTGATATCACTTATTTATTTAAGTAGTTTGAGATTTAGTCAGTCTGGAAATCATCTTAAGTGAGTCAGTCGGTTTGGGTATAAATCTTGGAGGAAATGAATCAGCTTGACCCATTTACAATTCTAGAAAAGGTACCTGTACAGCATCAAATGCAAGCACACACATTGTCTTTGTGCTCAAACGAAGATAGTTTCGGTCTGTATTACAGTCTTTGTTCAGTTATTTATTTCTTTGCACAGATTCAGTTAGTTTTGATGAAACTCACTATTTATCTTTTCAAACCTCCCATTACTTAATTACTCTGTGAGAAATTAGTTTACCTTAAAATACTATAAAGTAGGTGAGAATGAGAAAATGTGACACCACTATCGTAGGATATTATTGTAGTGTTCTGTGAACATCTAAGACCATACGAAGTAGTTTGTACAGAAACCCTATGTATCGTGAAGCTTTTCAAGGGTCGAGATTTGATAACAATAATAAGTTTTATTGCTTCATCAAGGAAATTCTCAAGAGAAACTGGTTGTTTTTGAGTTGTTGTTGTTTTTTTACCGCGAGTGCGTTGCGGTGAAGAATACAATGACTACTAGTACAGTTTAGTATTACTGCCTTGATTCGTGCTAAAACGCCAGTAGTTTTACCCACCATTGATTTTGCACTATTACTGCAAACGTCAGCACAGTTGTTCTAGGATAAACCATGAGATTAAAAAAAGTTATTTAACGCATTGAATATTTCAGAACCATTAGTGTTTGTTGGCAAGAATTTACATAAAAGAATATCTTCTTCGATGGTTAGTTGTTGTTGATACTGGACGAATACGAGCAAAACAGCAAGTCCAACCACGTCTGTAGATGCGTCCATTTGTAAGGCAAAACTACAATTCTGCAGACGAGATATTAACTCAGTCTTCATGTTTGCAGCTAATTCTTCAATTCGACAAGTTACTGTACTGTTGGAAATGGCACTGTTATGATTTCTTTTACTAACTTTTGATCCAGCATGCATTCCGCAATGTCAGCTGTACAAGGCTTTATTTGTCTCTCAGCTGTTGTGTGCGCTTTTCCAGCCAGTGCAATACGGTAACTTACCCTGTAAGATGCTTCAGTGGCTTTTTCATTTCTAGTTCGAAGAGCTGTAACAAATAATTTTGGCTTTTAAAAAGCTGATCACATGTACGTTTAAAATATCCAGTTCTTGTTTTTTTTAAAACTCTGAATGATTGGTCTCGAAATGACGCCGAAACTTAACTGGCACCATAATACTATTTGAAAATTTTATGTTGCATAAAACACAATAAAGTAAATTATTAACATCTATAAAGCCGAGGGTAAGATAGCTTTTGTCATATTTTCGTTTCTCATTTACAGCTTCACCCAGTTTCGTTGGAGTAGATTCCTCCCTTCCATGAGTCAGATAATTTTCTAATATGTCAGCTTCCTCTTTTTCAGCATCTTTGGACATAGACGGTGCAACTGTGGGTTGAGAAAGCGAGTATTCTAATTTTCCTTTTTCAAGTCAACGATCCATCCTT
Source organism: Tachypleus tridentatus (assembly GCF_004210375.1). Lineage (NCBI taxonomy): Eukaryota > Metazoa > Arthropoda > Merostomata > Xiphosura > Limulidae > Tachypleus > Tachypleus tridentatus. The sequence continues at coordinate 74,622,948 of NC_134832.1, read as the reverse complement.
AAATATAAGAAAATGTTTTATAAATAGATTTTCTTTTATTTTAGAATAAAATATAATTAATTTATAAAATAATTAATGTTTTAGATAATATTTAAAAATTTAGAAAGGTTTTCCATTTTTTTAAAATATTATTGCAAAATAAGACAACAAAGTGAACTTCTCAAACGATTGAACAATTATTTTCTGTCTGATTCATCTCTGTACTTATGTCTCTCCTTCCAAATTTTTCTAATATAATATTATATTTCAATTTATTGAAGCTTAAGTATAATTTTTATATGTATTTATTTTTAGAATAGAGAAAAGTCCAAATTTATAGTCAATGCAGATTAAAATTCATTTAAATCCCAAGTAAATTCAATGAAAGTTTGATCCAAAATAATATCGCTTATATATGCAAAAACATGAACTTGAAGACACAACTTTCCTTCTCAAAGACTTAACACATACTAAGACGTTATTTGTCTTTTCACCATCATTCTCTCACTCGGTTGAAAACGTACAAAAACGTTTCATTGAAGGAATTATATTATGAAAATAGTTTTGCCTCCTCGGATCCCTTGAAATGTCCTCGAACCACACATTGAGAAATGCTGCCATACGGTATACAACAATGAGAATTTTTGGTGTCGTGATCAGAAGATGTGATTGCAAAGTTTTCTTTTAATTAATATGTGTATTTCACTAAGTTAAACTCTTGTGCAAAAGAGTTTAAAGAAATGTTTCTTACTTAAATAATATTATTTTCTTACGACCAGTTGTAGAGATAGTCACTGAAAAGAAATGGTGTGTCAGAGAGTTCTCAATTCTGAAGAAGTGCTTTTGCTTTCCCGAACATTGAACTTTTGAAATACTGTGAAGGTCTATGGCTTCAATTTCTCCGTAACCATAGATTTAGGAAGCTTAAATAACATCTGATACACCCAAAACAGCAAATCAAGCATTGCTTCTTAAATTCTCAAGGTGAGGAATACGTAGGCGACTGGGAATTACCAAGGTTGAATGTAGTCACAATGAATTCATAAAACGGCTGGTATGGGTATTAAAAACTTTAAGTTAAACTGAAGATGACCTCAGAAGATCGAAACGTTGTTCTGTACTTTATTTTATTAAAGTTTTAATACCCATGCCAACCATCTTATGAATATATTGTTACTACAAGTGGGTTTCTCGTCATCATGAATATTGTCGATTCTTACACTCGACATTTTTCCACAACTTTAATGAATAAGTGGGAATATCTCAATACAGATTTAAGAGTATAAGTTATGTACATTTCTAAGCATAAATTTAAGTTTAGCATCGATATTAAAAACAATATAGAATAGTAAATACGTCACGTGTTTTTACAGTATCTGCCAGGAATCGAAATAAACCAACACCTGAACCCTCTTTGCTTCTGTTAATACATCTATAACCCACAATTCTTCAAACAGATTTATTAAATTATTACTACGTTTCCTCACACTCAAATCAATGGCTGTTGTGACAACTTTCTTATGCATTTGGCTTCTGTGATGTTACTTGCAGAAGAATGTCCAGTGTTCTAATCTCCAGGTGATAATCCATGATATGCATTTGATTACTTAAAAGAGAACAATTGTAACAGCATGTTGTATCAGACAATAAACATTTCTGCAATAAAATGTATTCATAACTCGTTTAGTCCCTGTACGGCCGGGTGGTTAAGACACTTGACTTGCAGTATAAGGGTCGCGGGTTCGAATCCTCGTCACACCAAACATGCTCGCCCTTTCAGCCGTAGGGGCGCTATAATGTGACGTAAAATCTCACTATACGTTGGTAAAAACGTAGCCCAAGAGTTGGCGGTGGTTGGTGATTACTAGCTGCCTTCCCTTTAGTCTTACACTGCTAAATTAGGGACGGCTTGTTTATTCAAAACAAACAAACAAACATAAATCGTTTAAAGTAGGAGGAAGAGGTCTAGTGCACCTGACCCTCCAGGGTATTCCACATAAATACCCAAATACCAACACAGAGAAAGCTCGTTTAAAGTATATGGACTTCTTACTCGTTTCCGGAACCCAACGTTACGAAGGATGTTATAATTTGTATTACAATGGTTGATATGCGTTAAAAATAAAATAATTATCATCAACATGAATATTGGTATTATTGAAGCGAGTATACATTTTATCAATTATCTTTTAATTTCAAAGCAAATACGAAACTCTGATTTGCGAGAAAAATACAAAGTTCTCTCTGTTGAACATAAAACTAAAAGGTTGTTTGAAAGGGTGGGAAGTGGAAACAGTTGGAATGTTTTTCTCTTAGGCCTAACGTAGGATCGCTGTACATTGTAATTTAGTATAGGATGCAAACTTTACAGTGATATACAGGTATTACAATTAAAGAAGACTGGTATATTACATTTTCATTATCATGAAGCTGTTGATTACTTTTAATTAAATTCATGAATTTTCAGTGTGTTTGTTACATGTCATTTTTTAATATTACAAGAACTTCAACATTGTTCTGTAAATTAGATCACAAATACAAGGGAACATAATAACTTAAGTATTTATTTAAGGAATGTAGTGCAGAAACTGATTATTACCTAGATTCTTATTATTATACAAAGATATTGTTTAGCAATATGTGCCATTTTTTACTTTTATACAGGTGTTTTTATAAGTTCTTAAGCATGTTTTGCTTGGCTGAGATGTGCGACAATGTTAGGGTACCACCTTGGCTTTTTCATTTAAAATTAAATATGGCTGTGTCTGAAGAACTTAACAAAAAATTGGCCAATAAGGTAAGAACATTAGTGAATATTTTGCTAGTAAGTACATATATATAATATGTTTTCTGTTATTCATAAATTAATTGCTAAAATGATACATCTGTGTGAAATTTTTACAGTTGTTTTGAATGTTACATAAATACTGTACATGTACATTATGCTATAAGAGGATGTTATCAGTATTCATATTTAGTTGTTAATCTGAAGAAAATACATGACAGTTATGTGTACAATAACAACATAATATAAACATTTTGTTAAGTCCAGATTCTTCAAAACAGTGCATTCATATACTTATATTTTTTAAGTTTAATTTCACATTTTTTATGACCAGTACAGGTAGTAACAAATGTTGGACTATGTATTGCTTTGTATGATGTACTACGTCTAGAAGATTCGTATATCTTTCCTGGAGATGGGGCATCACACACCAAAGGTTAGTGATTTTGCACATTGATTTATTTTGCTTTTCTTTATTTCTCCAAATAAGGTATACCATGGGTAATTTTTGAAAGAATTAGGCTGTCTTATGTCTGTTTTGTGAAGGTAACACTATGAAATGTTACACTGGCAAATTAACCAAAAGTGTTTGCTTAGAATCCAATTGAAGTACGTTTAAATTATTGAAAATTAATTATTTTTTCTTATCCTAAATCACTGTTACCTTTAAGATAAACACATAGAATTGTGAACTAAGAAAATCTCGAAGAAAAATAATTTCTGAACATTATAAAAAAGGCATTTCATAATAAGAAGAAAGTATAAAAAATGTTTAATTCATAATCTCAGATAAAATTAACGTTGTGAACCTTATTGGTGAAAAAAACATATTTTTACCCAGTGTTTTTGTCTATACTTTTGTTGCACGGTTATTTTAAATTTGAGCTTGCATGTGTTTTTAAATAATAGTAAAAACGACAAGAAAAATGTGTCACTAAAGCTTCATGAACTGTCATCAGTGGATCAGAAATTGAGATAGGCATACCTGTTTTGGATTACTTTTATTCTGTATTTTATCATACTAGGTTGAGTATGGAACTATGATAATGAAAATGTTTGATAATTACACATACATAAAGTCATTTTGAAAATTATCTCTAAGTATATTTTATTATTTGTTTTATTGACAAGCATAGTTTAAGGCTTTAGTTTGCACAGAACCTTCTACACTTTTACATACACTAAAGATTAGGAGTTAAAGATAATGTTTTTTGTACAAGTTGATCAAGGGGGGCCAGAAATTTGAAGTTCAGTTTTTTCTCTCACTTGAAAGTGTTTATTGAAATATTTAAAGAGTTATGTCAAACTTATACATTGTTCTTTTAAGCATTAGTGAAAATATTATTAAGATAGATGTACACACATCCTGATTTTTTATTTTCCAGTTGTTGTTTTAGTGAAGAAAATTAAGTTTCATAAAAACATTACAAACAAATAAAGATAGGAATCCTGGGTTAGAAACTGAATTAATTGGTTGTACCCAAGCAACATCAGCTTATCTACATCTTTGGAACATATTTGTCAGCTGTTGTGATTGTTAAGATTAAATACCTAAGACTGGGATAGTTTGGGAGGCATATTCCTCCAGAAGCTTTTTACAATAAGAGTGAGTGGCAATTTTGATGCTGTAGAGGAAAGAAGATTAAGGAAACTAGAGAAAAAAACACAAGAGAAATCCATTTAAAAAATAAATTTAATGCTCATGTTGTGTGACCATACAATTTTTTATGAGAACCTCTATCATTTCATAATCTTTATTTGTTAATAAGAAGTTAATCTGTGGAACCCAAAACTCAATTTGGGCAAATTGTAAGTCTCCCAAAATTTATGGAAGAGAAGGGAACGATGTGGTACTTAATAATTGTAATGTTAAGACCGCTATTATGAACAAACTATAGCATTCAAAATGGCTTGCATGCCCTAGCTGTGAAGCTAGGGTCGTTACAGTGTAGCATTACAGACCTGACTGAGATAGTTACTTTTTGGAACTAGTAGTATATATTATGTAATGTATACATACAACTGCTATTTTACTAACCTAATAACATGAGTCATTGTTCTAAAAGGGTAAAACAATTGCACTTTTCTTTAAGCTCCTTCTCTTCCTTTACCCGAGTAACAGACTGCCTTGATCCACATAGTATTTGAATGATCAGAATCTGGTACTACACAATAATATAATGTTAGTAAGGTTTATTTCTTCAATATGGCTGATTTATTAAACTTTGAGTATATCAGAGAAACTGTTTTAGACAATGTTCAGAAGCATCTAAAGCAGTGCTTTGACATTTTGGAGGCTAGAGAGGTTCTTGCAGTTGCTTAGTTTCTCGACACAAAAGAATGGCCTCAAAATTAACAGGAGTTGCCAGTTTTTGTTATTGAGAAGATTGTAGTCACTTTGAACCAATTATTAAACATGGATATGACCTTAAGCACCAGGAATAGATGGAGTTTAACATTTTTGTTTAACACAAAAGATAAAGGCATTGCACAAAATTTTATTTATTTTGTGGCTTTGTTTTAAGTCTGCAGGTTTTTCTGTTGTGCTTTTCATATGTTTAATGACTTCATATATTCATCTTAAAGCTTAAGTGTTATATACCATGTATTTGGTCACAAAAATGGAAGAAATAGTTGCAATTAGGCTTATAGTTGCAGTTTTGATTTGATTTATTTTTTTGACTTAGGCAAAGTGTGTTTAAAATCAATAAACCTCTAATAATAAGTAAAGGTGTACTTCTTAGGGACTTTTCATTTAATTTTTTGTTGGTGTGACATACATGATATGATCCTCTTGTTCAACCAACTAGGATGTCAGAATTTAATGTTATTTCAACATACAGTCATTTTTTATGAATGATACTCAAGATAATAATGTATATTTCTTTTCTCAACAGTTGGCTTTAAACTTGTGCATCCTAAGTTTAGTTTGATCATCAGTACAAAAAACAATTATCTTTATTTCTTTTTGGCTTTAGAACTTCATTAAATCTTTGTTATGATGAATGTAAGCCTAATTGTTTCTATGCAGTCTTTGATATACAGATATACTGAGATACAATAATATTTATCATGAACTGTTACCATCATATTATAATCAGCTTGATATAGTTTGGAATTTGATATGTTTTTATTTACATATATGACCTTTAAGAATATTTGCCATGTTAGCTGGACTCCCTTTTTACCTGTTAACTTGCTTAGTCGGAACCACACCTGACATCAGCTGCCTAGTTTTCACATGCTCTTCAGATATTATAAGTAATCAAGATATATTTTGCATTATGCATGTTTGATTTTTCAAGTTTAATACTTGTAACAACTTTTCCAGTTTCTCTCAACTTCTCTTTATGAGATCAGAAATTGAAACAAAGTATCCATTTTTTTTATTACACCCACCAACATATCCTTCTGTTTGTCAGTCCAAAGAAAGACTAGATAGAGTTGAATATTCTTGTTTGATTGTTGTGTCTGTGACATGGGTTTTATTATTCTTCTTCCCCTCAAGATCTTAAAAATGTAAACAAAAACACCAACAACATTGCAAATAGTCTTTCTAATTGTTGTTGTATTTTACAGAGAAAATGAGTGATTTCACATACTTTCTTGGTCAATCTTTTACACTGAGTATAAAATAGTGAGCATAGATTAGTTGTCTTTTCCACTATCCTTACATTGTTTTACTGTAAAATTACCACTGGAAATCTTTCTCTAAAGACATACAACTTTCTGGATTGTAAGCTCTAACATATTTTATTTCCTCTTTCATATCCAGTAGGCAATACCTGTGTACTAGTCAGGATGATTATGTTCAGTTTATAAGTCTTGATCCTTTGATTTGCTTTCACCAACCATTTGCTTTAATTTAAAAATTAATTTTTTTTGTTTACACAGAAACATTTTAAGTTACTTGTATTATTTATTCCTTCTTTTCCAGCAGCTGTGATATGCTATTTTATAGGAACTTTCACTTGTTATGGGCCCAGCATGGACAGGTGATTAAAGCATTTGACTCATAATCCAAGGGTCACAGTTTGAATCCCAATCCCACCAGACATGCTTCCCCTTTCAGCCATGGGAGCATTATAATGTGATGGTCAATCCCACTATTCATTGGTAAAAGAGATGCCCAAGAGTTGGAGATGGGTGGTGATGACTAGCTGACTTCCCTCTAGTCTTGCACTGCTAAATTAGGGAGAGCTAGCATAGATCGCCCTTGAGTAGCTTTGTGTGAAATTCCAAAACAAACAAACAATTGTACAATATATGTACGGGCTCTGTCTACAATCATTATGCTCAGTCATTTGAAATAGTTGGCAACTCTGCATCTTGTGTCAAGTCCTAATCCTGAAATTAGGGTTGAACATACTATTTACTATCTCTGTTCCATGGAAAACACTTATTTGTAAATACTAAAGGTGCTCTATTATGCTAAGTCTTTTGGTTTGCCATTGGTATTTAGATTTGCAGCAGATCAAGTTTTCCTAGTCTTATGGTTTCCACTATAAATGAACATCTGTTTTCTTTTTCCCAGGATAAACATGTCTCCTTGAGTCTCATCATTACTTGTGTGAAGGTTGTAGCTTAAAGTAGTAATTATATATTTATTTTATATGTAAGCAGATACTTATTTTTACTTTTTTTTCTGTCCTCTCCATATAAGTTTAGGATACGTGACTACTTAAGTATCAATAAATCCAGTTGAGAAATTAAGTGGAAGTACCATGTAATAGGTAATGATTGTTTTAGTAATTTTAAAAGACACCAGACCACAAAGCAAAGAGGAATTCTGTAAATAAATAATTTGTTATTTTGTGTTAGTTATAAAAAAAACTGGCACAAAGTAATGATAGAGGTATCTTTATTTAATTATAGTTTATTTCCATAATTTTCACTTTTTTTTACATTGGTCTGGATAGCAACTATTTATATAGGATATAGGACTGTTGTACTGTAGAAAGATGAATATAGCAATTCAAAGAAGCAACGTATGTATATATATATACACACACAGGTATCACAGATGTGAGTTAACTTCAAAACCTTTAACTAAACTTGGTGAAAATTATTTTAACAAGCAGGGTTAATGTGGTAATGGACTTTATTCCATTTCGATAATTAATCTTTTGGAGCCTTTTCTTAGTTCTTTATATTAGAGAGATCTAGTACGTTTTCTTAAAACAAGATGGTGGATTCTCGACCTGGTTACCTGTAAAAAAAAAAAAGAGAGAGAGAGAAAATATATGGCCAGTAGAATATATAATTGAACAGCCTAACATGAATATTGAAACTAAAAGCAAATTACTCTTGCTTTGATTTGTTACATGTAATGCATCTGGAGAAACTTATTAATTTTATTAAACACATTTAGGCTTGGCATAGCCAGATGGTTAAGGCTCGATTCGTAATCTGAGGGTTGCTGGTTCAAGTCTCTTTCATACCAAACATGCATGCCCTTTCAGCCATAGGGGTGTTATAATGTGATAATCAATCCCACTATTCATTGGTAAAAGAGTAGCCCAAGAGTTGGTGGTAGGTGGTGGTGACTAACTGCTTTCCCTCTAGTATTACACTGTTAAATTAGGGACAGACAGATAGCCCTCTTGCAGCTTTGTACAAAATTCAAAACAAACACATTTGAGGTATTAAGAAAATACATTTGCTGAAAAAGTTTCGTAGTATATGAATTTTGTTTATATTCTAATTTATTTAATAGAATAAAAATCAGAAAAGACTTTGAACTGATGAAAATATATGTAGTTGTTTGAAGAGTTGCACATGAAGGCAAAAGAAATTAGTGCTTGTTCATTTTTTTAGCAATTGAAGCATTTTGTTTTTGAAAGACTCAAATATAACTCATGGTACAGATTCAATGTACAGTGTTGTTAGTGCTTAGAGTGTATTGTTTACTGCTTTAATGAATGCATTAACATTCAGATCTGATCATTTAATATTGTAATGTACAAATATCATGACTGTAGCCTTTTCATAATATAAAAAATGAACATATGTTTATTCTAGTAACTTTCAAAATCATGTTTAAGTATTTTGTACGTATTTACAACTATCTACAATAAAGGCATTGTCAGATACAGATTGAAATGGTTTGTAAACAAGTTTTATTAATTTAACCAAAATAATCTGAAATTCATCTTAAGTTAGTTTGATCACTTAGAATTTTTTCTAGATTTATTTTTACACTTCTGTTTATTTCTAAAACTTTCAGGCTATTTAGTTTTTACCTTTTTCACAAATATGTAAAATGTTAATTTGTTTTCTTGATCAAATTGGTGTTTACTTTTAATAAGGTGGGTTGCAAAGGTTGAATCCATTTTTTTTTTCTAATTTCCATCTTCTAGAAAGTTCTTTTATTCTTGTTTCTCTGGAAAGTTTTGTTTGATTTGTGTGTACACTATTGCAGTCTTGACTTTTTATTAGGAAACATCACTGTTGCTGTACTTTATTTTGTTCTTGATGTTGCACTACATTTTGACTATGTTTATGCAGTAGAAGACCAGTCTGTAAATTTCTTTGTTTAATGTGCTATTTATATTTTGTGAGAAGGTTTTCCAGTGTAGCTTATAGCAAACATTTTGTTTTTGTTATAGAGTATGTGGGTATATTTAAGTTTATGGCTTCTAACTTTTTAAGGACAATGTGTCTGCTACGTTTGTTGTATAACCATTATTGGCAACGATTTGTTTTGTAGTTTGTAATTCAGTTTCATAATCTTCACTTGATAAAGGTACAGTGTTAAGCCTGTGTAACAAACTATGGAACATGGAAAGTTCATAAGATATTGTATGTCTTGAAAAAGCATACAAGATGGTGTCACTATAAGTCAGTTTTTTTGAAAATTTTGAAGGAATGTATGTCATTATTTTTATCAATATTCAAGTCAAAAAAATTAATGTTTCCATTTTCTCTGAATTCTACAGTTTTGTGAATTTAATAGAGTTACAAAATTATCATGTTGTTGTTTGGAGACTGGCCAAAGACAAATCACATCATCAACAAAGCTGCACCAATATTTAACATGTTTTGTATTTTTTTCATTGCTAAACATTTTCTTCTATAAGTTATGCATGAAAATGTCTGCAAGCAAAGGAGAGAGAGAGAGAGAGGAACCTGTAATTGATGTATTGTTCTGTTTATATATCTGGTCACTTAATGTAAAGTACTCAAATTTAGCATTAAGTGCTACCTCTGTCTATTGCAATCTTTTCAAAGTCTTTGGACTTAACTTAGAATTGGAGCAATAATTTAAACCTTTGCTCAGTAGATTAGAATTTTTCTTTTGTGAATTTAGATTTAAAGAGTTTTACTAACTTAATACAGAGTTTTGATGAATGGTAATCTATAACTAGATTTGAAATACTTTTTATGTTTAGTTAGAATATCCCATTTTCTCATTCAAGTTAGTACTATGGATCAGCTGATTTACATTTTCATGTTTTTCTTAGTCCAGTTGATCAAATTACACAGAGTGAAGATGGAAACACTGTACCTTGTTAACTATCTTGAGATGTGCACTTACATTGTCTTAAACATTGTACCACTTTTCAAGGTTTTGAGCTGCCAAGCAGTCTTTTGTATATATAATTGATTTTTGAAACTGTTGGTACTTAGCAAAACTCTGTAATTTAAAAAAAAACAAAGACAATTGTACATTTCACAAATACTTCATTTATTAATTGACCCCACTTTCACAAGTAAAGGCATCAGGTACAGACTGAAATGGTTTATAAACAGTTTTATTTATGTTTAACCGAATAACCATAAGTAACCTTGATATTCATCTTGATTAATTAAATATTTTTGTTTGTCATAATCCTCACTGTAAACAACCGACCAAATATATTATGTGACATCACTCATGTAGGAAGCTTCATAATAATTAGTTGAAATAATTACAATATGGAAAGTAGACAAATGTGAGTTTATTCTGTAACCTTTAACAGAACTTGTCAAAAGTGAGTTTAACAAGCATACTTGAGTAGGAGTCTTATAACTTGCAATGTTATTGATGCATGAGAAGTTTTTAGTGCATAAAGAGTTTATAAATAAATGTTTATAAACCTGATGGGGTACATATGGATCCCACTGTTAATTCTAGGGTTAAACCTTGTCTAGCTGAACCCTTTAATTTTTATAGCACTTAGTACTTCTCTGTTGAGCATCATTGAACCTGGATACTGTTTTTTACATGTGAAAATAAGATGAACTTTCTATGATTGATGATGATAAGATTTCCATATCCAAATCTATAGTTCCTTGAATTGAATTTGTGGTGGCATTCACTGAAAACAGTGCTGTAATAATAATGTTTTGAGGTGAGAATTAATGGGTTAAATGTTTTTGATATTGTTTTTTTTTTAAACAAGAGATAGTGTAACACAACTTTAATGGATTAATTATATAGTCATTGTTTTTTACCTTGTAACAGATTTAAATTTGGACATCATATTATATTTTTACACTTACAGAAATCAGTGAAAAGTTTGTTTTTATTTTTGAAAAGGTGCTAACTTTGTATAATGGCTGTTCACCATGTAAAATGTGATGTGAACAATATAGAAGACATTGTTATACTATAAAATTGTATGTAGTTACTTTGTTTTTACCTGTTTGTTTTAATAACTTAGTCATTATATGAATTTGCATTTTGTATTGTTTATTGCTACTGGCATGTTTGAATTATTTTTAATGTTTTAAAATTATAGGTATTACAATTTTCTTTAACATACTCTCTTAATGAAGAGCTTTGTAGTTCATTTCAGATATGTTGTCTTCCGCCCATTTCTTGATGAAATCCTGATTGGCAAAATTCGTAGTTGTACAAGAGATGGAGTATATGGTAAACTTACTACTCTTATTCTATTGTAGGAATGTTTTATAACTTATTCAATGCTCACCCAGCCAGTCTACATTTTTTATTATTGTATGCTTTGGGCAATCGTTAACAAGAATCTAGTCAGAAACTTTGAATCACAGGTTTTATTTATCCACAGCTATTGAATAGTTCCTACTGTTGTGCTTAAAGTTTTATTGCTGTTAGTTACTTTAATTGATGTCCAGTTATTGGATTAATCCCAGTTTAACACTTTTGTTTTGACATTCATAACAGTCTGTTGTGTAAACATGGTACTGATTATTCATTTAGCTAATCATATTGGTCATAATATCAAACTAGTTAGTGTAATTGACCAATAAAAATGCTTGTTTTATAAAATATATTGTATCATAAGGAAGCATAAACTGTTTTTCCTTAAATGGTCAAAGAAATTGAGTTTAATTACTGTAAACATAAAAAAGTGATTACACCTCATGTCACACTATTGATATATTCTTTATATTATTAAAAACACGATTGGAAATATCTCATGCTCATAAATTGTTAAATAAAGCTACAGATAAAACATGTTTGAACAAAAATGTAGTTTTTTTTATTTTATTTCATGCTCAACTTACAAGTGGCTTTTTAGGCACACAAAAAGAAAGAAAGTGTACACAAACTATTAATAAACTGTATTGTATTTATGCTTAAGTTTGTTAACAGAATTAATTGAATTACTTTTCTGTAAAATAGAGCAATAAGTAAATATTGAAACTGACATATGCGTGTACTTTTCATTAAAAATTGACTATTTTGATGTATACATTCTTGAGCCATTTGATTATTTAATTGCATCATATATGAATTCGATGCTAGGTTTGACTATTACTTTTTTTGGCCAAATATATGTGGTTTTAAAGTTAAAATGGCTATGGTGAGTACTTTTCTGTATGATACATACCTCCTTACAAAAAAACAGCTTTTCTTGACATTCTGCTGTTCTTTACTGCATTGAAAAGAAATTGTTCTTGCTTGATAAGCTAGCCTTTATACCCTAAAAGTCTGAGCTGCTCATTTAACACATGCATAAAGCCTGCAACAACCATTACCAATAAGAGCACACAATACACCCTCCTAGAGCAGCTGCCTCCCTCTGTATTATTTTACAGGTATCTCACTTTATTGATTCACACACTACCAGCCAGGAGTATTTTTTGCTTGCTTTCAGTTTTTAGTACGTTATGGTTTTGTATTTCACTACAGCCAAACTACTTTTAAGTTTTTAAGTTTCATCATACTTTTAAGTTTGCTTGGATAATTTTTGGATTTCCAAATGTTTGGATTTATCATTTTTTACTCTTTTTGAGAATTATGAATTCATGATACCAAATGAGCAGCCACAATTTATGGGGCATAAAGGCTAATATATCAACTCAGAGAAATTTCTTTTCAGTGTAATAGAGGGAATGGCAGTAGAAGAGCAAGAAAAGCTGTTATTTGAGGGATGGTAGGTACCTAATGGAAATATATTTTCAGTGTAAGAAAAGTATAAATTTCAGTTGTTGTTGTTTTTTAACTTTACAATTAATAATATATTTTTGTGGTTTTTACATCTTGCACTTTTTATACATTATTGTTGGGCATGAACTTTAATTCATAGAATTTTTTTTTTTCCAGAAAGTATGGGATACTTCAATGTTACTTTGAAATTTGTTTTGCATTAAAGACCCTTCCTGTGTCTCACTAGTAAGTTTGGAGGCTTACAATGCTAAAAATTACATTTTGGTACCCATGGTGGCCAAAGTGCAGATAGTCCACTGTGTAGCTTTGCATTCAACAACAACAACCAAGCATAAATTAAAAAAACATGAAATCATATTTCTTAGGCAACTATGAACTTGCGGTTATTTTAATATATACACTAAGGTTTGTAGTGTATGGTTGCAAACTTTTTGATATGGCCAACTTACCTGGTAAATCTGGTAGTCACTAAGCTTGGTAGTTGGATGAAAGAAAGAGCTCACTGGTTTTATTGGTTTTATTCCTCTGTAAGACCTTTTCTCTACAGTTTCATAAAAAACATGCATTGTATGATTTGAAATTAACAAGAGTTGGGGTGACTACAAATGGTGCACAAATTGCCCAGTTCATTTCAACAAAGTTGAAGTATATTGCACTACACTTATCTGAGACACTTACTAGATTTACAATAAAAAGGGCCCGGCATGGCCAGGTGGGTTAAGGCATTCGACTTGTACACTGAGGGCCATGGGTTCAAATCCCCATCGCACCAAACATGCTTGCCTATTCAGTTGTGGGGGCATTATAATGTAACAGTCAATCCAACTATTCATTGGTAAAAGAGTAGTTAGTGCAAGAGTTGGCAGTCGGTAGTGATGACTAGCTGTTTTTCCTCTGGTCTTACACTGGTTAATTAGGGACGGCTAGCACAGATAGCCCTCGTGTAACTTTATACGAAATTCAAAAAACAAAACATTAAAAAGAAATAGAATAAATTAAATTATATTTCTAAATTTTAAATGTATCTTGTGAGTTTTGCATGTTGGAGAATTATGATTCAGAATATACGGAACTATGTAAAAAGCAATCAGTAGATTGTTTTCCAAATTAAATTTTAAGTTCCTTGTTTTTACATGATGTATCAAGCAAAAGGTCTGAACTCAAATGTGAAGAATTTTAAAAAACTAACTTATTGCTAAATGCAATCAGAACTTAGAGGAAACTGTAGTAGTGAACAATATCTCAAATATACAATATTTTTTATTATTTTGCTGATAAAATGTATTATTAAAATTATAGACAACAAGACAAATAACTGAGTTAAAATGTGTTTATTGCAGTTTCCCTTGGGTTTTTTGATGATATTCTCATACCTCCAGATTCACTTCAGCATCCTTCAAGATTGTATCCTTTTATTCTTTATTTCAATACTTTTTACATTTGTAATTACATTTAGGACATTGGACCCACATCTTAGTGTTTTAAAGATTACTGCATATTATCCCATAAACTTCAGATCTTTTCTGTATGTTCAGAAAAGAAAGAAAAAACAATATTTTATAGTTTTCAATCAGTCTTTTTTTCTTTAGGGCTATGTCATGTTTTTAATAAACCTAATTTTATTATGTAACAAATTAACATTGTTTTTATTATTATAAGAATAAAGATGAGTATATGTACAATAGAAGTCTATAACTGTCTTAAGCAACTTCAAGTTTTAATTTTTTTATTTATTAATATTTTTATATTAAATGTATATTATCTGCTTGGAAAGTATAGTAAAATGCAACCCAAATATTGTAGGTAAATGTTTATTTAGTTCATACGTGAATACTAAAATATTTGTCATTATATACTAGTCTTTGCTACATATTTTTATTTCTATTAATTTTATGTGAAAGAATATAAATAGTTGTTCATGATCTATAATAATTTAAATATCTAATTGCCTTGATTATTACTAAGGTTTGTGAGAACACAGGTTAAAAGCCTGGATCACCTTGTAATTCTTTTACTGGTGATACATTTAAAAAATGTTACAGAACACATTACGAATGATTTCCAAGGGATTTATGATGGTGATAATAATAAGTTAAACATTTGGATAGTTTAAAAAAATTCTAAGGTGAATCCTGCATATTAACTATTAGGTTCACAGGCTAACAACTAAGAATGAATGTCATATAATTTACATGTCTCTCACACAAACACCTATGTTTTGATTATTCTAACAGACAATGGAAGTTGTGACATGTGCAAGGATGATGGGCTTTAAAAGTGTTAAAAGGAAGGGGACAGCATCTACTTTAGTGTGTTGTCGAAAGTCCTCCTGCAATGAAAATTCATTATGGAATATTCTATAATTGGGGGAGGGGTTAATACAAGCTAAATTAGGAGCAGTTACAGGTTTTGGGAACAAAACTTTCAGTGATTAAATTTGAAAATTCATATTATGAAAAAGTTAGGTCAGAAATCAAAACAATAAAGAGTAAAATAAAATAATAATAAAAACAAGTAGAAATTTTGTGTACATATGTTAAAAATGTCTTTTCATCAGGGGTAAAAATTGAAAAAGGAATTTGGATGTAGAAGCCTAATGCACTATAAAATGAAGTAAAACAGGCTCAAAATTCCATAAATAAAAACTGTGCTTAAAGTTTTGCCCTGTATCATGTTTTTTCGGTATTTTATCTTACCTCAAAAAACCATCTGAGTGTCTAGTTGGTTTTTTTTTCTCTTCAAATGCCCCATACAACCACATCACAAATTCTTAGCAAGTTTTCACTGCATAGAAGCTTGCCTCATTTGTGCCTTATTATTTCTGCCTAAATTAATTTTCTGTATTACTTCCTGGCAATAGTCCATAATCAAGACAATCACACAGAAGACTAGACAGTAGAAGAGCTTTAAGGTAGAGATGGGCAATTAGAGAAACTTGCTAATTAATTAATCAGTGGTCCTATTCATCAGTTAATTAGTATAGTATTCCTCCAAACAGAATGCATACAAGCAAGCATGAAAAAGTTTGGTGGTTGATGCTAGTCAGTAGTTAAACATTAGTGACAAATAGCTTTAATAGATTTGCCATAACAAAGACAGGATGTACAGGACTGGCAGCAATATTTGGATTACTTAGACAGTTATTGGAGCTGCTGGAAAGAGTAATAATCGGAAACACTGATTTTGAGTACCTAATTAAACATAATTTTAATTAACTGGTTAGTTTACACAACATTAATCTATGTAATTGCTGTTCATAGATCATCATTTGTATTAACTAACTTGTCCAGTTCTGCTCTATAAGGTCAATACACTGATAATTATATCACTACTCCACCTTGTGAACATCTCTACAAAATGCTTGAAATTATACAGTGTATAGTTATTTTTATTTATTCACATGTATAATTCATTCTGATCTTACAATATATAAGTTAGTGAAATACTTAATAGTTGGTATTACAGTGATGAGACAGAGCAAGTATGGATCTGGGAGTATGGTACAGATGATGGAAAACATGACATGTTTATGGACCCTGGAGAAGCAATCAGGTCAGTATTTCTGAATCTTTTATAATGTGAATGTGCTTAGTTGGACTGTTGGATTTATCTTTCATGATATTATGATATATAAACATTTCAATATTATACACTATTCTGTATAAGTGTCAAATTTATTCAGGACTTGCATTTTTTATTATTATTAAATTTAAAACTTGAGTAGAGCCAGATACAGCCTAACAGTAAGGGAAAGTGAGTGCAAATATTATGAACAAAACTTTTATAACATAGTACTTTAAATAAGTTAGTAGTTTTGTACCCCAAAAAGGAAAGAGAAAAGAAATAAAACTATTGTAGTGTTTTCTGTTTACATACTTTGTTCATTGTCTGGGCTTCCACTAGAAAAATAACTCTCTTAGCCACTGTGGCTAAACAAAGTAATTTTCTTTTAGCCAAAGTGACAGTTGTTTAGCCACAATTTTAGGTCGCCAAAAACTGTGTGGTGCGTAACTTTCAATATGCATCAGTTCCATCCAGTAAAAAATAGTATTAATTATGGGAAAATCTACAAGACATTAAGTTTTGTACTATTTTTTTTATTCCCCAGCAATCTTCCCCACCAAAAAAAACAAAATAAACATGATAAAGAGGAAAATAGAGATACATTTCTCAAAATAACACAGAAACAAAAAAAATGACTTAAAGCTAGAATACGGTAGCATGACTAGTAAGTAGATAAATCCAATGGCAGCTCTTCAGCCAAATCATTCTCAACAGAAGATGTGGTAGAAGTTAACACCTGAGGTTCCAAAGCACATTTCTTCAATAGGGAATGGTACCCACGTCTGTCTTTGTGAGTGACCCAGTATCTGAATGCAGAGTCGAAGTTAAAATGATCTAAAGGTTTAGACTCCATGGATAAGTTGGTAACATTTTTGTCTTGGTCACAGACAGACTGCTCCTGGCATTTGTTTTGATGCTGTTGTACCTGCTAATTCCCTGCTCACAGTCAACAGATGTAACTGGAATTATTAATCCAATTGCTCCAAGCTAAGACAGATTTGGAAAAGTTTATGGGTCTGGTGGATGTATTTCTTGTAGAAGCTCTTCATGTTTCTGTTTTTGTGAGCATTCTGTTCCATTATGTTCCTTAGTAGCAGCCATTCAGTCAGTGCCTCATCCTCATTGATGAAAGGACAGAAGTGCTGGATGAGTTTCTTCATATCATCCTCATCAGATACTGCTCTGCTGTGACATGGGCTAAATATTGAAAAAAATGACATGATGTTAGTGTCTGGGAATGCTGCTTGTAGTCTTGTGACCACCTCTTCAACAAATGGCTCAGCAGCTGATCTGTACTCTTCACATTGTTTATCAATATCTTTGATGTCATGGCCTCTGTAAGAAGTGTAAAACCACTGGCATCAGGAGCTTGTGGGAGTTGCTTCAGTGCAGTCTGTGTGTAAGGACCAAGGATGTGTACCAGCAACTGAATTGACAGAATTAACCCATCAATAATTGCTTTAGTCTGATCATAAGATAAGTCAGCTCTCTGTAGAGATCTTTACAAAAGTCCAAGAATGCCAACAGAGTCAGCTAAAATATGTGTCATCATGACAAAGCTGTAACATGACATTTGCTGGACTAGACCATGCAGTAAGGCTCTGCCTGGAGTACCACGTTCCATTGCTACGACCTGCAGGCAGCTTATCACAGATGCAATACAGTTGACTAGTGCTTGGACGGAATCATTAAAAGAGAGCCATCGTGTGAAGAACACTTGCTTGATTTTGTTGCTTTTCTCTCCATGCAATGCTTTGCTCTCTTCCAGAACTCGACACAACTTGGGAGAATATTTCAGGCTTTTTGCAAACTGGTTCAAAACTGAAATGTACTTCACAAGGTATGGCACCTGGTTTGCTGCCTTTTCAGCTGCTAACTGTAATCTGTGTGCCACACAATGACTTGTTATTATCCAGGGGCATTCCTCCTTACATTTTGTAGCAACACCTGTTTTTATTCCCACAATGGTATTTGTACCATCAGTTGCAAGTCCAACCAAGTCAACATCAAACAATCCTAACAGTAGCAGTTTTTCCAGTGGTAGCATAAATATTTGTCTTCTTGTTGTCCCTGCATAATTTGCAATGAAATGTATTTTCTTGGGAAACATGTTCCAGCCAAGGAAACTGTGAAAACCAAGTTTCTTTAACAATTCTATGAAAATCGCGGACATATTTTTTTTCACACCGACAGTCTAATCACTGCTGCAAGCTTCAGTTTCTTCAGAGTTGTCTTTTCTTTTGGAAGTGGATTTACCATCATCAGTTGACCTTCTTTTGAAAAAACTTGATATACCTAACTGTTTAGATGTCTTTTTATCTGATCTAGGAGTTGTCATGATCTCAATTCAAACACGTCAAATGAAATTGGGATTTCCACTTTGATACAGACCATGTGTTGGTTTGACAAAAGTCAGGTTTTCTCTGTTTACTGTTTGTGTACCATGGGCAGAATAAAACATGTAGCATAAGAAATGAAAATAAAAGAAATCATTGGTGCAGCAGAGTAATAATTTTGTTTTTTAAATTTAATTTGTTAGTTGTCATATCCCTGAAGTCATATAAATACATAAAGAAAATATAGATTACAGTCAGTGGTAGTTTTTAAAGACGTTTCTTGTTTCTTCTACTTGCTGGGAGACGCCTCTGGTCATTTGGTCACGTCATTAATGACGTGAATGGCAATAAAAACCACGAAAGCTGTTAAGACCGAAAATAAAGGAAAACCATCCAAGACCAAAAAATTATTATTTTTCGCCACTGTGGCGAAACCGACACTAGATTTTTTAGCTGCAGGCTGTTTCTAATGGCTAGCGGAAGCCTAGATTGTGCATAAAATATGCATTTTTATTACTCTTTTCTGGGATTAAATACTGAATATTTTGCTTTATCCTAAACATTAACACATTTGCAAAACTTTGCTTACTTTTTGACTCTTGGGCCATTTGCAGTTACCAAAAAAATATTCAAAATTTTCAGCAGCCGTAATATCTGTTCAGTAAGAAAATAATATTAGTAAAAGTATTATTTTTCTTAGCAGTATAAATGTGAAGAGAAGTCCAATGTGTACACTTTTGCAAAGGTTGATTGTCAAAAATATAAAATCTGCTTTCAATTAGCTTCCAGAATAATCTGTATTTTTCCTTATTTATGCAAAGGAAAGCAGTTGTAAAAAAATGTAAATTGCAGCATTGAACACTGGACCAAATACTTTCAAAATAAGCATCCAACAGCTCGAGCCATCAAATATTTACTTTATTTCTCATAATTTAACAATATGTTGTAATCTTAGCAGTAGTGGAATGAAACAGTTATTTAAAACTGTGGTACTTATTAACTGATGAGTGAAGAGCATCATTAATCAAATGAATTGAATAAATCATTTGTGGAATACAGTAAAAAATAAATAAAGTGATGACGGTTGCTTCCAGACAGTTGGCTTAATTCTAGTCAGCAATTCAAAATTAGTGACAGTATCAAATAGACCTAGTAGCTTTGTCATAAGGACAAGGTAATCAAGTTTAGTGGCATTGGAAATCAAATCCAAGACCTCAAAGGACTACCCCTTCCCATCACCCCCGGATTAAGGCATGGGCTTACTGAGCTGAAGTTCAGAACCTCACAGTAATTAGAGGGCTTTAAGCTATGACTATAAATGTATTGCATATATAGGTTCTGTCTCCAGGGGGAGCCCTATAAGTTGAAAAGCTTAGGGCCAATAAAACTCTTAATCTGGCCTTGCACCCCACCATGACTAAAGGTGAACAAACCTGAAGTTTAAAAAAACAATTTCTAAAACTAAAATTTGGTAAAGCGTATAATTCATCAGATAACTTTGTGCTCAACAACAAACAAACATGATAGCAATATTTCAATTACTAAGACAATAAAAACAGAAATAATCAGAAACTCTTATTTAAGTTAGTTGATTATTTTCATGCAGGTCAGTTTAATCATAATTTTGATTAGTGCTCCTGAGTAATTCATTAAATTGCTCAGCTATATAAGTTATTTTATCTCAAACTGATAATAACATTTTTACTGCACAAATACGATAAAGATATCACCTGCGCATCATAGCACAAATGACAATAAAATTAATCACTCTCTGTCTCTATAGTGATACACACACCTTCACAGAAACCTATCTTCCTCATGCATTTGCCTTTGAAATTTGCATGCCACCTAATCTACCAAAGTTTCTCTAAATTGCATTTATTACATTATTCACCAGTAGGGGTGTAACACTGCCTCCCTTCACACTAGCTCCCTCTACAATTTTGCATTTGTAAATTTCATTGTATTCTTTGATTTTGAACATATCAGGTGTTGTGTTTTGTTTAGTCAATTTAAGGAAACTTGCAATGTCGATGGAACTCTGTTTTGCTTCAAGTTATTGTAGCATCTGCTGCTGCTGGTGTTAATAACTAATTTCTTCAATCAAATTGTATAACTGTTATGGCTTAGAAGCACATTCCCTGGGATTATGTGGTGACTGTTGTAAATATAGTAGTAGGTTACCTTATGTTGCCAGATTCTTTAGCCCTAATCCTTTCTTCAGGCATTTCTTCCCCTCATTATGTGAGAACTAAGTTACTTAAGTGTTAGGAACTTTTGTCCCTGTAGTAGAGAAACTTCAATTTTTTTTAATTCTTTGACCTTTATTTATCAACTATGCATCTTTTCTTCAGTTTCTTGTATGTTATTTCTTTTTCATGGTTCCAACTTCTTAATCCTAACTCCAGTTCATTTCTTTTCCAATTTGTGGACCACTTACTTTCCTGCAACTCAAGCTTTGCACTTCCCATCGATCTGCTTCTTGTTTCCTGGATTTCAGTACTACTGTCTCTACCTGATCCTTTTCTACCACACTTCTTTATCTCTTCTCTACAACTCGTCTGCTCATCATCAGTCTTTAATACTTTGTTTCCACACTGTACCCAACATTACCTCCACAATTTTACCTCCTCTTAGTCCCTGGTTTCCTATAGTTTAAATCCCAACTTCCTCTTCTACCCAGTGTTAAACTCACTGAACTCATCAGTGACATTTCTGTCACATCTAGTCCTGTGGATGTCAGGTTGTTATAATTGTGAGTGCCTGTGGTCACAATTTTCCATCCACACAGAGGATTTTCTGTTCTACCCTTCTCTCCCTCATTTATATCCTCATTTTGATTCCTTTCTCCTTCTGCTCCTATCTGTGTCTAATATTTCTTTGAAGTTGTGATCATCATCAATTCCTCACTCCCACTCAATATTTATTCACCAAGGATAGGAGTGTTCTTTACTACATTCTCTGTTAACGACTGTCTTCTTCAATGTTCCTGCAAGCCAGTAGAATCCATACCTATCCTTCTCATTCTGTGTGTGAGTTTTAGTGTTTGGTGACCATGACTTCATAAAGAGTACTTATCCCATTTGGTCACACACATATGTACCTCACCTGTTTGTCCTTGTGTGACCAGAGATATAACTCAGGATTCTTCAACCTCAGTGGTTTTCTTCCCCTTCCTCTATTTTAACATTTGTGCAGGTAGCTGGGTTGATCTAATATCCTCCTCTATTTTCCATTATCTTGACCCACATTGGTCATATATTTCTTCACCTGTGCTTCTTCCTCTTGTCAGAGAGTATCTCTGAACATTAGTTTTACATGTTCAAACTTCTGGTAGCCTATCAGGCATAATCCCACCATTATCTCTATTAGTGGGTCATTTTATTATATGTATGCCAAACAACTCCTTTGCTTTCATCAGTTAACTGCCTTGAGGAAATGTATTCAGATCCCTTTGCTCTCAAACCTTAGACTTTTTTTCTTGGACCATTTCTTCATGGGTTGGTTTCTTCATCTGCCATGTCATGTCACAGATACTATGAGACAGGTTGTAGACTGCTTCTCTTGGTGGAACTAGGTTCTTCCTGCAGAATGTCTCTTCTTCTCCATTTTCCACTGGGAATATTATCTTAAAGACTTCACTTAACATTACATATGTTTTCTCTATTCTTATCTATCCTCTATCCCTTGGCTCTGGCTGTCACTGCCTTCTGCCTGGTCTGGTTTTATACTTGTGTTAATGCAAACTCATTTTCCTAGCCTTTATTTTGGGTTCTGGCTTTGAATGCCGACACTGTGTCTGTTTCTCTTAGTGAGACCTCTCTGGCTGGCATAACCTTGGTTCCTTCTATGCCATCTGATAACCCAACCCCCTATGTTCTACAGGGTTCAACTGCCTCTATCTTTGTCAACATCTCTCACCTACTTTCTACTACAGAGCTTGTTTACCACCTTCATATTTAGATTAGTTTGGTCCATCACCCATTGAACCAAACTTTCCCATCTGGTAGTCCTTTCCTTCCACCCTGCATGGGAAGCATAGCTTTCATTAATGGTCAGTATGTTGCTACCTTCCTCTAAATTTCTCTACTGTTGAACATCTTTCTTCCCTTTACTAGGCTCTTTTACAGGGTTCAACTGCCTCTATCTTTGTCAATTATTAGGTGACCTTTACTTGATAGTTTGCCTGCTCTGTACAGCAAGTTGTTTACTTCACTGTTTTATCCACCCTGTTCTGGTCCTTCACATCCATAAACATACTCTCTCTGTTTCTCTTCTGACCAGGACCTCAGTGTCGCCCTGCATACACTTACCCATGCTCAATTGACCAGTTGTGAACTTGTATAATTTCTGCTACCTTCTCTTCAAACATATTCTTCTTGCTTGTGGTTGCCATTGTTCAAACCTTTATACTAGTGACTCATCCCAAACCCTTTCCATGGTCCTCATATTCTTGTTTCTCGAGATTGATCTTTCTTTAAGTTTTATACACTTAGGGAGGAAACTATAACTTTTTCCTGATGATGAGAAACCCATTTGAAATAAAAATATATCTCAGAACAACTGGTTTGGGTATTAACACTTTTATTAATAAAGCAGAGAACAATGTTTTGACTTCCCTAGGTCATCTTCAGGTTAACAAAGCTGTTGTTCTCTATTTTATTAATAAAGGTGTTAATACCCATACCAGCTGTTCTGATACTATAACTTTCTTCTCTTTCCCATACCTCTATTTCATTCTTCTATGCTCATTCAGACCTGAATAGATTTTTCTGCCTTGTTTTTGCTGTTCATTGCTAATTAGCTCATACCTCTTACTTTTGAGATTTATGTCTTCCACTGTACATTCCCTTAGTTTCTTACTTCTTTAGGAAATTTTTTTTTCTGCCTTTATTGGTAGTCTGCCAAATTCTTTGTTTTGTCTCTTCTTCATTGCAGGTTGTTGCTTATAGGTGGTGTGCATTTCATTCCATCAGATTTGTCACTCCCACTACTTATTTCTGGTGACTGGTAGACAAGATTATTCAAGCTGGCACGTAGATTACTTCACATAACGTCTTCAACAACTGCCTATCTTGTCTGCCAAGGGTCACTGCCTTCTTCCTTTTGCTGTCCCACAACAATTTGCCCACCATCTTTGGACAGGTGAGTACATTCCCCTTTAGTTTCTAGCACTTGTTTCCAGAATCCCACCAGGTGGCTGGTGATGCCTCCCTAGGTACGTGTACACTTATCTCCCAAAATTTCACTTCATGTCAGGATAATGGAAAGCACTCATACCATCTGCCCCAATTCCATATATACCCACTGTTGAAATGGAATGTTCTTCAAGACCACTAATTGATCCATATTGTACCTATTCAATGTACTACCATGGAAAAAGCCACTTTCCTGGCTTACTTGCTGGCTTTTCAGAATAGGTATATGTAGTTACCCATTGTGCTGTCTCCAGTAAGACTTTTAAGGCTGAAACAGGATATTTGAGGAACCAGCTTTTTTCTGAGTCTCAATACTGTGACTTTCCCATTTTTCTTCATTTAATAGCTGCTGGGATGGTGGATCATGGAGAATCTTCATTGATTTAGACCTAATAGGTGTGAGCTAAACAAGGATTTTGAGTAAGTGAGACATGGAATGGTGTTTCATTCTATATTATACCAAACACATGTCAGAATAACTTCATACAGTACTGTTCCTTCCTCCTCCTCCTCCTCCTGCAGTGTGAATCAGTTCAGTAGGGTCAATGTGAGTGCAAACATCTGCTGAGTTGGGGTAAGCACTTACTAACGATATCATGCTCTCTTTCTGCAGCTGCTGACTGTCCATTTAAGTTGAAGTGTGCACTTTTTATATTACCTACTTTATGTCATGACTTCTGTATCTTCCTCCCACAGCTGGTGTCAGTCCAGGAATCTGACAATAGAATAAAGGTGATCACACATTAACATATTTTTCCTTCTTTCTGCAACTTGTGTTCATCCAAGAGTATGGTGTAAAAGTTAAATGGAAGCACACTAACGTTACATACACTGCATCTGATGTTGGCTCAAGAATCTTACAGTAGAGTTGGAAAGAACATGCACAGTGTCAGTCCAATAAGTCCAAAAGAAGAGGTGAGGTTAGCACTAAGTATGGTGAAAAAGGCTCACTCATGCTACAGATATTGGCCTTCTGGCTTCTTGTTTGCAACTATTTGGATGACTGTGTTCTTAGTTGCAACAAAAGGAGCTTTTTGCCTTTTTTTCCTTTCAGGCTGAATGAAGAGTGTATCTTGAAAGAGATATAACATGGTCTCCTACCAATGTGCCCCTACCTTTGGGAGTCGCACTCCATAGGTGTCCTTTAAGTGCTTAGTAACTTTTTCACTAGTCTTTCCACCATATTAATGTGGAATTCTAGCTTTCTTTGTGAAAGTTGTATATTGTCTTGGAAGTTAACATTTTACTTAACTAAATATGAATTTCTAATATATGCCTCTAAACACACTTCCATTCCTTCCTCCCTCCCCACTTCCAAAGCAACTTAGTATTCCTTGCCTCATCATGGAATGAAGATCACAAGTGCAAAATCATAGAGGGAGCTAATGCACAAGGAAGCTGTGTTGCATCCTATTGGTAGAGAGCTTTTGTTGCATATTAATGTAACCATGCAGTAGCACAATTCATGATAAGTCTTGTGAGTTTTAGGTGGGAATTGCATGGAGGCTAATGGCATGCACATCTCTAAAGCAGACACAATGGGGAAGATAGCTTTGTGTGTTAAGAGGTCTGTATTATCTCAGAAATACATTTTCATGTAAGGAAAATGTCAATTTCAGAAGGTTATGTTTCAAGGCTTTTTTAAAGGAATAAACAATATAAGTCTTACCTTATTATTTAATAGTATCAACATACCTTTTCTTTATGTGAGAATCATCAGTAGACTTACATTTCAAAATTTTAACTTCCTTTGTTTTAATCATTGTAGAACTTCCAATTTGTATTAAGAACTATTTAATGTGTTTTAGACTATTTGGTGTTTGTTATTTATATTGATTTCAATATATTTTATTGTTTACACATTTTCAATACTTTGTTCAGCCAAGCAGGCTTACATTCACATCTTTTAACTACTTTATGATCACATCCTACATAAAAAGTTCTTCACAGATTAGAATGTAAAAATTGTTTGTTACAATGATTATTTCAAGTTCAGAAATAATTAAGGACTTGTATATAAGCAAACTGAACATTTTGGAAATTCCTGAGCCTTGAATAAAAACAGTTGATAAAAATCAACCTTAAACAAATTCATTTTATGTTACACTTAATAAAAAAATACTTGCTCATTTATCATTTACACTGTGTTCCATGTGTAATATATTTTACTGTTATACTACAAAATGTTAAGTCCATGAAATAATTTTGATGCATTTCTTGCTTGTTTATATATATTTTGTTTTAAAAATTTTGCCAGTCCAATAAAATACAATAGCCAAGCCCCAGATGCAGTATTTTCAAGAAATTCAAACCTTTCTCTGGTCTTTGCTTATCACATTGTCAGTTCTAATACAGATATGTCTGTTTCATCAAGATGCCAGTCACAACATCTGGCATGCTGGTCATATGTAGAGACAGATACAAAGGACAAATTTTCTCTTTCTTTGATGATAACACTAGCCTTTTTTAATGTTTCTTAAAACATAAATATGTACAAATGTGTTGTTTATGTATTTGTTTCCCAGGCTGTGGTTTGTATGAAGTCCCTGAGAATGATTTATTTTTGACTTAAGGAGACTAGTTTGGATTTTTTAGTTTATTTGTTCAGTTTCTATGTTCTGCAACTCCAAGTTGTTATTATTCTATACTCTAAAAGGTTATTATTTTTAAGTTAATTAGTAAAGCAGGGTGGATTATAAGCCCTCGTTACTTGATTCATTTTTTTACCTTCTCCCTAATGTTAAAAATAATTTAACACCAGGAACATTTATCCAGTGGAATTATTGTAATCTAATTAGAAATAAAGGTATGTTTGGAAATTATCTTTTTATAAGAAATATTTTCTGTAGATGGAGTCTAGTATTTAGGAGAACTGGGATCATTTGATGTTTGTTAAAACATTTAAAGTCATTTTTGTCACTTTATCTTTGCTTTGTTTTTGATTTACATAAGAAGTTAACATTTATAGCTGAGAGAAGCAGCATAAGACACAAGTGTTGCTGTCAGCATTTCTAAATTAAGAATCATTATATCTGTATTTTGAAGTTTCTAACTTAACCACTTAGCTTCTATATCATGTAATGTGCCATTCAAGTTGAATACACAAAATTAATAGTGAAGTAGATTTTTTGTGTATCTTAAGTAGGAATGTTAAACAAGCAAGTACCACCTTATTTTGACAAGACGTACTGTATAAGGGAAAATAAAACATAATATATTGATATAATTTTCATAGAACTTGCTTTTGGAATATGTCATTCATAATATGTAACTAACTTATGGAGAAATTATTGAATTTTTCTCCCCTTAAATTAATGCATGTGGCAAAAATATGGATTATGACATATAAACTTTTTCAGAATACCCACACTAGAAAGACTTTGTATATAACTGTACTTCTCAATACTTTATTACTCTTGAAATATGTTATTTCTTCATCTTAATCATCTCTGCAGATTTCGTGTTGTAGATGAGACTTTTGTTGATACTTCTCCCAGTGGACCAGAAATGGGAGATTTATCAGAAAACGAAGAAAAAGGAAAACGGATACCATATTCACTAACGGTATGTAGTAACTAATAATTTGTTCAAAATATAAATTAACTAATATTTTAAGTATAAAAGAATGTTGTATGACTTCCAAGTAAAAGGTGAATTTGTTGATCAAATACAGTGTTTCTCTGATAAATTTAGAAAGGTTACTGAATTACATATATGATCTTTTGTTTTTTAACATGTTACACTTTTATCCAGGGTAAACAAATTATGAAACAACAAAATACCTAAATTATTTTCACATTTATAAGCTGTTATGTTATTTCTTTCTATAAAGTTTAAATTTCAAGATCTTTTCACTATTTTTTACAATCTTGATAGATTAGACAAAATACATATATAGAAAGATTGCAAAAGTCAGTCAAGAAAATTTGAAATTGTAAGCAAGTACGTTCATAGAATTAATGTAAAATGATGAAATATATAGTAAACTTGTTAATTAAGCATGTTAATTAAATGTTTTATGTAAATTGTATCTTAAATAAAAATCACCTACAAATAAGCATTGAGTTACATTTACAATGCAGTATTAATTAAAATGTAAAACAATGTACACTGAAATATCACAAAAATTAACAAATGGAGACTTCAAACCTAATTATTTTTTCATAATATCTCACACCAAACTCAGTTCAACCACTTATGATAAGATACTGAAAGTAAAGAATTTTATTCATAGGTTTAAAGTTCTAAATGCATAATGAAATAAAAACATACATATTTGAGAAGTATATCAGTGTAAACACTAATTTTCACATTTCAAAAACTTAGTCACCTTGGATAGAGATGGAATTCATGGAATATTTATAATTTGTTATAGTTTGGTTGGGTGACATACTAAGTATTAGTTGTTTTGTTGTTGTTGGTACTGTATTTCAGTTATATATTACTATAAGACACTTTTTTACATGTGAAAATATGCACATTTTTCATAAGAAAGAAATATTCTAAGCTCTCATATTTAAAATTTAAAACATGATGCTTCAATGGTTTGTGTTACTCATATAATGTATTTATAGTCCTAAAATGTTCCACTAGACCAGTGGTATGCACATTTTTTTATTGTACTCCCCCCCTCTCAACAAGCATTTTGTTGTGTCCCACTCCCTACTCACACCTTGTATAACACTTATTTATATTTGTATAGTAGTTTTTAAAATTTGTGTTTTTATAATATATATTTACATGCTTCCCCAAGGGAACACTTTCTACAATTTGCATATCACAGTACTAAACAACATCCCAAAAATCATTCATTATCAACGAAGAATGATTAAAACATTAAATTTCACCAATTTGCTATCTGAAATGTAATAATTCCATAACTCAAGAAAAAAAATTTTATTTATTCAGGGTTCCATAAGTGAGCCAGGATTAGGGTTACTGGCATGGTGGAGTTAACACAGCCCAGGTGATAGCCAGAATATCCTTCCTGTGATTCTAAAGTTTATGATACATACATATATACTGAAAATAGTTGTAATTTAATGACTATTTCTGAACTGCAACAGTTGATTTTGAATAAATCTAAGGTACAGTATAGCATTTGTTGTAAATTTTTTGTTGTGTAATAAATGTTTTAATCTGTTATGTATTCAACAAGAATGAAAAACAAAAGTACAAAATGTCATAAAATAAGATACTATTTCATATGTAGAAATTAGATAACTTCTTTCAACACAAAGAAATACAAATAGTTCAATTATATTCAAATACACATTGTTATAAGTTTCATTTCTGTATAATCTTTGGCAAAATAATACTTTGTATCAGAATCACTTGTGAACTGCAGTTGCTCATAATGTTGAAATGGATAATTGTTGTTGTTTTTTATTTTAATTTTCTTGAGTTCATCTGATAAAGACCTTATCAAAGAGACCAGAACATAATTGTCCCTAAGATTTAGGTATTATATGGTATAGTTTCTGTTCATACAATTCAAATACATTGAATGTCTATTAACCAAAGAATTTATGATGGGGTCGAAACCCCATCAACTTTTTAAATACTTTTCCAAAATTATGTATGTAACAAATTATTTGTGGGTCTATGATTTTATGGTTACAATAGGCCTCAACAAATCCAAGGTGCCAGGTCTCCATAGAGATTAAATTTTCATCATGGTGTTTTCTCACATTTTATTTATGTGTAGGGTTGTGCTAAATAGAACTATAATATAAAACAGTTCTGGATTCTTGGAACTCTGGCACTATTTTTGTGTCCTTTAAGTACCAAATCAAACTTTGTTTCTAGGATTTTAATGGTGGATTCAACACTTCATGCTTTTTAGGAGTGAAGTATTGCAGTTGCACAATACATCACTAATTTTACACATATTTGTCATCATCTTTCTTTCAGTTGAATTAATCAGTGCATGTGCTTAGACTTGGATGTGACCAAAAAACAGTGAGTTCAGGCAATACTATCCTATGATCATTAGCATGTGCTTATTGCTCTGAAAATAAATTAATATACATTGGTGCCTCAATTATCTGTATTGGTCTGGGGAAAGAAAAAAATCACAGATAACGTAAACAGAGGATAATTGGGGTACTATTGTATTTACTAGTTAGCCCATTGTTTATTCTAAGTAAAATTTTCCCACCATATTTAAGTTCCTTATTTTTAAATTATAATCTTTTTACTATCATTTATTTGCATTATCATGAAAAATTATAGAAGTCAGGTGTCAAGGGTTCATACTTCATTTTTCCAAATTTCATCAGTCCAGTTCCACTTTTTTTCTTATAATACTTCCTCGTTTTTGTCCTTTCCTGTTTTAGTTGAATTTAGTCTTTATTGTAGGTGTAAATAGTTCCTAAGTTTCAGCACTTTTTCTGCTATAAACATGGAAGTGCATTCACATCCTATCAACAGCTGTGAAAAATAAGTAAAAAAATTAAGCTTGGGATTTATTATGAAAAAGCCTTTGTTAAAACAGATTGAAGAGACAATGCACAACTGACCATGCTATCTGTGGTTAAAGGATGCCTTCCATACAGCAGATAACTGAAGTTGTGTGAAATCTTAATGTGTAGTGATTAAACCATAGTATACAAAATAATCAAATAAAGATAACTTGCAAAACCACAGTGAAAACAGCTTTATAGAGTTGAAGAACTAGATCTAGTATTGTGCAACATGTATGACCATTACCAAGCTTTCTGTGAGATTTCAGATTAAAGTAGGACTTTACATACTCCCTCACTGCTGGAAACTAGTGTGGGTTTTGTAGTGAGGCAATTTATGTTCCAGATTGTGCAAGGAGTTTAACTCTGTTCAGAATTAAGACGGAAAGAGTATTGAAAAGCTTTGCTTGTGGTCAAACCACCAAGCGTGTGTCCTTAACTGGCTGGGTGTCAATCGTTTTTAATTAACTTAAAACATGATAAATATCACAACAAATTTAGTAAATGTTTCATAGTGAAATACCAGTTAAGTCCAAACCCAAGTTTTTTGCTTCTGATGCTATTATTGCTTTTTTTTTTTTCTGTTTGTTCAAGGTCTGATCAACTAAGTTACAGTTACCAGACAGATATTCTTTAAATTAAAGTTTAAAATAGTAACATATTGCAAAATGTATTTTATTAGTTACAATTAACATAATATATATTTTGACCTATTACAAGCAGCACTAAGAAAATAATAGTGGGTTATTAATATTGATACACACATTAATTTACCAAATCAACTGTTTTGACACAGTCTAAAATATTCAGCCATATTTGTTTGAATAGTTTAATTGACTTTTTCACAGAACAAGCTACATATTATACAGAGGTATGGTATGTATAATTTCAAAAGGTTATATACAAAACACTAGTACTAACCGAAACAGTATGAGAACAAGAGATAGAACTCTAGCAAACAACAGCTGTAACTATAGAAGACTGTGATTTAATAACAAGTTCCAGTGAGGTTTTATTATATCTTTTAGAGTCATTATGCATTATTTTCTATTGAGTACATATGTGTATACAATCACTGTTTAAAGAACAGCAAGTATTATACATTTTATTATATGGGATTATGTATAAATCCATTTATCACTTTTGAATAGCACTTAGAATTAACTGTGGCAGTATTAGTAGTTTCTATAGATTGATTAACATGTAAAAACATAAAACATTTTTAGTTTTTTGAGATATTATAATTATGTTTGTAAGACTTTTTTTTTCTTTCTAAAGAAGCTAAAGTTACATTTTGTGAAAATTCAACCAGCCCTTATGATATCATGTTGAAAAACCTAGAAAGTCTAACATTGTTCACATTATTAAAGTTGAATAACAGTGAAACATGCATGAGCAGTTATCACAAGAACATATGCAGAGTTAAAGTTGGACTCTGTTCTTAAGTAGTTGTGTTCAAAGTAATACAGTATTCTTAAAGCTCTGTACGTCACTAAATATATTGGCTAAGACATTAAAGTAGTGGCCTCAATTTCAAACAACTTATGTTGAGTAACAATTTGTTGTACATTATATATACTACATTTGTGCTTATACTTTATATCATTTGAAATATGTCCCTGTGTCAGCAATAAGATTATGATCTTATAATGATAAGATCTGGGGTTCAGTTTCCCCACAGTAGAGAGAGTGCTGATAGCCCATAATTTAGTTTTGCACTAAGAATGCAATAAACAACAAATATTGCATATGTCTCTAAATCAAATTGAAATTATAGATGAATCTGACATGCAAAAAATTACATATTTAAAATAATTTAATCTTTGACCTTTATATAGTTAGTTTATAATACATTAATCACTTAAATGGTCCCCTAGAAATAGAAAAATAAATGCATGTCTAGTCAACATCACTAAAAGCTGTATATTACTCTGTTGTTTTATATACTTTATGTTGTTATTTATAATACTTATATATTTTTAAATATTGTTTTAAAGTGGTTCAGTCACTATAAATGCAAGTTTACACTCTTACATATTTTTAAAAACTTAGTTTTAAGTCTTCCTTTTCCTGCAAAAACATTATTAATTTATTAAATGTAAGAAAAGCTACAGTGAGACAACATTTATGATAGTAAATAAATATATCACTCTTAATGTTTCGAAGTGAAAAACCAAGGAAAATGTGTTAAGTAGATGCATGTAAAAAATCTGTATTATCGAGTTCTTTCTTGGAAACCACTTTCAGAAAAATTCTGAAAATATGATTTAAAATAATTTATTTCTATCATTTCTAAAGCAGAGTAAAGAAAATTTGTATTTTTGTTGCTCACATGAATGATAATTAATAATTCTCTGTTCAGAAGGCAAACTACAAAATTTTGAAATGTGAATACTCAATAAATAATAGTTAAAACCACATGAAACTTACGTTTTGAAAATAATAGTACTACAAGAATGCATAGAAACTAAATAATAGATTTGCCACATTTAACATTGAAACTAAATTTCCTGTATTTAGATTTAGTCTTATGTGATTTGTTAATTTTATAGTTTTATTTTGGATAACAATTCTGATGAGAAAAAATAGCATTCTAATAATATCACTGAACTTTTTTTAATATGTTTCAGTTAGTTAAATAGGATTTTGTAGCTAACAGTCTCGTATTTCTTGTGACTTAGACACAAAACAAAATAACACATCAGAGTATGGCACAGCCTAAGTGGTACCTCCATCACCTATTTTTTTTTTTCATTCATTTAGTTATATAAAAAAATGAAAGCCAATTAAGATACATGAAGACAGTTTCACAGCATTGTAGATGCTTTGAATGAGTGACAGAATTCACATAAGAGAAAGAAAACAGTTTGCAAGCATTCCTGTTTTTTTTTTTCTGTAATGTGAGATATGTATAAAGTTGTATGTGTATTTTGGAATTCTTAATTTTAGATGACTGTTTCCAAACCATAATGTAACAGGAACTGAAAGATACAATGGCAAGCACTGGTAAAAATAGTAACGTATAATTCCTTGTTGAAGTTAATTCTTTAACATTAAGCAAGGGCAGGTTTCTCATTATCTGGTAAATAAATTAACATTTTATTGTAAATGCCATATTTTTTGTAATATGCATGCCCTACTTCTTTCTCTCTTTCCTCTACATTTCTGTTGGATTTATTTACCTTAGGCTTGTTAACATAATTAAGTACTAGACTTGAATCTAAAACAGATTCATAACCACTTTCTATAATTATGAAAAATATTTTTACAATAACAGGTTTGAACACAAATCACAAGTTCAGTTTATAGAAAAACATACTAATTTTAAATTAAGTTTGAAGAAAATATCTTTTCTCAAATTTGTCTAAGTAATAAGAAAACTATATGGCTGTCAGGCTTCTATTAATACTTTTGTAATATGGGTTTATGTCCATAAATTTCAGTTATAATTTTGTGAACAACCTCCACAACTTAATTTATATTGTAAGTCAAAACATTAGAGAGAAAAATTTATAAAATGTAGAAATTAATAGCTCTAAATATATATACACACAAATCATGCTTGACCAGAAGGTGTTCCATGTGTTAAGAAGTCCAACTTACAAGCTCTTAAATTAGCTACACTGAACACAAGTATTTACATGGAAGAACAAATAAACTAATGATAGTGATCAGCTTTCCTTTGCAAAGTTGAAAATAAAATAAATCTGTCAGTATAATGTACCCACATACTCTAACAAGTTTAAAACCATAAATTAAAACTAAGTTAAAATTAAATACGTTTTCAGAGTATCTAGTGTCTTTCTCGTTGGCTGCTAGAATGTACATCAGTGTGAATAATTACATACAGTTTATGTAATAACAAGTGATATTATAGTGGTTCAGTTGTCCTAGTACCTGTGTTCATATGATTTTATTTTCCTAGGATACACCATGACTCATGAAAAATGTTGAAATTTCTTATTATGTTTAGATAAAATGTAGCATTTTTCCTATTTAGAATATGATTTCTTTTGTAAGTATGAAATCTGCTAAACCTAAAGTGTTAATATAGTCAAACCTAAATGGTTTTTTTTGTTTTTTATATGTACTTAATGTTCAGCCTGTTACAGTATAATAGGGTTCATGATATTTTCAGAGGAATTGTTATGTACATTTACACTAATAGTCCTACTTCTTAGTTGGATAGGGTCTCTATTTGTGCAGGGTTGATTTATACTTTTCTAATGTTAATTTTGGTTTAATATGTTAAATTACTCATATAATATTTTGATTTGTGGAATCATCACAGCTGTTGTAGCTGTAAATTCTGGTTTCTTTTATTAATTACTTGATGATGGTTTTCTTCATTTAAGTGGATAGGATATACATTATTATTGAAGACTGTTACAATACTAATATTTTGATTTATTAGATGCTAACAAGATCCAGTACAATGGATAGTATTACCATCAATTCTTAGTAGGTATAAGCTTCCTGGTTTCAACTATTGTAGAAGCTTTAGAAATTAAAAGTTGTAGAATGTATATGGACAATACTTTTACTATTCTTGAGAAAAAGAAAACTCAATTGAAAAATTCTTGAACCACTTCTAGTGTAAATGATTATATTAAATTTACAGCTGATGGAGAATCTGAAAGAAAATTTCACATTAAAATTAATACAATGGAAAAACAGAACCTTAATTACTACTTTATAGCAGAATTAATATCTTGATTTTCATTCTTGCCACCCTACTCCTCATGAAGCTATGGCATAATAACAATATCACAACATCTTTGTTCAAATGGATTGAATCAACCCATAAAAAAATGGCTATCATAATAGCCTTAAAAAATAATGCTTATCCTATTATACAACTTATTGACCAGATTAAATTAACTAACAAAAGAAACCAGAAATCACAACTTACAACAACCATTGGGATACCATAATTCAAAAAACTGTCTGAGCAAATTAAAAAATGTTTAGCCCAAATTGAAATTATAATCCATCCTGTACAACTTTTAAGGAGTATTCTAACATATCCAAAAATTCCCATCCAACCAGAAAAATCTGATTAGTAGTATATATAAATCTTACTATTTAACATGCCATGAGTACATGCATAAAAGTAATATTACATTTAGCTGTACCAATGTGCCAGGTTTTGGCATATCGCATCCTTACAAGACTAAAATATTTGAAAACATTTTAATGTATTTTTTCATACGTTATGATGCATTGTAGAAGATAAAAATCACATTAATAGAAGTACTGATACAACTGAACCAACAGAATATTGTGTGTTATTGTTATAAATGTACTTAATTTCTTGTGCTGATGTACATACAGTATTAAGTAGTCAGAATATATGGCAAGTTTAAAATTTTATTTTTGCTTGTTTCAATAAATATTTTGGTTATACTATAGTGTGTAGTCTACACATACTATCACCCTCGCTGTTTTAACTTTTATTTGCAACTGGTCTCAGTTGTCAAAAATAACACTTAAACTAACAAGGTACAAAATAACATAACATAATATTTTGGGGGCAAATATAATTGAAATGAAACAAGTTCCAACAATCACAATTATAAACTGAGTTTAAGGTACTCTTTTGGAAAACAATTTATTATTATTATTTACTGAACAAAAGTGTGGATAAATACAAATCATTTTACAAGAAATTATGCTATAGTGTAAATATCTATGTAGACCTCACACTATAGTTGCACCAAATTTTTATTGTTATGTACCCATAATTTTAATTATTTAATACTAAATTGCCTCAATAGAATGTTACATAAGGTTTTCTGTATTTTCTTAAACAGAAATGGTGTAGACAAATGAATATAAAGTGCTAAACATTCAGGGCCACTGGTATAATTTTATCACCTTCTCCTAAATCTATGCCAAATTTTTATTGGCATTTTCATTGTTTGCCTAAAATTTTTTCATAACCAGAAATTATTTATTTTTCTACCAATAATTCTCTAAGATGAAAAATTTTAATTACAGAATTCACAAAAAAACTGTATTTGTGCTGACAAATGAATACTGAGGGGTGCAGTACTCCACCTCCTCACTAAGTCTGTAAATAATGAATGAGCCATCTTGATACATATGATAAAAAAAATCTAGAAGTTTCAATATGTTTTTAACTAAGATAGTGAACCAGTTACTTTAACATGTATTGATCAGGTTAATGAATCAGTCATCAGGATGCATCCTTAAATCAAGATAATGAACCAGCTGTTTTGAAACTATGTTAAACATGTTTATGAAACTGCTATCACATTAATCAAAATTACACAATTAAGGTATAATAACATACCTTAATCTTTGTAGTAAAACCATAATGAGCAGTTTCATAATTTTTCTTAGAATAATGTAACCAGTTTTATGTCTTGTATTAATAAGAATGAGTATACATAAATTATCCAAGAATAATTTAAGTGTACATAAGATATGTGGTTGAAGAAACTGCCTGTTTAGTTTAGTAATTTAGAACAAATTAATCAATGCAACAACCTGTTTTACCTTCATAAACAACATAGTGAGATACCATAAAAAATATTTACAGCAAAAAATTGGTTTGTCTTAATTATAAGATGATAATAAAACTACATAAAATTACATATGTAGAATGAGCAACAAACACATATACTTAACCTTGTTGCTTGAATATCATTGTATAATTTTCATTCCTTGTCCACATAGAAGTTATTTCAAACTGTTAAAACATTAGAGATAAACAAGGTTCTGAGAAGACCCAACAAATTAACTAAAGTAGGTGTGTTAAATAACACCTTTTTTCCCTCTCTAAACAAAGGTCTTGTGTATTGAAAGCATTACTAAATAGCTTAAAACAACAGACATATTATTGTGACTACAGTTTTTAAAACTAAAACTAACACAAATTATTGAAATACATGTATCACATCTGTATCTCAATGTATATAACAAATACTACCAATATGTTGTCTTTTTAAATAACCTACAACATTCACTAACTAGGACAGTTAGCTTAATAGATTTGTTTTTGAAATAATTTTTAATTCAATAATTAGTGTAGCACTGATTTATTTTATGTATATATAATGGTCTTATATTTCTTTAAAATTTGTTTATACTTTTGTTTTTAAACTCTACTTGTAAAAATAGCATGAATTTCAAACTAACATGCAAAAAAGAAAAAAGGACAAAACCTGAAAGTGTCTTCTAAAACAAATATTTTCTCTTTGAAATTGTTCATATAGCTCCATGGGTCTAACAGAATGGTTGAAAGAAGAATTACATTATTTTATGATAAACTGATGTGATTTATGCCAATATCAGAAATATTAACTTCATACTACATTTTTGCAGTGCAGATTTCTATAAGCCATGAAACATGTAATACACATTAAATAACTGCAGTATTTTCACAACTTGATCATTATTAATTCCACTTAGGTACAAAAATGTCAACTGACACAAAATTCAGTGTATGTGAAGTAAAAATGTAACCATGTACTAAGTTGCACACAAGTCAGCTAACATGATAGAATGTTAAATCTGACAGCTTGGTTAAGTGAAGATTACATTATTACAGTATTTTATGCATGGTCTTGCTCAACAAGCAATTTCTAAGTGAATTAGATGTTATAGTTTACAGTACAGCAGGCATATATTGTCTGTTACAAACATACCTTTTGTATGTAACTGTCATAATCAATTTAAACAAGTAGTGTGGAGTTCCAATTTATTAATTAGCTAATTTGTAGTTCTATTAATACTGGGTGATGTAAATTATGAATGAACTTAAATAATTTGTTAATTAGTAGCTCTATTAAATGATCATCCAAGTTCAGGTAAATAACAGACCTATGATGTGACCAGCTGAGGATCATTTTAAGTATTGTAATTGATCAAATATTCACCAACCAGCTATCTTGTGGCTGTCCCAAAGAACTGCTAACAGCACGTCCAAATTACCAGCTGTTTATCAACCAGAATTAGCTAAATAATAAAATCAACAAATGGTTATGTAACTTCCAGATCTACTCAAATGATCACTTTTTAAATAAACTGTGTAACCAGTTGTTATATTCATTTGCAATTCAGCTGTTGTGATTAGCAAAATTCATTTCCATTAATTCACCAAAAACAATGTAGTTTAGTCTGGTTAAGTACAGGTCCACCAAACAATAAACTAAGGAACAATTTAATTCTGATCATTAACTCAGTTACATTGTCTTACAAAGAACTGTTAGTGTAAGTTTCAGTTTTAGTAATCAATTTATAATCGTTAGGTAATTTGCTCAATTACCGTTTTACATACTTTTAATTTATTCTTAAGCCTGGGAGGTTTCTAAATTATATTAAAAATGAAGCATATAAATACGTTGTATTCTGCGTGTATGGGCTTATAAAAACTTCTATGCTATCACTGACTAGTTTGCCTGCATTTGTAAAAAATCAAAAATCATATCGGATAAAAGAACTAAATGCAGTATTTTTACGGTGTTCACAGTTATTAAGTTCGTAATTCACTCACATATAGACAATTAAATGTCAACATCATTCGATAATCATACAGCTTGGTAAGTTTTCACGCAGGTATTCAAATAATTCTACCGAAGTCCCCGGGCAGTTGGTTAGCTCAAGCTCCTGAAGATGGCGAAGCTGTATAATTGAAGATAACCCAACGGATGTTACTAAAGGGCACCCTGTGAACATATCGAAAGTTTCGTCGGTCAAATTTAGTTTTCAAATACATAAGCAGAATATTTGGTTATAAAAAAGTAACATGATTTCTGATGCTACAAGAGACAAGCCGTAGAATGCAATAAAATTACTCTAAGCGTAATATCTTTGCTTGTTACCAATATTCGTAGTATATTACTTATACTCGTAACGGAATTTTGTACTTAAGATATTGCTTAGGACTTAGGTATTATGTTTTTGTAGCTGACACCACGTGCAGTTATTTCATGTAGTGCTAATAGCTGTGTATTGCAAAAATAGAGTGCTTATTTTACATTGCAGTTTGGTGCTTATTAACTTTTTATAGTAAACTTAGAAACCAAACAATACTTCTGGTCGGATAACAGAAAAGGAATAAAGTAAGTTCAGGCTTGTCTGCGAATACAGTTTTAGGTATCTTAACCAAACATTTTAATACCTGTCCTTTCCAAGGAATTTTCGATCATCAAGTCGTTAATGTTTAGAATAACCTCACTGGCAATGGTTAGTAACGAAACCAAGAACATATTTTGTTTTATTGTTTGATTTTGAGGTAATGGAGTAAACGTTTAGATGAACTATTTGAATCATTATAGTATTGACTCCAAATTGTTACTATAATAGTTTTCAAACCAATATTGGACAAACTGAAAGATAACATTTATACCTGCAAGGGATAGTATTTGTAGGTGGCGCATACTGCAAAGATGTTGAATTCCAAAGTCTCGAATCTGTGAACACCATCGAAGGTAGAGAGCGCACAGGTTAGCCATTGTAGAAAGATAACCTAGCCCAATGTCAGTGATGTGCATACATCTGTGAAAGAAAAAAAGCAAAGTGTTACACATATAAACAACTGACTATTGATTGTGCTACATTAGTACAAGGGGTTAGAGGATATCGGAAGAAACAGTGTACTAAAGCGTAACTTTTTCTTCCTCCCCTAATTTCAACTACTCTGTGTTTAATCAAAACTATCATAATTGTTTGTTTTCTAAGTGTAACAAAAGTGCACTTTTGATAAGTATTAATATTATATTCTCCTCTTATACATTAACTAAGTAGTATGTTTCTTTGAAATCGCTACATAGTTGACCTTAACCACATCTTCAACCGTTTTAAATGCAGAAAAGCTGCGTTCACATTCGCAGCTGGATACTGGACATACAAGCCAAATTTTCATAAGAAACACTTCACCAAACATCTGCTGGCTTGTTTCATGCATTTTACAGTAAGCATCCTTCGCACCTTTCAGAGATACTACTTTTGTTGTTCCTTTAAACATGGGCAACTGAAACTCGAGTCGTTGAACAAAGATTTCTGGATAGAAGTTTATAACCGAGTTGTTAATCTTGCCAGATGTGATCATGTTCTCAAGTGCCAGATATAGCCTCAAGTCATTGTTGTCTGCATTGGATCTAGTGGTCAGATGTTCTATGACTGTGTACACAAATTCAAAATATTGGCTTCTGTAGTAACCCCCAGCTGTTGCAGAATGGTGTGCTGAGCCATCATCTGTGATCCTTCTGGGGGGGGGGGTCTGCGAATTCGTGGTAGTTCAATAGGCACCAGATCTAGAGAAGTCACCTTTTTCTCAGCTTCATCAAATATCTTGTTGTAATTTTCCTCTGTTCGCAATACCCGCAATTGCTCAACTGTCATTGCAGATGCTTCAATCATGCAAGATACTGTCGCTGATTTTGCTTGGAATTCACGGTTTAGTTCCTCTAATGCAGCTAATGGATGCTGAGCCATCAACAATCTTAAAACTGTCTTTCTTTTGTCAAATCTGTCGAGCAGACCTCGTGCTTTCACTGCTACATCTGATTTTTCATTTGCTAATTCAGACAAAAAATCAACAATGTCACTGTAGTGATCATTAGCACATGTAATTGCAGATAGGCGGCACAACCAGCGTGTTGGACACAGTGAGCTGTCTGACGATACAATATTTTCAAAGATTGTCTTGTATTTGCCTGACTTCTGAAGCAATACACCAAGTTCATGTACCCATTGGATAGAATCTCGAACACATTCACAAGCTTCAACTGCATGTTGAATTATTAAATTAGCCTTGTGTGCTCCGCAGTGAAAAAGCAAAGCTGACGGTTGCTTCTCTTTTATTTTTGCCTGGCATCCACTGTACGCAACACTCATGTTAGCGGCTCCATCATAAGTTTGTGCTCTTAATCCTGACAGTGGTAAATTGAGTCTAGTCAGTACATCAAGTATAGTTGAGGATATTGTTTCACCAGTTGTATTGGATACACTGTACAAACCAAGAAATGTCTCATGGACGTCAAGGTTCTCATCTACGTATCGTACACATATTGCTTCCTGTTCGGCACCTGTAACATCTTGAGTGCCATCGACCATTAATGCAAAGATTTTACTTTGCTGCACTTCGTGTGCTATGTTCTTCAGTATTTGATGACTGAACATCTCCATTATTTCATTCTGAGCCTGGGGTGAAGTGAATGTGGTTTTCCTTGACAAGTAGGCCGTCAACTCAGGATCTTCCTCTTCCAGGAGCTTCATTATCAGGAAGTTCCCCTCCGTATCAGTATGTCCACGTAATGCTAAACCTTGACGCAGTAAGAAACGTAAACTTCTGAATATTTTGGCTAGACTTCTTTTGCATTCTTCATGCTGCTTCTTTTTTCCATCATGTAGCTGGACAGTCACTGGAGTTACATCAAGTGAACCTTCTGGAGATATAGCGAATCGGTGCTGAGAGGAGGATTGGTGTTCGTTGAATTTTTGTTTTGCTTTTTACCAGTTGCAAAAACCGGTCGGTATGACGGTATACTCCACTTGCCTCTCCAATTTCCCTGTAAAAAAGGCTTCTATTTTCCGCCTTGGCACAATGAAAGCATATGACTTTTTGAGTCTGATTGTCGAAGTGCAACCATGGGAACTCATCAAACCACTTGCCCTGGAAGTTGATATTTTGAGATTTTGCTTTTTGTCGTGGTATTAGTTGTGCGTCTGGATGATATGGCTTTCCACACTGTATCTGTGGAGTGTCAGATTTTTCATTACTGAACAAACTTGTTTCACAACTATCTGGTGGTTCATGATGTGCAATAGTTGCAAAAGCATTTTCAGACTCGTCCTCTAATGAACATGGTATTTCCTCTGTATGGCAAGTTTCTATTCCTATGCTTGAGGTTGTTGGATTATCTGCATCTGCATTGTCACTTGTGGTACCAGTAACTGGGTTGCAGAACTGTCTAATATCGGAAAGTTTTAGACGCTTTCTTGTCATAATTGGAATCTGTTTCCCAGATGACTCAACAGGCTAAAATACAGTCTTTATTGAAAAACTCCAACGTACAACGAACGAAGACAGAACAGAATGGAAGTAGGACTGAACTGTACAATGTATTTAATTCGAACGCGCGAACCTCACAGTGACTACCGAGCCGACTGACCGCTTGGGCATCACTGGGACAATAATGTGTGCTAGTTACAACACAAGTAGTTGCAAGTTTCTCGAAAAATACTTAATCACGAATATATTATATTCCTGTTAAAGCTCATCAAAAGGCAAACACGTTGTGATATAATGTCTATAAGCACGTCTATTAAATAAAAACACCTAAACAAAAACTAGCAATACAATTCGAGTTGAGGCTTCAGGCCGTTGAAATTGCTTCTTTTGTGTTCTAATTATACAAGAAAATACAATATTTTTACTATATATGATGAGATAATATATTGTTCTTTTACCATAAAGCACCAGCACTTTATTAGAGGGCGGTGATAATCTGAAATTTCATGGATTAATGAGGGCCACAA
Source organism: Tachypleus tridentatus (assembly GCF_004210375.1). Classification (NCBI taxonomy): domain Eukaryota; kingdom Metazoa; phylum Arthropoda; class Merostomata; order Xiphosura; family Limulidae; genus Tachypleus; species Tachypleus tridentatus. Next base: position 74,579,755 of record NC_134832.1, on the reverse strand, counting down.
ACACAGGTATAATGAGCCCTGTTGTAAAATCGAGGCTCAGACTAAAGGCAAGGGCGCGTCTGGATTCGAGCGGCCCGAACCTTTCGTTAACTGTACAGTAAACGTACACTATGGCCAGCGACTTCGGCAGCTAAGGAAAGTAAGGCGTTCGACAATAAAACCGGCTAGACATGCAAAATAACAAATGGTGTAGGAAAACCGCACAGCTACAAGCTACAAATGGCCTGCTAGATCTAGAACACAGGAGTTTACGCTTGGGAGTAATATTTTCGAATTTCATGCTCTGTTCAATCTGTTGTGATGAAAATTTTACTTAATCTTACACTACGTACAAGACGTAGGTATATTCTGTGATAGTGTTTGCAAGTCTTGCATGTATACTTAGGCCTACTGACTCATACTTACGAGCTATCGCTTAGATCGAAAAGCTTAGAAGCAAGCCTATATTAAAGATGTACATTTCGGCTACTGAAAAGGCCTACATTTAGGCCTAATTATGTAATTCGATTGGTAAGAACACGAGAATCACAAGAACAAACACACAATTTGTAGGCCTGTAATGCAATGAAACAATTCAACAGACCAAACTGTAGGGAGGGATGATTGTATGCACCATACCCCCCACCTAAAATGAAGGGGGATGTATCCCCCAGGATCTACGCCCCTGTATAAACTCATCGGTCACTTTATTATAACTTTCCTCACAAATGCATATACAATTGCAAGTCATTTGCGAAATAGACTGATCATGTGATGTGTCAGATTATTACATGAAGTATATGAATGTGAGATGTAGTTATAGCGTGGTTAATCTACAAAACAATGAACAAGAGCAAACTTTTTTCCGAGTATCATACGAACATAATTGTTAGAACTCGTCTAACAGGAATGTCGTTATTATAAGGTCTTTTTAATGAACTTTTAAAAAACTATCAATATCAGACTAAAGGATAATGCACTTTGACAAGCTTGTAAAGCGTGCTAGATGTCAAACTACATTTCAGCTGAACCATTCTTTCAATAGTTGTTAGGATTCTCAGTTATAACAAGTGAATGACATATAATTGGTACTTGAAATCGTCGGTACTTAGTGAATCTCCATAATTATGGAATTGAGTTAAGAACAAAGACAAGTGTACGTTTCACAAATATTTCATTTATTGACGATTACAATTACGCTAGTGAAAACATCATTAAGTACAGATTGAAATGGTTTGTAAACAAATTTATATACGTTTAACCGAAGTAACCTTGAAATTCATCTTAAGGCAAGTGAGGAGGAGCTTAAGTTGGTTTGATCATTTAGAATTTTTTCTAGATTTATTTTTACACTTCTGTTTATTTCTAAAACTTTCAGGCTATTCAGTTTTTACCTTTTTCACAAATACGTAAAATGTTAATTTTTTTTCTTGATCAAATTGGTGTTTACTTTCAATAAGGTGGGTTGCAAAGGTTGAATCCATTTTTTTTTAAATTTCCATCTAGAAAATTCTTTTATTCTTGTTTCTGTGGAAAGTTCTGTTTGACTTATATGTACATAATTACAGTCTTAACATATTTATTAGTAAACACCACTGTTGCTCTACGTTTTGACTATTCTGTTTTTGCGGTAGAAGACTTGTTTAGATTAGAACTACTTCAAGTGTAATGACCAAATATATAAACAAAACGATACTTTAGATATAGATTCCACTCTCTCTCCTTTGATTCCAGAACTTTTTAAGGATAATTTAGAAAAGAAATTGTTTAGTGATGAAAATAATACATAACATTTTAAGTATTGGTACAGATATGTTGATGACGTGATTTGTCTCTGTACAGAACCCAAATGTCGATTTGATTATTTTGTGATTTTTCTAAATCCACAACCCCCCCCCGCTGATACAGCGATAAGTCTACAGAGCTACAACGCCAAAATCAGGGGTTCGATTCCCCTCGGTGGACTCAGCAGATAGCTCGATGTGGCTTTGCTGTGATAAAAAAACACACACACATACTAACTTCACAAAAATTTATTAAGTTTACCGTGGAATTTGCTGAAAATTGAAACATTCGTTTGGGGAAGCTTAAATATTAACATAAATAACGGAACATATTCCTTCAAAACTAACTTATAGTGACACCATCATACATGCCTCTTCAAGGCATCTATATCTTATGAACTGTACCCTTGTCAAGTGAAGATTATGGAACTGAATTAAAATCTACAAAACAAATTGCTGTCAACAATGGTTGTAGGACAAACTTAGCAGGCACATTATCTTTAAAAAGTTAGAAGCCATAAACTTAAAATTGATATTCATACGTACAGTGTCAAACTACAAAAAAATAATTTAAGTAAGTTACGCTGGAAACCTTATAAAATACATAGCACACTGAACAAAGAAATTTACAGACTGGTCTTCTACTGTATAAACAATCTAGGTAAAATGTAGTACAACAACACAGACAAAATTGAAAAATACAGCAGTAGTAGTGTTTACTAATAAATATGTCAAGACTGCAATACTTTACACATAAATCAAACGAGACATTTCGCAGAAACAAGAAATAAACAACTCTCTAGAAGTTAGAAATTTAAAAAAAAAATGCATTCAATCTTTGCAACACATCTTATGGAAACTAAACACTACTTTGATCAGGAAAAAATTGTAAAAATGTACTATATGTGAAAAAAGATAAAAATCAAACAGCTTTAAAACTTCAGAAATAAAGTCCAAAGAAAAATCCAGAACAAACGAACTTAAGCTCCTCCCCTATTTGTCTCAAGGTCACTTTAAATGTTATTTCGTTTAAACATCAAGAAACTTCTTTACAAATCATTTCAGTCTGTACCCGATGATACCTTTATTGCTAAAACCGTGATTGGTAATAAATAAATGCCACCCAATGGCACAAAGATCTGTCTGCGAACTTACAACGCTAGAAACCAGGTTTCGATACCCGTGATGGGCGAAGCACAAATAGCCCATTGTATAGCTTTGTGCTTAATTAAAAATAAACAAATAATAAATAAATTATAGTTGTCTTTGTTGTTGTTTTCCCTCAATTCTGTAAATCGATGGCATTACAAACTTGTCGTATGGAAGCCCAAAACACGTCTTGAAACTTTTTATTTTAGATGCAAATTGGAAAGCATTGGTTGACACATTTTAAATACAGAAGCTGAGCAATGAAAGATTTTAAGTATTTGAAAATTATGTTTTACCGTTTCATACACTTACTGTAGTGGAATAAGTACAAAACATATAAATATGAGATGCATGAACTTGGTCATATTTTTACAAAAGTTCCAGAAGCTAAATATGGAATAATGGTGTGATGATCTTTTTATCGAAGGGATTGGGTCCTTTTATTATTTAGGTAATTGAATAATATCCTGAAAATTATTATTAATCTTGTTTACTCCTCAAGAGTGGTGCACTTCCACTCTGATGCTTGACGAACGAGGACTCCTTTAGTACACTAATGCAACAAGACACTGTGATCTATTGTTCAAAAATTAGTTTAAAGAAAATGAGAGTAATCTTAGTTGTTTCATGCGTCAGCACAAGCACCGGATTTCAGTCCAATTGGGCAATTATGGAGTGAACTGGAGAATCGCATTTGCAACTAGAATTTTATGCCTACACCTATGAAACAGATACCTTCGACGTATAGGATAGTGTCTGCGTTAGACAACATTATCTAACGTTGAAAGTATGCTGGGATGCACTACTTTCCGGCATCTCGTGGATTCTATTCCACACTGAGTTCCAGCTATTGAACGTGTTATAGATGACTGAACTCAGTTATACGCTTCTGTCTTGTTAGGTTTAGTATACAATATGTATTACAACGCAATATTCCAAAAGAGTGCACGCGAGCGTTTGATTGTGAATATAATCATTCTCGAATATTACAGCATAACACTTATTTTTATATTTTTGATGGTATGATAATTAATTTTTAAAGTTAATAAACTGTCTTATACTCATTATTTTTGCTTGGTTGTGTTTGGAAAGTAATTCTTAATATTACAGAGTATTATAAGGACGACTTAGGCAAAGAAATATTCTAATTTAAAGGATTTGACAAAAAATCGTTTATTTTGATCATTCTCATATAATTAATATTATTCGTCTACCTGGACTGTTCAGTTTATTGTTAAACATAAAGCTAAAAATGAGATATCTGTGCGCTGCCAACTTATCATTGAGCTACCAAGGGTATTAGGATTGACTATTTATATACATAAAACCGTGTTGTTCGTCTAGTGTCTTGACGTCACAAGATGTCGTTAGGAGCTGGCCGAACTAATTTCGATGCAATTTGGTCTCGGAAGTTGGATGAACCTCCCGATGATTAGTTTTAAAGAATGAATAATCTAAACTTGACAGTCATTTCAATTTTTTAATGCGTAAAGTCGACGCTAAATGGAAATGTTTAAAATCGCTCAGTAAATTTCCTGTTCGAGCCTGCTGTTATTAGCGGATCTATTCTCTATTTGTAGGAAAACAATGCTGCATACATCACGTATACAGTACACCTGCATGGTTAATGATGCGAACGGCGCCGATTCGCCATGATTGTAAAGCCAAAGAAACAAATGCAGCGCTAGGCGTGGGTAGATTTGCTGGTATTTTATATTTCTAAAACTACTTCACTGTAGTGGTGTGTGTGGGTGTTTTCTTTTAGCAAAGCCACATCGGCCTTTGCTGAGCCCACTGAGGGTAATCGAACCCCTGATTTTAGCGTTGTAAATCCGTAGACTTAACGCTGTACTAGCAGGGGGCACTGTAATAAATTGGTTTAGAACCAGTTAGATTTTCAGCAACTTATAATCACTAAGTTTTGTTGTTTTTTAAGTTTAGTTACAAAACAGTGATTTAAGAAGACCCCTGTAAACAATTTTTGATGAATAACAATGTTGAAATGAAAGTTTCCTTTTGTGATATCTTTGGAATTTTGAATTCCGTTTGAGGAATAATTTTTTTCTCAATAATGCTTTTCTAAAATTATTGTTGTGGTTATTTCAGTTTCTATTTCTTCTGATTGAAGCTAAACACAAAGCTACATATTGGGCTATTCCCACCACAGGTATCAAAACCCGATTTCTGGCGATGTAAATACGAAGACATTCCGTTGTATCACTGGGGGGAATGAATATTTAAGTACCTATTTTACAAATTCCGTGTATAGCTACTTTATTAATTAATTTGAAGGTGATAGACAAGAGGGAAGACAGCTAGATGATATCACTAACTACCAACGATAAGTGGGATTGACTCTCACGTTATAACGCATATTTGGGTTTCAACTCGCGATCTGCAGATTGCCCTAACCACTAAGCCTTGCCTATCGATAATCAAACGTGACCTTATGGTACTATATTCGAGTATCTAAATGATTAATGAACATCAAAAGTGGTTCATTTTGTCTTCACTACAGTTAAAACGTTTTGTGAAGTTAATTCAAACAAATAATTTTCTTAACTCTAAACTGTAAGGTATAACTTCGCAACAAAAGTTCTCGATGAACCGTTTACAGGTTCACTTCATTGTCAGTATTTTTTTCTGATGTTTTGGCAAATCGTTAGTCTTGTTAAACGACATTTAATCAAAAACATCTTACGTCTGTTTAGTTCACCTTAGGGCATCAAGGCGAGTAAAACAAAATACACAGCCTATCTAATTAACGAATGAATATTTGCGATTAAATTATTATCAATGCTATAAGTGTAGCTACCACTTTGACCGTCAATTCCGATTTCGTTCCTTTAAATCGTACGCTCGATACGTTTTTGGTTACGCCTCTTTTTCACACTTAATACGCACCAAAGAACCACAACAAGTTAAGAAAGTGCCACTCAATAGTAAGCAAAATCCGCTTTAAGATCGGAACTTTATTTTCTTAACACACCGATACTTTACAGAACAAACTAGATTTTTACAAATGTACAGTAGTTACTTTTACTCTCTAAAAACAGTGTTAATAGTTTAGTTTATTACAACATGGAAGCTAAATTAACAGTTTCTTTCGTCACCCATGTGCGCTTGTTACAGCCATATCAAGCATCATTATTTACTCTAACTGTTAAAGCTAATATCCTGTGACGCTAAACTCTCTTTAGTTAAGATAATTTCATAACATTGAGCAAATCTGTGCTTAAAACTTGACAATTACTAATAAACGTTCACCCATATCATTTTTTGAAAACATTAGATAGTAACTGCTAACCTAGTTTGCTTGGCCTAATCAATACTTCTGTCTGCACGTGTCTTTCCCCTGTAGTTTTGTTTCTCTAAATCAGGGGTGAGCAACAGGCGGCCCGCGGGCCACAACCCGGCCCGCCAAGCCATTTAGTGTGGCCCTAGTTGTTGTAATCTAACCATGTGGCCTGATCTGTAATCCAACGCAAATGGAATATTTTTAAAAGCATTGATCCTACGGGATTCCCAGGCTTCGACTCGACAAACTTCTAAAATTATCTTTGCTAGAGAGGAGCAGGCCGAATTCGATTGGTCGGCCTCCTTAGGGCATGAATAGGTGACGTGCACTAGCACTATTGTCTACGACTCAACGTCATGTCCTGAACCTCGCCTTCGCCAGCTGGCGACAATTTTCCCTAACCTCTGCTGTCCGTCATTCATTATTGGTGAAAATTTTATTACCTTTTACAGTTACTACAAGAGATTGAAGGTAAATTGATTATTATTTAGCATATTGTTGTGACTTTACTGAATTTATTAAAATTTTTGCTTTCAGATGCATCTGATTCTATGTACAGTGTGACCTCGTTATTCGCGGGGGTTACGTTCTTTACCCTCCCGCGAATAGCGAAAAACCGCGAATATTGGATGCAGTTTTAAAACGTATATGTATGCGATTATATACTATATGAAATGCTTCCCAAACACTAATGATACTTATACTCATTGATGCAGTAATAATGTAGCAATATTGCATACTGTTATGTATTTCACTAAATTGTACCGTGCGTTACCGGGCTGTGCTTTGCCGTTTGCGTTGTTGGGAAAGCTGAGGCAGTCAGCCAATAGCAGTCCAATCTTGTTTGGTGAAGACGACAATTGATAAAACGGCTTGATTGAGTAAATACAACAGAAATCTCCTCGAAAAGCCCTTTCAGTCTCTGTGACCTACAAAACGCAGTTCGCGCATAACCCGCGAATATGCGGGGCCGCGAATGGCGAACCGCGAATAGGCGAGGTCACACTGTATTTTGCTATTCTCAATTAATTTAAGTACCGGAAGGCTATGATCGGGATGTCAATTTAGAAACATGTGTTTCTGTCCATAAGAGGTTCCATGTGTAAATAAATTCTATGTTTTTTTCTACTTTGCTATTTTCGTGAGAATAATTTTTGTTTTGATTTCAGGGCTAGTAAAATGTCAGCAGTTAAGAAACGAAAAATTGATGATGAGGGAAGGTTATTCAACAGTGAATGGTGCACAAAATATCTTGTTGTCCCACATAATCAAGGTGTTGTCTGCCTCGTCTATCAAACTACAATTGCAGTCATGAAAGAGTACAATATTAAGCGACATTACGCAACTAAGCACTCCTCCCAGTTTGATGAAATTGTTGGTCAGGCACGAAAGGACAAAATTGAACATTAAAAAGGCAGAAAAGGGAAAGCCTTTCAGTGATGGAGAATTTATTAAAAATTGTTTAACAATATTCACAGAATATGCATGTCCAGAGAAAAAATATTTGGTGGAGCAAACTAGCCTTTCCCGCTTTACTGTCTCACGCAGGACAAAAGATCTTTCAGAGGACATCAAAGAAACTTTGAAAGAGAGATTGAATTCGTGTGAAGCTTTCAGTCTGGCTTTGATGAAAGCACTGATATCAATGACACATCCCAACTTGTCATTTTCATCAGAGCTGTTTCTGCAGGCTTTGATGTTTTCGAAGAGTTTTTAGATATGGCAAGCCTTTCCTCCACAACCACAGGACAGGATATTTGTGAACAAGTGCTTAAGGTTGTAGAAAAGTTTGAACTGAATCCTTATAAATTATGTGGTGTTACAACAGATGGTGCTCCTTCCATGACAGGTAGGACAAATGGATTCACCAAGAAATTTCTAACTGCAATTGGAGCACAAGACGTAGTTGTAAGCCATTGCATTATTCACCAAGAGAGCTTGTGCACCAAAGTTCTGGATTTTGCAGAAGTCATGAAAAATGTCGTCCAATGCGTAAATTATATTCGAACACGAGGATTAAATCATCGACAATTTAAAACTTTTTAGATGAGCTGGACAGTGAGTATTCAGATGTTTTGTACTTCTCTGCTGTACGTTGGCTTAGTAGAGCTGCTACTTTGAAGAGATTCTGGAATCTGCGAGAGGAGATTAAGTTCTTCATGGAGAGCAAACGTCAGAATGTGGACTTCTTGAGCAATGAGAACTGGCTGAATGACTTAGCATTCCTCACAGACATTACACAGCATCTGTCTGATTTAAACTTAAAACTACAAGGGAAAAGTCAACTTGTGAATAAGTTGTTTGAGCATATTTGTGCTTTTGAGAAGAAATTGGAACTTTTCCAGGTTCAGTTGAGAAGAGCCATATTGACCCATTTTACATGTCTTGCAACCAGGAAACTGGAATTTCCTAATCTGGATTGCACCAAATATGGAACCAGTGTACAAAAGCTGCGTGATGAGTTTGCAAACAGATTTCCAGATTTCAGACAAACTGAAATTAGATTGAAATTGTTCGCTCAACCTTTGATTTGGCAGTGGAAGACAGTCCTGATGATTGCCAAATGAAACTCATTGAACTGCAGGCTGACATGGACACTAAAAGGAAATTCTCTGAAAACAGTTTGCTAGACTTTTACAAACTCTGTGTACGTGAAAAGTTTCCCAATTTGTCCCGTCATGCACAAAGAATTGCCTCCCTTTTTGGTAGCACCTACTGCTGTGAGCAATTTTTCTCCAAAATGAAGCTCATCAAAACCAAATGTAGAAGTCAGCTGACTGATGAACATTTGACCAGTCAGTTAAGAGTGGCAACCACTTCTGTCAAAGCTGATATTGACAAGCTATGCAAGGACTCTAAATTTCAAGTGTCGCACTAAAATGATCACTCATGCAAAAATATAAAATATTATTGCTTGCATTTTGAGAATTTTTTTTAAATTTATTGTGCATGTACACGAATAAGCTTGTTTTTTAAGTGGCCCCGCTTGATTGATGAAGTTGGTTATATGGCCCACCGACGAAAAATGTTGCACACCCCTGCTCTAAATCAACTGAACGTAATCCAAATGACGAAAAACTGAAAACGGTCCACCTTTGCTGTTAGATGAAACTGTATTTAAAATGTTGGAATGATAGATCACGTGACTTTTGCGTAAGCGTGCGCAAATATTTTGGTTAAATTTGATCACTTTTAGTTAAATAACTTTGTACATATAGCTTATATTTAAGCCACATGACAATAATACTAACTGCAGGTGTTAAAGAAGTATCAGTGCACCAAATATGAATAATATTTATTAAAGTTAAATATGTTTTACTACAAAATAAATGTTTTGTACTTTCGGTGCGAAAAAAACAAAAAAAATTTGTTTGTTTGTTTTTGAATTTCGCACAAAGCTACTCGAAGGTTATCTGTGCTAGCCGTCCTTAATTTAGCAGTGTAAGACTAGAGGGAAGGCAGCTAGTCATCACCACCCACCGCCAACTCTTGGGCTACTCTTTTACCAACGAATAGTGGGATTGACCGTCACATTATAACGCCCCCACGGCTGGGAGGGCGAGCATGTGTGGAGCGACCGGGATGCGAACCCGCGACCCTCAGATTACGAGTCGCACGCCTTAAAACACTTGGCCATGCCGGGCCGGCAAACAATTGTTTTTTTGTTTGTTTGTGTTGGAATTTCGCACAAAGCTACTCGAGGGCTATCTGTGCTAGCCGTTCCTAATTTAGCAGTGTAAGACTAGAGGAAAGGCAGCTAGTCATCACCACCCACCGTCAACTCTTGGGCTACTCTTTTACCAACGAATAGTGGGATTGACCGTCACATTATAACGCCCCCACGGCTGGGAGGACGAGCATGTGTGGAGCGACCGGGATGCGAACCCGCGACCCTCAGATTACGAGTCGCACGCCTTAACACGCTTGGCCATGCCGGGCTCCAGAAAACAAAAAAGGAAAAAAGTTCAGTGAAAATTCGACATTTTATATTTCGAGTATTTCCTAAAGAATTGCCTTGAAATTCGATGTGTATAGTAAGGATCTAGTAGAGAACATCCACCGAAAATATGATAGTTTGTATAACTACAGTTTGATGAGCTACGTAAAGTGTAAAATTTCTAAACTATGCCGCTTGTTAATAAAAGACAGTTGATTCGAGGCCCGGTATGGCCCGATGGTTAAAGTACTCGACTCGTAATCCAAGGGTACCAGGTTCAAATCCCCGTCACACAAAACATGTTCACCGTTTCAGTCGTGGGGGCGTTATAATGTTACGTTAAATCCCACTATTCGTTAGTAAAAGAGTAGCCCAAGAGTTGGCGGTGGGTGGTGATGACTAGCTGCCTTCCCGCTAGTTTTACACTGCTAAATTAGGGAAAGCTAGCGCAGATAGCCCATGTGTAGCTTTGCGCGGGGCCTCGCATGGCCTAGCGCGTAAGGCGTGCGACTCGTAATCTGAGGGTCGCGGGTTCGCGCCCGCGTCGCGCCAAACATGCTCGCCCTCCCAGCCGTGGGGGCGTCATAATGTTACGGTCAATCCCACTATTCGTTGGTAAAAGAGTAGCCCAAGAGTTGGCGGTGGGTGGTGATGACTAGCTGCCTTCCCTCTAGTCTTGCACTGCTAAATTAGGGACGGCTAGCACAGATAGCCCTGGAGTAGCTTTGTGCGAAATTCAAAAACAAAAAACAAACAGCTTTGCGCGAAATTCAAATTAAACCAAACAAGTTAATTCGAAGAAGACGAGGAACGAATTATTTTTTATAATAATTATTTAACAAAATAACATCTCATTTCGAGATAATTACATTTCGGACAACTTATTAGATTCTCGAAATAAATATATTCAGTTAACCTCATTTTTCATTTTTATATATTTTTAACTTTACTTCTAAACGACTCAAAGCAACAAAGGCGATTTTGATGACGTGCACCTAACTATCCAATAGCTGAATAGAAAAATGAGGTCACACATAACGTGATGTATGAAGAAAGGTACAGTTTCGTGATCGATCGAATCTAAATTTTCCATAAAGCCCTCAGACTCTCGTGAGATTTTGACTCTGTTTTAGATCTTTCACGTCTTTCAGTGTAAGCCTTTGTTCCTCGTTGCAACCAATTATACTTATATTTTAGTATTGACAAAAGTACATAACCCTTTTTTCTATTATTTTACAAAGTCAATACTGGATAAAAAAGTTCATTAGAACTTGGGACTTGATACAATATGCAAAATAACATGTTTATTAGCATGGCAAACACAAACTAATAAATAAAGTAAACATCTTTTTCATTTACAAAGTTTAAACCAGTTTAACCTTGAAGGTGTTGTTGAAGTGATATACCATAACAACTAAAAATTATAGTGACCAGAAACCATACACACTTTGTTAGAAATTGTCGTATTTAAACCAATGGCGTAGTCAGGTTTTCCACTCAGGGTGGAGAGAGAAAATTAAAAAGCTTAAATTTTTACAATAAAATGGTCATTAAAACAAATCAAATTAAATGTAATAGTGTTTACAGAAGTTGTTTTTTTTAATTTAATGATACAAAACGAAGGTATTATGTATAAGAGCTGAAAAGTAATATGTGATCAATACGCCTAGATTTTTAAGGGGGTAACATTCCCCTTGGCTAGGACTCTGATTTAAGTTGGTTCGGTAATCGTTCAGTCTCGCTGTTGACAAATTATCCTATAACGCTTTCGCGTGTATTTTTCTTAATATGTTTAATGTGACTGTTTTCATACTCCTGGGAAAAATAAGTTTCCATCCTTTTCGAAATCTTACAAAATAACAAGCATAGAAACATTTATTTCTTTAAAAAATATGCAGATTACCAACATGTCATAAATATAAAATTGATTTAGGTTAACAATGATTTTTTTTATTTAAATCGGCAAAAATGCATCATTGTTCATATTGTTAAAAAAGAAACTTGTAAGATCTTTATAAGCATCACGTGCATTTCCAAAAATACAGAGTTACAGAAATTTACTGTCCAATGTTCATATTTCGCTCACTCTACCTTATCAATGTCGTAATAGGAAAATGTATGGATAAACTAATTGTAGCTTGTTTGTTTGTTTTTAATTTCGCGCAATGCTACTCGAGGGCTATCTGCGCTAGCCGTCCCTAATTTAGCTTGTAAGACTACAGGGACGGCAGTATATTGTAGCTATGTTCGACGCAAACGCACAACATCAGTGTTGTATGCCACCAAATAATAAAAGTGTTCAATGTAAAATACAATTTAATTAGACACCAATAATTTGTACCGTATTTCTCGCATTTAGAAAACATAGCATGTTTATAATGTCTCAAATAAACACGTTTCACATCATTCTCAATCAAATTAACAAATTACCATTAAGTTTTCAACGTATTTAGTTAGAACATTTGTGAGATATGAAAAAAAAAATAAAGTATTAACTCTTTCCTTATTGTGCTTATAAAATCACAGTACTTCAGTTTCCTTTTTAAATTAACGCATAAAAGCAATGATTAATTGAGCTTGGAATACAAAATAAAAAAACAACTTATAATTGTTCCTTGATCTTTGAAAGGACTACATATGACTTATGTTACAACGCTGAAAACATAGTTTCGATACTCATAGTGGGCATTCCACGGATAGCTCATTGTTTCACTTTGTGCTTAGTTATAAATAAACAAAAGATTCTTTAAGCGTAAATATGTGTTTGGTCGTTTTCGAAACATCACGAATTATTAGTAACTTTTTAAGTTTGAGCTCTTGTTACGTATTGAACTAAAGAACCAATTTAGACCAGCAGGTTGTTATATTATATCAAGCAAGAGTTACAGGCCATACAACTTTCATCAGTTTTTAGCCTCATAGCAATATTGATGTTTGTAACTACCAAAACTGAAAGAAATGTAATTCATCTACGTCTAACAGTTCAAGACGAGGTTCCGAATAGCGATATTCACAGATTGCTTCTAACTGTTTGAATAAAAAATGGCGGTGGTGTATTATTTCTATTGTGCTTGCTACGGTTAGACATTGCGTATGAAAAATAGCAACCTACAGCAAGTACACGCCGTAACCTATTGAAACAAACGCATACCGACTCTTACATGAATTATATTACGTCATTAAACCAACAGCTCATAAATCTATTGGCTTTATACTTTGTTACTATATCTTACAGGACGGGGGGTTAAGAAATACCATGTTATACAGAGGCAGAACCAGGTGCTTTGAGACCGCTATAATTCTATCTGGACATAAGTTTACTACCTTCATTTCTGCACTATTTTAAAGAAATCTACTAGAGCGGAAGAAAATAGATAATGGAGCTTTGTAAAATTGAAATAAGAATCAAATGCACAAAGAGTGAAGTATTCGTTTATCAAGTAACTGCAGTGTTTACAAATAAAACAAGCATGCAACAAACGTACAAAACCTTCACTTTTTCTTACAGTCTTAATAATATTACTATATACAGTATTTATCCTATTAGGGTATCATTTAATCATACTTTATTTGGAATTTTAGCAAACGTGTTCTTCAATGGTATGAAGAGTATTTTAAGGTTAGTAGATCAATATTACTATACTAATATCGTATCCTAATTCTAATTCTCATTATGTTACTGTGAGCTATTATCTTATTCTTTAAGCGTTTTTGTCACTCAAGTTTTAATTTCTATTTGATTGTTAGGCGTAAAGTTACAGAATGGACTACCGTGTTCTGTCCACATCGAAACCCTGTTTTTGGTGTTGTATAATATATATTGTCAGTTTTTTGTTCTTAAAAGCAAAGCTGCACAGTAGGCTGCACACACTGAATCATCATTTTAGCGTTATAAAGATCTCAAACTTCGTTAACCCACCAGGGACTTCTATATTAGACTCATAATTAAAGAACAAATTAATTGAATAGCAAAAATACCCACACCACCAATTATGTTTTAAGATAAGGAAAGCATTACCAGTTTGATAAATCCAATTACGTTAACCTATGATTTTTATTTTGCATGTTGTTCGATTCAGAGTTCAAACCTATTAAACCCTTGATTTAATTAATTACTTTTAATGTTAATTTTATAAAGATAAATGGATCTTGATATATGAATGCACGAAGTTTTGATAATAACTGCCTTAAATTTTGTGTAAAATTTTCAAAGGCGAGAACAGATGCTGTGTAGCATCTAACAGGTTTTATTATGTTACTACTTAAAAAATCCAGTGTTTGAAAGTATCTTTACATATAAATAAACTTTATCATGAAAATGTGGTTTGTTCAGCTGAAAATATTTGCAATAAATTAATTACGAATTAAACGGGAATATTAGATCCAATGTACTACGTAAATCTAGATGTCATTAGGTATACCCACGCTTCACTTGGCCTAATATTTAAAGTTCATCCCATAAATTTTAGAATTATGTCCAAAGCTACAGAATGGGCTACCTATCCTCTGCCCACCACGGGTATCGAAATCCGGTTTATAGCGGTGTGAGTCCGCAGACATACCGCTATGCCACTGGGGGGATGTTTCTTTTGTGAACATCTGTGTCAGCTCATTCTACGATTCAGGACTAACAGAAGGATGATTTTCTTCCCTTGTACTTTTTTCCTTATTTTTAGGTGAACCTACAGATACATTCATTGATTGTTAAATGAAAAAAATTTCACTAATTCATTAAATACGTAACTATTGTAATCGTCCTATTAGATAGAGCCATTAAATTCTAACGTTCATTCATGGATATGACTCAGGCATATTTTTAGTATTGTTCCTTCACGGAAAATAGTTTCCTTTAATATAGGCTGAACTGCTCTAATAAAATTCAGTTCCGTAATGACAGTTATAGGTGTGTTACATGAGTGCGAAGGTTCTCGGTCACTTATACAAAACTCATTAAATAAAACAAAATATCTATCATGTATCTTACACGTGAAACATTTGCTCGTTTTTAATTTATTGTTTGTTTTAGAGCAAAGGCAAATCAAGCTATCCCCAGCAGACAATCGAACCCTGGATTTTAGCATTGTAATTCCTTAAATTAAGCGCTGTCCCACTGGCAGACGTTTTGAACTTTGGCGCAAAGCTTCTGTACAATGGATTATATGTGCTCCAGCCACTGGGGGTATCGTACCTCGAGTTTTATAATTATAAAACCACAAAATTAACTCTAAATTACCGAAGGTGTGATATATAAAATATGCAAGTTTTAAGTTTAATAATTTGATATTAAAATGTTCTTTTACAACTGAATAAAACAGAATTGATTACTTTTTACTCTACTGAATTGTTACGAATCATGAAAAGTAATGTCGCTATAATACGACATTTATATATACGTATGTTCTATGTTTTAAGTGGTAGAAGCAAACACTTAATCCGACGATTTGGTATCCCCTGTGACTACAGGTAATTACGGATAGTAATGAATAAATGGTGCTGACAAAATACTTTCTCACTGTTGTTCATTTAGTTTCAGAATAATTTACGTGTAGTCTTGTTCCTTTTGTTTTTGGAGAATCTGATATTTGTTTTCACCACTAATTTCTCTGAGCCCGTTCGTTTAAATATGATTTCGTTAAGTAGATGCAGTGGTAATATAATCAGTTCATTTAAGCGTATCGCTAAATAAGTGCATTCTACTTTACTAAGAGTCTCAAATATATGTCTTTCATTCACTTAATGCCCCCCTGTAGCACAGCAGTATTTTCATGGACTTATAAAGCTAGAAACTGGGTTTCGATACCCGTGATGGGCATAGCATAAACAGCTCAATGTTCAGCTTTGTGTTTAATTTCAAACAATCATCCACTTTGTAGCATTTGTGTTTATAAATACGATACTTATCATGAGTCTATATAAGAAAATGAAGCACTCATGAATCTTGTAAAATGGATATAATTTGATATTTAATACCAATATTATCATTTTTAACAGTAATATCTACCTAATTATGGTATTATAATTTTAAATAAACTATAATTTCTATTAAAAGATGAAAAAAAAATCCTATGTATTTTTAATATTTTGTTATGAATTCTATAGCAGTGTTTCATGTCTGTACAAAACTGTTCTCGAACGTACAAATTACTTGTTTGCTTTAGCATGATGGGTTTATCCGTACTGGACCCACCATCAAGGTTCCCACCGAGCATTCGTTTTATAAACAATAACCTTGTATACTAAGCCTACATAAAGCACTTTTGAGTGACATAAATATTTCTTGTTGATCTACATGAGAATACTTTATATTGCTCCATATATCTAGTAAAAAAAATTATGAGTTGTCTTGAGTGAAAACAAAATTGTATTACAAAATAAAAAACACACACGTTTCATTGAAAATCTTACGTATTTAAAGCAAAAACGAAAAATTGCCAACAACTGGATACTTTAGTACTTGTTAATCAGTTACCAGTGCTAACAAACATTGATTTACTTATAGTTAAACCAGAAATGTTATACTGCTAACTACTAAGTCCTTGGAACAGAACATTAGCTCATTACAAATCGTAGTTAACGTGGATCAGTCAGTTAAATAAATTATCTCCATGGTTCCCAGTCAAACGTGAAATAATAGTCAATAAAGCCATTACAAAAGTAATTTGAAGCCTACAGTTTTGTAACACTATGGCAGTGATGAACACCACCTGTCGTCGATAAAACGGTGTTTCTATGTGATGGGGAATAGTTTCGACTTAATCTTTGTTTATGTAAATATATACGTGGATATTTAGTGTTCTTCCGTTAGGTCCTATTTTTATTACGTGTTCAATACATACGTAGAATTCGTAGTGATTATATTTGCATACATATCGATACTAAATACAAAAGAACAAATCTAAAGCTCCAGTTAAATATTAAGTATACAGTTACAACGGTCCGGCATAGTCAGGTGGTTAAGGCACTCGATTCGTAATCCGAGGATCGGAGATTCGAATCCCCGTCACACCAAACATGCTCGCCCTTTCAGCCGTGGGGGCGTTATATAGTGAAGGTCACTCCCACTATTCGTTAATAAAAGAGTAGCCTAAGAGTCAGCGGTGGGTGATGATAAGTAGCTGCCTTCCCTCTAGCCTTACACTGCTAAATTAGGGACGGTTAGCGTAGATAGCCCTCGTGTAAGCTTTATGCGAAATTCAAACACAATTACAAAGGAGGGAAGAAAGTTAGAGACAAATATCGAACCTCTGACAGCTAGAATTTATCATGAAAGTTCACCTACTAGACGAATTTTTTTGTAACTCAGTTTGAAACGTTGTTAGAATTTTCTTATTCAGAAAGTTAATCGAAGAAATACTTCCTTGTTTCCAACGCAGCTCCACCGAGCAGCTTATTTAAATCAAAAGAAACTGAGAAGCATTTTTATTTGTATGTATATTTATCAGTCAAGTGTTTCTTTCCTTCACAATTATTGTTTCGAAAGATACTAAACTTACATTTTTCCACGATGATTAGTTTATGATAATTCTTAAAACTCAATTCCTTAGCCGGTTAATAGAGGGACTTATCGAAGCTATAAATAAACATATGCTGATATCATGTCTTTCCAGAGAGGATCCAGTGTGTTTAAAAGTTTCAGAAGTACACTGGTTTTAACTACAATTTCTAATATTTATCGGAGGTGTTCCTGCGATCCAGACCATAAGATACGATTCGAGTAAAGAAACATTTAACAAAAAGTACATATAGGAAAATCAGTTTTGAAAATTTTTGTGTAGAAAATTCGAAACCCACATTTTAATGTAGTGCTTTTAACAATTTACAACATTAGAAATAACTATGACAACATACAGGTAATAACATAAGTAATTACAATCAATGATTCATTGTAACCAATGATGGATTTATCATTACTTCAATACATAATTACAGGGAATACAAAATAAGAACGAGTAAGTCGTGCAAATGTATTGATATTTTATATTTATTCTTAAAAAAAACAACATTACATCTTGTTTTGACATTAGCAAATGTTTATTAACGTATGAATGTGGAATTTGTTCCAGTTGTCTTGTATTATTCTCTAAAATTCAACCAAGTTGTTTGGTCACGGTTTGAACTTTAGAGTTCAATATTATCCCATAGAGTTTTTTCCTTCCAAGTTTCATCTCACTACATTTATACATGTTTACTAACATTGTTTTGCTGTGAAAAATGCATATCTGTCCAATAGGCCTTATTCCCGACAGAATAACACGACAGATAAGAACAGGCTTATCAGCAGTCAGGGCGTAATTAATGAGATGTGTGAGCTTCCAGTATGTTTGACTGTAACTATACGTTAATTGTGACCCATTCTCCTCTCTGTCATCTAACAAGTAATTTGAATATGAATTAACTGGTAAACAGCGGCCTTCTCTAGATTTTCTCAATCCATTTTTTTTAAGTATGGTGTCTGTTTCATTGTATAGATTTGTACGTATACTAGAAACAAATAAAGTTTCCATACAACTTCTACTGAAAATAAAAATTCTCTTCAATCCATCGCATAGAGTAGATTTCACCAGCTAAAACTTTAATTTCTACATACATGTTATATAGCATCATTATCCTGTAAGCCATGAAAGCATTCACCACACTACTGATAGGGAGAGTACAACATCTTGTAATTTTATAAGTAATTTATTAATATAAGGCTGTGTGATTGGTAAGCTGAATGACAGCCAATATTAGTGTTAGGTATTAACACGTGGCTATACAATTGTGCAATTCATTTTCTTACAAAAGAAGGATGAAAATTCCATAATATTTTCTTGGTATACCCATTTAAATTTCGTCTAGTATTTCCATAATTATTTCCGGTACTGTAAATAAATACTCTGTTATAATATAGTAATTGAACTTTTCAGTCTAAAGAACATTTCTTTAATTATATACGGCTGAATTTGTCACCTCTACTCAGTTAGGATGTTAGTTTCGTAACACTTTCAGTTAGATTTGAAGTATTTTTTATGCTTATAGCGAAAAACCTAGCCGTTCAAAAGTACTTGTTGTGATACCATAGTTTTACTGTGTAAAAAAAAAAGTGTGAAAACATTTTTTGTGGTGGGAAGAAATGTTATAAATACATTTATTTACGTATGTATATACACTGCTGGTTAAAATCTTAAGGTCAATGAACATAAAGAAAAATATGCATTTTGCGTTGTTAGACTCAACCACTTACTAGAGTAGAGCTTCGAAAGATGGAAATAAGAAAAGGAAAAATAAAAACTTTTTAGCATTTAATAGGGAAAATGTGAACACTATGAAATTAGCCTAAATACTAGCTGGTCAAAAGTTTAAGACCATACCAAAAAGAAGTTCCAAACAGGGTAGAAAATACCTAACAAGAGATCTTTCAGTAGCGAGTTGCACGGCTGTCATTGCAAATAACTACCAACATTCACTTTGGCATGGTCGATAGAAGCGTGTGCAGAAGGCTGGCTGGAATGTTATTCCAAGTGGTGAAGATGGCTTCATAAAGATCATGCACTGTTTGGAACTGACGTCCATTTGTATAGACTTCCCTTGCCATCCACCCCCAAACATTTTCAATGGGGTTCAGTTCGGGCCAACACGCTGGATGGTCCAAAAGAATCACGTTATTCGCCATGAAAAAGTCCTTTGTCCTGCGGATATTGTGGATTGCAGCGTTGTCCTGCTGAAAGATTTAGTCATTTCCACACAAGCGAGGGCCTTCAGTCAATAAGGATGCTTCTCCAACATGCCAATGCAGCCAGCTTCTGTTTAACGCCCCTGTATAACCTGAAGCTCCATTGTTCCATGGAAGGAGAAAGCACCCCAGATCATGATGGAACCTCCTCCACTGTGTCGTGTAGAAAATGTCTCCAATGGGATATCTTTATCGTGCCAGTAACGTTGGAAGCCATCTGGACTATTCAGGTTAAATTTTTTCTCATCAGAGAACAAAACCTTCTTCCACTTTTCTACGTCCCATATTTCGTGCTCTTCAGCAAAGTTTAACCGAGCTGTTTCGTGGTATGGAAGGAGGCGTGGCCTTTGAGGATGTTTACGGTTTTTAAAGCTTTTCTCTCGTAGCTGCCATGTTATTGTTCTTGAGCTGCATTCTGCGTCCGTAAGGGCCTTAATCTGGTTCGACGATCGGCTGGTGTCTTGCCGGACAACCCGTCGAATCCTCCTGCTCAACGCCGGCGAAATTTTCTTGGGCCGACCACTTGAAATTCTCTTTTCGTATCCCTCAAGGTGTTTTAAGAAATTTGCAACAGCAGTTTTACTACGCCCAATCTCACCAGCGATGGCACATTGAGAGAGACCTTGCTTTTGCAGCTCGACAATTCTGCCATGTTCAAACTCTGTCAACTTCTAGCCTTTGCCATGTTTTTACCCAGTGTAACACAGGAGATGTCAGTTGGAGAAGTTGACAACGCTAATGCTTGAACACAAATGACTAAATGTCGTTACGTGTTTACCGATTAACGCTTCGTTTCAATATGGTCTTAAACTTTTCACCAGCTAGTACTTAGGCTAATTTCATAGTGTTCACGTTTTCCCTATTAAATGCTAAAAAGGTTTTTTTTATTTTACCTTTTCTTATTTTCATCTTTCGAAGCTCTACTCAAATAAGTGGTTGAGTCTAACAACGCAAAATGCATCTTTTTCATTATGTTCATTGGCCTTAAGATTTTGGCCAGCAGTTTATTTGTGTGTATGTATCTTAAGTTCAGTTTAACAAAAGTTATTTAAGCATTATATAAGAAACATGAATGAAGTTTAACTTGCTCTGAAAGATTCACACACATATACGATAATATAGTATGGCTTATACTCTGTGAAATGTGATATACTATCAACATAACTAAATTTGATCAACAAGTCTAAAGAAAACTTGGCCATTAGATTTTGTATCGTAAATTGTTTGTGTCTAAAAAAACTACCAACCCTTCTACGCGACACATGTCATTCATAGCGTAAGAGATAAAATATTTTTAAATTGCTAATTATTCACGTTTACAACTGGAAACAGTAGTGTCAGCGTCCTTGTTTGTTCATGTGCGCTCGTGGTTTATTCATTATTTAATATTGATGCAAAGTCATGGCAGAAAATATTCATAACGTTACGTAAACTCTTATCCACGAACTATTAATTTTTTAAGCGTTTTTAAACTTGATAAGCATAAAACACATTTAGAAATATCACTTTTCTTGTTTCTGATTATGGTTTACGTACCCTTCAAAAACAAAACGTTTATAACACAAAATGAATGAACAAAAACATATTTTCTATTATGTAGTGTAAAACGTTTTAGAAAAGCTTTTAAAAATACTATAACAATCAACGTATTCTGGTAGTATAACTACTAAATTACACATTAATAGTACAGTTACCTAATTCAGATTGTTCAAGTAATACATTAGAAAATAATTCTGGACAATACTCAAAGTTTCACATATAAATAAGCATTGTATTTAATAATACACTAGAATGTTAAACTTACATCAGTGGTATCGTATATGGAAGTGGATAATACTTATTGGATCAGAAGAAAATGCATGGCATTTCAACATGTCTAACGATGTTTCCTAAGTTAACAAATCTGCTTCATTTATTGTTATTTTCTGACCATTTGAAACAATGATTCTGCCTATGGAAGCTTAACTCTTAAAAGTAAATACTGTACAGTAGTTGATAACGTAGAAACAAAAAATATAGCCTAGAAAACAGCACATGTTACATTGATTTCAAGAACTGATGTCTCTAAGCAAGCTTTTCGAGTTCATTTATTAAAACCAAATACAGTCAAACGAAACGAATTGCGTCACTGTTGTCATAGTAACGTTATAAAACAGAGATTGTAAAAGGCGGATTGACGAAATAATATAAAACTACGATGTTTTTATCCGTATTTTATTCTTTGTTTGTTGTTATAATAAAAGGCCTGGTATGAACACGTATGTACATGCACGAGAGGTTGAATTACATTGCAAAACTTACTTTAGAAATGCAAAAATTAGCGGGTACTATACGAAGCCCACATCATTGCTAGCCGGTTGCCGTAGTTTAGAAATGTGTTATTTCTTCTTTACTCACCTACGTCGATGATATATTAATGCTCTAGTTTAACCATACCCTAGGTTTTGCTGAAAAGTAATTGTCCGAAAAGTTAACCATTTTATTTCTATTTAGAGAGATATTGAAAATGTTGGTGTTTTAACACTACGCATAGGCAAAATGCCCTGTGTTATAGTTTCAAATGAAGGTGCGTTTTACATACACAACGTACTCATTGAATTGAACCTGTATGAAAGAAACATTAGATATACAAGTGACAGTGGTCTATATGTAAATGAGAGGCGCATCCTGCATACAGAATGTGCGGAGTGTTTTGAAACAAGATGAAACACGCACCTCCATTTGTACAAAGCGTCCAGTGTTTTGAAACAAGATGAAACACGCACCTCCATTTGTACAAAGCGTCCAGTGTTCTGAAGCTAAATGAAGACTGTCCCTACATGTACAAAGTGTCCAGTGATTTAAACGTAGTTGAGGGACATGCTGTACACGTATATTGATTGTAATGAACCTAGACAAGGGACACACTCTATTTTAACGATATTCATTGAGGAATTTGTTAACAATTTTAGAAATACTGGCCTAAACAAAATGTATATGTACACGAGTTAACGAAATAGTGCTTTGTTTTGTTTTACTGGTAAATCAACCCATTACAATAGGTCATCTGTACGTTTAAACTAACTGATATAATGTATTCTGTTTTCAGGAGCGTAGAGTGTCAGCACGGACCCCGAGTTAAACATCCTCACCGGCCATCTTTCTATATCTATGTTGACAATTTTAATAATTCATTAAAAAGAAGAATAGGCCCGGCATTGCCAGATGGTTAAGGCGCTCGACTCATAATCTGAAGATCGCTGGTTCGAATCACCGTTACATCAAACATGCTCGCCGTGGGGGCGTTATAATGTAACGTTAAATTCCACTATTTGTTAGTAAAGGAGTAGCCCAAGAGTTAGCGGTGGGTTGTGATGACTAATTGCCTTTCATATAGTTTAACACTGCTAAATTAGGGACGGCTAGCGCAGATAGTCCTTATGTAGCTTTGCGCAAAATTCAAAACAAACATACAAAAAGAAGATCCTAAATTAGGACAACAGCAAGCTCATAAACAAGACAAACTCACAGCAGAAGCTGTTTTTAACTGACAGTATAAGCGTAAAAACGTTAATAAATTAATAACAAATATCTACTAAATCTATAAAATAACAAATGTGTATTAATTATGCTCAAATTATTATCACAATCATCCTTACTGTAGAAAGTGTCTATATGAAAAGAAAAGTCGAAACTATGCTTTTTAAGATATAGTCTAAAATTGTTTTCCGGACTTTACGGCATAACCAGGTTTTATGCGCTCGAGAACCTGGGCAGTTGATTCCTTTGTCCAATCTGTTGTTAAACTCTATAAATTTGTTGAATTATAATTATCAAAACAAAATCTCACAAGCTATAAGTTTCATACAAAACTATTTATTTCTTATCAAGTAACTATTTAAATATAAGCAATACTGTTAAACCTATTATAAATTATAAAGTTAATCATAAAAACGAGAAAAAAATGTTATATGTATTCAGGTTTATTTACGTTTACTTTAAGGATTGTGTAGCATTTAATTCATACTTGTTAAGAGAAGACATTTGGAATCCATGTCTTTATAAACTATATGGTTTTATTATGTATGAACTTAATATTATTCGATATTTTGTTTTATTTATGCATTAATCTTCAATAAGTGTTAACTAATATAATTAAGGTTCTATGAAACTAAACCAGAGATAGTAGATTTTTACGCCCTGTTTTCTTTTTTAAACATTCTAATCATCATTATTACAGACAAGAATGTCACTCTCTTGGTTGACTTTTTTCTTCGTGTAGAAACCATTCAGACTACCGTTTATGACTTTAGAAATAAACATTAAGAGCAACATGACTGACTAACAATAAATATTCGAAAGAACATGAATAACTTACAAACAAATAACCAAACTTTCATATTTGACTTTATAAGTAACCAAACTATTATATTTATAAATAACCAAACCATCATATTTGACTTTATAAGTAACCAAACTATTATATTTATAAATAACCAAACCATCATATTTGACTTTATAAGTAACCAAACTATTATATTTATAAATAACCAAACCATCATATTTGACTTTATAAGTAACCAAACTATTATATTTATAAATAACCAAACTATTATATTTATAAATAACCAAACTATTATATTTATAAATAACCAAACCATCATATTTGACTTTATAAGTAACCAAACTATTATATTTATAAATAACCAAACCATCATATTTGACTTTATAAGTAATCAAACTTTTATGTTTATAAATAACCAAACCATCATATTTATAAATAACCATTCGACGAGTTCGCTCAGATTAGACATGTATATTAAGAGCAGGATACTTGAATAATAGATAATTAATCAGAATATTATGTTTAAGCATTCGGAAGAGCATATCTTAAGTTCAAATATACTAATCATACAATTGCACTTAATTTTATATGAACATATAATGGCAATCATGTCTAAATTTCAGTGTATATAAATTGCGACAATCAGATCTGTATACCAGTCCACGTTACCTAAATTCAAAGATAAGTAATCATACAATTATACATGACATATACACAAATAATCAGGAGGCTGTACCTGACATTAGAAGTAAATGGCCAAACTAGCATGGATGATTTTATAAATGATTTGTTTGTTTGTTGTTATGCGCAAAGCAACACAATGGGCTATCTGTTAGTTGTCTAACACGAGTATCGAAACCTGGTTTTTAGCATTATAATTCTGAACTACGGGGTGGGAGGGTCTCTTATAAATGAATAATCACCTTTTACAGACTGGTATGAATACTGTTAGTCCTTTTAATCTATAGATAGACCAACATGACAATATTTAAAGTTCTTTAGATTACATCAATCATTAAAAGTAATTTGTATATTTTTATCGTTAACAAATTACATTGGCGTTGATAATAACCTAAACTTTAATATGAAGCCTTCTATTGAAATTTAGCCGTCCTGTACTTGTCAAAAAAGAAATATTGACAAATCCGCATAAAGCTTCTGAGTCCAATGACCTCTCTGACAACAAGCGAGTTACTAAAGATAGCACACCATATCAACTATACATGTATACGTGATCGTAAATCTTTCATGAGGTAATTTTTGTATTAGTAAAATACCATGTTATATCATCATATATGTATGGACTGAAATATCAGATAGTATACTGTTCAACGAAGAAATTCAGTAAGAAAGCTAAAAATAAATTACAACCAACTTTCTTTGATCATATTTGTAATATCTCGATCGATAAGCATGATATCAAATAAATATTTGATAAAACACCAAAGCAGATAAATACATTCCTTCATTTTTCGTACAGACAGGTTTATGTAGACATATTGTACTTGTCTTATTAATCAAAGACGTTTTTGCTATTTCTGGATACTACACTTAAATATTGCGCTAATTACAGTTTGAAATGATTTTTTTTCACAAAGTAAATGTTACAGTTTTTGTCCAACAAATATCGACAAAAATATAAGTTCGTTATATTAATAGTTGTTTTGTTAGATAAAACCGGCAGCTTATGTCAGCCAAAATTAATGTTTACTGACCTCTAACGGATTTTTTACTATGATAAACGCACATCTGACGTCGACTAATAATTAGAACGCTCTATTGATTTATTATTTGTGTTGTCGTGATAAATACATAAGTGATGTTATTACTTCTATTTTAAATTAGAAATATCTGCTAAAGTATTATCTATTTTATTATGATATATGTACGGATACTGTCATGGCCAGGTGGTTAAGAAGCTCAACTTGTAATCCGCGGGTTCAAGACCCCTCATACCAAACATGATCGCCCTTTCAGCCGTGAAGGCGTTATAATGTGACGTTAAATCCCACTATTTATTAGTAAAAAGAGTTGCCCGAAAATTGTCAGTGGGTGGTGTTGACTAGGTGCCTTTCCTCTAGTCTTGCAGTGCTAAATTAGGGACAGCTAGCGAAGATAGCCCTCGTGTCGCTTTGTGCGAAATTCAAAACAAATGATACTGTCAATCCTAAAAAAAAAACATGTTTTGGTTAAATATATGCAATTAATGCTAATAATAAATTAATATTTAGAAAGTCCCCTGTATTATTTTCATGTTAATGCACAACTAATCTTAATTCTACATTGATATATTTAGAATATTTATTTTTATCTTAAATTAATAACATAGTTTATGTTAATCTTAAATTAATATTATGAAACCTTTGTTAGAATGCATGTGCTTTTTCATGCTATATATTACTGATGTGAGATTCAGTTTTCAGTTAATTCAAAATTGGACAATAAGTTATTTCAAAGCAACATAGTGCCTCAACAACAGCGCACATTTTCGAAACATTAAGTATTTCAAAATAAATATAGCAAATACCATATCATAAGTATATATTCAATAAAATACTAATTTTAAGGAAAGATGCTGTAGCATAAGTGGGAAATTACGGCAAAGACAATTTTAGCCAATATTAGAACATTGATATTTAAACTCATAGAAATATCCTATTAAATCAAACCTGACCTTCAAAATTTTCAGCAAATTTAATTTTTTTCAATATTTTATGGTTAAAATGTCAGGAAGGACCAAAGTGGCTGACCATGCTCCACCTGCCCCTATTGCGTTAAACTGCTTTCTGGATAACGCAATAAAATGAAAAGCTAATATTGAAGAAAAGTACAAAAAAATGTTCTTTCAAAACTCAACGTTAAACCAACATTGTCATTTGTTTTAAAGATAGCTTTAATTTTTTTATCTTTAAAAAAATAAAATGATTTGATGCTAAAAAATAAAATCTGCTAATAATTTGGCTTGTTTTGAAAGGCTTAGAATGTAAACCGTGTAAATATAGCATTTATCTACAAAATGCATTACTATTGAACTGAAAGTAATATAATTAGCCACTGCTAGTCCAGCTCATCAGAAAATAGTTTAATAAAATGAAATAACGTCAAGTATTGGTCTTTTATAGAAGGCGAAAGGTGGGAGACTTTCGAAACGTCGTCCTCTGCACTTGTGTCTCTACAACAGGCAGTTGCTGTCCATTCTACAAAGTTTCATCATGAATACTCTGCCTAAAAAATCTATCAAAGAAAACACCAAGTAGCTGTTTCTCTGTTTGTTTGTTTTGAATTTTCGCACAAAGCTACTCGACGGCTATCTGTGCTAGCCGTCCCTAATTTTGCAGTGTAAGACTAGAGGGAAGGCAGCTAGTCATCACCACCCACCGCCAACTCTTGGGCTACTCTTTTGCCAACGAAAAGTGGGATTGATCGTCACATAATAACGCCCCCACAGCTGGGAGGGCGAGCATGTTTAGTGCGACTCGGATGCGAACCCGCGACCCTCAGATACATACATACTGTTTGATTTAATATCTGTTTAAATTTATATAAAAGTGAAGGTTTTTTTTTTCAGTAAAATAGCTTTACTTATATTTATTCAAACCAAATGAATGATATAGTCTATTAGTTTCTAGAAGATTTCATATGCTTATCAGTACACATATATATAAATATGTGTGTGTGTGTATATTCGTATAAAACAGAAGAGGCTTAAATATATTTCTTTGGTTTGCTATTCCAGACGTGCTGTTGAGCCTTAAATATGGGAATCTGCAGTCCGCAGTAGAGGGTGCAGCGAATCAAATACTGCATTAAGCCTCTACGTCACATATTCTATTTTCAATTTTACTTTTTGTAACATAATCATTAAACATTTAGTTCACTGTATAAAATTGAATAATGAATGCATTGTGTGTAATTTTATAATTTTGTTCACACATCTAAATTAATTTAGGTTAAAATATGATGAATATGAAAGTATTTTCTTTTATTAGCAAACAAATACTCTAAAATAATTAACACCACAAGACAATTTTTAGTGCTTTATTTTCAGACACATTGTACACACTTTAAGGGCTCGCACCAAACACTTCAGAAAAAGATAATGTTAACTGAAACAATACAAAAGTCAATTTAATGAAATATTGATGTGGAAGTAAACAGACTCTGTATTAAGTAGCGTTACTATACGAGTATTCTTAAGTTGCCATGGAGATAAAGAAATGTTGCGTAGGTGTTACAATGTACAGTAATTCGTCCTGTTTCTCCTGGAATTCCAGTATTTCGTTGTCTACAGCAACTGGTCCGTACTGCCTATGTAACGCATGCTAAATTTTAAAGGTTAATCTTCAAATGGAAGTAGTTTTAAGCTGCGTATGTCTGTCCCAAGAGACAGAAAAGTGAATGTAAATAGCCTACTTGAAAGTGACAGGGTGCTTTCCACTGTTAGATATTTGTTTGATTCAATATTTTCCAAAGACAGCATCAGTTTTAATTCAGTTAAATGTTAATTTGGACACAAAAGAAGCCTGCTCATGAATAAAAAGATGGGTTAAAATATTTCGCTGTTAGTAACTCCTAATGCAGTTATATTTATGATAAAGCTACTTTCCTAATACATAATTTAATGGTTTTACAGGAATAAGTAAAGAAAGATATAGTCATTTGAACAAAATAGAAACAGGAGATAAAAAGGAATATCAACATTCTCAGAATTTTGCTTCTTGGTGAAGACGCTTATAGATATATAACAGATCCCAAACTTTCTTCACCACAGATTATCTTTCCTTGTATCATTATAATTCAATAATGATAATAAAAATAATAATCCTATATTATCTCAACCCGTCTATTTTTCTTTAATTTAACATAACCCTTGTCATTTGTGATACCTATTTCTGTCTCTGATTTCTGATTTTTCACCTTATATTATAAACATATTGTATATATTACAGCTTTTAATCTGTTCCAATATATTTTAAATTATCTATCTTACTTTCCCACTAACCTTTTCCGACGTAAATATGATACCACAGTTTTACTTAATTTAACCATGATAGCATATGTCGGGTATTTCTATCATTAGCAATATAAGTATGATATATACATTCGTTTTAACTTCATCTACATTACATAATCCAACATATTCTATTATTTGCGGTCTCTTAATACAAATTACATTGTTTGATTTTTTTTCAAATGTAATCAAAACACCTTAGGTGTGAAAAAAGAAAAGATGCGACTGAAAAAGATTGAATGTCCAACTCAAAGAAATGAAATCAAAACTGGCAATCAAACTGGTAGCTACAAGAATAACTTACAGCAAATATTCATTTATTAATTAGTAGCCTGGCTGTGTTTTATGTTCACCTTGGGGCATCATGGTGGGTAAATCAAAATACACACCCCTAAATGACTAATGAATGAATATTCGCTGTAAAATTGTTATCAATGCTGCAAGTGTTTTGATTTCGTTCCTATAGGTGGCACACTGAATCTTTTGGATTTTTTTTTTGGCCGCATTTTGTTTTTTCATTTCTTGTTTGTTTTGAATTTCGTGCACAGCTACAAGTGAGTTATCTGCACTAGCCGTCCCTAATTTAGCAATGTAAAGCTAGAGGAAAGGCAACTAGTTATCACCACCCACCGCAAACTCTTGGGTTACTCTTTTACCAACGAATAGTGGGATTAACCGTACACATTATAACGCCCCAGGGCTGAAAGAGCGAGCATGTTTGGTGTAAGGAGGATTCAAACCCGTGACCCTTAGATTGCGACCCGAGCGCGCTAACCACGAGGCCACGCCAAGCCCACTTTTTTCATACCTAAGCTGTTTTTGATTAGATACTGTCTTTTTGTCAATACACACTAACAAACTATAACAAGTAAAAAAATTCCATTCCATAGTAACCAAAATTAGCTTTAGCATCGCAACCCTATTATTTGAAACAAACATATATTTTACAACACCGACAAGATTATTTAAAATATATGGTGGTTGTGTTTCCTCACTTAAACAAGGTTAATAACTTTCTTAACAGTGACGCCATGGAATACAGATTAATAGTTTTTGTCGTCACCTGCATGGAATCTGTGCAGTTGTATCAAGCATAATTACTTACACAAATATCACGTGAAACTAAATGTTGTTTAATTAGGGAAATTTCTTTAAATTTAATAAGTTTGTGCTTAAAAGTTGATAATGACTAACAACCGTTCACCCGTATGATTCTTTTGACAACGTGAAATAAGAAACTGCTAACCTAGTTTGCTCGACCTGATCAATACTTGTGTATTTGCATTGTCTTTAACCTGTAGTTTTGTCTCTCTAAACCAGACCAACGTAACCCAAATGACAAGAAGAAAAACAAAACTAAAAATGCTCAATTTTTACTGTTACGTTAAGATACATTAAAATGTTAAACTGGTAGATCACGTGACTTTTTGCATAGGCGTGCGAAAAACGTTTGGTCAAATTTGAGCAATTTTAGTTAAATAACTTTCCACACATGGCTTATATTTATGCAACACGAGACTACTAATTGTAGGTTTTAAAGAACCATCAGTACACTAGATCTGAGCAAAATTCATAAAAGTTAAATATGTTTCTTTCTATGGAATAACTATTTCGTACTTTTAAGTGCAAAGACAAAAAAAAAAAAAAAAATATGTCAAAATTCGAGAATTTATATCTCGTGTATTTCTTAATGGATTGTCTTGAAATTTCGGTATGTATAGCAAGAGTCCAGCACGTCCACCGAAAATATGTGATAATTTGGATATTCTGCATGTGTCTTTAACACATTCTAGCCACAGAAAATGGAAAATCGCTAAACTACCACTCTGTTAATAACATACAGTGAATCCTGCAAGTTGTTTTGGCCGCGCGACACACTACAATATAGTTTTTGTCTTAGGTCACTATATAATTCATTATACTGTTCTATACGGATATTAATCAAACTCACATCAGTTATTTAATCCTATGTTACTTTGTTCAAATCTAACATTTCCTATATTATTTCATCTATTCCTTTATTTGTTGTACCCTTTCCACCTTACGTACCTGTGTAATCTTGCTG
Source organism: Tachypleus tridentatus (assembly GCF_004210375.1). Classification (NCBI taxonomy): domain Eukaryota; kingdom Metazoa; phylum Arthropoda; class Merostomata; order Xiphosura; family Limulidae; genus Tachypleus; species Tachypleus tridentatus. The sequence goes on along the minus strand of NC_134832.1, from coordinate 74,548,496 downwards.
TTTGACATATGCACACTTAACTTAGTTTAAATTACTCTTAACACTATTTTCAACATCATACCCTATTGATTTATTTACACAACACCATCCCATATAATAAGTCTCATTTTAATATTACATACAGTTGATTTCTCTACATTATCCTATCACATCTAATAAAGTTTATTTCAACATCTCACCTTCTTCAAATAAACCCAATTTCAGTCTCTCATCCATTTGATTTCTCTATCTTACTCCAATTCGAGTATGTGTGCGGACTCAGGCCGCTCAAAACCTAGTTTCGATACCTGTGATTGACAGAGCACAGATAGCTAGCTCATTGTGTAGCTTTGTACTTAATTCTAAACAAACACATTAAAACCATCTAATAAACCTTAGTTTAGTACAGTAATCAACTGGTTTCTCTACGCTGTTCATCCCATTCAATAAACTTTATTTATACATTTAATTTATTTATATTATTTTATCCTATATTATACATATTTTGCGCCTTATAATCTTCCAGTTCATTTTATACCATATTAACGCACGTCAGCTGCTATTATTTAATTAACGTGTTATATATACCTGTCTAACGTCAGTTCCTCCAGTTGAGTCAGGTCACAAGCAATGTACTCCAAAGCAGCGTCCGTAATTCGAGGACACCAGGAAAGGTCAAGTGACCGCAATTGTCGCAGGTTTTCGGCTACTAGTTCCACTCCGTCATCAGTTATTTTAGAGCAACCTGAGAGCGAGAGTACACTCAGATTGGGAAGAGCGTGGACTAGATTAAGGAGGCCATGGTTAGTGATCTCCCAACAAGATCGAAGACGAAGAATGATTAAGGTCGCACTTTGGCGAGGCCCAAAAAATGCCAAAGCGGCATCTGTCACGTGATACGCTTGTAAATTGAGCTCGTACAAGGATGGCAATAGCTGGGTTACTGCAGCAACGCTTTCGTCCGCTATATTGATGCAGTCTGCTAAAGTCAAGGAAACTATACGAGGACTAAAACTAGCCCACAGACCTGCGTCAGTAATCTCATTACAGCCGAATAATTCGAGCTGAGTCACGGCTTGTAGAGTTTCCAGCAACGCCTCAAGTCCTTTATCTGTTACATTACAGCAACGTAATGCTACATGACGCAGGTTCCTCACTTGAGAAGGTGGGCAGTTACTCACGAAATCATACACGTCCTCGTCATTGGCGCCAAAGAGGCAAGCCGAGTCAAAACCACGACGTTCAAGACTAAGATACACCCGCTTCCTTAGTTCGGAAGTAGCTGCTAGATCCCCTGAAGGGGACCGCAGTTCACGACACCGGAGGATTGGGAGAACCCCCTTCCAATACTTCGGTTGATACAGTACGTCTCGCCAGATTTGGCACACTTGCGCTAACGTGTTCCGGTCACGAGCAACGAAGTACCAAAAAAAACATTCCCAGAAATCCTGGATCTTGCCACAAGTCATTCACTGTCCGTGGTTTTTTTACTGTCGCTAAGTACTCTCTCATCTGGCCAATTTTGTCCACACGAGGGATCTTTTTCTTATCGCTCGGAGAGACGTCGTGGCGACTATTTGATCCTTGACCAGCTAAAGACGGAGAACTGGTCAGTCCTCCAGTAGACCGGCCATTGTTGGCCCTTCCTCGAACTGCTAGACCGTTGAAACATCGACTTAATTCGGCTGCAGCACGCTTGGTAAAACTGACCTCCGTTGACATGACAAAACCCCCAGCAAAGCAGCATATCCTGTCGAGTTTCAGAACATTCCAGTGAAACGACCCCCTTGTTTTTTTCTTTAATTATTCATTGCTTCTATGGTTTACTTGAAAGGTTCATTGTTTCCTCTGAACACAACGTCTCCGTCCCAACAATAGTTGTACACAATTAAATATTAACAGTAACACTTTAAATGTTCATATAATAACTAATAATACTTAAGTTGGTTCATAGACAGAGAGTGTTATAAACATATACTGTACTTCATGTCTGGTCTTCTCTAGCTCTAGTGAACCACGCGTGTATGCCTCAAACGACTCCTTTGCGACGCTTTAACTGAGCATGTGTTAAAATGACGTCAACTAAGGAGTGATGTCCTTTGTTGATAAGTTGGGTCGACTATGTTCGATTTGTTTATTTTTTCCCCTTTTAATGACTACTCGATTTTTAGTTTAATTTTGTTCAACTATATTCAACTTTACAGATTGAGATGGAATATTTGTATCATTTTCCTATTGTGACTGCTCGAAAGAAAATATACCAACTGCCTCTCTACAGTCTATAGTGAGCCTGTACTATACGATAATCAATAAGTTTATTATCATGCTTTTCAAGTGTTTGTTGCCATGGCGATCTGTAGATGAGTTTGAAAGACCAGTCGAATACGTTGTAGGGGTGGCTAATGACCGTTACTGACGTACACATAAAACGCCTCAGGAAACTAGAAAGGACTAGTGAATAAGTAAAAATATATGCAGTTATTAAATGAAAGTTTTAAGACTGTTAAAAATAGAATTATATTTAGAAAAATTATAGGTACATAAGTAGTAGTATTACATGTTAAGAGTATTATTCTATCAATAAAATTCTTCATTTAATGATTCTAACATTAAATGTATCAATTATAGGTCTTTAATTTGAATATTCATTTTCTTCAACTGGTGACAACGTAATTAAGTTTACCTGTCATATTTATAAATGAAAAACGATTAAGGTCATGGTTTTAAACATGTCTATGGACACCTACTTAATGGCTTTTTGCAGTTATCCAAATTTTATTCAAATCTTACGCTAAAGAAAGTATGAGGTGCTTTTCGAAATTATGAAAATATAAAATCATACACACAGAAATATATATGTATATGATAGTAGGCGTGGCTGTCATTTTAAGTTTTCGTACTTATGAAAAGGAAGCCGTACTTTCTTCAGAGAAAAGTAAGATAAACCACATATACGTATATATGACAAGTGCAATTGTATAACGAAATGAAAACGAAATCCAAAAATAGGTGAGGTAATCGAAAAAGTGCGCATTGTATACACAACTCTTTTTATTTTAATAATTGGAGGAATTTTTTCAGCCACACTATTTCTATTCAATTTTGACCAAGAAATGTATTTAGTATTTTGTTTCTTTAGTTGTAATAAGAATAGATAGCTCATGTTTGTTTTACTTCCCTACACAGGAAGATACATACATATGTATATAATTGTGTATTTGTTAGTAGTTAAACACAAAACTACACAATGAGCTATGTGTGTTGTGCCTACCGGGGATATCAAAACACGGATTTTAACATTATAAGCCTTCGGACTTACTGCTGAGTAGTATTTTAAAACTAACTAAAAATATAACGAAAATATCTACTAACGAACATAAGCCACATTAGTTAACAGTAAATATAACTAAGTAAATAAAACAACAACATAGTTGTGACTAAAAACTTAACGAAAGTTATTCATTTATCCGACATACATCCACGTGCGTTAGAGAACAAGCGGTCTGACCGAAATCCTTTTAATGTAGATAGAAGTGTCAGACATGCAGAAAGTAGATATTTAGCTAAACCGAAAGTTCACTAAAGATTGTTTCAAATACAGAATAATATTTCACCTTTTAAAAATGTTATTTTTTTCTTACTCCATTATACTTCTGAATTCCCTTATTTTCACTTCTTAAGGTCATCGCCACTCATTTCGCCCTGTATGGCCAGGTGATTAGGACATTTGACTCGCTATCTGAGAGTCGTAGGTTGGAATTTCCATCGCACCAAACATGTTCGCTTTTTCAGTCGTAGGGGCGTTATAATGTGATGGTCATTCTTACTATATGTTGGTAAAAGAGTAGCCCAAGACTTGACAGAAGGGAGTTATAACTCGCTCTCTTCTCTCTAGTATTTTACTGCTAAATTAGGGATGGCTATCACAGATAGTCCTAGTGAAGCTTTGGAAGAAATTTAAACCAAACGAAATCAACACACCACCCGGTTAACTATAATAATAACTAAAACGATACTTAGTTAACTGTAATAATAACGATAACTAAAATTAAACTAATAAATATACGTAACGAAAACTGAAGGAACAAAATCTTAACTATAACTTATAAAACTGCCGCTGAGTCACTAGAGAGCTCGTATGTATATAAAATAATATTATTCTGTGAATCAATGACTATCGAGTATGGTTTGTTTGACTCACCTCTTAAAGTTTATTTTAATTGACTGCATCATCTATTATCTTATAGTTAAGAATTTGTACCTTTATTTTTAATTACGTATATTTATTAAAAGGTGTATTTTTAAAAGGTAAAATATTATTCTGTATTTGAAACAAACAATTTTCAGTAAACATACTTTCGGTTTAGCTAAATATCTACTTTCTGCATTTCTGACGCTTTCTATTTACATAAAAAGGATTTCGGTCAGACCGCTTGTTCTCTAACGCACGCGGATAAATAATTAACTTTTGTTATTTTTTAGACACCGCTATGCTGTTGTTTTATTTAGTTATATTTACTGTTAACTAATTTGTTAACTAATGTTCGTTGTTTTCATTATAGCTACAGTTAATTAAAAAACGTTGCTCAGTAGTAAGTGTGAAGACTTATGATGTTAAAATCCGTGTTTTGATACCCGTGATAGCCCATTATGTAGTTTTGCGCTTAACAACAAACAAATACACAATTATATACATATTTATGTATTTTCATGTGTAGGAAAGTAAAGCAAACATGATGAAACATGAGCTATCTATTCTTATTACAACTAAAAAATAAATACTGGATGCATTCCTTAAACAAAACCGAAAATGCATAGTCCAGCTGAAAAATAACTTACCAGTTATTAAACAAATAGAAGTTGTATATGTCTATATAGTGCACTTTTTCGACTACCTCGCCTATTTTTGAGTTTCATTTTTGTTTTGATATGTAGTTGCATTTGTCATATTTACGTGTGTGTATGTGCGAGTTATCATACTCTTCTCTAAATAAAGTACGACGTGCTTTTCTAAAATTATAAAAATGTAAACTCACAAACAGAGACATATATATCTGTATCAAACATGTACTCCAAACTTGCACTGAAAATTATCATAGGTCATTTGCCGAATATATGTTCAACTTACCAACTTATTAGTAACTCATTGTAGAGAGAAATACCCAAGACTTTAATGCAATCAATAAACTTTACTAATTTTTTAATTATTCCATTATCAATGTCATTAATTCAAATATGAAAAACAGGGTCCCCACTGACTGCTGGAACACACCACTAGTAACAAAAGTTTAGTTGAACTGAACTCCATTAATAACAACCTTTTGCTTTCCATATTCCAATAAACCTACAAATCCAATTAGCCAGTATTCCCTTAACCCACATTAACATGATTTTCTTAGCTACTTTCTGTGTAACATCTTATCTAAATATTTTTAGAAGTTCAGGTACACCAAGCCCACTATCTTTCCATCGTTCGGATAACAAGTAACGTTCTCGAGAAAATATAACAGAGTAATTGGTAAGGTTTTTATCATAAGTAACCCAAACAACCATTTAAGCTACTTAACTTTACTGAAAATTTCATGTTAAAAATTATAAGAATTATATTACTAAAAGAAATTATAAAGCTTCATTCATCATACTGTTTAATAATTGTTCTATGATTTCTAGGGAAAGTGTACTAATCAATTCCTTTAAGATAAGTATTTACATTATCACCTCTCAAAAACTTGTAGTTCATAAATCAAGGTATGAAAAACAGGGTCTATCAGTAACAAAATGGAAAACAAAGTATTCCATGCATTTTCCAAACTTCTAACACTTATCCTTTATTTGTATGAATAATAGCCCTGCTGAAACTATAGAAGTTTTGAAGATTTCTGAGGATATCTCAAGTCATAAGAAATGGTACTTTTACTGTTCTATTATCTGCAGGTGAATTTCCCACAAATTCGTTAAAGTAGAAGAACTTGCTATAGAGTAACAAACTACTTCTTTCCATAAGTAGGTCGCAAAGATAGGTTAAGAAGTAGCATGGATTCGTTACCATGGTAACACACTCTCAGTCATTTTGTTATTGTGTATATGACAAATATGTTAAAACAAGCGAAGAAACACATACACCTAACGTGGATGTAAATATATTGGATACACCGTAATACGTTTTTCCCCCGCCGTTCATTGTTTTTATCACAAGTAATCTGAACAACCATATAAGATTCTTAACGTTCCTGAAAAGTTCATATAAAAATTATAGAAATTAGTTTAAACACCATTTCCATCACAGTCAAATTTACTTTTCACTAAAAATAACTCTGCAGTCGTACAACGCTAGAAATCGGATTTCGATACCCGTAGTGGGCAGAGCACAGATAGCCCAATCTGTAGGTCGAAACGTTATTCTCTACTTTATTGTAATAAAAGGGTCAATACCTATACCAGCAGTCGTACAGATTATCGAAATGTTACGAAGAGAAAATACAATGAACACGGACAGCAAAGGAAGAACAGGCAAACATAAGTGCATTAATAAACGAAACATTTACTCCCAAGAAGAAGTGTACTGGCGTCTAGACCAGTTATTGGCCACCTCTTGCCCAGTATTGAACTCTATAGATACTGGACCTGAAAAACAAGCCTATGTAAGACGAGGACTGGAATCGGAAAAATAACGAATGTTCCGTTGGGTCAAATGAGATTCTTAGTGCAATATCTCACAGCAGTTAGATTACCCTACGTCAACGACCATTTCCAAACTACAAACTTTTATAAGCATCTGTACTAGCCCTCAAAACTAGTATGACTTTACTTCAGTAGATTATAACACAGAAAAACTGTTTAAACTTAGTACATGTTTGTAATCTTTCTACATTCATTGTACATGGGTGTCACTAACTATATGCAGAACATCCACAAGAAAAGACAGATAAAATTACTTGAATGTACTTAAATGAAGATATATTCTTTACTATTTATAAAATGGTGAAATACGACATAATTTCACTACCTACTGCTGTTTTTGTTATGAAAGCATGACAGCAGTAAAATGAAACCATTCGATTAGAATTTACTAACAATGATTATGTACCATGACTAATAACAAGATTACTCAGTATTTTCTTCCTCCCATGCCTCAGAATCAGTGAATGTCATATAAAATTTTTTCAACACTATCAGAGAATCTGCTTACGTCTTGTACGTAGTGTAAGATTAAGTAAAATTTTCATCACAACAGACTGAAAAGAGCATGAAATTCGAAAATATTACTCCCAAGCGTAATCTCCTGTGTTCTAGATCTGACAGGCCATTTGTAGCTTGTAGCTGCATCAATCTTATGTGTATATTGTGCGGTTTTCCTACGCCATTTGTTCTTATGCATGTCTAGCCGGTTTTATTGTCGAACGCCTTACTCTCCTTAGCTGTCGAAGCCGCTGACCATAGTGTACGTTTAGTGTACAGTTAACGACAATTTCGGGCCGCTCGGATCTAGACGCGCCCTACATCACCCCCCCTCCGCTCCCTTTAGTCTGAGCCTCGATTTTACAACAGGGCTCATTATACCTGTGTTTGTGGCCCTCATTAATCCATGAAATTTCAGATTATCACCGCCCTCTAATAAAGTGCTGGTGCTTTATGGTAAAAGAACAATATATTATCTTATCATATATAGTAAAAATATTGTATTTTCTTGTATAATTAGAACACAAAAGAAGCGATTTCAACGGCCTGAAGCCTCTACTCGAATTGTATTGCTAGTTTTTGTTTAGGTGTTTTTATTTAATAGACGTGCTTATAGACATTATATCACAACGTGTTTGCCTTTTGATGAGCTTTAACAGGAATATAATATATTCGTGATTGTTTAAGTATTTTTTCGAGAAACTTGCAATTACTTGTGTTGTAACTAGCACACATTATTGTCCCAGCGATGCCCAAGCGGTCAGTCGGCTCGGTAGTCACTGTGAGGTTCGCGCGTTCGACTTAAATACATTGTACAGTTCAGTCTTACTTCCATTCTGTTCTGTCTTCGTTCGTTGTGCGTTAGAGTTTTTCAATAAAGACTGTATTTTAGCCTGTTGAGTCATCTGGGAAACAGATTCCAATTATGACAAGAAAGCGTCTGAAACTTTCCAATATTAGACAGTTCTGCAAGCCAGTTACTGGTACTACAAGTGACAATGCAGATGCAGATAATCCAACAACCTCAAGCATAGGAATAGAAACTTGCCATACAGAGGAAATACCATGTTCATCAGAGGACGAGTCTGAAAATGCTTGTGCAACTATTGCACATCATGAACCACCAGATAGTTGTGAAACAAGTTTGTTCAGTAATGAAAAATCTGACACTCCACAGATACAGTGTGAAAAGCCATATCATTCAGACGCACATCTAATACCACGACAGAAAGCAAAATCTCAAAATATCAACTTCCAGGGCAAGTGGTTTGATGAGTTCCCATAGCTGCAGACTCAAAAAGTCATATGCTTTCATTGTGCCAAGGCGGAAAATAGAAGCCTTTTTACAGGGAACTTGGAGATGCCAGTGGAGTATACCTTCATATTTACCGGTTTTTGCAACTGGAAAAAGGCAAAATAGAAATTCAACGAACACCCATCCTCCTCTCAGCACAGATTCGCTATATCTCCAGATGGATCACTTGATGTAACTCCAGTGACTGTCCAGCTACATGATGGAAAAAAGAAGCAGCATGAAGAATGCAAAAGAAGTCTAACCAAAATATTCAGAAGGTTACGTTTCTTACTGCGTCAAGATTTAGCATTACGTAGACATACCGATACGGAGGGGAACTTCCTGCAGTTAATGAAGCTCCTGGAAGAGGAAGATCCTGAGTTGACGGCTTACTTGTCAAAGAAAACCTCATTCACATCACCCCTGGCTCAGAATGAAATAATGGAGATGTTCAGCCATCAAATACTGAGGAACATAGCACACGAAGTGCAACAAAGTAAAATCTTTGCATTAATGGTTGATGGCACCTAAGATATTACAGGTGCCGAAGCAACCGTCAGCTTTGTTTTTTCGCTGCGGTGCACACAAGGCTAATTTAATAATGCAGCATGCAGTTGAAGCTTGTGAATGTGTTCGAGATTCTATCCAATGGGTACATGAACTTGGTGTCTTGCTTCAGAGGTCAGGCAAATACAATACAATCTTTGAAAATATTGTATCGTCAGACAGCCACAATGATCCAGTTAAATACATCCGCCCATTGTGTCCAACACGCTGGTTGTGCCGCCTATCTGCAATTACATGTGCTAATGATCACTACAGTGACATTGTTGATTCTTTGTCTGAATTAGCAAATGAAAAATCAGATGTAGCAGTGAAAGCACGAGGTCTGCTCGACAGATTTGACAAAGGAAAGAGAGTTGATTGTTGATGGCTCAGCATCCATTATCTGCATTAGAGGAACCAAACCGTGCATTCCAAGCAAAATCAGCAACAGTATTTGGCATGATTGAAGCATCTGCAATGACAGTTGAGCAATTGCGGGTATTGCGAACAGAGGAAAATTACAACAAGATATTTGATGAAGCTGAGAAAAAGGTGACTTCTCTAGATCTGGTGCCTATTGAACTACCACGAATTCGCAGACCCCCCAGAAGGATCACAGATGATGGCTCAGCACACCATTCTGCAACAGCTGGGGGTTACTACAGAAGCCAATATTTTGAATTTGTGGACACAGTCATAGAACATCTGACCACTAGATTCAATGCAGACAACAATGACTTGAGGCTATATCTGGCACTTGAGAACATGATCACATCTGGCAAGATTAACAACTCGGTTATAAACTTCTATCCAGAAATCTTTGTTCAACGACTCGAGTTTCAGTTGCCCATGTTTAAAGGAACAACAAAAGTAGTATCTCTGAAAGGTGCGAAGGATGCTTACTGTAAAATGCATGAAACAAGCCAGCAGATGTTTAGTGAAGTGTTTGTTCTCATGAAAATTTTGCTTGTGTGTCCAGTATCCAGCTGGAAATGCGAACGCAGATTTTCTGCATTAAGACGGTTGAAGACGTGGTTAGGGTCAATTATGTCTCAATGCCGCCTCAACCATGTGGCAGTTTGTCACACTCAGAAAGATGAGGTCGTCAAGATAAATATTGGAGAGCTTATGAAAGAATTCATAAACAGATCATCACAAAGGAGGTCTACGTTTGGGAGCATGTAGACTAGAGGGCTAAATGAATCTTACTTCAATGAAAAGTATGAATAATTATGTGCTACATTGTATTGATGTTTTCACGAGTTTGCAAATACATTTTAATTATTTTTATCAAACAACATGAACAGTTTTTCAGTAGATATAAACTTATCAAGGTTAATTACTAATTTTATTAATATTTGAAAACGTATTTCATGCAATGAAAGTTATTAGTAACCTTGTCAAGTATAATGGCCATCTTTTATACTATGCAGTGAGCAGGAATAAATTCATGTGTCAGATAATTTGTGACACATTTGTCTTTATTCAATTAACATTTTGAAAACTGTTCACAACACCTCACTTATACAAACCAACATGGAAACCTTGAAGTATCGTGGCAACAAGATTACTCTGTGACTGCATGTTTACAGCTTTCAGGTTCACGTAATCAGAGATTACCAATTTGCAAATTGAACAGTCCACATAAGTGGTTGCGAAAATCATCTCCCCCCATCGGGTGTAAAACATCTACGCCCCTGTTAAGGCTACCTTTGCTATGCTCATCATAGAAACCGAACCCCAAACGTTAGCGGTAATATGTGCTCATAATTACTGCTGAACCATCAGGTTTTCTCTTCCTTTGAGCCTCAAAACACAAATATTTCTTATTCACCAAAACGTTCAAAATTGTTGCATTTGTACACGTTAGTCACGTGAGTAATTATGACTGGCTTTGAATGAATTATTGCGCTAGTTACAAACTAAGCGTGATCGTGTTTCATCATTGTTTGATTGAGGTGAATTGTGTCTTGTAATTTTTGAACAAATAAGGTGTTTTGGTGTCATTGTCAGACTTCGTGTTCAGTCCCTTTTCTCAGTTCATTCAATTCAGATATCAGTACTCTGTAGTACACTTCCTGATGAACCTTCTGTGTACCTGAGAATACCGCTGTGTCGTGGCCACAAAAGACGTTATTGTTTTTTTCATACTGTGTTAAAACAAATGTCTTACGCGGTGCCGTATCGTGGTTCGTGCACGCGGGGCGTTAGTCCAGGGCTCCAACTCGAAATGGGAGATGCCTATTGCTCGATTAGCTAAATAAACGTACTTATGAGTTAGGGAGCGTGAAATTTATATGTCTTACAAGGCGCTATCAAACGTCAAAAGGGCATTGGGCTTATGACTAAAAACAACAAAAATTATTTATCTAAAATGATTACACGTAATTTCAAGTAATTTCTTTAACACACTGTTTTACTGATATTCACTCAAAAGCTTCCTATAAGTAGTCACCCTTTGAAACAGCGGTAAATCTTCGGATTTACGCTCCTAAAATTAAGGGTTCGATGCCTGTCAGTAAACACAGCAGATACCCTATTCCAATATGGCTTTGTTATAAGAAAACACGCTTCTATGAGTATCATATAACTGCCTGAAATATAAAATAATGAGTTGGGATCATGATACAAATATTCAACATATTTACAAAAAAACAACATGTTAAGCTTTTGCAATAAACGTTAAAACATAAATATAAATAATTTTAATTATTATGAGTGTGGTATACAAGTACTACATATACCACGCTTCCTGTCGTGTATTCTTTCTGATAAATTCTAGTTTTGGAACACAGTAAATACTGTTGTAATTGAGTGCAAAATTTCAATTAAGGTGCTACTTTTTTGCAGCTTAACTGATCAAGGAACTTATCTGTAATTTAATGAGATGGCTGTATTGTGTCTAACTTACCTTGTTTTCGTGGAGTGTTAAGAAATTAAGCAGTTTTCCTTTGTCCCATTCAAGTTATGAGATGTTAGAAGATGAAGATGAATTTTTTTGTGAATTATAACTTAAAAATGACAACGAGTACTAGTACCGGAAGAATAATTATGGATTTTATTATGATTGTGATGTTACTTTTGTTGTGTACATATTAAGTTCATTATTGTTTTAAAGTACTGACTTTGATTACGTATGAACAATCAATGTATTCGATTTATTGTTTTTATAAGTGTATTAATATATTCATGCATATACACCCATTTATCAATGAAAGGACATGTAAACAAATAAGGCATACGATGATATCAGCGGTAAAGATAGGCTACAGTAACTTGTTTGTTTGTTTTATTGAATTTCGAGCAAAGCTATACGGGGGTTATCTGCGCCAGCTGTCCCTAATTTAGCAGTGAAAAACTAGAGGGAATGCAGATGGTCATCACCACCCATCGTCAAATCTTGATCCACTCTTTTACCAACGAATAGTGGGATTGACGGTAATTTTAACGCCCTCAAGGCTGGAAGGGCGGGTATGTTTGGTGTGACTTGGATTCAACTGATTGATCAGTCAGCGACAGTATATCTATCTATATATATATGTGTTTATATATATATATGTATGTAAGCATACATACTTCCATCTCTACCTTTGAATCTTGCAAAGACTCTCGTACTGCTTGAATCTATTCAGCATTCCCACATCCTTCCACCGCAGATTAGGTAAAACAAACCCATGGTAGGCACAGCACAGATAGACCATCATTTAACTTTATGCTTAATTATAAACAAATAAAATACAATAAAACAACATTGATTTGTGAATGCTATAACTGATCAAAATCACGAAGAAATAGCCTTAACTGAAAGAGTTTCTCCACGTAAGTAATTATTTCATTTGAGAAAATTTTAGAACCTTACTTTCTATCTCTTAACAGACGTAATATTAATGAATACTTTACAGAATATAAATGTTAGTATTACACTACAGATTATCTCAAAAAGAAATTCTTTATTGACAACAAAAAGACAACATTTTGTAGATTATTGGGAAAACGTGAAAATTGTTTTAATTCAAGTGTCCAAATGTTTTTCAACGAGCACAACTACTTCCTTCGAATTTTGAACGATATAAAAAAAATCATACAAATTATTCTGAGTAACATAGGTTATTTAGAAATAAGAATATAAATAAATAAAACGCTACAAATCACCGGGGAGACCCATGTGAGATTTATAAAACAGTTAGGCAACGTATAGACTAGGAAACGATACCAACTAAAATGTTATATATTATATGTTAATAAAACAAAAAGATTAGAATTACGTTAGGTCTATAAAGGCTAAATAAATACTTCATCTGAAGAGACTTAGAAACAAGACTGTTAGAATGATGAGCAGATGAGACTACACAAAACTTGCACTTACATTGCAGGCGTTTCACCCTGCATTATTTCTGTATAATTAATAAGAAAGTTAAGTTTTTGTGGTCTCAAATAAGTATGAGCTGAAGAATTATTAGTCCTTGTCCTAGTTCAGGCAGTTCAGAGTCGAAGGTGTAGCACTAGAGAACCATTTGAAACATGCTACATCTTTTTAACACTGGATGCAATTTTGTTGTTGCTGTTGAAAAGGAAACAGAAGAGATCATCGAAACTTATCAGCCATACTTTTTATACCTTTCTGCGTAAACAAGAAAAAAATTGGTTCTGGAGAATAGGAAGCACTTCCTATTGGAAAATGAAAGACTTGAATACAACTAAAACACGATAATAAGTTAATCCATATTATACGTATCTAAATAGAGCATTTAAATATATTTTCCTTTGATCAAAAATGCCTAACTAAATTCAGTCGACATTCTATTACATGCTTTTTGCTTTGTTTATCGGACGAGTTTTATTTAAAACATTATTAAAGAGCAATGTATTTTTTGAGCATTGTATATGACTCAAAAAATGATGTTAAATAAAGATAATTATTTCATGCTAATAATGATTGTTTACAACAGTAGTTACCAAACTTTTTCAGTGTATATTGAGGAGAACATAAATCAAATCTGAATTTTTTTAATTTGTTAAATTGATAATGAATTTGCATTACTAAATAAGTTTTACATGATAATTACCAAAATTTTGCTGCACACAGTTTAGGAAACACTGGTTTACAACATAATGCTTGGTTGGTTGATGGTTTTTGGCACAAAGCAGCTGGGCTATCTGCGCCAAACATACGGTAAAGAAAGCTAAAATTAAAGTAAATTTAGTAAAATTCATAAAAGGAAATTAAGGTGAAACAAAATAGAGTTAAAAAACATATATAGCATAAAACCAGTGTTTATATCTAGTTTACGGCAGTAAGAGAAAAACTACAGTAATACAAGTTGTAAAAGACTTTCTGTAGCATAATTGTAATTATCATAACTCGCCAGGAAGACTAACAGGTAAGTTCAAAAACCACCCTCAGTCACCTGAAGTTGACCCTTCCAGTCCTGGTTCCAAGTTATTTGACGTAATACACTTGTCCCATGTCACTGATTTTCTGATACAAATCATTTGACACATTCAGTTAGAAGAAATAAATATTTAAAACAACTGTATACTTATTTGTAAAATAACTATTGATGGATATCACATCTGCTTTATGTAATACTTTGTAACGTTTTAAGAATTAAGTGAATACAAGAACGTTATATTAGATCCAAGTTTATGTGACAATAATTATATCGTCACTAAGTGGAGATAAGTATCCTGCAGGCCCGGCATGGCCAAGCGTGTTAAGGCGTGCGACTCGCAATCTGAGGGTCGCGGGTTCGCATCCCCATCGCGCCAAATATGCTCGCCCTTTCAGCTGTGGGGGCGTTATAATGTGACGGTCAATCCCACTATTCATTGGTAAAAGAGTAGCTCAAGAGTTGGCGGTGAGTGGTGATGACTAGCTGCCTTACACTTTTAAACTAGGGACGGCTAGCGCAGATAACCCTCGTGTAGCTTTGCAAGAAGTTGAAAACAAACAAAACCACATCAGCTTAGAAAGTCTAAATTATTGTAGTGTCTGTATGGATAAAGTTTGTTTATTTTCTGGTATTTCTACAGAGCTACTCAAGAATTATTTAGAATTGTTTAGAAAGTTCTTTACTAATGCCCCATCCAAACCAGTATTTTTATTTAGTAATCATAAAATTGTATCGTAATAACGGCAAGTTTCCTTTCTTTATAAAGATATTTTTAACTTACAATTTGGAATTGTTTGATAAATATTTACGAAATGATAGGAGGACTAGTTAATGTAATTATGGCAGAGCTTCCGTGCATTTTGAAAATCAGTTTATGTTTTTAATTTAAAACGTTATCATACTTGGTCTTGAAGTCATCACTGAAAGTCCGTATTATTACAAGACTAAGTAAATATACTTTTAATGGAATACGAGCTAAAGGGTTGTTTTTAATGTCCACAATATACTTAATGAATAAACCATGTCTATTTTCATAAAGTGTCGTGTTGCGTTAAAAATTAACTTTAAAAGAAGATTCAGAATTAATGGTGTTCGGGCGACGGTATATTCACTACACGTTTATATAGTAATAGTTCAAGTTGGACGGTATATTTACATATTTACATCGTAATACTACAAGTTGGACAGTATATTTACGTATTTACATCGTAATACTACAAGTTGGACGGTATATTTACATCGTAATACCACAAGTTGGACAGTATATTTACGTATTTACATCGTAATACTACAAGTTGGACGGTATCTTTACACATTTATATAGTAATAGTTCAAGTTGGACGGTAAATTTACATCGTAATTCTACAAGTTGGACGGTATATTTACATATTTACATCGCAATACTACAAGTTGGACGGTATATTTACACATTTATATAGTAATAGTTCAAGTTGGACGGTAAATTTACACATTTATATAGGAGTACTACAAGTTAGACGGTATATTTACTATACGTTTATAAATTAATACTACAAGTTGGACGGTATATTTACTACACTGTTATATAATTATACTGCAACTAATATGGATAAATCAAGATAAATTTAACATAACGTAGTTATATCAGTGTGATTTAATATTGCATGCGTTTATACTAAACAAAATCGTACCAAAAACCTGATTTTTTTTCAGTATGATGAGGAACCCCAACTTTAATGTTTCCATGAAATGTGGCAGAAATGCAATCACACTTTACAGAACTATTAACCTCAAATCTCGAAAATGCCCTACCTAACCCACTTGCCACCGCCCCACTCCCACTTCGAAAGAGGGGCGAGGGTAAATATCAGTACCAACTGGCTGAAATCGATTAATTTCGAATTTAGAGCTTCAATATGCAGTTTTAGCATTCTTCAAAAGTTTCATAATTGTTATATTAAATATAATAGTGCCTTCCTAAGAGTTATAGCCATCATAATCAATAAAATGAAAATGAATAAGATTAATTATATAATTTATATTTGTTTGTTTATTTGAATATTCATATAAAACAACTGAGGATATATCTACGAAATTCATTCCTAATTTTGAACTTATAGACTAGAGAAAGGCAACTATTCAGTACCACTCACCGCCGTCTCTTGAAACACTCCTTCCTTACCAAATAGCAGAATCTTCTGTTGGAACAGCGATAAGTCTAATTACAAAGCTAAAACCCAATGTTCGATTCCCTACAGTAGACACAGCATATAGCTCAGGGGCTTTGCTCTAAAATAAATCAAATAGCGTGACCTGAAAGTGCGGAGAACGAAAATATATATATATATATGGTAATGTGATTTGAACCTTTGGCCTGCAGACACGCACCCTGTTTACAATATTGATGTTGTTGTTTTGAATTAAGCACAAAGCTATACAATGGCTATCTGTGCTCTGCCCACCAAGGGTATCGAAACCCGGTTTTTAGCGTTGTAAGTCCGCAGACATACCGCTGAGCCACTGGGGGCGTTATAATATTGAAAGCGTTAATGAACATGAAAATAATTAGTATTTCTTAAAATTAATGGATGAAGCATTTTAAATAGCTTGACCTTGATGTCATCTGCCTTTCATTTTGTGAGGGTTTTGAGTGTGTGTTTTAAAACTATATAATGATTTATTTGAATAAAAGATGCCATAAATTTTTGTTTGTTTCATAAGTTAATTCTAAGTATCTGTAGTTTGTAGATTTTATTGTGTTTGAATTTTGTAGAAGACTGCTTGCGTATTTGATATAATAATGAAAATAATAATTATAAATGCGTTGCCTTGCAAAGGTATTCACCCCTATCAGCAATATCATATTTTGGTGAAATACAATTAATATAAACAATTATTTTTAATGAAATTGTTTTTATTCAAAATTCTAATGGTCAAACTTAACACTGTTATGTGTGAAGGAGGTTGAATATCAGCAAAATCTGAAATATATATATATATATATATAAATTAAAATTTGCTCAATGCGTAAGTATGTAGTCCTCTAAGTCAGTACCTGATGGAAGTACTGCTGTGAATCTTTGTGGGTAATGGCCCTGCATGACCAGGTTGTTAGGTCGCTCGACTCGCAATCTGAGGGTCGCGAGCTCGAATCTCTCTCACACCAAACATACTTGCCCCTTTCAGCCATGGGGGCGTTATAATGTAACGGTCAATCCATCTATTCGTTGGTAAAAGAGTAGCTTACGAGTTGGCGGTGCGTGGTGATCACTAGCTGTTTTCCCTCTAGTCTTACATTGCTAATTCAAAGATGATTAGTGCAAATAGTCCTCGTGTAGCTTTGCGTAAAATTAAACAAACAAAGAAACAAACACTTTTTGGGTAGGTCTCTACTAGCTTTGCACAATGGAATGGTGTAATTTCTACCCACAATTTCTTGAAAAATTGCTTCAGTTCTTAAAAATTCGCTGGGGATCGCTGATGGGCAGCAATATTCTAGTCTCGCCATACATTTTCTGTTGGATTTATGTCAGGACTTTGACTGGGTCATTCCAGAACATTCACCTTAATCTTTTGAAACCACTCCAGTGTAGCTTTGGTGTTGTTGTTCGGGTAACTGTTCTGCCGAGGTTTGAATTTTCGATCCAGTTTCAAATTATTGTCTAACTCAAACAAGGTTTTTACAAGATTCGCCTGTACGTCTCACTGTCCATCTTCCCCTCAATCCTGACAAGCTTCCCAGACCCTGCTGATGAGAAACAACTTTATAACATAATGTTGCTACCACCAAGTTTGGCAGTTTGAATGGTGTTAACTAAGTGATGTTCTGTATTAGGCTTGTCCCAGATGTAATGTTTTGAATTTAGACAAAAAACTCAATTTTTGTTTCGTCTGATCACAAAACATTCTGCCTCACATCTATAGCATTATTTAGACACTTTGTCGTAAACTCCATATGAGATTTAAGATTATTCTTTTTCTGTAATGGCTTATTTCATGCCACTCACCCATACAGGCCAGCTTTGTGTAGGGACCAGGATAATGTCGACTTACCGTATGAACACCGACTCTCATCTCAGTGACTACCCTAACTAGTTTTCTGTGTGCCACTGCTTCGTTTGGACGGGCGGTCCGATCTGAATAATGACTGGGTAATATTGAATCACATTCCATTTCTTAATGACGAGGCCCTAGTGGCACAACGGTATGTCTGCGGACTCACACCGCAAGAAACCGGCTTGTGATACCGTGGTGGACAGAGCACAGATAATCCATTGTGTAGACTTTTGCTTAATTCCAAACGAACAAACCTAAACGGTGGACTTCACTGAACTCAAAGGAATAATAATCAAATTTAAATTTTTCGTGTAATCTCCTTCTGATCTGTATTTCTCTATCACTTTATCCCTGACTTGTTTAGAAAGCTCCTTAATCTTCATGGTTGACTTGTAGTATCACAATGTGATTTGTGGCTTGAGCAAATTCATTTACTTTGAAGTCAAGACAGGAAGAAACCATTACACTAATTTCATGACCTCCCGAACTGATATTTTGCACCTAAACTGATTAAAGGTTGCCGTAGCAAATGTGTTCAATACTTGTGCAATTGAGAATAATCTAATTTTTATTTTAAAACCTAACTTACATAAATAATATCAGCGTTTATTTCAGCTTTCTCAGTTTGGAACAGATTGTGTAGATTCTAAATATAAAACCCCATTTGAAAGTTTCATGATTAAAAGTTCAAACGGTAACAAAATGTGGAAATTTTGCAGGGGGGATGAATACTTTTGCATGGTCCGGCATAGCCAGGTGGTTAAGGCACTAGAGTAGTAATATGAGAGTCGCAGGTTCGAATCTCTGTCACACCAAACATACTCGCTCTTACAGCCATGGAGGTGTTATAACTGACGATCAATTTCACTATTCGTTGGTAAAAGAGTAGTTCAAGAGTTGGCGGTGGGTGGTGATGACTAGCTGTCTTCCCTCTAGTCTAACACTGCTAAATTAGGGACGGCTAGCGCAGATAGCCCTCGAGCAGCTTTGTGCCAAATTCAGACCAAAACAATACTTTTACAAGGCACTGTTTATATATAAATACAGAAAGATAGAGCCGTGTGTGTTATTTTCTTTCAATGTTTCAAGAAAGTTTATGCTGTATCTAATTTTTCTACAAGAGTGTTTCTTTGATACATTAGAAACATTTGGAGATGTTTTGAAAAACATGTGTAATTTTGAAATTGTGTTATTTCTGTTTTTTCACTTAACGTAAAGTTTTATATTACTATATATTCTATGTTTTATGAAAGAACGATATTAATACAAAGTAGGAATTCTGACACGTCTTGTGAATCTTTTAAATGTCATTGAAATGTTTTTATAGTCACACTTGTTCCCATGCGCTAAAAATGACAGCTCAATGAGATCACGTGCAAATAATAACAAATCAGATAGCGTTCCCACCAGAGCGTATCCTGCGCAGTTCAATTGCGCTCTCAAGATTGAGATCCAAAATGCCGTCTACCACAGAGGTAGGGGTTGTAGCACTGCCAACGGTGACAGAGAAGCCAATACATTATACGTAAGTGTGTGATTTATTTAATAGTTATTTATTTCTTTGCGTTAATACCAACCAACACAGTGATCTTATTTTTAAATTTCTGCATTTTTTGTACAGGTATTTAAAAGAGTTTCGTGTAGAGCAGTGTCCACTGTTTCTTCAACATAAATGTACCCAACATAAACCATTCACGTGTTTCTATTGGCATTTTATGAATCAACGTAGGAGAAGGCCGATATTTCGAAAACGGGACGGAACGTTTAATTACAGTCCAGATGTGTACTGTGCGACATACGACGAAACAACGGGCATTTGCCCTGAAGGAGATGAGTGAGTAGCAGGCGTTTTTGAAACTAACGTCATTGTTACTGGTGGTAGAAATAGAAGTATTCGAGATCACCGATTTATTCTCGCACATTATGGTTAACGTTATAAAATTGTTACTCAGTTCGCAGTCCCAAAAAATTTATTTAATTACTTTATTTCGTTGAATGCGTTTTGACAGTATGTAAGGAAATAATATTTCCAGATATACAGAGCAAAGCAAGGTTGATGTTATTAATTGCTGTCAGAGATGTATACGTATAAGAACTTACTTGTAAACATAAAGTCCGCCATCATACTCGTAATTGTATACACGCCATGTTGGCGCGCGTTTATGACGTGTCGAAATGAGAACCTATGAGAGTGACTTATCCCAGCGCATGGCGTAATTTTGATATACTTGAATAGTTCAAATCAGCTTCTACTCTTGAGGGTCTGAAATGAGCGAAGATTTATTATTGCGTGTGTGTGTGTATATATATGTAACGATTGTCACCACTCTTTTTAACTGAACTTTTGATTAGTATAGAATAGATCTTAATAACCTAATTAAAGCGCTTTGAAACAAAAGTGTTGGGTTGGATTTTCTTTTCCTTTAAGTAAACAGTGTAGTTAACATCAACAATGGCACGTGCAAAATGACCAGTAGTACTACTCTCAGTACTAGAAGTGAGTAACGTGTTTCAAAACAAGTGTTATGATTACCTCAAAGCTAGTCTTGTATAAACTTGAATCTTAGATTGATGTAAGAAAATCACGAATATTTTCGGTTAGCATTGACTGCATTTGGAAAAAAATATTAACTTAATTTCTGGTTTACTTCTAAGAGTAAGTGCTGCTACTGTTATTTACATTTGAATTAGAAAAATTACTTTGGGTTGCAATTGAATGTTAACTGTGTTATTTATCTAAGTGAGCAGGCTGATTTTGTAAATAATATAGTAGACTTGTCAATAGTATGTGATTTGTGATGTTAATAATCAGATCTGCATTATATCTGCTTGGTGATGCTCAATTAAATCATGAACTTGTGGAACCTTTTGTACAGCACCAAAATAATTCTAAACAGTGTATAGAACATTTAAACAATTAGACACTGTAAATAAAACTGATGTAATAAAAATGGCAGAAGTATACTTTGGTAATTTGTGCTTACATCATCTTACCACAATGTTGTATGTTTCTAAACATTTCTCATTCTTCTATTTACAACAACATTGCCCACATAATTATTTTAGTCACTTTATAAACAAAGGTCGTCCTTGAAAATAAACTTTGGCTTGTTTGGTCATTACTTTGTTAGCATCATTAACAAATTTGCTTTCAAACTGGAAATCAAGCTGAGCTAGTGCATTCTCCACCATGTTAGAAATGTGTACTTTCTGTTTTAGCTCATTTACTGGAAAATAACATGTTTGGAATTATAGTTTTTGTTAGTACAGTTGCAGTAAGCTGAAGTTATTGCATTCAGTGTTTGCTACTGTGTCTTTGTTAGCTATGTATACTCTTTGGTTTCAACTTTGTTTAATGAGTAAGAAAGAGAAAAAGCCATGATTAGCAGTGGTAACATGAAAATAAAAAGGAATTTTTTTATTTTTTTAGCCAGATACCATATTTTAAATACAAATCAACAATGCTGCTGTTTGATATTTTTTTGTTTCTATTTGGAAACAACTTTTTTTGTAAAGTAACACTTGCCGTAACTCTGTGTGCAGCTTAAAAAGCGTTTTACACTTTTTCTTAAGGTTACATTTAATCAACTTTTCTTCTTGTCTTTGGTATAGAATTAGAATATATATATATTTATTTAATAAATAAATTGTCATGATAAATTAAATGGTGTATATTTATAAAATCTGTAAACTTGGCTAAATCAAATTCTTGAAACTAAGAAAAGAATAATATTTAATGAAAATGTTCTTTCTTTATTGTGAAGAAAGACCATATAGTAGGGGAAGTGAAACTTTCAAAAGCTTCAGTATGAAGCTATTATTCTGTTGCTATTAGATTTCCACATAGATGAAATCAAAGTGTGTTTTATCAATCATAAAATAAGTCTCTAAATTTGAAGTTTATTACTAATAACTTGTATATTGTGAGTGTTAAGTTGATAAAATCTGCATAATAATGCAAACAATTTAGAAGTAATAGTTATAAAATGCTATGATTTATTATTTATTTACTAAAAAGTGTTATTTTATATAATTAAAAATGTATTATCTGAAAGACTAAACATTGTATTTATGAAGCTATTAAACCTAACAATAAAATATAAAAGTTAGAATAAATTATAATAATTAAAATTGCAGTGAAAGTTATACAGGTGTTCTACATAGAGAATTCAACTAGAAATATCAAAAAATTGATAGGTTGAAAGAAGTTAACATATTAATCAAATTTGGAAATTGCATGAAGAGAAGATAAATTGAGGACTAAAAGATTTGTTTGAGAATAAACAGAAATTATATCTTTTATGCTAATAAACCATGTAGTACTGTAAACAAAAGTAAATGTTTTGTGCCAGCTTAGGTTAGAGAAGTGTTGGGTTATCTCAAAACATGTTTTTTGAAGTAAATTAATTATAGAAATGTAAAATGGCAAATATTTTCTTTGCAAAAATATTTATTTCTTACTGGTCATATATTTCTTCATGAAATGTAATTTTATAATATGAGAAGTTCTGTATTTTTCCCCCCTTATTTTTGTCAGTTGCCCTTACCTTCATCGTACAGCTGGAGATACAGAAAGACGTTATCATCTACGCTATTACAAAACTGGAATATGTGTTCATGATACAGATAGCAGAGGCTACTGTGCAAAAAATGGACCACATTGTGCATTTGCACATGGAATCCATGATTTGAGGTGTCCTGTTTATGATATTCGGGAATTGAATGCTCTTGAAACTTCTGAAGAAGGGGCTGATGGAACATCAGGGCCCAATAATCTTGACAAAGAGAGAAGTGCTCTGAATGAAGACCTAAAATGGCAAGGTAACTCTTAATACAAATTTTATGGAAAACCATTTCCTGTTAGAAAGAAATGTCTTCAAATGGCATTTATACACATTTCCGTTTCTTTTTTATCTGAAAGATCAGGGAGGGCTTAACAGTTGAATTTGTATTTTCAATTTTGAGAACATTTAAAGACTGATTTGTATATCTGTTATATATATCTGACTTAAACCAAGTTGCTTTAATAAATTTGTATTTTAGATACTACCTATATTTTAGAAAGTTATAAGACAGAACCATGTAAACGACCTCCAAGGTTATGTAGGCAAGGTTATGCCTGTCCTCAGTATCACAACAATCGGGATCGAAGAAGAAGTCCCAAAATCTACACATACAGGCAAGTCTCTCTAAAATTGTGAATGCAAACATATTGCTTTATTTCCATAGACAGTTACAAAATATTTTTACAGCAGCTATGTAATTTGTGCATCTTTTGTATAAGTATGGATTTGTTTACTATATATTTCTTATCTTGATCATACTGATAGAATTGATAAACATAGGAAGAATATTGCAGTTTTTCTAGAAGCTTGTAATACTAATAGTTTTATATGGTAACAGATTTATTATTTAAACTTTTAATATTTTTTGTATTATTAAACATGAATACACTTTTCAGTTAGCAACTGAATTTTCATAGGACATTTTCAAACTTGTAGTTAAGTTACTTGTTTATATTACTTGACAGGTGAATTCAGCATTGTTGCATGCTTACATTGCAGCCTCTGAGAAAATTCACTAAGTATTAGAAATTGTAATTCTAATATTTGCAGGTCTAAAGATCTATAACCAGTTTTGAAATATTTGTGCAGATATTTATTATAGATGTCTTTTATTTTAGTTTCTTATCTGATAGCTCATATCTTCTTACATAATAGCTTTCTTCAGTTTGTGCTGCCTTCTAAATGCAGTTATTTGCCATTAGCTTTTGTGCTTCCTCCTACCTTGTGGCAGCCTTCCTCTTATCAGATTTATTCATCTGTGGCACCCTTTTGTTGCAGATTAGCGGGTTCTTGAAGTGGTAGTAGAACAAATATTTTCTTGTTTTTCACTTTTCTTCCATTAACACTAGTTACAATATTCTTTTCCTCCTCCTCCTCAAGATCCACTTTCTTGCCAGTGTCTCCTTGAAGTGTTCTTGAATCAAGCACAGGTCTCTGCTCATTAAGTGTAACTCCCTTTATCAGAATTTTATTTCTGTTTGTTTGTTGTCCTCAAGAAAACTGGTGTTTGATGCCATGTTATTGATCTTGTGACCTTCACCACTTCCTTGGCCTCCCTTGTTTCACTGTGGAGCTTTTTCTCAGCCTTATTTGATTGTTTATTCCAGGTCTGTGAAAGACTAAGGGCAATGTCTTGGATACTCATCTTTTATATCTTTATTTCTCCTGCATCCCAACATTACCCTCAGTTTTTTCATTAGGGACAAACTGGAGAAGTTACATTTCACCCCCTCTGTATCTTATTCATCTTGAGTTATTTTTCTAAGACAGTATTTGTTGACAGTATTGCTATTCTTTGACATTGGCTTTGCCTATTTCACCATTGGTCTAGCATGCTCCAGTTTTTTATACCCCACTTAAATTCCCTTAGATATTTTATCCATCTTTTATCTGCCCTCTATCCTGGTGCTTTACATAACCATCTCCCTTACATAATGTAATCACTTTTTGCCAACAAAGCATTGATTTTTTTTTACTTGGAGTATTGTGAATTGTCCCATCATGGATTTCAGTTTTTATGCTGCCTTGTAGATTTTGGTATAATTAAAAAAACAAACCCAAACCAAATAAGAGGTTATATTTGCAGGTATAAATTCATGTATTTACTGTTATCAGCATGGTGGCTAATCCAACCTCCCCTATTCCGCCTTTGTTATCTAGTATCTTTTTCTATTCAGGGGAGGGTGGTGTCACTTTTGGTTAGGGCTGTTCATATTTTCATCTGCTGAAAGATGGAGACAGTCATTTTGGCTTATGAAAAAACACCCTAGTGCTTCTGAATTTGCCTTTTTTGTTAACCCTGAGGAAAATTTGGATTCTGTTTTCTGACAATATTTTTAACTAAGTCAGCTTCTTATGAGTCCAATTTGGAACCACTTCCTGTTCCTTTTCTTCAATTAATCATTTGAATTTGTGAAATTTAGGGACTTTTCTTTGTCTCCTTTGGTTCTACTCTTGGTGGTATAAGCAGGGGGAATATTTAATCATTAGATTTCATTTATCTATTGGGGGACATTTTACAGGCCGCTATTCATACTTCTTTCAGTGCTTTTCTCTCATGTTCTTTACAGGCTTGGCCAGTTTTTTTTTACTTGGAGTTTTCCCCTATCTCTTTATCTCTTGGTCAACATCTGCTGGATTATAAGGAGGAGGGATACTTTTGTCACAATCTAATCTGTTTTCCAAGATTTCTTTCATCTTAATTTCACTGGATCACATTTTGTGGCAAGTGCTGCTTAAATATGTTTCTCTTAATCCATTTCCACACTAGAAACCAATATTATTATTTTTACTTTTGGTTGTAACAGGCTCTGTAAAAGTGAGGTGTTCCATAATACTATCTAGGTTTTTATCAGATGACATTTCTATATTATCTTGGAGATCCACTCGTGGACCAATGTGAGTAAAGCTAAAAGGGATCTTGCCTGTCCATACCAATCGTCATATTGAAGAAATTGGAGCCAGTTTGCTTTCAAAAATTCAGGAAACTTGGTCCACCTATTGCACTGTTGCCAGAAAACTGTTCCTAAGGGCTCTTCAACATGCATTACCCTCCAGATTCTACTAGGGGAGCTAGGAAGTTTTTACCAAACCCAGTTTCCAGTCACTGCAGTGGTGGACAGAGGCTTTTTCTCCAGTGTTAATGTTTCTCCTCTGTGGGAGTGTACTAACAGTTCTGGTTCAGATTTGACACTATGCTCTCCAGTTGGGTTGTGCATATTCTTTCTCTTTGATCAATGTTGGTTTTGTGTAATGTTCATGGAAGGAAGCGTAATGCCTTTTTCAAAATTCTGAACAGGAAGTAGCCCCATTCTAGGACCTTGGTTGAGTACTGGTTCCACATTCTCTTCATAATTCCAGGAGCAAGTGGAATACTCCATGCCTGCTTGGTTTGGAAGTAAGGGTGAATGCTCATAATTCCAGACTAGTTGAATCCTGTTCCTTTAGTTGAGTATGGCGTATGTGATCCTATCATACCAAGCTTAAAATGTTGCCTTTTGAACTATTTTTCAGGTGGAGGAGAAAGTTTGCTTAAATGTTGCTTACTTTCTCATTATGATTCCTGTGGTGTGAAATGCATCACTCTATGGTTGTGATCCAATTAAAAGTATGTATGTATCTATGACATTGCAGCCCAACAGCCCTACTCACCAACATGGGATATAGGAAAAAACGCCCCTTAATTCCGACTCGAGTTGTGAAACCTTGGCTATCTAGTTGGGCCTGGCCTGTAATAATAATTACTTGTGTACATGATACAGGAATTAGATTTGGGTGAAGAGCATACCTGTTCTTGGTGTAGTGGGGTTCCTCCACTTGTGTACCAGTTTTATATTGGTACAACACTGTTCTATGCAGATGATTTTTGTATAGATCATATCTGCACTGGCCCCTTTACTTTCTCACTCTGAGATTCCAGCTATATTGTTAGCTGATTATGAGTATGTTTTGGAAATGAATTTCCAATACTACTTACCTCTATTGACACTCTCCTGCCCCACCTCACCACTAAAAGCTAGTGTAAGTTTTGGAAAAGTGATTATATTATCTAAGTTAGGAGCTTATAAAGTTCCAGGATAGAGGATGCATTGACAAGGGTGGAGTAATTTCCAAATATAATATTGCCAAGGGTATTTAAGTGGGATATAAAAGACTGGAGCATGCAAGACCATTGCTTAGGTAGGTAAAACAAATGTTGAAGAATAGCTATATTTGTATTAAAAAAACCTTTTCTGTGTAGGAAAATGTTCTGTTATATTGGTGTTGCACAATCAGTGGAACCTTGCTTGGGATCCTGTGGACTCCATTTTTTTTCCTTCCATTCTTCAAGTAGACTTTGCCTGGTGGCTCAGTAGAGACAATGCCTCAGCTGGTGCTTCTCCTCATCCTCATCTCTATACATGCATCTTTGACAGGATGGGAGGCATGTTGGGATCCTCAGTAGGTAGCCAGTCATTGATCAGCAGTTGAAACTACCAACACTTTGACCTTTTAAAACTCCTAGCTGGTTGCTGAGTATTGGAGCATTTCCTGTCTGAGGTACTGGGGGTACCTGGTCTTGATCCATTGGGACAGTTCAATGGTTGTCTCTTAAATTAATCTCAAAGGGAGCACTTGATCTCTTTTACTTTGTTTTTGAACACTAAATCTCTGTATCAAACCATTCTTTATCAAGTATTGACATTTCTTTGGTTCTGATCCACATAAAACACATTTACAAGTAATTGGTATCGCACTTTCTTATAACACTTATTTTTGTTATTGCTGCAAAAGGCTTTTTCTAATTTGCTATTATTAGAGAGTTAATTCTCAGTCTGAGTAGTCACCTCACTAATTTCTCTTTTCCAATAACATAATCAATTGTTATTTTTCTTTTTGAACTAGAAGATTGAAGCCACTTCTTCATAATAACCCTCATTTAGTGCAAAGAAAAATAAACAAAGAATAATGTTTAGTTTTAATTTGTCCAATTTGAAACTTGCTTTGGCACAATGACAGTGGTCTCATACCCATGTGTCATCCCTCAAGCACATCAAATTCAAAACATTGACTAATAAGAATAATAAAAAGATTCAAAACATTATGACCAGTAAGAATAATAAAATATTGTAAATGTGTTACACATCAACATAAAGCAGTAGTAAATTGTAATAGATGGGATGTTTAAATTGAATATTAACTATTTAGATTTGATACATTTTTTTTTCTATGGATATAAATTTTAAAACATCTTTTTTTAATAATTAATGGACCTCTAATTTACTGTAGTACTTTTGTTTAAGTAGTGTACAATACTCATGGGATTTTTGTCCTTTATAAACTGCTCTGTATTACCTAAAAGTAATTTAAGTGTGAATGATACTATGGCATTTTGGCTAATTATCATTCAGTATTATACAGAGAACCAATTTTTTAAAAATTACTTTATAGATTTTTATTTTCACTAAGCTAAATAAAAGATTTATTTCTTTAATTTGCTGAACTCCCTGCTGTGGACATCATTTTCACATATTCAAGGCTCGTTAGCACAGCTTGTGTCATCAAGCTAAAGAAATACAGTTGGGTATCTAATTATGGTGTTATGTATATAATATTTATAGGATTTTTAAGTCCTTTTTAACTTGCCATGTAGTTACCTTAACAAAGAGTAGACAAATTGTTTGAATGTTCTGGTGCATGCATTTAATGCTACCTGATTCTTTGTAGTACAGAAGCTCCTTCATACTAAGATTATAAATATAAATAACCTTTTTTATTTTTATCAAATTACCAAACTTAATTATTCACTTTGCACACATTGTCTTCAGATTGTATTCCTATTTCAGGTCAACACCTTGTCCCAATGTTAAGCAAGCAGATGAATGGGGTGATCCAGTTAATTGTGAAAATGGAGATGATTGTCCTTATTGTCATACTCGAACCGAACAACAGTTTCATCCAGATGTGAGAGTTCTTTTTGTTACTACAATTAATTTTCTCATACTGTGAAATAGAACTTTGTACAATCTAAAAGAATAGTCATTAAGGTTGGAGGTAGCTTATAAATTAAATTATAATGTGATGCATTTCATTTTAGGAATCCAGTATAAGTGAATATTTTCCCCTTAGGTAATTTTAAATTTGCTTCTCAGAATTGTGCTACTGATGTTTTATTAAAAATGTGATCTTGATATTCTTATATTTAGTGAAAGTCAAAAATTACATTTTCATTGAAATTATTGGGGAATGTTTTAATATCTTGTATTACCTTGCTTAAAATAAACTACTACAGTTATGAATACAAAATGGACAAAAATAATAAGAATTAACATATATTTTTCATTAAAAACATTTTGTTAAATATTGCTTTATAGGAACATTGATGTCATTTGTCTAAAGTGCTTATGTTACTAATGTCTTCATTCCAGATCTATAAATCAACAAAATGTAATGATATTCAGCAGACAGGTTACTGTCCTCGTGGCCCTTTCTGTGCATTTGCTCATGTTGACAGTAAGTTGATTTCAGTTTCTAAAATCATTTGTAGATCTCTGAAATGAAGGCTTTGAGTTTTTTTCCCTTCAAATGTACATAAGACAGTCATCTAATGACCTAAATTTTTTTTTTCTGTTGAATATATTGTGAAATGATTAATCACACATGATAATTATGCAGTATAAATAAAATACTAATATTGGTACACTGAAATTATAAACCACAAGAGCATTCATAAATCAGTATTTATTTAAGTGCATCATTTATTAAACTGTATAGTTAGAAAGAATCTCTGGTCTCTGTCCAACAGAGTTTGAAATTAAAAAAAAAAAAAAGAATCTACAGGATGGCATCTAAATTTTCAAACATTACTCCATTTTGTGAAATATGTGAAACAAAACAACTGGAAACATTGTTTTATATTTTTATTAGTTTTGAGTTAACTATCCTGTTTGTATTTTAACCCTTTCACAGCAGGTTAGGGTTCAAAGACCATGTCATCGTGTTTGTTGATTTGGATTCAAAATTGTATTGAATTACTATTTTATGAATCTGTCACTGAGTTTGGAGTCAAATTGTACATTATAATTTAAACCTTTATATATGAATTAATTTCTTAGTTTTAAAGTAAATATTAAAAGAAAGTAACCAAATATAGATTTTAGTTATTCATGTTGTATGTTGAATGCAACACTGTTTAAACTTAGATGTTTTGTGATGTCAAAATACTAAATTTATAATTTTGTTTAATTTTACACAAATTAGGAACTCAAACTACTAATATTGACAAGCTAGAATGTAAAGAAACAAAGAACCTTGTGTCTTTTTATTTTGCTGAGATATAGCTTACATACTGAATCAAACACGGTGGTGCCCCATTCAACTCTCCATTTCTTGAAACTGTCCTTTTATTATTCTTACTATAGTACAAGACATGTGAATAACCAAACAACAGCTCAGAATGTCCACAGAGTGGTTTTCCCTGTCATTTTAATCTTTGAAAAGGCTTCCATGTTCTTTCAATGTTAAGTTTTCAAGAATGTAAGTTGTGTATTTAGTCTGCTAGAAGTTTCATATTTTATAAAATAAAAAAAACAACACAAAAAACTTAGTTACAAAGCTTAATAAATTATAGTGGAATTCTTTGGTATCAGTATAGTTATTTATGATGTTTGGTTATTCAACTACATGTATAAAACCTAAAAAAAAAAAAAAAATGTTTGATATCCTCTATGTGTGAAATTTCAAAAGGCTCGGCAACCTATGTCCAGCAACAAGTACAAAGTTATAGCAAGTAGTAGTAGTTTTCTTTACTTCTTGATTTGTTGTTCTATATATTAAGAACAATAAGTTTAAAAGTTTATTTCTAAATATCAATAACCTATATACATATATAATGTAATGAAATATGAGTGTATATTACAAAATATTAAATCACTAAAACACAGCCAAGACAGGCAAGCCTAAAGATCAGTTTCATATTACTGGATATGTGACCTGAGTGCTTGTGCACTGCATCAGTGCAAGCTATGTAATGCTACATAGGCATGAGTGGAAGGTCCAAATAATAAATATATATCTTACAATGCTATATCTGAACACTTAAGCTACTTAGAATAAACATATGTATTTTTGTATTATGATATGTAGTCATTCTAGGATTGCAAAAGTATAATTTATATTCCAAATTATTTTTATAATGGTTACGAAGTTGGTTAAGTGACAGATTCCACATAGAGTATAGAAGATAACATAAAATATAAAGTTTTACTGAAAACAAACTTTTGAAATGTATTTAGGATGTTTTGGAGATTATGCAAATAATATTTGAGATTTTGGGAAGACAAATAGTCCTTTTGATCATAACATAAAATCAATTTACACTCAGTCTTTATTTTCATTGTGTTTAGAACTTGAATTTAAAAAAAGAAAACTTTTCAAGAAAGCAAATAAATGTAGGGATAACTGATATCAATCCTTCAAAAGCAATACAAAAAAGATAATAGGGATAGCATTTGCAACATTTATATATAATAGAACAAGCAAGATTTATCATACAGCAATATACATAACTATTCAATCACAATTTAGTTTAATTTATCCTATTTTTGTCTGTTAACATTCTAATACATTGTGTGACCTTGCTATATGAAAGAAAGATACAAATGCCACTTTTATTATCTTGTTTGCATTGTTTTTGAAGGACAATATTAACCATTCCTACATTAATTTATCTTTGGAAAAGTTTATTTCTCTATTTATTTGTAAAAATATTAACTTACTGAAAATAATGTAAACTATGTTTTAAAAAAAGCCAGTGTGTTTGTTATGTCATATTTGATTTCTTGAAACAGAAGGAGTCATGAAAGACAAAATGCATTTATCCAGATAGAATAGTTCTACTACTGGTTGCTGTGAAAACTTAAGTGTAGCAAGTGTTAGTATAATAATTCTAAAGTAAAGGCATGGTGTAGGATCACCTGGCCTAGAGCGAAGTGCATAACATTTGTCATTTATCCATTTTAAACATAAATTGTTTTTCATTTAAGCTATTTTCTATTATATCTGCAGCATTTTTTATATAAAAAACCCACAAAAACAAACCTTTTTGCTCTACGAAAGCTCTAAGTTAAGAAATAAAGAAATATTTTTCCAAAGTGGTTGTCAATACATTTCATTTTATACTTTCAGTAGATAGACTAACAACAATATTAAGTTGTACTTTGGTTGCAAAGCCCTTGTTGGAATGTAATGTTATCAAAATCTATTGACTTTTTTATATGTTGTTGAAAATCTAACTGATTTTTACCAACAATTGTTCTATGAATATGCCATAAATTCATTTAATGAATGATCTTAATTTTGATAGTCTCAAAAAGGAATTTACCAACATTTGACTGCCTCAATTGCACTTTTCTGCTTTTGTTGATCAAGTTTGATTTTGCAAAATTTATTTTTGTTAGCTTTGAATTGTGATATAAGGGTATACTATGAGGTGGGGTGGTATTACTTTCCCAATCATTTTTTGATGGATTATACACTGTTATTTTATACATTTGTAAAGATATTGTAATAAAGGTTGTATTTTAGTTTCAAATGAAATCCTATTTGATGCTATGATTTGCATCTTTTTATTATTGATGCTGTGCTATGTCTGAATAACATTTTGATAAAATATTATTTATTACAGAGGAAATGTCTGCAATACGTGATATAGGTTCAGAAAATACTACTAATTTTGCAGCTATTTTATCAACTGTCTTATCACCAAACTCGACAGCTATTTCATCCCAGCCCCAGACAACAGTTGTAAGTATTTTCAGAGATTTTCTTTGAGGTTGGATATTTAGCATTGGTTTAAGTTTTATTTTGCTATCAATTTTACAACAAGTTTTCATATTTTATCTTGAAGGTTTGATCTGTTAATTATATAGACCATATTAAACAACTTGCAATACTCATTATTAGGCCTGTTAATTTTTTTTCAATATTTTGTATAAAGAAATAATCTCTGTACACTTAGTTTGTTTCATATTTTCATTAACATGGAAGAAAATTAGTTAAACTGTTTAAAAATATCAGATGTTTTAAACACTTCAGAAATATTAGCTTATGTACTGTGAAATGTATCGGATATTTAGTGTCAGTGTGCACTTTCTGATGTGTTTAATTATAAATTTTTGTTTAAAAAAAAAAGGCAGTAATGAGAGGCACTTGTGTATGTATTAGGTTTGGGAAGAATTTTGAGAAAACGTAAAAACTGAAAAGTAGTGAATTCTAATGCATTGAAAAAAAATCAAAAGTTATGAATGTTTAAATGTATGCTATATCTGTGTATCTATGTTGAAAATGTTTTCATCTACTTTGTTATAGACAACTAGTAAAAAAGAAAACTTGCAACACCAAAAAACTGATGTACATATTAATCAAGTTGAAGGATCTTCACAACAAATTGTATCTAGCACTTCAGTTGAAATTCCAGGAAATCAGGTAAATGTTTTGTAGTGTACCTATCTCTTTTGTGCTGACCATCATTTTTAACCATTGTGAATAATTATGTTAAACAATTTTTTTACTGTGTTAAATTGTATTGGTCAGGCAAATTAAACAACAGAAAAAGATATGTCAGTCAACTTACAGGGTACATAGTAGCTCTGTAGATTTATTTTGTTTAAAAACAATTATTCATATGGATAATTTTTGTTCCCTTTGTTTTAAGTTTGAGTTATTGATATCACTTATTCTTCAAGAAACAGTAGTCAAATCTAAATAGTTCAAATAATATGTTTAATGAAATCTATTTCCATTATACTATAGGACTGTTATATATATAAAAAAAAAAAATTCAATTATTAAGGCTATTCAGTTATTTCAAGAAAATGTTTCCATAATTAAAAAAAAAAAGTGAATGAATATGAAAATTAGCAATATTAAATGATTTTAGATATTTTAATACCAGTGATATTATGCATGTAATGTTTCATCTTATGGGGTGCAGTCAGGTAAAAGTACTTTTGTTATTAGTGGTTAATTAATAGTATCATACAAATAATGGTTAGTAGGATGACTTTTAATTTCTATCTTAATAAATATCTGTACACATTTTGAGTAACTTGTTAACCTTTTATCATTCGTGGAAGTTTTGTCTCCCTGCCCCACTACTGCAGCAGTACTTTGATCACAACACACCAGGCATGAGGCAATTTAAGTGATGTGTGAGACACGTGTACAGGTGGAGACAATATCTACCATGCATAAGTACATGGCTGGTGATGGTAAAGGGCTAATTTTTAATACAGACAAGTATTTTAAATATATTTAATCAAATGTTTACTTGTGTGCTCAGGATTAAAGAGTATACTGAAAGCATGCTGGAGAGCAGTGCTAGATACTCATCATTGGAAAGTGATCCTCACTGCTTGTGGTGTAATAAGATACATTGCCAAGTGTAATATTAGGAAAGAAGAAGTAATAACATTAGTGGATGAGATGTTACATTTTCACTTGTATTGGTCATGAGATGGGCAGGAATAACTATATTCAGCATCCTACATTAGAGTATTGAAGTTTGACTATGACTGGAGCTAATAAAGTTGTACTTATATATACCAGGAGGTAATAACATTTACACTTATTACACGAAGTCTAGGTAAAAAAGCAGAGATTGATAGATTTAATTGCATGTATTCTGTGTATTTTAAAATGTAATTTGCATAGTGCATCATTGATTAGTAATATTTTCATTGGTTTTGTATTTGATAGTTAATAGTCAATATTAACTTGTTTCTAGTAGTCTGATTTTCTTGGTTGTGAACTTGTATTTAATGAAGATAAATTACAAATGTTTTGAAGTTACTCTTTCTTGTTTGAAGAAAATATTCAGTAATAAATTTATCAATGCCAACAGATGCTGAATATTAGATTAAAATTTCTGATGCTGTCTTTGTGTAAAAGGCAATTCACACACACTTTTCAATACTATTTGAGACACCTTATTTCTCTTTAATTTTAAGCAAAATTCCTAATTTTTTCCCTACTTTTTGATTCGCCTCAACAATGAAATACAAACTTGCCAAAAAATACAGTTGTAAGTATAGTTTAAATTCCCTCACATTTAAAGTAGCAATGTATTTCAGAATCTGGTGTTTTGCACAAATTATAGTTCATTGGTGGCATCAGACAGATACTTTCATTAACAAGATAAGCAAGTTGTCTTCTCTCTCTCTGATAAGTGAATGTATAGTGAGCATAACTTCCATTCCACTGAATAACTAAGTAATGATCAAATGTTTGATATATTTTGAGTTTTCAAGTTGAAGCATATCAAATAGTGCTTTTTGCTATGGTTACTGTTTTACCTGCAAATTGTTTGATTTTCATG
Organism: Tachypleus tridentatus; assembly: GCF_004210375.1. Classification (NCBI taxonomy): domain Eukaryota; kingdom Metazoa; phylum Arthropoda; class Merostomata; order Xiphosura; family Limulidae; genus Tachypleus; species Tachypleus tridentatus. Next base: position 74,513,150 of record NC_134832.1, on the reverse strand, counting down.
CAAGTGCATATGCCCTGAAATAGCCACACTGATAATTTCAATAGGCATTATTAATTTAATGCTACTCTGATGTAAGTACATATACTTCATGTTATATCGCTTGCATAATCTATACATCCAAGGCAGGTGCTTGAGATAGCCTTTTTAACAGTTTTTATGTGTTTGGAGTGTTATATAAAAAATTAAAATGCTGTATAAAAAACATAATTTTAGCACCATTGTTAACTTGTGTAGTTAATAATGATCATGAGCCATTGTAAGCCATTGTCAAATGACCACTTTCAGTATTTGTCAAAAAAACAACAGTATTTTGTGGTAATAATTGCAAACAGCAACCCTTAAAACATGCACAGGGATAAGAATTTAAAGAACTGGCTCAGTTAAAGTTTAGTTCTGATAATTGAGAACTGTTCTACAAATAAAATTAGGTATAAATATTTCAGTGCCATTCTTAATGTTTAATGGTTATGACAAAGTAGATGATTATATGAAAAACAAAAACATGTCACTAAGTCCCCTTCAAAACCTAAATTATCCCTACATTTTGAACTATTCTGCCATGCTAAAGTTGTTAATTTTTTTTGGGGGGAACCTCTTGTAAGGTCTGCAGTATATAGTTAAATGTTATCTTGTTCTTAATTTTTATTTATTTCTTAAGTCCTCCACAGAGTGTACAACCTTCACGGCCAATAGCACATTTCCAGCTCCCATAGCTCGACCACGGTCATACAATTCATCAACTAATAACCCTGGAGAATGCATAGGTTCATACCAGAAAGCTCCTGGATCTGAAAGGGAAGACAAAGATGTATGCACTTTTTTTCTAATATTTCCACTTCTGTTACATTTATCAAACCATCTGTCTTTGTGTGTGTGTACATGTATCAAATGGGTTAAAATATTCCAGTGCTATGTTGGATAGATGTATTATGTATTTGTACATATATTGTAACATATGAAGGCTTTTAAAGGTACATTGTTCCTTCTCTTATTGTGTGAGTAGAAAAGTTGGGTAAAATAAATAAGACTTGAATTAGCAATCAGAATAATTAAACTTGTCTATCAGCCATTTGCATCTGCATGATTAACTACATTTTTTAATTTTATATATGACATGTAGTTTCTGTCTAAATAGTTTATTGTATGTTTCATGAATTCTCCAAAACCTTTGAGAATCTTCACTTCAGAATTGAAATTCTGAGTTATCTTAAAATTATTTGAACAGCTTCCTATTAATTCCTTAGAATTTTTCTTTCTTGGAATGTTCTGAAGTAGTAGTGTGGTAATACCACATCTGAAGATTGATGACAGCGTTTTTATAAATTAGTTTTTGGTGTTTTTATTGTCACTTTGTGGATTTTGGTCTAAAAACTACAAAAACTCTTTTCATTCTGTAATGTAATTGCTTCAGTAGAGAAACAAAGTAACAAATGAAAATTTATCATGTACATAAAATGAAGCTTTCTGATAAATAATAATATAAAACAAGAAGGAATCCTCAATACTAGTGGCACTTAAAATTCTTTTAGGCAGGTTGAGAGTAAATCTGATACTTTTTTTGTTCCTTTTTATCAGCTGTAGTTTTGTATGTCATCAGTACAAAGTATGGTGCTTGCTTCTACAAAATTGTTTTATTATACATCAGGATCTCTGCCAGCCTATTCTCATATTGAAATTCTTTTAAGGTAAAATTAGAGTAAATCAATTTATGAGACCTTGGTCATGATCCAATAAATCAATTGGAAGGATTTGATCTCCTTAAGCAATTTGAGATCTAATTACAATTTTCGATGAAGAAGTGATGGAGCTATGAGCTAAAAGTTTGAACTTGAAAAATTCTGAGTCATGCAAAAATTTGCTATGCCACACCTAAAAAAAATGATTTCACTTCCTTCCTTCTATTGCAGTTTTACACTTTATGCTGGACATTGTATGTACATTTCCCTAAATTTTATATGATGTCATTAAAATAAAAGTAGAAAAAACATTTCACTCTTTTTTTTAATTTTTATAAATTAAAGAATTGAAAAGCTGTGCATTATGGTTTAATATTTATTTGAATTTTTTTTTCTTTCTAAATATTGGATGATGTTTTGAAAATTTTATATGAAGTTTCATTTAGTTTAATACAGTACATTTTTCTTTGTAACTACTAGGTGCAACAGTTCAACATGGTTGAAAGTAAAGGGTTAAATATGTATTTGTTACAGAGTAAGTTGATACTTTTTTAGGTAAACCTTAGAAAACAGCTTGAGGCTCTTGATAATGATCCATCTCTAGACATTATTCAAAAAGTTTGTTGCAAACAGAGTCTCTGTTTAGCACATGGACTTAACCCACATGCTGTTTCACTAACATCATCTTCATTACCACAAGGTTTCTCTTTGTCATCAACATTCTATCCTGAAGGAGTAGACACGGTTGAGTCTGTAGTAGGTAGGTGGTATTTAAATTCGTTACCTGTAAATCCTAATTCTATATACACTGATTAGCTGTTTTAGTAGAAATCCACCAAATACTAGGTTGCACCTCTTTCCAGCAAAATATAGCTTATCCTCAGTATGGCATAGGTTCCACAATATATTAAAAGATCTGTTTAGGAGTATTTTCTGTCATTGGTTCACAACTGTTGTAGCTAATATAACAAGTTCATTCAAATGAACTTGTGATGTAGTTGTTGTGCTGGTAAAGGAAGGTTATTGAATGTATTGTTATGCTCTGAGAACTAATTGAGAAATATGAATATTGTGCATTATTACGTAAAAGCCTGTGCCAGTCAGGATGGAAATGTGGCTTTTGAGGTGGATATTACTGACTTTTTTCAAGTAATCAGATTGTCATTATTTGCTTTTCCTTACTCTATCACTATGAGGTTGGTTGATTTGGCTGGCATCATAACCATTTTGTACTTTTTATAGTTTCCATACTATAAGTTTTAATACAGTATGTATATCTTCACAAATTTTGACATACTTTTAGCAAATGTTGCATTAGATTTTTTTTTTTAAATATATTTTCTAAAGATTTGTTTGTGAATGAATGAAAGGTTAGAAAGGATATCTTGTGCAAATCTACATGGGAATGGAGATCCTACTTCTTGCTTGAACTTTTCAAAACATGGAAAGTGGGTGAAGGAACTCTACATCAATTGGAACTTAAAAATAACTAATTTTTACCAAAATGCTTTCACCTCAGTGTACATATTGTAGAAAAGTATGGTTTTGCCTTGTAATTTAAGATTTACTTCATTCATGTACATGGTCAAGGCTACAGAAAAAGCTAATTTCCAAAGCTATTCATTGTTTGTGAGTAACAGTTGAATGGTTCTTTTCATTTAAGAAAATTTCAATCTCAGTTCTAAGCTGAAATAATCGTGACATAACCTTACCATAGCTAAGCCATTAAAGTGAAGTGTGGTTCGGCAAGTCAGGATACGTTTTTTTCTGTTTCTGCCAAAAATTAATGGAATTGATGATGGTTGAGTTCATGAGAGCAAATGAAGTTCGTATTGAAACTAGAAGTTCCATTACACATGACAGATCCAGATATTTTTGACACGGTGCCTGCTGATGAATAATGCAGTGAAGAACAATAAGTTGGGAACAACTCACACTTTAAACAGCTTTGTAAATTTGCCCACCTAAACATTTTCCTGCACCAGACATATTTTTATCACCATCTGTTGTAATGCACTTCAGCCATTTCCATTCCAGGTTATATTGAGTTAGTGATTTTGATACTTCTTTGAAAATTTCCTCACCTGTGGTTGTTCTATGCATACTGTGCATGTAAGATTTAAGGTAAAAATCCTGAATCTTTATCACCCTAATTTTGTTACAATGTACAAAAAAAAAACATGGTGTTAACCTCATTAATTTTGGACCATATTTAGAGGTTTCTAATAAATGAGGTTCTAGACTGCAGTTGCCTAGTACCATGTCCTATGATGTATAAAAACATATTTCATATGTACTCTAAATAATTTGTTTAAAGTATGTTATTAGTTTATTGCATGTATGATAGTATAATTACGTAATAATTAATTATATGATGTTGGTGTGGTTAGTCACTATTGCATTATTTTTTTTCCTTTTTTGCTGTTAGGGGTTGTTGATAGTAGTTAGTCACCATGTGCATAAGTAATAGCTGATTACAAGAAGTAACCAATTTTCACTTTTTTTTTAATTTTATTTATATACATGATTCTTAGAAATGAAAGTGTTCCATTATTTAATGTATTTTGTGTATAATTTCTTATGGCTTTAAACAGCTCTTTATTATGAATGTTGAGTTTTGTCAAAAGGAAAATGTTTAATGAATTATTTGCATTATTAACCAGGAAATGCTTTGGATGACTTGAACCTAGATGAAATAAATATTGAAGCATCTATAGATAAAGAACTAGAGTGTGATGTAAATTCTTCGATATCAGCTGGACTAGCTAGCTCTGGTATGCACATTTTTATATATATATTTTAAAAACTTCGAAGCAGTAAAATAAAAAAAAATTGGACTGATTTTTATCATGTTCTTCATACTAGTGACAATAACTTGCATCATATTTATATACATCAGAATTTTGTTTAAGTTTTTATATTTTTCACGTTAGTAGCCCTTCTATCAGTACGAAATAGAAACGTAGGACTTAAATATTTATTTTTTACTAATAATATCCTGATATTTTCATACATTACAAATTAATCACTAAAATTACAGGTGTTGACATTTTTTTAATTGCACCATGGTTACTTAATGTTTTGTATGTGTGCAATAAATCCTTTATTTTTTGTGAAATATTGTTCTAAATGAATCCATATAATGTTTGCATTTCTTTTATTGAAGCTCTTTATTCCAGACATAATTTTTTACATAATTTTTCTTTATCTTTGCATCCAAAAAATTATCAGTCACTCTGTACATGTAATTTATAGAAAAAGTATTCATCAGTATATTAAAAAGAAGTTGCTATATTAATTGTATATCAGTTGTTGTTATGGTTAGTAGCATAAACAGTCACTAAAGTATATGATTAATTTTTTTAACTGGTATCATTACTAGAGACTAATAATTAGCTTATATCCTAAATTTCAGTTGCTAATTTACCTTTTTATAAAGAAAACCCAGGATCATATATAAGGCCCTACCACAATAAACATAGTCCTCTCAGGACTTCCTCCAAAGGTGGCAGCAACTTATCACAATCTAGTAGGTAATTGACATCTAATAATAATAAAACAAAAACCAAAAATTATGACTGATTGACAATCAGGCTATGAAGGTGGTTGTACAAGATATCAACATTCTGTGAATAAAAGTTTGATTAGGCAAATTAAATGCTTATCTAATTAAAAAACAACAAAAACAATGCAAGTTTATTGTGCATGCACTGTTACTTGCACAGTTATTAATGAATCTTAGATTTTATAACTCTCAAACTGTCATGTAAACAAGTATTTTCATCACTGTGTGTTTAAGTATTCTCTGATTAGGTGGTAAGTGTGGCTATATTTGCACATTATAATATTGAAATGTTGGATCTGCACTATTTCATATACATAAATGCCTAAAGTAAATTCAGGTTTCATGTATTAGTAAAGCTATGTATATTTAAATAGGAAGCAACTGCTACGTTTTTATAATTTAAAAGTAATAAATCATTTCATTCTTTTTTGTAGTTAGTTTCACTACGTTTTATTATTAGTAATGATGATTTTTTAAAATTCTAATTGCACTTAAGAAGATTATATTGCAATCTTAGTTTGTGGATTTTGGTAGCACTAATATTAATCTCTTAATCTGGCTAAACCTCATGAGGTATTATTGGAATTGTAATGGAAGCATTTTCAATAAACGTTTGAAGCAGGAATGTATTTTTAAAATGTGTATCCAAGAAAGTTATATAAACGTAGTCACTCCAAGCCATGATGGGTATTGTCTTACACAAACTCATTTCATTCAGTTTTTTAGTAATATATAAATGTGTTCACCAACAAGTAATTCCCACTGATTGTATGCTACTTTTCTCCTTACATTATCTATAACTAGTAACATGTTTTGCAAACAGATACATCTGTGTTTTATGATGAGTAGGCATCAACTGCTTAGTGTGCATGGTTTTACCCATGCCACTATATCAGCACATTTTAACAATAATGCTTTAACCTCCAATAATTAATTGTAAGATTGGTTACTTTTTACACCTGTTACACTTCTTTTCAATTGAAATGGAAGTATTGCTCATTTCACTGTCTAATTATCTAGAGAGGATGAATGGTATTAATAAACAATACTTTACTTGGGAAATGTACAAAAATTGTGACTCTTTTAATGTTTTTTTTAGCTGATATTAGAACCTTACAGTTGATCAGTTGTATCTGTTCTTGCTTACTTGTACAAAATTTATTTTTCTAACTTCTACTGATATACAGATGAACTGTTGTAGTGCTGTAGTACCAGTAATATGATTAAATTCCTGGAATTGATTTGTTTTATAAATTTGGCACTGCAATGGATATTTCACCTACAATATTTATTTACATTTTATTTTATACCTTTGTCATAAAAGCCTAGATGCACCGTCATTCCATCATTTGTTGTTTACCTAATTGATTTATCTTATTTATTAAATGAAAGAAAAAAGGTGATGTTTTTTTTATTATTATAGAATATGCTAGGCCATAATTTTCAGAGTAGTTGAGAAGTTTTAAGCCTACCTGATGATAAATGCTTTAATCTGACTATAGTTTTGTGAAGTAGAAGAAATGTCTGAGCTGTATTTGCAAATTCATATACATCTAGAAATCATGTAATAAACAGTTTGCTCAAGATATAAATTGTAATGTAGAGCTTTATATAAGAAAGCTTCAGCCAAATGCAGTTATTCAATTTAACAAATTTGGAAAAACAGCTTTTTTTTTTAATTATTGATACATCAGTTATTTATTGCAGGAACCTCTCATTTTTTTTTACAAATATTAATTTCCATCTAATACTTCATATGCTCTACTCCAAACATTTAAAGGATAACCAAGGCTATGAAAAGGTAAAACTTTTATTATTAAATGTTCATTTGTTTCCCCTAATTACTTTTATGCAACAAAAGGTGTCAGGGTTGGTCATATAGTCTGTATAAAAGGGGAACAAAATGCAATGTTAGCAGTTTGAACAATAATAAAATATGTAAAAAGATCTAGATGATAAGAAAACATTCTACAAAGAGTAACAGGTCATTTAGAAGCTGTTTAAACACAGTCATATGAAATTACTTACATGTTTTGTAAAGTATGATTGGTAGGATAAGGACGCATTCATCGGCTAATACAAGTGACTAAAAACTTGAGTAAGCCATTGCCAGCATCATTCAAAACTATCTTTTTTTTTTTAACAGTTTTATCTCAGAGCCACTAGTGAGACTTCTTAACTGAGTAAAGCATTCAGGTTAGTGAATGGACAAATGTCAAAAAGCAAATGAGCAGAAAGAGCTACTTAATGTTGGTTTTATGCAAGATAACTGATGGTGTGAATATCACTAACCCCTTTATACAAAACAGGTGATTTCAGTAATGTAAAGAACATGTGAATTAAAAGTAAAATTCGTAGAATGAAGAGGCACACGTTTATCTGCTCACACAAGTAACTGAAAACGTGGGTAAGCCATTGTGAGTACCTTTCAAGCAACTAAAAATGTGGACAAGCCATTGTCATTAACTTCAAAAACAACCTTTTCTTGACAATACAATCTCAAACTCACTGTCAGGTCCAGCTTCTCAACTGCATTTGGAGATTTGTGTACCACATTGACTTTTATGTGAAAATGAATAACATACAATTTTGGGATGTATTCTTTAACTAATAAAAGTCAGTGCCATTCAGAGTCATTCTATGACATTTTAAGCACATCATGTCAACGTGGGGCTTATGTCCAAGGAAATCATTCATTTAAATTGTGATGTTATGAAAGCCAACAGTGATTTTGAATTTAACAATATTACATGTTGAGAAACCCTGCAGATGTATAATTTATATACATAAGTAATTAGGAAATGAAATTGGAGCAATACTATTGTTCTTTGTTTGTGGCATATCAACTGGAACAGTAGTTCTTTATATGAATATTATAACCATTTTCTTTGTATAGGTAAATTTATTCACAGAAATAATTTGGTTGATATGTAGTACAATGTTATGAGATTGGTAAAGAAAACAGGCCAAAATCAAGTCTTGTTAAGAAAACAATATTGTACAAGAAAAAGAAAGACAATGTTACAGTAAAGCCTATTAGCACTTAGAACAACAGAGAAAGAAAATCTTGTACATAAAAGTAGAAAGAATTTCTGTAACTTACTTCAACACAGAAATTAAATGTTCTAATAATTGACAGAAAGCACCAACTTGCTCAAATATTTAGTGTATGTTTGTGTGTTTAACCTTTTTATGTAACTAAACTTGTGGTAGAAACTTCTAATATTGGGTAAATTATAATTTTACTAAGTTTATATTCACTTGCAAATTTCCTAACTATCTTTTAATAATACACATAGTTTTATATTTGTTATTAAGTTATTACATTCATTTCATTGAAGGTTTTAACATTGAGTTCTTGGCCTTTTTATATTTAGTTAGCAAAGTCATTTGGTACATTGAATAGTATGCACTTGAATGGTACAGCTGCACTGTTTTTATTGTGTGAAATTGTTGGCCATTTATTAGACTCTTCATTTATATTTAGTTAAAACATTTCTAAAATGGTTTTTCAGCTTAACTAAATGTGCTCTAAATATGTAACATATTAAAAAAAAACTTATTTTAAATATCTTACGTTTGTGCTATCTATTAGGGAGTTATTTCTGTATGGTGTTTAAAATGTTACACAGTATTCCTATATTTTTATAAAAATTTCAGGAATCTGCAGTGTTGTTGCTACTAGTTTATTTTTGGGAATTATTTAGCTTGATAAGCAGTTTAAAATATTAGAAAAATAAATGTGCAACCCAATCTATCATTCAATACTTTACCTTGTAATGAATAGCATAAACATGTTTAAACTTATCTGAGTTCATTTGCTTGATTCACATTGTTAACAAAAGTTTAGTTTTCCTTAGCTTTTGTTTAAAAACTTGCTTATTATTGTAAATTATTTGTTGATGGTGACTTGTGTTTAGTTCTTCTTGGCCAATTTCACACACAGGCCTCATTTCTATTAGAGCTTCTGAAGGCTCATTAACTATCAGGGACATTACAGCCATTGGTCAGTGTGTTATGGATTACTTGTGTTAAATAATATAGCGTAGCATTTTAGTCCATATATCATGTAATCTACCTCATGTCATTCTACCACTTTGAAGGTATTTGTGATTATCATGATTGAAAATTGCAAGGACATTTTATATTGTTTGTTTGATACTTTGAAGCCAGCAAAGATTTTGAACTTATTAACATTACTTTTTGATAAACTGTTTAGTGGAAACTCAAATTCACATTTAAAAGAGCCAGCCTTTAAAAACAAAACAACTGAAGCAACCTGAATTTTAGACATGAATGACAGATAAGGAGAATTAATCACATTTGATATAAATGTCTCTGCTGTCAGTCATGCTCATTCAGATGATCTCATTATACACTGTTGCACACTGCCTCATTTTATATTATCACAAGCTTCTATAAGATAAACAGTAACATAAGTCTTAGACCATGCATTTTGACAACTTTTTCATAGGTCCTCCAATGTTTATGGGCTTCAGCTTTTAAGACTATATTTAAGCAAACCACATACACAGAGATCCATAGATACATAGTCAGGTTACTTCTTAGGTATGTCAGAGAAGGAGATATGAATGATTTGATTCTTAAGGTTTTGTGAGAATATGTGGACTTTGTATAATTTGATATTTGGTTCTGATGTTACACACCTTCTTGGTGTCCTGGAATTTTAACTTGCAATATATTATGTTAACACATTTCTTTGTCACTAACTGGAGTTCACCTTTCTTCAGAGTGCACTTTGTGAAGTAAAATTTCTTAGTGTAGTAAACACTTGCAGAATTTTTAAAACCTGATAGGAAAACTTTTTATCTTCTGGTCAACAGCAAGTTGCTTGTTTATTGTAGCAGTTGTTCTGGTGCACCCAAACTTGTTTGTGCAACAGACATGTCTTTTGAGTTAGATATTTTTATATGCTTTGTCACTAGTAAGTCTAGGGAATGGCTTATGCAATTTGTGACTTGTAAAGACAAGATCCATGCAAATTTATTTTGTATATAGTTTGATACACACATTTCCACCATTGTTACAGCATGTGCAAGTCTTTTTTTTTTGTTTGTTTATTTTTTAAATATAATACACTTAATACTCGGTATGTGCATTTACCTTACAAATTACTTTTAATTAGTTTAGATTCAAATAAGTTGGTTTTGTTTCAAAAAAAAATTTTTGTTCTCTCTATCTTATATTATTACTTCCATAGTTTGCCTGTACAAAGAATATTATTTGTATATTTGTTGTTTCTTTTTGTTTTACTAAATGATTTTCTTTCCATCAAAAAGTTAAAGTATGATATATTCTATGTAATCTAAATGATAAATATTAATGGAAGTTACTATTTTCCACAGGCATTTTAGGTAGTTCTGCCCCAATGAGCATTCCTGGAAGTGAAAGTGTGCATGATCAAAGAAGATTAAGTAACTTGTCACCTCCTGTTACATCCCCTCTAGGATCTCTCTCTCACAGTCTTTCAATGGGAGGGACTCCTCTTCTTTCTCTTACTTCTTCAGGAGTAGTTGGCTCAAGACCTGAACATTCTTTAGATAAGGTAGATACATTTTACATACCCAATTGTGAAAATTTGTAGCATACAGAGTGTGTTTGAATTTTATATAAATAGTTTACTCTTTCATAGCTGTTGTCTCATATAATATGGAAACTGGGTGATCTAGTTAAAAAGGATGAACATGTAAACAATAACAAAAAAATCAACTTTTTTTCTATTAATTCTCACTGTTTCATTTAAAAATGTGCACTTTTTGTATCCATAACAATAAATGGATTAACTTGGTAATTTAGTTTCTTAAGCCTGACAAGCCAGAAGAATACTCTTTACCTGATTTTACAGGCCACACAGACTATTTTTAATAATATCACATATTACAAAACTTGGATAGAGTATTGTCCATTAATGATTTATTTTATGTTGTGTGTTATAATGGTGGCTTATATTGTATTTTCTTTTTGGTATAGCAATTGTTTGTAAATATTAAACACTGCAGTTTTTCATTGTTTTTAATAAAGAAAAACATTTTCCTCTAAATACATGTTAAGTGCCCTGTGTTCCTTGAAAATCTGTCTTTTTCTCTTTTGTTTGTGGACATTCATTAAGACTGTGATGAAAGTTACAAGTCACTGAATGTTTTTGGCCACTGAGAGCTATAAACATTAGTGCTATGACACGAGATTTACATGACACATTACTCCTTGCCTCATATAGATCGAATAATCATGTTCAATGAAAAAGTAAAATTACTTTTAGGAGTAACACTAGTATTACCCTCAATTGCAGCTCAAATTGTAAAAACAGAAGTAACCAATTATAGTTTTTATTTTATGCTCTGAGCAATATATAATATAAACATTACTTCTTTAAAGTGCGAAGGCTAACCTTGCAACTTGTAGAGAGAATTTGTGTGTATAGTCCATGAATAAATTATTCCAAGGGCTTAGAATAGTTATGCAAAAGCTTATTAAAATTATTCTGATATTCTGTTTAAAGTAGTATTTGTTTTTTATAAAATTGTCATTAAAGCAAAATAATAAGTTTCTGAACTTTTTTCAGCTCATAATCATTTTTTGCTTGTTATAGTTTTTATGTTACACCTTTTAAATTAGTAATCATATGCTTGGCATATTATCAGTAAACTTTAGTACTTTCATTTGCAAAATATAAATTTTTTTAATAAGTCTTTAGGTTTGTTAAGTAATGCCTTTTGTTCTTTTTGTATGTTACTTATCAAACATGCAAAGTAATTTTCATTTTAAGATGAAAAATATTTTTACGCATTAGAATTTTCATATTCCACATGCAAAATCTTTATAATGTCTAGATAGTTGTCAATTGTTTCTTACGAGAAAAACAAAACAAAACTTTTTTTCCTTTATATTCGTTAATGAATATCTGGATAGGTTTGGTATATTTGATAGATCTTATAATCACCATAAAAAAATTAGAAAATAAATATAAATTGTTTCTTTCATTCCAGAATAACAACAAATTGAACATAGACAAATCTTTAGACCAAATAGCTTAGACCTCATAACATTATGCACTTATCAATATAATAAAAACAAATATATATCTTTCATCCATGCTTTGCTAACAGTATAGAAATTACAATGACGTGATGAAATGCACTCAAGGTAACGTATCTAGTTACATAGTACTGACCTTTATTCTTTATAAAGAGACTGGTCTTGGCTTTGTTTGAGTTGACTAGTATTTTATAAAAAAGTCATTTTAATTATACAGTTTTAATCTTTTAAATTATGTATTCTGTTGTTTTCAGTACATACCATTTGTCTATTTTGTCTTAAATCTGTGAAATGACTTTGTGCTAATTAAGAACATAATATATATTCACGTATTCAATGTTTGGTTGTGTATGTGTATACAGTCAAATATAAATAAAGCTCTTAAAGCGTGCATGTCACAACCTTTTATGGAATTTCATTAAAAATTAAACTACTTTTTATTAATTAATACAAATAAATTTGGCATCAAAACATAGTTAATGAATCAAGTTTTATATAAACTTTAATTTAGTGATTTTTAAAAAGAAATATTTAAATAAGTAATCTAACTTATGAGAAACTTTGTATTATTAGGTGGTTTGAACATTTAACTTAATCTGAGGGTTGTGGGTTAGACCCCATCTCACTAAACATGCTCACTCTTTCAGCTGTTAGGGCATTATAATGTTACAGTTAACCTTGCTGGTTATTGGTAAAAGAGTAGCCCAAAAGTTGGTAGTAGGTAGTAATGACTATCTGTTTTCTCTCTAGTCTTTCAGTGCAAGATTAGGGATGGCTAATGCAAATAACTCTCATGTAGCTTTGCAAAAAATTAAAACCAAATTCAAACTTCTATAAGAATCATGACATTTGTTCTATAGTTCTTTCCCATTCCCTAATTTATTAAACACTCATTTCTGAGTACAAAGCTTAACATAAATCACTTATTATAATATATATATTAAGATAGTCTACTTTTTATAGCCTTCAGTCTTTGTTTATGGTGACAAACTAGAAGTCAGTCTCACATGCCATGCCTACCTGTCACCATAATACTTTGTTTCATAAATTGCCAGTAATTCTTTGTCACCTGTTTCATTTATAACCAACAGAAGATGGTTTTAATTTTTCAAGTAATGTATTATATTGTTTTCAGTATACATCATTTGTCTATTTTGTCTTCAGTTTGAAAGTTTTTTTCTCTTGGTGTTCAGATTGAGAAACTTAGGGAATTATTTTAAGGCTCTTATTACCATAGTTAGAAAGCCAGTTAAATTATAGTAGCTGTAGGTTGTAGTTTACTTTGTATATACGTGTTTATGTGTTTGGTATTCTGTATTTTTATGTGCCATATTTAAAGATGATAAATTTAGTTTACTGATACCCACACACATTATCAAAGAAAAGAAAAGAGTAGGCTTAGATTTTAAGAGTTGGAGAAGTACTACCTTTCTTTTTTGTTGTAAAAGTAAATAAAATGTGAAAAGTAACTTAACAGGTTAGTTTAGCTAAGGTAATAATAATAATAAAATCTCCACATGATGTATTCACAAGTTTGTGTATTATCATTCACTATAAATTGAACTACCTACTTGCCAGGTGTTTTACAGGATTATAACTAAAACATGGTCCAGTGGGGAATAAAATTAAGTTTTTAAATGACTGTAGATTATTATAAGCTATTTAGTACAAACAAATGTAGTTTCCTGTTATAATTTCCAGTCATTACAGAACGATAAAGGAGGTAATTTAGATTTTTCATTTTTTCATAGTGATTAAAAGGTGAGTCAAATTGTCTGAATCCATAGAGTTAGGATAAAGAAAACAACAGATACAATATAAAATTTAACTGAAAAAAAGAAATTTGATATATGAGGAGGTTTTAGAGGCTATACAAACACAATTTGAAAATATTCAAATGAAGAAATATATTTTTAATTTTAACATAAAATCATTTATCATTAAATACTGTGACTCCATATACTTAGTGGCAAATAGTTATTAAAGATACTTTAAAAATTTTGATTTTTTGCATACAAAAGATTTAATAATTACTGAGTGCTTTCCAGGTTTAGTGGAGATGCTGTATTAAAATCTTTAGTTTGGAAATTAATGTTTACTTTTGGATTACAGGGCTGATTTAATCCACTGACCTTGTATAAAAAAGTTATTGGTAAACAGACTCAAATAAGTTGTGTTTATGAGAAACAGTACATTGCTTTTTCTTCTAAATAAGAATATTGCTTTATTTTACCACTAACAAAAAGTTTGAGATGGGGTAGTGTTTGTGATTAAAATTTTCTCTCAATTTGTTTTTGATTCTTCAGGGTGTAACTTTCCTTTCAAACAGTCAGGTTTCTAAAATGAAGGTTTCAGATTTGTGTACAGGTATACTAGTGCTTGTAGTTGCAGATTTTGAGCTTGTGTTTGAGATGGTCCAAGTTAAAATGGATAAAAAATCAACCAGTAATAAAAATAAACTATTTTGCTTTTGTTGTGATTTCCTTAAAATTTCATAAAACTGGATCTGACACCACATTTGACTGTCTAACAATTACATATTTGTCATATTGTTATTTTACTATAGTAATAAAAACTTATTCTTTTTGTCTATTTCTTGAATTGTTGCATGTTGTAAACAACATTATTATATATTTACTTGCTTAAATTGAAATATTTCATTTATGTTATATGTGATGATACAGATAAAATTTTCTTAACCTGACATCCTGTAGCCACCCCAGCACATTGGTTTTTAATACCTGTGGTGGGGAGAGCACAGATAGTTCACTGTGTAGCTTTTTGATTAACTTTTAAACAAAACAAATGGCATCTTTTATAATGCTAACTGTTTTTAGGTATAGTTAATTTGATAAAATGATTGTATCCACATTCAATGAATATGTGCATATTCATTATATGCTTTGAACTATTTTACTAATTTCGAAAAATGAAACTATTGGATGAAATATTGCATTTGAGCTTAAGTATGTTTGCCTTTTATTTTATTTTATTTTTGCCATTGTTTATCTACAAATGCAAATAATATTCATCAGAGACCTACAAAAACATTTTGCTACAGCTTGCATTAATTCACATCAAATGGTATAGAGTAATAGTCTACAAATACAGGTTGCTAGGACATACAGATGTGTTATACATTAATAGAAATAAAAACAGCCTGTTTTATTCTTGAAACTTTTAAAGCTTAACATTCCTAATCTTGTTTCAAATGTGAGGCTGATGAAGCTTACCCACGTTTGTGAATTTGTTTGTAAGTTGCAGAATCTTCAATTTATCAAAAAAAAAGAAAATATATATTTTTTTAATGTCTCATGCTTCACATGTGGAAATATTGCAAATATCTATCAGATTGCAGCTATAGAATTTGTGATCTGTTATAATAAAAGTTTTTTTGGTTTTTTTAGTGGGATCTGTATAATTTATAAAAATCTTATTTTTCTAATTACTTTAACTTGACATAATTTTCATATTCAGCCTAGTAGTTAATTTTATTACTGTTTAATATGAGTAAAATAATGAAATAACAGGCATTTCGACACTCATACAAAAAACTGCATTCTAAATGTTTATGACAAATGCTTAAAAACTGTTTACTCTAATCAGTCAAATTAAAATTCATTAGAAACTGAAATAATTCAAATTACAACCAAGTTTCTGTCGTCTGTTTTGTTTATTTCTTAAAATCTTTTATTAAAGTTTTTTTTTTAATTCTGAGATTGTTTCTCATTTTAATATTCTATATTAATTGAGTGGAACTTTGTATCAAGAACATTATTCTTTTACACTTTTAACTTAGCAATTTTTATTGTTTTTTTTTCTCTCTGTTTCTCTTAAATTCTAAAAGAAATACTGAAGTACTTAGGAGAAACTTAACCAACTAAATTAATACCCTGATAACCAGAGCTATAAGACCCATCAGTTCACTGAGAATTAGATCAGGAAATAGAGTTGAACATCACCTTATTATACAATACTAATGTCTTATCTGCTATGTTACAGTGTGCACAATGAACAATAAGTTTTATTAATATAAAGTTAGATAACACAATGTCTCTTTAGGACTTTGGTAAGCAGTGTACTTCAGCTACTCTCATCAAGGCCTTATTCAACTTCACAAAACTTGGAAATGTTGCAAAACACCAAAAGCACTTAAAGCAAAATTTTTCTGTAACTCTTTTCAGATGGGTCATAGGTCAAAAGCCACTTTATCACATTTGACTCTCATTCAAAATTTTATAGAACTACTACTTCATGAATTTATATCAGTAAATTTGGTAGCAAACTGTAGATTATAATTCAGTGTTTAATGTTATACATTATACAGTTTCTTACTTTAAATCTAAATATTAATAAATACAGTTAAACATCTGTTTTCCTGTGTAATAATATATTGAATACAGCACTGGTTCATATTAAATTTTTATGGTGTCAAAATATCACGTCTGTAGTTTTGTATGAATTAAAAACTCAAGTTATTGCCATTACCAAGCTAAAATATAAGATTAAAAAACCTCTTTCTATCTGCTTAGCCATCACTATATTCAGTGAATCAGACACAGTTGCCCTGCTCAATTCTTTCCACTTTTGGAAACGATCTGTTATATACACTTTTTATATATAAAAGTCCCCCTAGTGGTTTTAGCTGCTATTTTAATGTTAGGCCATCATACTTTTGAACTAAAATTTCAAGAGGTAGATTATATTTTTAGTCTGCTCAAAATTTTGTATTTGTTTAGACCAAAATACAGCATAGTTATAAAGTTTAAAAAATTATAGTGGAGTTCTCTGGTGTCAATATTGTAATTTATGATTTTTTGAATATTGAACTCTGCACATAAAACCTAAAACAAATCATTGTGTTTCCTCCACATGTGAAATTTTAAAAGGCATGACAATCTACATTGAGCAGCAACTGAGTATATTATAGCTAGAAGAGTTAATTGTTTGTTTTATTTTATAATTCACTGTTTCATCTTTTAGTAAAAGTTATATAATTTATTTTTAAATAGTAATAATCTTTATGCATATATAATTGAAAAGTGACTATATCTTACAAAATAACTAAAACACTGTCTTGGCTGTTAAGTGACATGTTAAAAAAAACTCCTACCACTCACAAGACAGCTGGTTTCCACATAAAAGTTACTGAACTTTTAATGCTTCTTTTGGGGGTTTTAGTATTGTTTCATTGTTTAGTAAGATATATCTCCAAATTATAGATAATACTGTATGAGAATCTTTACATATTAAAACCAGACAAATTGCCTGTTTTTAGAAATTTTGAAGGGGTTTTGATAATTTTCATCTGATTTGACCAATTTATCTTAGATTATAAATATTATTATATAATTTCAGTTGTATTTATTAGTAATGGAAGCTCTCTTGTCACATTTGAAACAAACTGGAATAACTAGATGTGTCCCAAATCACTTTTAGGTATATTTTGTAGTTGACATTATAATTTTTTCAGATTTTAAACTAGTCAATTTTTTGTCTTTCTTTTCCTTTTATACAGGTTTTTTTAAAATGAACTTTTTAGTTAGATACTAACCCACAAAGTACTTGTAAAAAAAAGTGTTTAAATATGTGAGTATATAAGATTAAAAGTGTTTTTTCTTGTTTTTTGTTTCATAAATGACATCTCATAGCTTTCAAGCAAACTGTATTTCTCAAATACAAGTGTACCTTTGTGTGTATTTGTGGGCATTTTTAATTAGTTTCATTTGGAAAGATATTTGAACTTTTTAACAGTTCAGTTAACTAAGTAGAATATACAGGAAAGAAATCTACTTGTAGAATTACAGAACATAAAGTCAGTTCATGATATGGATTTGAACACTCCATTATTTTGTCATATTTATAACTATTGTAAAAATTTATTATCCATTTTTTATATATTTCCATAAATAAGGAAAATGTTGATGTAGGTTGTAAATGCCCAGTTTGAACTTATTTCATAAAGTGGTAAAGGTTTGATAGTTCACTTTGTATTTGAGATAGGACAGTTTTGACATTTTTGTTAAATGACAGACACGCCGGTCTTTTTTTTTGTGTGTGAACATTTTTTAAATTGAATCTTTTGGCTTCTTTTATTGATTGTAGGCTGCTACAGCTTTCTATGGCCATGCAAGTTCCTATGGAAGCACAAATTATAGTCATTTCCATGGCTCTAGAGTGTATGAATATTCTGCTTCACAGAACATGTCTCCAGTTTCTCCTCTGTTATCAAACATGTTTACATTTAATTCAGCTAACTCTGGAGGTCCTAGTCTCACAGAAGTTCACAGATTACGGGAAGAACATGTTGCTAGTAGAACCAAATTAGCCACAATGGAAGAAGGTTATAATCAGTTGAAAATGGTAAGGCATATGCTGAAATTATACTTTTTTCTAGCAAATTAAAAATGTTGATTACTATTTTTTATTGGTTGGTTGGTTGGTTTGGTGTTTTATGGTGCAAAGCAATTAGGCTATCTACACCACTGATTTTTGTAGGAATATGCAAATTGAATATGCTGAAATTAATGTAAAGTTTTGAAACTGCTGTTAGTGAGATGAAAAATGTATTTTTGTGCATTTCTAGTAGTAAGACATGATAACGCACATTTTTGTAAATTTTATGTAGCCTTTTAAACTTTTTTTTCCCCTAATAACAAGAAACTATGGCCTACTATATGTTTCATCAGTATTTATAACACAAGTTATAAGTATTTGTGGTACCAAATGGCATGTGGACCCAAAACATATGAATCTAAGTAGGTCTGTCAGTAAAACAAAACCAGATATAAAAAATATGCAGGGCAGATACATAAAAGGAACAAGACTATAAATCTTATTCATGTTATTATTTTAATTGGTAACTTTTAGCAGTATACCTTACCTTTTGCACAAGTTGTATCCTTTGCAGTTCTGTCTGTAAGATTTCCATGCCACTAGTCCTGAGCTTATTCCTACCTAAAATATTTAGTGTGAATTGCATTGGTGCATGACAATCTTGTGCAACAATAGCCTACACCTGTAGGAGGGTGACACATCCTCAGTGCACAGTAATGTTATTCTCTTAAGCACTTGCACTTGAAATAACTTCATTCTTTTCATTGGCATTACACTGAACAGATGTATTAAATGTTTTTGAGCATGTTTAATGTACTGAAGTTTGTAATCAGTGATATTTATATCTTTGTTCTGCCTTCTGTTTCGAAAGCATTGTTTACGTCATGAATTTTCAAGTGATGCAACTTCTAATTTGTCCTGTGAAAGTAATTGAATTATAAACACAGAACCTATTTCTACTGTGGTTTCTGGATGCTTGTAGAGGATTTTACAGCATATTGTGGGTTCCCTCATCCATACTTGGGCCTCCTTGCACCCCTTTGGCCAAAATCCTCTCTCTTCAGTTTGTAAACGAAAAGGAGGAGAATGAATTTAAGTTTCTTATCATTTGGGTTTGGTTTGGGTACAGCCCTACCAGTCAGGAAGAATATTCAACCTTCTAGTCTCTTTGAGGATATGATTACTCAAGTAATCTGCGTCTTTTGATTCTTCCTGTTTGTTATTCCATGAAACCAATTCAAACAAACACTTTTTCTTTCTTCCTTCATCTAATGTTAAGGTTCATGCTGGTTTTTTTCTTCAGGAATTCTACACTTGTACCCGTGTAATTGTCCTCCTTCCATTCTTAACTCTTTTGTCCTGACTTCTAGCTGTTCTTCTCTCTTTCCTGCTTGGGGAGTAGACTCCTTATTCTTTGTTTCATTCTTTAGTTCCATGTTTCCATATCTTCATCTTTTTCTCTCCACCCTCCTATTTACCCTTTAATTCCTCACCTTTTATCTAGCCATTTCCCCATGTTCCAGTGGGGCTTTGCAGAGATGTTTCTTCCCTTCTCTTTACCATCCTAGCCTTTATTGCTTTCTTTTCTCTTTCCCTTCATGATCGATTTCTCTGCTGTTGGGACTTGTTGGGTTGGGATTCACTCCTCACAAATGTACACTTGCCTGCCTTCATATCATTGTGCTCGTCAATGAGCTGCCTTACTTTAACCCGAAGTCTTTGATGGTTTTCAGGATTTGCTTGAGACCTGAGCTAAAGTAGTTAGTCATCATTTTATGTTCTCTTGCTTGGTTTCTTGTGTTTCTTACCTTTGTCTTTGATCTTTTGTTCCTGGCTGGATCAGAGTACCTCTATCCTTTCCATTCCAGCTTTCAAGTGTTCTTTTTCCCATCATCCTGCTATGTGACATCTGATTCATCACTCTTTAGGTGCCTGTCTGTCTTATTTTTGCTGCTTTTGGTATCAGTTTTCTACCAGCAGGTGGGTTTTTTGTGTTTTCTTTTAGGATCTTTCTCCACTTCTCCCCTTTGCATTTCTTCTTCTCTTCCTTGTCACTCCATTTAGTTTAATGGATTTGGATACAGATCTTTTGACAAAACATCCCATTGAGAAGGTATACACCATTTTGCCAGGTATTTTACTCTCACCTCTTGATGATCCCCAAGAAAACCTGAAACTGATGTATATTTATCAACTTTGTGTTTTAGCCAGCTTCAAATCATTCTGTGGTTCCAGGTGGAAAATTTCTCTCCACTGGGCTTTTTCACTCAGTCAGTGGGTGACAAATTTCACTGCATTGGATGGCTTTCTACATGTTCTAATTATCCCATTATCCATTCTCCAGACTTTATTTTTTAACATTTTGTCCATCAGAATTAAGTCTTTCAATTACGTGTTCTTCCCTGTGATGTGGCATTGGCTTTTTATGCCTTCCATTGCATCATGAATGTCTTCCCCCACCACTTTCATGGACTGAGGCTGTTTCCTTTCCTACTTGGTCGACGGGCTTCTTCTTATCCATTATTGGAAGCTTTTATTCTTTTATAGAACTTTTCTTCTCCAGCAGCCTAAATAGTTGGAATGTTGTGTCATGCTTTCCATCTTCTTTCTCATGCCTACACAGTATTTTATACATCTTGGCTTTTATTTTTACTATTATTTTGGTCAGATTCAGCCTTCATTTGTAATCTCTTGACTGTATTCACCTTGATTTTGTGCTACTTGTTTCATCCTATGTAAGGCTATTTTGCTTTTTGGGTCTCTGACTTTCCTGGAACCACTCATTCCTTGTAGGATTGCATGCACACATGTACTTCTTCCAGTGAACTTTACAAGTCCAGTGAAATCTTTTACAAGGTATGTTGTCAAAGATTGTCAACTTCCTTTCTACTCCTCTTGAGGATTTATTTTGCTGGATAACTTGTGTTAATGCTAAAATTGGCATTCCATTACCACCACTTCCTCACCGAATCTCAATTTCTTAACAGTTGCTTCCTTTTTGGATTGAGGTGGATCTCTGATCGACATCATGTCTTATGGTATTTGGTCACTTCTTATTGTTCCTTGAGAAGGTTCCCACTTTTCACCTCTTTTGATACATCAGTTATTCTTGATCCACTCTGATGGTTTCACAGTAGTTGTTTTTTATATTGCCTATTGAGTGGGCACCTGCTCCAAGATTCTCTGCTTTTGGACATTGAACCTTTTTTTCAAGATTCTCTTTCAAGTTTGTCTTGTCCTGTACTAGAGACTTTAAACCTTGTGGTAGAGATCCTCTCTTGGCTGACTTCCCATGCATTAATCTCTCATTATCTTCATTTTCAGGCTGTTTCATCTCCAAGCAAAGATGTATACTCTGGTTAAGATAAGATGTTGTACTTCATGGTCTGCCCATAAAAAACCTGCTATTTAGTGTGACACTCCTTGTAAGATATCTTTTTGAAAGTTAACAGTTTCCTAATATGAAAATGTAATTTTGATGGATATCCACCTCTTCACACATTCCCACCCAGTTTCCCAACTATTGGTGCTCTTTCTTCTTGCCTGGTATAAGAATGAAGTTATTTCAAGTGCAAGTGCATAAGGGGAGTTACTGCATATCTAAATTGTGCCACACTTCTGATGGAGGGCTATTGCTGCATGACAACCTCATCATGCATAAGCACAGTCATGTTAATAAACAAGTGAACTTTAGGTGAGAGCTAGCACAAGACTAGTGACATGCAAATCTCATAGGCAGGTGCATGGAAGGTACAACTATTCTGTATGTAGAGGTGAGTATCTATTATAAATACATTTTCATATTAGGAAATTAAATTCAGCTGTGAGAAAATTACAGAGAAAATGTTTGTGCAACAATCTTCTGAGATCATGTAAAAATTGACCAAGAATTAGAAATATTTGCAGTTTTCAAACTATGAACAGTATTTTAAAAATTAATTAAGAAAAAAGTATATAATAATTTTGTTGTGATTATCATATGAACTGGCAATACTATTGATCCTTTACAGTTTGCCCAGAATGGAATGGCAAACAAACATGGAGGTCTCAAGAAACCTCACTTGGTTAAACTTTTAAATATTTGCATGTACCTTATAAAAATGCAAGGGCACTTTACAAAGTCATGAGGTATATAACTATTTTATGCTAGGTTTTGAATGTGGTGTGAAAGTTAAACCTAAGGTTGAAACTCGTGAATAGCTACTGTTACATGTGCATGTTGCATTTGTCTTGCAAGGTAAATTTGAATATTTTCCATAAAAACTTTTATCATTTTTAATCGTTTTAATTAAGTATTATTTATTGAGAGGAACATCCACTTGTGTAGAAAATTTGTGTTATGGAGCCACTTACGGTCACAACAGCAAGTTTAAAGTATGGTATCAGATGTTATATATTAAGTTTATTGTAATCAGCTGTGAATTTTTAAATTATATGCAAGTGGAGGTTGAATGTAAAAGTTAAAAAATATAATCCTGACTTAAGAAATAGAACTGTAATGTTTCTGTATTCTTTATTAGTACTGAATTGAATATTTTAATGGTTTATGGTAAGAAAGCAGAGAGACTTCACATTTTATGACTTAATCAAATACTTTTGGAAGAGAAGTTTCTTTTTTTTTCATTGATTTCTTTTAACACAAAGTTGGCATTCAGTGAATGGTTGGCTGCATGATGATTTTTGTAAAGATGCTGAATAAACTTGGTAGTCCTGTTAGTCAGACTTCTTCCTTTTAAAGTACCTTGGTATGTGACAAGAACTTGTTTCTATATTTTTAGATTGCCTACTTCTAAAACTCATAATATCACAGCTTGTTAGCATTAAGTTTTAAAATTAGTTTGCAGTGAATAAAGAAAATCATAATTTGCGTTTAGTACTGTAACAGCCTTGTAAGTTATAAAAATTGCTAATGTTAGTTTTCTGTTTACCAATCATTGCTCATGTATTTTCTCATGACAGATTGTCATCAACTGAATTGTAGTTAACTTTTGATCTTCTATTTAAAATGTAACAACTTGGAAAGGTATTTTACTATGAGTTATTTATAAGTAATGTAACACTGCTATTTTTAGAAATGTGGCCATCATTCAGTGTAAAATAGATCTAGAGCATGTGTATGTGATATTAAGTTGAAACAAATCATGTAATTTTAAAGATAATAAACAGATTGCAGCCAGTTGATTTAAATACTATAACAAATGTGTTGTTTTCTATGATTTTGGTAAAAATGGTTACTTAGCTAAAAGTTTGTTGGTGCACACCCCATTCAAGCAAACAGACATGTATCATAGCTCCATAACTTTTTCAGTCACTGTTTTATTCTCACATGTTATTAACTTTATTTTATTTTTGTTTATTTTGATTTAGTCATTTTTAGATTACCCTTGGTTTCATGTGATACACCTACTTGGCAAATGAACCTCTGCCAACTAAATACCACCATGATGTTACTATTATGTTTGATTTTACAATATGCATTAATTCCACACTGATCTTCTGGAAGACAAATAAATTGATAGTTTAATAATGAAAACATATTTTACTATCACCAATAATGATGACAGTTTCTTATTTAAAATGTATCAAAATTCAAATTAGAAATGATTAAATAGCCAGTTAGCCAATTTATTTATATGCGTTGTTTGGTTAGGATAACAGAAAACATTAAACAAAGATTTGCATCATCAGAATATTTTGCAGTCACCCACCATTCTGACTAAACAGTAACTTATCTTGTATGAGTTGAGAAAATTTGTTATGTAGAGGAGCGAACAACGTTTTGACCTTCTTCAGTCATCGTCAGGTTCACAAAGAAAGAAAGAGGTAACTGACTAATAGTTGACCACATGTTTGAAGGGGGTTGTGTAATTAATTGTAGGAATGTAGAGGGCTTGCATAGATGTTTGATTATATTTATTAGTATAGATTTAAAGGTGCTCCTTTGTATTGGTTTATTTTGGGCTTGAGTTGTTGTATAAGTAAGGCTTCTTTAATTTTGCATTTGTTTATGTTTGTTTTTTTATTTAGTATTCGGGTGTTTTTTATGGTTACGTTGTGTTTATATGATTTGTAATGTTCAAAAATGTGTCAAGGTGACTTTTTGTGTTCTTTGAATCTGGTTTCCATTTTTCTACTTGTTTCTCCAATATAGAAGTCATGGTAATTATCACATTGTATTTTATAAATAATGTTGGTGTGGTGTTTGTCAATGTAGTTTTTACACAGTATAGACCTTAGTTTTGTGCCTGGTTTTTGAATAAATTTGGTTCTAACTGGAATGCCATATTTTGTTACTAGTTTTTGCCAAATGTTGGTTATTTTTCTACTGATGTCAGAAATATATGGTATGCAGCAGTATATGGTTTCGTGAGTTTTTAATTCGTGGGATATATTTACTTTTGTTAGTTGATTTATACAGTTTAAAACAGAAATCTACTGAAAAATCACCCATACTGGACTATACATTCCTTGGGACTCAGTACATGAAACGAAACAAAAACTCAACATACTAAAAAACCAAATAAACACAGCCATAAAACTATGTTCACCAGATAAAATTAATGATGAATTAGATAAAATAAAACAATACTTGATCAACATCAATAAGTTTCCTCCACAAATTGTAGAAAACATACGCACACACCTAGAAGGTGGAATACGTTTGATACTTCATCCTCTACACTTGTATCTTCACAACAGGCAGTTTGCTGTCCATTTTACGGAATGTTTAAGTTCTTTTAAACTCATAGTATAGTAACATAATTTAGGTACATGAGTAATTTTTATTATTTGTTATTTGGCATTATGTAATGAACCAACTGTTTGATATTAAAGACTTTTTAGGTTACTAAGTGGTGAGTTAACAAGTACTTAAAAACAACAAATTATATACACAACACTATTCTAAGAGGTCTTAATGTTTTTCTTTGGTTTGTTGACCCAAGGTGTGCTGATGAACCTTGAATACGTTGAATTTCAGTCCATAGCAGAAGGTATGGTTAATCGACAAGTGCAATAGGCTTTTGTGTCACAGATTATATTTTCAAATTTCCTTTTGGTAAAAAGAAAATAATTTTTTAATATTGTTATATTCTAAGCAAGTACTGTTTTACATTTTTATAGGAATGTTAAATTATTAAAGGCTGCTCAGAGGTTCTTTCATTGTTTACTTCCTACTTTTAGTCATGAGGCATTATTGGCAGACAGTGAGATTCACATTTTCCCTTCACCTTGTATTTGTAAAAATTCAGTCATGCTGCTATTCAGTTTTGAATAAGTTTCCTACATCTCTGTAGTTGTATAAGACTACTGTCTTTTGGTAATGGATCTTTTATGTGTTGCTTAACAAAAATGGACCTGATATTTTTGTCTTAAGTATGTTTTGTGGATGTACAGAGTTTCAGAAGTGTACTGTTCCAACAGTAAATAAAACCAAAATTAAGAGTAATAAATATTTTTATTTCTTGTTTAAATTGTTTTACACTCTGCTGTAACCTACTACAGAGTAGATATTTTGTCTTGTGGTTCATGGAGCGTGCTCATTTTACTGACATCACAACAGTACAAATTGCAATAGTAATCATCCCTTATGTGAAATCATTTCAGTATCTACTGGCTGAAAGACAGCACTTCTGTATAATGGTGTGAATGATTAAAACTGGTGGCCCTATACCTTTTTTTCAGGGAAATAATATTTCAAACATTCATGAGGACTTAAATATCACTTTTTAAAATAGTTTTATATTTTAGTTCATGCATATACTTAGCTTGAAGTAAACATTTCGTAGTTCTTGACAAGTTAGTTCCCATAACTCTTATGTTTTTCAGGCTTTCATGACACTTTTTAGTTTTATTATTACTTTTTAAATAAAGTTTCTTTCTTTCTTTTTCCCAAATACATTCCCATTAGTCTTAACTAATGATGGTACTTGAAATTAATATTTAGGTCTTAACTTTGTGATAGGATTTTTATCATAAACCTTAGGCATGTTGGCTTTTGGTGCTTCACCTTTTGGCATCTAAACAATACTTTTTAGGTGATATGATTAGAAAAGTATGTTCTGGTACATCTGAAATATTGATTGATGGATTTGTGATGTAGTAATAATGTGGAAATAAACTTAGAAGTAAAAAAAAACTTTTCAATTTTTGTGTATGTGCAGTGCTTATATTGTGAGTCATTTTTGATCTAAGTTTACACCATTCTTATTCATTTTTTGGAAGCTTGCAAGAAAAATGTTTATATTTTCTCAATTGAAATTGCTTTTCTTTTATGATGGAGGAGGAAGTTTGGTGAAGAAAACTTTCTGAAGGAACTTTTAACAAAACTCCAACCCATCATTTTTTTATGGTTAGAGCAAGACTAGTATTAGAAATAAATTATACATTTAATTAAAAAAATAGTTATTAGTGCTAAGTTGAGTATGAAACTGTAATATTAAAAAAATACATGAATTTATTATTATAAATATCTTTATGGGTGGGGTTTTAAATTAAATAAAAAACACTAAAACAGTAGTTAGATTTTCTAGATGTAGCAGTTGGTGTCTGCAGAATTTAGTAGTAGTATGGTACCAATGTTTAATCATACTAAAGTGAAGTGTACTGTGTGATTTAGTACAGAGGAGAGAATGAGTGTGTAATGTGATTAATCCCCACTATTTAATCAAAACAGGTCATTGTCATAACTTAGATGTTTTTTTTTGTTACTTCACAATTTTAACATTTATATAATTTACAGAAATGTATGATATTTTGTGTATGTTTCTCAATGTGTTTAGCCACAGTATAGCATCTCATAGAATAACTCCGAGTTTGTTTGTTTTTTTAAAGTACAAACTTTTAGCTTGTAGTTCCATCTCTTGACTGATTTGAAGTGTAATTACAGCCAAGGCTACTGCATGTTCCCTCTTTTTAATTGATATAATGATGTTTAAACTTGTAAAAACATTTTTTTAAGTGTAAATATTTTGTTAATCTGTTAATAAAGTAATCTCTGCTAGCTTTCATTTGATTTAAACATCAACATTATGAAAACCTTATGAGAATTCTAACTTCTAAACAATGACAAATAAATTCTGTGACGAGTTGTAAGATTAAAGAGCTTAAGATGTCATAAACACTACTATTTTAAATTAAACAACTCTATAACTTAAGTATAAAGTCTAGACATGTTACTTTTACTGTGTCTTTAAAAAGATAAGACAAAAATTTACATGACATTGTTTGACATTCATATTATTGTATTTGAAATAATACATTATTGGTTTGTAGATACTCCAATTCTCTTGATTTCAGAAAACTTCAGCAAAACTTTTGTTGTAATTAATACCCTAATCAAATAAAACTAATGACATCTGATGCTTCTTTTTGGTACTGTATAATAGTGTAAAGATATTTGTCTGTTTTTGTTAATTTCTGAAAAAAAAATGATTAATTTAAACCCTTTAGAAGTGTGTGTGATTGTTCAACATTAAAATTTCCTACGAAAAGACGTTTCTAGTCCTGATTTCTCCAAACCCGTTCCCCTGGCTGTGGTTTCGCTAGATAGTAGATAGGGACAGTGGGAATCTCGTTAATCCATTCATTAATGGATTTAAATGGCAATTTCATTTAAATACAAAATTATTAGCCTAATATTAATAACCTTTCAAGTTGCTCTGGGGCCTATTAGACCCCACTTTTTGTAGGAGTGTTAAGTAATACAATTACTTTCATAAAAAAATGTGTGAGTGAGATTGGCCCTATTCCTATGTCTATGTTCCTATACATCTTTAAAAACACAGTTATATAATCTTAAGCTAGAAGTAGAACCATACCACAGTGTAAACAGTAAACTTACACCTCATTTAACACTTAATAGTTACAGAAATGTCATTGGGTGCTCTCAGCCAGATGCTTTCTCCCTATTCAACAGTAACAGTGGCAAATAGCCTTAGTAGCATTACAGTAATAAATACAAGATGAGCGAGCAGACTTAGTTGCAATGAGAATTAAATCCAAGACCCTCAAATCTTGAAGTGTAACACATGACCATTGTGTAGCTTTGTGCTTAAACAAACATAATCACAATATTTTAATAACTTGGATATTTAGGATAACTGGAAACCCTAATGTTGATCAGTAGATTTGTATTTTGTGTGACAGTGACTTACTCATAATTTCAGTTAATCAATTATTAAAAACAATGATTAGAACAGCTAATTTAGTTGATTATTTTCATGACATTAATTGATTAATGATTTATTCATTGCTCATAAACCATCAGTTAAATTGCTCAGCTCTGTTTGTGACTATAGCAGTGCTTGTAATTTTGTCTTAGAATATATCTTAAAATGTGTGGGATGCAATAAAAACAGTTAGGGACTGTTGGAAGTGAATAATAAACAGCTATTTCATTCACTTTCCTCTTGCTTTGAAATTAAGTTAGTAATACTTATAACTAGCAGTAAGAAAGACATCAACAAGAAGAAATGGGCAAATGAGTAAATTCTTTTAGTAAGATTAATGGAGAACTTTTTATAAGCATACATACTTTTGTTAAAGAATCTATTTCTAACATAATTAAAAGTTGGAATTACCCTATTTGTACTTTTCACCTGAGAAACACCTCTCTTGCTATATCTGATGTTAAACATGAAGTATTTTGTATTAGTTTCTTAAAGTATGGTTTTGATATCTTGTAAAATTGTGTAGCAGGATCTTCTGGCAAACTAAAATCTTGTTGTTTCAAGTGTTTCATTAACATAAACTTCCTGTATTTGTTCATTTTGAAAATATTTCAGTAGGGGTAAGGTTTTAAATTTTAAACCTGCTTTCCTTCTGTCTGAACTTCATGGATAATTGAACATTTGGCTTGAAACACTCACAATTTGTGTGTATTTGAGCTTAATTTTTGTACAGAATTTTGTATGTGAACTTTTAATGCCATGACATTATATATTGTAATTTGTGCCTGTATAGTTCTAAAGCCTGCAGTATTTTTGTTATGACTGTGCAATCCAATTTATTTTTAACTCTGTTTTCAGTAAACAAAATGTTTGAATATACTCGTACAACAACCACTGAAAATATATGACAAGTTTTATAAAATTGTTTATTCTAAGTATAAAGTTGTTTCAGTTTTAATTTTCCCTATTTCTGTTAAACATTATAAAATTTAATTCTTTTCTTCAATACCTACAAAATTATGATGCAGCGTTCAGGTTACTAGTGCTGCTTTTGGTTAACTATTCCCCGCTCAAACATAGTTTTAAATTTTACTTTTCTAGACTTCTTGAACCTATAACTGCAACAAAATAAAATGTACAGGTTAAATAAAGATAAGTGTCACTATATTTAAAATTGTTAGATTCTAATGGCACAAATATCTATTACCACCAATTTTCACTGCTTTAATACACTTATTTCAGCAAAGTTCTTTTAATTCAATCATAATAAGTTGGCCAGAAGAGAGAGGAGAAATATTCATACTACACTAGTGTATTTCTCTCACAATCAAACAGCATGCATACAGATCTAAGTGGATGTCAGAATTTTTTAAACGTGGTGAAACTATTATACACATCATGAATAAAGAATAGTGACATACTTCATGACAATAACATATAACATTCTTATTACAGATATATAAGTTTCATAATATTTGTTTTGGATTTTTTGAGTGAAGTAAACATCAGATATTTTGTTTCTACTTCAAAAATATACAGCATATAAAGCTTTAAAAAATATATAAACTGGATCATGTTTTAATAAGTGTTTCAGTTCTTAAACAAATGTAATTTTTTCTGGTTAGTGTGTATAGCCATGAAAAGATAAAATACTGTTTTGATCCATTTTGCAAAACCATGTTGAATTCTGTGTGTGTATGTATGTGTGTGTGCATCTTTGCTGACATAAATTTATTTCAGCTAGATTTATTATTTCATATACAATAAATATTTAGAAAACAAAAATGTCAAAAAACTAAAAAAATACAAAAACTTTGATGGAATGTTACTAGATGAACTAGAAACAGTACTTATAGAAAAGATTATTGGTGCAGTATAGCAAAACTGTGAATCTTTATATAGCAGTTACTTTATATGTTTAGGTTGAAACATGGAACCAAATTCTGTCTGATGTAATGTTAACAAGGTATGTGCTTTAATAGTTTTATATAAAAAAATTATTTAGGAGTTCATTGGAACTATCCAGGCATGTGAAGCTTGGAAGAGACAAGCCAAAGATGCGACTGAAAGGGAAAAAGTACGAGAACAACAAAGAGACGAGGTAAACTAAAAATATTTGCTTTCAAGATTGAATATTTTGAAAGTAAAAATAATTTTCACAAATATTAATAGATAATTAAGAATTTTAATTTTCCGCATTTTTTTTTGTATAAATACAGTTTTTAATAAAATAAATGATAAATATTGATTAGTAGTGGTTTTAAAACAATTTTTTTATGATAAATGTGTCACAGATACCTGAAAGTACGTAGTTTAAGTTTTATTAATTTGTCTTGTGAGTTGATTTTTTTTTTATCAGCCTTTATCTGTTAACAGCTTAATGTTTCAGTAGAATCTTAGCTTTCATCATTATACCTTTCCTTTAGTTAATTTTAGAATACTTCTTTTATGATTATTTTACAATAGGGTAATATTTTATAGTTTGGAAATTCTGGTAATATTTGTTTTGCCAGTGAGGAATTCAGTAATGTAGGGATTTTATTCTCCATATACTGTTGAGATGTATTTGTCTGCTTTGTGATCATTAGGTGGATCAAGTGGCTCATTTCCATCCCTACCTTGTTTGGCTCCTTCTTTCAAGTTCTTTAGCCAGTCCTACATAATTCAGCAATAATTTTTTTTGCTAATACTTGTGTACTGAGTTACTAGTTTGTAGAATGTTTTCTAAAGCTTTATAAATTTTGCATAGCATAATAACAAAATAGGTAGTCATAGATTGTGAAGCCTATTTTGTTCTATCAAGTAGTATAATTATAGTTATTAGTAGAACTAGGTAGGTGTTAGACCTACTGAAGACATATGATGGTAAATGAAAATAAGAAGTCTTGGGTTTTTGCTTTCCACCAATTATTTAACTTTGGGAAACTCTGGAAAGCTTAAAAGTGACGTATACACCAGAGATAGAGCAACTATGCCAAGTAGCTCTTCAGCTCTAAAGTCTGATGATTTATAGAAATTAAAATCCATATGATTTTTGTATTGCTGTAATACAGGTTTATGTGCTATCTCTACATAAAGAGTGCTAGTGCACTGTCTGATAAACCAAGAGTTGATCATTTTTATGATGATTTTTGCCTTCTTCACTGGTGTGAAGATAATACTGGCTGTGTGTATTTTGTAGTAGCTATGTTTTCATAATGGCTTGCAATAAGTTAAAGAAGTTATTATTCTGTATATACAGACCATGAGACATGCTGTTATTTAGTGAAGCAGTTTCCTAAGGTTTTTGTAATATCTATAGGCTAGTAAATGTACATGTGAAAAATTTCTAGACTGTTTTAGGTATCGTAACTAAACAAAGAGAAAAACTTTACATTTATTTGTATAAATTTGAGAAAATAGCTTTTAAATCAGTGTGGCTATATAATTTAAATAAATATAACTTTTGTTTAACATTAAAAGTTGCTATTTTTTGTGTGTATGTTGCTGTGAAGATAGTACAATATAGCTGGAAGGAATATCACATACATACATAGATACATATGAGGAAATTAAACAACACATACAATAACAATATGATAAATAACTATACTTTTTTGCTTGTTGTAAGATTAAATGTGGTATTTTTTAACTATATCATGATATCTTCTTAAATGTTTTTTTCTTCCACTTTAATAAAGGCATTAGCTAAGATTGATTTACTCCAAAAGCAAGTAGAAAATTTAACTGGTGGGTCATTATTACGAACTTTACCTGGAACATCTGAGTTAGAAACTATCTCTCTTGGAGAACTTAAACAAATAAAGGACCAGCTTAGAAATGAGTTAGACAGATTAGATAAGGTAAGTTTTTATATCTTAAAACCTGTCATAGCTCAATTCAGGTAAGGTTGAGTAATACAGCAGAAAATGAGACATATTTCAGTTATTACATATTACAATTTTTCTTGGATGAGTATCCAATTTATTATATAACATACATTATGTATTATGATTTAAACACATTTAAAAGTTATTTTATGATATTTGCCAATAAGATTGATAGACACAATTATTTTTTATCACAAATGTATTTTGATATACAAACAACAATACAATTTATTATAATGGTTATAACAAATAATTATTTACATATAGAAATGTTACAAATTCACAAACAATATTCAGTCTTCTATCTGGTTTGGAACTAATGTTTTATTGATGGTCCAAGTCCCCGAGGCTCAAATTGCTGTTATGTTGGTATACAGATATAGTTCACTTGATGGAAATGCTAGCTAGCTCCGTTTTTGTTTGGCCTAATGCAGTTTACAAGCTTCTTTCTATTGTCTTTGTAGAAATATTAATGTCTAAAGTTTATTCTCTTAAGTAGAATGGTTCATAATGTTCAAAGTCTGTAAATGTTATTGGTCAGATTCTGTAGTTTTCTTGTTAATACGTGTTAATCACAACTATAGTTTCAGAGGCTTACACTATACTGACTGTAGCTGAAAAACAATATATAACTGTCTTTTGGCATCTTGTGATGGCTTGTTTTTATATACAAATTACATGAGATTTTTGAACGTTCAACAGTGTTTAAAGACATACTAGTATTTTTGTAAACCATGTGTTGTTGATTCTTACTCTCGAGACTTTAAAGATATAAGTGCCTTGGAATCAGATCATTGTGAACGTGTATATTGAAGGCTAGATTTAACCTCCAGTGTAGAACATTTGGCAGTCAGAGATAGTACTGTGAGGTTTTTGTAATCAGTAAGATCTATTGAGATGAAATACTTCTGCAGATTGATGAGGCTACTCATGATTTCATTGGGAAAGAAGTAAAAGTATATAGTTTTTATATACACATCACATAAAGTGTAAATAACAATTTGCAATGTAGGAATCTTACCATAGACTTGTAGTGATTCAGATTCAGTTGTAACACATTAACTGTGTTAAGTTGAAAATGTGTTATTTAAGTTGTTAATCACCACCCCCTTTACCCAAACGGTGATCATACGTAATGCTGTTGAAATACTTAGGTATCTCCTACCACATTCAAAACGGTACTAAAGCTTTAACAGTAAATAAATTATTTGTCAGACAAATTTTTTAGGACAAAATATGATTTTTGTTGTTTTTCTTCCATGGTGAAACTCGTGATAAAATAGAGAAAGGTAACACCTTTCAAGGTGACCTATATTGTATTAGTTTCATGTAGGATGTTTACCTTTCATAAATTAAAATGCATTTTTTACCTAGTGTAACAGTACCAAGTTCCCAGCAGTTTGGAGTTGTATATTTATCTGTGAAGATACTATATGACCTTATAAGAAAGAATTGTTTTTACTTTGGTAGTCTTTGGTGTTGTGTCATCATACTTTCAGATTAAGGACTCATTTGGTCTTTGTGTTTTGCATTATTCATTTTTATTAAGTTTATTTTGGTTTGTTATCTTATGGCAAAGAGATGTACAGTAGAGCAATAAAAATTAATGGTGCTGATGCCATGATTCAAGCTTTCAGTAAGGTACAGTAATTGTACCAAGCATTTACATGTTGTAACCATACATACAAACATCTTTAATATATGGAAGAATTGTGTGTCTATAGAACTATTATTCCTAAAAGTCAATTACAGGCAATTCCCTAAACCTTTTTAGTTTATTAGTAACATTTTTTGTGGGTTATGTTTATATTTTGTATTATTTTTTATTGATCCTTAAGTACAATATAAATTGTTTTATAGGGATCATAAGGAAATATTTATTACTTAGAAAGAAGTAAAGACTCGTGATAAATTATGATTTTGGTGATTGTCATATGTTGCTCAGATTTTGTATCTAACAGTCACTCAGTGTCTATATTAATGTTTGTTAAGATTCGGTAGTTATTTCTCAGTGATAAAATAGTAGTGTTGCCTATTTAATGAGAGGAGAAAAAAGCTAATTATTTAAGGAAACAGATTCTCTATTAATGCTAATCACAAATTATCATTAACGTATTTGTTGTTAGTTTTAAAGTGAGTTGAAGTAATATTACCAGTTTACCTATTTTTAATGTCTAATCAGTTGAAACACTTAAAAGTATGAGGAAAATATATAAACATAACTTATAATCATACAGTGTTATTTGATTTAGTTTACTTGTTTAAGAGTTAAGTGTTTTTTTTATTTTTGTTGGTAAATTAGTGATAATGTATAAGTGAATACTTCTCTTATTTAATGTTGGAACTGATTTATTTCAATATCTGTATACTCAAATAAAATTATATAAAGGGTGTCAAACTTTGACAAAGGGTCTAAAAGCTACAATGATTTGATTTCAACTTGCTTGAAAATACAGGCACTGGGCTTAACCCATAATATTTTAGAGAGCTATTTTTAAACTTTTATTAAGTAACATTATTAATACTTTTATGCCAGTGAAACTAGCATTAAAATGTAGTTTATAGTTGAAATTTTGAAGTTTTATGTATGTTTTAATTTCATCGGGCAATTGATCACCCAGTGAACTAACTTTTGTCAGGCCTTTCCTTAAGTTTGAGGGCCTACACATTTTAAAAACTGTCCACTGTCTTTGCAGTGATAAACCATTTTACTTTAGTGGTTTTTATTGTTAATATTGATATCTGTGGTGAGTTGAATTCCATAATATAAGTTTCTTTAGATTGGTTAATACTTGCAGTGAAGTTCAGAGTAGCAATTAGTCTTAGTTGTATCTTTTCTACTATACCATTTGTGTGGGCCTATAATGGTTTTTATTATTGTAGGTTTACCAGAATTAATCTGACTGGTATATCAATGATTAGTTTAACTATGTTGCTTTTTCTTTCAAACATCACATCGTATAGTTATTGTTATAACACACTTCCTTAATTTTATATAGTCATGTCTATTTCATTTTCATTATTATTTATCTTGTTTTCTTGTTCGTATTCACTTAGTTTGTGTGGTACCCTTTAACTGGGATCCTACCCTTCCCCAGTGAAAACTGGTGATTCCATTTTCTGCTAACACTTGAAGTGTGATAGTAGAATTGATTAGAGGGAGTCACATCCATCGAGAATGTGTGTTGTTTGTATTCTTATTGGTTGAGGATTGTCACATAATGTGCAAGTGAGATTCATTAGGTGGGAGTTTCAAAGCTTGTGGCATGCACAAAAAATCTTGCGCATATAGAGGGCAGCACTGAAAGTGAATAGATATTTATGAGGTAAATATTGGATATACATTTTCAGTAGTGAAAAATTATAACTTTACAACCTTTTATTATACTTTGATCTATCTACAGTTTGAAAAATCAAGTATATCATTGAAGTAAAGATGTTAACAGATCAAATATAAAGTTTTCCTGGAAAAAAGTTTTATTTGTATTTAGGAGGTTTTAGAGGTTATACAAATGAAATTTGAGACAAAAATACTTTTAATCTTAAAACGAAAATACCTCTTCACCCGAACTAGTATTAAAAAAAAGATTTGGTTTATTCTCAAACAAATCTTCAGTAAAAGTCCATCATTAAGAAATCTGATTTTTTATGTTTAAAAGACTCGTAATATTTACTAAAAGTCTACCAAATTTATTGAACATACACATACTGTATTAAAAGCTGTAGTATGAAAACTGTAACAAGTTCAAAGTAGTTATTAGTTTGATCAATTAGACAGAGCCCATGTGGGCAAAGTTAAACAGTTACTAAAGTCAAATTTACATACGTCAAAATGGATACTTCTGGTTGATGACAGTAAGAATTTGTTTCAAAGATTTTCCTCTGATTTGAGAAGGGTCAAAAAGAGTAGAAGGTTGATGGGAATATCTTTAAAAGCTTAGTAGTGATAAGCATTGTTAGAGGGGGAAAGACTGAATGCGGAGACTTTCAGTTCGGGCATGATAAAACAGTTATGGTGAATTAAAAAATGCAAGATATATCTCAATCTGCTTCAGAGTTGTGAGTCATATTGTGAAAAAAATTTTCATGTGGTGAATTGATATTATTTATTTGGAAATGCAATCATAATACTTAATTCCAAATATATATATAGTAATTTTTACTTGAATTCATCTGTATTATTAGAGAGCTCTTCCTGTTATATGTACTCTTCAAAGAAAGAAATGCAAAAGGCAAAATATGAGACAAATTGTTAACAAGTTTATTCTGGGTAGTTCTGTATGACATGTGTGAAACTTTGCACATTCACTGCTGAACATCCAAAGTCTGCAAAGGCGAAGTCCACGCTCACTAGGTGAAGTTCAACGTCAATACCGAGTATGTCCCCCGTGAGCATCAATAACTGCTTGGCATCTCTTGCCCATGGAAGCGATGAGATAACGAATCACATCCTGTGGAATGGCTGTCCACTCAGCCTGCAAAGCTGCTGCAAGCTGATGTAGAGTCTGAGGTTGAGGTTGTCGCCATCGCAAACATCTGTCCAACTCGTCCCAAAGATGTTCGATGAGGTTTAAATCTGGTGATCTGGAGGGCCAGGGAAGAACGTTGATGTTGTGGTGTCTCAAGAAGACAGTGGTGAGTCGGGCTGTGTGAGGATGGGCGTTGTCATGTTGAAAAACGTCGTTGATGTTCACCATGATGGGTTGCACATGGGGCCTAAGAATCTTGTCGACGTATCGTTGAGCCGTAAGATTCCCTCGAATGTGCAAAAGATCTGTTATGGCATTGTAGGCGATGGCAGCCTACATCATGATGCTACCACCACCAAATCTGTCAACATCCTGCACACAGTTTGCTGCAAAACGTTCGCCTCTCGGCAACGGTAAACACTGGTCCTTCCATCCTGCCTACAAAGCATAAAATGTGATTCATCGCTGAACCAAACATGCCTCCATTGTCTATGAGGCCATACCCGATGTGCCCGAGTCCTCTGCAACCGTGCTAGACGATGTTGCTGGGTGAGGATGATGCCTCTGACTGGACGTCGAGATCGGATTCCTGCATCTCGTAGACAGTTGCGTACGGTTTGATCGGAAATCCTACGCAGCCCTGGTATGGTTGAGGGAGTAGACGTTGCAGTGGTCGTCCTATCCCGAAGGTGATGTAACTGGATGTTGCAATTTTGTGCGGGCGTGGTCACACGAGGTCTGCCAGATCGTGGACGGCCACGAGTTGATCCATGTTGTTGGTGACGATTCCGTAGCCTTGTGATGGTGCTTGGGTGGACATTCACAGCTCTGGCAACATCTGATCGAGATTTGCCTGCTTCCAAGCAACCAGGGGCGTTGTTGTGTTGTGCTTCAGTCAGTCTTGGCGTAACTGTATTGTGTGTCGGTGGCTTAACACTGAGCTATGGAAACCAAGAACTCGTCACTTTTATAGGGATTTTGCACATGTTGCACTTGCAGAACATGCAAATCTCTCAAACAAATTTATTGGACACGTGCGTTTTGGCAAAAAATCCGATGTTTTCCTCCCTTTTCAAAGTGCACAACTTTTATTGTCATTTTGGTCTGACAATCAGTGCCTTAACACGTGTAACATCACATACTCTGAGCTTGTAACGTTATTACGTATATTTCTCTTTAAAATAACAGAAATATCCCTTTTGTGTTTCTTGTTTTGAAGAGTATATATTTTGAACAGATTTAATTAATAGATTGAAATTCACTGCCACCTAACACAGAAACTCTTGCTGTCTTTTGACTTTTTTTTTTATTTATTTTCCATTAGTGATAAATGGAATATGAGTTCAGAAATTAAACTAAAGAAGTTAGTAACACTTCTCAAAGGTTGCTTTTAAAAGTGATAGATGTTTCCAGTTTCTGTTCTGATCCTCACACACACACACACACACACACACACACACACACAGAGAGAGAGAGAGAAACAAATTAAATAAAAGTAATTGAGAACAAAATAAGAAGCATGGCCATAATAAAAATTAAGTGATTGATTAATAACTTAATAATTCATTTATGCTGAAATTTACTATATATAGTAATTTATTCTGTCTTTACAGGTGATTTATCATAAAACTGCAACAAAGTGTATGGTATGTGAAAACCAGAACCGTAGTGTAGCACTGTTACCTTGTAACCACTATGTCTTATGTAACCAGTGTGCCCTTCACCAGTCAAAATGTCCTTACTGCCAGGCTGATATTGCCCAGAGATCAAGTATGAACTTGTCAATGTAAAGTTATAGATTATCTAGCTTCTGCATTTATTTGAACTGAAACATGTGAAAAATGTTTAATACAAATTATCTTCTCATTTGGACTCTTGTAGAAATAGTGTGGTTTTTAAATTTTAGAGTGAACATCAAGGATGTTACTGGGATTGTCCCTTGTTTTGCCAAATTAAGTACAAAAGAAAGCAAAAAAAATGTAATTTAATATACAGTTTCTAGGGTTTTAAATTATCATATATATTTGTCACAAAACAAGTCAGCTGACATAGCTGTGTTGATTTTTTTCATGTTTGACACCCAGCTGAGGTGTAATGTGTAGAACTGAATATTAGGTGAAATATTTTTTGAATATTTAGTATTTATTTGGCATTATGGATATCATTATTTCCAGTTATTCCAGGAAGTGAAAGTTGCATTGTTTGCCTGTTTATATTAACAGGTTTTTAAGACTCAGGGTTCCAAGATGTGTAAAATGACATTTAAGAATTAAAGTAGTTATGTTAAACTGGTTTATAAATAGTTTTGGCTCCCATTTTAAATTTCATATTAAATAATAAATTGCACACTGGTGAATGATTTCTGAGATGTGGCTTCTTTTCAATGAAAATAAGAGTAATATTTTCGTTAGTTAACATTTGTTAATATGTTAATAATGGAAATCACTGAAAATACTCAAATATAATTTCAGGCTTTCTATCAGCAACTTAGCCATATGTGAAGTGGGTAGGCAAAAACAAAATAAAAAAAATTGACTTTTAAAGAAGAACATAGTTGATTTATATAATGCACAATAAAAATATTAACATTTTTTATGTTAAGGTATAACATTTTTTGAAGTACACAGTCCTGATGAGAAAAGCAGACAGTTGAGCAATTGTCTGTTTGTGTCAAGCTTAAACAGTGTTACTGCTTCAGACATAGAGCTCACTATTACATCAAGGATCATGTCACTGTTATTTTGTGATAATAGTCAAAATTGTGGAATTATTACCATTATTTGAAAATTAGTTTGGCAAAATAAACAAGGAAAATGTAAATGTGATGATTTTGTTGCTATTATAACAAAGAAACATTCTTAAATTTCTTATATGATTTGAATATTTTAGTCTCATTATGAAATTCACTTTTGAATTAGACTTAAACGTAAATTATACGTTGAAATTAAGAATAGATAATGAAAATAAAAGTAGTAGGTTATTTTATGTGCATGGTAAACCATTTATTATTTGTTTAAAAAATTTAAAGCAATTTGAATAATTCCAAAATAATAAACAAGTTTACGAGCAAAATTTAATATTTCACATGACAGCTTTAGTCTGCTGTCTATTTCTTCTGTGAAAATTGAGAGTTTTAATTTTATAACAGATTTCATGAGCTCTAAATTGCTCTTGCAATTTAAAGTATTATTAATAAAACTATATTTTTGTATGTTTCGGATTTTAATTAGACATTGATAGAAAAAGTTATCTTATTAGTTTGTCTAACATAGCTAAACTACACAATAATTGTGTTTTGATACCAAGCTCCTTGAAATTTGAATACAATAGAAAGCTTATAAAGTTTATTTCATAATAGCAAAAAACACCCTTTGTGTTTGTTGTTCTCTGAATTACCAGAGATTAATGGATTATGCTCTTCATGACAACCAGAGTTGGACCTTTTGAAAGCTGCTGGAAAGCCTATTTTGTTTTCTCTCCCCTTTCACACTTGAAAAATTAAACTGAAATGAAGTTAAAATTGCTTATTTAAAAAAAATAAGGGCCAGTTTTCAGGATGAAGCCTAAACAATTATATCAGCAGTAAGAGGCTTAGCAAAAAAAACATGGGCATAATAAATTTCATTTTAAATTATCAGACTGAAGCACATTTCAGTTAAGGTGTTTATATGGCATGTAGTGTGAAAGCTGAAGGTCAACCAATCATTGGCTGTAGCTTCATAAAAAAAATTATATAGATTTCTTACTTTGTTTGTGTAATATTTATTTAGTATTCTAGTGTCCTTTGTTTATAGTGTTTTTTTCTGTAATGAATTGGCATCTGATTCAGAATATCAGTTTGTTTTGGATGTAATCTAGGTCAAGGATTTGTTTTAATTATTATAAATTTGACATTTTCTAGTATGTGTTTGTCGTTTTCCCGGTGACAATATTCTTTTAATTAAAACAAGACAGTTCCTGGTAGAAGCAACTCTAAAATATAGACACAGAAGCTGTTTAAAGGTGACTAATGTTTTTGTTCATTTGCTGCATTGTAAAAATGTGTGTTTATAAAATATATTATTTATGATTATAAACTGTTTCTAGTTCTTAAATCTTACACTAACTGGTAAAAGAATTAGTTGCAAGATTTTTTGCCAAGTTATCATCATAATATTACCTTTACCTTGACCCAGTTGACTGTCACAATGTTTTCAAAGTCTTTTTGTTTTGTTTTTTTGCACATAAATAGAAACCATTAAGCATTAAAAGAAAGTTTAATTTGAATCACAATTAAAATTGTTAATATTCTGTGATCTTTCAAATATAATTTTTATATGAAGCACAATATCTGAATGTGTCTGAACATTTCAGAACAAGAATAATCTATTTGATTTGCATATACTTATATTGTAGTTCTGTGACACACCTAGAACTTGACTTTAAAATAATCTATTTTGAATAAGTTTGCTACTTATTGGTGTATGTAATGTGAAAGCTGAATGGTCTTGAAATTAAACAGTCTTGCATCTTTACTAAGAAACATAATTTGGATGTTGAGGTATATTTGATTTTATTAATTAAACCATCCCACTGAGGTATTTTATTTGTATTAATTTGTTATACGGAATGACACATGAATTGAAAAGGAACCTTTTTGAATGGTATTGTATGATTTGATTGAAACTTAGTAGGTTATTTTCTATAGTATCAGGATTTAGCTGGTTCTTTTACTGTTAAGTAAATGTTTATTTTATAGGCCTCAAAATTAAGGAGGGGTACTTGGGAAGCTTTCATAATTTATTTAGTAATCCTGATCCAGAAAAAGAATGTTATAAAAATAAGTTGGGAAAGATGTTTAGTGGATAGAATCGCAAGAAAAGAAGTCTTAATGTGATGTCTTATGATAAAAAACTGGGAAGGAACCCACGTGACAGAAAGCTGTTGTTACTTATGATTAGACTGTTGACATGTATGCTTGATGTTAATCACTAAACAATTTAATTTATGATTTAACAACTTATCTTGTCATGTTATTTTGTTTTTAGATGTTTAACACTGGGGTAACATGGAGAGTCATATGATTTTGCACATTAATACTTGATAAAATTGGATATATCTGTGAGAGTGAAGTTGATATTTATTTTGATAAAAATTGTAATTCTGCCATGATAAATACTATGGTACTAGTAATAAAAATTAAGTGAAATTTCTTAGTAACTTATGTTGACTTTGACTTCTCCAGCATTTCTCAAAATAATGCTGTTCAAATTATTATGTATTTAAACCATTACTATAAATTAATAAGAATTTTGGTTGCTCTTGGAATATTGATGTGCATTGATTTTGTAAATTAATATTTACATGATCCTTAGTGTCATCAGTAACAGTATAAGTATAATGCAAGAATAAATGTTGGGCTCAGTTTTCATGTGACTTTTTTTTATTATTTTGAAGTATTCTCTGACTAAGGTCAGCATTTTGAGTCAAAATATTTTTAATTAGAGGCTCAGAACATTCTATTTGAACCTCTAATATTTTAAAATGCTAGTTTTAATATGACTTCTGATTCTGAGTCACTTCTGAATAACATTATACCTAAAGTTTAATTTGGTTTTTTTTTTTTTTTAATGTTATTTTCAAGTTACTAGACAGCCAGGCCATGATTTTGAATTCTTCATAACTGAAGAGATTAAGTGAAAAGGTTGCTTTACATGTTTTTAAAATGGGGAAATGTTTAGAGTATATAGAAATTTCAAAATTCATCACCAAATAATACTGATTTTATAAAAATCTGTATAAGAAAATATATATTTTATAATTATTTTTACAGCAACAAGTAGTATTGATAGAATTAATAAAATATAAATGTTTAAACATTTTTCTTTAACCTGTGCTTACT
The DNA here is from genome assembly GCF_004210375.1 of Tachypleus tridentatus. Lineage (NCBI taxonomy): Eukaryota > Metazoa > Arthropoda > Merostomata > Xiphosura > Limulidae > Tachypleus > Tachypleus tridentatus. Next base: position 74,470,129 of record NC_134832.1, on the reverse strand, counting down.
GTAATACTTAGGAAATTGAGAAGTAGCTCTTTCTTTAAAAAAACAAAACTAGTTGTTCTGCTGTCAAGAAAACCAGTGTAACTGTTTTGTTTTGTAGATGTAAAAATGTAAGAAAATTTATCTATACTGGTTTTTGAAGTGTCAGATTATTAATTTCAAGTCTTGACATGTACCATTTTCAGTTGTTTTTTTCAATGAAAAGATATCTTGCATCACTAAGATCAACATTTGATGATTTCATCAAAAGTTTTACAGTGATATGGAGTTTAGGTAAAGTAGTTGCTGTCTATAAAAATAAAGGCTTTTACGTTTCTCCAGTACTTACTTTGGTTTTGAAATATTTTAAGTTGCATAATAGCACTGAATTTGTCAATCACATGCCCCCTCTTAGTATATCCTCTGTATGTTGATCTGTATTAGTCCTTATTAAATCACTAAAGAAATAAAAGTGTTGATATAGTTTAAAGAAGTATGTGTCTTTTTAAAAAAATATATCCTATGGATATTTAATTTCTTAATTTAAAGATATATAAGAAATAGATATTGGTAAAAAATGCATAATTTTCATGTAAAGCTTTTCTTATTAGTCTTAAGAAGAATTTGTATTTAGCTATTGTATATTTAATTTCCTTCACTACAGAAATTCCATTTCAAAATTTGAAGAGTACTTTTTTTTTATTATTACAGTAGGAGCAACATGAAATAGAATATTCAGTTTTTGATTGGGTATCTTAACATATTTGTAAGAGATATGAGTTATGTATTCACAAACAAAGTTTGCTAATTCATACAATAGAAAATAACCTTATTTCAAAGTCATGAGACCTCATTAGTGACAAGGATTTAATATATAAAAAACATTTATTGATAATTTGACTGTGAAATTTAGTTGTTAATATTATAAGATGAATAACAATTAAATTTTATAAACTAAAATTGTTATGAAATTTAAAAAATAAATTTTAATCTGTTGTATAAAATAACTAAAACTTAATTTTGGCTCTGATTCATACTAAGACATATTGAACAAGGATGGTGTGTGGTTATAGGAATTTTTTATAGAACTTAATTTTTATGCTGAAGAGTATAGGAGCAATTTAATATTTATTTGATGAAAACTATATTGTTGTTAGAATATTTTACTTCTTCACAATTCTTATTTAGTAATAGATACCAACAATATTAGTTTTATCCCTCAAGTTACTGACTTGTTTTTATTACCTGTTATTATTTAACATATTAACATTTATCATATTTACAAAATTGTGGAAATGTACAAGGATTCAGCATACAGCATATATCATCACTCCAAAGTTATAATGATACTCAATGTTTCAGCAGCCACTGACTGATTTGTGTTGAATTCTACACAGAAATAATTCCATATTTCCCAAATTATACACCTTTGTATGTCAATGAAGTTATATGATGAGATTCATTGTCTGTGTGTTACATAACTCATAAATTGCTGGTTGCACCAACTTTTGAGTGGTGCTAAACAAATTGTCTCAGTCTTGTGGTGTGAACAAAAGTAAAATTTTGCACTCCACCCTTGGGGAACCTGAGGATTTCTCTCCAACACTCTTTCTAAGCTGCTGGACTTGCCAACTTCTAAGTCTTGGCCCTGAGGTTTTAACAAAAGTAAAACTTTTCACCCAATTCTTTATGGAATCATGGTATTTCACAAAAACTTTCACAGGGATTTCTTTAAAGTAAACCCCAAATTTAAACTGATTTAAATTTGAGCATGTAAATAACTAGGCTTACTAATTACTGTCTGTAACTTGGTTAAAGAAAATAAGCTTACGTTATAGTAGCAGTAATAATTAAACTGAAAAAGTACAAAATAGTAGTTCAGCCATTAAATTTGTATTATTGTGGCCCTCTAAATGTGGACCATAGGCCCATTGGTTAAGTGGTATGTTTATGATATTGTCTGTATAGATATTAAACATTCTTCTTATTGAATGACGGGGGAAATAATCCTGGTTAGGGGTACTATTTTATTAAATACTTAAAATGTTTGGGTTATATCAAAGATCAAATCAGAGAGCTTCAGTCTATAAAAGGATGATTCTTTGAATTATCTTTGTATTTGAAATGTGTAGAGTTATTCTGAGTGGGGAAACATCTGACAGTGATAAATCATTGTACATCTGAATAGTGTAGACCAGCTACCAATGTATTTAGGGGAGGGAGAAAAAGTTATTGGTAATAAGCAGCATATGAAACTGTGGGTTAAACTGGTCTTTGACATTTATGATGATGTGGAACCCAACTCAACTGACATAAAAAAATATGTTATTCATATGAAAATATGTCTCTTAAAAAATGAAGTGAACTAATGACAAGAAGATACAATATTATGACAGTGATAATTCCAGTTTCTGTTGGAAGATATGGGAATGGGACATAATTATGCAACCCATAAAGAAACAAAGGTAAATTTTCAAAGCTTAGTTAACAGTGGAAGATCCACATGTAATGTTGATCACCATTTAAAGGAGCATGTGTACAAAATCAAAAGCTATTTCTCATGAACAGCCATTAAAATATTATGGGGAGAAGTCTGGCATTGACTTAATTGGGTAAAGATCTTTCTAATAATTATGAACTATTCTAAAAGTATGGAAATTTAAAGAGAGGCAGCTGTATAGAGTTTTGAATTATCACTTACATAATTTGACTTTGAAAATGTTATTGAATATTTTATTTTGTGATGTAAATACCTCAATTTTATCAGAAACAATAGTTTCACTGAAACATCAGAAATGTGTTTAAGGAGTATTTAGGAATGTTCTTATTCCATCTTTAGTACATTTTTTACAGGATTAAAAATAAAATATAGTAGTAAAGAAAGTTTACATTAAAAATATTCTAATTTATAAAAATATTGTATTTATAAAAGTTACAAAAAATGGAAAATAAATACAAAAACTGGAACAACTTTTAGTTTCACAGAAGGTACAGAAGTTATTTCTGTTTGATCAGGAGACCATGTATATAAGATGTTTGTGTAACTTTTAATTAGAACTTGGATTTTATTAAATTTAGTTTTTAATAATTTTTTCACAGTATTGTTTTTTGTTAAATTAAGATTCTCTTCTCATGAATAAGTTGTCAGTATGTTTATTTTATAAATGAACTTTAAAAGATTTTACTTAGGTATATATTTTCATGTTAATACACAGACTTTTATTAGGTATTTTGTTCAAACTAGGCTTTAGCTTTGATAGCTGTTACTTTTTTGGCATTCAAAAACGATATTTGATTTTACTAATTATGAAGTGCATTTTAAGAATATAATCATCATTGGTTTAAGAAAATAAAACTTAGATTTGTCTGAACTTAAAAGAGATGAAAAATACTTATTCTATGCAAGTGTATATTTTAAGTATTGTTATGAAAGTAAACTTCATGTAGGTATTGGAAAATGCAATTTCTAATTAATCACAGGAAGAAGGCACTAAGGTTACCTGCACCTAATTGGTGTTCACAAGTGCACTAGGAATTGTTAGCTTCTGTTCATTGTCAGAATATTTTATTGTTTTTGAGTTATTTGTGAGTACTCTGCTTTATATATAGCTAAACTTGAAGTTAGTCTGGCTCAGATTGTTGCATGAAATGCACCATTATTGTTTTTGAAACAATAAATGACAAAGTTGAGTGTCTCATCATTGGAATTTTATATTCTTTATTCATTGTATAAGATACACAGAATATTCAGGAAACAAACTGAAATATAACTGTTCATTCCATTTGGTTCTTCAGTATCTGATCATTAGCTTCTCTACGTTATCCTCATGCTATTCAATTTTACTCCATGTTCTTTATTTGTGATTTTTGAATGTAATGTTCTGGAGTCGTCACATTTTATTATTTTATATTCTTCAAACAGTTTAAAATATTTTATATATTTTGATATAGGCATGGCTGAGATCAATTTAGAATTTTTCAACTGTACAATATTAAAATGTTTTGTAGAATTAATACTGAAACTAAAGTTGGAGAAGAAATACAGAAAAAAAGCGTTAATACTTAATTATTTTCACATTTGTGTAAAACTTGAATGCTGTAAAAAGGTTAGTTGATTTTTTTTCTTTTTAATTGTACTTATTATGAGCAGAGTTCTTTTTAGCAGCAGCTGCTTTTTGTGTAATACTCATTGTAAGCAGGTCACAAATTTTTAAGTATTTATATTTTGTAAGTTGGATAGTTCTGCATTAAATCTTGTTTAGACGCATGCACCTTAACACTTTATTGTGCATGGATCTTTAATGAATTTTATTTAATTGTAAAATTTTTCTATTCCTGTGATAATTTTTAGAAATATTTTACTTCTTGATCAGTTGAATATTTTTTTGTTGGTCATCTAATTTCTTAAAAATAAATATCCATTGAAAGCAGCAATACATAACATTTATAATGTTTTTGCAGTGTGTTTTCTTTATTTTGTTAGTCACTTATAAGGAAATTCTGATAGTAATTTGACAATAAATTATGTATCTTTACAATATTTAAAACAGTTTTTTTCCATTGATACTTAAATTTTATGTGAAGAACCTTCATCCCTTGCTAGGACAGTGGTAAGTGTACAGATTTACAGTGCTAAAATCAGGGCTTGATTTTCTTCAATAAACACAGCAGATAGCCTAAAGTGGCTTTGCTATATGAAAAAAAACACACACACAAGAACCTTGTCTCTTTAGAAGTACTAAATTTAAAAGAAATATTACATGCCATTTTGACCAAGGTAATCATTTTAAGAAAAAAAAACTTAGTTAAGTTAGTGTAGTAAACATTCATCTATTTTTCTCATCAGGAAAAAAATTTGTAGTTTAAATCTCAGTGGTAGGAAACTGACACAAAATTAGATAGTAAAATTACAGTGTAATACCACCTGATAATTTGGACAAAACTAGTTTTCAAATCTCTATAATAGTTGGAATTATTCTTGGATAGGATTATAAAATAAATTCGACAATCTTATATTAAGAGCTATGTCATAACATGCTAACACTGGTCATGTTCTAAGGCCACAACTTTGTACATAAAAAGGGACGTACAAATTTTGAAACTTTTGTTTTCCAGCATGCTATCCATATGTATTTACAATACCTAGATGCATTGTTAAAGTTATACACATTTCAATGCATGACAAAAATAATTTGGCACATATAATCAGATACGCTTCTAAGCGAGATAAAAATTAAATATTAAGGTAAAGAAATGCGTACAAAACTAAGTGTATTACTTGGTATATGCAAGAAATACTTTTCATTGACCAACAGTAAAATACACAGTATTATTAAAAAAAAATCAGTTTCAAATTCTAAATTGATATAAAAAGCCTGTCAAATACAAATTAAACTCTAGAATAGGAAACAAAACTAAAACATAAAGTATTAGGTTGTTCAAAAAATAATGGCAGATATTAAATTTTAACTTTAATAAGAAATAAAATACAAAGCAACTTTATTAATCAGATCAGGAATGTAGTGAATCTGCACATTTGCCAATGAGAAACAAGATTATTTTTACCATGATGATAAACTCTGAAGTTCTAGAATTCAAAAATTCTTTAAAACCATTCTCTGCTGCTATTCTGTTGTTGAATCATTTGTCCTGTAAAAAGTTGTCCAAATGCTCTAAAAAATAGTAGTTTGTGCGTGACAGGTCTGGGGATTAAGGAGAATGAGGTAATGTTTTGTATCCCAACTCACTGAGCTTCTGAAGAGTCTTTTGAGCAACATGTGGCCAAGCATTATCGTAAGGCAAGATAGGCTCTCTATGATTGACTAATGCTGGCATTTGTTTCATGCAAATTTCTAAGCATTTCTTCCAGTTCTTGACATTAAACCTCTACAGTGATATTCTGGCCCTGGTTGAGCAGGTTGTAATGGATAATACCAGTCACAGACCACCATACAGTGACCATAATCTTCTGTTGGTGCAACTTTGGCTTTGGGAAGTGTTTTTGAGCCATATTGTGGTTGAGCCATTGCACAGGTTGCTTTCTGTTGTCGTAAAGGATTTACTTTTTGCTGCAGGTGAAAATTCGATCATGAAATGGGTGATTTCTGTTGCACAAAATCAGCATAGAGTACAGTTCAAAATGGCAATTTTTATGATTTTCATCAACTTTGTGTGGATGTGGATGTTTTCAACAGCAGAAGGATGTCCTCTGCCCCTCTTATCTTCAAGACTTGCATCTCCATTACAAAATTTTGGTTTTCCTGCTAGTACAGCAGTATGGCTATGGATTTACAATGCTAAAATCAAGGGTTCGATTCCTCTCGGTGGGCTGACCAGATAGCTTAATGTGGCTTTACTATATGAAAACACACACACACACAACTTTTGGAGCCAACCCTGTACTATACCTTTGGAGGTGGTTTCTTTGCCCCATGATGGGTTGATATTGCAAGCTGTTTGCAACACATTATGACCAAGTTTAAATTCTTGAAAAAATGATGCACAACTTTCTTCCTCATCATTAATTGTAAGGGTCTGAAATATTGGAAATAAAGTTTTAGAAAAGGATAAAAGCATTAATGAATAGAAGAAAGCTTTAAATTTTTAATGGTATATATGAAGTCATCAAAAAGACAGGTTTCTTGTCTCTATAAATGACTAAACTTTTAATATAAAAATCTGCCATTATTTTTTTTTAACGACCTGATAGTTCACTCATAGAATGGTTTCATATGAATGTTTCGTAATAATGCACTGTCATGTGATTTATTATCAACAGTGGTAAGAAATTCCCTTCCTTTGTAGTGTAAATGCCCACTGTGACTATGAACCATACGTGTACTTGAATATGATACTTTGTATTAACGATTGTGTTAGTTGTTTTTTTTAAGAAGAATGTAAGGAATACATTTGTCTGTCTTATAACTTATCAGCTATATTCTATAACACCCTAGGTTTGGCAGAGGTGGGAAACTGAATTTTCTAACTGTTACAAATATCCATTATTTTCTAAGGAATTACTACATTAACATTATAATATGAGGTCAGACTTTACCTTTTTACTTATATTGAACTATATGCATTTCATGTTTTATTTACTCTTGTATGATTAGATCTTAAAAACCACTTCCCCCCCCCCCCAACCATAGTGTGGAATGCTTGTCTTTTCATTGAACTGTGAGGTGGCAGCGTCCTGCTTCAGTTTAGCAATCACACAATCACAAGATGGAAGAATTGGTTTTGAAACTAGATTTAATGCAGTGTATCGCTCGATTTCCCCTGTGTATATTTAACAGAGAAAATTAATGAGTTTTTACTAAGTATTGTAATAGATAAAAACATACGATTACTTTGTTTGTTGTTTTGGAATTTCGCACAAAGCTACTCGAGGGCTATCTGTGCTAGCCGTCCCTAATTTAGCAGTGTAAGACTAGAGGGAAGGCAGCTAGTCATCACCACCCACCGCCAACTCTTGGGCTACTCTTTTACCAACGAAAAGTGGGATTGACCGTAACATTATAACGCCCCCCACGGCTGGGAGGGCGAGCATGTTTAGCGCGACGCGGGCGCGAACCCGCGACCCTCGGATTACGAGTCGTGCGCCTTACGCGCTTGGCCATGCCGGGCCCATACGATTACTCAATATGATTGTAATATGGGGGTCCTAACAGTAGTAAATGGTGTAAAAAGAAGTAAGTAATTTGAGATTAACAGCTAGTAATTTACTTAACACTCCTACGAAAATTGGGGCCTAATAGGCCCCAGAGCAACTTGAAAGGTTATTAATATTAGGCTAATAATTTTGTATTTAAATGAAATTGCCATTAACTGACCCTATCCCTTTATATTTTAAAGAGCAATAATATTTTGACTTTCAGACATTTGCGAAATAATATTTAAAACTTTTTTTTTAAAACACCCACTAAGGGCATGTTTTTGTAACATGCCTATTAGGCCCCAGATCAAAAAACATAAAAATGACTTTATTTATTTCCTAAATAATTCTAGAACAGGCCTGGGCAACCGAAAAAAGCAAATTATAGTAAAAATATATTAATTTTACAACTTCTATATATATAGGAGCTGAAATCTTCAAACCGTGTCAAAAATGATATCTCTTGATGAAGCTGTACATTTACTGACAAAACCATCCGACGATGAAAGTGAACATGATAATGTCAAAGACTACTCTGAAAGTTGTGATGATGATCCTTCTGAAGCCGAAGATGATGAACAAATCGCGCCGTACCCTTCTGAAAGTGAAGAAAGTAATCAAGAAGATCTTACTACGATGCCAGTGAACGAACTTTTGTCCAAAGATAAGAATTTTAGTTATTCAACAACACCTTCAAGGATCAACAGGAGAACCGCAGCTCTCAATATATTCAATGGGAACCCAGGCATTACAAGGCAAGCTGCTCCAAGAGTCTATACACCATTCGAAACATTCAAAATTTTCATTTCTGATAATATGATGGAACACATCATTCACTCAACAAACACCGTCATGAAAGAACCAATTTTTGAAGAAGACCTCTGGAAATGGATCGCAGCTAATCTTTTCCTTGGAATAAGCAAATCCAAAAATGCATCGATAGACGAAATGTTTTCAACCGAATTCGGTTTGCCATTTTTGCGAAAACTAATTACACAAGACAAATTCAAAAAAATGTGCTCAAAAATCAGATTTGACATCCACTCTCAAAGAAATAGAGAAATCAAAGATGTCGCCATCTCTGGAGTCTGGAATTTTTTCATTGAAAATTGCAAAAACAGTTACAACCCAAGCGAATACCTGACAGTGGATGAACAACTATGTAACTTCAAAGGAAGAGTTGGCTTCAGAACATACATTCCGACAAAGCCAGGCAAATACGGAATAAAGATTTGGTGCCTAACAGATGCAAAGACAAGTTACCTCCTCAACGCTCAAATTTATACTGGAAAGGTTGGAAATACGACAGAAACAAATCAAGGAGAAAGAATAGCCAGAGAACTGAGTCAGCCATTTCTTGGAAAAGGAAGGACAATAACGACAGATAATTTCTTCACAACAATGACACTTGCCAAGTACCTACGAACAAAAAGAACAGGACTTGTTGGAACCATACGGAAATCAAGAACCTTCCTGCCTCCTGAAATAAATACAAAATCTAGAGAGTTATCACCAAAGTTTTTCTACCATGACGACATCACTCTTCTCAGGCACTCAGACAAACCAGGAAAATGTGTTACTACTGAGTTCTCAGCATCAGTCTGATGAAGTAGAAAAGAATGGAAAGCCCGAAATCGTCAATCTTTGCAATGCAACGAAGGCAGGTGTCGACACTCTCGATCAACTGTTGAGATATTATACAACAAAGAGGAGATCAAAGCGCTGGTCAGTCTGCATATTCTATAACATTCTAGATCTTGCTGCGTACAATGCTTTCGTTCTTTTCTCGACAAAACATCCAGAATTTCTTCGTCAACATAAATCAAGAGCCAGAAGAGAATTTATACGGCAATTGGTGCTTGAAATCAAAGATATTTACTGTAAAGATAATGACAAAACAACCTCATGTGAACCGCCTGCAAAGAGGGCAAAAAGAGGACGATGCTATTTGTGCGGCAGATCAAAAGATAGACAGTCGAAAATTGTTTGCTCAAATTGTAAAAAAAATGTTTGTCAGAGCCATTCTAAAGTTGTTTGTTATGAATGTTGCCAAATCACTGTGTTTCTATTGGAAAAATATATGGGGCCTGATAGGCCCCAAAATCACTTTAGTGGATGTAAATATTTTTTTCGTAGGAGTGTTAAAGTAATTCAGCTGCATGGTGTCAAGCTGTGCTGGCCATATTAATTAATACATTACTGAGAATATGTCCTTGGCCCTGCATGAAAAAAACAAACAAAAACCCTTCCATTGGTACTTGCAATGCAGGAAATAAATCAGTTTCAAGAGGCAGGCTGTATACCTCTGTCTGCTCCTGAGTCTCGGATGGGAGCATCTTATCCACAACTGTTGTAAAAGTTAACCATAATTTCAAATGTATCCGTTATCACAGTCAGTTGTATTGTCATTCAGTTTTCATCATTTGTATGTATGTGCAATGGAAATAATAGAAAGTGTAGAATAATTTAGCTCATCAACATAAGCATTTAACACTTCATCACGCACAACTGTCAACAAGAATATAATGAATAATCTTTAATTCATAATTAACACAGTTTATATAAAGTATGAAATGTAAAGTAGTTACTTCAATCATTTTTGTTCATCAAACACAGGATAATTTCACTGTTTAAAGTTTTTTTTTGCAATCTGAAATACAATGAAAGCATGCTGTCAGATTTAAATACTTGAGTGCAGCTGGTGGCTACTTCCATGTAAAATGCCCTGATGAATTATTCCACATCCTAAGTGCAGTATTCACTCAAATGAATTGGGCTGCAAAACAGAAAACTTATAATTGGGTTGAGAAATATGTGATTGAAGAAGAGAATAAAAACATGTTGCTTTTGCAAAAAGCAAGAAATCATTGTCAGTTAAAGTGACTAACATGTGAAAAATCCCTGGTGGTCACTGATTCCAACAAGACTATATGGTTCTGAACATGATTGTGTATCGGGTTTAAATGTGGAGCTACATTTTGCGTGTTTGCTGTGTGTGGTGACCCGTGAATGGGAGGAGAGGATCCTGGTGGTTGAGTGGTCCAACTCCAACACGTCACTTTAGCCTTGAATTCCTGTAGATGGGCAGTCTGGGGGTGACCCCAAGATCAATTGGCTAGTTCATTTGAGCCAGGTTCAACTGAGTGCCAGCATAGGACTCCCTCAACGGGTGTAGTGGACGTTATGTCTGATACTGGTGTTCGGGTATAGTGCTCACGAAACCCTGGTGTTGCTGCAGTGACCTTATATGGCACTATAGTGTGTCCCCTCGTAGGGCTTCATGGTGGGTGGGTCAGTGAGCACCGAAATATAATTTTTTTTTTATTACAGATACCCCTCAAATAAAAAATAAACATGACAGTATAGAGAAAAATCCTTTTACTGGCAAATAACTGTGCATTGATGACTTTATACGGTCAAAATCACAACTTGAATCTGACCTTCAATTTTTAATCATACATTCTTTAACTGAAAAACCTTTTAGGCAGATGTCTCCATTTTTTATTCAGAAGGGTTTGCTGGCTCTTCTAAATCGGTAAATTATGCTCTGGGAACATTTTAGTGGAAACATCTTAATCACAACATTCCAAAATCCTCTTGAAATCAAAGGCCAACTTGTCATCTTTAACGACTCTCTCAGAACCTGATCCTGCCATTATGTAAATCATTGATAGATGATTGTGTGGCAGCAATAACTAACTATAATGCCCAAGCAGCTGCTCAGTGCGTCCCCAAAACCTCGACTTCTTTCCCACGGCATCCCCGCCCTTGGTGGAATTCTACTTGTTCTATAACACGAACAGCTCAGAAACGTACTGTCCCACGCTTTCAAACTGCATTGCATTTCAGCAAGTCTGTGTACAGGCTTGGCAAGCTAGACATCAAAGCCAGAAAGAATCTTGAATTAAATACACCTAAAGCATTTCTTCAACCACCAGTTCAAAAGTTATATGGGACAAGATCTGGAAGGTGAGTGAATAGTATACTTCTGTCCCCTCTCTATCTTAATATTCAATAGCCATGAAGTTGCTGATGCTCAGAACATTGCCAATACTTTTGGTGAATTTTTCTCTCATGTATCTAGTTCTTCAAACTCATCCCTTCCTTCTTAGCTATTAAAACACGAGTTGAACGTCTGTCTCTTTCCTTTTTGGCTGATCATCCTTATGACTACAGTCACCCTCTTACACTGGTGGAACTCAAACTTGTGCTTTATTGGTCTGGCAATACATGTTTGCCCTGATGATATACATTATGAGATGCTATGCCACCTTTCTTCTGCCTGTCTTTAACCGGATGTGGCAAGAGAATGTTTTTCCTGATGCTTGGTGCCAAACTATTGTACTCCCTATTCTTAAACCTGGGAAGGATCTAAAGATTCCTTTGAATTGCTGTCCAGCTGCTTCGACGAATTGTCTCAGTAAGACCTTAGGATGATTAATGCTCGTTTTATTTGGTTCCTTGATTCAAACAATCTTTCACCCACTCGGTGTGGGTTCCAAAGACAACGTTTCACGATAGACCACTTAATTCACCTTGAAACATCAGTCAGAGAAGCCTTTTTGAAGCGACATCTTGTTTCTATTATTTTTTATTTAGAGAAAGCTTATGATACAACATGGAGATATGGCATCTTGCTAGACTTTCACTCATAGGAATTGCGTGGCAATTTGCCATTTTTTGTTAAGTATTTTTAATGAACTGCTAATTCCAGGTCTGTGTGGGCTCAACACTTTCCCGTTTTTTTTCTCACAGGAACTTGCAGTCCCTTAGGGCTGTATTCTGAGTGTCACACTTTTTATTATAAAGATTAATGCCATCAGTGAACAGCTTCCCCCTACAGTTGCAAATGGTCTTTTTGTTGATGACTTTCACATCTCATGTCAGTCATTAAACATGAGGTTTATTAAGCTGCAGCTACAAACTGCAATCAATCATATACTTAAGTGGACCACAGCAAATGGTTTTCAACTTTTTCTCCCTAAAACTGATTGTGTACATTTCTGCCGCCAAGGGGGTATTCCTCCAGATCTAGAACTTCGTATTGATGATGATGTACTTCCTGTTGTCCCTGAGGCAAAGTTCTTATGTCTTATATTTGACTTAAAATTAAACTATTTACCATGTCAAGCAACTTCGTGTCGAATGTATAAGAGCACTGAACATCCTCCTTGTCCTCTCGTTCCTCTTTTGTGGAGTGGATCGATACTCCATGCTTAAAATTTATTGTGCCCTTATCCGATCCAAACTTGACTATGTGTTTATGGTTCTGCCAGAACCTCAGCGCTGAAAATGTTGGATCCTATCCATCATCAGGGGCTTCGGCTTTGCACTGGGACCTTTCGTACTTCTCCAGTCCAAAGTTTGTATATGGAGTCCCATGAAACCCCTCTGTATATTCGCCATTTGCAATTGTCTTTTAAGTATGCTTCCAAACTTCGCTCTTTACCACAGCATCCTACTTGGGGTTGTGTTTTCCATTCTCAGTGGACCACACTTTTCTATAATAGAAAATCTGCCATTGTTGCTTTTAACCTTCGTATCTGGGCACAATCAGAAAAATTGGATCTATCTTTAAATAACATAGCAATATGAACAGATTGGCCTTTTTCACCATGGCTAATTACTATCCCCAACTGTGACCTATCTTTGAGCCATCTGAGGAAGGCCAGTACTCCTGATTGGAAATATCTCTATTTGCTGAACACCTTTCAAACGATCCATCCATCCCCATGTATACAGATGGTTCAAAATCAGGGGACTCTGTAGGATCTGCCATGGTTTCTTACAGTTCGGTTGTAGCACACAGAATCCCCTCTACAATTTCTGTGTTCACTGCCGAATTGTATGCCATTTTTCTTGCTCTGAATCATATTGAAACTATGCAATATACAAATTGTACGATCTATACTGATTCACTCAGCTGTCTGTTGGCCTTGATATCATTCCATGTTAGTTACCATTCTATTCTTATCAATACCCAAAACAAACTGTCCCATCTCTATAATCTATCTCTGTTCAGTTTTTTTAGATACCAGGTCATGTCGGTATTCATGGAAATGAGCTGACAGAGCGCCAAAGTTCATGTGCTCTGGCTCTGTCACCACCGTACCTGTTCCATACATGGATTATGGTCCAGTTATCAAAACCCGAATTGGCAGTCGTCCTAGAGTGAGCAACGAATGCCATTTGTCTTTTAAACTTAATTTAAAGTTTTTATTGGACAATATACTGTTTTAGCATGAATTAATTTACACACTTTATTTTTTTATTTTGACCTGAACTCAGGAATGGAAAGGCCAACTTCACGTGACTGACAGCAGGTTTGAACTTAGTGCTTCAGTCTTCCTGGCGGGTCTTAATTTTACATATTTTACCTCAATTTCTATATACCATTATAGTATACCACATATTGTTTGGCACGGATAGCCTAGTATATTTGTGCCGATAAACATGAAATACCTACCTACCTGCAGCCTGGACTACTGGTGTAAAAAGACAATCAAGATAAACTACAAAAGTTTGTGAGCTATGATATAATGAAGCGTAATGGGAAAGGCTCTACCAATTTTTCTGATTCTGAAACTTCTTCGTGACTTACTGGCAACATACTCGAGAAAACCTTACCTTTAAATATCTTTTCATCATCTGCATAAATGGCTAAAGTCTTATGGCATTTCTGCCTTCAAGCCTTGAACCTAGCTCTTTAGATGTTTCAGTTCTCCATCAAATCTGTACAGCTCAATGATAACTGTTCTAGTTATCAAATTGCTCCCCAATAAAATGAGCTGTGGTAATGAACACTGAACAGTCTACATTCGGCATCAAGATATGTACCAACTGGCCCTGAGCCTAACCATTTCAGGATACAAACAGCCTGAAACTTTTGAATGTGTTCCAGGTCATCCTTCATAATTGTTTCAGTTACTGGCAGGTTAATCTTTTTCATTTCATCTCTCCTGTGAAATAATGGTTGAAGCAGGTACATATTACCAACATTGTTTCCACTGGTACAGCTAAAATGCCACCAGTACTTGAGGAAGATTCTCTCTATCTTCCTAAAAGTTTGGACACTTGTACAACGTGATAAATGCAGTATTTAAGGGTGAAGTCATATCAAAAAGTGATATGGTGTATGTGTTATCATTGTATTCTACATCCACCTCAACTGTCAGACATGTCTCAGGACATCACCAACACACCACATCTAATTGAAAAGCTAACACTGACTGCCTCACTTCGGGTTCAATTCCTCTCGGTGGACTCAGCAGATAACCCAATGTGGCTTTGCTATAAAAACACACACACACGCCTCACTTCGTAAAGTTGGGGGTCATTGTAGTAGAATTGATTTACCATATATCTCTTACCTCTTCCTGACTACAAGCTGCTCTGATCAGACAGATGAATGAGGTAGTATGTGTAAACACAATTATGTTGCTTTTCATTGACAAACGTGATAGGATCATTGATTTGGTTCGCTAGATCTTGCCTGTGACAGAAAGAGCTAGATTGTTAAGCATCTTCTGTAGGTTCTAAGGAAGATGTGCATCATTTATGCTTCTTTTAACGTATATGACCATTCTAGCGAGTATATTAATAGCCTAATGTAGGTAATTGCAAAATAATAATAATGCAACACCAGCACTTGAAGAAAAACTTTTCTGCCTGAAACAGTAGGTATTATTTTGAAACCCGATTTTTAATGCTATAAGTCATCAGACCTATCATTGAACTAGCGTGGGCTAAAATTAGACTGCTTTTGTTCTTAAAGTTGAAATCTATACAATGTGTTAACTGTGTTGTGTTCACAGTAGATGTCACACCGTTTTTGTGTGTATGTGTACCATAAAGTTTACCACTGCGCTTATGGCGAAAGAAACTACATAAAGGGACATTTGCGCTCTGTCCATTGTGAGGAAACGAATCTCAAAATTTAGCGTTGCAGGTCCGGAGAATTATAGCCGACCTGCGAAATATGTTTATGGCTGAGGTGCTGTCAGCATTTGGGAAGGTGCTTATCCGCTTTCAAATATGGTGCTTCTTTGAGAAGGTAAAAGTAGACTACTGTATGAACTTCAGCTGATGACGTGATTTTAAAAGCATTATTAGTATGACTTCCTAGCTGAAAAGTCTCCCGAAGTTTACAAAATAACCTTAGCCAGTTTTAAAGTTTATAAACAAAAAATAAAGTTGAATACCCCACCCCCCGTAATAATATACAACTTTCATTAAGCTAAAGAATTAACCGAAGCTCATCACATCATAATTACATGAAAAAAATATTGAAATTTTAACCTAAACACACCTCATTAAATGTTTTTTGTTTGTTTGTTGGTAATGGAAGGATTATATACAGACGTTTGTCAGCCAAAATAACAGTAATTATTAATAAACAAATACTCATAATTAAATAAATGTCTTAATAATTTAAAATAACAAGCGGCAGTGGAGGTTTGTCTTACAACGTTAAAATAAAGTCCAGATAAAAACATATTTCATTTTTTAGGATATGGCGATAAGCATGTAAATTTAAGACCAATGTTTTTAAATAAAGGAACATAGTTTCATATAATGGGGAATAAATATGAATAAAGAAAGAAACGAATTATAAAACATTCTCTGTAGAATAAGTATTGCAAAAACAAATCGATCGCATTTTCAAAAATATATAATTATTTGTTGGATTGTTTTCTTTTAATACTAAACGAAAACAATGAAATATTTATTTCTATATTAGTTTTTATTTGCATAACAAGAACGGTTTTGATAAACTAATGTTATAACTTATTTCAACCTTCTTTCCTATATTTATTTACATGCATTCTCAGAGAACATAGGGATTACGTCATCTATGATGTCATTTGAAAATTGCAAGCTAAATTTACTTCCACAAGTTAACTGGGAATGTAACTGTATAAGTTAAATTAGAAGTAAAGCGGTGAGTAGTAGTTCGATGGTTATTATAATGATTTTGAAAATCATATTTTGAAAAAACTAGTGTTTTTCTAGAGGTTAGACATAATGTCGTTTTTGGTTACTCAGTGGTGTACTTGAGTATTTTAATACTGCTATATTGCTTTTTGCAATAAACGTGTCAGTATTACTATTAGTATCACTGACTTTTAGTGCTACTGCATCAGAAATAGTATTCGTATTTTTGAAAAAAAAACAGTGTATTATCTTACTAACACCATGTACGTATAACTTTATTCGGTATTAGTATTAAGACAAAAAGATGTAAGTTGTAATGTTGATGAGTATTTATTACATGTTAGGAAAGATACCTGTACACTATTGGAATTTTTCAACATCGTACGAACAAAAATATTTTATTATATTATTAAAGGCATTTTTTACCATAGCATGATGTAGTTTAAATTTAGGTTTCAGTTGTATGGTTCCAAGTTAAACTTAACAGAGTTATTTTCTTAACAAATATTATAGAATATAAAATGTGTGTCGTCAGACTTGTCAATCACAGACGGCATTAAGCGCTAATAAAACAATTCGAGTTCGAACAAAAACTCGCATTTCGAAATAAGCAAAATAATTAGCGCAAGTTTAATATGATTTCGTACTGACGTCATTGAGCATGCGCTTGTGTATTACTTTGAAAAAAAGGAAGTGCTATAGAGTTGAAACAGACCTCGAATAAAAACCATAATATTATAGGGCTATAGTGGGTAAATAGTTGTAATACTGTGGTAATAGTGTAGTACCAATTCCAATTGGTTATTCTTCTAAATTGTCCAAAATAAAAGTTTATTAATATTACTTGCGATTTGCTTGACATCAATCTAAAGAGCAGAAATCTTGGCCTAGATACTTGTCATACAGTGATGATTTGCCCAATTTTGTAAATGGAGGATACTTAATGAATTTTAGACAAATATATCTAAGTCATTTTAACTGTAATAGGCATTCAAAGCAAAACTTGTATTTTATTACATTGGGAAGAAAGATAATATGGATGACAGATGCAAATATAAGGGCAGTTATGTGAATAATTCTGTACTGTTTGGTCTCAAAGGCCTATTTTACTTTATGGCATCTTTTAAGATTTCATTTTGAAATGATTTAAGTTAGCAATTATTGCAAGGTAACATAAAATTCGCATATGGTGCCTTGTACTTAATATTAAACAAGTTATGTGTTGCTGATAAGTACCAAGATTGAAGCCAAAAAGCCATTAAGTGTTTCAGTAAAATTTATAAACTATAAACTAGCATTCTACAGTTGTTTTCACAAAATTCAAACCCACCATTTCTCTTTCCACTGTAACATAAGACTTGTAAAACCTTTTTAAGCATAATACTTCACTTTCTAAAACCTTTTATTTGTTTATTAATAGATATTTTGCTCAGAACAAAATTTAACATCATTCATTGTTTTGGAACAGATCAAATGCCTGCATTATCTTTGTAGGGAAGACTTGTATTTATTTCATACTTAATCAAAACATAACAATGTAATAATCATGTTATAATAGTTTTGCAATGCAAGCTTAAAAATTTTTGTATTTTGTTAAATTTGGAAGAAAGATTATTTTTCACCCCCAGTACCTCAGCAGTAAGTCTGAGAGCTTATAATGGTAAAAACTTGGTTTCGATACCTGTGGTGGGCACAGTACATTGTGTTGCTTTGCATTTAACAACAAACCAGTAAGTCTTCTCCCCTTTCATATACAAATGAAATGCTATTAGTAGTTAGTGTTCTTGAAGTGATGTAGCATGTTGAAGGACTGATAGCTCTGCAACAGTGGGAAGTCTAAACTGTAAATCTGGGATATCTAATTTTTGAATTAGTGCATCTTAGAAAAGTAAAGCGTATCAAATTAGTAACATTGATTTAAAGTAAGCAGTTAAGTTATATACAAGTTAAAAATATTAATTGAACTAATTCTACTACATTCTTTGTTACACTTTGATATTCATGTAATTATTATACACAACTTCAAGCTTGATAAGTGGTGTTACTTTAATGAAAAACAGAACCTGAAAAGACCTGTATGCCTGTAGCATACTTGTGGAGTGAACAGTACTATCCAACAATAAAATGTATCTACAAAAAACAAAAAAACTATTCTTCACATTATTAAAGCTAATAAACTTTTGAAGAACAAAAATGATATATTTGTGAAATCATTAATTATATCTCCTTTGTGTGAAACTTCCATATTGATTGAATCAAGTAAATTATGCCCTTTTTCAAAAGCATAGTTATGCATGTATGTCATTGAAGCATCTCGGGTGACAAAGCTAGAAATATTAAGTATTGTTTACAATATGTTAGTGATAATTCTATCATATGTATTATATATATATTATAGTACTAGTATTGCTGGGTTTAAAAGTAATAATATAAATTTATATTCAGTGTTTGGGTCAATCCCTTCCAATATTTTGAGTCATATTTGCATGATCTGTCAACCCAGTTTGGAGGTATTTCTTCTGCATGTTTTAAACATCAGTTTCATTTGTCATTTACTTTGCACGTTTTTTATCTCTTCATTCAATTACACCCTCATATATGGCAGTAAGGTGGTACAAGTTAAATGACTTCTAAACTTTTAACTTTTTATTCAGTTGCTTATCTGTTAAACTTGATTTCTGGAGGGGGGATGTTCTTTTGCTATATTTCATTGAAGTTGGTTGAGTCAGTTTTTCAGAATAACATATGACATCAGATGGAAAGTTTGGCTTTATAAATATACAGAGATTACTAGCAACATGTACATGTGGAATTTTGTAGTCAACTAGGCCTTGTATTTTGTCTTATCCACCATCGTGCTTAAATTTACAAAATGTGGCTTGGCTAACTAATGAATGAATATATGTTGTAAACGTTTGATAAGCTAGCACTTTACCTGCTAATTTTGAATTCATTCCTTTAAGTCATGTGCTCAGTTGTTTTTCACGTTGAAAGTGTTTTTAATTAGGTAAGAAATAACTGTTTGATTTAGATTATCAACAGTTTTTCACTGCAAAGCTGTCTATAAAAAGTTAAGTGGATTGTCATCTGAGCTAATGAAATTTCACAATTAAGTTTTGTATATTTTTAAATTATTTGGTTGTTAGTCTTGTGTAAAATTTTTAAGACTAGTTTTTACATAATAAAATTTCAATTCAAAAATATAAGCTTACATATTAAGTGACAAAAACAGTTGCTATATTTACACAAAGTATTCTGCATGTTATAGTTTTTTTTAATCATTCTTTAAAGTGTTGCAACTTTTCTATACTGATCAAAGTTAATATTTTGTAATATCTTTAGATTGTTGAGTCATGGCTCGTACAAAACAAACTGCTCGGAAATCTACTGGTGGTAAAGCTCCTCGTAAGCAGTTGGCCACCAAAGCAGCACGTAAGAGTGCTCCATCTACTGGTGGTGTTAAAAAGCCTCATCGTTACAGGCCAGGAACTGTTGCCTTACGTGAAATTAGACGATATCAAAAATCTACAGAGTTGTTGATTAGGAAGTTACCATTCCAACGTCTTGTAAGAGAAATTGCTCAGGATTTTAAGACTGACTTAAGGTTTCAGAGTGCTGCAATTGGTGCATTACAGGTAACTTAATTATATACTTTTCTAAGCTATGAAATTTAATGCTTTAACCTGTTGACTGCCAAGTATTTCAGTTACTACAAAACAACTAATGCTTCTTCATTTTGTAACTTTTTTCGTGACGCTATTTTGGATCAAAAGTGAAACAACTTGTATGGCCAAATGCATGTATGGTGCTGACATCTTAGCATTGAAGTTAGGTATTATTGAGAATAAGTTATCTTGTCTACTGCACTGAACAGGTTAAAGGTGAACCAATTGCACAGTCTTTTCCATGCGATGTGAAATTATGTGAAGCTTATGGAAACTTGATGCATTAATGGTCCTGTCTTGTTTCTGAGAGCTTATTTAATGATGTGTTTATTGGCTGTCAGACAATCACCCAAAATCTGTCGCTAGAGTTTTGTCAGTTTGGATTTCCTTTATATTATTTAAGTATTAATTACAAATTCAAAAATGCATGTGTAATTTTTAATGAAAAATTCTGAGATTCCAGGTGACTTGGCACCCACAGTTCAGTAAGCCCTAAGCATATGTATTGTGAAGACTATAAAGCTTTTCATACAATGTGCATTAGTT
This sequence comes from Tachypleus tridentatus, assembly GCF_004210375.1. Taxonomy (NCBI): domain Eukaryota; kingdom Metazoa; phylum Arthropoda; class Merostomata; order Xiphosura; family Limulidae; genus Tachypleus; species Tachypleus tridentatus. Next base: position 74,449,354 of record NC_134832.1, on the reverse strand, counting down.
AGAGTGAATGAAATTTTAGGTTGTAGTTAGAAATGGAGTTCATGGTCAAAGAAGGTCATCAGTTCATTTGATTAGACACTGCTTAGACATTATACAAAATACTATTTTGTTTTAATGAGTGATGCTGAGTTGTAGGGTAGAAAAGTCACCATTGTGCTTTTATAAGCTTTTTTTTATTTCCATTGAGTATGTTTAATAATGTTGGTCCAGAAGTATCTTACTACCTCATACTCCTTTATTAATAAATTATATCAGTTGTTTTTATGGTTAGTAGTCTGTATAATCAACTAATTTTAATAATTAGTTCATTAGATATTAACTGCCAATACATTTATTAATCTGCTGTAATCTTCAAAGGTGACCTGAAAAAGACTGTGTGAGGTAGTAAGTTTGGATTTGATCCTGGGTTTCTCTTGTTAGAATGCAGGTCCATTAATCCTGCAATATGAATCAATTAACTGCATCTTATCAAGCAGTTTCTAAGCTTTGTTGACTTTTAAACTACACTGAATGTATTAGTTTCTTGTGGAAGGCTTTTTTCCCCTCATGCTTCGTATTACTCTTACATTATTCTATCTTACTATATAATCTTCCCTGACATGATGAGCTACTGCAGTATATAAACATTAAAATCTTTTATGACTGCTGTATCCTATCAAAATCCTTTTAGAATTATACAGATAATTAAAACAGTCAAAACATAGTATTATATTTGCTATGCAGCAACTATGATCACAATCTTGCATACATGGATTCCAATATATAGAAGAAATGAAGACCAACAAATGCCAGAATTCAGAATGTAATAGTTTGTATTATATCGGAGAAAACTAGTTTTTATTCCATATAATTTGTATTGTAAAATGACTATATAAAACACTCTTAAGATGTTTCAGGTTTAATGATCTATTTATAGAGGTTGGACAAAAAACAAACAAAACCTGTCTGACCTTCCTATTACTTTGAGAATTTATATAAACAAATGAAAGTTTAAACAAATTTTAAAGCCTTGATTGCATATTTTTATTTGCATAGTTTCTTATTTGTATGTTAAATATTAGAAATTACTGTAAACTCTTGTGTTAATACTCAAAGGTATAGTTGATTGTATCTTAACTTTGTATAAGCCATGAGCTGATTCATATACACTCATAACATAATAGATAGGTAGCATCAGTATTTTCCTTATATGTTAAGTAAACCAGATTCTTAGCTGTTTTATTTTGACAACTTATTTGATAGATGACCTGTGTTAAGTTCTATTTAAGAAAAAGAAAGAAATGCAACTTCACTGACTTCCAAAAAGAACAGTCTGGATAGATTATATGAAACCTATTAATATGTGCTTTAGTGACTCCAAATGCCCAAGTTCTTGGTTTTGCAAAAGGAACACTGTGGAGACACAACAGGCAGTTGCTGTCCATTCTACAAAATTTCAACAAAACGTTAGCAATTCAGATAACTTCAGTGCTAATACAAATTTTCCACATGTTCTGTTTAAACTTCAATGTTGATGTAACTGTACTATAAAAATGTTTCTATCAACAAACTTTTGATGTTGCATAGTTGTTTTTTTGTTTAGGAAGCCAGTGAAGCATACCTTGTAGGTTTATTTGAAGATACCAACTTGTGTGCTATTCATGCAAAACGTGTTACCATCATGCCGAAGGACATTCAGTTGGCAAGAAGAATTCGTGGAGAACGGGCTTAAGTGTATTTTGGTTTATGGTTTTGAGAAATAAAACATCTACATATTCAGTTTTTAACCAGCATATATTTGACTAACTAGATTATTTCTCAATTTTAAATATTCTTGATATCAAATCATTTTATATTTTGTGGGTCTGTAACTAGGAGTGCACTGATTAAGATTTTCTTGGCTAGTACCAATAGCTGATTAATTACTGAATCAGGAACATTTAATTTTAATTCCAGTATAATGATGAAACCTCAGACTTCATGTGCTGACTGCATCAGACACAACCATGCTGAATTTTTTGGATAGAGATAGACTACAAATAAAGTCTTATTATTCATGTTCATTTCACTTTGAAGTATGAAGTGAAAATCTTCTTTAAAACATAAAACTTCATATATTTGTAAAGTTTTCTTATTGAAGAGTCTGTTTCAGTTAACATCTAAGGGCTTATAATTGTAAGAAGCTAAAATAAACATTACTGTGTTGCTATAACAAGCATAATATTATGAGGATAGGTATTCAGAATTCTTGACAATATTATATGACCACTTTGGTTTTCATAAAAAAAAAAAACATGAAATTCAAGCATAACAAAAAGCAAAATATTGGTGTACATTATTAGCTACAACAAAAAAACAGCATGTAATCAATAAAATAATGTAATTTTTTTTTCTTATGTTGGTACTGGGCCAGTAGCTTAGTGATACATAAATTGGTGCACCCCTATTTTGTGTGGTAGCAGACCAATTTCACTATTTTATGTACGATGTCATTGCTGTGTTTCTTTGTTGTACCATTTATATATATATATATCACTTACTAGTTGCAAGTTTTAATCAAGCACATAATGGTAATTATGTTTATTTGAGGCTGACTTAGAAGTATAGTTTGTATAATAATTCATGTTGAAGTTTGTAAAAGTCCTGGGTTATTGAGGTCTTATTTTTCAGTAATTTGTCAAGATACCTATCATTTATTCAAAAATAATCTGTAACCATCTTAACTGTTGTGGTTTGTAAGTCACGTATATTTAGTGTACACCTTAACTCTTGCCTTAAACATTACTACTCATTCTGTGGATGCTGTAGATACACAGTTTGTTTGTTGATGGAAGCAGCATTTTTATTTCACTGCCAAACTGTTGTCTTCCATCAATGTATGAAGTTTGTTACACAGAATACAAACTAATGTATTGTCAGATACACAAACATGTACAAAATGTTACTAATCCATTACTGTTTGTTTTTTTTTTTAATTAATAAATTTCACATTCCTTAAAATAGTTGATTTATTACTTTATTTTCACATAATTGCACCTGAGTAGCTAATTTAATGATAATGCTATTTCTGTTGGTTTAATTTAATCTGGTTTTTCCAAAGAAGTATTCTCAAGTGTTGGTATTCTTTCAAATATGCTTTTCTTCATTTGTTCATCTATATCATTCTCTTCTCTAAGAATGAAGAAGTAAATCATAAAAACTGCAACACTCAAAGAAACAACAAGAGGTTGACAATCTGGAATATCTCTCTGTCCACCATAAGTGTCTCTAGCTTTCCATTTTGCAGCTTTGCTTGTTGAATATTGTATGGGTTCATCTGTATTTTCGTCAGCCTCAGTTTTCCATGTCTTTCCGGATGACCTAAAGAATCTGCAACATAACACTGATGTTAACAATATTTAAAAGTTTGACATTACAAATTACTTTATGTCATACTAATCTTGGTTTTGAATATTAAATAGAGCCAAAGTGAAAATAAGTGAAATTGTAACTTTTCATACCAATGACTATTTTTGATTTGAAGTTAAAAGATCTTTGACATTATCACTAGGTTTCAGAAATATTATAGCATTTAATTTTTGTTTTCTCAATGGTACATATTTTAAAGGTATAATACAGTTTACTGTTCAAATTAAAATGCTTCTTTTCTACAAGAATATTAAGTGCAATTACATCCATGATCCTAAGATTTTATAAGTGAACACAGACAACCCTAACTCCTTTGAACGTTTAAAGTAAACAGCTTTTCATAAACAACCAAGCAAATGCTTAAATGTCAGTATGACCAGAGATATGCCATTTCATCCAGTCATAATATGTGGATATCTAAACTTCATGTCAAGATATTTGCAAACCAAACAAGAAAACTTGCACAGGCCTGTGAATTTAAACTTCATAAAAGTTGTTTTGGTTTTAATAATGGAATTTCCATAGTTCAGCTATGCAGGTTTTGAAAATATTCATTTTTTTTCTATCACATAAAATTTCTTGCAAACCAAGAAGAAAAAAATTAATTATATCAAATTATTTTGTTTACGACTATGAAGAACACTGATGTCAAACAAATGCATCCTCATTCCTTGGGATTTTTTTATTCTAAAATCTGTCTTTTTAATCTCAAACCTACATGTTTTGGTCTTGGTTTTATGTATTTCATCTGGAGCAAATAATTTCAATGACAGGGTGTAATCAGCCATTATGCTGATGTTCCACTTCCGTGTGCCTGATGTTTTGGTGAAACCTTTTCCCTTGTTCTTTGTTGATGGCACCAAGATATTCAGGAAGATGGTCAATATGTGAGTGCATGAAATGAACTTTCAAACTCATATTATAACCCAACCCTTTGAATTTATTGAGCATGTTGTTGACAATATATTTTCGTAATTTGGGTCCTTGTTTTCTAAAAAAAAAAAATGTGAATAACATTTTTAAAGGCAATCCATGCTTTTTCAATTTCCTTATTCTTTAGAAACATTCATGCAAAGTTCAACAAGAATTTATCACAAATATAAAATATGTTTGGTCCATTTACATAACTTATTGCTATAGTGACAAATAAGTAATATTAAAAACAATTTTAAGGTGCATGTACAAACAAATACTATCCGGAAATGACACATCACATGGCCTGTTAGCTGTTTGTATATTTTGGATGTGCTTCTTGTGGGTTCTCAGGCAATTGGTCTAATGCAATTTACAGTCTGAGGTTGTCAATATTTATTCTTTTAAAAGTACATTATGTTTTGTGTCAAATCTGTACACCTTCAGATTTAGCTTACAGGAATTACTGTAGAACATGTACAAACCATTGCAGGTCTGATATCTTAATATGGTTCTGGTACACATTCTACATATATTAATACAAAAGTCAAGAATCTTAACTTTGAAGTAAGGTTATTATAGACCTACTATCCTAGAAACAACAAATATTTGTCATTTAATCTTAACCAGGTTAACAAACTATGTATAGACCTGTTTCAAGCATACCAGAATAAAAAAGATAAATGCAGAGTTAAATCATAAATTGTGTCCACAGATAGTCAACATCTAAATATATATATATATCACTAAAAATTTCATAAATGCTTATAAGCTTAAAATGACTAAAGTTGCTTGATAAAACAAACTCCAAAAGTAGTTGACAAAATTATAATTTTGTAAGGAAAACATTTTTCTGCATTCTCAAATTCATGATAATGATCTTCAGATATTATGTAACTCTTTACCCCTTCAACAAAACATCTGTGCATGAAAGCTATTAAATGTTTTTCTCATCAGCAAGACTGCATCAGAACAAAGTGTTTGTTCTTAAAATCATGTTTGCAAATATATTACTATGCATTTCTGATATGATGAATTACCTTTTAATAATAGGTAAAAACACTTGTCCCCCAAGATATGTAAAAATTTCACCTTGAGATACACATCCCAGTATGATTAATATTTGTGACAGTTGCAGGTATTCTAAGATTAAAAAAAACAAATTCCATATAACTACATTTTCCAAAGTTTACCCTCAAACTACTAAGTTGTTCACTTCTGGCAAAGTCCATCACCTTTGGTAACTTCATTTTTATCTATTATAATGCTCAGTGTAAAGAACTGACTAAAATAAGCAAGAAACTCAAAAATAATCAGTGTAACTAATTTTACTATGATGGTATTTTTTAGTTTTGTCCTATATATCTTATTAGAGCTCCAGTAACCAATAAACATGTATACTATGAATTAAATTCTAGTAATTGGTAATTGCAGGTTAGTAACATACTCTACATTGGTCACAAATATTAAATTGTCTAGTATCTTATCAGCCAGTGACTATCCAAAAATTTTATAAAAATTAAGTTTGTTTGTTAATAGGAATTTTATATTTTATAAAACGTAAACCCCTTAAAATAATAAAATCACACACTTCAACATTGTCTCCTCCTGTGACAACTTTACTTCACTCACAAATTATTACAAATTTGTATTTATTTTAATTACACTTTTTTATATTTCATAGTTTCTAGTATCAAGTGATTAAAAGGTAAAAGAAAATCATTAATATTGAACAAACTTAATATACCTGCCAAATAATGAAAGGAAAAGAAACAAATAATTAAAATTAGACATACTTGTAAGAAAACTATAAAAGTTGCTGGTACACAGGGTTTTGGGATAGAAGAAACATGCTGAGTATTTAAATACATTAACTTTGGCTTAAAGAGATAGTTAATTTCTTAAGAGGTACACTGATGTTTTAAGTGAGTCAAATAATTCAACAAGCTACAAGAATACCACCCCAACCTCATATTTCTTAACTGAAACAAATTTTGCAAAACCAAGCTTGAGTAGAAAAGTGTGGCCAAAGCAGTCAAATGTAGATACATTTCTTTGTGAACCAATCAAAATTAAAATCATTCATTCACTGAATAATTATTGATAAAAATCAATTAGAGTAACAATTTCTATTATATAGAAAAGTCAGGGTATTCTGATAATGTTTTGTTCCAACAATGGCTTTTATGCCATGTTGCTTATCAATAAAAGCAAACTTAACATTGTTCTTGGTCTGTACACTGAAAGTATAAAATGAAATGTATAAAAGCATTTTAGTTTTTATGATTACAATTTTAAGTAATCGAGTATCATGTGACACATACTGGCTTTTGTATAAGTTAGATAATGTAGAAATAACAATTAAATCCTGGTACTGCTACAGTATTATAATATCACACAACATACAACTTATTTTTTTCTCACTTAATAATGGTAATTTCTGAAGTTATAATTTTTAATGTAGTAAAATCTTAACAGAATCTAACATTTATAAAATCCTAAAAGCAAGAAAATTAAAATATAAAATATCATTGTTAATCAGATTATCAAGTTAGTGGCAGATGACAAATTGCTCATCCATTCATTTAGGCATAAACCTAAGATAAGTTATTAAATTAACTAAGCAATCTCATTCATACTGAATGAGTATTGTGTAAAGTAATTATTATAAACACATATCAAAGCTTATGTGAACTGCACAAATGTACATATAATACTGTTATGCAAAGCATATATACTAAAACCAGTTAATAATGAAATAATTTACTCATTGTTTTTTTCTGTTTTTAACTACAACTATAGCTTCACAAGTTTTTGTAATTTCTAGTAAATATTTAATCGCATCCTGAAGCATAAAACAAAATGTTTCAAGCTTCACACTTGGTACAGCAGCTGTTTAAATACAATATTCTAATTCTGTCTGTGTAGGGATCAAGCCTTCACATACAAGAGAGTATGGATAGCATTTGTATAATTTCTATGTAATAAAGAGACAAGAATTTACATGTAGCAATATTTTCAACTATTCAATCACAATTGAGTTTCATTTATCAATATTTTTCTCATAACATTCTATTACACTGTGTGCTTAAGCTATTATATAAGGATGATGTGAATGCTATATCTACATTTACTTTCTTTTTTGAAAAGATTTTGCTTTACTTGTATAATGTGCACTTATATATTGTATAAACAAGGGCTATCAACATAAAAATGGTGTTAAATATACTACATTGACAAAAAATACTGAAAGATTTCAAAAAAGTATTTATTGAGTATAAGCTTACCAACATTTTGAAGAATGGTATTAGCCCAAAATATGAACTTTAGGGAAGTATATATATCTTAATTTTTACTATACTTTTTGATGATTATTTACAAAAATATATACAGTTAATGTAAGTTTTATATTATTTTCACTACTCATACCTTTTTCATTTAACCTTTTGAAGTACCAACTCATATGGTAAAGAACATAAGAGGCATATCAGACTTCACAGAATCATTCTATTTTGTTTCATATATTAAATTTTTAAATTATTATTCTTACAAATTTTAGTAGTAGTACTACTACTACACTAAGTCTTGGCTGTAGGATTTATTTAATTACTATTGTCAGCACTCTTCAAAATTACTGTTCTAAGGCCTTGATACTAACATTAAAATTGTATTCAAGTTATTGGAGTTTAAGGGCAAACACAAGGTAGTGTCAGTTTTTCTCTAATAATCAAACTACAAATATTTAATATTAACGTGACAAAAGAAATCAGAACTATAATACTTATAATAATACTTCTTTTCTTCATTTGTTATCCATTCTGACGTTAAGATACAAATTCATTAGTGATGCTAATACTGATCTAACATACTTTAATAGTATCAGTAATAAATATTAATAATACATAGTTCTTGGTATTTATGAATAACTTTTCGTTACTAATATTAGTATTAAATTTAGTAAATATGTACTGCCGAAGCAAGTACTTACTGTTAACTTCGTCAACTTTTTCCGTTTGTGAATTAATCTCTACTTTGAAATTAACGTTAATTTATTAAGACTTCATTATTTCACAATACTTAAATTGATAGTATTGAATAACTACCTCATAGGTATTCTTGCTTTGGTAAACATTGATGTGTGGTAAATTAATCGCCGAGACCCTAGCAGCACGCTCGCCATTTTACTAAAATAAATTGACAACGTTAGGGGATGAATATATAAATATTAATACATACTCTTTAAACTCGAAAGAAACAGATATAATCAACACGAAGGTTAAGAAAAGCACGTATAAATGTTCAGAACGTATATTATTAAACTATGGAGACTTGCTTGTAAGTTGCAGGCGCATGATTTTGATAATAATTCAACTAGGGTAAACTAAACTACGTTTGTGTTTAATACAACACTGAAAGCGTAACACTTTGGTGAAGCTATCAGTATCTAGCTAAGATTACATTAACATTTCTATTGTATCGTCATTATTTCGTTTCGCTTGTTCTTTTAAATTATCTGATGAAAATATGTCCAGTCCGTGTAACAATAACAAATTAGTTTATTTCTTCCTTAACTTTTCTACAAGTTTTCTTTACTTGAACAATGTTATAACTTAGATTGAAATTCAATAAATTTGTGTTTATATTTAAAATTTAATATTAAAACCTCGTATAATACACAATTATAATATTTTATTTAAGGCCGATCAACGGTCTTAAAATATACTTTTCATATTGCAACGTCGTTTACATCATCCTGTTGTAATTGTAACCCTAAGTAATTTTACAAATGATGATCAACCAAAGATAACTCACTAATGGTATTACGACCAACTTCAAAAAGTAAAGTTACTTGTACATTTTCACGTTTAATCGATCCTATAACAGAATATTTACGATAACTAATGCTGATCCAAATACTTCACTGAACTAAGCTGAATGAATCATTGCTCGTTAGTTCTAGTATTTATAACGTTACGTTATTTCTAAACACTTGGTAAAGTCTCCCAATCACCATATTCCTGAAAGTTATGGATATTATAGAACTAATTTGAAGTCTCAATGTTACTAGCTAATATCTAAATTAAAACATTGCAGCCATCTGGACTGGGAAGTACCTTTAACAGTTCTAATATAAAAATAAAACATTACAATAAATTATCCATTCGCTAAGTTTTTTTATAGGCTTTCTCTTCTGGCTCAATTGGGATGGCCTCTTGTTGCCTTTCATCTCTGACTGTCCTGGCATTGAAAGCGTGTGCCTTGGAGTTAAACGATCGACTAGATTCACTGGTGGATCCATATTTGATGATCTTCTGAAAATAATCTCGACATTATCCTGGGGTCCTCAATGAGTTTCTGCTGACAAATTATTCTTTGAAGTTACACAATTAGTTGATTTTCCTCCAACGTACTTCCAAAGACTGTCACAGTGGTAATCTTGTGACTCAAATTGCCTATCCTTCCGATTCTATAAACTTCATAACTGATTCTTTCCAGTACAACATATGGCCCTTCTCAGAAATTGTTTATATATGTAAAGAAACGGCTGGTATGGATAGAGAAGGCATTATGTAGAAGAGTGAACAACGTTTCGACCTTCTTCGGCCATCATCAGGTTTACATAGTACTTTCTCTGCCCATACCAGTCGTTTTGTACACATAATTTTCTCTACAAGTGGGTTTTCTTATTATCACGGAAAAACTGTTTAGCTTTGGAAATTGTCTTTCATTGTGGGCAGGGATTGGGCAGTTATATCATGTTACCTTGAAAATAATCCTGTCTTTTAGTATTTAGATCATAAAGTTCACGTATAACATCCATGATGTTTCATATTTTTTTGTTAATTGATGGTACTTTAAGTATTCTCCCAACCATCGGTGATGATAGTGTGTTGTTACAGCTTCACGTACTACTGTACAGTAATTCCAAAATAACAGTGAAAGATCTTGATCTCACCTTTTCTTATATTCGTCAACGTAAATGACTAATTGTTTTAACAACATATATTGTACTTTTTAAACATGCTGTCAGAAGATGAATTAAGAGCTGTTGTCCTGGTCTTTTTTATCCTCAAAGTTTGAAACATTTCCACAGATAAGGTTGATTAAAAGCTTCGTCTATGATATAGAGTGAAGTTATATAGGCTCACCAAAGCTTGAAACAAATTCATAACCGAGTTTTCAGTTAGAGCTGATTTTTTATGGTTGGGAAGAGTATGTGCTTCTGATATTACAAACAATGATATGTTTATTCTCACTGTTATTTTGTGGCAAAATCCAAGCACAGCGACAATAATTGTCTCAAGTAGTTCTTCAGCATAATACTACTGTAGTTGCTCATGTTGTTTCTTTCGTGGAGATTTTCACTCAGAGCATCGATCATATGATTTACACCAATTACCTATATAATTCCCATACTCAACCTCGTAGAAATACTCTCTTACTTCCTCTAGTGTGTTTTTAACACTAAAACCTCCAGTCACTAGAAGAAAGTAGAGAAGATGGAGTGTCTCAAAATCTAAAGAGTTTGGAAGTATCAACTATAGTAACTTTTTCTGTCTTCTAGTATCTTGCAATTTTTGATATAATAAACCCTTTTGTAGGTATAATAAATCTAACTGTACCCAATACATTTTAGCCTTTTTTAAAAATGGAGAGGCTGTTTGCTATGAGGTCTTTCTTCACCATTCTTGAATCACTTAATAATTGTTTTCAAACTGGTATCTTTTGCTTGGACACACACTAGTTCGTTGTTACTAGTTATGTATGTCAAATATTGCATTATACCCTACTGTAATTTAGTTTGGTTACTAACTTTTATTTTTATTTTTTTCATAATGTACGCGATATGCAGAACACAGTTTTTGGGATAATTAATCAAAATTTCTATGGTTCCAAGTTATATACTCTTAGAGTATTTGGAGCAATCTTGCTTGTTAAAATTCACCAGTCACTTCAATGCTATATTCTTTGTACAAAATATAAACATTTAGCCGTATAGATATTAATAGGAATAAATGAGGGCTTGAACAACACTTAATATCTTTTTTTTTTTAGTTTTACAGTACCTCTTTCTGCATCTTTCATTGCATTGCAAAAGCAAGCAGCAACATGTTATTTTTCATGTTGCACTTGTAACAGAACTACTCCTATTCCAAAATTTACTGTAATTTGTATCTAATATGAGTGGATCTCAAAGAGTTGTATACATTAATATAAAAGTGGTGGTCAGTCCCTTCTTCAGTTTGTTGAATGCTTGTTTGCAATCAGTAGTCCAACAAAACTTACTTTTTTCTTACACAACTAGTATAGAAGACGAACAATGACAGAGAAGGAATTTACAAAATTACAATCATAAGAGCACATTCCAAGAAATACTCTCACTTTACACAGGTTCTTTGGTGTAGACCAATTGTGTATAAAGTCAGAGTTTGATGAATCTGTAGACACTACCTCTCTGCTGGCTATTTATTCCAGGGAAACATACCTGTTAATGGAACAATTCAATTTTTATGGGACTCAACCTAAAGTTATCTTTCCTCAAATGATCCACAATTTTTATTAACCCATTATATTTATTGATGGTTCTTCCATGTCTAATTATGTCATCCAAGTGGATGAGTATAACGTTCTAGTTCAGTCAAAGCATGCTTCATTAAATATTTAAATGTTACAAATGCATTACCTAACCAACGAAATAACATGACAAATTGGTACAATCCATTTTTTAAAGTAAAGAATATCTTCTCTCTACTTGTTTTATTGGCTTGCACTTACAAATATCCATTCTTGAAAGCCATTTAGATAATGTATCCAGATTAAGTCAATCCTTTGGGGTAGGGATTCGTCTTTGTGATTTCAGTCATCTTACAAAAATCTACGTAGAGCCTTGTAAATACTCTTTTTCTTCAAAAGTACAATATGTAATACCCAGAGGCTAGTATTCTGTTCTTTAACTTTTTGTCCCCTCGAGGTGGATTCCTGTACACGATGAGGGAACCTCACAGAGAAGATTCTGTACTTTCAATTTACCTCCATTGGGATCTGGACATCCGCCCTCGTGTTTGCCGTGCGTGGCGACTCGTGAAGGGAAGGAAAGGATCCTGGTGGTACATAAATGATCCAACTCTATCACACTGATTTATTCTTTAATTTCTGTTCGCTGGTCCGTTTGGGTTATGATCAACCAAGTACCAGCACTGGACGTTTTCAACAAATGTTGTGGACATTGTGTCTGATGCTGGTGTTTGGGTATAGTGCTCATGAAACCCTGGAGTTGTTGTAGTGTCTTTGTTTGGCATTGCAATGTGTCTCCTCATAGGGCTGTGCGGTGGAGGGGGACAGTGGGCACTGAAATGTTCTTACTTTATAATGGATACTGCCATTCATGAATAAAAAATAAATAAAATTGAGAAAAAGCAATAATTAGTAAAATGCCATAAATAGATGACTGTTCAACAATCACAGTCAGTTTCTGTACATAGATTTTTTTATTTTGCACTCATTACCTGAGAAATTTTCAGTGCAGATGTCTCTCTTTCTTATTCAAAAGGGATTAAAGAGGCTTGCTGGTTTCCCCAAATCAGTAAGAAAGTTACACTCTGGAGACATTTTGGTAGAAACATCCTCACCAGAACACACTAAACTCCTCCTGAATTTGAATAGCTTTGGAGCTATACCTATTAAGGTTACTCTCTATGCTACCCTAAATTTCTCAAGATTAGTTATTGTTGAGAGTGACTGAAGAAGATTCACCAGTCAGAGATCCTCGTTGGTTTTTCCAGCCAAGACGTTTCTGTGATGCACCGAATCTTTACTCACAGAATGGAATTATACTGCCTACTAATGTTCTGATTTTGACGTTTACATCACCACATCCACTTGCAATAGTCAGGGCAGGCTTTTGAACTGTAAGGTACAGCCATACATTCCCAACCCTCTCAGATATTTCCCGTGTCAGAGGTTCGATTACTTGGAGACATCATGTTGTGGTTCTTTAACATGTGCTCGTTATGGTGGCAAAGGTTACGACGCCTACGAATGCAAACTGGAACACGCTGTGTTAACTTTAGTGGTTCACATCCCTCTTTCTCTCGTTCTTGCTCTACGTTGAGGAGGAGAAAGAGGTCAACGTTTGAAGACTGTGAACAATATATCCTACTCATTGGCTTGGAAGTTATTATCTCCCACTCCATCTCTGGCACGTGCTGATGCTTTCCATTCTACTACTACAATGAAAGTGCAGACAGAGTTCTCTGTGTTTCCAAAAAGAGTCGTTTGCAAAGCATCTGAAGAGTATTTTGCCTCCATGGTTAAAAGAGTTGACGAGTCTATGAATACTACCATCTTTGTCCCCGATACTCCTTCCTGTGGCTCCCGGGTACACTTTATTTGGCTCTTTGTTTGGGCGTTTCCTCGAGTCTATCTTTTTTTCCATCCTCGAGATGCCGAACGACTATTCGTCCACGCTTTCAGTCGCTGTAATATTCGTCCACAAATAGAGAACTGTCTACTCGACCCAGGGCAGGATCCATGGAAATCAAGAGACCTTCTTCCAATAAAGAAAAAAACGTGGTCAGAAACATAATGGCTCTCTGTCCAGTTCTCCTTCATCTTAATAAAAATGACCACTTTGATACAGTGGAACTATCTGGATTTTCGTTCGAATATAGAAGACATTAAGGATTTGAATTATTCTTATCATCTTGTGTGTCTCTCCTTACAGGAAACGTTTCTGAAACTTGTGAATGCAGTCATCTTTCGTCAATTTTTTAGTACAGTTTTCCTTAAAACCTCGACACATTTACCATGGTATCCTCATCCATTGTGGAATCATATCTGCCACATGACATGGAAAGATCAAAAACGGGCTTGGGATACCTTTCGTAGGTATCCCATACTTTTAAGCTGCATTTATTTTCAGTAGGCCCATGCATACGCTTAGTATGTAAGGCGTCAAAGCCAGAAGGAAAATTGAACTAAGAAAACTAGCATCTCTTCTACCAACAGTTCCAAAATCATATGGAACAAAATACGGAATTATACTTCTGCCTCCCTTTCGATCTTGGTCTCTGATACTGACACTCTCTGTTGCTGATACCCAGAGCATCCGCGATACTCTCGGGGAAAGCTTTTCTCGTGCATCTAGCACTTCTGCTTCACCTCCAAACTTTTTAACCATCAAGACTCGGGCACAGTGATTGCATCTTTTCTTTTGTACTGATTGTCTCTATGACTATAATCGCTCCTTTACACTGGTGGAGGGCTGGCATGGTCAGGTGGTTAAGGCACTCTACTTGTAATCCGAGGGCCGCGAATTCGAATCGCCATTACACCAAACATTCTCGCCCTTTCAACCGTGGGAGCATTATAATGTGATGGCCAATCCCACTATTCGTTGGTAAAAGAGTCGCCCAAGAATTGGCGGTGGGTGGTGATGTCTTACACTATAAAATTAGATACGGATAGCGCAGATAGCCTTCGTGTAGCTTTGAGCGAAATTCAAAACCAACCAAACAGTACACTGGTGGAACTCAAGCTTGCTTTTCATTGGTCTGGCAGTACATAAGTTGGACCTGATGATATTCGCTACGAAATGCTGTGTCATCTCTCTCTTGCCTCTTTTGCTATTCTTCTGGTTGGTTTTAACTGAATCTGGCAGGAGAATGCTTTTCTTGATGCTTGGTGCTGGGCTATTGTCCTCCATTTTCTAAGCCTGGAAAGCATCCCAAGATTTCTTGAAACTATCATCCAATTATTTTGACGAGCTTTTTCTGTAAGATCTAAGAGAGGATTGTTAATGCTGGTCTTGTTTGGTTCCTTAAATCAAACATCTTCTCGCCCATCCAGTATGGGTTTTGATGACAGTGGACCACCCGATTGGACTTGAAACGTCAATCAGGGAAGCATTTCTTAAGTGACAACACCGTGTTTCTGGTATTTTTTTAACCTTGAGAAGGCTTATGATACTACATGGAGGCATGGCATCCAGCGAGACATCGACTCATATAAGTTGCATGGCCATTTGCGTATTTTTATTAAACATTTTTTAATAGACTAGCAACTGCAAGCTTTTGTTGGTTCGACATTTTCCCGTTTTTTCCCATAGGAACTTAGAGTTCATCAGGGCTGTATTTTGATTGTCACACTTTTCATTACAAAGATTAATGCCATTACTAGACAACTTTTTCCTAAAATTGCAAACAGACTTCATGTTCACGACTTCCACATCTCAGTTTAGTCGTCAAGCATGAGACTTATTGATTAACAGCTATAGACTGCACTTAATCCTTTACTGAAGTGGACCACAGCAAACGGTTTTACCTTTTATTTCTCTAAAACCATTTACATGCACTTTTACCTCCAACGGCGTTTTCACCCCTATCCCGAGTTTCGTCTTGGTGAGATTGTGCTTTCTGTAGACCCCGAAGCAATGTTCTTGGGTCTTATATTTCGCTGTAAGTTGGACTTAATTCCACACATCAAGCAGCTATGCATCAAGTGTACAAGGGCAATGAACATTCTCTCTTCCACCTCTTGAGTGTTTTATACTAAAGATCTATCATGCCCTCATTCAATTGAAACTGGACTATGGATCTCTGGTCTATGGTTATGTCATAATCTCGGTTTTGAAGATGTTGGACCCCGTACATCATCTGGGACTTTAGCTCTGCATGGGGGCTTTCTACACTTCTCCAGTCCAGAGTTTGTACACCGAGCCTCATGAACCTTCTTTACAGCTCTGCTGTTTACAACTGTTTTTACTGTATGCTTCAAAACTTTGATCATTACCACAGCATCTCACCTGGAGTAGTGCTTTCCTTCTACACTGGGCCATGCTTTTTTCAGAATAAACGGTCTGTCATTGTTTCTTTTGTCCTTCGTATCCAAGTGCAGCTGGATGAACTGGGTCTGTTCTTGGTGATGTTGCTGTTTACACAGATCAGCCCATTTCAATATAGCTTATTATTATTTCCTAGTGTGACCTTTCTTTGAGTCATCTGAAGAAGGCCGATACTCTCGATTTAAAGTACCATCTTTTATTTAATGAACATCTTTTGAACCATCATTTCATTCCCATTTATAAGGAGGTTTAAAATCAAATGACTCTTTTGACTCTGCTATCGTTTGTTTTGGTTCAATTGTTGCACACAGAATCGTATTGTCTCTACAGTTTCTGCGTTCACTGCCGAATTGTACGCCACTTCTTTTGCCCTGGATCATGTATAAGCTATGCAGTACACGAACTGTACTATTTATACCGACTTGTTTAGCTCTCTACTGGCCATGAAATCACTTCACGTTAATTCTCACCCTGTTCTTGTCGATATTCAAAACGAACTGACCAATTTCCCTTTATCACCTACTTCTATCCAGTTTTTCTGTATATCAGGCCGCGTCGGTATTCATATGAACGAGCTCGTTGACATCGTAGCTTAGTCTGTTTGCTCTGGTGCTATCACTGCCATGCCTGTTCCACACATTGGCTACGATCCTGTATTCAAGGCTCGGCTCCATGTCAGTTGGCAGTCGACTTGGAGTGATAAACATGATAACAAGCTTTTTTCAGATCAAACCTTCTGTTGCTCTTTGGCCGTCTTATTTCTTTAAGAATTAAAAGGAGGAAGTTGTCCTAATTAGGTTATGCATTGATCACAGTTTTTTAACTCATCATTTTCGTTAATCAGGGACTGATGCACCAATGTGTGGTCTGTGTGACACTCAAGTCTCAGTAGCCCACATTTTACTGTCGTGCCTTCGTTACGACCGTGAGCGACGGTACTATTTTAGACACTTTTTACCATGGATTTACCCCTGACGTTGGGCAGTGTAATTGTTAATGATCATACTGTCCACTGTACAAATGTTTTTAATTCTGTTTAAGTTTTATCTGATTTTGTTTTAACTTAATTTCATTTTACTCTTGATAATACTTTTGCTGTTATTTTATTTTGTATTGGTTGTTTGGCACAGAGAGCGTAATTGCTTTCCATCATACAACGAAAAACAACAACAACCATGAAACGGCACAAGTAGATTTATTTTTATGCCAGTAGTAGTACCGTTAGTGAGGTGTTTCCATTTGAATATCATTTGTAAATTTAGGGATACAAGTTATGACAGTGTACGAGCTTATAGAAACACTAAGGAAGAAATAAACTAATTTGGTATTGTTACATGTACTGGACTTTGAAGCATTTCTCCCCCAGTAGTTTAAAAGAACCTGCTCAGCTAAAGAACAGTGTTGCAACAATATGGTGCTGTGATCTCTCTCAAGCTCAAACCCACACTTTAGTAAGTGAAGTTTAAGTCCTCTCTTTGTACATTCTCACATAAAGATTAACCTGTAAGTGTAACATTAAATAATTCTTATTAATAATATTTATAAGTTGACAGAAAAGTACAGTGAGTCAACTATACAGTTAAAGCACTGTTCTTTATCCTATGCATTTTATTTTGATTGTGTTTTGAGTGTAAATAACGATATTTGCATTGTGTTCAGTCTTTTCTTTCTCAAACGCATCCAAAGTTAGACAAAATCAGAATTACATTATAACAAATATTTTAAATCTCTTTTTCCTGTGGACTTACATTGTTGATCTAAGGTGAATTCACTTTTATCTGAATGCACCACTATATATATATATATTTAAGTATGAGAAAAATTTGATGCCTTGACCACAGGATATCTTATAACGCAGTTTTGTGTTTTCTGCTCACATCTTTATTGCCTTTTACCGCTGTTGTGTGATATAAGTTTAAGAAAGTTTCATAGTTAAGAAAAATGTATCTCTTACCGCTATAAAGACTTACAACTAAGAGAAAGAGTCAGCCATTGAGGGGAGATGGTTGTTTAATCGTGGAGAAGTCTGTCTTGAATGTAGGACTTTTGTCAATGCTGCAAAGATTCATGACTTCTGTCTTGCTGCTATCAATAATTCAGGATGAAAAACTGTTAATATGTGGTGCACCAAAAATGGTTGCCCATAATTCTTCTCTGAGAACCAACCTTTTAAAATATGGATTACTGAGGATTGCAATGGGGTGTGACATCTGGTGAGTCTGAGACTGGGTGGGGCAGTGTGTCTAAAATTTCCAGATTTATTTCAACCAAATCAACCAAATTCCAGCCTTGGTTGAAGGTACCTGAAACAGAGACTCAAGGTGCCATTGGTGGGTGAATGTCTTTTTAATAGGAGATATCTCACTAGCAAGTAAGATTACAAACACTGAATGGGGAAGTAAGTAGACCACGAAGGAATGGTGAACCTCTCAGTTGAAAGGCAAACTGCTGAAACAACCATGGATTACAATGACATCAGACAAAGCTGAAGAACATTTTCTTGCGTAGCATCATGCAAATGGATACGTACGTGATGTTAATAATCTGACCCTAACATGTATTTATTTTGTATATTATTGTATGTATTTGTCTGTATGTCAAAGTACCGTTTATATTTTTTTTTTATATCAGGTAATTCCTTAAATAAAGTCCGATTTTGGTTTCAGGAAAAGAGAAAGGATTTCAAACGATTTTAATGTTATTTAATCAATAATGTATGTTCCATTATTATTAACTGATTCCTGCCAACGATTCACAAACTTCTTAATACCAGTTTTATAAAATTCTTGGGGTTTGGAGAAAAAGAATGTAGAGAGAGTAGGTTTGATATCTTCATGTGTTCCAAGCCCTTTGCCATCAAGATAGTTCTGCAAACTTCGGAATAGATGATAATCAGATGGAACAAGGTCTGGAGAATAAGGAAGATGTGGAAGTTTTCCCAGTCTAGCTCTTCAATCTTTGCAAATGTGATCCTTGCTGTATGGGGCCGTGCATTATCCTGGTGTAACACAACACCTTTACGACTGATCATAGCAGGCCTCTTTTCTTTCAGTGCAATATTCAAGCGTTCTAACTGTTGACAATAGAAGTCTTGTGTCATCATTACGTTGAGTGGCAGCAACTCAAAATGGATCACACCAACAATATCCCACCAAACGTTTAACGAGACTTTCCTAGGGGGAGGTACATTTTGGGTTGTGCTTTAGCCAGTTTACCTGTACTGAGCCATTGTCTGCGACGCTTAACATTTTTATAAAACATCCATTTTTCATCTCCAGTCACTAACCTGTCCAAAAAAGTGAGTTACGTTCACGAGAGTGCAGAGAAGGGCAAATGTCTTCTCTTGCTCTAAGGTTAGCTACTGTCAAATCCTGGGGGACCTATTTTCCAAGTTTTGACACCTTTACAAGCTGTTACAGATGATGGCGAACTGCTGAATGGATTGAATTAAGCTTCTGTGCTAGTTCTTCGACTGTTACAGCACAATCTTCATCAAGTACAGTCAGCAACAAATCATCATTAAACTGAACAGGACGACCTGAACATGGCGCATCACGTAAACTGTAGTCACCTGATTTGAACTTCTGAAACCACCTTCGACATTTTCTTTCATTGAGACACTCCTCACCATAAACACCTTGAATGTTTCGTGTAGTTTTTTCTCCACTATTGCCTTTTTTAAACTCATAAAGCATTATATGCCTAATGTGCTCCTCAGACACATTAATGTTCATGAGGATTTATTTGATTAATGATTTGAAAAAGTAGAGTTGAGTTAGTTTCTCTTCTTTGTCTGAACATTGTTATATACGTTCTACTACGTATTTTAGTCATTAAAGCCTTCTACAACGACAGAAATGACGATGCACTTTCTATATTAAATCTTCGAACATTACTTATGGAATGACTTGATATATTCAAAAAGTTTTAACTATGAGATCAGTGCATTGTAGGGAAAAGTGTTTTATTCCATGTTATTACATCCGCTCCCGAAGGTGGACGAAGGTTATGTTTCATTCATTTATGTGTGTGTGTATGTCAGCAAGGTTTCTAGAAAACAGCTGAATGAACTTGGACAAAATTTTATATACATTTGGGCTATGACTAAACTTAGAAGTGGTTAGTTTTTGAAGTGTTGCGGTTAAAGGTCAAAGTCACAAAATATTTCAAAATCCCTATCTGTTAACACGGGTACCGATTTTTCACACTATTTTTGCTCTATAATTCAGTCAGAATTATCGTATTTTGGTGAAACTTGGTGGACTTAAATAGAATATTATTTCTCACTGTTCTCCAAAAATATGTCAGTTGATAACGACGAATCTATGGACATATTTTTGTATTTTTTAAGAATCGAATAACGCTGCATGTCAAAGGTATGCGCTTTTCTGAGTGTCCCTCTAGTTTTTGTTTTGTATTTCAAATTTTACAGATTTAATTTTTGTTTGGCTGTTGATGGATCTGTTTTAATATATGTACATTTCGTAAAGGGTTAGTTTTATTTTTGTTGTATTTCAACGTTTCATGTTCTTGCTTAGAAGACCATATTAGTGTTGTTTTGTACTTGCTTCGTATGCCTTTAAAAAATCATTACGAAAAATAATGGTATTAATTTACAGAAACTCGTATTAAGAGTTTGGTTTTGTGATGTCAGTGTATTTTTGATCAATATATATTGTGGTTCTTGGCTTATTTTGTTTTCAGTATTGATTGCTTTCTGTCATTATTTTAAAGGGCTTTTCTTTTGTGTTTTATTAATATGTGATATTAAAGGATTTCACGTATTGATTATCATTGTTAAAGGTTTTCTCTGTATTTGTTTGCATCTGTGTTAAAAAATTATTTTTATTCATTCTGTAGTTTCTTTACCAAAAGGTTTTAATCAGGTATTACCTTTCTATGTTAAAATATTTTCATCATGTATTGCAATTTCTTCGTTAAAAAGTATATATTTTTTGTATTTTGATATATTTCTTTGTTTAATGGTGTATTAGTAAAACTTTTGTATTTCATTTTATTTGTTAAAGGTTCGTAATGACGAAAAACCCACTTGAAGTAAAAATGTATTCTCAAGACAGCTGGTATGAAAATTAAAACCTTAATTAAAATAAAGTACAGAACAACATTTCGATCTTCTTAGATCATCTTCAGGTTAACTAAGAAGGTCGAAACGTTGTTTGGTACTTTATTTGAATTAAAGTTTTAATTTTCATACCAGCTGTCTTGAGAATATATTTGTTAAAGTTGTTGGTTCAAAGTTCAGATTAATTGTCGACCTTAGGAATAACCTGAAAAAAAGCAAAGCAAAGATTGGCATGTTAATACTTCATGTATTTCTATCTTGTATCATTATAGTATTTATTCTATTTATGTTTACGTTTAACTTAGTACGTGGCTGAGATGCTCAAGAAAGTCATTTAGCTTATTTCATTATAACTGCCTTTGTAACTTTGTTATTCTCAGGTAGCCAATACATGTTCTGTCTGGTAGGATACTGATGTAATACTTCACGATGTACCAAAGTATTGGCAACAGTATCCTTTAGATAGTACAGATGATATTTAGTTCGGAAGTTATTACCGTACCTGTGTTTTTAAATGAGAATGAAGTTACGTGAGTAGTGTTAGTTGCTCAGGGTAAATGCAGTTTCTTGTGAACTAAGGAAATTTGAGTTATACAATTTGTACAATAGAATATTGAAGAACAAGCAGCTGAGAAAATCCAATAAAAGCGACAGTTCCATATTAGTAAAGGGAAGTACATACAGTATACTTAGTATTGTAATAAAGACTGTTCATCTTGTACTGAATGGCATTAGAAAATAAAAAAATGGATAAACTGGAGGCACCAGGACCATTTACAAAAGAATTATGTAATAATTTTAAGCTCAGCCGTGGTAAACAAATGCTACGTCTTGTAACAAGTGAGTGTCCACAAACACGAAAGTCAATGGCAAAAGATGTTGAAGTGCCAAAGAAATAGCACGCAACATAATCTAGAAGGATATCTATCTGAAAATGAGGTCAACATGTCATAGGTTTACCAAGATAAGACTTCCATTCATGCCTCCTGTTCAACTACTCTATACACTAAGAATCTATTGTTCGTGCTATTCCATATGAAGACGCATCAGTCAAGTTTCTGTTCACAGAACTTATGGATTTATGTACTATCAAACAATTTACACGGGTGCTGAAAAGCCCTCATTTTTATACACTAGATAGGTTATGTAAAGCATGAACAAAGGAGGACGGGATGCAGACATGACAGCAGTATAGCAGAGCATTTCGTAATGGAAGCTACACTGCAGTATTATCACGATGCACAGTCATCAGAAGGAGCACAAAAAGATGTGGCGAAACGGAATGTAATAGCGGGACGAGGCTCTAAAACCATTTTAATACAATTTAATCACCTCTCTATATTAGTTTTTAATTATAATTCAACACCTAGACTAAAATATCTCAAAATATTTAAAGATATTTTCTGAATAGAAAGCATGTTATTAAGAGATAGCAGTAAAGCAGAGTGAGATTTAACACGGGAAGTTGACTTCTTCAAATCAGGAATTAAAAAGTTGTCGGTTCTCATATGTGCAAAGAACAAAGTATATTGTTTAAACCTGTGATTTATAATAGAATTTAAAGAAAAATAAAATACATAAAACCTACATTATGTTATTTGAATTTCTTGAAAGTGTTTGGATTCTGCTATGTATCTTGTTTCGCTCATTATGGATGTATAGATATTGAGACCGAAATTCGAAACGAAAAAAATAAACGTAAATTAAATAAAACATGTCTAAATGCATGTATATTAATTTAGGTCTTCATTCCATCAGTTATATTTGATATGAAAACAGTATATAAAAACAAAATTTAAAGAGAACAGTGTTTAGAACAGCAATTAGAAAAGGAGTGGCAACCTATAAGTAAAGAACAAACATCTCAGGCATATTTCGTTGTGTTACGCGTAATTGGTCTGGCATGGCCAGTTGGTTAGGGCTCTCGACTCGCAATTCGAGAGTCGTGGGTTCGAATCCCTCTCACACCAAATAAGCTTGCTTTTGGTGGCGTTATGGTGTTAGGGTTAATCCCACTATTCTTTGGTAAAGTAGTAGCCCAAGAGTTGACGGCGGATGATGATGACTAGCTGTCTTTCCTCTAGTCTTACACTGCTAATTTAGGGACGCCTAGTTTTGCGCGAAATTCAAACTAAAGCTTGCGTGGGATTGAGTACGAATCACAGAATAAAAGAATGTTGAAGTAAAAATTATTTTGCAGAAATAAATATGAAATCCCTGATTATTGCTGAGTTGTGTAAAACAGATTGAACACAATAGAAAATACAATGAAACAATATTTAGTTATGCCAAAAAACAATGCGAATTAGTGTATTTACGAAGGAGATTTGTTTATGGAGCTTCCAGAAACCTCTGTAAAAAAAGAAAAGCAAAAGTTTGTCTGAAGTGTCCAGGTTTATGAAATATAGCATTATGTGCAATAAACTATAACGCTATTCTACTGATAGCGCGCGCGTTATCTACATAAATGTTGATCATTTTCATCAGAAAATAAGGGAGGATTTATGATCAAAGTATCACCTGAATCTCCAGTGAAAAATATTGCTCTCTACCTTCACATAATATATTCGACTTTACATATATAATCTCCAAGAAAAGGTACACTTTGTACTATAGATGGATGGCCCAAAAAAATTAATAAGTGGAGCGAAAGGAATTTAACCACTTTTTTGAACAACGTTCTACTATACTTTTCATATACAGTTAAAGAAAACTTTTCACAAAGAAAGCAAATGTTTGGATAGTTAATATCAATCCTTCAAAAGCAATGTAAACAAAATAGTAGCAATGACATTTACATCACCCCTATAGCACAAGCACATGGGCCCATCATTGCCAGGTGGTTAGGGAGCTCGACTCGTAATCTGAGAGTCGTGGGTTCGAACCTCTGTCACACCAAATATGCTCGCCCTTTCAGCCTTGGGGACGTTATCAAGATACGATCCATTCCACTATTCGTTGGTAAAAGAGTAGCCAAAGAGTTGGCGGTGGGTGGTGATGACTAGCAGCTTTCCCTCTAGCTTCACACTGCTGAATTGGAAACGGCTAGCGCAGATATTCTTCGTGTAGCTTTGCGCGAAATTCAAAAACATGCCCAAGCACACAGTGTAGTAGAATGATAACAGAAGGATAATTTAAACTCCGTTGTGATTGAATGGTTTATATATATGTATATATATCACTATATGTTAATTCTTCCCTGTTCTAGAAACAGCGTGGTTAAGTAAATTCTGATCCCCTACATACGTATTTTGCTCACCCTTTCTGAAAATATTTCTGTAGGGGCTACTATGTACAAAGTAAAAATCCATTCCGCCATTCACAAAAGTTCTATTGAATAAAAAATAATTACTACGAGTTTCTTGTTTCAAAATTTTCATTCAAATCTAAACAAAGGCTTTTTTCGTATAGTCGTCTTTAGTTTTGACGAAGCAATAGACTAGAAAAAAAGTAACAATTCCTCAGCGCCTACCACCAGCTATGAGGGGGTATCGTTGTCTGTTGTAGCGTAACCATGGCTCCAACGTGCGTTGCGCATCTTTTGTGGCAAGGGGCCACGAGTCACAAATCATCTTAATTTATAGTCTCAACACGCCAGTCTCTACAACACGTCTAAAGCATTATGACTTAATTGTCAAGAACAATTATTCCTAGGTATAGTCCACTGAATCCCAAAAATAATAGTTTCTTGTTTAATGTTACACATTATTTTACGAAAAGAAAAAAATAATTGTGGTTAATCTGCTTAAGTGCCTTTAACAAACTAGCTTTTGTTTTAATTACTGAAGCTATTTGGTTTGGTTTGTTTTGAATTTCGCGCAAAGCTACACGATGGCTACCTGCGCTAGTCGTCCCTCATTTAGCAGTGTAAGTCTAGAGGGAATGCAGCTAGTCATCACCACACACCGCCAACTCTTGGGCTACTCTTTTACCAACGAATAGTGGGATTTACTGTAACATTATAACGCACCCACGGCTGAAAGAGCGAGCATGTTTGGTGTGACGAGGATTGGAACCCGCGACCCTCGGATTACGAGTCGAGTGCCTTAACTACCTGGCCATGCTAGGCCTTTTGAAGTTATTTAGTAATCTTTCTTAGTATTTTCGGACGTTTAACGTTTTTAACAATTATTTAAAAAACATAAATAATAAATCATACAGAACAACAATGTCTAATTGTGAACAGGAAAATCAGCTTGAGAATTGCAGTTCCGGGAAATTAGTTCGGAGAGGCGCCCCATTTCAAATAGGGGTAAAAAAATTTAAATTTCAGTTTTAAAATTAAACATTAAAAATAATGACTTCAATATATATAACATGAATTTGTAGATATGTTTTGTTTTTTATAGTTGATTTTCTTCTCACCGGACTGCTAGCATGCAATTTCACGGTGGCCATCTTGACTTCTCTCACATATGCGTCTCGGCACATGCACAGCTGGCATAGGTTGTTTGGAATTAAGCACAAAATACTCAACAATAGGCTATGTGTATGCTGTCCTCTACGGGTATCGAATCCCGGTTTTTAGTGTTGTAAGCTCGAAGACTTTCCGCTGAGCCAATGTGGGCCCAGTTTATAAAAATATGTAAGGCTGACTTCCGCGATCACGGAAAACGGAAATCGTCTATGTCTGTCCAGTTTCGAAACAAAGATCGAAGAAGATAAAAAAACAGAAGTTCATTAGTTGTTAAGTGCAAAGTTACACATTAGGGTATCTGTATCTCAGAACGGCTGGTATGAGTGTTCTCTCCTTATCAATTAGTGTTAATATCCATACCAACCGTTCTGAGATACATTTTTATTTCAAGTGGGTTTCTCGTCATTAAGCGTTAGGGTATCTGTTTTATGCTCATCACAGATATCGAAACCCGATATTCAGCGTTATAAAACTTGAGACTTACATCTATACCTCTGGGGTTGAGTGAAGGATTGAAAAATAGAGTAAAATATTTTTGTTTTATGATTTTCATTTTATCATCCAGAGAATTATGTACATTTGTTAAAAAGATAGAACGTTGACCTAGAAGCTCTCTCTCTTTTATGATTATTTGAGTATTTGTGTTTGTATACCTGGGAGGGTCAGGTTTCGTCGACCTCTTCCACCTAACCAAGAAGCACAATTTTTGTTTGTTCGGTTTGAATTTCGCGCAAAGCTACACGAGGGTTATTCGTGCTAGTCGTTTCTAATTTAGGAGTATAAGACTAGAGATATTGCAGGTATTCATCACTGTCCACCGCCAACTCGTTGGATACTTTTTTATCAACGAATAGAGGGATTGGCCGACACATTATAATGCCCCAAAAGTTGAATGCGGGAGCATATTTAATGGGATGGGAATATGAACGCACGTCTCACAGATTGCGAGCTGAGCGTCCTAACCACGTGGTCTGATTGGGATACAATTATCACGATGTTAATGAAGTAGTTGTTCATGTTTGAGTCGTTTGGTTCTTTGAATGTCTTTTTTATTTGTTCGTTAATAAGCGCGCTCTTTATGTTTATTCTTGTATGCTAATTTATTTGTTTGTTTATAATTAAGCACAAAGCTACACAATGTGCTAGCTATGCTTTGCTCACCATGGGTATCGAAATCAAGTTTCTAGTGTTGTAAATCCGCAGATATACTGCTTTGCCACTAGAGGGGGACACTAGTTTATTAATGTGTTTAAGTGTAGGGTAGGTGATGACAGTCGTTTTAATTAAGTTTTTTTTTTTTAATATGGATTCAGAAATCTCTTTTGGGGATCTATTTTTGAGTTCATTTGTGCACAGAAGGTGTCCAGTTTTTGTGATTTTAGTAGCTTATTGTCATTTGTAACTTTGTTTCTAAACCTACTTAATTGTGTTTCTGTTTGTGGGTCATCTGTTGTCATATATTCTCTTCTTGTTGTTTTTCATTCCTTTATATTGTTTATTATATCAGTATTTGGTTTCCGGGCCAGAAGTGAAAGAAAGGAAAGAGAGAGCTGAAAGATAGGAAGTTGTAATACTGACCAAAAAGTTAAAGAAATAAAAGAGAGAGCTAAAAGATAACAGAGTTTAGATGTAAACCGTTTTTTACACTTTATTTGTGTCTTAGTTTTTCATTGTGATTTTTATTTGTTAATATTTGAATATTTTTAGTTGTGAAGTTGGGCTGGACGGGCCTAGTTGTTTATGTACTGATCCATTCATCATCAGTGGCTACTGTTTATTGTTTATTTATTTTTGAATTTCGCGCAAACCCATATGAGAGCTATTCTGCGCTAGCCGTTCCTAATTTAGCAGTGTAAGATTAAAGGAGAAGCAGCTTTACATCACCACCCACCGCTAATGCCTAGGCTACTCTTTTACCAACGAATAGTGAGATTGACCGATATATTATAACGCCCCCACGGCTGAAAAGGTGGTATGAAGAGGATTCGAGTGCCCTAACCCCTTGGCCATGCTGGGCTAGCAGCTATTTAGCTCGCTATAATTGGTTGAAACTTTATAAGCGACGTTTCAGAGGGCTACGTACTCTCTCTGTAGTCAGTAGTTCTAAATGGAACTTAGTGTCGTTGACCTAGCCGTTTAGCCCATGTGTCATGTCAAGTACTTTTCAGATTATCATATCCTATGTTCTGAAGTATTTTATGTTTTGATTGCTAGTTGTTTATTTTGTAATTTTTTGATGTTATAATATTTTAGTTTTATTACTTGACTAGTCCAGTTTAGATTAATGGATACGATATGTATTGACTTGTGGTTACATGTGCAGTTAAGAAACCTTCGTTAAATATTATTCAACTTTTAGATTTATTGCCAAAATAAATGAAATAATAAATAATATCTCCATCCTTTATCTGTTTTTCTCAGAATTTTTCTGGGATGTTATTTTATAGAAAATGACTTAAATATTTGAGGAATTTTAAAAAAATCTATATTGTTTTAATATTTAATATTTCTTGTTTTGCTTTTAAATTTTTATCTTCTTTAATATCGTCTGAATAGTCATATTATACTATTATAACACATAGTTTTCATACACATTGTGCTCCCTAGTGGTACAGCAAAATGTCTGCGGACTTACAACGCTAGAATTTGAGTTTCGATACCCGTGGTGGGTAGAGTACAGGTAGTCCATTTTGTACTTTGTGCTTAATTTAAAAAACAAACAAAAAACATGCATGTCTTATAAGTTACAATGATAAAATTCCAGCTTTTATCCCTCACCCCGAGGTGGACAGAGTTCATTTTGCTTATTGTATTGCTTTGTGTTAAAAAAACCAAAAAACTGTACACTTGAATTTTCTGAGTAATAACGTTTTCCTTGTCAGAAAATAAATACAATCTGAGCATTCCAGATAAGATGAAGCGAATAGAACTTTCATCTATAACGTATACGTTATTGTAAAGGCAAGCTAACACTGAGTGTGGATACATAGAGAAATGTAAACAAATAAAAACACTAAGGCAAAACATGCTTCATAAAATTCAAAATATACAATATTTATTTGAAGCTTTTGCTGTCGACTTATAACAGCCTTTTATTAAAGGATTAAACGAACAAAATCTACGCTGTAGAGCTGTCGTATCCGAAAGTTAAGGCTTTGGATGTTATCTCTCCGGAAAAATAAAATAAAATGCGAAATAATATCGCGAAATATTATCACATGAGAAATAAACTTTTATTAGACGAAGTTTTGTTTAGTTGAAATGTTGCCCAATAAGAGTATCTTATACTGTTTATTTTTTTCTGAATTTTTAATTGCCTTCGTGTTCTTTTTGAAATGTGTTATATTGAAAAGACAAGTAAAAGTTATATTTCGACAATACTCGTTTACAAGTAACCAAACCACATACACACACACTAAAAAGGCCCACCTAAAATGTACGTAGTGCAGATTGAAATATATTAGATGTAAATAAAATAACCTTTATTATTTTATGTATATTCCAACGCTTCGGTTTTACACCTTTATCAAGGGTTACATCTATTGATGATAACTGGCTTAATTGAAAATGTGCATCATTTCGTTATATTAACTTAATTAACTATTAGTATATTTACTCCTTTTTGGCCCGGCATGGCAAAGCGTGTTAAGGCGTGCGACTCGTAATCTAAGGGTCGCGGGTTCGCATCCCGGTCGCGCCAAACATGCTCGCCCTTTCAGCCGTGGGGGCGTTATAATGTTACGGTCAATCCCACTATTCGTTGGTAAAAGAGTAGCCCAAGAGTTGGCGGTGGGTGGTGATGACTAGCTGCCTTCCCTCTAGTCTTACACTGCTAAATTAGGGACGGCTAGCACAGATAGCCCTCGAGTAGCTTTGTGCCCAATTCAAACTTTTCTAAAAACTATAATTAAATTCACTTCAGTATTTATCGAAAACGGAACATGCTAAAGTAAATTACCTGGACCTATCGATTTAAAAATTGTTCCTATCTTCCTCCGGATCACTATTTATGGTGTATATCAGAATACCTTTAGTTAAATGGAATTCTCTCTGAATGTCCATTAAAAACAAGTTCTTTACAAAAGTAAGAAACTACAAATGCAACAGTTGCAGTAAGTAATTGATTGAACACACACTAAAGACTCCGTGTTATTTATTATAAAAGTAACTAATATTTTTCATGCCAAGTCCCTCTCGAGTGCACACTTTTTCTCTGTTTGATGTGTATTATTTGTATGTATTTAATTTTATGCTTATATGTATGCACTTACTTTTTAATATGAAAAAAAGGGTTTTGAATTCGCTTCATTCGACTGTGAACGACATCTGTGTATATAAATCTGTGTATTAGATGCTAAATATACTACATGTAGAACTTTGATCAGTTACATCAGTTGGTTAACAGTATGGTTACGGATTTCGAACTCTAAACTACGGGATTCCATTCCCAATGATGAAGGTAGTAAAGATAGATCTTGTGTAGCTTTGCACTGAAACAAACAAGTCAACGCGACTTCTACCAACTAAAGAAAATATACACGCTGCAGGCGGTCCATTATGTGTGTAAAAATGAATTCCAATAGAAATTATTTTACATCAAGAAATTATAACAATTTATCATTTTGTTAGAAACAAATTATAAGTACGATACAAGAGAACAAACTA
Organism: Tachypleus tridentatus; assembly: GCF_004210375.1. Taxonomy (NCBI): domain Eukaryota; kingdom Metazoa; phylum Arthropoda; class Merostomata; order Xiphosura; family Limulidae; genus Tachypleus; species Tachypleus tridentatus. The sequence goes on along the minus strand of NC_134832.1, from coordinate 74,419,048 downwards.
ATTCTGTGAGACAGAAAAGAGAGAAAGATGTAAGAAGAATGTCTTTTGCATATTTCAACCTTCTGCAGTCGTGTAGGAAAGAGTTACAAAGTAGGGGTGCTTGGCTAAACAAGGAGATTTTACAATGACAGACTGAAAGCATAAGCAGCTGTAAAATAGCAGCTGAACCTAGGAAGGGGTGGTCTGGAGACATGCCCTCCAAAAATTAATATAATAATATAATTTACAATTGTTATATAAGTCAAATATGCAAAAGTGAGGGTGCTACAGCATTCCAGGCACCCTCGATTTTGATGCTTCTGACCATCCGAACAATATGGGATTTAGAATTAGACACCTTGACCTACACATATTTCTAAAACACAAAGATAATGAAAACTTAACTCTTTAGAAGAATATCGGGATCAAATGAAAAAAAACCCAACAACAACTAAATTGTGGCTGCGATCAGAAACAGTCACCCAAGTGCTGTACCTTTGGGGAAATCCAACCATCAGTACACAAATTATTCCAAAAGAGAACAAATTACCTTACACATATTGGTGGAGATAAAATATGATGTCTTGTATGGCATGAATATAAATTAAAATTTAACTAAATATAAATGAGTAAATTCACCGTAGTATCAACTGCAGCACTAAACATACCGAAATAAACCTCTGACGCAAGAATTATCTCTATATTTTATTTAATAGTTTATGATTTCTTGCGAAAAGTTACACAAGGAGCTATCGGTACATGGTCGTACCTAATTTTGATTTGACAGACTAGAGGAAGAGCAGCTCTTGATAACATTCACAGCCAAGTCTTGAACAGCTCCTATCTGACTGAATGGTGGGATTTGCCTCAAAAAGCATTTTTATGGGTAGAGGGCGCGAACGATGGTACCTTGTATTCACAATGGAGATACGTTAAACATAGGGCTACGTCGGTCTTTACTACTCTTAGAGCTTATAAGATATTTTTATTTATTTGTTTGCTGTTTAATACAAAGCTTTCCAATGGGCTACGCGTGCTCTTCCCATCCCAATATTAAAATCTGATGTTTTGTGTCATAAGCCCGGCGACATACTTCTGAAACATCGTGGGAGGTGCTTATAAATGAATAGAGAAAATCAATATCCGTCATGTACTACATATAGTATGGTGCGTTTCACAAATTTGAAACAATGATTGTTTGTTTGAAATTAAGCATAATGGGCTTTCTGTGCTCTGCCCACCACGAGTATCAAAACCAGGTTACTAGAACGGTGAGTCCGCAAACATACCGCTCTGCCACTGGGGAGCTTGTAACAGTGAAGAAACCGCACAAATACTACACTGCGTCTAAAAGATGAAGAAATACAAATGTTTTTAAGCTAAAATTTAACTAGGAAATACAAATCTAAGTAGAATTCCTAAGTTATCATTTGAAAGAAATGTGTGAATACGTTCAGTTTACGTATTCTTTAAAAATGTTATAATCTCAAGAATATAATAGTTGTGGACAATGAAACAACTTTTATATGCTATAATCATTTTAATATACTAATCCTGATGACATGCTCCAACAACTTACCTTTATTGGTGTTACAAAACCTTTTATACTTTAAAGAAACGAATATTTACTACCAGTTCTCACATGGATATTATTCCACTTTAAGTGTGAAGCAGAATATAGTCGTTATTTTCAACTATCTAACTTACTTTCAGAAGTGTAAAGAAAACCTTCAACTAGATTTAGTTGAGGTTGAAAAATAGCTTACAAATACATTTGAAAAGGAAACGCGAATAATTTATTTGGAAAATTTGTTAAGATATGCGTTCTAAAACGCCATCATTTCAGGAACTTGTTAGGGTAAAAATAGTGACACCAGTGTTTAATCACGGATACCAGATCGAGCACGATCGGTGATGAAGGAAGCACGTCACCTGGAACATCGTTCTGATAAAGGGTGATTAAATCTCCTTCTTTTCTCACTACATTGTACACTGATTTTCTGAGTTTATTTATTCTTTAGTTGGTTATACAGTCACTACCTCTAATCAGGGGACTAGGTTTTTCACACCCGATGGGGGGGGATGATTTTTGCAACCACTTATGTGAACTGTTCAATTTAAAAATTGGTAATCTCTGATTACGTGAACCTGAAAGCTGTAAACATGCAGTCACAGAGTAATCTTGTTGCCACGATACTTCAAGGTTTCCATGTTGGTTTGTATAAGTGAGGTGTTGTGAACAGTTTTCAAAATGTTAATTGAATAAAGACAAATGTGTCACAAATTAACTGACACATGAATTTATTCCTGCACACTGCATAGTATAAAAGATGGCCATTATACTTGACAAGGTTACTAATAACTTTCATTGCATGAAATACGTTTTCAAATATTAATAAAATTAGTAATTACCCTTGATAAGTTTATATCAACTGAAAAACTGTTCATGTTGTTTGATAAAAATAATTAAAATGTATTTGCAAACTCGTGAAAATTAAACATCAATACAATGTAGCACATAATTATTCATACTTTTCATTGAAGTAAGATTCGTTTAGCCCTCTAGTCTACATGCTCCCAAACGTAGACCTCCTTTGTGATGATGTGTTTGTGAATTCTTTCATACGCTCTTCTATATTTATTTATCTTGTCGACCTCATCTTTGTGAGTGTGACAAACTGCCACATGGTTGAGGCGGCACTGAGGCATAGTTGACCTCAATCACATCTTCAAACGTTTTAATGCAGAAAAGCTGCGTTCACATTCGCAGCTGGATACTGAACATGCAAGCAAAATTTTCATGAGAAGAAACACTTTACTAAACATCTGCTGGTTTGTTTCATGCATTTTATAGTAATCATCCTTCGCACCTTTCAGAAATGCTGCTTTGTTGTTCCTTTGAACATGTGCAACTGAAACTCGAGCCGTTGTGCAGAGATTTCTGGATAGAAGTTTATAACCGAGTTGTCAATCTTGCCAGATGTGATCATTTTCTCAAGTGCCAGATATTGCCTCAAGTCATTGTTGTCTGCATTGAATCTAGTGGTCAGATGTTCTATGACTGTGTCCACAAATTCAAAATATTGGCTTCTGTAGTAATCTCTAGCTGTTGCAGAATGGTGTGCTGAGGCATCACCTTTGATCCTTCTGGGGGGTCTGCGAATTCATGGTAGTTCAATCGGCACCAGATCTAGGGAAGTTACCTTTTTCTCAGCTTCATCAAATATCCTGTAATTTTCCTCTGTTCACAATACCCGCAATTGCTTAACTGTCATTGCAGATGCTTCAATCATGCCAGATACTGTCGCTGATTTTGCTTGGAATGCACGGTTTAGTTCCTCTAATGCAGCTAATGGATGCTGAGGCATCAACATTCCTAAAACTGTCTTTCTTTTGTCAAATCTGTCGAGCAGACCTCGTGCTTTCACTGCTACATCTGATTTTTCATTTGCTAATTCAGACAAACACTCAACAATGTCACTGTAGTGATCATTAGCACATGTAATTGCAGATAGGCGGCACAACCAGCGTGTTGGACACAGTGGGCGGATGTATTTAACTGGACCGTTGTGGCTGTCTGACGATACAATATTTCCAAAGATTGTCTTGTATTTGCCTGACCTCTGAAGCAAGACACCAAGTTCATGTACCCATTGGATAGAATCTCGAACACATTCACAAGCTTCAACTGCATGCTGCATTATTAAATTAGCCTTGTGTGCTCCGCAGTAAAAAAAAACAAATCTGACCGTCGCTTCTCTTTTATTTTTGCCTGGCATCCACTGTACGCAACACTCATGTTAGCGGCTCCATCATAAGTTTGTGCTCTTAATTCTCACAGTGGTAAATTGAGTCTAGTCAGAACATCAAGTATAGTCGAGTATATTGTTTCACCAGTTGTATTGGAAACACTGTACAAACCAAGAAATGTCTCATGGACGTCAAGGTTCTCATCTACGTATCGTACACATATTGCTTCCTATTCGGCACCTGTAACATCTTGAGTGCCATCAACCATAAAAGCAAAGATTTTACTTTGTTGCACTTCGTGTGCTATGTTCCTAAGTATTTGATGGCTGAACGCTGGTTATTTCATTCTGAGCCTGGGGTGATGTGAATGTGGTTTTCTTTGAAAAGTAGGCCATCAACTCAGGATCTTCCAGTATGTACACGTAATGCTAAGCCTATACGCAGTAAGAAACGTAAACTTCTGGATATTTTGGCTAGACTTCTTTTGCATTCTTCCTGCTGCTTCTTTTTTCCATCATGTAGCTGGACAGTCACTGGAGTTACATCAAGTGAACCTTCTGGAGATATAGCGAATCTGTGCTGAGAGGAGGATTGGTGTTCGTTGAATTTCTGTTTTGACTTTTTCCAGTTGCAAAAAACGGTGGATATGAAGGTATACTCCACTGGCCTCTCCAAGTTATCTGTAAAAAAAGCTTCTATTTTCCGCCTTGGCACAATGAAAGCATATGTCTTTTTGAGTCTGCAGCTATAGGAACTCATCAAACCACTTCCCCTGGAAGTTGATATTTTGAGATTTTGCTTTCTGTCGTGGTATTAGATGTGCGTCTGGATGATATGGCTTTTCACACTGTATCTGTGGAGTGTCAGATTTTTCATTACTGAACAAACTTGTTTCATAACTATCTGGTGGTTCATGATGTGCAATAGTTGCACAAGCATTTCCAAACTCGTCCTTTGATGAACATGGTATTTCCTCTGTAAGACAAGTTTTTATTCCTATGCTTGAGGTTGTTGGATTATCTGCATCTGTATTGTCACTTGTAGTACCAGTAACTGGCTTGCAGAACTGTCTAATATCGGAAAGTTTCAGACGCTCGCTTGTCATAATTGGAATCTGTTTCCCAGATGACTCAACAGGCTAAAATACAGTCTTTATTGAAAAACTTTAACGTACAACGAACGAAGATAGAACAGAATGGAAGTAAGACTGAACTGTACAATGTATTTAAGTTAAACGCGCGAACCTCACAGTGACTACTGAGCCGACTGACCGCTTGGGCATCGCTGGGACAATAATGTGTGCTAGTTACAACACAAGTAATTGCAAGTTTCTCAAAAAATACTTAAACAATCACAAATATATTATATTCCTGTTAAAGCTCATCAAAAGGCAAACACGTTGTGATATAATGTCTATAAGCACGTCTATTAAATAAAAATACCTAAACAAAAACTAGCAATACAATTCGGAGTAGAGGCTTCAGGCCGTTGAAATTGCTTCTTTTGTGTTCTAATTATACAAGAAAATACAATATTTTTACTATATATGATAAGATAATATATTGTTCTTTTACCATAAAGCACCAGCACTTTATTAGAGGGCGGTGATAATCTGAAATTTCATGGATTAATGAGGGCCACAAACACAGGTCTAATGAGCCGTGTTGTAAAATCGAGGCTCAGACTAAAGGGAGCAGAGGGAGGTGATGTAGGGTGCGTCTGGATTCGAGCAGCCCGAGCCTGTCGTTACCTGTACACTAAACGTACACTATGGTCAGCGACTTCGGCAGCTGAGGAGAGTAAGGTGTTCGACAATAAAACCGGGTAGACATGCATAAGAACAAATGGCGTAGGAAAACCGCACAATATACACATACGATTGATGCAGCTACACGCTACAAATGGCCTGCCAGATCTAGATCACAGGAGTTTACGCTTGAGAGTAATATTTTCGAATTTCATGCTCTGTTCAATCTGTTGTGATGAAAATTTTACTTATTCTTACACTACGTACAAGACGTAGGTAAATTCTGTGACAGTACTTGCAAGCCTTGCATGTATGCTTAGGCCTACTGACTGATACTTACGAACTATCGCTTAGATCGAAAAGCTTAGAAGCACGCCTATATTAAATATGTACATTTCGGTTTCTGAAAAAGCCTACATCTAGGCCTAATTATGTAATTCGATTGGTAAGAACACGAGAATCACAAGAACAAACACACGGTTTGTAGGCCTGTAATGCAATAAAACAACTCAACAGACCAAACTGTAGGGGGGGGGATGATTGTATGCACCATACTCTCCACCTAAAATGAAGGGGGTTGTATCCCACCCATCCCCCCTGGATATACGCCCCTGCCTCTAATCACTATTTACCTTCGATTCAGTCTTACATTGGCATTCCTACTGACTGTTTGTTATTAAACACAAAGCTATGCAGGAGACTATCTGTGTTGTACACGCTAGGTTATTGAATCCCAGTTTTCAGCGTTATAATCCTTCACTCTTACACCTGAGCCAACTGGAGAGTTGGAGCTCACTTTTAATTCTGAAAATAACGTAATACATAGACCAACGACGAAAATTACTTGACCATCAAATTTACAAAAACTTACTTATACCAGAACAAGCCATGCTACTTTACAATATTATTGTTTTTTATATTACATTATCAAAATTCTTGAACAGTTTTCACGTTTACTGACTCGTACGGAGGTCAAATGCGTTTTAGTATTTTCACTCGTTTACTTTTTTTGTTAACCGTCCTTAATTTTGCAGTATAGAGAGAAGGCAGCTAGTCATTACCACCCACCGCCAACTCTTGGGCTACTCTTTTACCAGCGAATAGTGGGATTGATCATAAGTTTATAACGTATCCCAGCTGAAAGGGCGAGCATATTTGGTGTGACCTCGAATTGGGCCTGGCATAGTAGCCTTCTAGATACATACCTTTTGTGATAAAGGAATCAGTTGCTAATTAAAAAGTTAGAAACTATAATGTAATAATAAGTGAGCCCAGCATGGCCAGGTGGGTTAGGCGTTCGACTCGTAATCTGAGGGTCAAGGGCTCAACTTTCTTTAATACCAAACAGGCTCACCCTTTCAGCCGTGAAGGCGTTAAAATGTAACAGTCAATTCTACTATTCCTTGGTTAAAGAGTAGCCCAAGAGTTGGCGATGGATGGTAATGACTAGCTGCATTCCCTCCAATTTTACACTGCTAAATTAGATATGGCTAGCGCAGATAGCGCTCGTGTAGCTTTGCACGAAATTCAAAAATAAACAAACAGATAATAAGTGATCAAATTAAGTTCTTGAACTTGAACATTACCTATTGTGTTGAAGAGGAGAGGTGAATTAATGTATTTTAAAGTGGATTATGGTAAGAAGGGTGTAGTGTCATAAATTTGTTTGTGTCTAAGTGCAAACCTACACTGTCAGCTACTTCCGCTGTACTCACAGAGGGAATCGAACTCTGATTTTTATCATATAAGTCCCCAAGATTACCACTGAGTACAATGAGGCAGACAGACTAGCGGGCAGTTTGTTTATTATATTCCACGACTTCCTATACATAGTCTTCTAGTTATTCTAAATGCATTAACGACTGAGGATTGCACTGATCCTCTAAATGAAACGATAGAAGGTCTCTTCCTTCACTCCTGTGATGTTTAGCTTCCTCAAATGTGTTAAACTAAAACTCGTCGAATCCCTTTCCTAGATAAAATATTGGATTTTTCACTGATCCGATTGTTTAGAATAGTGGATATTGGCAGACTGAAGAAAAAAAGAAATTAGAGAGGAGGCAGCACTTACAGATGTAATGGAAACAATCTGTATCATCATACTAACCGGAAAATGTAGTATCTTAAGGTCTTGTCAATTATATAGACCGATTGAGATCGGACATTTCTAATACACGTCTAGAATAACCATATAATTGAGTCAGATCTAGTTTGTTTGAAGTTAAGCACAAAGCTGCATAATGAGTGACTGTTTTCTAACTACCACGGGTATCGAAACCTTGTTTCTAGCACTGTAAGCCCTCAGACACACGGCTGTGCAACTGGAGATCATAGAAATGAAAAAGAAAGAGAAAACGCTCAGACTAACCTGGAAAAAAACCCAAAAAACAGAACCTTTCTAAGAAGCAATTTAGATGTATATATAGTTGCCGCAGGAATTTTATTAGTGAGACTTGTTTTTCTTAGAATGATTCGTTCTTGTTCATGGAGCATCTTATTAGATATAAGTACATGTATATATATCAGGAAAGGCCTTCAATGTTAATACTAAAATGAGCTTTAATCTGAAAATCTTAATATTGAATAACATGTTACAACTGCTACGCAAAAAAAAAATCAAAAAATCTGTACGACAATGTGAATTAACCGATAACAATTCGAGATCTATCAACACGCAATATTCCATTGAGTGAACATTTGAATACTTGTTGAATTGTACAGTTCGTAATTTCTTTTTACACAGCGAAATATTGTTTGAAATATTTCTACTTAACTACTTTTTTATTTAAAAAATTAAGTCTGTATATAATTTTGCCTCTTTGCTCATTAATTTTATATATTTTTAAAATTTTTAATTTGTAACTTCATTCGTGTCATCATATCTAAAAACTATTATCAATGTTTGAAGAGTCTACCTTTGATAAATGTGCTTACTTTAATTAAAGAATTGAAACGTTTTAAGATAAGTTATTATTATATATTTCTCCTGTGCCATGTTTATAATCTTTTCACTATATATTGTATAACATGTTATAATTGCTACGCAAAATAAAAATATCTGTGAGAGAATGTGAATTAACCGATAACAATTTTATCAGGAATAAGTTATGTTAAAATAAATATTGATGCATGTTTTAGAAATTAATTAAATACTATCAACTTATTCTTTAATTAATATTATGTGTATGGCATAATTATACTTATGTAAATAATTGTTTAATAACTATTTTCTGCCTTATTATAAAGTGGACTGTTTCAATATGTGTAGAATGTACTGAGGAACGAGACCGCTTGCCGTTCAGCTTTAGTACGTTTGAATGTGTTATAGTTAGTTACCTAGTTTATTGTTAAACCTGGAAGTAGATATGACTGCTCGTGGAATTAATATTTCTTTGCGGTCTCAAAAAGTGGTTTCTATCGTCTGGTGACGCTCTTGTTAAATGAGATGATAAACCTTGTCTTTCTTCTATGTCGTTTCCAGCTTCACATTTATTGACAAAAGTTTAAAGTCCAAGTAATCATTGAACATTGAAATGATACTAAAGTTTTAGTATCTCAAAAATAACATGGCATAGAAACTTCAGAAACAAGTGGATTGTCAAGGACTATCATTTATATCAGACCTATTCTGCCAAATAATAAAAAAAAATACGGTATATAAATTGATAAACAAAGCTAACGAAATTCTTAATACAGTTAAAGATAAAATTGATTTAATGGAAAAATTTGGTATATATATTTATAAAATCTAGAAAACATAATGTATAGTAAAATAATGTACAAAGAACAGACTAAAAAATAAAATTCAGAATTAATAAACACAAAAGAAATTTTAAAAACAATAATATTACTATTTCACCTTTAGCACAACACATCGGTGAAACTGGAGATACAATCCAACGGGAAAACTTTTATTTTAAAATTAATATGAATATATGTGAATACATTAAAATAGTGAAATATAAAATGTTTAATATATAATTAATATTTAATAAAAGTTACTAAATAAGGATGATGGACTTGTTATCAGTAATTGTTGTTTTGAATTAAGCACAAAGCTCCACAATTGGTTATCTGCGGTTTGCCCACCACTGATATCGAAACCTGGTTTTTAGCGTGGGAAGTCGGCAGATATACCGCTGAGCCATTGGGGAGCATCTTGTCAGTAGACGGCAAGAATTTTTTAATATGTAAATTAGTTTTCTAGTAGTTGTATAAGTACAAGGCTACATTGTATAAAACACCACACTCTTGAAGATAACGCATTGATACATCAAAACATGTATAGTGTATGAGACTGTTTCTGATCTCACAGTTTATTTTATTGATTTTAATTTTCTATAGCAAGTTTTCAGTACTTTATTGTACTTGTTTAGTATTTTGTGTTAAATAATCATTCTTTTAAAATAACCGTGAGTGTTTTTAACAAAGTTATGTCAGGCTGTCTACTATGACCACCTCGGGGAATTGATTCTTATATTTTAGAGTAGTAAAAAGTCCATCGACTAACTGCGATCCTACAGAGGGAAAGAAACTCGCAAAAGACAACTATTTTTGCATAGTTTTGAAGTTTCGTGTTAATGAACAGTTGTATTAGCACCATTGTTGCAGTTAAATGATAGAAATTCGAACATTAAGGTTAATAAGGAAGATTATGCACGCAGTTTGAAAACTTGTGCTCTACCAAACAGAAAACTTGAAATATCGGCTTACAAGCCTTTATTATTGAGATGTGAGCTACTCGCAAACGTCGTTTTGATTTAGCATCAACCCGAGAACTCGTGTTTGTTACTGAGTTGATTAAAATGTTGGGAGTAAAAAGCAGTACAACAGATTTTCAGTAGTTTTTTAGGTAGAATGAAGATGAACAAATTCTGATTTGGACCTCTGCTAAAACCAAAGGTGCATGAAAAAATCTTGTTCTTTTACATCTCCCTTTCTAATAGTCTTGTGCTACCTGGTACTTTTTGTACATTTCTGGGGGGTCCTGGTGATTTATTTAGCCTCAATTGTCCAGGGGCGGACTTAACAGTCAGCTAAAGCTGATCGGGCCCCTCTTTAGGTTGAACCCTGTTTGCTTCACTTGATGAATATTATTAGTATGAGTAGAGCTCGCCGGCTCACCCCATATATTCATTACTTTAATAAACATATAAACAGTATATTATCAATACTCAAGAACGTTTTATGCACTTTGTTTTTTGTCAATGAAAGCAGCAGATTACCTTTCATAGGAAAATGCCATTCATTCCAAAATAAACCAGATGAAAACAGATCTTACGTTTGGTGGTGCTTACTATTGTTCAAAATGATGATAGATGAATGAAATGCTTGCATTGCGAAGTCTTTTTGACTTAAAGCTTGTGGCGTTTGTAGGAAAATCTCAAGATTTGGAAGTATGCTTAGCTAAAATTATAAGATCGTGTTTCTAGCAGTAAAATATATTAACTTACTAAGTAATCAATGAATTCGCACGTGTACTAAATGTCCATGTTTTATGGACACTTTCGTAGTTTTCGTTATTATTGTTAACTTAGAACTTGGGATGAAATCTATGAATAATTTCAATTTTGATTTGTATTTTACATGAGGTCGTACAAAACTCCAAGCTTCCGATTACCTAGTGATAAGGCTGTGAGCTTATAACGATAAAGTTCAGCGTTCTATATCTGCGTTTGGCAGAAAACAGATAACCCATTATTTAACTTTTTGATTAACAACGGAGCGTTTAAAATAAAAACCTGTCAAAGTTTTAAAAGCACGTTTACCGACTATTCCATCCATAATTATTCTGATAATAGTTTTATAAATGATCAACACGTTTATAGAGTTTTCTCATAGCTAGTGCTCTTGTTTTTACTTTTGAATATTTACCTAAAATCGTGGATTGAATTAATTCAAAAATATAACCTCAGAGATACTAATTTAATTTGTTTTTTGCTTATCATAGTTCTGTTAAGTCGTTTTAGAAGTTCGTATTTCCGAAGTTCTTTATCTGCGCATTGCGTTATTGCGCTTCTCATTGTTGAAAATCGAACAACTGATGTAGTTAACACGAGAAGTGTGAAACCCTAAGACTCAGAGTATGAGTGTTCATGGCTGTGCTCATTTAGCAAGTTTCAAATCAGCCAAAGGAACCCAGTCTTACCGTGTTTTACATGCTTATTTTATTGCCGGGATTACAGAAGAAGCGCGAAAAAAGAAGGTAGGCGAGCACTCTACCGGTAGGTTCCGACAAGTAACATAAGCTGACGCCGTGTTCTCGAAGAGACTAAGCAGAAAATCAGGCGCAATGCGGTTTTCCGAGCGTTGACCGATGATGGTTCTTGTTCTTACGACTCAGTACAGTAGTTCGACACACATAATACACTGGCTTTCTATTGTATTTCTTTAAGACACGCTTTAGTCTATAGATCTAGTTTTGTTTAAAATATATATTTTTGAAGTTTCCTTTGCTAATCCAACGCCATCTTAGAGTTAATAAAGCCGTCACTGGTACTCTGGCGATTTAACTTAAAAGTAAAGGTAACTTCTCGATACGACTTTTCACCAGGCTGTCTTTCAGTTTTATATATTTTCGAGTTTGTTGAAGTTTTAGAGCTGAAGATAAATATAATTCAAACAATATATAAAATGGGTTCTCACAGTAAATCAGCTGTCAGAATGTACATGTTTTTTGATACATGTTTTGAAGGACATGACTGATTTAAATGTTTAAAATAATTTATAATATAGAGATACTAAAGTATGTAATCTTGTAAAAGTAACTTTGCAATCATGAATTGACTTAGGTATGCTATACATGAAATTGTACTTTATTGATGAACAGATAGTGTTTAATACATTATTACAGAATTAATACCTTATGAGTAAATTAAAAATCATTTGTTTAAAATACTTATCCAATAGTAATTAGTTCAGATAATTTGCTCTTTGAATTGCTCATCTAACTTAAATATTGTGTAGCTATAGTATTAGCTTTTTACTATGATGTTCATTTCATTATTGGGATTAGTTTTTGTAGACAAATTGTGGTGTAAACATTTGTAATAGATTAATACTATTTAAATATTTGTAAACAAGTTTTGAAATTATATAAAACTAGTTAAGTATTACTGACTATGTGTATTAACTCTATATCGGTAAATTTGTAAATCATTTTGAAGGAAATAATGCTTTGTAGAAACACTTAAATTATAATATCTATATGAAGAAACATTTCTTAAATTTATTTTTTAACTTTGATTTATTTTATGCATTTGAGAAGTCTTATTCGTTATCGGTCATATTCTGTTTTATTTTGCTAGGAGTTGAAGAGAGGAGATTGATATAATAAAATTAGTTAACTACAGTTGTAAACTGTAAAGGGGTGCCCCATTTATTACTTGACAGTTGACCTGTTACCCAGCACAAAATATAGTTAAAATAGTCAGGCAGTTTTAAGGAAACTTGTATGTGTAATAACATGTACAAATAAAGTTTTGATTTGGTAAATTTGTTATCAAGAATGACTGTTGTATATCATAAGCAAATGCTGAATTTTGCAGTGAAATGAACAGTAGGTTTGTTTTTCTGTTTTAAAACAGCAGCAGCCACACTGGGATACGGATACATATGTTTATAAGCTGTAGTCTGTGAAATATTAAAACAAATGAGTGAAATTGTGATTTTTATGGCTAATCTGTAACTGATGATAGATTAGTAAGAATTATGCAGATTAAATAATTTTTTAATTGGTATGTACCTTGTCTTTGTATTTACCAATCAGTTGGTAGATTTTGTATAGTATTTGGAAGTATGAAATTTTAGTTAAATCAGTATAACAAAGAAAGGATAATTATTAAAAGTAAAGATTAATATCTTCAAATAAAGCACTTTTATAATTGTACATGTATTTGCAGAAATAATGCCAAATAGATCAGTTTATGATTACTGGTTAACAGTTTTATTATTGGTGGCATTATATAACTTATATTTAAATTAATACAAATTCCCAAATTATGTAAGTTATGCTACAGGTCCATAGAGAAATAGATGCATGGGTATTTTCACAACTCTTCTGGTGTTACAATCTGTTCTAGGCTTAATGTCAGTTTCAATTACTATTTGACAGAAATGTTTATTACACAAACACTCATAATTGTGATGACTGTAAATATTTCAGTTACATTCTCCTAAATGTAGGGGATTTTGAGAACATCAGTAACATGTCAGATATTTAGGAATCAAGATGAAATATTGTTATATACCTAGTTAAAAGATTAACTAACCATTACGTGTCTGTGGTCTAAGAGAATGAAATTCTGAAATACTCTTAGTATTAAGATAAAACATGTACATTTAGTATTATGCCATTTTGCAATTATAAATTTTAATCTTTTATCACCAGTTTTTACTTTATCAGTTTAGTTTCATAAAAAAACTAAACTATTTTGTAAATTAGTATATAGAAATTCAGGTTTATTTATGTAAGGACAACAGTCGACTGTTTGGTTCTTGAAGACTTTATGTACATAATCCCCAAGAAAATAAAGGTAAAAATTAAATCCATACTTTATTTTTTATGAAATCATTGATTCCCCTCAGTACTGTTTATGGGAACTAATTAACTTTCATGAGTTAAGCACCCACTAAGAAAAATAACGTTTTAGCTGGAGCTTCACCTGTTTCTTTGAAGTCCTAAACTTGTATTTTCATCTTAAGCTCAGTATGTGCATTTGAATAAGTACAAATTGATAATCTAATTCTAAACTATTGTATAAATGTTTTTAAACACTAACAATACTGATATGTATATATTTGATTGAGCTATACAACCATTACAGATATATAATCACTTGAGCCACATTAGCTAAAGATAATTTTTAGCTGGTTATAGATAATCCTTCATTGCTAATGGATAATGATCCATACATCTTTATTTTTTGATTGTGTGAATCTGAAGCATAATTTATGTAATTTGAGGACTGGTATTAATTTTAGTACAAACAACATAATGCCATCAATAATAAAATTGTTTATCAGTAAACATAAACTGATCTGTTTGGGGTTATTTCAGCATATTTGAGACTTCAAAAAACTTTTCTTTCTCTCTCTCTTGTATTTCAATGGGAGTTGTTTTGTTAATACTTGATACTCTTGCAATTTTTCATAACTTTTTTTATATGGATTTAGTTTTATCAATTTTAAACAAAATCAAAGGCAATTAAAGTGGTAGCATTGACTGAGTTAGTGTAGAATAACTGAGTCATCTGCTTCTTGGTGTTAAAATAACTTTAATATTTATGCCATCATAATTACTCTTGTAAAGATTATTCAACAAAAATTTTGTAAACACAGATGATGAATAGATGGATAACAGAAAACTGTTAGTTCATTGAAATAGTATCTTCTGGATACATTTTTACTTGTCCTCCCATGATCATGAGGAATGTATTTTGATATTGCAACTGCAAACAAAGAAATCTAGTCATTTGCAGGAAAGCAGAGCTTATGAAGTTTCCCTGGCACTTGTGTATTAAATCAACTAGAAGGTGGAAGAACTTTGGCTAAGGTAATGCATGTAATGTATTGCACCAAGGACATTCAAACCAAGAAAGTAATGTAGTTGAAAGAATGATTCAACAAAGTAAGACTTGCAGCACTTCACAGTATATACTTAATTTATTTCAGTTCTGAAAGATGTAAAATTTTGCATTCATACATCTATCAAACAAAATTTTAAATAAACTTGCTCTGGCAGCAATATCATACAATAAAGAAAAGCATTTCAAAGGTTTGTAACATATATAATTTTGCTGAAGAAGAAATCATAATCTCTTTTACAGCTTGTTACCCCTGACATTCAGGTTCTCATTGATAGCCCTATTACACCACTGAAATATCTTTTGTAAGCCATTTGTACAAGTCTTAACAATTTTAAGCATGTAAATTTAAGTAGCTTCTCATTTTTCTTTGTTCCATAGCTATTTTTTTAAATCATGTACCACTCAAGCAATTTCTCTTTATTCTCTAACAATTCACTATTGTATAACCTTACCATATACAACAGTAAATGGAAACTGTGTGAAAAATAAAACTGTATACTTTCAAAATGATGCATCATTTTTATGAAACTTCAACAGTCTTGTAAAAGTACAGTGATATAAAACAGTCATCAACAAATAGTTGTAAAATGTGTTTCAATGTCACCTTTGTTTTCTTACAGATTAATATTTTGTTTTCAGTTCTATGTTGTTGTAGTTCTAGGTTGGAGTGATAGAAAACTTTATTAGCTGAGTTTGTTCAGTTACTGTTTACAAACTAGTTAGTTTTGTTTTTCAAATGAATAATTTGTGCTCTGACAGTTCTTGACTTGAATCACAACCAGGGAGTTGTAAGGTCTGCTTTACCTTGCAATTTTTTCACTCCTTGCTAACTTCTGATCATTTGCTCTTCCATCTCACTGAATTTTTGTGAAACGTGACTGAACTGGTGATACATTAGATTTTTGACAAGTTCTTCCACATCAAAACTTGTACGTTATTTTGATTTTAGTCTGGACTTTTTTTTTTCTAAAGTTTATGATAATGCATTTTGATGATAAACAAAAGTCTTGTTATTGAACAATTCATTCTGCTTATCATTGATGCTAAACAAAATCCTTTCCATAAAACCTTCACTCAATACAGTTTATTGGAATTGGAGATGGTTGTCAGTGACATCAGTATTTCTTATATGCAGTTTATCATTAAGGCTTGCATTCATGACATTCAAAAAGCTCACAGTAAAATGCATTTTTCTAAGTTCAAATTGAAATTTCACAGTAAGTGTATTTAATGTTGCCCAACAATTATCTTTGAACATGCTATATATATATATTAGATTAAGTTGATAGTTATCACCATTCACTGATCATATTATTTTTATAGAGCTTTACACACTGATGAGTACTAGAAAAGATTATGCACAATAGACATTATAGATCTGTGTTTATGGTTTGTAATAGTGTAACCACTTGACTGTTGTAAAAATTACTGGTGGCTTCTGAAAAAATTAATGTAAGATTATTTTGGCTTGAAAAATGGTATAACAAAGTACTTTAAGGACATGTAATGCCAATTTAACGTGTAGATACATGTACTTTCTTTTTGTTGAATTTTAAGTGTGTGATTATGAAGAAGTAGCAACTACAGAAAAAAAAAATTATCATTGTTTAGAAATCATCTGCAGACTCAGACAAGATATTGTGACAGTGTGTTAATCACTAATTTTACTTTTTTACAAATATCTTTGCAAACTAAGTTGTATTAGAACTGAAATTTTTATTAGAGTTTGAAGAGTTAGGCAATGTTCAGAATTTTTGTGAATATCTCAGACAAACATTGTTTATCTGTAAATGTTAGTATTGAACGCAATACATAGTTGTTCTGTGGTCATGAATTTGTTGTGTGAAAATTATTTTTAAAAGCTGTAAGCAACTGTGCCACCTTACTTGACCTTACTTTGGTTATGCTACTTATAAAAGTAAATTATGGTGAACTTTCATTTTAGGGATAGAAACTGGATCAGTGTCTCAGACACACACAAGCCTGAGGGACCAAGAGTAACTTGTATACTTGTTATATATTTTTGTACATAAAATAAATATCAACTTGAAAAAATTGGGAAGACCTTGTTTTGTTGGGATGTAATCAATGCATGCTGTAACTTGCTTAGCAAGGCATACAAAGACTTTTAGATGACAGATAAAAACATTTTCAATGTACACTTTTATACATCATGTACAAGCTGTCATATTTAAAGTTTCAAGGCTAACAGTGGCTGGATCAATAATTGTTGTAATCTGTGACTCATTTTGCTTTTGTCTCAAGTTTTTAAATGTACAAGAAAACATTTTACATATACCTATATTTCTCAAAAGATTTTTTTCCTTATTTTGAAATAAAATATTTTGTGTGAAAAGTGTTTGAATGTATATGAAACTAATACCCTTTTATTTGCACTGTAGTTTTTGAAAATTTTGGGATTCTTTCATGCCCTGGTGGTTAAGATGCTTATCTTGTGATTTGTGAGTCATGGATTGTAATCTCATCACGAAATATGTTTGTCCTTTTAACCATGGTGATGTTATATGTGATGGTCAATCTCACTTTCTGATTAGAGTAGCCCAAGAGTTTGTGATGGATGGTGTTGACCAGTTGTCTTCTCTCTAGTTTAAAACTTTTAAATTAGGGATGAATAGAGTATGTAACTGAAGTAGCTTTGTGAGAAATTCAACAAGAAACAGTCAGTTTTTTTTTACCATATTTAAACATGACAGTGTGCAGCAAACTTGACTAGATTTTGAACAGGTATATGTATATTTCATAGCCTTAAAAATGTAGAATGAAATTGATTTTTGTGAATTAATGTGCATGTGAATAATATAAACTTAAGTGGATATTGTGCTGGAAATAATTTAAGAATGCAAATGATTTATGTTTGATAAGACTCGTGCCTTTGGCTGAATGTTTGAAAATGGTGAAAGAGCAGAGTTTTGAAATTTATTTAAAGAACTTTTGATCTCAGGAGAAGTTTATCATTACTATGAACAAACTTTTGGTAATGTAAAGTGTGCAAAATCTTGAGGCATATTTTGAAAAAATTTTTGAATGTGTAGATTAAATGTAAAGTTATTGATCGTGTGTAACTGTTTCTTATTTTTAAATGAGGTTGGACCAAACTTAGTAAGAAGAATGTTTACAGGTCTGGTGTAATGTTCATATTTTGTCAGATTTTAGGTTTCATATTTTTTATACAAGATATTGTATTCCTGTAGTTAGCTTGCTTTTATGTTTCAGTGGCGTATATGGTAAGGTAAGGAGAAAATGTAACTTAGGTTCTCATAAAGTATTACGTTATAGTAATGTGTAGCTTTCTGCATTAGTTATAATAACAGAGTAAAAGCTGAAGACCTACTTAGTTATTAGATATAATAGTAATGGCCTACATATGCAATTAATGACTTGTTAGTTTAGGGCAGTCATAGTTGCCTCAGCCTGTAGTGGCCATTAGTTGCATTACTCATGCCTGTCTATTGAAAATTAATGGTGCATTGATTACCATAGTTTGTGTATTCAATGTGGCATTATGTTACTGTTAACATTAATTCAACAAAACGAAATTGGAAATTTTAGGTTGTACGTCAATGAACAATGTACAAGAAATTGTACAGTTTAAATTTTAATAGGTGTACAGAATGAATTTGATAAAAAAAATTAGTTTCTCCTCTTGAAATGTGAAAATCATTAATTTTTAAAATTTTCTCTCTTGTTTGAGAATTATAGAAGTTTCAATTTTTATTGAATTGATTAAATTTGAATAAATAGTATACACTTTTAAACCTTGCATTACATTTTTTAGTCATCTAAAAATTTCAAATATGATTGAATTAAATCTTATGGCTAATTAACAAAATTTATAATGCTGGTAAAATGGAAAATTGTGAAAGTTTTACTAGTGTATTTCAAACAACAGGTAAACTGAACTGTGTATGAATTGTTCTTAAAATAATTTCTGATTTGAAACTGTTGATGTGAAAGTGTTTAAGAGAAATTGTGGATTAAACAAACATCAGCAAAAAATGGATATTCAATTTTGGATACTTAGATGCATGTTGACTTGCATGTACAGTTCTGTTAATAAATTATTGTAAACATCTATAGAAGACCTTGTTTTTACAAGCTATTGATATTGATTGCAGTGTGCTAAAGAAAAATGGCAAAAAATACTTTGTTTGCTGACATAATTTTATGAATCTATAAAGATAGTCATTGCTACAATGAAACTGATAATAAAAATGAGAATTATAATAATATAAAAGCCCTTGTAACATACTGTATAAACATTTATTCCTCAGCAACTTGTACTTATTGACATATGTTTACTATAAATGAGTATTTGTGAACTCTCATTTTACTAGCAGAAGTAACATTAAATTACTATGTTCTCACTGGAACATTTTTGTGTAACTTGTAGACCAGATTTCAGCTTTCTATACAATAAGAGGTAATTGTGACATATTTTACAAAAGCTTGAGAATCAACAATGTTGGAAAGATTAAGATGTATGTTTTTATGTCTATACAGGTAAATTATAAACATTTTGACTGATTGTTATTCAGGAAATAGCATTTTTATGGTAAATTACAATAGAAATAATTTATTTGAATAGATACATTCTACATGATTGCATTACTTTTAATTTGAATATTAGATTTACAGTTAAGGTCAGATAAGTGAACTTCTGTCTTACTGTGTTCATAAGCATGCTGTAACTTCTATGAACATGATAATCATTATTGGCCTCATTCTTAGAAAAATTACTGAAGGTATGATTGCACACACACCTATCTATCTACCTACCTGTGCATCTGTATATTGTATACTTGTTATTTGTATGTTCATGATGTGCAGAATGAATATAATCTTGGAGTCATAAAGTTGACTGAATAAAAACTTAAAGGTATTCAGTGCTGTTTCACATTAAGAATTGGATAGTCTATAACCATGTTTAATTAAATAGGAGTAGATATAACTTTTCTTTTTTAGGAAGTATACCTCATTCATCAAATACTGTTTGTTAGAAAGAAGGCTCGACAATGAGTTATCTTTGTCGTGCCCTTTACAGGAATCACAACCCTACAATTTTAACATTTTAAACTCTAGAGCAGGGGGTCGACAATTTACGACCCATGGGATGAATCTCGCCCTCAGTCCCCCAAACAAAATATCACATCCACTCAGCCTGCTGTGGTTCTAAAAAAGAATTGAAGTTTGTAGCTAAATGTAGCCCTTCATCCTTTCACAGTTATGGCCTCTAGTCCCTGTGTGGAAAGAAGTTGCTGACCCCTGCCCTTGAGCTTACTACTGAGTCACTGTGGGCCTAATTCTGTTACTAACAATTATTTTATTAAAAACATTTAAGCTGGTTAGAAATTTTTCTTTTTATAGAAGTGATATAGTATATCATATTTATGATAGTAATAGAAAAATTTCCCAAAATGGTTTGAAATCATGAGGTTACAAATATAATGTTAAAATATTTCAAACAACCTTTTCTTAAATTTTCCACATGCATTAAACATCTTTATCCTTGTTTACAATTCCAAGATCAGAAAGATACTAAGCATTGTTTTTACATATTGTGTACTTCCAATTTAATTTCATCTTTTTTGTTTTTATATTTTGACTTCCATAACAGTGAAAATCAGGTTGAACACATTTGTGATGTAAGATTAATGTACATAAGCATATTGCCTGTGGTTTTTTTTTTTTTTTTAATTGTGTATATTGACTTTATGAAGCACTGCAAAGCATTTTAGCCTACAGTGTGATCAAATTCTTAAACTTTGGTTATAAAAAGAAAATGTATATTTTTAGAGTATTTCAGTTTTGATGGAATATTCTTTTTTTACTTGTTTTTAGGCTCAGACTTGTTTCTGTCACACTTGTTGTCGTCACACTTCTCGGTTACATGCCTGTCTATACTGTGTATATTTTGGTTGCTATGATGGAAAACATATTCGTGAACATGCACTCAGTAAAAAACATAATTTAGGTACGTATTCTCTGAATAAAAATTGGTAACATATTTCTGATTAGGAACAATCTAACTTGAAAAACATTTTGTATAATTTGTATTCTAGTTTAGAAATCAACAAAACTTATATTTTTGTTTGTCACATTATTGCCATATATGTTTCTAACATCTTAAAAACTTGCAAAAAATAACAGTTTAAATGTTTCATATGATAATTATTCTTGAGATATGGCTCTGTTTTCTCAAATAATTATTTTTTCTAATACTAAGCTGATTAATTTAACCTCTTTTTTTGTTTTTAAGAAAGATTTCCTATAATATGGAAAGAGGTTTTTGTCTTTTTAGTTGCATGGTAATTATTATTTTGATATAAAGTTTCTTTTTAAGGCTCTTGATATTTGTCAAAGAACTGTATCTTACGTAAAAGATGAAGTTTATGATTAGTGATAAGTTTTTAAAATCATGTTATATAAAGTAAGAAGAAAAACATTTTCTAGAAAATATAAATAAAAGTTATAACAAATATTTTCACTTTGGGGTATATTAATGCACAAGTTCTAATTTGATAATTTAAAAATGTAAGCTTTGTGTTGTAATCCATTCTTGGGTAAAAATATAATTAAATGAACAGTGATACTGTTTTGAGCTGTAGATATATTTATATCTTTGTAATTTGAAAAAAAAAATTAGAATTTTCTTAGATAATGTTAGGCTTTTTGTTTTTCGTTTTACATTTTATTCCTATTTAAACAGACATGAGTGTAGAGTTTATAATATTAACAACTTGCTCATATATCCAAACAAGTAGAAACCAACTTTTAGTAGAGAACTGAGGCTGAAACGTTTTATGAATAATCATCATTTTTATCAGTGATATTTGATAGTATTTATAAAGGAATTAACTTTTGACTTCAATGTTTAATGCAAATGTAATACTGATTTTATTGTCACACTTCCTCGTTTTATCTGTACAAAGTGTTAGGCGAACAGAAATTAGGTATAGTTTTGTTAGTATAACTCCATTTGAGTTATTTTTTATCTCAGCAATGAGTAGTTAAAAAAATCATTGTTTTAAATTGGCCAGTCAAGTAAGGTTAGAAAAAAAGGCACTTGTGACAGAATAGTGTGGCTAAATGTGTATTATAATGTATGATTTGAAAAACTTGTTCCAAGTAACAAAAGTTTATTAATTAACACAGATATTTGTTTTATGTTGATACTGGACTTCTGTGACTACTAGATTTTGTGAAATCTTAAAATGTTAATGGCTGACTTCTTTTCTTACAGCTGTAGATATATCATATGGTGCTGTCTTTTGTTTCTCATGTGGAGATTATGTGTATGACAAAGAATTGGAAGCAATAGCAAAAAGACACAGGCGGAAGGCAGCTAAGTTAAATGGTGAGTATTCAAACCAGAGGAATCTACAAGGTTTATTATTACTTTTTAAATATATTTATAAGAAAGGAATCTGTTTGTGAAAAATCCAGTTTTACCATTTTTGTGACATAATTGATGGATCAGTAAAGTATTTTTACATTTTTCATTCTTTCTTTTATGGATTATGAAAATATTACAGGTGATTGTAATCTTCTATTCCTGGAAATTGTTGAGTATTATTTTTTCTGCCTTGAAAATAAACTAAATTACATGCAACTTGGAGAAAAGAAATTCTATTTATGGTTAATTTTAAAAAGTTTTCCATTAGAATGAGGAAATAAAAGTAGAAAGTAAAACATTTGTGTTAGAGTTAAATTTCTTCAGAGAATTAAAGTAATTAGAGCAAAAGTAGTAAGTTTGGAAAAACTTTTATGCCAGTAATCTCAAACATACAAACAGAGAAATGCTGCATCTAAGATTTTTAGTTTTTTTCTAAAGATGACTGTTAATGATCCTTGATATAAGAGTTTCTTAGTTTTTTTTTCTGTCCAACATTTAAAGAGCACTGTAATCAATATTGGTATACTGAATCTTGTAAGCTTTATATTAAAAATAATTACATAAAAAGTGTGTAAAGTCTAGAATGAAGGCAGTAAAAAATGTTAGAGGTAAATATTCACAACCATAAAGTGAGACTCAATGACTTAACCAAGTATTATTAATGTATAATTAGATACTTGTGATAATACCAAGACATGTTGGTTCAACTACCATTAAATCACTTATCCTTCTTAGCAAGATATTAGTGTATATATGGAAAAAAAATACTTGTAGTAAACTGTCTGTGGATTGATTGTTTAAAGATCTGACCTTGGAATTACAAAAAAAAGCTATAAAAGTTACCATATCTGAAACAGCAAATTCAAACATGTGAAATGATAATTAACCTATTAAAGTTTGATTTTTTTTGTTCATAAATGTATGATTTATAATATAATAAAAACACCACATAATATAACTGTATACTATACCGTTATGTATGACTAATGTAATTGCTGCCTAAAAACCAGTTTCAAACATGCTATAGTAGGTCTAATGATAGAAATGGTGCAATAAAAATTTTAAAGAGATTTAAAATCAACAATAGATTCTATTTATCTTGCTCTAATTTATATAATGTGCTCAAAACCAGATGGTGTTTCCATTTACTTAAGGGAGAAGTAAAGTTTTTAAGTCTGAACAATGGCATCCAGTTACAAAAGTTTACATAAACAAAAAATTGTCTAGGCAATTATTCCAATAAACCATTCTCGACTTACAAAAGCCCCATATAAAATCTAGACCTCTTGAAATGGAAAATTTTCAAGTTTACAATCTAGTGTAACCTCATAAGGAAGGAAGGTAGATTTACAGCAAATATATTGCAAAAGAATAATCTCAGGTTTCAAGTGATATATTTATGATTTTGTCAGGCTCAAAAACTTGAAATCTGTAAAAAACAAAACATTCAGATTGATTTTTATAGTTCTTGACTTCCTTAGTTTTCAAAAATTTCCTGTTTTTGAAGCATTTGAGCTGAAAATAAGCCTGAAATGAATATAACAATTAAAGATTTGTAGTTGAATTTTGTTCACTGGAAAGTTATATCTGTGCAGGTGGGAAAATTAATTATTTCCATCATCTTAATGGTGATCATAAAAATAAGGAAAAATTAGGGCTTGCAGTTCTAATTTTTGTTAATCATTTCATCCAAGACAAATGTTAAAAAAACATATCTCAAAAGCAATTTTAACATTTCAACATTTCAGTTATTTTATTGTTGAGATAATTTGATGAAATACATCTCAACATTTTTTTGGACTTTTATCATCATTTCACCTCTTCAAGTCCAAGATTCTGGATTGTAAGGTGTTAAATAATGGTGACCAACAAAGTATTCTTTGTTACATTTTTAGATTTCTGTTTTAAAACTGAAAATTTTTTTAATTGAAAGTTGGAAATAAATCTGTGAGAAACTAAACACTTACTTATTTTAGCAGTTGTAAGTAGGAAATTTAAAAAGATTTGTTTCACTGGAAAAGGAATTTCTCTACTTCATATTAAGTATTTTATTTCTGTACAAGTTTAGAGTAAAAAGGTTATAAAATGAAAGAATAACAAACTACTACTTAGAAAAAAAATTCTATTATTTTTTTTAAATGTGTAAAGCAAGGAAATAACTTTTTAAAGTGTGTGCTAGTAAAAGGGTTTAATATTCATATAGAATACTCATTTAATAGTGACAGTTTTTTTAATTACAAATTCTGCAAATACCACTTCTCACTTGGAATAATCTCCGAGTCAGAAATTTATGGAATATAGTTTGTGAAAAGAAAATGTGAGATTTAATTTCTAAACAACTAAAACAGATGTTGCTAGTCTGAGATGAATTGAAGCTAAATGTTTTAATATTTTTATTAATTTTTTTGTTACAAATTTTGGATTAATGAAAATAACTGAATATTAATATAAGTATTAAGAAAATGACCTTTTAAATAGAGATTTTGAAAATTTAATATGATAAATTAAATTTGATTAAGCTTTGATATTCTGAAGGCTACAGTAGGATATACTTCAAGGTTAACCTGTAGTGAACAAATTGAGACATTCAATATATTGGTTATATGTGTAGGCATCAAGAACTATGATATTAAGTTTCAATAATGTACTTAAAGAAATTAGAATATTTGTTTAAAAGTATATCAGGTTTCAGGATCTATCTGAAGATATTTGATATATTTTAAGACTTTGTAAAATTTGTTGAAAGAAAAGCTTCAAGTCAGTTTTATCATACACAAATGATGCACTGGAATGTAAAAAAACTGTCTACATCATAGTATAGTGATGGTAAATTAGGTAAGCTCAGTTGAAAGCACACTACATGGCCAAAAGTATGTGGACACCCCTTCTAATTAGTGGGTTCAGCTATTTCAACCACACCTATTGCTAACAGGTGCATAAAATCAAGCATACAGCCATGCAATCTCCATAGACAAACATGGGTCATTCTGAAGAGCTTAGTGACATTTAATGTGGCACTATCATAGGATGCCACCTTTTCAACAAGTCAATTCATCAAATTTCTGCCATATTCTAGCTGCCCCAGTCAACTGTAGGTGCTGTTATTGTGGTGGAAGTGTTTAGGAGCAACAACAACTCAGCCTTGAAGTGGTAGGCTACACAAGCTTACAGAACAGGACTGCCGAGTGCTGAAATGTGTAAAAATTGTCTGCCTACAGTTGCAACACTCACTATCAAGTTCCAAACTGCCTCTGGAAGCAACGTCAACACAAGAACTGTTCATTGGGAGTTTCATGAAATTGGTTTTTGTGGCCAAGCAGGTGCACACAAGCCTAAAATTACTATGCACAATACTGAGCATTGGCTGGAGTGGTGTAAAGCATACTGCTATTGGGCTCTGGAGCAGTGGAAACATGTTCTCTAAAGTGATGAATCACGCTTCATTATCTGGCAGTCTGACAGAAGAATCTGGTTTTGGCAGATGCCAGGAGAACACTACCTGCCTGAATGCATAGTGCCAACTGTAAAGTTTTGTGGAGGAGGAATAATGGTCTGGAGCTGTTTTTAATGGTTTGGACTAGGCATTTTCTTAATGCTACAGTATACAATGGCATTCTAGAGAATTGTGTGCTTCCAACTTCATGGCAGCAGTTTGGGGAAGGCCTTTTTTGTTTCAGCCTTACAATGGCCCTATGCACAAAGCAAGGTCCATAAAGACATTGTTTGCCAAGGTTGGTGTGGAAATATTTGACTGGTCTGCACAGAGCTGTGATTTAAACTCCATCAAATACCTTTGGGATCAATTGAAATGCCAACTGCGAGCCAGGTCTTCTTGCCTGAAATTAGTGCCTGACCTCATTAATGCTCTTGTGGCCGAATAGGAGTGAATCCCCACAGCCATGTACAAAAATCTAGTGAAAAGCCATCTGATAAGAGTGGAGGTTGTTATAGCAGCAAAGGGTGTACCAACTCCATATTGATGCCCATGGTTTTGGAATGAGATGTTCAACAAGCACATATGGGTGTGATAGTCAGGTGTCCACATACTTTTGGCCATGTAGTGTATATGGCATATGAAGCATGCATGTGTCACATAGAATTACCTACAGAGTTTCAAATGTTGTTACTGATAAGGATAGAGATGAAAAGCATGTGTAGGTTTGTTTAAAATATAGTAGTGCTTTCAATGACTGCAAGTTTATACTGTATTTACAGGCATCAAAGAGCAGTATTATGAATGGGAACCAACCAATTTTGAATTAGATTTACTCAGGAGAAACCCTCGCAGGAAGAGGATAAGTGATAATTCTTATATAGGTATGTATAAACATGAAATTTTAATTTTCTTAGTAAGTATATTGTACGTGTTTTTATGATTAATATCTTCATTATGTGTGTGTGTTTATTTATAGAAAATTCAGACTGAGTTATTTGAAAAGAATGAATTTTTGTGTTTGAACATCATAAATAAGGTATTGGATTATTCTGTTCCTGTTAACTTTCTAGAAGTGGGTAGGGTCAAAGTGCATATGCTGTAATGCTCTACAGAGTTACATTCTAAATGAAACATTATTATCAATAGGTGTAAATAATAAACTTTGCAGTATAATATAGTTTATAATTCAGATTTTAATATTATACAAGTTATTATCTTGTTATTTTCTTCTCCTGTATGATCTTGTGACTATGTGCATGTTTTTTTATGTACTATACATATTTCTGATTCAAACATTCAACCTTTATTGACTTTTTGACTCATGAAGATGAAAGCATTAAAGTGAAGGCCACATGCTGTGTTGAACATCTTGCTTTCAAAAATCGTCATGAACTTTGATATTTGTTATTTGATTATTTATAAACAACAGAAAGTAGAAATTTCAATTTACTGATAGCTATATAATAAAATTCGAATATTTTGATATTTTTTTGTTTGCCATTGTTGAAGCACAACTTGACCAGGTATAGGAATTTTATAAACCTTTTGGAAAGAGCCAGATAAATTCTATTTTATAGTTACAGCAGTATTTTATATTCTAACATATATATTTGAATTTTAAAACATCAGTTTCTAAGGCTATATAATTGTTACTGAGAATTAGGTCAATCTTTGTCACCTTTCAGTGTAGATGCCTGTATATGGTGAGGGGACCTTCCAGAGAAGCTTGTGTCTGATGCTGGTGTTTGGGTATAGTGTTCACAAAACCTTGGCATATTTGTCGAGCCTTTTGCTTTCAGCTCTGTATTACGTTCATCCATGGTGGGTGGGGTCAGTTGATGCTGAACTTTTCTCATGGCTTCTCACACTCATTGCTAAGGTTAAACAACCCTTGGTTGGTAAGCAGCCATGTTTAGAGGGCTTTAAAACTCAGTCCCAAGCTACAATTGATAATGTATATTGAATCTGTATTTTACACTCACTATCTGAAATGTCCCTTGGGCAAGTGTCATCTTTTTTTTTTATTTTCAGAATGGGTTGAAATGGCTCACTAGCTTTTTGTCTAGAAATTAAGATCTGGAAACATTCTGGTTGAAACATCAAAACCAGAACACATTGAACTTTTCTAAGACCTTTGGGGATTTATCTATTCAGGCTACTTCCCATTCACCCCTGAATGCATCTCGAAGTTATTTCTGAGAGGGATCTTTTTTATTAAAAGATATTTCCCTTAGTCAAAGATTCTTACTAATCTTTTCAGTCAAGTAGTTTTGGCCATGCAATATACTTACACTTGCAAAGATGGGGTACTTTGGCTTATCCACTTTCTCATTTTGATGTTCACTTCTCCATGTCCCTCTGTATCTGTAAAGGCAGGTTATTTACATTGTAAGGTTTGGCCCTGTATCTCTAACCCATTCTGGTGTTTAGAGTGCCAGCAGTTTGGTCATTCTTAGACTTCTTTACTGTGGCTCTCTGTGCTATATCCATTATTGTGGCAAAGACCACGAGGCAGATTTATGTAACTAGGACTTCACTTCATCAACTGTGATGGCTCACACCTTTCCTGTTCTTGTCTCGAATTGATGAAGGAAAAAAGGTAAAATGCTTGAGGACTGTTAACATGTGCTATCATGAGGCATGAAAACTTTGTATTCCATGCCAACAAAGATGTACACTGTCACTTTTCACTCTGCCATCTTGGTAGGTGTGTATACAGACCTTTCCATGCCTCCTGAGGATTCTTTTTCCACTTATCCTTAGAGTTCTGTTTTCATCCGTGGAAAAGGGAGTTGATAGGTTTATACCTCCTTTCTCTGTCCCTACCACTTTTTCTGGTGGGTGCTTGGGTCCCTCTCCATCTGTACCGAGGTGCAAAACCATTATATGGTTGTGTCCACAGTCACTAGATTCATCTGACAGAGGTGTACCCACTTGACCTCAGGCAGAATCCATGTAGATTGACAAACCTCTTTCTTCTAAAGAGGAAATAGTGTAGTTGCAAACCAAAGGGCTCTCTGCCCTCATCCCCTACTAAATAACAATGGCAACACTGGTACAGTGGAACTCTAGAGGATTGTTCCAACGTGGATGACTTTAAGGCCTTGATCGATTCATATTGTTTAGTTTGTGTCTCCTCACAGAAACTTTCATCTATTCTGTTGATGTTGTCACCCTTCAGCAGTTTTCCCTGTATAAAAAAAGACAAGCTATGTGATATTCAAACCCATTTTGGTGTGGTTTTGTTGGTTACCCAACACATGCCATCCACTTCTATGCCACTAGCTACAACTTGAGGCTGTGGCAATTCATCTCTCTTTGAGTCCTACCAATGATATTTTATCTACCTGCCTCCATGAGAGATTTACAGTCAGTTGGAATTTGGCATTCTTTTAAATCAGTTGCCATCTCTTATTATTTTCTTGGGTGACTTTAATGGACATAGCCCCTCTGGGGTGGTGCTGACATTGATGGAAGGGGTCATTTTCTGGAGAGTATGCTATCATATCATAATCTTTCTCTATTCAGTGATGGTTTTTTCACTTACTTTCATGTATCTGTTCAGTCTTTTACTGCTCAGTCTGCTTATCCTCACTCTGGTTTCATTTTCCCTGGAGTGTGGAGAGTGATACACATGGCAGTGATCATTTTCCCATTATCTTGCAAGAAGCTTGTGGTTGATGCCACCTGTCCTGTGTGCCATAGTGGTAGATGGATCAGGCTGAGTTGGCCCTCTTTCTTCATGCTGTTGAACTTGATTCTGCCTTTGTCTGTCTGACTTTTGTTGATGACTGTGTGGAAGCAGTGACTGACTGTATAATCTAGGCAGCAGCTTGTTTTATTCTTCTGACCTCTACATGTTTTCTATGATATTCTCATCCATAGTGGAGTCTGGCCTGTCAGGAGGCATGTTAGACTCAAAAACTAGCCTGAAAGAGACCTTCTGATTGCATCCCTCTCTTTCTAACAACATTGTTTATCAGCAGGTTTATGCCCATACTCAGAAGGTCAGGTGTCAAGGCCAGAAGGTATCTTTGATTAA
Organism: Tachypleus tridentatus; assembly: GCF_004210375.1. Lineage (NCBI taxonomy): Eukaryota > Metazoa > Arthropoda > Merostomata > Xiphosura > Limulidae > Tachypleus > Tachypleus tridentatus. The sequence continues at coordinate 74,389,093 of NC_134832.1, read as the reverse complement.
GTTCACCTCCAGTATCTCAAATTCTATAGTTGATTGGGACAAGATTTGGAAAGTCAGTGGATTGTACACCTCCAAACCCCTTTTGATCTTGCTCTCTGATAGCTGGGAAGTTGACAGTGCTCTTGACATTAACACTCTTGGGGAGAGTTTTTCTTTCCAGCTCTTTTGCCTTCTTCCCAACTGCTCTTTACCATCAACACTTGGGCTGAAAGATCACCACTTTCAGGAGATGGGTATCTCTGAGTACAATTGTCTTTATTGGCCCAACAGTACATCATTTGGATCAAACGATATTTGTTATGAAATGCAGCACCATTTATCTTTTACCTCTCTTTCTATTCTTTTGAATATTTTCAACCAGATTTGGCAGGATGACATCTTTCCTGATGCTTTGTGCCAGGATATTATGCTACTCCTTTTTTGAGCCTGGGAAGGACTTCAAGATTCTAACAAATTGTTGACCTATTGCTTTGACAAGCTGTCTGTGTAAAGTCTGGGAGAGAATGGTCAGTACTCATCTTGATTGGTTCTTAGAATCACACAACTTCCTCGCCTACCCGGTGTGGGTTTTTACGACAGTGCTCTACCATGGACCCTTTAATTTGACTTAACATTGATTAGAGAAGCCTTTCTCTAGAAAGAACATCTAGTTTCTGTCATTTTCAGAATGCTTATGACATGACATGGAGGTATGGAATTTTATGTGACCTCCATTTCTATGACTTGTTTTTATTTAGAATTTTTTCACTCGACAGGTGATTCCAGGTTTGTGTGATTTATACACTTTTTAGTTTGTTCCCACAGGAACTTGGAGTCCTTCACAGCTGGGTCTTGTGTGTCACACTTTTCAGTATTGAAATCAGTGCCATCACTTATCAGCTTCCTCTTACTGTCCTAAAAGGTCTGTGCATCAACAACTTCCACATTTCACGTCAGTTGTCAAATATGAAGTTTTATAGTGGCAGCTTCAATATGTACAATCTCATATGGCACTTTTCAAGATCTTACCTTTTTTTTTGTTACTTGATTTTGTTGTGGATGTTGCTCAAACGGTTTTTTTTTTTTTCAATCTACTCCCTTGCTAACAATCACTTCCTATTGGTTGCAACAGGCTTTGTAGAAATTAGGCATTCTGTAAAACCATACCAGATAATATTACCATATTTTACTGAACTGCCACTCATATCATGAGTAAAGCAAAAGGGAACCTTGTCTGTCCCTTCCATTTTTTGGATTGAATAAACTGGGTTCAGTTTGTTTTTAAAAATTTAGGAAACTTGATTCACCTTTTGCACTGTTCCACAGGACTTGCCAGTATGCATTACTTCCCCAAGATTCTACTAGTGGAGCAAGGGAGTCCTTACCAAACCCAGATTCCAGTCACTTGGGTGATGGACAAGAGGCTTTTCTTCCAGAGTGGAAGAGTTGAGGGCCCTCTTAAATGGGTCCCTCGATATTTCTTGCCAGATTTTGGTAGAAGTGACAAGAGCTTCCATAGTAATCTCTTTTTAATTCCAGTTCAGATTTGACATTAAGCTATCTGGTTGGGGTGTGCAGGGCCCTTTTCCTTGATCAGTGTTAGTTTCTTGTTTTATTCTTAGAAGGAGGTCCAGTTTTTACTCATAATTCTGAATGCAGGATGGTCCTATCCTAGGTTCTTCATTGAGCACAGTGTTCCATGTTCTTTTTATAATTCTGGGGGCAAGTGGAATGGTCCTTGCCCACTCAGTTGAGCAGTGAGGATAAATATTTGTAGTTTCAGACCAGATAAATTCTGTTTCTTTGGTTGAGTAAGACATACCTGATCATATCATTCTGAGATTGGGGTGTTGTCTTTCGTTTCACGATTGTAATGGTTTGGAACCTATCACACTGACTACAGGTTGGTACCTGATGCAAAAATGCATATAAATAAAAATAGCATTGTAATTCAATAATTCTTGCCTCCAGTGTGTGATATAGGGATAAATAACCTCTTAATTTCATTTCTGAGTTGTGGAACCTTGGCTCTCTGGTTGGTGTTGCCCTATAGTTATGACTAATGTACTATTCCATCCTTGACAAAGGTTCCAGGTGAAGAGCATACCTGTTCTAGATGTAGTGCAGCATCCCTACTCATGTACCATTGCTATCTTGGCACACCCTTGATAAATGTGAATGCTTTTTGTATGGGTCATTTTTGCACTGGCTCCTCCATCTTCTCAGGGTAGGATTCTAGCTAAAGTTTCAGCAGATGGTATTGTTTGGAAGTTGAATATATATTTCCATTAATACTTGCATCTGCTTCACTCTCCCTTCCTTTCTCCTCACTAAGAGCTGGTGTTAGTGACTGAAATGGTGTAAGTCTTGAAAGAGGGTGCATTGATTTGGGTGGAGATTGTCATAATTCTGAAGGCATTTATATGGGGTGTAAAAGACCGGGGCAAACAAGACCAACATTTAGGTGAGTAAGGAATAGCTAAAGTGTCAGTGGATAGTTAAGTGTGTTCCAGAATTACATTTTGAGCTTAGTAAAATGTTAACTTTCAATTTTTGTTATCTCATGGTTAAGTGGTCAGTTAAATGGATTAAGCCTGTATGTGGTGTTAGGGTAGATAAAATAAATAAAATACGAAGTTGTAATGAAAACTCATAATCATTTAGGATGTTCTAGATGTTGTGCAGATGAAATTTGAAAACAGATCTTGAAGAAAAGGTATTTTTATTCTTTATGTAAAAACAGCCTTGTACTGAATCGGTAAAGTTACTTTATTGAGTAATTAGATTTTTTATGTACAATGGATTTGTAATGTTAACTTAAAAGCCTTTCAAATTTCATGAAGATACACTTAATACATTCAAAGTTACATTCTGTACAGTTTCATCATCACATTTCTGCTAAACTAATATTATGGTAATATTGAGACCACTGTGTTTGACTTTGTTACAAGGGGAGTGCAGTTACTTGTGGGTTAATCTATCAAATATTAATATAAGAAATTTCTATAATTGTGGTTTGAGGTATTTTCAGTGATATAAATATTTTGTGTGTAGTAGTTGGGCAGCAGCAAGTATTTTTAACAGATTTGTAGTTTTTTCTTCTCTGTATTACAGCATTTTCAGTTTAAAATGACCAGATATGAAAGTTAGAAATATAATTCATAAAAGTTTATGAACAAAAAATATTGTGATTTGGATTCCTATAGTATATTTCTCTTGTAAACTATTGTTTTTCTGATCCATTGCAATTTGTAAGGCTATTTATATTGAATTACATGAAATTTGTTTAATAATATTCACTTTTTAACCTCTCTGTACTATCTTAGTAATTTTTTATTTGATATGTGCCATCACTCTGCTCAAAGCATTCATAAAATGAATTTCTTGAGAAATTGTAAGAGCCCTCGCCAAGTCTGTCATGGTGGCTGCTATTTAAGGCCCACTGCTGATCTTTTCATTCTACCAGGAAATAAATACTTTTGAAATCAGATCCTGCTATTATTTGTCATGTCATTAGCCACAGTTAACTCTTGTTTTTATACACAGACAAACTCGTGGATTATTTTATCTTGTTTTCTGCTAGTACTTCAGTGCTTTAATTTTAATTGGCCTAGACTAGTGATGTTACGTGCATAGTAGTATAACATTTTAAAACCATATTGTACGAGGTGTGAACAGAAAGTTCTAAGACTTCACTTTTATTCCAAAGAATAATGTACATACATCATTATTATATGTTATCCCCTTCAAAGTAATCTTCCTCAGCTTTTACTTTCTTGTTCCAATGTTCCTGCCATTTTTGGAAGCAATGCTGAAAGTCTTCAACTTTTATATGACTAAGTTCTGATTTCACATTATTATAGATGGTTGGAATGTCATCAAATGTCTTTCATCTTAGTTTTGATTTTTAGGAACATAAAAAAATCACATGGGGCAAGATTGGGAGTATATGGGGGGTGGGGTGGTATCACAGGAATGTTTTTCTCCCCAAAATTTTTGAACATTCACAGCAGTGTGTGAAGGTGCATTGTTATGATGAAGAAATCAATAATCATTCTCTCACAGCTTGTGGTGGTTTCTTTTAACTTTCTCCCTCAAGCAAATTAAGACCTCTTTATAAAAGGCCTGGTTAACTGTTTTTTTCCTTAGCAACTATTTTATCGGTGGATGATATTGACGGTCACCCAGAACATGGGTTATCTTTGACTATTTTATCCACTGGCAAATGACAGCCTTATTTAAGCAGTCATCACCAAAGGCAGTTCTTAGCATTTCAAGGATTTTTGTTCCTCTTTTACCATTTTTCACATAACATGATGCACACACGTTGCTTTTCCTTTCTGTCCATTTTCATTATTATAGGGTCATGTCTTTGAACATGTTTTTTGCAACACTGGTATAAGGTCTGGTGAAATGGTTTGTTTGTGGGGTTTATCACTATTTGTACTTTGTACACACCTCAGTGAAGCTCACTGCCTTTTTGCTGGTACCTGTAACATAAGAAGACTTAGAACTTTTTATCAGACCTTCTATATAATTTATAGATATGAAATATTTGTAACTGAGAAACCTATATGTTTTAAAATTTGAAAAAACAAAATTTTATATCAATTATTAGCAAGTGCAGACTAGCAAGAAGAGTTTAGCAAATTATCTTGTCCTAAATTGCATTTGATGAACTACCTTTTGATGACACAAGGCTGAAAAGGCTACCATATTGATTAGAGTGGTATGCTGTATGACTCAGTTTAGCCAAAAACTGTTATTGATAGAAAACGGTACAATTCAGTCAATACCAATTAAGTTTTATTGTCCAATTTTGTAAACAGAGAATTGAAATATAATAGTCCTGTGGACTGTTTAGCAGGAGCTGTTTATGGTGAAGAAAACTGATATTTTGAATTATTTTTTTCTATTAGGATTAAGAGGGCTTATCAACTTAGGGAACACATGCTTCATGAACTGCATTGTACAAGCTTTGATGCACACACCACTTCTCCGGGACTATTTTCTTTCTGACCGCAATGTTTGTCATTTCCAAGATGACCCTTCCATGTGTCTGGTCTGTGAGATGTCACAGCTGTTCCAAGAGGTAAGGGAACCAATCAGAGTTGCCAGGTTTTGCAACTGAAACAAGTCCTATGGGCTCTCAAAATAAGCTACTCCTTAATCAACCAAGGTTAGGCAATGTAGTTCTGTTAAAAAGTTATTGTAACACGAAATAGCAGCAAATATTAAAAAGAGTGAAAAAAAGAGCCTAAATCTGCAGGAAATGTGTGGACTTGTCAATTCTGTCACAAAAATAAGGTACTAAAATCTGTAAGAATTTTATTTTAAGAATACATCCATTACATTGTACAGTTATTGAATGCAGTTGAGTGTTTTTGTTTTGGTACAATACACACACACTGGTTTGGTTAATGGTCTTTGATAGAATAGTGATTGGCAACAGTAATTTTAGATTTTGCTGCTTTTCAAACTTAACTCCATCTTAGATTTGAGAGTATAGTCATGTTAAGGTAACAAAGAAGAATTAAATCAAATGTAAATAACATGAATATTGTAATTTGCAGTATCTTCCAGTTTCCTTCTTTATTCTGTTTGTGACCAAAAATTATTTAAGAATCTTATATTGTAAAAAGCTCATTGATCTTTCAAGATTTTGTTTTCATAAAATGAACTACTTTTTTGTTAATAAATGGCATTTGCTTATAGAAGTTGAACTTGTAGCTAAATTGTCATCAGTAATTCTTTAATCTATAATGTTAGTCTTTCCAAAAGTAGTTTCAATGACTTAAAAACACCAGAGCATTAAACAGTTAATCACAGTTAACAAAATTTTGATTTCATAGACCTATAATTTATTACTTGTACTCTTGAGTTTTCCATATTATGGAATCTGCTGATGTAAAACTTGTGTAGTTATACTTGTGGAATCATGACATAGTTTTCTATTCTTTATTTTTTTATCATTATTAACATAGGTATTTAGATCTTTTCATAAAGAGGGATTTTCCCAATTTCTTTATTTCAGGTCTAGTAGCCTTGGTTTCTGTGCTTACTTCATATATAAATAACATACTTGCCTATCTTTTTCTACTTAATGCATGAGTTTGTGAGAAACAGTTTCCTCCATATAGTTTAGTCCATATGTTTTTTGTCTTATGAGCAGTAAGTAGTTTTGGTTCCATTTTGATATTGGATATTTTGCATGGATGCTTAAAACTCTTTGCATTACCTTTTGTTTGAATTTATCTCTACCAGGTATGAAATAAACAAATGCCCATTGTCAATTTATTCTAAAATATCACATTTGGAATGTAAAAAAATTTAAACACATTTGACCAGTGAGGAAGAAAATAATTGCTGTAATCATCTCATAATAGATAAGTGTCATTTCCAGCTAAAATAAAGTGGAATGTTCTCTGAATGTAAATCAAGAGTCCATGTTTTCTATCTGCAAACTTATGATTTTACACCTTAGAATTATTGCAAATTGAGTGCTTCTTTTGTTTGTTGTCTGTTAACTTGCATATCAAAATGGCTGATTTCTATCAAGTTACCAAACAGAAAATGTCTAACCAGGATTTGTATTTGCTCTGTATGAATACAGAAAGTTACTGCAGTTACCAGACCAACATTATGGTTTGATAGCTTACTTTGGTCAATGCTGTTTATTAAAGTAATTGTGCATAGATTAAAATGCTATTTGTCTTGCTTATTAATACAAGTAATAGGCATTTTGTAAATGTAAAATGATATAGGGATAGCAGTGCTGAAAAAGAATGCAAGCAAGAATGTAGGGATGACACAGTTATACATAATCATCCCTACATGACTTTCAATATTAAAATTAATTATTGTGCTATAAAATGCAAAAGTACAAAAATATTACAATGACTGACTTTGTAGTGAGAGAGTGTAATAGTTAAGACGTTTTCTATTATGTAAACTGTAGGCTCTTAAAGTATATTAATGCTTATCCTGACATAACCATCACATGATAAACTGCATATCAATATTCAGGAATATATAATTTCTGACTGCAATAATGTTAAAGTCAAGCATGCATATTACAATATAACACTAAATTTTAATATTGAAAGCCAGGTAGGGGATAATGTATTTATCATTTTTACATTTGTTTTCTTTTTGGCACTGCCATCCTTAAATCACTTTACATGTACAAAATGTTTTTATTACTTGTGGTTTTTTTCTCCTGACTGGATGTCAGTTTAGTACATGAATGTTCATAATAAATTTTAATATTAGGGGTACTGAATTCTTTTACTCCAGAAAACAGTATGAGGGCTGGCTCCATAAAGACACAGATTGTATAGAGTGCAAAGTAGTGAGTATGTTGCAGTCACCTAATGTTGATCTATTATTGGCTGATACTTGCTGTTTCATCCTGTACTTATGTTTTTTTAAAGGAACACAGGATTTCTGTAAAAAAAGAAAAAGAAAAAACTCACTTCAAGCTTTAATGAGAACCTCTTTTACACTAGAATTATTATTTTTAAAAACATTACCACAAGTTATGTCTAAAAGATTATATTCAAGAATATCAGATAAATTTGAATCTAGCATTTTGCTCTTTATTTTCAGACTCAGCTTAGATCTTTTCCACCTGTGCATTATCATCTATGTATTTATGCCATTTATTTATTGTGTTTTATAAGAAAGATAGTTTCCAAAACATACATACCTCTGCTTATAATTTAACTATTTCTCAATCTCCAGGGTTTCCACACTTTGCCCAGTGAGCATTGAACATGTTTGTTCCTGTCTTTTATACACCACTCTAATGCTCTTGTCAAATTCTAATAAGGCTCAGCATGGCCAGGTGGGTTAAGGCATTTGATTCGTAATCCAAGGGTTGCGGGTTTGAATTCCTGTCGCACCAAACATGCTTGCCCTTTCAGCTGTGTGGACATTATAATGTGACAGTCAACCCCGCTATATTCGTTGGTAAGAGCTGCCCAAGAGTTGGTGGTGGGTGGTGATGACTAGCTGCCTTCCCTCTTGTCTTACACTGCTAAATTAGGGATGGCTAGCACAAATAGCCTTCGCATAGCTTTGCATGAAATTCAAAAAATAAACAAACAAATTCTAATTTGTGAAAGTTTTCACCAATTTCAATGCACCTTCTATCTATTTACTATATACAAGTACCTCATGAAGATAATATAATCACTTTTTATTGACAAAGCATTATGCATGGGTTTCTGTAAACAGAAATATTGTTATTATTCACAATTTGTATTGCGACATTGTATTTGGTTGGTTTTTCTACTGTGATATCTTAATTTATATTAATAGATTACTTTAAACAAAAACATAATGACAGGTATGAATTCCTGCATTAATGTTATTACTATGGAGGCCAACCAGACCTTTTCTCTTTCACCTCTGCTGTCTGGTATTTGTCAACAATTGGGGAAAGTCACTCAGTCAAGGCTGTCCATGACATGATTTGTTCTGAGGTGAGATATATATGCAAACCACAGGTGTCTGTTTGGAGGGTTCTGAGGTAAATTTTGTAAATGACAAAGGACCACCTGGGGAGTATTTATACTCACTTTTTCCATCTCTTTCTTTCACTAGTTAGGTCTCAACAGAGGACAATTTTGATCAGCTGCTTCCAGTCCTTTTACTTCAGTTGGTTACTCAGGTTTGTAATGTTCTGGGAATATCCCTGATTGCATTTGACTCTACTTTTTCCTTGCTGGCAGAAAGGATGGCAAGTGACTACTTGGTTCTTCTTCCTTCTCCTGATATTGCTGTTCATGCTGGAAGATTTCCATATATATGGAATATATATATATATATATATATATACATATATGCTGTATTCTTCACATTTATCAGAACAGCATGCTTTGGCTTATTGCTGCCAGGAGGTACATTTAGATACTCAGTGGATGGACTCCATTTTGGGCATATGGGACCTAGATTGGAAGCTGTGATCACTTTAAACAGATCAGTTTTCTCAGATCTGTCTTGCTCTTGACTGTCCTGATGTATTTATCTTCAATCCAACTTTTGGCCCCTCGATGTGAATTCCTGTATGTTGTGCGGGGGCCTCCCAGAGGAGGTAAACTGAAAGAACAGAACCTCTGACCTATGAAGGGGAGGAGAGGATCCTGGTGGTTGAGGGGTCCAACCCTAACACACCACTTTGGCCTTGAATTCCTGTAGATGGGCAGCCTTGGGGTGGCCTTCCTTGGGTTAGTCGGCTGGTCCACTGGGGCTAGGGTCAACCAAGTACCAGTGTTGGATGTCCTCAGTAGTTGATGTGGACATTGTATTTGATGCTGGTATTTGGGTATAGTGCTCATAAAATCCTGGCGTTGTTGTAGTGTCCTTGTTTGGCATTGTATTGCATCCACTTGTAGAGCTCCATGGTGGGTAGTTTGATTCCTTCAAACTACCGTCCAGTTGCTTTCACGAGCTGTCTCTGTAAGATTTCAGAGAGAAAGGTTAATGCTTGTCTTGTTTGGTTTCTCAAATCAAACAACTTCCTCTCACCCACCCGATGTGAGTTCCGACAACAGCACTCCATGGTGGACCACCTGATTCGACTTGAAACGTCAATTTGAGAAGCCTTTCTCAAATGACAATATCTTGTATCAATATTCTTTGACATTGAGAAGGTTTATGATACAACATGGAGGTATGGCATTTTGTGAGATCTCCATTTATATTGGTTACATGTCCAATTGCTCATCTTTATTGGAATTTTTTTAATGGACAGGTGATTCCAAGTTCGTGTACATTCCACACTTTCCTGTTCTTTTCCACAAGAACTTGGAGTTCCTCAGGGCTGTGTTTTGAGTGTCACTCTTTTTGGTATAAAGATTAATGCCATCACTGAACACTCCCTCTTAGTTTTGCAAACATGCTTTATGTCAACAACTTTCATATATTGAGTATATTGAGTGGCAGCTACAGACTACCCTCAATTGTTTACTGAAGTAAATCACAGCAAACAGTTTTAACTATTTACATAAAACTATTTACATGCACTTTTGCCATCAACAGGGTATTCACTGTGATCTTGAACCCCATATTGGTGAAGTTGTGCTACCTGTGGTCCCTGAGACAAAGTTCTTGGGGCTTATCTTTGACCTTAAGCTTAACTTTATACCACACATCAAGCAGTTTCAGGTCAAATGTACAAGAGCACTGAACATTCTCTATGTTCTCTCTTCCAATGCTTGGGGAGCAGATCAATGTTCTATACTAAAGATATATCTTGCTCTTATTTGATTGAAATTAGACTATGAATCACTGGTCTATGGCTCTTGCCAGGGCCTTGGCCTTGAAGATACTGGACCTTGTTCATCATCAGGGACTTTGGCTCTAAACCAGGACTTTCTGCACTTCCCCAGTTCTGAGCTTATTTACAGTTTTATGAACCTTCTCTGCATCACTGCTTTTTGCAACTGTTTTTACTATATACTTTGAAACATCTTCCTTTCGAAAAAAATCCCACCTGGGGTTGTTTCCTTCCTTGGTAGGCCATGCTTTTTCAGAACAGACGATCCACCATTACTTCTTTTGGCCTTTGTATCCAGATGCAGTTTGATGAATTGGGTCTGTCTTTGGATAACATTGCTGTATCCACTGGTCAGCTCATCCTATCATGGCTTATTACAGTCCCCATATGTGATCTGTCTTTGAGTAATCTGAGAAAAGCAGACACTCCTGATTGGAAATACTGTCTGTTATTTGCTGAGCATCTTTCGAACCATCTTTCCATTCTTGTTTATACAGATGGTTCAAAATCAGGTGACTCTGTGCACAACCATCAAACCACAACAAACCATGGCAGAACTGAATATAAGTACATGCTCAAGAGAAATGGACTGGTCGGTTTTGAATATTGGCATGAACAGGGTAGGAACTAACATGAAGTGATTCCAGAGCCAGTACAAAACTAAGTCAGTCAGTATAGTGTAATTTGAGTACTTTTTAGCTTCTATGTCATCCAGTTTTTCTGGATATGAGGCCATGTTGGTATTTGTGGGAACAGGCATGCTGACACCACAGATAAATCTGTCTGCTTCAGCACTTTCACTGCTGTGCCTGTTCCATACATGAACTGTGGTCCTGTATTCAAGGCTCAGTTCTCTATTAGTTGGCAGTTGACTTGGAGTGAGTAATGTGAAAAGCTTTTCCAAATAAAACCCTCTATTGGACTTTGGCTGCCGTGCTTCTGTAAGGATTGGAGAGAGGAAGTTTTAACTAGACTGTGCCACTGGTCACAGTTTTTACTCACCATTTTCTTTTATCTGGGACTGTTGCATGAATGTGTTGTCTGTGTAACACTCAGATCACAATTAGCCACATTTTACCATCTTACCATTGTTATGATTCTCAAGGACAGCACCATTTTAAACATGTTTTGTCCCAAGGTTTATCCGTAACATTAGAAAGTGTTATTGGTGATGGTGACACTATTCATCTTGAGAATGTTTTTAGTTTTTTAAAGATCATTGATAATTTTAATGCTATTTAGATTTTTAATTTATACATTAGACCTTTTTTAATCTGATTCCCTTTTAAGAATCAAAGGACATCTAGTTCAAGTTGAAATTAGAAAATGGCCATAATGTCAAATAACTCAAAACCAGAACTGGAAAGGCCAACTTCAAGTGACTAATGCTGATTTTTGAACTTACGTGTTAGTCATCCTGGCGAGTTATAATAATTACAATTATGCTACAGAAAGTTTTTTACAACTTGTATTACTGTAGTTTTTAGATGTAAAAATTGGATTTAATGCTGTTTATGTTTTTAATTCAAAGATTAAACTTTGGCTTGTGTTACTTTAATTTCCTTTTATGAATTTTACTAATTTTACTCTAATTTTAACTTTATATCAGATGTTTGGCACAGATAGCCTAGTTGCTTTGCGCCGAAAAACACCAAACCAACCAACCTATTTCTAGGTATAAGGAATTGATTGTTTATTGATTGAGATCCTTCAATTTCCTGTGACCTACCTTTCATTACCCTAATGAGGTGACTTTGCAGATTGATTCACATAGCTTATAATGAATTATTGTTACGGGAGAGGAATATTTTGTATGTTGCAAATCACTAGCTTTGCCACATCTCTCTCATTAACAGCTCGGTTGAAGACGTGGATTACTACAAAAACCTTCCTATATCATTGCTATTATTTTCTGGCAGCTTCCTTTTCTGGATGTTTTTGACCACCCCTTCAGCTATTTTGAACACATCTGTTAGACCTTAAACAAAGATAAGTATCTTCCTCAGTTACGTATTCTCTTATTCCCAGGGCCTCTTTCACTCGATCCCACTCTCTGGCAGGTGTTGCACAGTCAGATATGCTTTCTGATTTGAATTCTGTACTAGCAAACACTCTCACTATAATTACTACAAACATGTACTACAACTCCCTGGCTCTGCCAGTGGAACTCTGGAGTCCTTACCATTCCCAGTTCCCAGTCACTGGGGTAGTGGAGAGAGGCTTTTCTTTCAGGGCATTTGAGCATGTTCTTTCTACTCCCCTTGGTGTGGATTCCTGTACATGGTGAGGGGACCTCCCAGGGAAGGTTCTGTTCTTTCAGTTTACCTCCTCTGGGATATAAACATCCACCCACGTGTTTGCTGTGCATGGCGACCCATGAAGGGGAGGAGAGGATCCTGGTGGTTGAGGGATCCAACCCTAACACACCACTTTGGCCTTGAATTCCTGTAGACGGGCGGCCTTTGGGTGGCCCCCCTTGGGTCAATCAGCTGGTCCACTTGGGCTAGAGTCAACCAAGTACCAGTGTTTGAAGTTCTGAACGGGTGTTGTGGACATTGTGTCTGATGCTGGTGTTTGGGTATAGTGCTCACAAAACCCTGGTGTTGCTGCAATGTCTTTGCATGACATTGTAGTGCGTCCCCTCGTAGGGCTTCATGGTGGGTGGGGTCAGTGGGTACCGATATTTTCCTTTTTTCCTATGGATCCTCCTACAAAAAATTTAAATAGAATAGTGAAAAAACAGTCAATAGGTAAACAACCACATCTTGAAGACTCTGAGCAGCAATCTTCAACATCTGTAACACATGTACCTCATTTTCTTATATTACATTATCTTTCAGAAAAACCTTTAGGGCAAATGTCCCTCTTTTTTTATTCAGAAGGGACTAGAGGGTCTTGCTGGCTCTCTAAAGTCAGTAAAGAAGCTTCGATCTGGAGACATATTGGTTGAAACATCCATATCCCAACACAGTGAACTCTCTTGAATTCAAAGGCAATTTGGGATATACCTATTGAGGTTACCCCTCATGCTACCTTGAATTCATCACGAGGAGTTATTGTTGAGAGGGATTTGAAGAACATCCCCGAGTCAGAGATTCTTGCTGGTCTCTCCACTCAAGTAGTTTCTGCAGTGAGGCACATCTCCACTCGCAAAAGATGGAGTTACACTGCTGACAGATATCCTCGTTTTGATATTTACATCACCACGTGCACCTTCCACCATCAAGGCAGGTTATCTAATTTGCAGGATATGGCCATACATTTCAAACCTTCTCTGATGTTTCCAGTGTCAGAGGTTTGGCCACTCAAAGACGTCATGTCATGGTTCCCTGACATGTGCTCATTGTGGTGGTAAGGACCATGATGCCTAAGAGTGTGACATGGACCCACATTGTATCAACTGCAATGGTTCTCACTCTTCCTAATTTCATTCTTGCCCAAAATGGTTGGAGGAAAAAGAGGTGCAGCATTTGAAAATGACTCATAACATTAGTTATCCTGAGGCTCGGAAATTGCTGTCTGCCACTCCATCTCGGACATATGCTGTTGGACTTCGTTCCACAACTACAGTGGGAGTGCAGACAGATCTCTCTGTGCCTCCAAGAGAATCATTTTCAAAATAAATGAAAAGCCTTTTGACCTCCATGGTTAAAAAGGTTGATGAATTGACTTCTACACCCATCTCTGTTCCTCCCATACATTCCAACAAACCTCCAGATCCATATCCTGTGGTTTCAAATACAGGCATTTCTTCTGATCCATCTTTTTCTCCCACCACAAGATTCAAACCAATCATTCGTTCGTGTCCTCAGTCACTGGAATCTTCTTTCAACAGCAAAGACCTGCCCAATTGGCCCAGCACAGATCCATGGATGCTGATAGACCTCCCTCGAATAAAGACAGTAAAGAAAAAAGATGTGGTTGTAAACAGCATGGTCCTCCACCCAATTCGCCTACACAATTAAAAATGGAACTGTCGAGGTTTACATTTTAATCTGGATGATATCAAAACACTGATTGCTTCCTACCATCCTGTATGTCTTTCTTTACAAGAAACATTTCTAAAACCTGCTGATACAATCACCATTCAGCAGTTTTCTCTGTACAGAAATGACAAGCTGTGTGATGGATGAGTATTTGGAAGGGTGGCACTATTGGTTGATCAGCATGTGTCCACCCTCTCTTTGTCACTCACCACACCCTTGGAGGCCGTAGCCATCTGTGTTTCCTTGGGTCATACCATCACTGTTTGTTCTCTCTACTGACATATGATCAATCAGACCTAGATGCTCTTGTTGAACAGTTGCTGTCTCCCTTTCTAATCCTGGGGGATTTTAATGGACATCATCCCCTCTGGGGAAGTGCTGTTATTGATAGGAGGGGCTGCTCTGTAGAGTGTATGCTCTCTGATCAGTCTTTGTTTTCAATACTGGTTCTTCCACCTATTTTCATGCACCTATTCAGTCATTTACCACTATTGATCTCTGTTTCATCCCCTTCATTATTCTCCCATTTTTCATGAAGGGTTGACAATAATCCACTAGGCAGTGATCATTTTCCTATACTTTTGAGAGAGACTGGCCGTGGTCGATGCCACCCGACCCATGTGCCCCGGTGGAAGCTGGATCAGGCATACTGGTCCACTTTCACTGCTTTCGCAGAACTTGATCCTGCCATCGTGAATCAACCATCAATAGACGACTGTGTGGCAGTGGTAACTGACTGTATTATACAAGCAACTGCTCAGTGTATTCCTAAAACCTCAACACGTTTTCCACGATATCCTCGTCCATGGTGAAATCTTGCTTTCCACTTGGCATGGAAGGCTCAAAAACAGGCCTGGGATACTTTCTGTAGATATCCCACACTTTCGAACCGCATCGTTTTCCCATGGACCTGTGCACATGCTAGGTGAGTAAGATGTCAAAGCCAGAAGCTATCTTGGATTAAGTTCACAACTAGCATATCTTCTTCTACCAGTTCCAAGGTCATATGGGACAGGATTCGAAAGGTCATTGGGCACTACAATTCTGTCCCCTTCTTGATCTTACTCTCTGGCCAAGAGGTAGCTGATGTCTGGAGCATTGCCAATACTCTAGGTGAAAGCTTTTGCCAGGTATCTGGCTCTTCTGTTTGTTCCTCCACCTTCTTGGCCATCAAGACTCGGGCAGAGCATTCACCTCTTTCTTTTCGAACTGACTGTCTCTCTGACTGTAATTGTCCCTTTACACTGGTGGAACTGAAAATGGCCCTTCATCGGTCTGGCAGTACATATGTTGGACCTGATGATGTACACTATGACATGCTGTGCTATCTCCTGCTTCTCTTGATATTCTTCTAATTGTTTTTAACCAGATTTGGCAGGAGAATGTTTTTCCTGATGTCTGGTGCCAGGCTATTATCTTACCTTTCTCTAAGCCTGGGAAAGATCCCAAGATTCCTTCAAACTACTGTGCAATTGCTTTGATGAGCTGTCTCTCTAAGATCTTAGAGAGGATGGTTAATGCTTGTCTTGTTTGGTTCCTCAAATCAAACAACCTCCTCTCACCTACCCTGTGTAGGTTCGATGACAGCACTCCACCATGGATTACCTAATTCGACTTGAAACATCAATCAGAGAAGCCTTTCTCAAAGGACAACATCTTGTATCAATATTCTTTGACATTGAGAAGGCTTATGACACAACATAGACGTATGGCATTTTGCGAGACTTCCATATATGTGGATTACGTGGCCATTTACCCATGTTTATTAAAAATTTTTTAATGAACAGGAGATTCCAAGTTCGTATGGGTTCGACACTTTCCCGTTCTATTGTACAGGAACTTGGGGTTCCTCAGGGCTGTGTTTTGAGTGTCACACTTTTCACTATAAAGATTAATGCCATCACTGAATATTTCACTCTCACTGTTGCAAATTATCACCTTTTGATAATGGCTGTTATGACACATAACCCAGAACCAGGACTGGAAAGGCCAACTTCAGGTGACTGATGGTGGTTCTGTAGTTTATGAAGAAAGTTAATTACATTGACTAGGTGTCAACATTGGTTTTATGCTTTTTCTGTTTTTCAATGATGTTTTGTTTGACCTTCATTACCTTTTATGTATTTTACTACATTTAGTTTATTTTTACCTTTTTACTGGATTTTGGCACAGATAGCCTAGCTGCTTTGTGCCATAAAACACTAAATCAATCAATCTTTCTGCTCTTTGAGAAGAGGGCAAAGTTAAGGGCTCTCCTTCAGTCTTTGGATGTTTCTTCCAAGAGTTTGGTAGGCACTAGCCTCCATGCGAGTCTGTTTATAATTTCAGTTCAGATTTGACAGTAAGCTATCTGGTTGGGGTGTGCAGGTTCCTTCTTGATCACTGTTGGTTTCCTAACTTGTTTTTAGAAGGAGGTCAAATACCTACCTCCTCATAATTTTGAATGCAAAGTGGTCCCATCCTTGGTCCATGGTTGAGCACAGGTTCCATGTCCTCACCCATAATTCCAGACCAGATAAGTTCTGTTCATTTGGTTAAGTAAGATGTATATGATCCTACCATTCAAGACGTGCTGTTTTGTCTTTTGAACTTCTTCAGGCAGAGGAGAATGTTTGTCCACTTTTGTGTCACTTTCTACTTGTGATTTCCAGTGGTTTGAAATGCACTGCTCTATGGTTACAATCTGGCATCTAATCAAACGTAATATATATAAAATATTCACTATGAGAAAGTATTAACTTTTCTTATCTTGACCATCATGCGATGATCAAAGGATATTTTTACTTTTATCCTTCCATTCTTTTCTTATCAGTTAATATATGCTTGTCTGAATAGGTTATTTTGCCTTTCTGAATATACAGTTTTAATCTGGCTTGCTTTGTTCTGCTAGCTTAGGTAATCTTTCTTTATCTCCAAGTTTGCTTAAACTGCTGATTAGAAAGATTTGTACAGTGTTGGATGATGACATATGCATGGTCTTTAATGGCAAGTGTGAGAATGTGGGCTGGAATGAGATAAGTGCTGGAATTTTTTATGAATGTCACCTAACATTAGGTATTTGTCATCTGATTCTGGATTCTATCTGTTTTGACTTATGGATAATGGTTTTTACTTGTAGGAAAGCTCATTTGTCCACAGCATTCAACTGACTTGAAATTGGTGTTATGTAAATCTTGTACTACTGAATTTTTCTGAACTTGATAGTGTTATATGTACTATTTCTGTAAAACTGTTTGGCATTTTAAAGTAGTCTGTTATTTTTCCATTTCTGTAAAATGCCTTAACACTTGGTATGTGCACTTTTATTTTGGCACTGACTTGTGCATTTTGTTAGCAAGAAGTATACATAATATAGTATATTTTTCCTAGGTAAAGTGTTATTAGATTTACTTATTAAACGTATAAATGTTCTAAGGTATATAGAAGTATATTTTGTTAAATATCACAATTTTAATTTATATTATGAGCATTATTTTTCCTTTTTTTAAATTTAATTTTGTCTAAATAAAAATCAGTAATTATTTAGTTCTAATCATGTGTATATGGAATTATCTTAAACATAGTTTTATCAGTCATGAACTACAAATATTGTTGAATGTGAAAATGCTTTTCTGTAGTTCTACTCAGGAAAAAGTACGCCTCACATTCCTTATCGGCTTCTTCATCTCGTGTGGACCCATGCTCGACACCTGGCAGGGTATGAGCAACAGGATGCTCATGAATTCTTCATAGCTACTCTAGATGTGTTACATAGGCATTGTAAAGGTGAAAACATGCTTAATTATGCAATTTAGGCTGTTTCAACTGGTTTGATTTAGATAAACAATTTTTCTTTGTATTTAGTTGTCATATTACAGTTTAAATAGGAATTGTGTCATTCATTCAAGTGGTGTAATATGTTTTATGAAAGAAAAATTTTCTCATTTAGCCTTCAATTTGCATTTGTATGAAGTCTACAACTATTTCTTAGCCTGTTTGGCTTAATTTTGTACATTTTTATGAACACTTCAAATACATTTACTACAATAAATGAAAAATATATCAACTAGTTTAAGTGTATTACATAAGTTTATGAAGAAAGTTAACTACATTTAACTTCTGCATTAAAAGGATTGACATGGTCTGGTGGCTAGGGTACTTGACATGCAATCTGTAGGTTGCAGATCTGAATTCTGTCATTGAACATGTTCATTTTTTCCAGCCATTGATGTATTATGATGTGGCAGTCAGTTGCAATAATCATTGGTAAAAGAGCACCCAAAGAGTTGGTGGTGGGTGGTGTTGACTTTGTTTTTCCTTCTAGTCTGTGACTTCAAAATTAAGGATGGCTAGCATAGATAGCCTTCAAGTAGCTTTATATGAAATTCAACAAAATAAAAACAAACTTTTAGGTATAATGAAGAAATACCAGCTCAAATCATTTGTTCCAGTATGCTTAGGGTTTTAATTGTTTCTTTTAAAACTATTCCTGGTATTTCTTTTTTAAAAGAATGAAACCACAAAGAATTTCAAGTTAGCATTACTTCATTATTGTACAGTGTTGTAAAAATAATTTTCTGTGTATGTTACAGTATAATTCCAATGATTTAAATGCTTATTTATTTAACATTATTGTTTACATTTATCATACTTAAATAGTGCATGCAAATAAAATATCTTATTGTTTGTTGAATAAAAATTATATTAGATATAAATTTATTTTGACCAGAATGTTTTTGCAAAAATCATCATGACTACCCATTCAAAGGTAATGCTCAGTTCATTTTGAAAGGTCACTAATAAAGCTTTTTGTGTGTTTAAAATTTTGTTTCAATTACAATTACAAAAAAACAACAAAACAAAAACTTTAGAATTATGGTTTAAACTGGTTTGTAACATGAGTGTTGTGTGTGTATTTTTCTCTTTTCAAGGTACAAATGGCTTATCAAGTAGTAATCCACACCACTGTAATTGTATTGTAGATCAGATCTTTACAGGGGGTCTTCAGTCAGATGTTGTTTGCCAAGCATGCAGGTAGGATCTTTTGCTGGGGTTAGATCAAGGTATTGACTGAAAAGAGTTACTTTTGTATAAAGATTTTCATGGAACATAATCTAGAACATTTGTCTTTTACCTCTATCTTGCATGTGGAGCACCTTTCATGTATCGATCACACACTTGTGTATCAAATATCAAAATTAAACTTAAAAATATTTTCAAATGGACATTTTAATATCAAAATTAAACTCAAATATTTTCAGATGGACATTTTATTATGTATTGTTGGTTGAATATATAAAATGAAACTTTCTAATCAACTATGAAATCTAAAATTTTAAGATGAAGTATTTTTAGTTTTTTTTACAAGTGTCCCACATTTTTTGATAGTTCACAACCTAAAACAAAAAAGATAGAACTCTTGTTTCTAAGACATGCCTGACAATGGTTGGTTGCAAACTCTTTGCCAACCTGAAGATAATCTAAGAAGGTCAAAACATTGTTTTAATACCCATACCAGCCATCTTTAGAATACATTTCCATAAAATCCCTTAAATTTACTGCATCTGCCACATCCAAAGTCAGTCTATTCCAAAGGTTGTCCACCCTTTAAAAATGTATAGCTGTTTTAGTTGATGATTTCTACTTTGCCAAAATTTATACATGTTCTCCAGTTTACCATTCTCACTGTAAACTATAAAAAATGATGATGCATCAATACTCTTAATTCCCCTAACAATCTTAGACACACCAGTTAGATCCTCTGAACTCATTTTTCAGGAGAAAATAAGTTCAGAGATTTTAATCTATTTTTATATGGTAACCTTTCTGTCCCAGGTATCAACCTTACAATGTTCCTCTGAACCTTTTCTAACAGTTCAATGTCTTTTTTGAGGTAGAGGTCCTAAGACTGAACAGATTACTCCAAATATGACATTATAATCTCTTTAAACTTGCATTCAGTATTGCTTTAGATACAACTTAAAATCCTATTTGCCCTATTATTAGCAACAGTATATATTCAAGATAATGATCAACCAGATTATCTCCTACAACCATGTTAAGATTATTCCCATAGAAATTATACTCATAATTTAAATTATGATATCCCATGTGCATTACCTTTCATTTGTTATAAGTAACAGCCATCTGCCATTTATTGGCTTATCTTAGCAAATCATTAAAATCAATTTATAAAGCATCATCCTTCTTCCTCTTGGCTAATAATACATGAAACTTTAATGCTGTCAGAAAATTTAAATAATCTATTGACCATTCCTTCTTTATCATTGATATAAATCAGAAAAAGTGAAGGTCTTAATACTAGGCTCTGAGGTACTTTATTCATAACATTAATCCAGTATGACTGAACTCCATTCCCTGTTTCTTCCATCTAGTCCATTTTCTATCCAGTGAGCCAATTTATCCCCCATACCTACAGATACAAGTTTTTAACAATTCTTTTATATGGCACATTGTCAGATGCTTTCTAAAAATCTAAACATACCAAATTCGCACCCATATCTTCACCTGCGTAAGTAGCAACTTCTTCAAATAATGTAAAAAGATTAGCAGGGAAATATTTTTTTCTAGTAAAGCCATGCTGACTATCCAAGAAAATTTTAAGCTTTGTTAAAGGACTTTGCAAAACATCTTTTATGAAATTCTCAATGTTTACCACTACTGATATTGTGATATAATTATTGTGACAATTTTATCACCTCCCTCATAAAGAGGAGGAGCATTAGCCAGCTTCATATCTTCTGGTACTTGCCTATATTCAAGGATTTAAACAAAATTGCTAAAAATAATAGTAAGTGGTTTGTATATCCAATCCTTAACCTTTTTCAAAATTCATTGAGTAAATATTATCTGGCTGTGTATTGCAAAATATGTATGTATTACAGTATTTTCAAGTTAAGGTTTTTATATGATTATATATTTATTGTAAATGTACCAAAACAATTCAGTTTTGGTTCAGAAATGTATAATGATTATCATGCTTTATGTTTGAAGTTTCTGCATTTCTGACAGTTTAGGTTTGATAAACTGATTTTTATAGATGTTAGAAATTACAAGAATCTGAGTTTTTGAAAATAGAAAAATAAAATAATTTTAAAACTTTCATTAATATGTAAAAAAAACCAATATAATGTTAAGACTACAGCCTTGAAGATAAGCACGATAATATGTTCAGATGTTTTGGAAAATTCCAAGATCTTAACACTTCTGTAACAAAACAAAATAATGGACTAAAGAACTTGACCTTACTGTTCACTTAAACAGAAATACAACCCATTCTATGCTAGAGTTGGGTATATTTGTCACTGACCAGCACACACACCTCTCCCCATCTTTCATGAATAAGGAAATAAAATTTTTATTTGAACAATGATATTCTTTGAAATTCATTTGTATAGCATTTACTTTTTACTTGCATTTCTGTAATAATTCATAAAGTTGGTGGTTTTGTATGTTTATGTAATAACAAACATTTTGAACATTCAGTAAAATATATTGTGGTGGTAGTTATTACTCTGCTGCCACAAGAAATGAGTGAACTTTATGGACTGAGTATGATTGTTGGTCTCTTGGTACATTTATTGAAAAAAAACATTAGTTAGTTTTGTAATAACATACTATTCAAATTATATTAAAGCATATACATATGGAATTCACTGTAAGTTGTTGGATTTTAGGAAATATTTGTATTAAGAAATAGTAGCATATTACTTATTGTTTTACTTATCAAAATAAAAACCGTGTGAAAGCATGCAGTACTCGGCTGTTTCTTGATGCTACGTTGTTTAATTTCACCTTTTCTTTCTGCTGATGGATATGGTTACAGGCTTTACATGTGACCTTTGTGTACGAGGAAGGATAAAAAGTATTTTCACTGTTGTTTAGAAGAATATGAAGAAGTGTTTTGTATTAGGTAAGATTTAATGAGTCTACTGTACTTATATAGCTGGCTAAATGACAAGCTTTTGTCATGACACTGTGTGAAAGACTATAAATGATAATTCTTCTGTATCACAGTATTGTACATATTTGTACGTTTAATTCTTTTAGGGTAGGTTGATAATATTTATGTAAGTTACAAAAGACTTATTGCTGTGATTTTAGGGGAGTGTCCACAACCATCGATCCATTCTGGGACATATCCTTGGATCTTGGACCTAGTCTCCATCTTCAGTCTTCCACGAGTGGTCATAATTCTACAGGTAACTATTATTAATTTGTTATTTTGACTGACTGCCATTTTAGAATTTAAGGGAAAGCAACTATGGAGTTGTTGAGTTATATTTCATAAAAATGCTAAGTTTAAGTTATGTACACATAGATACTCAAATGAATGGTGTTTACTCCTTTTCTGTGAACCTATACATAGCAATGTTTATTATAGTTTCAAATTTGGCATGTGTATCTTCATGAAAATTGATAAGCATTCAGTGAACATTATAAGTCTGTTGTACACAGAAAAACATTAAATTTTTGTAATAAATTCTTTTTACTAAAAATTTGTCTTAGAATTTACAAAGCTTTTATTGATATAGTTTGAGTGATAGGTGTTTTTCATCATAAGAATATAAATACCTGTTATCGTCTCTCAATTTTCTTATTCCATTTGCATAACCTCTAAAAACCACATAAATTAACGTCAAAATTTGTATGTTGGTAGAACTTCATACCTTATCTTCTCTAACACCAAATGTAGCAAAACAGTGAAACAAAATAAGGAATCCATTTTGTTTTCTATTATGACTGCAGATTGTTAGAAACAAGTTATTTATTCTAACAAAGCTTGTACTTTAATCTAGATTTTACCTAATTTTTGGGCATTGTTTATTTTTAACTTTGTACATTTTATTGTAGTTTACCTGTGGCTTTTTTACTGGTTATTTAGTGCAGATAGATAGCTCACTTGATTTGCATCATAACATGTCAACCATCTAACCAATCAATCTAACAAAGCCTCAATTTGTAATTGTTTATTACTTTATCATGCTCTCTAGGCCCTATTGCAACAGGAAAATTTTGTGTAAACACATGATTAAATTACAATCTTGAGATGCAGTTAGCTTGAACTGGTCTTGTGAAGTTTTTCATTTTAGTAACTTTTCTTAAAAAATATATAAAAATAAACATAAAATAATATGAGGCTTACCTAAATAAATAGGTTTATTTGTAATTAAGAACATATATATTTATTTTTTCAGTGTGTTGATTGTCCATAAAATTTATATTGCTTTTTATTACACAAATATATTAGGCATTAGAATAGAATGACCAAAAACTATTATAAATTAACTGTTTTTAGCTAAGTTATAAATGAATTTAAAAATTATATTGCTGCTTAAATTAGTAATTTTAGTCAACACATTCCAACCCATACAAATTATTGGTTTTGAGTGCCAAAACAAAGTAGACAATCATCAGATTCACATTGTGCATAAACTACTACTTTTTATTTTGGTTATAAAGGTGCCCAGTAGAAATCCCAGAGAATTGTAGATGTACCTTGAAAGACTGAAAAATAGAAGGGTACATCATTTGTGACAAAAATTATGGTAATTCAATGAAGCAAAAAACGTGTGTTCAACTTTCATATTCTGGGTTTTCAGTGTCTATAGTATGCGTAATTAATTTGTTGGACTCTGAAATGCATATGTTTAAAAAAAACAAAACTAAGATGGGGAAATCAGAGTACCAGATATATCACAAAGTTCAAGATTGATAATTTATTTAAATATTTCCTTTCAAAATTAAGAAATTTAAACTTAGCACATACTATTAAACTGTTTTAATGTCATGTTTATTGTTAAACATTGATATTAAAATTAAGTTTTGAATCTAATTCTTAGAAAGATCATGACGTGCACTTTGACTCGAGTGTTTGCATGATATTAATGCATTTTTGATTAATGAAGAATGTGGTAATTGAAATGCATCTTTTCATGAATAGTTTAAATCTAACTTATTTAGTTGTTCAATGCCTCAGATTTGAAGAATATAGAGAAACACTTTCTGTTGTGAGTAGCATTGATAACTAAAAAATTTAGTAAAAACCAATTACAGGCCTGAACCTGTGTTTATCTTTTTGCACTTGTTTAGTTTTCCATCTGGCTCAGAGCTTTATTATTCAGTTTTTTGTTTTGTTTTAATATACGAGGGCTGTTCAAAAAATACGCGGACTGTTTGAATTGTGCGGCTCCACTTGGTTTCAGGGGAATCCGCTTGGTGTCGCTAGGTTCGCACAGATCAGCTGATTACGACGCCATTTCCCGATTGCAGATATCTTCATTTATGTATTAGCTATGTGGTTTTAAATGAAGTGCGATTTTTTTCGTTTGGCGAATTTCAGAATGAATGGCATGAAGGAGCAATGACTTGCTGTGAAATTTTGTGTTAAACTTGGAAAATCTGCAACTGAAACTTTTGCTATGCTTAACACGGCTTACGGTGATGTTGCTATGAAGCGTATGGCATGTTTCAAGTGGCATGAACGTTTTAAGGATGGTCGACAGTCCATTGAAGATGATAAGCGTCCTGGACGTCCTTCCACGTCAACTGACGACCCACACATCGACAAAATCAACACCCTGGTGCAGGCAAATCGGCATCTGACTGTCAGGGAGCATGCTGAAGAGTGTGGGATATCAGTTGGATCTTGTTACGAGATTTTGACCGAAAAATTGAAGATGCACCGCGTTACTGCGACATTCAGCCCTCAGAACTCGTGAGTTTTTGGCCAAACACTCAATCACTGTTCTTCCCCACCCCCCTACTCACCTGACCTTGCTCCTTTCGATTTTTTTTTTTTTTGTTCCCCAAACTCAAAAGACCCTTGAAAGGACGAAGATTTGAGATGATTCCTGAGATTAAGGCAAATGCGACGAAGCAGCTGGAGGACATTACAAAAGAAGCATACTAGGACTGTTTCAACAAGTGGAAACACCGTAGGGATAAGTGTGTGCATTGGGAAGGAGAGTACTTTGAAGGGGTCCCAGACCTGTAACTTCTAAATAAAGTACATTTTGTTTTATGACGTCAGTCCGCGTATTTTTTGAACAGACCTCGTATGTGTAAGAGCTGTCCAATTTATACTTCATTTTTAACATAGTAGATATTTACAAAGGAAAGGTGTGCAATTATTAAAAGACAAATTTTAGTAGTGCATAAAATATTTCAAGTCTGAAATTAAAATTATTTTGACATGTTGACATTTTTGAAATTTACGTGTAATAAAGTGGCATGGATCTGCACTATATACTAGTTTTTTTCTGATTTTGATACAGAGTCAGCAAACAACAATCAATCATGTAAACATTTTGTAATGTTTAAACTCCATATAAAAGTGATTAGAGCTATTTGTTTTGAACATTATATTTTACTTTCTTTCATTTAAAATGATGAATGTACCCCACCAAGTGTTATATTTGTATTGACATTGAACATATATATGTATATATTTTTGTTAGTTATAAAAATACATGAATTTGTATTTTAACACCATTGTTTGGGTTCATTAAATCTTGTTTCAATCAAATCTCCTATGAAAATACAGTTATGCACTTATGCCTCATGGTTTCTCTAGAGACATGGATATCTCGGTAAATGTAATATTGTCATTGGCTTTAAACTCAAACAAGGTGCTGTGTTGAAGATACACTGTGTATTTAAATCAGACCTTGACAAATCTAGGGTGCCAGTTACCATGGTGACTAAAGCTTTCATTGTGGTCCCTATTTTCTCCCATTTTATTTGTGCATAGGATTGTGCTTAAGAGAACTCGAACCTAAAACAGATCTGGATTCTTGGAAGTTTGGAACTATTTTTGTGATATTTGAGTTATAAATCAAACTTTGCTTGTAGGATTTTAGTGGCTGATTCAGCACTTCCTCATGTTTTATCAGGAATGAAGTTCTGTGGTTGAACAACAGGTTCCTAATTTTCTGCCAATTTGGTTTTTCAAATAATCGGTGCACGTGTTTAAACTTAGATGGGAGCATAGGCAGTTAGTTCAGATAATACTATCAAGTGGTTGTTAATGTCATGATTATTAGCATGCATTCATTGCTGTGAAAGTAAATAAATATATGTAGTCCTCATTTCCTAGTATAAACAGTAGTGAAATTAGGTGAGGCACACCAGACTTCAGTTTTGGGGCTGACTCTAAGACCTGAAAATATTTGTCAAGGTTTGAGTTAATATTAATTCCACATATGTCAGTATCATGATACTGGCTGCTTGCCAAGTTTTCGGGTAGAAGATGGCTGACATGAGAATGTTTTTGTTGACTGTACAGTAAAATCTTTGGGCCCTGGTGGAAATCATTAGGTTATAAACAAATCCTTCAACTCAAATTGTGCAGTTATTGCATAACCTTGTATGATATAATTATTCACACATTGTGAATAACAATACTGTTTTATTAGATTTGGTTTTTTCGTACTTTGTGATAGTCTTGTTAGTAGTTATTGACAGAGTATAATTTTTATTCCAATAATTAGGGGGATAATTAACCAATTAATCAGTTGGTTAATAAGATGAAAAATATTTGAAAGGACTCGCTTAATTAAGGACATCTGGAAAGTATAAATATTTAAGTAGTGTTTTAAGAAAGGTTCAATACCTAGTATAAGATGAAGGAAACCAGTTTTTTGTACAGCAACTGCAGAAGTTAAAATTTAAAACCTAAAATAACATTATAGTTTGTAATTTTTTGTTTTTTTCTTAATGTTTTATTGCAGCATTTTTTTAGACAATGTAGAAGTTGTCTGCTGAAGTATATTGTTAAGGCATTGATAACATTCTGTTTAATTTTATTGTAAAAGTACTAAAATTTCTGCATTCATTGCAGAGAACATGGGCAATGATATTGGACTTAACGAGGATATGGAACCAACTTCTCTACTTGACTGTTTAGAAAGGTAAATTTAGCAATATTTTAATTTGATATTATGAAGCAAATGATTTTTATCTCTGTATTTTTAGACTAATTACAGTTTAAACTTGTAGTTTCTCCTTTTTTTATTAATTCATGTGTGTGCATATCTTCACCTGTATCTTTTTGCACTTGTTTAGTTTTACATCTGGCTCAGAGCTTTATTATTCAGTTTTTTGCTTTGTTTTAATATTTGTGTAAGAGCTGTCCAATTTATACTTCATTTTTAACATGAAACGTCACTATATTATCATTGAAGGAATTGTATTTCAGTTTGATGTTCTTAAGTTTTATCTGCCTGAGAGTTTTATTACAAAACTCACAAAACCTTTAAATGCTGAAGTAATAGGTGTATTTTCTTTTTCTCATTGGACTATTAGTTAATGGCAGTAATGATATATCAAAAATGATTGAATTCATTGTGCATATTTGGAGAACTCTTCATTTATGTGAAGAATACCTGTGATAGATATTTGTGGTAGAACATTTGTTACAATTTTCATCCACGTCCTATTACCAGTGATTCCTCTTCCCATTCATTTTTATATAATGAGAAGTTAATGTAGAGCCTTTATTTGATCTCTGTAAATTCATCTTGTGAATTCTACAAAGATATGTCATTACTAAGAATCTTCTAAAGGAATGGGAGTTGCTCCAAGAGATTATCAGAATTTAAAATGGATTAGATTCAGAAGTTTCCCCTTCACAGTTGAATGTAATAAGTGTGTAGACATTTTTTTAAATATCCAAACGTATCTTTTATTCGTTACTGCACTGTTATTTAACAAATTATGATTACTGTGATTGAGTCGTATAGTGTTTATCTTCTTATGAGTGCCATTTTAAGATTCTCTCCCTATCCTCCACTTTTAGGAATGTTTTAGTTACTGATGGACATGTGGAAGTGGAAGCATATTAGCATGTTGCTGATCCATAAATGTCAACTTTATTATTTACCATTTTTAATCCAATAGCAACTGGTGAACTGGTTCTCAAGGTTTTATTTCAGTTTTGACAGTTTCTTTAATAAGTAAAAATAAGTTCAAACCAAAGATGGCTTAAGACTCCCATAAATGTAGATTTTTACCTTCTTGTCATTGTAACTTGAAGTTCTTTGATGGGAGGAGTTTGATTCTGGTTTCATATTAAGTAAATCCTACCATTTTTTTACATCTACATGATGTCTGTCTATACAGTGGAGTGCTATACATTTTCACTATTACTCCTCATTGTTTAAACAATTATTAGTTTGCTGTGAAATTGCCTTAAAAAATAAAAAATTTTAACTATGGAGTTGTTGAGTTACATTTCATAAAAATGCTAAGTTTAAGTTATGTACACATAGATACTCAAATGAATGGTGTTTACTCCTTTTCTGTGAACCTATACATAGCAATGTTTATTATGGTTCCAAATTTGACATGTGTATCTTCAGTTAAAATTTGCCATAAAAGATATAAAATTGTCTAAGATTATGCAATCCTGCAACAATTTTCCATACTTTATTTCCAGCAATTACTACTTAAGAAATTGTAGGAATATTGATGTATCAAATTCTTTCTTAGTTTTAGGAAAGTAGTTTTTAGCTGTACAGTTTTTACAAATCTTCAAATGAATTCACAAAAACTGTGCTCCTTTGATTCATTAAGGTAATTAGTATAATTAGTGTATTCTAATAATTTTAATTCTGTATATTTCTTCTTTGATATGAGCTTCCAGTTGATAAATGTTGCATTCTATATTTTTGTGCTGTAGATTCACACGCCCTGAACACTTGGGAAGTTCAGCTAAAATAAAGTGTAATGGCTGTCAGAGTTATCAAGAGTCCACCAAACAGTTAACTATGAAGAAATTGCCAGTTGTTGCTAGCTTTCATTTAAAGGTAATTTTTTTTGGAAAATAATTACCAGTTTAAGATGGGTGCCACTTTAGCAGTTGTACAGAAGCTATAACAACATTGTACCTAGCTTTAAAACTCAGTTTCCATTGCAGTCTTTTTTTTTTTTTTTTTTTAAGTGTTTGGTTTATAGATTTATCTATTTCTTATTTTTTTCCATATAATTATCTTAGTGGTAGCAACATTTAAAATATAAAAGTTGCACAAGATAAATTTAACAGTGAAGTTAATACTGATTTCTAACTGCATAATGGTGTAACAACTAGGACCTTTGTTTTAGTTTTTTTTTTTGCACTTGCATGATACTTGAATCATTTTGCATTGCACATGAAGACTTTTTAATTATTCTATATTTGACTTAAGGAGAACATGACTTATTCTGACCCTGCCCAAAGTGTGACAGTTATGTTAGAAATAATTATGAATTGAAGTTAAATGACTATGAACTTCAGAGAATGTTTCAGATATTTTACTGGCTGAAACTTTTTTTACACTTTAATTAGGAGCACAACTTTGTATGAACTCTTATCTTTTAAGACCATTGTATTCTAAAAATTAAACAAACATAAGAGTATATTTTACATGCAAGTATTCTTCATATCACATACAAAAATAGAATAATATAGATTTTATCATTAGCTAAAGAAAGAATGTTTTGTATATTAAATAAAAAAAATACATTTGAATTTTTCCATTTACTATGCAAAACATTTTTTAGGTAACAATAAAGTCTGTATTATCCTATTTACGTATGTGATATGAAGAATAGGATAATATAGACTTTATCATTACCTAAAGAAAGAATGTTTTGCATAGTAAATGGAAAAATTCATATGGGAAGGTTAACTAAATTAATTGTTTAAGTTTTTCCTAAACAAAGTTGAAGCTACTTCTATATTTTTGTAAGTAACCACACTTATGCTGTTTCATATAACTAATTAAAACAGCTAGTCTTGAAACTATATTCTTTGTAGAAGCAGTTTAACATCTCGATTGTCTGTTGATCTTTTTGTGAAACATAAATAAAAATGTCTAGCATTTGGCAGCACAGAAACTAAGCTGGTGTTTGTAATTTTCCTCTAAAAATAAACAAAGATAGTTTTAATATTAAAATAAAAGAAATATCTATTTGCATAGATATTATAATTTACCTTAAAAAAATAATCCAAGAAAATTCTAGTATAAGCACAAAAATATTTTTTGATTATACTATTATCACTTCTCTTATGGAATCGTCAAAAGGTTTGCTTTTAATCAACAGTCTGTTTACTGAAGTAACCATCTGTTCTCTTGTCAGCGGTTTGAGCACTCTACAAGGTTTCACAAGAAAATTTCCACTTTCATCTCCTTTCCTCAGTACTTAGACATGACTCCATTTATGTCATCTCGACGTGGTAAATCTAGTAACAGTAGTAGAGCTAGTGATAATGGGTACACCAATAGTGTCAGCATAGCAGACAACAAGTAAGTTGTTGCAAAAATAATTTTGTATCCTTTTGTTTAACTCTACCACTTGATTGAGTTTGTTGCACCTCAAGGGAAAAATTACATCACTAATTAAAAAAGAATTATATAAAGTAGAATTGAAGACTTTATTCTATACTTTTTTTTTTACTTGAAAGTTCAGATTTATTCAGGATAAAAATTTTTATTTATTCAATCTTATACATAAAGATTTTTAAAATGTAGTAGATTTGAATTATGGATTGATTTTCAGCACTATAAAAACTAAAGCATTAATATTTGTGAATTTCCAAAAATTTTCAGTTTATAAATTTCAGTTCTCATAGTATGATGGGATTGTCTATACCTCAGCTTCAAGAAACCATAGGTTATTTGTCTAAACATATGATGAAAGCTCTTTTGCTATTGTGTTCAACTGTGTAAGCCAATATGGCTTCAAGTTTAGTGGAGACTCAGAATAAAGGGATAGAAGTAAGCTTGATGTTATGTTAGTGGAAAAAAAGATGTTTGAACAACTTTCATCTGATTCTTTCTTTTCTAAAGCTTGCTTTATCATTTTGTAATTCATTTGAATTATGAAGATGCAGTATGATACGAAATTGTTTTTAATGGAACAAGATGAGGTTCACTTAAGTAAATCATTCTTCATTTAACCATGATTGGTAGGCTGTCTTCATATTAAGTCTTGTTGGCTCATGGAAATGTTTGAATGAGCAAAAACAATAACTAAAAAGAAAGTAGAAGGATAATATAGCCAAACATAAAATGGGCTTAAAATGTGTTGTGTGTCTATATATATGACTTCATTAATAATAATAGTAATTTTAATTACTTTGACATGGAAAAAAACGATTTTCATAATATATGAGCAATGTGCAGTTATTGTGACATTAGTAAACAGGAGAGCAGAGTTACTTTTTCTTGTAATGGTGTAGCAAAGGTTCTGTCTGTTCTGTTGTGAAACATTTGAGTAAGTTTCTATGGGTTATTGACTCCATAATGTTAAATGGGTAGCGATTATCTTGTTCTATATCTGAAACTTTCAAGTTGGTTTCCATGGGTTCTTGACTCCATAATGTGAAATACATAGTAAATGTTCTGTTGTACTTAAAAGTTGAAGGTTTCCATGGGTTCTTTGTCTCATACTGTGAAATAGTAAAGTAGGTTCTATTTAATTATGTCTGTTATGCTATAGTATATGAATTTTTTTGTTTCTGTTACAAGACAGTGGAAATAAGGTATTCTTGTGGTTCTTGCTTAATATCAAGCAAGTTTTCTTATATAAAGTTTTATTTTATTCATTTTTCTCCTGTGCAGGTACTGCCTTTTTGCTGTTGTTAATCACATTGGGACAATAGAGACTGGTCATTATACAGCCTACATCAGACAGCATCGGGACCAGTGGTTTAAGTGTGATGACCATCTAATCACAAGAGCAACAGTACAGGATGTGCTGGACAGTGAAGGGTAAGAAACAGCTTTTGACACTAAGTATTTGAATCATGTGAAATTATACCAAACAATATAATTAGCAATACCTTCCAATCACAGCAAGCTTTCTTATTAGGATGAAACTAAAAATAAACTTTGTAATCAGTATAGTTATTTAAATATACTTTTCAAACATTTGTACTTACAAAGATTGTATTGTATTGTTTTATCATTTAGATAGGTACTCTTGGTGTGATTACAGTAAGATATTACAAGATTCAGTGAGCTTAGGAAGTTTAGGTTAGCCCTAAGTAGATAATGTTTATGGATTAATTCTCATTTTGTTTTTGATTCTGAACTGTAACACTTAAAAGGTAATTGAAATTGAATGTACAGTATGCTGTAGAAGTTACACATCACCATTGTTATTGAAATTGTCATAATATAACTGACATTGATATTATGACACAACAGGATCATGTCTCACACATTCATGCAGTGTTAATAACATTTCAATGAATTGTAACAAAAGGGGTGGGAGAGACAGTTATTGAAACATAAATGTAAGAGTCTTAAATTTTTTTATATTCACTACAATTGTCATTTCTTGCTAATCAAACCTATGTAATATCAGTTTGAATAGAATCTGTGACTAGACTTGGATTACAGTTAACATTTTATCACTCCTTAATAGTGAAAATGATATGAAACACAGTTTATTGTTCATATTTTTATCAGGTATCTTCTGTTCTATCACAAACAAATTTTGGAATATGAATGACAGAGGCTGGACCTTAGGGAAATAAATTAAATGGATCTCAGCCTGCTCTTCGGTGGGCCTGGTGCCGCTATACTTCGGGGTGATGCACCTTGTGCTTCTTACCGTCTTGACCGATCATGGGGTTTGATTCCTTGTTTGCTCAACAAAGCAGCTGTATTATGTATTATGTCAGTACTTGTGGCCACATCTTATTTCAGTGGTGACTGTGTATGAAAGGAATTCAAATTGTAAAGTAAAGGTTCATATTTCTTCTTTAGTTCAAACTGGTAGAAACCAGGTTGAAATTTACTTCAGAACTTGTAAAAAATTTATTTATTAAAAAGTGGCATAATCTGCATGTTCTGTGTGATTTTCAGGCGTGGTAATGTACTTATAGTGTTTAAATCATTGTAACTCATGCAAATGCCTTAATTGAAATTTCAGTGAATAATAAAAAAAACTTAATATTAAAACAAAAATTATATATAAAAAATTAACCTCGTGCTAGTGAATGAACATTGATAACCAGGTGAACTCATGGTTAGGAAATGTTTCAACAGCTACCATTACCATGTTTGGATAAGTAGACAGTTTTGCTTATTCAAAAAAATTATCTACAAATTAAAGAAAAAAAGTTTTGTTAATTACTCTAAAAATGAAATATTTGCAACTGTTGATGAAAATATTTACAGAATAATTTGAAAGTTTGAGATCATGGAAAAGGTTCTGATAAAAAATAAATAAATAAATGAAAACAGAACATGATAGGAAGTTGTAATGTTTTCATTTTAATATGTAAGAACATCACATTAATGAAGAAATGGGGCAGTTTTTGCAATGTTGCTTCTAGGTACTTCAGACTGTTAAGTGCTCATTGACTCAGTTGAGAAATTATTGCAAACTATAGGTATTTGGAAGAGAATAAAGATATCAGTTTTATATCAAAGTTTAAATGTAGTTATATATCAGTGATTAAAAAAAAAAGCAAATACATCTCATATAAGATAACACTATTTAGTTACCTCCTTCCACTAAAAATTTTGTTGTAATATGTATGGTATTAGTACCCTACGATATTATCAAAACTATGTTCATTGATGATACATGTATATCTAATTGTCTAGAACATGAACTTTCTTTATTAGCACATATATCATATGCATCTATCATGTTTTCACAATATTTATAAATATAAAGTTGCAAGATAAGTCATATCTTGATCTTGCATGGAAATTTATTCATTACTGTTATTTCCAGAGAAAGTAAGCTGTTAATTAAAGTTATCTTTATCTTTTTCACAGCTACATTTTAATTCTATCTTGGACTAACTTCTACTGCAAGAAATAATTTTTAAAGTCCTAAGAATATCTTCTAATTGTTTTAATTCAACATAACATGGTACTTATTTAATAGTATGAAACCCCAAGTAAAAAATAATCAGTATGTTAAAGTGCATTACATGAATTAAAAGTTGCTCAAATTTGAAGAATAAGAAAGCATCATAACTGTGACTAACCATTAACAAAATAAAATATACAAACTTTTATTAAATAAACCATCCTGTGTTTCAGGCAAATACAAAATAACTTATCCTGACTTTTCTGGAAGAGTAAGAACAGAATGGATGAGTTGGTACTCTAACTGTATGTGTTGGGGTTGATAAACTACTTAAGATGTAGAAACTTAATAGTTTTAATTACTTAATTACTTTACAAGAACTGTGGAGACTTGGGTTGGTGCTTTAACTACTTCAGATGTAGGTATGGGATGAAACTAATACTTAAAGTATAGTATGCTGGGATATATGCTTGAGTGTTTTATAAGCTGTAGTTAATGTATTGAGTAACTGTTTTCAGGAATGAGAGTTGACCACCATTTGGCAGTTTCTTCTTCTGCTGTTTAAGTGGCAATTATTTTGCTCAGATTTGGAGAGAAAAATGCTGGGTGTGTGAGTTTGAACTGGAGACAAAATACTAATACCAGTATGCTAGTTGTGAGATTGCTTTGATGTTTACACCGATCTAAAACTAATATGGCTCCTTGACATCGCCCAAACATTAGCAAAATATCTTTTGAAGCCAAAAGTGTTTAAACAAGTAAATGTACAGACTCTTTAAAGTGCAGTGGTGGATGATTAAAAAAAAACTACCAGGTTTTCTATCCTGTTTCTTTGCTTTTTCCTATTCCATTTAATTACTGTAGTTATCACTCTTGTTCAGATTTTATTTGGATGCTTTTACTCAAATATAGCCTGCAGTCGTTAATTAACCTTTACAATAAAAAAAAAAGATTTCTATCCCGTTGAACCATATTACCACAGATTGTCATGAGGAAGTGCTTTATGTCGTTATTGTTTGTGTAGTTTATTTTTAAATATATTTTTTGTCAGTGTCAGAACACTGTTTCCTTCTTTAATCTTAAATAATGTTTAATTCTTATTTTCTCAACAAAAGCTTAGTTTTACTAATGAGTAGTTCATGTGGATACGTCCCCCTATCTCCTGTCAACACAAACATTCGGGATTTGATTACCCCTCGATTGACACATGAGATGGCCTAATGTGGCTTTGTGCTGAACCAAACAGACACTAAATATACTCATAAAATGATCAGTTAAATGCATGTGGTAGCATTCAAAGTGATAAACATTGTATTACAGTTTTTAACATTCACAAGAAAAGTTTATTTTAGTCATGGACTTGTGGTTAGCTTACTGGACTGCATTTCTGGAGGTTAAAGGTTTGAAAAATAATGTAACTTCATGAGGGATATTTTTTCATATTTTCACAAGC
This sequence comes from Tachypleus tridentatus, assembly GCF_004210375.1. Lineage (NCBI taxonomy): Eukaryota > Metazoa > Arthropoda > Merostomata > Xiphosura > Limulidae > Tachypleus > Tachypleus tridentatus. The sequence continues at coordinate 74,353,578 of NC_134832.1, read as the reverse complement.
AAATGTTCTATGTTTAGTTAATGTCTTCTATCAAGACAAATACTATAATGCAAAATAATGCAATTCGGTTATTATAATTTGGGTTACACATTTGATCACGTACACTGCATGGCCAAAAGTATGTGAATGCCTGACCAATTGCACCTATATGTGCTTGTTGAACATCTCATTCCAAAACCATGGGTATTAATATGGAGTTGGTCTTACCTTTGCTGCTATAACAGCCTTAACTCTTCTGGAAAAGCTTTTCACTAGATTTTGGAACATAGTTTTGGGGGTTGCTCTAATTCAGCCATAACAGCATTAGTGAGGTCGGGCACTGATGTCAGGTGATAAGGCATGTCTCGCAGTTGGCATTCCAATTGATCCCAAAGGTGTTCGATGGGGCTGAGGTCGGGGCTCCGTGCAGGCCAGTCAAGTTCTTCCACATCAACCTTGGCAAACCACGTCTTTATGGACCTCGTTTTGTGCACAGGGACCTTGTAATGCTGAAACAAATAAGGGCCTTCCCTCAAACTGTTGCCACAATGTTGGAAGCATGCAATTCTCTAGAATTTCATTGTATGCTGTAACATTAAGATTTCCCTTTATTGGAGGCCTGGCATGGCCAGGTGGTTAAGGCACTAGACTCATAATCTGAAGGTCATGGGATCGAGTTTCTGTTACACCAAACATGCTCGCCCTTAAAGCCATGGGGGCATTATAATGTGATGGTTAATCCCACAATTTGTTGGTAAAAGAGTAGCCCAAAAGTTGGCAGTAGGTGGTGATGACTAGCTGCCTTCTCTCTAGTCTTACACTGCTAAATTAGGGATGCCTAGCACAGATATCCCTTGTGTAACTTTGAGCAAAATTCTAAACAAATCAAACCCTTCACTAGAACTAAAGAGCCTAGCCCAGACCATTATTCCTCCTGCACAAAACTTTACAGTTGGCACTATGCATTCAGACAGGTAGTGTTCTCCTGGCATCTGCCAAACCAGATTCATCCATCAGACTGCCAGATAGTAAAGCATGATTCATCACTCCGGGAATGAATTTACACTGCTCTAGAATCTAATGGCAGTGTGCTTTACACCACTCCAACTGATGCTTGGCATTGTGTGTGGTGATCTCAGGCTTGTGTGCAGCTGCTTGGCCATGGAAACTGATTTCATGAAGCTCCCAACAAACAATTCTTGTCTGACATTTCTTCCAAAGGCAGTTTGGAACTCGGTAGTGAGTGTTGCAACTGTGGACAAATGATTTTTATGTGCTTCAGCACTTGGCAGTCCTGTTCTGTGAGCTTGTGTGGCCTACTGCTTCGAGGCTGAGGTGTTGTTGCTCCTAAATGTTTCCATCATAATAACACCACTTACAGTTAACTGGGGCAGCTATAGCAAGGCAGAAATTTGATGAACAGAAGTGACTTGTTGGAAAGGTGGCATCCTATGACAGTGCCACGTTGAACGTCACTGAGCTCTTCAGTAGGATCCATTCTACTGCCAGTGTTTGTTTATGGAGATTGCATGGCTGTTTGCTTGATTTTATGCACTTGTTAGCAATGGGTGTGGCTGAAATAGCTGAACCCACTAATTAGAATGGGCATTCACATACTTTTGGCCATATAGTGTATATGTATAGGAACACAGTCAACAGAATGACTAATAAAGAGGACCCTGATATAATAGTAGTAAGTGTGTTGCTCAATCCACTGAGATGTTGCTCTATTGTTAATGGTCAACAGCATATTGGAATATTTTGTCTCCTTATCTAACAGAGTATAATGTCTTATTGTAAAGTTTTGAGAGGGATTTTGCACATCTAGTTTTTAAATATAAAAGATTAAGGGCAAGGACAAAAACTATGCTCTATCATATTAGATATCAACCACATCTGAATATTTTAAAGTATATGTACACTTGACTTTTCTTTAAACTGTTGCCAAGGTTATTGCAATAACTTTAATAATGTTCACTGAACAAATCTAATAAAAAAACATTACATTAGCTTAAATAATTTTTAAGTTGATTCCTAATTTACTATACCATCAGTTGAAATGTGTTATTGGTGTAGTAAAATGGAAAATAAAATAATGCTATTATAAAAGTTAAGTGATCCATGTTGCTTTTTGTGTTAGTACTATTATTAAACATTAAAAATCTTAAGCTTTTACCCTTTAATTCATGAACTTTGTCATTATCAAATTCAAAGTCCAAGACCTTGTTCTTTAAAAATGTATTACTACACAATTTGCCTGTGTAGAATCAATTTACTAGAATAATGTCTGTAGTACAGAGCATGACATGGTTCATAGTATTTTCTTATTTTATATAGGTAGTATAATTATTTGTTTTTTAAAAAGTCCAAAGCTAAATAAGGAGTTGTCTGAGTTTAGCTCATCACAAGCCCTCTGATTTAATACTGTGCAACTTAGAAAATAGTAAGTTAGGACCAACTTGCAAAATTTTCTGCAAATTTAACTTTTTGTTAAATTTGTTTGTGCATTTTAATAAAGTAATATGTATTGAAATATTTTATAGCACATACTTGTTTCATACTCTTCCCTCAGGTTGGAACAGTACTGCTGAGCATGTGCAACAAGACAATTGAAACAATACCACATTCTTTGAGTTTCAGGCAGAATTTACTAACAGAGGGCAAATCCTTAATAATTAATTGTATATGGTTATCTTCATTGGCAGATGAAATGTGTGAACTTTTGACTGATGGCATGATGCCACATGATAGCAAATTACTCCAACATTTGTTTACATAGGTAGTGCACTACAATACGATAATGCAGATTAGTAGTAATAGTAATAACAATGCTTTAAAAACAAAATCTAATAAACTTTAATCATAATTATTACCTCAGTGACATCAAACAGCATGGATATTTTTTAGAAATGAATTATAATTTTATATCAAACTACTAAAAATGAAATAAAAATACCTTTCACACCAAACTTACCTTCTAGTTTAATCTTAATTCTTAAGTTATTGATGATTAACACTAAGAGCATTCTCATACAAACGTTACTGTTGTTGCTTTGTTGGCTTCTTATGGTGGTGATTTCTGGTCAAGGTGGCTGTTATTTGAAAATAAATAAAGTGGGTTTCAAAAAATAATATTCACCACTGTTATTTGTGATAAGATCACCATGAGCAAATAATTTTTTTGAACATAGCAAAAAGATAAGTTGAATGGAATTGGTAGTGTTGATGCATCATATTTAACAGTGAGAATGGTTGGACAAGTTGGTTTTTGCTTTTGAATGTTGTAGAGGCAATAAATTTAAGTGGGATTATATAAATTTTGGGAGGGTAGGAGTCATCTTCAGCTAAAACAGTTTCAGTTTTAGTATTTTTCAAAAACATCAAACTATTTAATGTTGTGAACATGTAAATTGTAAGAAAAAACTAAAATGGTAAATAATTTGGTCTTACATAGCTATATTCAGGTGTAAAAGTGTGAGTTCAAATAATTTTTATAAGTTAGCTAAAACTAAAAGAGTTGGGATTCAAAACTTGAGGATTACACTCAGTGTGACCTATAGAAAGGTGTTATGTAGTGGATGTTAAGGCAGCAACTTAGATTAAGTGCCTGTAGGAACTAAAAGCAATGCAAAGAAGATATCATTTGGTTGCATGAACTATACAGTGTGTTTATCTGCCACAAGATACACAGTGGCTTGCATTTTGGTTTATCTGTTTGGATAGTTTAAAGCTATGGCTGCTTTGAAGGGAAGGGAAAGTATATCAGGTGTTTCCTTCTTCAGTTTAGAAAGATGAGCATTTAGTGTTCACCAAACTTAATAAATTTTTTGTACTAATACATGATGATCATGTAGTAACCGGTTTTAGAGTACAATGACCTTAAGTTTGTGCCAGTCACATTTGTTAATGGTAATTGTTTCTTCATATTATGGAATGATGTTAATTAACATGACTGGTCTGGGAAAAAAGTTTTAAAAGAAGAAATGAAAGGTACAAGACGTGATTTCTCAGTCTTATAATAGATAAATCTAACTTTTTTATGATACATTTACAGTTGAAGATGCTCTTTAATTTGATTGGATATAGGGAATGATATTAATTTATAATAATGAAGTCACAGTGCAAAGGCAGAGAAATTTTGACTAACATTAAGGAGCTATTGGATCTATCACATCAGGTTGAACATTGTTCCATACAGAAATGAGGAAAACAGAGACAAATATACATTGTACAAATATTTCATTTACTATTATCAAGGTTTTGCTACTAAAGACATCATTACTTTGTTCCATAAAGAGTGAAAACCTGACTTTGGTTGATGGAAGCATTGTTTTGCTTCATTATGCCATGTTAACAATTAGGTTCCTTGTTTATTTCTTTTTATTTTTGTAAATATTAGTTAGCTTTCTCTAAGAACCTAACAAAAAGTTCTAACTTATCAGTAGGATTCTGCTGTTAAAGCAAAGTCTTTTTTCATTCCTGCATCTTATAAATAATTTTTTTTCTATGAATAAAGGATTGAGAATCAGTTGATTTCCATCTTCATTATTATGTGTACTTTAAATACGTTTAGTTACAACAAAGAGATAAATAAAAGAAAATACCTGTTGTTAATTTCCACCATGCAAGTGACACCTGAAGTTGTTGTTTTGTTTTTGCATAACTAAATAATGGGCTATATGTATTATGTTCTCTGCTGAGATTTTAACCCTAGGTTTTACGTGGTCAGTCTGTATACTTACCACTGGCCCAAAGAGAAGAAAACTTGAACTGTAGAAACATAATTCATCAAGTTTAGACCTTAAATCTTTTCTAAATAGTTGAAGAAAATGTGTTATCTCCAATTACTGGATCCTCTTATATCTGGCTTTTTCATTAAGAACACTACACAATTCACCGTCACTGACGAGTGCAGTATACTTGATTTGTCACTAAATTAGTCTCTTTCTTTCTGTGTGTTTAACTACACAATGGTAGAGATAATATTCCTAAAATTACATCAACATTTAAAACATATATTACCTTAGAAATTCTTATGTACTGCTCCATAATTTACTTTAAAGTTTTTCTCAGAAATAACAGTGATGATCAATGCACAATATACCTCATGGGCCATGTCCCCAATCTGCAGAACAGTCTGTTTTGCCAAGAACTAGTAGATTTTGATGAAAAGACCCTGGCTTATCTTTAAAGCATAAAAACTGAAACTAATAAGCACCAGGTCAGAGACTGATAAAGGATGACCTGGGAAATTTTATAGCAGCACTAATCTGGGTTTTTGCAAAAACCCATGTTTAAGGTGAATATTGTGGATCTTGAATACCAGTAAAAAAAGAATTATCTCAAACTGGATTGTACGATACTAGAATATATAAGGTATTCCTCTGTGAAAATGATTAACCTGTATATTTATATTGTGCAATTATTCCCAGATTTTAAAATTATTCAAAAACATGGATAAGAAAAAGGTTATATTTTTACATTGCTGAATAGTTAAAACATTTGTTTGATGGTAAAGAAGAAACTAAACTATGAAGATTAAACCATGTCAATCAATATACTTCACATTAAAGAATTACATATTATATTCTGTAATGAACAGTAATGTATTTCTGAAGTAAATATCTTTTTAACAATTACTTAGTATACTCATGCAAAACATATATTACTTAAAGCCAAGTAATGTGTTAATGAAATAGACAAATCCTTATTAAAACTAATCTACTGGAAAAAGTTATAATGTAACATCACTCCCAGAGGTATGCTATGAAGTATTAAGTGGATCTGTAACCATGTTTATGTATATATAATCTTTGTGGACCACAAAAATATTCTGTGTAATAAGTGCATAACTTTATCATTAAAGATCAGATTAAAACTATCGAAGTTTGTTCAGTAGCAAGTATAAATATTGATTAAATTTTATTCACAACTGCAGTATGGTGGCACTTAGTAGGCACAGCTCTTCAATGGAGAATTTGCCATGACCTAAGTGGACACATCCATGCTGCATTATTATCAAACAATTAATACACTTATAAGATTTGACAGAATATTAGTTTCTGTTTAAACTGTTCAGTCAATTTCCATATTTGTAATCTCATGGTTAAGGTACACACTTTTACTGAAAGCAATTAATATTTTCCTAATCAGTATTGTCCTCTACTGGCAAAAATTTTCAATGCTCACTGTTAGCCTTCCACCTCCTGTTTCTGCATATCTACATGTAAATGACTATGCAGCAACTCTTCACTAGTATTAGCATAACAAAACCCTATCATAACCAGCATCCTCTCCACATTTGCATTTTTTGGTCACTTCCATACTTGTCAGTAGACCTACATCACATATCATTGGAAATAGGGAGGCTGGGTGGGAAATGTAAAAGAGGTAAGTATCCTCGGGAATACAGATTTCCTAACCTGAAAATGTTAACTTGCATTACAATATATTTTTTTCTTCTGACAAAATAGTTAGGATTTCACACTGAGCTGATAAGGGCCAATGAAATAAAAAATTTCCCTTTAGGAAGTACACAAAGAGGTGTGGAATCATATCTCATCCAGGTATATATACCCTTTGCTATTTTATGACTGTGCCTCAAGCATAAAAGGCAGAAAAACATGAAGTAATCCCCTAATACATACCTTTTAAATGAGACTCATGGGTGTTAAGGGGCTAGGGTATGACACTCTGTAGTAGCAGTTTGACTTCATTCAATACCTGGCACGATCTGAAATTGAACAACAGTTCTACAGCAGGCAAAGGTTCATCTATCTCTTCACCTCAAGACAGAAATTGGTAAGGAAGATAAAATCCATTTCTGCTTCCACCACAAAAAGCTTCAGAAGGATGGCATCTTCAATCCAAAATGTGGTGGCAGTGGGTGTGGTTCTTCCAGGCCAAAGTAGAGTATACTTGGTCATACACAAGTGGGAATACATTTTGCATCCAGCTACAACCAGCATCTGATGTGTCAAAAACCAACATCCAGCAGACAGATGGAAGAGGCAGTGCTGGATAAAGACAATCACAGAGCCTAGGCACCTTCTATTTATAGGTGCCTACCAGCTGTAGCAAGTTAAAACCAAAAGCTAGATAAATAGATTTTTTAATTATACATTGCTGCAGCTATGCAAATGCTGTACAAATTAACATCTTTATCAATAATATACTAATACCCCATAATATACTGAATTATATTGAAAATGGCTTAGTGTGAAGTAAATTATGGAATAAAAAGACTTTTTAGAGAAATGTATTTATGTGAATGTGAGTACACAAACTTATGCATATAGGCAAAAGTATATTGTATAACTTGAAGATGTAATAAAGTTTTTTACAGTGAAATGTGTATTTCATGTTTTTATGCTTATTAATTTTTGGCCCTCCTTTAAGGAAAGTTTTCACAGACCAATAGTTTTCATAGGCCCTAGGCCTAATAAATAATCTTGCCCTGGGCAAAGGGAGTGCAAAACCAAGTAAACTGGACAATTTTTATCCAGTCCATGGGAGAGGGAAGGATACTGACAGTATCTAGAATTATACATCATGTTAAAAGTAGGAAGGGGATCATGTCATTGACATGATTCCAATTGTGACTGTGCCATCTCAAACAAACACAGGACCCACTAGGAATGTACATCTGAAGGATGGGAAGGAGGAAGAAAAAGCAATCTGCTAAATATATAGACATCAATATGGCATAATGCTACAACTAAAACTTTGCAGTGTTTGGAATTGTAAATCACATTCATGATAGGAAGTGCTATAGCCCAATAACACCCACAGGATGCCTGCCCTCTTTTCAACTGAGTAGTATGATGCATCATCCAGGATGACAGGCATTTAGGGTCCATCACCCCAGTGGCTAGGAACTGATAAGTAGCAAACATTCCCACATTCCACGAGAAGAAGGGAGGAAAAAAACACTTTGAAGTGTCTGGAGAACTGTGTGAGGGACAGTGGAATAAGTGACTGTGGTACCCTATTTCAAAAAGCAGATCTACCACACTGATGGATTCAATCAATTAACACCCAGGGCTACTGGAATTGTACATCAGGTCTGCAGAAGGAAGAGTCAATGCCATAGAGCATCAGAGAAAAGCAGCAATCCCTATCTAATATATGACCATGAGTGTATGGTCTGGGACAAATGTACTTATGAAACAAAAAACAAGAAGAAAGAACTATTAGCAGTCCTAAGGAACACCCTATTTCTATGGTGTACACAACCTAATCCTGCAACATAACTGTTTTGGCACAGATGACAACTGAACTGAAACAAAAAACTAACACTTGGTGGCATCTGGAATTGTACATAGGTCCATGGTAGGAAGAGGTACAATGAAATTGACATCAAGCTTAGTTACAGTAATTTATTTTTAACAATTAGTATACTCATACAAAACATAATCACTCAAAGCCAAGTAGTGTGTCAATGAAATAAAAAAGCCTTATTAAAGCTGATCTACTCAACAGTTTATAGCAATTTTGTAACTTTTTAAGGGGATAGTTGTATTGTGCAAGAGAGTTGCAAAGGTATCCGATTCTTGAAAAGGCAGTTTGTTGCCTTGAAGGATCCAAGACTTATTGGTAAAATTTCATCTCAGTGATAATATTTCATCTACACCTTCTCTTAATGAGAGTTAATTTCAGTCAATTAAAAGTTAATTTAAATACAGTTTGATATTGTGTAGGTATCTATTACTTGTCACATTGTTGCATAATCATTTATATGTGGCTGTGCAGAAAAGGAAAGTGGAGAATAGCGGTGGCCTTGAAAACTTGCATCAACAGAGGGCAGTATAATTGAGAAAGCTATTTCGTGAGAATAGATATCATATCAGAATTAACAATACCCATTTACCTAATAATAACAATTACACAACCAAAGACTACTGATGGAATAAAAATGTGGCCACCATCTTTAATATTTGCTATCAGAAAATAAACTAAATCTTTATAACTAACATACATTCACACATGAAATACAAATGCCAAAACAATGGATAAAAGTCATTCACAGTTTCTATTTTCACACATTTGGAAAAGTATAAATGATCAACTTAATCCATAATCCATTTCATATACAATTCTTATTAGTAGAAGTTAAATATAAAAACCTGTTTATGATTTTTATTATCAGATGAAATACGTTTTGCAAGTATACGTTACAACAACTGTTTATGATTAAACAGTAAGTTCTACCACAAAGGTACATACTGAGATCAATTCATGAGTAAATGAAACATGAACAAATAATACAAAAATATAGTTGTACTTTGTATTAGTTTTCTCTATCACTATCAATAAAATATTATCCTGACACATTTTTGTACATATACAACACAATCTGTAAAAGGTAATGGGCAGTCATAAACAAAATCAGCATGAATGTAATAACTTTGAAATAATACTTAATCATTACAAAAGCATATTCAGATTAAAAACAACCACAGTGTTCTCTGTGTTAGAACATAAAATGAAGTTATCAATTATCTAATATTTACATGATCCTTTTGTGTTAACATGAAGTGTCAACATGTTTAACACTGTATTATACAAATACTAATATCTTACTCTCATATAGTACATATTTCTTATCTATGAAATTCTAAAATTTCTCTTTAAGGCATAATTTTGGAACATAATAAATCATATTGAAATTGCGTGCAAAACTGAGCCTCAGGTGGTATAATTTGTAGCTTTTTCGTGGGATAGTTGTATTGTGTCCTGCTTGATATTGTGTTGGTATCCATCATATGGAACAGAAATATGTCTACATTTTAATTCCTGTTTTCTGATAGGTTAACTGCATAGAAAAGGTGCTTGGTGAAAGCAATTTTGGCACATTTCAAGAGATTCATTGTGTTTCTTAAGAAAAGCAATTTGTTGCCTTGAAGAATGCAAGACTTTGTAAAATTTCATTTGAGTGATAACATTTCATCTACACCTTTGTTTAATTATGAGAATTAATTTCACATGACAATTAAATATAGTTTGTTATAATTACCTTTGATTTGTATTTTCATAATGCAATAGCCCATAATGACAAATAACCATATTTGTTTCCATAAATATATCATCCTTCATTTACTTCAAACCACAAGTGTTTTTCTGTTTCCTTCTTAATTCACTTGCAACAAATCACAACACCTGGCTTGCATATCAGATCTACAAATTTGTCATTTTGTAGAGAATAAGCAACTATGCACAGGTATACTCGTCTTTGAAAAAACATTAGGCTTACCAAACCAAACGAGACCTTTGGAGGAGGGGAAGGCATATATCATTTCAGATAAATGAATTTAATTTAATTCTAAAAATGTTACTCTAATTATATCACTACTAAGTATGTGTCAATCAGTTGCTAATTAATACCAGACCCATTAATTTGATTAACTGAAATCATCTTATTATCAAAAACTTATAAGCAAATTCTAGCTTTCACTTTCCGAAATATCAAAAAACTATGCCTGCAGAAAATCTTACTTTATAGTAATTTCTTTCACACTTCAATTTCTTGCATAATTTCTCAAAATAATCATCAATGTTTTTAAGTATGTTCTTATATTTTTACCTTTATCATACTCATTAAAATTTTCAAACTTGTACCTTTGAGAGAGCTGTGAATAACAGAAGAAAATATTGGAGTAAAATTTATAGATATTATTAAACTTAGCCAGTACTTGCTTAATGTTACTACCAGCTCAAAGCTGGAGGCAAATGTACAGTCATTTTCTTCTGAGCCTAACCACCATGTTATATAAAAGAACAAGTTAAGTTATTCCCAGGTTACACTTTAGGTTGTGATATGGAGAGGCAAGATATACACATATTACATAAATGATGAATATTAGTTATAATACAGTATGTTACCTCATCTCACATAAATAGCTAGAATCCCAATTGAATAGGTGGAGAGACCAGTACAAAGGAAGAAAAGAAATATCCTTTGAAAGCATTTGAATGACACAGCTTGAAACAAGAAAGATTTAAAGATCTCATGTGAGAGACTGCACCACGTGTACTTTTTGATCATTAGAGAAAGATGTGGTACATATGGATGGAAAACCAAAGTGTGGGAAAAAACAATGGAAATGTCCCTGAATGTGTAGAGTGATTAAGGTGCAACAGATCACATTTGCAACTCGAACATTCAAAACCCATGCCACTGGGAATCAGCTTCCATGCTCAACAGGCTGAAGGAGATCTCAAACCCCCTGACTCTGATACAGGGAACATGTTAAAAGCAGCAAAAAATATATCAATCCATGAAGCCAAACACTGGTATTGAAAAGATGTCTCCATTAAGAAATCAACTTCTTCAACAGTGAAACTGATTGGAACCAACCAAAGCACGATAACATCCTCAGAATAAGATACACAGATGGAGATCAAAAAGGAAAACATAAATGAAAACAATCCCAAGCATCTCCACCTCAAACTACAATGCAGATGGAGTATTATCCAGGAAGATAAGCAGACATCCACAATACATGTTTTAGGACTTACGTTGATTGATTCTACTGTAATTCCAAAATCCACCCACTGAGAAATGACATCCATATGGTGGTGGTGGTGGGTGAGAGGTTAGAATTAGATATCCTTATCTAAGGGGTGAATTGCAATTTAACGTCTAACTCCTTTGGTTTTTATATGCTTCAGAGAGGATAGCACTTCATTTACACCAGCAGAATACCACCACCCTATTCTGCACTGAATGGCATTTTTGTAATATTTTTTCAAGAGAATACCTCTATGGTTCACCACTCTAGTGATTTGCAACTGGAAAATGGTAAGGACTACCAAACTCCACTAGAAGAAACGAGGGGTGAAACACAGGAAAGAGTCCATAGGAACATCAAAACCCAAGACAGTGCAATGGGTGACCAAGAAACCATATTAGTAAATGCAGAACACACCAATTTATTTATTAAAAGGAATGGGCAGGTATCTCCTCCTGTTTTACATATGAAGTTCATAGATATTTATAAAGCAATTACACTTCAAGTGATCTTGTAGAACACTCCATCTAAATAATGTGCATTACATGCTCATGGAACATAACAAATAAAATATTCACCAGACCAAATAGTTCAGCTTGTTCTTGAGGAAGTGGGACAAGTTCAGGATAAGGTGGCTAACCCAAGAAAGTGGTTGTTGATCCAACAATGGGTCATCCCCATCCACAGCAAAAAGTGTTTGTAGGAGGGGTGATACCCACTATAACAATATTAATCTCAGAATTCATGATGAACAACAAATCAAACAAATTGTTTGATATGTGAATACAAACTTGCATGTGGGAGTGAGAGAAAAAAAAAGAGACTGGAAAATGATTAAAAAAAACCACTTTGGGAGTATATGATTTAAGTTATAAGAATGAAGTACCCTAAAGACAAATTTTAAACATCTAAGCATGAGTACTGCCAAACTCAAAGTGATAATCTGGTACAACTGAATGGAGAAACTCACATGTATAACACAATTGTGTGTGTGGCACTCTCATTGGTGGATGGATGCCATACATTAATTTGCATGAGACACACATTAGAATGAATCCTTTCCAATGAAGGAGACATGAAATTTTTTTTTTAATGTAGAGGGCAACACAGAATGAGAATAGCTATTTGTGTGAGAGGAGGTAATGTACCATATCAGAAACCTTCTAGTTTTTACAAATGCTTGTGTCATCTGAAGCTCATGTGAACAAGTTCATAGTTCTGATTAGTATTAGGAACCTTCTAGTCCTTACAAATGCTTAAGGTTGATAAATGGTATCATTCTGTATTCATGTGAACAAGATAACACTTTTGATTAGTACTGGGAAATCTTGTTCTAATGAATACTGATAGTTTGTGAAATACTTCAAAAAAGTGATGTAAAACAAATGGAGAGAGAAAACCTAAGGATCAAAGTACAGAGTTTTAGCTTCGAATTCATTCAGATTTAGTAAGGTAATTGAAACCTTTTCTTGCAATAAAAGTCCAACAAAACATTGATAATTAGGAGCATTATTATATTACCTAATTGTGTGGCTTAGGCGACAAACCAATTCTAAGTCTATATAATCCAGTTGTCATCAATAGTAGTTCAATAGTATCATTTTTGAAATACAGATATACTTATCTTTATCTTGCATTTACTGCACCTTAACTGCAATTTTCAGAGAATAAACAAGTAAAACATTTAAATATATTTTATCATACTGGGATATTTTGTTGCATACAAATGCTTGAAAAATATCTAAGCTATGAAAATGGAATAATTAGTACAACTCTGCATTTCCAATTTTTATTAACCAAGTCAACGATGGCAAACAGCCTTACAGAGCAGAAACAACCTTCTCTAACCTACTTTACAAAAGTTTGGGATCATTATGCCATCTTTTCTGTCCACTGAAGAAATTTACAATCTTATAGAATACTACTTCTGCCAAGTTACACAATATTTTTACAAATTACAGTTTCCATCAACGTATCCTACAATATGAAAAGCACTGTTTTCATTCAAATATATTATTTTAAAAAACAATTTCCATCACTATACCTCTAATCTTATGGAATATCACTTTAGTCAACAAAATACTAAATTCTTCAACACAAAATCCATTAGAAAGTAAAAAGAATATCATGCCATACCTATTTTTCAAAATGCCCCAATGCATTTTTAGACTATTCTGCAATAATGAAAATCATAAACCCTATTTGCTTTAATTGTTATCTACAGTGACACTAAATGCCATTTTTATTAACATAGCCTATAATTACACAAAACAATATCTTCCTTCATCAAAATTTTGATCTTTCTAAACAGGTACCTAGAAATACCAAATTAACATTTTGAAAACATTAAGGTTTATGGCACTCTGTATGCCTCTTCTAATGTTTCTGAAGGACCTACAAAAGGATCACATACCAGAATAATTAAAATAAAATGAGCACATATTAAACTATAAAATTCATACTGGAACTGGACACTTCATTGCACCATACTCACTGAAACTAAAGTAAATAAAATAACAGATTTTTTTTTTATAAGAAATGCAAAATAACAAGATTTCTCAAAAGTAAAATAGTTTACATAGGAGAAAGAAACACATAGACAGAAAGGCGATTTAATATTTTTAAAAATCAAATATCATACACAAATCATATTATATGAGCTCTAGGTTCATGTTCATGCCACATGAAATTTCTGCACCCTAAATCTTATTTCTGTTAACAGTAACCTATATTCACAAAACAAGGTTAGCAAACATCCCATGCAAATTTGCTGATGCCTGCACCCAGAAGCATAAATACTGTAATACTTAATCAACACCAAAACCTAAAATCTTATCAATAATATTAAATGAAAAATTATGTGTAATATAAATTCAGAGTAGCAATGAGTTACCAATGGTTTTTCTTAACTGTACATACAACCATAAATTACAGAAGTATTATCTGATGATTTATAACCTTTTATTTATTATCAATATTGTTTTGAACATTAAATACCTCCACTAAATAGTGTTGGTACATGTGAAATTTGAGAAAATCAACACCAGATAAAATGCAATTATAATAGTTTCAAAAAGTCATGTAATGCTTGTCTTCATTACTTTATTTATAACATACTTAAAACCAATAAGATTCTAAACATTAAACTAAAAGGTGATGCCTAAATTATTATTGTATGTATTCTACAGTATAGACAACATAATTTCAAAATCTATATTTCACAGACACAATTAAGAAATTCTTCTTTCAGATTTGATTAGCTCTGTGCTATATACATTTTAACTATAAACTACCAACTTCATATTATTTGTAAGAAGTTCCACTAATACAACCCTATAATATGAAGAGCACAGGAATAAACAGCAACTGCCTGTTGTAAATGCAGTGTAGCATACAATGGTTCAAGTCTTCTATCCTTTGTCATTAGAAGAGTTTTTAAAACGTTATCTTCTACACTTGTGTTCTTTTTACAACAGGTAGTTGTTACCCATTCCAATGTACCCAAGTTGAATACTCTACCTAAATAATTTATCAAAGAAAAACCCAAAAATATTTCTATTTTCTTTCTGGGGCCTCACTGTTGTTTGATAATGTTTTTCAGAGGTCCTTAATGTATAAACCACATCTTTTCTGTTATGAAATAAGTACACTTTGATATCAAAATATGTGTACACAGTTACTTACATAAAATAACGGTGTAAGAGGCAAATCATAATTCACTGTATTAAAACTCAATCAATTTTTAAAATAATAACTATCAATTATGTAATACAAAGACTTCTTTACACACTCAACTGGAACATTTCTACAAGTCTACTTTCATATCAAAAGCTTTTTCTCCAATATATGATAGAATGATTACAGGTGTTTGACTGAGGTTAATGCTTATAGTGCTAATGTGAATAAAATTAATACAACTGAGCAAGCTAAATTCAATCAATTTGTTACTACAAAATAAAACAAGCTGACTTCTACAACTTTATGAGCTACACAGTGTAGCAAATGCTGTGTCCCATATGAATATCTTGTTTGTTCTTATTTATTTAAATACAGAAGAATGAAATGGGTTAATTACAATACAACGTGACAAACACTGTGTAGTTATCAAAGAGACATCACTTGGATCATTCACAACATAAAGCACTATTACTGCTGTTAATCAAACGAGTTAAAACTTTTGGCATGTCTCACAAGTAAACTAAAATATTAAACTATGAAATACACTTATGTGAACACAATCTTCATTTGATTGCCCAGTTTGGACCTCATGGAAACAATTGTTAAAAGCATTTGTCACCGGCTTCAACTTAATATGCAACAAAATTACTTTGCTAGAAAGACAGACAGATCAAAACAATCACTATCACTGTTGTTCATAAAAGAAGAGATTTATCAATTCTGTCTTTTAACAACTTCCTGTAAAATTCCTACAAGAAAATACATAAAAACAAGCACTTTGTGAATCAGTTATGCATGGAAAGGAACAACATAAGTTGCTGGAAAAAATCCTCGCTTTGAGCGCATCTCCCCTTCCCACCAATGTGTATCAGTACGATCAATTACTGTGATTATGTCACTTCTTTTAAACTCCAGTTCTCCAGGCTCTTGAGCTTGAAAATCATAAAGAGCTTGGACCAGGAACTAGAAAAAACAAGTGTCCACATTAACATTTCTGTACACAATGAAATGAACTAAATATAATTTTCAACAACAATGGTTACAAAATGTGCATTACATACTAACATAAAAAAATATAACTTGCATAATTCTCTTTAAAACTGTACTCTTGTAACATGCATGAAATTACTTGTTTAGCATATATTTCTTCATGTAAAAGAAAAATTTATAATAACTGATATTAAAACTTGGATAAGTATAAACAATGAAGGAAGAACTGGTTTTAACCTCCATGAGAAACATATAACAGTTTTTATTAAGCAGAGAAATTACTGATTTTTTTCTATACCAGACACATTTAAAATGCCTTCTGTAATTTGCATGTGGGAGTTTAGAGAAAAAAGCCAAAACAACTGTCAAACATTAAGTTTTGGTAGAATTCAATGATTTCTTTAAAAAAAAAAAATTATGTATTATAACATTTTCTTTAAGTCTACATCTACTCACCTTAATGTATTAATCAGGTAAAATAATTTAAATTAATTTGATAGGTGTAGATTTTTCTCACACCTACTATAAAATTATTCAACAACAATGAATGACAAAATTAAGCTGACTTAATCACACAACTGATACTTGACATTGTCAGTACTTGGTGAAACGTCATATTTACAAAATTGAGGGAAACCAAGGCAACTGTATATTTCATAAATACCTCATTTATTCACAACCACGATTTTGCCAGTAAAGATATCACTAGATGGCTTGTAAACAAGTTTATATATATATTTAACCAAAGAGAATACAAGATATGTTCATCTTGAGACAAGTGGGGAGTAGCTTAAGTTTGTTTGGTTGTTTAGAGCTTTTTCTGGATTTTTTTTTGACTATTTGTTTTTAAAATTTCCATATCAAATAAGTGTTTAGTTTAATTGAATAGGTTGAATCTATTTTCTTAATTTTTTTTTCATCTTAGCTTCATCATCAGAAGCTAAATACTGTAGAATTAGCTACAGTAACACATAAAACTTGCTGGGGTGAGTAAAAATTATTCCAATTTTACACATTATAAAAACAAATTATATGATGAAAACATATTACGTTAGGTGACAAGATTATGCCGAGGTCAAATGAGAAATGAAGTTCTGAGCAATATCAGTTCTATTGAGGTTAATATCTTCAATGATGTTTACATTAAATATCATCCAATAGTTTTATAAGTTAGCTTGGCACTTTTTTCTTCAACATGCACTCATACAATTACTATACTTGATCCTTATACATATATTCAGTAATAAAATAGTTTCCTCACCTACATGCATATTTGGAGAAATTTTCAAGTTAGAATTCAAGCATAACCTTAATAAATTAACAATGCATGTAAGATGTATGTAAAGATCTGCACATTTAACAATAAAGGAGTTTAACTGAAACTTGCTTGTACAATTACCTTGAGGTTGTTTATTTAAATAAATTAATTAAAAATTGCTTTCTATGTTATAAATATTTCTTGGTCACTCTCATGACAAAACTAGAGAAATTAACTGATTTTAAGCACAAAACAAGAACAAATCTGGGATGCTGCTGAATATTGTTTCATTGAAATGGCAAATTAAGACATTTTAATACAGTTTTTTCAAAAGTCATATGAGTAATTTCAAATATTAAAAAATACTTGCATTCATTCTGAAATATGTTGCATCATTTTTTGCTATAAATGTCTTAAATAAAAAAATATTTTTACAATTAGTTACAAACCTGTTCTGGTTGCATGTCCACTAGTGTAATGTCCTGGGAGCGGCTCACTGAAGCTGACCGATGGTATTCAACTAGTTCATTCAATGAACTGAACTTGACAACCCAGAGGAAAAACTTGCCTTGCATATCACGGAGCACTTTAAAGTGTTGAACACCATTGGGACATCTTTAAGCATAGTTTAAACATATATGCATTTAAATATCATAAATTAAACATCCAGGAAAAAAAAAAGCAACAAACTATTACAAAATATGTTTAATGTAAATATTCAGTAATAGTAATTTTATGCAATATTAAATGTAATATGCAAAGCAATTTTAAAAGATATTTTCCAATTAACAAAATGTCTACAAATCTCAAGTCTAGTTTGTTGCTTCCCAACAATGAAGACAAATGCCTCTATGCTTAGAATTTTAGAAAAATGGGATCCAAGTAAAACTGTTTAAGAGATTATCAGCTTTAAAAGGCAATTCATGTCTATGTTCCAAAAACTTAATTACATAACTGATGTTTCAAAGGACATCACAATTATATATTTTGACTTGTCAAAAATATTACATCCTCACATATGAATTTATGCAACTTTTCTCATGTAATACTGATAACATACAGAATTAAGTAGAACAAAAATCTAATTGTTATGTAAAATGTCCAAGTTCATGACATTTTTTACTGGACTATAAGGAGTCTGACAAGACTATTTCACAGAGTATTTATTGGTCAGATACTGAAGCCAAAGCTTCAGAAAACAATGTTACTTTGGACATAAGACTAGAAATAGACTTGTTATTTTTTTTGACTGAACACCTTGAGGATATGAGACTGGTATACAAACAATTTAAAGAAAGATGCAGTTAAAAGGAATGATTGTTCTGTAGACATTGTTAGAAAAGTGCTAAAGTACAAACGGTTTTGTTTCAGAGAAATAAAAGTCTCAAAGTGTTTGTATCTAGTTACATAAATATATTAAAGTGGAACATACAATATTTGGATATAACTATTATAAAAGACAAACAAAAACAAATATACATACACAATGAAAAATACAGATATAAATTTAATGTAAATACCAATTATTGTAAGTTGTAAACTAGCAAAAAGTAAAACTTACTTTACAGAAAGAGAAAAATCCCCAGGAGAACTTTCACTCACTCTAATGAGAAATGCTCCATCATGCTTATTCAATAATAATTTCTCAGCATCTGCCCTTGTAATTCGGCCATAGTACCATCTGAAATACATCAAGACATTTATTACACAACTCACCCAAAGATTATATTTAAACATTACACTCTCTTCACATCTACATTAATAGGTGAAGGTTTGTATTTATTGCTCCTTTGTTAATATATAAATTCAATTTTACAATGCAAATCACTACAGATGGTTGGCAACTTAATACAAATTTTTAAGTAATTTATTAACAATACCAACTTACTATGCAAAGTGCTATGCTAACTTGCAAAGACTGCAATACTCCACTAAAAGAAAGGAAGGAAATACTCATTAGAGTCCAGAGAACTGCAGCACAAGAGACAGTGCAATGGTTGAGTGTGATACCCTATTTTAAAATGCAGAGCTACCACACTGATGAAGTCAAGCAACTAACACTTGAAGGCATCTAGAACTGTACATCATGTCTATGGTAGGAAGAACCTCAACACTATGTAGCATCATAGATGGGCAGCGATTCTTGTCTGTTTTACTTGCGTAAGTCCATGTGGCTATGGTCTGGTACAAATATATTTATGAAGCAAAATACCACAAAATATGTATGCAATTGGTCATACAAAACATCCCATCTCAACAGTGCAAGCAACATGATTTTATGAAGTGTTATGTTTTCTCAAGTACAATATTTGGTACTGATATATAGAAAACCATCAGACAAAGTCAAGTAACCAATGACTGGTAGCACCTGGAATTGTACACAAGGTTTGCAGTAGGAAGTGGTCCAACATTATAGACATCTAGCATGGTCACAGGATGTACAGTGCAGATTTGATACTAAGTATAACTGTTCAGGCATCATTTTCCATAGATCCATAATGTAAGAACAAAGTGCCCCTATAAAGGAAAATGAGTACTTACCAGTCATAAAGAAACGGAAGTGTGTAAAATGGTAAAAGGAGCTAAATGGAAACCCACAGAATAGGAAACAGTCCTGTGATAGTACAGGAGACTGGAACAAAGATGCAAGTTTGGTAAACTGAAAAGTGGAAGACAGAGTTGCCCTATAATCCACAACAGAAAAAACTGAAAGGCCCCTGTTATAGAGCCAAGTGAAAAAGGATGATAAATGAGGAATGGTAGCCTGAAGAAGATGATAACCCCAGCACAGAGATCTAGAATAGTATGTAGTCCACTTAGGTTGATAAACCTTCAACAATAAAGGCATAAAAGGATAGGAGATCAAGGAGGCAACAAACTTGGGAAGTCTGGATCATCTGGCAAGGGACTAGACAAAAGCTATACATGAAGATGAAGTATGGGTATGGAAGGATGACACACACAGTACTGAGGTTGACAAAGATGCATGGGAGAAAAGGAGAAAGGAACTGGTTGTGACACAAATAGCCACTGTAGAAGCAGAAGCAATGTCTGAGCAGGCCAATATGAGGCTATCAACAGAACCTGAGGAGGAATGATTTGAGCTATTAAAATGACTTTCATTAACCACAAGCCTGGATTGGAAACTGGATACAGAGTTAAGTATAAGTTAATGGTTAACTTGTGATTGAGAAAGAAATTTAGAGACAATAACTAAATCACTTAGTGCCAGTTTCTTATCATTTTGGGAATGGCAAACAGACTAAAATAAAACCTTGGACAAGAGGGATCTTCTTGTTTAATGGCATATTTGTGAAGTAAATTTTAAACTGTTTCGGACAACTGCTGGCACGAAATGGGATCTCAGAACAGGGGAAGGAAATTGGATGGGAACAAATGAGAAGCCAATGAGAATATGAAGAACTGTGACATGTGCAAATCCTGGAAAGAATAATCAGATAAACAAATCATAGATAACAGAGCATCTTAACTTAAAATATCCAAATAGTATATCAGCCACATCAATAAAACTGAGACCAAATATTCAAGTTGTGCCATGATAGCAAACAGAAGACTATGAGATTCATCAGAAACTTCCCCAGAAGGTAGAGGTAAAAACTCAGGAAACAGGAGACAAGTTCCATAATATAATATGTGACTGAGAAATATATTCAGTAGGGGAAAAAAGGCTATCCAAATTCTCATCCATCCTGTCAAACACATCTGGTACAGGAATCACAGAATACTCTTCAGGTGGTGGTGAATGCAGTAATAAAGACAATTTTCTATGGATCATAGTAGTCATGTTTTTAACAGATAAATGTGGGACTGATTCTGAAAATGTGATTAGTAATTTCACTGGAGTAGGAACAGCAGTAGTAGTAATAACTACTTGAAACTGTGAGTGTATATTTAAAAGTATAAACTCAAACAAAAGAAGCAATATGCATCTAGAAAATAAACTTGGCCATTCACAAATTTGTAAGCAAAAACAGATGCATCCTAACAGTACAACTGACAACTGAGAAGTGATTAACAGTTGCATTATTAGAGAGAGAACTAGCTACGATTGGGTTAATGCCACATTTCAGTTGGTGGAGGGTTATCACTTGCATGTAAATATACTGATTGAAGTGAAAATTACACAAATATGCACTGATAGAGAGCAGTACGAGTTCAGAAAGCTTTTGTTAAGAAGAGGTAAGATATATTGGAAACAGTTTATGTTTCAATAATAAAATTATTTAACACATCATATTCACTCACATTTAAAAATATCCAAAAATTGCTTATGTGACTTTTTTAAAGTATACTGCTCCCAGGTATATAACTCATTCATCTTGATTAACATACATGCATTCCCACTATATAGGCACTCAATATTTAAAACTTATTTGGCATAAATCTCCAGCAATCATGAATGAACAGCAGAAGTAAAGCAGTAAATTTTTGAGAACATCCATATCAACACAAGCATCTTATCAGTATTTAAGTACAAGAGTACTGATTACCAATTGTTTATACACATTTCATAAGTAAGTAGATTTCTTTGTTTTTGAACTTCAGCCAAAGCTACACAAGGGCTAACTGTGCTAGTTATCCCTAATTTAGCAGTGTAAGACTAGAGGGAAGGCAGCTTGTTATCACCACCCACCATCAATTCTTGGGCTTTTACCAGTGAATAGTGGGATTGACTCTCACATTATAATGCTCCTATGGCTGAAAAGGCAAACATATGTATGGAAATAAAAGTTTTCCTTTATATCAATTAATAATCTAATATCTAAGTGTAATGCACCCTAGAGTCTCATACCCCTTCACACTCTCGTCCCTAAGATGGGCCTAGCAACGGTCAGCTGCAAACACTCTTCATTAACCTGAAGATGACCTAAAAAATAGGTTGAAACATTCTTTTGTATTTAATTTTAATTAAAGTTTTAATACTCATACCAGCTGTCTTTAGAATACATTTCTTTGCTAACAAATTTTCATGCAAAGCTACACAAAGAGCTATTCATGCAAAATCATCATTAATTATGAAATGATAGACTAATAAAACTCTAGAGTTATTCTTGTCTCACAAAATATTGACATTAAAATGCCATTCTTGTGGTGCAACCATATACAGAGAAGGTTTTCTGGCCAAAAAGCCACAAACTACAAGCCTATGAGCATGCTAATCACAATATAATGTCTTATCCAAAAGTTACAAATCTAAACCAATGGTTTCTGACTTACAATTCCAATTTTTATCATCTTTTGTTTTATATACAAGTTTGATTCTTATATTTCAAAGCATAAATACATTAACACCTTCAAAATTTTTTAAAAAATTAAATTTACTTAGCAAATACATTTGATAAAATTTGAACATAAAATATGGTTTATTTTATGACCATACAAAAAACAAATTTTTTAAAGAGCTAGATAATATCTTAGACAGATCAATGATTGCACAGGAAAGTGGCTAGTTAGGTTCAAACTCCTGACCTTCTCCTCTCGCATCCCAAAAGTGCTCTTTTCCCAAGCCATAAAAATGTCTATGATCATTACAAAACATGCCTAATTATCTGATGAATATAAGGGTAACCCACAGTCTCCCCTTACAACATTCTAACCAAAATAGTCTTACCTAGTGATGCATGGAAACTTTTTTTCTTCAATGATCGCCTACTCTTTTATTGATTATAAAGAAAAGTCAACTAGAAGCCTTAAAATGTAAAAGAAGAGACCATTTGGTCCTTCATGCTGTCCTTGTGCACTTAGCCTTGGGAAAAGTAGAAATATAATCCCACTCTTCACTTTTCAGGAACAATACTAATTCCCTTCTTTACATTTTGTTACTACTAAACGCAATTCATTCCATTTCTCTTAGAGAAATAAAACTGCCTTATCTAGAACATAGCTTGTATTTTCCAAATCTTCAACTTGTATTCTATAAGTTTGTCTTTAAAATGTACAAGATATCAGAAAAATCAATGTTAACACTTTTCTTACCTGAATAATCTTGTAAGTTTCAATAAAAATAATTTTTCTCACAATAATATGAATGATATTAACCTATCCTAATAGCTTTCTTCTGAACCTATTCTGACAAGTCAGTATTTATCCTTAGATAAGAACAAGCCTTTAAATGTTCTATTAAGTGAGGCTCAACTAGTAATACATCTTTTGACTTGTAATTAATAAGTCTTTCGAATGAATCCTAAAATGTTATTATTCTTAACACTAACAACAGAGCAATCCTTTAGTGGCTTAAGTGACTTATTCATCTCTTTTCTTCAGTCACAATCTCTACTTAAGTTACTCAAAAGTATTGCCTTACACTTATTACAATTAAATGCTATTTGCCAAATATTTCTTCAACTTATCAATGGAAACAAATTATTTTGCTGTGCATCAACATCTTTAATATAGCTAAATAAACTCAAAGAGTTTAATGTCTTTACTAAACATTGGTATTTCACCAAGAATGCCTTTATTAATATAATTTATGTAAGTACGGAAGAGCAAAGTCCAAAGCACTGACCTCCGAGATACCCTATGAGGAACTTAATAACCTTTTGCTTTCTCCCACCCAATTGCCCTACAATCCAAACTAGTTTTCTCCTGAACCTTTATGATGTGCTTTTCTTAGTTAATTTTATGCATAACTCTTTAACAAAAGCTTTTTCAAAATCTTGAAAATCCTACACTTTCTTTCACCCAGATAACAAGCAATGTTCTCAAAACAAAAACATTAATAATCATTAATGCAAAATTTCACTTTGATGAATCAATGTAGATTTTCATTTTGATAGCATGTTACACTAAATGATACTGTAAGTTTTTTTTACCAGTTTCTTAATAGTTTTCACACCACAGAAGTACTTGTAGCTGGTCTATAATTTCTAAGGCAGATTTTCATAGATAGTCAATTATTTTTTCAGTTTAAAGAGGTTACAAACCTTCTTTTACAATATACATTTACTTTTATTTTTGTTTTCAACTGAAATGTTATTATTCATAATCTTTAGTTTTTTTCTGTTTAAATAAATATAAATAATTTTCTCTCACAAAATGTTTTGGACATATTATCTAACAGTAATATTTCTATAGTACTTTACCCTTGGCACCACAACAGGCAAAATAATAATTGCATCAAGAGACCAAATATACCACTAAAATAAACATTATCATATTTTTCTGAAACCTCAAGAAAGCTCTCAAATAAACAATCTGAAAATCATTTTCAGTGATGTCGAGAAAACCCACTTGTAGAGAAATATATATGCAAAAACGGCTCGTTTGGGTTGAGAAAATATTTTACATAGAAGAGCAAACAACGTTTCGACCTTCTTTGGTCATCGTCAGGTTCACAAAGAAAGTGGTAACTGACTGGAAGCTGACCACATGTTTGGAAGAGGTTGTGTAACTGAGTGTCGGAATGTAGAAGGCAGTGTTAGATGTTTGAATATATAATTTTATTATATTTAATATAGGTATAAAGGCGTTCCTTTATATTGATTTATTTTGGGTTTAAGTTGTTGTATAAGTAAGGCTTCTTTAATTTTGCGTTTGTTTATGTTTGTTTCTTTATTTAGTATTTGAGTGTTTTCTATGGTTATGTTGTGTTTATTTGACTTGCAGTGTACGAAAACGTGTGAAGGTGACTTATGTTTTTTG
Organism: Tachypleus tridentatus; assembly: GCF_004210375.1. Classification (NCBI taxonomy): domain Eukaryota; kingdom Metazoa; phylum Arthropoda; class Merostomata; order Xiphosura; family Limulidae; genus Tachypleus; species Tachypleus tridentatus. The sequence continues at coordinate 74,328,498 of NC_134832.1, read as the reverse complement.
AATCTGGTTTCCATTTTTCTACTTGTTTCTCCAATATAGAAGTCGTGGCAGTTATCACATTGTATTTTATAAATAATGTTGGTGTGGTGTTTGTCAGTGTGGTTTTAACATAGTATAGACCTTAGTTTTGTGCCTGGTTTCTGAATAAATTTGGTATTAACTGGAATGTCATATTTTGTTACTAGTTTTTGCCAAATGTTGGTTATTTGTCTGCTGATGCCAGGAATATATGGTATGCAACAGTATATGGTTTCGTGATTTTTTGATTCGCGAGATATATTTACTTTTGTTGGTTGATTTTGCTTTCTATCTAGGTGTGTGCATATAATGTTTTCTACAGTTTGTGGAGGAAACTTATTGATGTTGATGAAGTGTTGTTTTATTTTGTCTAATTCATCGTTAATTTTGTCTGGTGAGCATAGTTTTATGGTTGTGTTTATTTGGTTTCTTAGTATGTTGAGTTTTTTGTTTTGTTTCATGTGCTGAGTCCCAAGGAATGTATAGTCCAGTATGGGTGATTTTTCGGTGGATTTCTGTTTTGAATTGTGTGTCGGTTCTTGTAATTTTGAGGTTAAGAAATGATATTTAATTGCTTTCTTCCTGTTCACATGTGAAGTTTATGTTGGGATGTTTTGAGTTAATGTGATTGAAAAATTAAGTATGTGTTCTGTAGATTTAAATCCCGCAACCATGTCATCTACATATCTGTACCAGTATAGTGGTGGATGTAATGCTGTGTTAATTGCTTATGTTTCAACTTGTGTCATAAAAATATTGGCTAGAACTGGTAATACTGGGTTGCCCATGCTTAGGCCATTTGTTTGTATATAGTTGTGGTTGTTGAACATGAAGTTTGTCTTTATCGTGGTGAATTCTATGAGGGTTGCTAATTGGTTGCTGGGAATGTCTACAGTTGGGTTTGGGTCTCAGATATAGAGTTCTAAGGCTATCTTGCAGGCTTCAGTGATTGGAACTTCTGTAAAGAGGGATATAACATCAAAATTGGCCATTAAGGCTTTATGATTAAGTTGATTTAGATTAGACTTGAAATTAAAAGAGTCTTTGATGAATGAGCTGGCTGATGTTACATATTTGGAGAATGCCCATGCTATGTATTTACCAAGATTGTAATTAAACGATTCATATGTGGACATTATTGGTCATAATGGGCAATCTGGTTTATGAGGTTTGGGGATGCCGTATATTTGTGGTGTGCGTGAGTCGGTTTTACGTAGGTAGGAATAAAGTGTTTGTGAAATTGTGTTGGCTTTTTTCATTTTCAGTAGTAATTTGTTCAGTTGCGTCTCCTGTGTCTTTGTTGGATTTGTGTGTATTGGTTTAAATTTGTTCGTGTCTGATAGGGCGTTCTTCATTTTTTGGATGTATTCATTCGTGTTCATTATGACTATAGCGTTACCTCTATCTGTTTTTAGAATTTTTATGTTTTTGTCTTGTTTTAGGTTTTTAATGGAATTAATGTCTCTTTTTGTAAGATTGTTTTTTAATTTTCTGTTTTGTGAAATTATGTTGATGGTTTTGTGAGAAAATTCTTTGAAAAAATCGTTTAAGATGTTGTTTTTCATGTTTCTGGAAAATATAAATAAAATTAAAGAAGCCTTACTTATACAACAACTTAAACCCAAAATAAACCAATATAAAGGAACGCCTTTATACCTATATTAATATAATAAAATAAATAAAATTATATATTCAAACATCTAACACTGCCCTCTACATTCCGACACTCAGTTACATAACCCCTTCCAAACATGTGGTCAGCTTCCGGTCAGTTACCTCTTTCTTTGTGAACCTGACGATGACCGAAGAAGGTCGAAACATTGTTCGCTCTTCATTGTAAAATATTTTCTCAACCCAAATGAGCCGTTTTTGCATATATATGAAAATCATTTTGTCCCATGTTACTAACTGCTGTGGATGATTTCAGAGGACATGTATGATGTTGAATTCCATTTACAGGGAAAATTTAAATTTATATAAAAGAAACCTCATTGAAGTGTTCTAGTTTCTAACAGAAAAATAAATATCGAACTTCAGATGTGTGACTAGTTTCCTTAAGAAGAGGTACATATGCAAACTGTCTATACTTCCAATAATCTTTTTCAATCTACGCTCAACTAGCATTCTTCCTCTAGTGTTTCCCTAATATTGTGAGCATTAGCCACTGCAAAGAAGCTTTAATGCCTTTACATTTCAACAGATTCATTCATCAGTCATTAAAGCCCCATGATTTATAATGGAATACACAAGTTCATTTTCTTCTGCACAACAAAATTTGAAAGTGATACTGAAAAGGTAGGAATATGACCTTGATGAAATAAGACAAGTGTGGTAGTTATCTTTAGCTGCTGATTTTTAACTAATTTTTTAGTTTTCACTAAGTACTTTAGATGTAAAATAGCCCATTAATAATACAGAAATAAAGTTAGGAACTAAAAATTCAAGCCTTGAAATTTTAACAGAATATATTTAACACTTAAGAAGTGAATGTTCTTTGCTCTTTCATATCACTTATTAATATAAATTTATTTACATTAGTTTACATTCAGAATTATTTTGTAAACTTTCCCTATAACATTGTGTTTTTGAAAATTAAAAGAGGAAAATTTTCCACTTCAAATTAAATCTTAAAGTTGCACCCTTTACTAGTAAATATGGCATTTAATTATTTGCACCTAGATAAAAAAAAAGAAATTGTATTTTTTATGTTTAGTTTAGAAAACTAACAGCAAAAAGTACTATATTTTGTATTTATGGCTACATATATATTAAGGCACTATCCTTAATTTTGAGCTATGTAGCAGATGGAAGCAACCAGTCAGTATTACCCTACCATCCACACTATGAGATTGACTGACACTCTTACAAGGCAATCACAACTTAAGATCTGGGGAATATTTTTTGGGTTTCATACAGATTAAAACCTGGCTCTCTAACCCTTAGATCCAGAGCTTTACAACAGAACCAAACCTTAAATCCAGAGCTTTACAATAGAACCAATCTATGCCTGGAGTATTGTATTCATACTGGGATTAAGTGATATTTTTTAAGAGTTTAACTATATTATATAAAATAAAAACAATCTGATAACATAGCACTCACAATATAAATATTATATACTTATTTACTCATGTTTCTTCATTTCAATGTAGTTACTGGGGATAAGTCCTTCCCTTCCTTCTAGTTCAGCTCTGTACCAATTCATGTCATCTTCAACATTTAGTACCTGACAAATATTGGATTAGTTACATATAACACCAGTGTTAACAAATAACTTTACAATTTTTGTAGAAATAATATGCTACTTGCATAATTCTGGGTAATTTTAGTCTTTTATTGTAGAACAGATATGGAAAACAGTATGAATAGAAAGACAAACTACCACAATGTCACATGTAAGTCAAAATTTATATTGTTCAATATCAAATCTAGTTTTTTAACAATTTTTTGCTAAGACTTTCATGATCCTTTTGAATAAAAGTTTCATACAGAATCAGACATTTACAGCATCATTCTTTATTACTGTTGAAATAAAAACGTTATTATGCAAGAAGTTATCCAAATGATTAACCTTATAAATAAAGGTACCAAAACAGCTTCTTAAATAACACTAATAACATCTCTAAAATCAGAAGAATGCAAGTATATTAACACACTTTTCTTCTATTACAAAGCCAATTACCTATACATCTGTTAAATCTATTCATCAATAACAACCACAAAATTCACTCATTAAGTTCTTGAAGGGTATCTAAAATTAAAAAAAAAGGTTACTAAGATGTTTCTAAAAATTCTGAAAGCAAAAGTTATATGAGGCAGAAACATTTATTACTATGGGCACTAACTGTTACAGAGTTTATTGTTTATTGATCATTCTATATTTTCATCTTTCCAATTTAACTATAAAGCTATAAACCAACTAAATATTATGCCAACTTATAACACATTGTTTTCAGTATAACCATTTTGAATCAGTAATAATATTAGTATTACTAGTAATAGTAATGTATTACTAACAATAACATTAAAAAAAAAAGGTTTTAAATATATGCATTGAAAGGAACATCACGTTAATATTCTGACCCACCTTTAAAATCTGTCCCTTTTTAAAGCTTAGTTCGTCGTCAGCAGTTGCATTAAAATCGTACTTTGCAATAGCTTCCATTGTCCAAATTTTAACACAATGTAGACAGTAGTGTAGGCCTAACACTAGTTACGCTTAAAGTAACAACAGCAATATCAACACTGCATTTAAACTTGTAAAACCTTTGATATATTATTACAGCTTTTCATACGCCTTGAACAACTAAAAATTATAAAGTGTTCCCCGATGTATTAATTTAAGAAAAAGAAAAAAACACATCAAGCCTAGCCTACACTATTTAACTTTCAAGTAGTTGATGTACTACTTACTACAGTAGTAAATATATATATATATATATATATATAAACGACAACTGATACTTTCAATGAAACTTTATTTAAAAAAAAAAAAATCGTAAGAAGAAAAATACTTAGTTAAATCATAAAATCGACGCAGTACATCAAAATCAAATGTAGCTTTGTAAATTTACTTAATCCTTCTAAATACATATAGGTTTGCATCGCTGTCATTAATTTATAACATGAAAATTACAAATTACAGCCTGTAAATCGTAACGAGTTTATTTTTTTGACAAGACAATAAGAAAAACTATTAAATATTATATGAATTTACCAATACCCTGTTTTTAAGCGCTGTATTGCTTTATAATGAAATTAAAAATTTATGTTTCAACACGCATAATTGTCAATTAAAATAGCAAAATTTAAATGGAATTAAATAAAATGGTTATTATATATTCTTTTGTTTGAAATACTTAAACATCATTGATTTCCAAAGGACCTCGGCATGGCCAAGTGCGACTCGTAATCTGAGGGTCGCGGGTTTACATCTCCGTCGCATCAAACATGCTCGCCTTTTCAGCCGTGGGGGTGTTATAATGTTCGGCCAATCCCACTGTTCGTTGGTAAAAGAGTAGCCTAAGAGTTGGCAGTGGGTGGTGATGACTAGCTGCTTTTCCTTTAATCTTACACTGCTAAATTAGAAACGGCTAGGGCAGACAGATAGCCCTCGAATAGCTTTGGGCGAAATTCAAAATCAAAACAAACAGATTTCCAAAGGAAAAATTACTATAAAGTCCAGTTAAACTGACAAGCGTACTTGGTTGTTGCGTATATCTTACCAAATGATTATTTATAATGTATTTTTGTTGTTGTCTGTGTTGTAAATAATAATATTCAACTTAACACTGAATAAATCATATAATTATTACATAAAGTAAATGACAACTGAACAAAATTTATTTCATTACTTAACTATCTTGAAAAGTTAACAATTAAAGTTTATAGCCTGTTTGTACAAATGTTGAGTTTTTACACTTATAAAACTAAAAGATTGTACAAAACTGTCCATTACATTGCACTATTTTTAAGTTTGTTTATTTTTTTTTATAAAGAACTATAAAGTTTAAAAAATGATGACAGACGGATTACTAAGTTGCTTCTGGTCTCAATAACTTTGAGTGTTGAACAATTCACAGATGTAGAAGGCAAATTAAAAATAGGGGAAGAGAAGCAACGTTTTTCCTCTTTTCTTTTGTGAAGCGAGAAAATGTGCGTTACCGATGTATCTATTACAGTCTGGGGTTTAAGGATCACGAGGCTCGGCATGGCCAGTTGGTTAAGGTACTCGACTCATAATCTGAGGGTCGCGGGTTTGAATCCTCCTCATACAAATATGCTCGCCTTTTCAGTTGTGGAGGTGTTATAATGTGATCGTCAATTTCACTATTTTTTAGTGAAAGAGAAGCCTACGAGTTGTCGGTGGGTGGTGATGACTAGCTGCCTTCCTTCTAGTCTTACACTGCTAGTGCAGATAGTCCTCCTTTAGCTTTGCTCGAAATTTGAACAATTAAGGATCACTTTAGGGCTCTGCTTTACATTTTATATACTTTTCTGTTTATCCCAGGAGTAATCTTCCTAATGTTATGCATTTTTACTGGGATATGTTCTAAAGGGGGTGGAGTTGAAAAAACCCGCTTTTTACGTCACTGGTGGTGTATGTTATTTTATTTAGTTTTACGCAAAGTTACACAAAAACTAGATGCCCTGTCCTTCTCTAATTTTAAAGCTGTAGACCAGAATGAAGGCAGTTTCTCTAGACCATCCAACTCCAACTCTTTGATTACTTTTTAACAATCAAAACTTGGATTGATAGTCAAATTTTAATGCCTCCTCAGCTGAAAGAACGGATATCTTTGGTGACGGTATTTGAACCCGCGGCCTATAGATTGTTAGTTGAGTACCTTAATTACTAAGCCATGAATTTTGGATAAAGTTACAAGATAAAAGCATTTATGATAAATTTCATTTAGACGAAAGGCGCGACAGTTGAAAGGTTAAAGGCTTTTCCAAAGCTAGATGTTAATAGAGAATTTTGAAAGATAAAGTTACTCCCAGAATCCTGAAGTCTGACAATCTTAATTCCACATCGCGACTGTTTCAGGTTCTACAATATTTCCTTTGAACTTCCAAATGCTTCTGGGGCTTACCAGAATGCCATATAGAATCCATATTATATACAGTATAGTACATGAATAATGTTGCTATCTATACTGAAGACGAAGCAGAATTAGAAAAAAGGCTTCAGAAGCTTTCAATCTGGTTAGATACGTTTCAATAATGAACAATTAAATCTAAATCGAGATTAATGTTCATTTAGATCACTTGAAATTGAAATTCTGAAACATTCTGTACACTGTTCTCATGGCAAACAGGCCAGAGAATATGGAAACACTGTTCTAATTTCCAGGAACCTTTGGGTTCGTCGTGAAATCCATTCCAAGCTGTATTCATGTGGTAACTTCATGTTAAACTCATTTTTCTTAAAGCATTTGGATATTTATTACAAAGTATTTCTGACTTCTCTGACTTCTATTCTGCAAAAGTCTGAATACAATGTAAAAACAAGTAAATTGCGGAAGGAGTTGTAGAAATCAAATATTTTTACTAAGTATTTAGATAAAGTTAAGATTATTTTTTTCAAATGAGCATCCAAATCTTCGCGAGACCACTGAAAACAACAACAACTATGGATTCTGACAAAGACATGAAGCAAAAAAAATACTTTAAATTTCCCTCTTTTTGACCTTTGCAAATGTAAACTGTGCAATTTGTCATTAATACTGATGATTGATCCAAATGCATGTTGGTTTATTAATATCTAAGTACTTTTTTAAGGTACTTAAATGTTTAAGGCTAGTGACGTTATACACTACTGTTGTTATTTGTTACTTGTTTTGTTGTTGAAATTAAATGTAAAATTCCTGGTTCAATTAATTGATTTGATCAGAGCTCACAATTTTCAAATTGATTGGTAGAAAGTTCAAGGTAGTATAGTGATACATCTTCACGCGTGTATACAATTTTGTATGACTTGAGTGTTTATCAAGTTAGTTTATGAAGCAGTGTCATCTTCAAAACATTCATAAAAATTATTATGTTTGAAGTGACTGATTTTATCTATTATAATAAGTATATATGTTGTCACTTGAATTATACCAATATGGATTTAGTAGTGTGGGATATTTTAGAGCACGACTTCTTTAAGAGTAAACAGTTGTGGCCAGCAAATTGAAAGTTCAGAGAATATCGAATTACGAAATGTGTGAGATTTGTTTTCTCCAAACTCTGACACAGTTTGTCGCAAATAAAGAAACAGTAAATAAATGCACAACCAGTGGTGGGATTCAGCCAGTTTGCACCGGTTTGTAAAATTTCACGTGTTCATCGAACCGATTATTATTGGCTCTTTGCCCTGTGATGCTAGATGTGCAATGCATCGACTGCCACTATGGAAGAAGAGCATTTCCGTAGAAAAATGTAGGCTTACATTTTTCTGTGTGAGCATTTCGTTCAGTCATATATCATACTTGGAGTTGACAGAGAAAAGAGGGTGAGTTTGAAAAATTATGTAGTCTATGTACACTTCTACACTATTAATGTTAAACCGTGAGGCTCGATGTTGTTTTGTAGGTTTTACTATTTTAGAGCGAAAATAAAAGTTTGTGGATCAGAGATTTAATCTGAATTGAGCCTAAGATGAACACTTGCTGTATGACGTGCTTATGCAGCATCATACAAATATTTTTCTACTGAGAAAAAATATTCAGGAATGGCTATCCGTCTTTGGAACAAATTCTTCTTGGAGAATTTAGCAATAATGATATACTACAAAAAATTTCTTTACTTGCTAATGCTCTTCAAGTCAGAAATTTAAATTTAGCAAGAGCTAAAACCTATAAAAACGGCCATTAAGGTATTTTAAATGCTCAAAGAAAGTAGGATAACCTTTGAAAAGAAAATTGATGAAACCATTGCCTCTGACGCCTTTAGGAATATTGAGTTTGTTGAAAACCAAGGATATGTAGGCCTTCCTAGTAAAAAATTACAGAAAACAGTAATAAAAATATGATTGATGGATTGTGATTACTTAAAATAAAAAAAATAATTCACAAGAAAATGACAATAAAATTCATGAACTGGTGAACGTACTCGAGCCAGATTCTTGGAATATTTATAAAGTTGTTGTCCCTTGGAAAGCCGCCGAAGAAAATTTGTGCGAATTCAGTAAGTTCTTTCATCACGAAATCAATATTAATGATTTCAGTGACTATGTGGAAAATGTCCCACAAAATCGTCATAATCATGAGATTCCAAGAACCGTACAAAAGGATAAAAATATCATCAATACTGTTGCTCTTAGTTCCGCAGAGGAAGAAAGAGGGTTTTCAAGAATGAATATCATATATTCATATAAAAGAAGATGCCTTACAGTTGAAAATGTGGCAAACCTTGTGACAGTTAATTGGATTCGTGGGGTCCCACTTCTTCAGCTCAAACTGGCTAAGAAAAACCACTCAGCTGATGACAACTGGGTCAAACGTGTAAGGAAGAAAGATTTTGATAATAATCAAGTGGCGATTTGGAAATATTTAAAGAATGCTAAATAAATTATTTCAGTAAAATATTTTTGTTATCATTTTTCATTGCAAAAAATGGGAATGTGTAAAGCGAGCGAGAACCGGTTGTTAAATTTTTTGAATCCCACCACTGTGCACAACTTACAACAAAAAAAGTTAAAAATACTAACACTTTAAAAACACAAGGGCAATTTTTTAATGTGAATTTGTTAAACTAACGAGAGAAGAATGAAGAAATCTATAATATTTTTATGAATTCAATGAGTGCTCATTTGTAAGCTAATTAAATTAAAAAACTAAAACAAACTTCAAACTTAAGTTTTAAATAGTAAACCTTGTTCTCTTTAATGTTGAGGTCTACAATAAGGTAAAATTACTAAAAACCAAGGTAAAATTTTGTTAACGATAGAAAATGTTAAAAGTTTGAAGTTACACAAGTAAAATCAAACACGGCTCTTGGAGCAAATATAACTTTAAATACCTAAATACAATTGCGTCAACAAAGCCAGGTTTGCATAATAATTTTCTTGCACACATCATTTTTGCCTATTGTGATTTAAGTGCAAGATTGTGCAACTTCTGACCACTACTTTATGCACTGATAAAAAATACAATGGTATATTACTTAATGTTATGAGATAGCGTTTCTCTCTGAGTTTGTTTGTTTGCCCGTTTGTTTGTAATTAAGCACAAAGCTACACAATGGGACACCTATTCTCTGCCCACCACGCGTATATCGAAACCAGGGTTTTAGCAGTATGAGTCCGCAGACATTTCGCTGTGCCAGTAGGGGGCTTTTTCTCTTGTTTGTTTTTTGTTTTGGAATTTCGCACAAAGCTACTCGAGGGCTATCTGTGCTAGCCGTCCCTAATTTAGCAGTGTAAGACTAGAGAGAAGGCAGCTAGTCATCACCACCCACCGCCAACTCTTGGGCTACTCTTTTACCAACGAATAGTGGGATTGACCATCACATTATACGCCCCCACGGCTGGGAGGGCGAGCATGTTTAGCGCGACGCGGGCGCGAACCCACGACCCTCGGATTACGAGTCGCACGTCTTACGCGCTTGGCCATGCCAGGCCCGGCTTTTTCTCTAGTAGAACACTTCTAATTATCAATTTAGTGAATATACGTCTGCTGTGCCCCAGAGAGAGAAAGATGAATGACTTACTTGAGCTATTCATTATATTACATTGAAAATAAACTGAAACTAAATAGTTATTTTGAAAAGTTTATATATTAACTAAATGGGGATACAATGATGGTGACTTGGCATAGCCATGTGGTTAGGGCGCTAGACTCTCAACCTGAGGGTGTCGCGTTCGCATCCCTATCTCATCAAACATGTTCGACCATTCAACCATAAGGGTCAAACCTACTGTTTGCTGGTGAAAGAGTAACCCAAAAGTTAATGGTGATGATTAAACACTTTCCTTCAAGTCTTTTACTGCTAAATTATGGACGGCTAGTGCAGCTAAGCCTTGTGCAGCTTTATGCAATATTTAAAAAAACAAACCAAACCCAATTTTCTCACTGTCACCGAAAACTCAGATGCACCTAGAACACCTAAACATGCTGATCGATTTTTTTTATTGGCCGGTGATTACGGTATTTGTTACATGTACAAATATATTGTAACAGATTTAACATTGAATGTTTATTTTAATACCTACGTTTTTCTCAGTTTGATATGTGATGTATGTTGTTCGATGTGTATTATATAAGTCTCACCTGTTCTCTAAATTTGTAAAAAATTCTCGAGAGCAAGAATCAACAATATTTGTTTTACGAAAACGCTAGTGTGTTTTTAAATATTATTGAACATTCGAGAATCTCTCCTTAAACTGTATAGAAGTCGACGCGCCGAGAGGCATTTACATATTATTTGTCAGCTGCAGTAAGTATACTATAAGCCTTGGAAGCATTAAATATAATTATAGCATTCCATTCTTGTCTGAAATAGGACCAAGGAATTCCATACATTTATGCAGAAGTACACGCAGTTCTGTCTTTATGTTTCAAACATGTATGCTTTACACACTAATACAGCATTATCTAAAATATACAATCAAAGACAGAGAAGACATCACCAATATTGAATACCACAAATTCAATTTTTCCAACTTCTCGAACATAATTGGCATATTACACAGGGTGAATGGCATGATGCATAACTTAAACGACTCGTCCCCAAGTCTATTTAACATGTGGAAAAGATAAATAAAATTTTCTATGCAGATAGCAATCTTATGGAAAAAAAATGCTTCAGTAAACTGTACCACAAGTCATGAATCATCGATCTTCTTCAAATATATCCGCGTTATCTTTAACCAATGATCTCTGGTAATGTTGTGTTTGTTTATGGACACAATACAGCTGAATATAACATTAGCTATATTTCTAGTTTCAGTTTCTTCTTCTTCACACACTCGTTGTGTCAGTAACATTCTTGCTGACAGCCTGATAGTCATTGCTCATAGATACAAATCAACACTGGGATAAATCTTGTATTCGGACAGATAACTGTCTGAACAAGTACAACTTAGTTTTTTGATAGAACACAAAGTGCTTCATGCAAATGTTTCATTACCACAAAAAGTTTGTAATTAAAGCAGACCATGTGAAAACTGCCATCTGGAAAAACATTCCTGTCTTTGCAGGAATGTTTATAGACCATTCTTCAAAGTTTCAAGACGGTCAAGTCAATGTTTTCCTAGAAACTCTCAGTTGTCTGCTTTTCCTGACTGCCGAGGGCACGAAAAAATCCAGCCTGCTCAGCATGGAAACTCTAGAGCTGTGGCTCAGCTCTAAAAATTGATGGCTAGGTCATAAATTCTTGTAGGATCAAGAGGAAAACAAAAAAGCACACTGCCTCCAGTAAACTACTTCTCCAAGTCTTATGCAAGTTCTTTATTCCTCTATCATAAGGTGGTTACTTTTGGAAAATATCTTCTCCTACTCAAACAAAGTTCTAATTTGGGATAAAAAAGTATAAACAAAACATGCATAATTGTAATCTAATCACCAAACACGATAACAAATAAAAAATAGTTTATGAACAGAATACACTTTATTGAACAAATCATCTGTAATGATTATAAAGTTTCTGCTTGATTGATATTTTAATAACTTTTCAACAGGAGGCTATTAGGGTTGCTTTATTTTGTTGGTTAATACTAGTAGCATTATTATTAAAATGAAAGCTATCAGTTCAAGTGAAAAATGTGTCTACAAATTTTCTTATATATATACTGTTACATATTTCGGACTAGTCTCCGATTCATTACGTTATGTACGTTAGGTAATACTATTTCAAGTAACTGGAAATTTGAATTTGAATTTAGAGGTTAATTAAATGTTGATATGTATTAGACTTATGGCAGCTGCCAACAAGATTGATACACACATAATATTCTTTTTTGACTCAAATATATTTTAATATACAAACAAACAAACAATACAGTTTATAGTGACGGTTATTACTAATAGTTACAACAAATGATGGTTTATATACAAGAGTTTTACAAACTTGTAAACTATGCTAAGTCTTTTTTTTTTGATCTAGAATTGAATATTTTATCAACGATCACGTTTCACGATGAGCAAATTAATTCTGAGTTGATATTGCTACACACCTCGCTTAAACTAGATAGCTTTATTTATCTCACACCTTTACAAGGTGACTTTTCCTTGTGATGATGTTTAATGTTCTCGTAAAAATACCAACGTCAGAGGTAATTCACTAATGTTCAATGGTTTGTAATGTTTGAAATCTTTAAAGGTTTTGTCAATTCCTGTAGTTTTCCGATTAATAGGTGTTAATCACAATTATAGCTTCAAAGGCTTAAAGCGTACTGACTGTAGCTGTTCAATAATAACACTATGTAACACATACGTATTCTGTTCCTGGATAGTATGTGTTATTTCTTAATTGCTTATGCTGTAAAAGTACAAAAAATGGCTTTTATTCCCTTCAATTTTTGCTTTTGTGACCTGGATAATGAAATTTAGAAATTAACCTATTTTCTATGTAAAAATGAGCAAATTTGCACATTTTCATTTACATAGGGTTTTGATAAAACATGAATCAAGATTTACATGTATTTATACTAAAGTTATATAAGATAAACAAAAATGTTTAGAAGTGACTAGTGTTTCGAGATTTGCGACTGTAATGTAAATCACTTTCACGTATTAGCTCCCAAATATAATCTCCCATCATGTTTTCGTTATATGCTCCTTGGTAGCGGCGTTCAAAGTCCAGTATATTTTGGTGGAAGCGCTTGTCTTGCTCTTCTGAGTATGGTCCCAAGATGAGTGTCAAGGATATGAACTTTAAGGGACGTCCTGCAGCTCATTTTGCCGTAGTTCTTCACCAAAGCCTCAACCAGTTCCAAATAATTTTCGGCCTTGTGATTGCCCAAAAACCCCGAACCACTGCGACAAAGCCGCCCCAAGCTTTTTTCCCTTCCTACTGAGCTTTTTGGAGAATTCTTTGCACTCCAGTATCTTCTTTATTTGTGGTCCAACGTAGACACCCGCTTTGACCTTTGCCTCAGACAGCTTAGGGAAAAAGTCTCGAAGGTACTTGAAGGCTGCAGACTTCTTATCAAGATCTGTAACAAATTGTTTCATAAGACCAAATTTTATGTGCAATGGTGGGAACAACACCTTCTGGAGGTCCACTAGTGGCTCACACTTGATATTGTGCCTCCCCACATAGAACTCAGTCCGTTGTGGCCAGTGCTTCCTGTTGTAGTGCGCTGCGATGTCTCCACTGTCCCAAAACCAAAGATAACAGGAAAACTTGGTAAAGTCTCCTTGGATAGGTCTATGTGTTCACTTAGGCAGCTAGAACTAAACTGAAGTGGTGAGTCGTGAACCCCTGTATATATATTACTATGGAAAGTTCTAGAAAATTCTAAAAGGTTCTTGAAAGTTCTCGTAAGTTCTACAACATTCTAGAACAGTGGTTCCCAACCTTTTTATGCCTTGCCCCCTTAAAATGTTAATATGTTTTCGCACCCCTCATAGTAATTATTTATTTAAGAATAAAGGTGAAGGTGGCCAAAACAAATGCTATCTCGCACTCCTTGGAACGCTATCTCGCACCACTAGTTGGGAACCACTGTTATAGAAAGTTCTTGAAAATTCTTGTAGCTTCGAGAAAATTCTCTATCAGCTACTCAGCACTGACTCTACATGGAATGTTCTGGAAAATGGGTAAATTTGAAACTTTCATTTCCCATGTCACAAAACCAAAGTTTGAAGAGAAAAATAGGTCTTTTCCATTTACTTTAGGCATAAACAATTGGGAAATAACACTTTCTGCCTAGGAAGAAGAAAAAGTAAAGATTTTGTTACATAGTGTAATCTTCTTCTGTCTTTCGCTAGCTGCTTTTTATATAAATCACGCGAGTTTCTCGATGTTTCAACAATATTCTAGTGCGTTTTCGTAAACAAATGCCCCCCGCTAGTATAGTGGTATGTCTCCGGATTTACAACCCTAAATTCAGGGGTTCGATTCCCCTCGGTGGGCTGAGCAGATAGCCCGATGTGGCTTTGCTATCAGGAAAAACACACACACACGTAAACAAATATTGTCGATTCTCACTTTCAAGAATTCTCTACAAGTTTCGAGAATAGAAGGGACTTTCGCAATACATAGTCAAAATATATATCACATGCAAAAAAAAGAAAGCTATACAGAAACAAACGTAGGCACTAAAATAAATGTATAATGCTACAATATATATTTTGTGATGTGAAAATGATTCCACAGTGTGTTAGTTGTAGGAAGTTAAGGTTCAGTCACTTGCTGCAAACAAATGTTTGGTTTTTGTTTTGAATTTCACGCAAAGCTATTCGAGGGCTATCTGCGCTATCGGTCCCTAATTTAGCAGTGTAAGACTAGAGGGAAGGCAGCTAGTCATCGCCACCCACCGCCAGCTCTTGAGCTACTCTTTTACCAACGAATAGTGGGATTGACCGTCACATTATAACGCCTCCACAGCTAAAAGGGCGAGCATGTTTGGTGCGACGGGGATTCGAATCCGCGCTGCAAACAAAACACAAATAAACCATTGTGCAGTTTTGCATTAAAGAAAAAGAAGCAAAATATCATGGAAAACGCTTTAAATAGAATTTTGATTTGCTTTTTCTTGTTGGTTAATCTTTATAAACTATGGAAGATTTTACCAATATTTCTTATAAATATTATTCATTATAATGGAACAGCTGTAAGTCTACGGTTTATAATTCTAAAATCAGAGGTTCGATTCGTCTTGGTGGACATAGCAGATAGCACGATGTGGCTTTGCTATTAGAAAAAAATACATTCGTATATGTTCTTTGGTTATTGTCCTGAGAGAGGTTTCTTGCAACGCAATCAGTTCCTTTCCAAACATTAAGCAGTTTGTAACTGTTTGTTTTGTTATTATAAGAACAAAGTTATACAATAGGGACACTGTTTTTTTTTTTTTTTTGCGTTATAAACCTCCTTGTGCTTTGTTTATTATATTTCAACACGCTTTCAAGACTTGATCGCAAAATAATTTTAGTTGGGAATCCACACTGAGAGTAAGTCGAAATCTGTTTTCGGACGTCACTTTATTTTTGCTCAGAAGTGAAATTTCATGTATAACAGGGATGGTCAAACTTGTTTAACGTAAGAGCCAGGCACAATAAACTTAAGATGTTTGAGAGTCACAAGACATGAACAAATATTACACATATGTTTTTATTGTTACATGCACATCTTGTTACATAAATTGTTTATAAATATTAAGAAATACAAGCACGTAATAATATTTATTCATGTGTGTAGTTTTTAAACTGTTAATTTCTATTAGTTTCAATAATCACGAAGTGCACACACACACACATATATATATACCAAAGGTTTTCAAAATCCTGGCTGATTATTGTTTTAACTATATTGAGCGTATTTAACACGGTAATGAACTATGGAAACATCTAAAAAAAATATGCAAATTTGCATTTCATTGATATTAAATGAGACTGCCAAAAATAAAAATAAAAGGGGTAAAAACAGATATTTTTAATGATATTTATTTGTTTTAGTAAATGTTTGGTCAAACATGGAGATAAATATGCAAAACAATAAAATTACAGATATTTTAATCAGATACTACCTTACAAAATTTTAGTCTTATCATAATATTTTTCTGACACAAATAGACATTGATACATTTATCAGGCTATTTACTGCCAGCAGAGGGCTTGTGAGTTTCCATCTTGGTTGTGAGTTATTGAAATTCCGACTGTACAAATTAGCTCTGTCAGGATGTTGGCTTGTAAGGATTTCACAATGCTTCAACTTCACAAACATTTTACACAGTAGTGATTCACAATAGTATGTTATGCTGAAAATTGAGATGAGTCACATACTGGTTTTCTTCAGTTCAGGATATTTTATTTCTGGAACTTGAATTCATAACTCAATTATAGAATGGGATTTATGGATCATCTTTATATCCAGGTCTTTCTGTAGTTCTATTAGTTCCATTTCCGCGGCAGATGAACCAGAGGTTCGAGAATGGACAACATTATTGATCTCATCAACCGTAAATGGGTTTACAAGAAAGAAAAAGCAGGACTTCAGCTTCTGCAAATCCTCAAACCTGCCTAGGAACTTATCTTTGTATTCTTTTAGTTTGTGGTCTTTTATTTCAATATCAGGGAATGTATTTACCCTCCTTTTAAGATTTGGAAAGTAACTGAAGTTTCTTGGTAATATGTCTCACTGAAAAAGTCTTATTTTATTCTGAAAGCTGAAAACTATCTGAGTAAGATCAGATACAATCTTATCCTTCCCTTGAGTGCCAAGTTGAGAGTTTGTAGATGATTCATAATATCAGTAAGGAACATTAGATCTTGCATCCATTCATCATTTCCCAGTTGAGGATAGAATCTTTTCTTTTTTTCAAGAAAAGTAGTAATAGGCTATAACAGATCCACAAACCTATTTAAGACATTGCTGGTTGGCAGCCGCCTCACAATGCAGTAGAAAGAGATATCACTGGGTTTCTCTCCAAGCTCTAGTTCTTCAATAAAATTTTTTAACTGTCTTTGGGTTTTCCCATTTAATCACATGAAATTCAAAATTTCAAGAAGGAATTTCATAATATCTTCATACGTGAAGTATCTAGCTGTCAGGAGTTCACGATGAATAAAGCAATGAACAGGGAGAAACTCTGGAAAGCTGAGATCACTTTTTATAAGTACAATTAATCCTACATTTTTCCCACCACTGCATGTGCTTTATCTGTTGCGATATTGACGAGTTTATCCAATGAAATATCGGCATTTTTAATGTCAACACCCTGAGTTGTTTCTTTTAGTGCTACTAAGTCCAACATTTCTTCTTTCACAGTTATATCACAGGAAACATAACGAACAAACACCACCATTTTTGGGTTGTCTTGTATGTCTGTAGATTCGTCAAGGGCTAAGGTGAATGCAAGGGAATTCTTTAAATAATTTTGCCTGAAACATCAGCACTGGTCTGGGAGACATGTCTAGCTGTAGTGTGGCGTGAAACTGGTGTTTGTACTATTAGTCGCTGAAGTTTTGTGTTACTTGAATCTAACACTGCAACAACTTCAGCTATATTCTTCCTAAATTCGTCATCAGGATATGAGCGTTTAGCACGAGCAATATTCCATGATATAACAAAATTGGCTTCAGTCGTTGTATCAGCTTCCTTACTGAATGTTGTGATGATTTTAACACAGTTAACTTATTGTTTTTCCGTAATTCTGATTTTGGTGGATAATCAGACGAAAAGATTTTGTGATTTGTTTCATACGGCGTTTCAAGTTATTGGCTTTGTAATGACTGAGTAACACATTGCAGATTAGACACAAAGGTTTACCTCTAACGGTGAATGCTAAATTTTCCTCTCACTCTGGCTTAAAATTTCTGTTTTCATCTTCATACTTTTGCTTTTTACAATTTGATGACACCAACTTCTTTCACAAAATTTTCACAGACACTTCTACAAAATTAAAGTGAAAAGAAAAAATAAGCTCCAACACGCGCAACGCAACCAAACTCTGCAGCGCCTAGTATCACACTAACACTACGCTAATTCACTGTCCGCACGCAACCAAACTCTGCAGCGCCTAGTATCACACTAACACTACGCTAATTCACTGTCCGCACGCAACCAAACTCTGCAGCGCCTAGTATCACACTAACACTACGCTAATTCACTGTCCGCAACGCAACCAAACTCTGCAGCGCCTAGTATCACACTAACACTACGCTAATTTACTGTCCGCAACACGGCCACACACGTCAGTATCATGCAATCGCAAACATGCCCACCAAAACTAATATTGTCAGCACTGGCTTGTACGATTACTGATTTCCAGCACAATTCCTCTGTAATCCTTGCTGATCCTAAATTTCTTTAATCCCTGACTGAAATATAGCATTAAAATTGTGATTTAAATTCTTAAATATATTTACTTACCATCAACATTAAACTTACATTTTAATCCAGTAGACTATCAGTTTATACCCGATAAATAATTATAAATCTTGAATTTTTTTTATTTACCTTTTATATTAATTGTGATGCAAAAAGGAACTCAGCCAACATATTTCTGCGAGCCACTTTATATGTCAAAGAGCCGCATGTGGCTCGCGAGTCGTGGTTTGGCCACCCTTGATGAATAAGGTTTAGACGAACTGTTGACTGTTTGTTTCAGACATTTACGTAAAGCTACTCAAGAGCTAGTTGCACAAAGCTGTCTCTGTACTTTTCAACTGATAGAAAAGGTAGCTGTCGAATATCATAATCTGACTGGCTTTCTTGTAGTTCATCTATACTGCCAAAACGTGAGACGCGCTTTTGAAGCAACAGGACGTTAACCACAAATACTGTACTCACAGCCTGTAAACACTAACAAATAGACCTCTGAGATAAAAAGTATAGTCTGTAAACATAGATATACCTCTTGTATTCTATTAAGGTTTTGAAACATCGTAGTTCGTGCTGCGATGCAGTACACTTTGCCAATTTGTGAGGCTCTTGAGGAGTTATCACTATCAAAATCTCTCTAATCTTTGAGTGTAACAGCTTGCAGTGTCTTTACTTTTTAAGTTTATAATCTTGTCCATGTCTTAGAACAGTTATTTTGCGTTAATTGCTTTCTACAATCATAATAGAACAAACAATATGAATTACTTGTCAAATTAGTTGTCAGCTAAATTGCCTTCAATGACACGAGCCATTAATTATTTGTTAAAAGATTTTTGTAAATATTTCCTCTCCTACACAGTACGTAAACATTTCAAAACTTGCGTTCTGTAATCGTTCACTCTCGTCATTGCTAATATGCTAAATGCTTTCTTCGTGTTGCGGATTCTTACACTGGGTTTTGCTGATGGGTTGTTTATGGATGAAAGTTTAAAATGTATGTTTTTTCACCCTTCTAGAACCATATATTGTATAATGACAATTAGAAGAGCGTTTTAGCAAAACTACTTTTTACGAAATTGTTATATTTTTAGAAGTTAGATTAGAAAAAAATAAAATCAGTTACGACTCCTGTAGTATGTATCCAAAATAACATCACAGTTTTTTTTTCTTTTAACTTTCTACTTGTTTACGCTTCTTTGACAAGTGATAGTATTACATGTTCTTTATTATATTCATAACCCTGAGAAGTTCCTGCAGTTAATTCGTAATTATTTGCCATTTTCGTGTTTTTTTCATTATGTATATTTTTGTACTTGTCTTGTATCTACATTAATTTATTATATAATGATATGAGGCCTGTGGAAATTATTTTATTAAAAAAAATCTAGCCCTCAGGAGTATATGTTAGCAATTAAACAGCACTTTCAAGTTATTTTAATGACTCATCGGATGTAACAGTGTTCACTCCTACATATCTACTTTGATTTATGTTTAGGATCCCAAACGAGAGACATGCAATAGAGCGAGATGAAGCTTGTTATTGAATATTGATATCTGGGGAGTTTCACGTGTCTTGTGGAGTTTTGTCCTTGATATATTTGTGAAAGACAACTAGAGAAAAGAACCGAAAGCGGGAAAATTCAAATTAGATCACCACATTAGAACAGTAAAAGCCTCCTAGTGGCACAGCGGAATGTTTGAGGACTCACACCGCTATAAACCGGTGTAACGATTTCAAACTACCCCCTGTAAATGTTACCCCACGGTAATTTGAATTTGTTTTCATATTACCGGGAGGTTGGACAAATTCGATTTCAGGTTATCCCCGGGGGTAGTCTGAAATCGATTTCATCTTACCCCCCTTGATTTCAAACTACTCCCTTCCCAATAGACTCGTTTTAACGGTTTGTTAAGATACTAGACGTTTTTAACACACTTAGTGTGTGTAAATAAAATTAACACATTAATAATAATGTAAAAATTCGAATATTTATCATGTTCTATATCTCATGCTATAAATCACTCATTTTTATTTCAGTGCGCATAAAGAAATATAAAAAAAAAATATGTATAAATTACAATATATTGAATGAAGACAGAATGTAGACCTTGTGGTCGGCGAGAACGAGCCCTTAAAATACCTTTTATCTTATATAAATCATCAATTTTAACAAAAGAAACAATAGGCCTTTTGTCTATTATCATGTACTTAGATACGTACTCGACACGCACTACAAATATTAAAAGCAATCATTATGTTTGTCATTTTGGCGTTAGAAGAGGGGGTAATTTGAAATCAAGGGGGCTAATTTAAAATCGATTTCATATTACTTCCCCAGTACTCTGAAAACGATTTCATATTACCGGGGGGTAACTTGAAAACGGGTGTAATTTGAAATCGTTACACCGGGTTTTGATACCCATGGTGGGCAGAGCACTGATAGCCCGTTGTGTAGGTTTGTGTTTAATTATAAGCAAACCAACAAACAAAAGAACAGTAAAAAAAATAAAATAAAAAGCAACAACAAAGACATTCAATTGAATCATGTATCAGTGATTACCGATTTTCTATCTAGCTTTGTCTCCAGATATTGGTAAAATGAAGCTGAACTCCAGGAAGACTACTTTTATAGGATACGAAAAATATTGAAGGAAAGAACCTACTCACCAACACCATCTAAACTTTAATCACGAAGAGCAGACAGAGAATCTATAATTTAATATTTCAGTTAGACTCTGTGGCTATCATAACATAGCTTTGCTATTGTAATTTTCTCACTTATTAATTAAAGTATGCTACTAAAGCTATTAATGCCGTTTATCGCCGGCCCAGTATAGCTAGGTGGTTGAGGCACTCGACTTGTAATCTGAGGGTTGCGGGCGTTATAATGTTACAGTCAATCCCACTATTCGTTGATAAAAGAGTAGCCCAATAGTTGACGGTGGATGGTGATGACTAGCTGCTTTCTCTCTGGTCTTACACTGCTAAATTAGGGACGGCTAGCGCATACAGCCCTCGAGTAGTTTTGCGCAAAATTCGAAACAGACAAATCAAACCGTTTATCGCAAAATAGCTCATTATTATAAAATACATTATTAAGTTAGTTGTAAAAATCAATTATCTATTCAGTTATAAAAGTTAATTATCTATTTAGTTGTAAAAGAAAAAATTTCAATGTAATTGTAAGAGTAAATTACTAATGTAGTTGAAAAAGTGAACTGCATGTTTAGTTGTGAAAGTGAATCACCCATTTAGTAGGAAAAACTAATTACTTATTCAGTTGTGTGACGAATTTACTATTATATATTTATATTAATACCGACGTTTGTTTAACTTAAATTGTTATTTAGAAATGTACATTACTTATTTATTGCGAAATTCCCGCATATTCACTAAAGTTGTAGAACATTCTTGAGTGTAAAAATCAGCAATACACAATGTATGTTGTTTTGCAAGCTGAAATTTTTAGACACACCTGACACTTAGAAAATTACCCAGTTCGACGAGCCAAGAGACAGTATATATTATCAGTTTGCTATAGTTGTTATACTATAAACCTTGGAAGCTTTTGCTGTGGCTAACAATTATTAATCGGGAACTTTAGATATTTAACCAGGAGCCTTTATAGATTTCGAACATTACAAACTGTTTAACTTCAGATGTTAGTATTTCTTCGAGGACATCAGATATCTATCTTCCTCTGTGAAATGTAAGCTTATTAACCACGTTATCCCAAACAAAAATAGAGCTAGCTAGCATTTCTGTCAAGTAAAGTATTTCTATATATCAACATAAAAGTAATTTTTGCCTTAAGGATCTGGACCATTGATAAAATATTCAGTTCCAGATTAGATAGAAGACTGAATATTGTTTGTAAGTTTGTAAAATATCTGTATGTAAATAAGTATTTGTACTAACTAATGTAATAACCATCATTATAAACTGTATTTTTTGTATATTAAAATATATTTGTGTTAGGAAAGAAAATTGCGTATCAATCTTGTTGGCAAATATAATAAATTTGATACATATCGATATTCAATTAAATTATAAATTAAACTTAAAATTTCCGGCTATTTCAAATCGTAATACGTAATGTATTAAATCGGGGACTCGTCCAAGATAAATTATAATACGCAACAGAAGACATTATACAACTTCAGCGATGAAATACTCACGTGTGATCAGTGAAGAGCTAGCTAGATCCCCGTTAAGTGAATTGTTGCTTTGTGAATTGGAAATTAATTCTCTCAAGGTGAACCCTTCATAAGATATCAAGAAAGTTCTGTATCAAATAGAATACTCAATATTGTTTGTAAGTTTCTTAAACTTTTGTATATAACCTTTATTATAAATTGTACTATTGTTTGTAAATTAAAATATACTTGTATTAAGAAAGAAAACAGTGCGTAGCAAATCGACATTTAACTAACTTCAAAATCCAAATTACAAGCTAACTCAGTTTTAGGCTATTTGAAATCATAGTACGCAACAGTCGTAAATATCAATTACCCATTCACGTGTAAGAAAAGAAAGGCAAATTAGCTGTAACTGAAATGTTAAAATATTACAGTTATTAAAGACTATTACTATATCTTTGTGACCAGCGTCCAAAAAGTTTTCTTTAAAACTTAGGATTTAAACGCCGAATGTTGGCGAACTATTAGAAACCAATAGGCCTAAAAATTGGTTTCTAAAATCATGTTACAGCTAATTACAGTTACCTTGATTTTTATGTCACAGTATTTCTTACAGTTAAGTTTCAACACATTTAAAATTAATTGTGAATGATCTGTTTTGTGTTTATTTGTACTTAAGCACAAAGCTACACAATGGGCTATTTGTGCCCTGTCCACCACTAGTATCGAAACCCAGTTTCAAGTGTTGTAAGTCACAGACAAATCGCAGTGTCAGTGGAAAGGGGTTATTTTCTGAAGTAAATGTTTGGTCTGGAATTAAACTTGGAAAAATCAATTTCAGTTTCTAAGTATATATATTTATATATTTTATGTTCACAGAAACATTAGAAAACCGAATTTCTTATTGGCATTCACATTCAATATATCACTGAATATGATGACTGAAATATCGTCATCAAAAGAACATCATGCCCAAAGCAAAAACTTGACTGGAAAAAACAAAACAGGCAGTAAAACAATTCCTTTTAAATTCAAGCAACTACTGATTATACTTGTACAATTTAAGGTGTTTAAACTATAATTGCATGATATTTTAATCATTTTAAACAACTGTTTGAATATTTATTTCTTTACTCGAAAGATTTATGCAAATTTTATCTCACGTAAACTTATTCTGCAATTTAACTATTATAAGGTGGTGCCTTGTACATCTTAAATTGTTTAGAATTTTCTATCGGATTTTCGAAACTTTTTGTGTGTTCTTGAAAACGAATTGAGTGATTTGGATCTCACATGTTGACGCATCTTCTCAACAGCTTCATGAATATTTACGATAAACGCGTGAAACGACTTCAGATGTATCTTTTGTGTTATTAAACTACTATAGCTATAAATATTCTGGTTGATGATAATATTGGTCACTTCGCCTCTAGATATTTCAGATAAGTAATTATTTTTTCTCATAAGTTGACTATTTCGAAGACCACTTTACAAAACTGTTTGATTATATATATATATATATATATATGTTTTATTAAATTCATTCCATTGATATGGATTATGAATAATTTTTGTTGTGGCTTTGACCTTGAAGAAATGGTCTAATCATCTGATTGTAAAAATTATCGTATTATTTGTGATTTATTGCCCTTTGGCTCAGCTACATTTCTTTATTTTGTAAGCTTTCCACGATTGTATACTAATTATCAGTATACAAGATTTCATATTGTTTCGATAAAATCCCTGTGACAAATTTTGATATATTTTAATTAGTATATTTCTATAAACAGAAACGATTACGCCTTGCTTACCACAGGCTAGAGTAACCATAAGTTATTGAGATTTACTCCTTCCTTTAAGTTAACAAATATATATATATACATTGATTTTGGGGATGTTTTGCAGAGATGTTAAATGAAAAACAAAGGTGGCTAAAATACATAGTCCAACAGCTTACAAACAATAGTATGATTAAAATAAAACTTGTTCTTTTGGTGATTAATCGTTTTGTGTCGTGGTAAATAAGTTGAGTTAAAATTTGAATGCATTACAACTACGTATTTTTGAATTTGTCAAATACTCATAACTTCAGTTATCTGTCACAAGGCCGCTTTTCGATCAAGCTGGTATCCTCCCCTTCTCCTTCGCTTGACCTGAAAGTTTCGAGTATCGTAACAAACGTACGATTCTACCATAGAAACAGAGGCGGGGCTTTCGTATCGAGTACGCGTAAATAGAAACTTAACGGGTGGGGAACTCAACCAATCACATTTGTGACATGATAGGTTAACTTGCGAGATAAAAATACGAAGAACTGTGGCTAACCGTAAAGTTTGTAAACAAGAAACGGAACATTTTCGTGCAGGCGTGGGGCATTGCACTGCAAAAGATGTGTAGCTACTGCTAAGTTAGAAGTAGAAGACGTTTAAACAGCTGAGTGAATATTTAGGTTTATTAAACTCTGAAGGTAGTGAGAACTGAAAGTCGTGTTTCTGGTAAATACGTTCGGTGACCAAAGCAGACCTAATTCTTGTGCTACACTCAGTTCAGTTGTAGGCAGAACAACGTAATTAGTGATACTGATCATAATGTCTACATTTAGGGTTTTATTCTTCTTGATTTTAACATGCATTTCCTTATCCTTAGGTAAGTACTTTATCGGGATATCTTTTAGCACTACCTTTAAGTTCAAAATACTAAAATTCCTTAATAGAGTAACGCTAGTATGTTTTAATACGTTGTGTAGTAACTACATTTTGTTTAAAAGACTTGTTTACCGTTTTACTTTACCGTATTTGATCTACAGAGTTGTAACACCTAAGATTTCATTGATGCATTATATTTTAAGCCTAATTTTACGTAAATTTACAATAGTGAAATGCGTCTGGTACAATTTTATTCCTTACAAGCGTTTTCAAACATCGGTTTGAAATATTAAAAAAATAATTGCATGATATTTTGTACAAAAACGTTTTCATCAGTTAATATAATGTAGTTTTTTTTAACGTAAAACTCCCATTGATTTAATTGAGTAATTGTATAATGTACATCAAAATTACAATTGATTGTTTCGATTTACTACAGGTAAAATGAACATTTAGTCGGTAGCATTTTTATTCTGTGCTGTGGTATTTTAAGTATATTAGTAACGTTGCTATCCCGGACCCGCGGTATTTGCAGTTATTATCAGTATATTAATAACATTTGTTATACTGGACCCGTGGGTGTGATAATTGTTTGTTTGTAGTAACGCATGAAACTACAGAATGGGCTATCTGTGCTCTGCCCACTGCAGGCATAAACCTGCTTTCTAGCATTGGAATCCCTCGAACATATCGCTGTTTACTGCGGTGCCTGTGGTATTGGCTGTTGCTATTGTCATAATATTGTTAACATTGCATCTCTAGGCATGCGATTGTGGGATTTGCTGTTGTTATTAGTATGTTTTATTACCTTTTGTAATCTGTAAAAGATTTTGTTTAAGAGTTCGAAATTTTGAAATATCTCTTGTCATGAAATTGTTAAAACAAATAAACGAACGAACAACAACAAAATAAAAACCCTTCTACATTTGTTTATGATGTAATTGACACAACTCCAGTACAGGAATTTGCACAATATTTAACAATCGCAATAATTTTTTACTTTCGCTGAGTTGTTAACTTTCTGTCACAATGTGTTTGCTGTACTTAAGACTATAAAATAAAAGAACAAATTGTTTGTATTTTTTATTAATCGTATTTAGTAAGTTGATTGTTTTTGTTGTTAATAAAGGCATTTCGGATTGAAGAAGCTGCACTGAATGATTTATAAATATTGTTTGAAGATATTTTTACGACCTGACCAAAACCATGAAACCCTGGTGTAACCGTATTAAAAAGAAAAGCAAGAGAAACAATTTCGTGTAGTGTTACTGGGTGAATGTTATAGAGTAAAGAGTTTTTTTTTTTATATTAATTATAATTTGAGAACTTTGGGATGAAAGAAATTGAAAGCTAATCGCATGGATTCAAAGCGAAGATTCGTCCGTGTGATTTGTTTTGTACATTCAGATGTATATAATATCTATTATATGGTTATGTGAAACTGCCGTTCACTATATATATGTATATAAATAAAAAGTTTAACCTAACCTAAACATTAAATCTAAATGTATCGATTCATAGCTACAATGACATAACTTACGGAATATTTACACGAACAGGAAAATAAAAACAGATCGAAAAATACGATTATAAGGATGAAAAAGTTCTTTATTGTATTTATAATATGGCCCATGATATTATTATTTGTGTAAAGTTCTATCTAATCAGAAGTATTAAGTTTTGAATTAAATTAATATGTTAAGACATGGATGGGTTTTAGGTTAATTCAATAGTTTCTCTAATACTATTAGTAACAGTCGAAATGTAAAATTTGTAGCATCGCTATATTTACACATCTAAACGGATAATATGTAATAGAACAGTAGTTTTTAGCAAAAAAATAGTAAGTCTTTATTCTTATGCAATTTATATATTTAAAAATGTACAAAAATTGTCCATAAATTTATTAGAGGTTACAGTTTGAATTTTGTTTAATGCGCCCGAATAAAACTTGTCTCAGGAACTAACTTCTCCAAGAAAGTTATGCAGATTGTCACGGATAAGATAAATTGGGCCGAGAAGAAAGAGGGTTATATAACCATCTCAATCGTGGTAGATATTACTATTAGTATAAGCATTTGTGACATTGTGTGTTTTATCTGTTTATCGCTGTGTGTGTGTGTGTGTGTGTGTTTACATACGTGGATAATATAGCATGTTCAGTATGACATATAAACAAACAACAACAAAAAAAAGACAAACTAATGAGTGATCCAAAGCGTGTATGAAATGGGAGGATACTTTGTTGTCAAGGCCTTCAGCGTATTGCAAAATACTATCTTGTACCGTAGTGTCGGGTTTCGAGGTGAAGGCCGTTTTCCTAGAAAGCGCATATTAGGAAATTTTAAGTTGATTTCATTGGAGTCCACGCCATTCGAAATTTAATTTTTCTGTTAATTACTAGTTGTTGTTTTATTTTTCATTCATAAAGTTAACTTTGAACACAAATGTTTTCTTGATGTCATTTGAGTTTTAGTAGCATTCGTAAGGACGCTGCATGTGTAAGGCCAAAATACTAATACTAGTTTTGCCAGTAATTAAATTTTAATGGTAACATCTCGGATATTTTGCGGCATTTTTTCCTAAACATTTTATCTCGAACTTTCTAGTTTCTACGTGGTAGGTTTTCAGTCGAAACTTGTATAACGAAAATTATGTTAGGGCTTGATGAGAAAGGCGAAGCATTAAAAAAGTGGTACACGTTCACTATTGACCTCCGTTACAAAATTTCAAAATGACCAACAAATATATTAACTTTTGTACACAATTACGCAACTACAGATTATAAAAATCCTCGAACATGTTGGTACAGGTCATATTTGAGATATTTATGATAATTATCTAATTTGTGTGAAATTGTGTTTTACAAGTTCACTGAATAACGTTAATATGTAAAAGGTGGTTGATGGATTTTATTTTTTTTTCTTCTGGAATATTTAGTTTCTAATTGTAAGAGTAAAGACATGTTTTTATTAATTTGGTTGCGACTGAGAACGGAAATTGATTTATTATTTACAGTTGTTGAAGCTTTACGAAATCCAGCAGAATACACTGAAAAGAGGAAACATATCAATCAGAAAGCAAAAACTAATGGTGGATCAACTGACAAGGATTCAAAAAAGGAAAAGGGTCAAAGTGAGGGTCAAACCAATCGTATAACTGCTCTCCGATGCTGCAAGATTGGAGAGATGGTTGCTAAGAGAGGAATGTTTTGTAATTACGACATACACGCGGATTATAAAACCATGAATAACGTGTATCGTTCTAAGCTGAAACTCCATGGAACCTACGAACATAATCCAACTTTTACTGGGAGATACAAGACCGTTGCCTTACGAGTTGCTAAATGTTTTCATCACAAACTATTACTAGAGAAATGTTGCCATTATCGCGCAGATTTCATTAGGGCCCGAAAAGCATGCCGAGAGTTTAAAGGTTTGGATAGACGATCGTGCCGTAAGCGAGTGAAGAAGGAGTATGGTTATTAACCACTCAGGGTTAGGCTTAGATTACTGAGCCTGCTGAAAATGACAATCTGGCAATATAATCAAAGTAAATAAAACCAAAACATGCTTAAAATTCGGATAGTACTGAAGATCTCCTTTCGGTCTATCATTGTTCTAAATATTTATTTTGCAATTTAAAGCCAAATTGAGTGTTAAAATGTTTTATTCCAAAATATGAATACCACTAATTGGTTTAATAACTGTCTGTAGTATATTGTATTATTTTGCCCAAGAACAAAGCTTTTGTGACCTATGAAATTTATTGAGCTAATTTACTAAACATTACAGCAACAACAAGAATGTACACGTATATTTCTTTAACAGAAGAAATATTTTTGCAATTAATTTCTGCGAAAAGATTTTTTAGAGCATTCAATATACATGGAAATGTTATTGTTTCTGTTGATTACTCAACGTTTGAGACAGGGTTCTGAAAAACAATGTTTTATTCCATACAATACTTTCCGTTTGAAAAGCCATTTCTTTAGAAAAAAAAGTTTAGTAAAATGTTCAGTATTTTTTTGCAGAATTTGTGAATGGTTTCTGTGTTAAGGCAAATGGGTTTAAGGGGTTCGAATTCCTTTGGTGGACTCGGCAGATAGCCTGATGTGGCTTTGCTATAAGAAAACACGCAAAACTATTGATCATTAACATTTTATATTTAATCCTGTTTTTGTTGTACAGATACAATGAATTAACGAAGGAAGGATAAAAATGCCTTCCTTGTTCAGCTTGACGTAAAGAATCAGATGAATGTTGCGAAGTTGGCATAAGACTGTACAAGTAAACTAGTGTTTATTTGCTTTGTATATGTTTTATACTGAAATCGGAATTCTGATCATTGTATTTATTACATTTTCTTCAGTGTTTACGCATTCTTTAGGGTAAAAAAACTGTTTTATTTCTTATTAGCCTTACTACAGCCTAAATGACATTTTATATAGAACAGTAAGTTTTAAAGTTTTCGTACGAGTTTGTGTAGTTTATATTAATGTTTGGTGCGAAATGATGTTTTCTTTTTCATATATACGTAATTTTTCCCCACATTAACATCATTCAAAAATTCACACTATATTTCGATTGTGTGTATGCTTAGCCTTTTATTAACTTCTTGATAAGAAAGATTTATTTTATATTAAAAATAATGTACGTGTGAATTTGAAAATAAACCTGGTTTATAAATTTTAAACATCCATGATCGGTCATATTTTTATCGTCGTGAAAAACTGTATTGTTTGATATTTGAAAACAAATATTTATGTAATAACTTTTTTCATAATGTTATACTTCTGTAAAAAAAATCATGAGTTACTGACGTTAATTCGGATTTGTTAAATATATTTTTCTACGGTTTGTTGGTAGCAATTGTGAAAATTTTAAACATACGGTTGTAACTTAATTAAGTGTATAATTCTAATACCAAAAATGAGCAGCTACAGAAGTCAGATGCTCAAATGTTGTATATAAGCATTGTAAACTTCTTAGTCCTTAGAAAATAAAAATATTAATTAAATATTTAAAATAATGCCCTAATATTATTTGGTGGTGTTTGTCACACTTGTCATTTGATAACTCAAGAACAGGAATGGTGTTTGTTTTAAAGTTTAGTGCTAACTGTCATAATATTTTTATGAATATATACGGAAAGAAAAAAATGTGGTATTTAATTTGAAGTAACCATAAATACTACCGAAATATCTTATGCAAGGAAACCTCGTAAAAAAAAAAAGCTCACTAAGGCCTTTATAAAATATATTTTATAATACACCACAGATATTTTTTTTTCTGTATCTCAGAACGGCTGGTATGGGTATTAATACGTTTACTAATAAAGCAGAGAACAATGTTTCGACCTTTTTAGGTCATTTTCTGAGATACATTTTTACTTCAAGTGGGTTTCTCATCATCACAAGGTTTTTGTTTTTTAATGTACACTTAAATTCTATTCTTAAAATAATCAACTTAAACATACAAATGGAAACATTTTTGCCAAACCACTAATTACTCTCCATGAGCTTTGAAAGTTGAGCGCGAGCTGTATTGTTACTTGAGGTACGTGACTTACAGTAGTCGATACGATACGTGTCTAGGTGTTGATACCAGAAGCTTTACCAACGGTTTGTTACAAAGTTTGTCTGTAATTTATTATCTACATTACTGACAATGCCTGATTTTAATACTTCGCACTTTACAATGCTTTTTCAAATTCTCAGGTTTGATAAACTAATTAACAGTTAGCAAGAGAAGTAAAATAAAGTTTATCTGTCTGGTTGGTTATTGTTAATCTATGTTACTTTGTATGTAATGTTTTTGGTAAAAGAAATGAAGTCAACATGTTATACTCAATATTCAACTTCCTCTCCTGAATTATTAATTTGTAGCAAAAATACGTTATTGGATGTTCTGTTGTTTTTGTTCGTTTATAGAAAGCTTTCCAAATTTTGTGAAGATACGTAAATCGTATCGGACGATGTATTTGTATTTTGAATTTCGCGCAAAGCTACTCGAGGTCTATCTGCGCTAGCCATGCCTAATTTAGCCGTAAAAATAAGACTAGAGGGAAGGCAACTAGTCAGCACCACCCACCGCCAACTTTTGGGCTACTCTTTTACCAACGAATAGTGGGATTGATCGTACATTATAACGCCCCCATGGCTGAAAGGGCGAGCATGTTTGATGCAACCGGTATTCAAACGTGCGACCATCAAATTACGAGTCGAACGCCTTAACTCACCTCGCCATCCCGGGCCTCGGATGATATATGATGGCCAGATGTTTAAGGCACTCGACTTGTAATGTGTAGATAGCTCTCGTGTAGCTTTGCGCGAAATTCAAACCAAACTATGTATGATACAATCGTATCACGGATTCACAATATGATATGTATCGCTGTATCGTCACGTCACACTTTTGGTTGTTACGTCCATATACTAAACAATTAAGCATCTCTATAAACTCGTATTTAGGTCTCCGCAGAGAGACTAGCTGTTTTGGTTTGTTTTGAATTTCCCGCAAAGCTACACGAGGGCTGAGACGTGCTGTTTTTCTTTTTTTTTCTTCTTCCTCCAAACTCTTTTCAATAAATCGCTATTCTGTCATTTCTTGACGGATCAACTTGAAACTTGGTAAGATATCTTGATCCACTTCGCCCAGATACATTTTTCATTCTTTTTTCTTCAATATTTAGTCCTATTCAAAAATTTTATAGGGGCAAAACCCCAAAATGTATATTTTTGGCTCATGTGCAGATATATTTACAGCAATCAAGATTGTTTGTTTATTTGGAATTTAAGCACAAAGATACACAATGGGTATCGAAACTCAGTTTATAGCGGTGTGTGTCCACAGACATACCGCTGTGCCAGTGGAGGTTGGGAGTCAAGATGAAATGTGGCACAAGTATATATGTTCATGCGTTCAACACATTTATATACAGAAAGTATTGTATTCACCCTTTTCGAGTATTTTAGGCGAGTCGCAGCTAATAAAAAAACGTACAGAGGTGGACAAAAAGTTGCCCCCTTGAAAAGGTTGTTAATTTATGTTTTTATTAGATAATAGTTTTAGTATACATAAAACTGTGTTTTAAGAAAGCAGGCAACGAGATATGTTAAAATACGTTTCAAAGTCCTAATTTTTAACAGTGGCTGTCGTAAATACCCGAACTTTTCATCAGTTTAGTTACCTTTTTTCATAAAAAGTGTTGTGCACCTGCTGTAGTTTCTTTAGATCTTCTTATTCCAATCAGCCTACAAAATGATCAAACAAGTTTTTCTGCGATAACTGAACGTAAAAATGAAACTAAAAAAAAACAAAACAGTTTTACAAGTTAATATTTAGTCGATATTTCCTTGGATTTCGGTACTGCTTCACATCGACGTGACATGCTTTCAGTGAATTTGCGCAGATATTCCTGAGTGATTGACAGCCATCATTCTTTGAGTACATCAAAAAAGTTCATCTTCCGGGTTTAGATTGCGATCTTTAGTTAATCAGTTTAACACAGCCCATAAATTCTCAATCAGGTTGATATCAGGTGATTGACCTGACCATTCCATAACATCAATTCTCTTATTTCTAAGATATCTTTTAACGACTCCACAAATTGCAGAGAAACTTGTTTGATCATTTTGTAGGTTAATTGGAATATGAAGAGCTAAGAAACTACAGCAGATGCACAACACTTTTTATGAAAAAAGGTAACTAAACTGATGAAAAGTTCGGGTATTTACGAAAGCCACTGTTAAAAATTAGGATTTTTAGATCATATTTGAACAGATATCTTAGAGTTAGTTCTAAAAGCTTATAGTTTTTCATATTTTTCTGTTATTTAATAAAAAAAATATAACAAATTAACTACGTTTTCCATGGGGCACTTTTTCTACCCTCTGTGACATTGTTTTTTTTTTGTCAATTACTTGACCGTAATTTAATCAAATGACATGAATTTTGGTAAAAAGATTCTTTTCTATAGGCCATACACATTGCACATTGACATACAAAAATAGTGGACTTGCTCATTTTATGATTTGGTCAATATGCCACAAAAAGTATAATTTTATTTTTTTCACAACTATTCCGCTGTATTTCGGCTAATTTACATAAAGTTGTGCATACAAAATGTGGAATATGTATATTTTTGGTAATTTTAGTGTTGTCAAATGGTTAAATAAACGTACAATTTTAAGGATTTTGACACATTTCTTGGTCAAATTTCGACCAAATCGAAAACTGCTGAATTTAAGGGCGATCCTCCAGAAGGAGGGATGTTTTTGAAATAGTTAGTAATCTATGACAAATTATTTTTCGACCATTAGAGTGCGATCGCTGAGCAGTTGTACGCTCAGAAGTGTGAAAGTACAACTAACTACTAGTGTTTTATGAATTACACCATATCAAATCATCCATCAAAAAAAAAATCAAAAGGTGAAATTGTAAAATACAGCAAAGATAATATAAGATGATTAAAGACATGTGAAATCAGATAATCTGAACACATTTGTTTGAAAATAATTCTTAAACTGTCTATGAACGAAAAAAAAGGTTCAGTTCATAGAATGAACGTCAACTGCCTGTTGTGGAGACACAGAGACTTCAAGGTTTCATCTTGAATACTCTGCCTAAACAATCTATCAAAGAAAAGTTCAGTTCTTTCCTACGTTTCTTCGTTGTAATTGAAGTATAAACGTATTTCATTTGGCATGTATATATCAACTGACATGTTATAAGTTCTTGACAGGTGGAAAGCTTGAAATGAACTTTAGTCAACAGCACCATGCTGCACGACCCTTGAAACTCTATAGCTTGGAAGACTAGTGTCTAATATGAGGTGAAATTTAAACAATCACATTTGGTAATCTGAAAAGGGACCATCTCTTGGGTAACAAAAGTCCAAACATTTATGGAAAGAACTCGCGCGTGTTCTCCCCCTCCCATTTTAATGTAGATTGTTTTTAAGAATTACACTTTCTATGCAGTTGATGCTTATAATATATTATTTCAATTTACTCCTCAATTTAGAAACTAATATAACTTCTATAACGAGAAATTGGCAAAACAAAACACATCATCTGTCGAATTCACCATTTTCATTCAAGTAGTCGAAACAAATGAAATATTCTTATACATAACATAACAGCAATTGGAAACCTGTCAAAACGTATTTTTCAATCATTTCAGAATTACTATTTTCTTTAAAAAATAATTTTTTCAGTGTTTTTAGAACTCGTGTTTACAGATCCTGAAGTTCGTATTTGAGTTGCTTTTCTTACAGTTTCCGAATCAGTAAACAAAGTAATGCAAGCCTAAGATAATCGATTCTTACTGAAAGAAAAGTTAATGTAATACGATTTATTGATTTTGGTGTCATAATGCAGTGAAGTAATCAACAGCAAGAATATCATATAGTAAAGAAATAACATGGAAGATAATATTTAGAGAATTACAAACAGCAAGAATATCGTAAAAGAAAGATATAACACTAAAATAACGTTTAGTGAACTAATCAACAGCAAAAATATCATATAATAAAGAAATAACATTGGTGTTATTAGTTATAACACTTGCAAGGTTAAAATACAGTTTGAATATGTTTGAAGCAATGTAATTTATCTTACAATAAATTTTGACGACAGAAAGAGCTCTCGAGGTTTAAACAGTAATTCGCGTGTTAGTATGAATATAATAAAGAGATAATATAAAATGCAATGTTTATTGAAGTAATCAACACTAAGATTATCAAATAGTAAAGATATAACACCAAAGATAATGTTAGTAAAGTAATAACAAGGTTATCATATGGTAAAGAGATAGCATCAAAAATAGTGTTTAGTGGAATAATCAACGGCAAGAATAGCATATAATAAAAATATAACGCCAATGATAATGTTAGTGAAGTGATCAACGGCATGAATATTATATAGTAAACAGATAACATCAACGACAATGTTTAGTAAAGTAATCAACAGCAATGATATCGTATAGTAAACAGATAATATAAAAGAAAATATGTAGTGATGTAATGAAGTAATAACTCAGGATAAAAGTATATATGAGCCATAGATAAAAAGCAACAATGTTAAAATTCAGGAGAAAACATCAGGACAACAAGAGTGTGAAGAGAGGGGACAATTTAAACACTAAGTTATCAACAACATAAAACAAAGGAAAACAAGAGTGTGAAGAGAGGGGACAATTTAAACACTAAGTTATCAACAACATAAAACAAAGACAGTATTAAAATATCCATGGAAGATAAGTATATAAGTTCATTACCTTTGCATTGACCTCATAAAATTTCCGACACAATTATGTTTACTGGGTTTTGCTGTTATGAATATATTTAAGACACTGACAAGCTCTTTTGATTTGAATTAATATTATTACATTTAAACCGATTTCACTTTATTAGATATTTACTGAAATAATCACATTTAACAGAAAGATAAATTCATATTGATCACATGTTAGACATAAATAGATTTATTAGGTTGATATTTATAAAATTATATACTATAGGTATATATAGGTTCATATACTAATATTTATGACCAATGTTACTTGATCATTAGGTTAGTTATTTCAGACATGTTGAAATCTTGTAAGTTGTATTGTGTACCGACTTTGGTTAATCATCTCTTACAACGAATTAAAATACTACACATTTCATATGATTTTACATTTTCGAAATTCGTGATCTATTTTTTAAGAGTCTAAGTAAAACACACAATCAGCCCGGGATTGTCAGGTGATTAAGGCACTCGACTCGTAATATCAGGGTCGCGAGTTTGAATCTCCGTCACACCAAACATCCTCACCCTTTCAGCCATGGGGGCGTTATAATGCTACAGTCAATCCCACTATTCGTTGGTAGAAGAGTAGCTAAAGAGTTGGCGGAGGGTGGTGATGACTAGCTGCCTTCCCTCTAGTCTTACACTGCTAAACTAGGGACGGCTAGCGCAGATGGTCCTCGAGTAGCTTTGCGCGAAATTCAAAATAGAAATTTAAAGTTTGTTCTGAATGAGTAAATAAAGATTTTTTTGCTTTCTATTGCGACAATATTAGTTTTAAAAATTTGATTCTTACAATATTTTTGTTTGTTTATGGTGGAATGTTTTTTAAATAATTTGGTTATTTTATCTCGATACTTTGAAACCTG
This sequence comes from Tachypleus tridentatus, assembly GCF_004210375.1. Taxonomy (NCBI): domain Eukaryota; kingdom Metazoa; phylum Arthropoda; class Merostomata; order Xiphosura; family Limulidae; genus Tachypleus; species Tachypleus tridentatus. The sequence goes on along the minus strand of NC_134832.1, from coordinate 74,292,058 downwards.
GATGAATTAAATAACATAGTTGTCGTTTTAAATGGTAATATCACGTGTTAGGATACATGATTTTTAGGAATGAAATAAACAAACAACAACTTTATTTTCAGTATCCTACTCAGGCATAAGAGATTACAATGTATTAATATTAAAAGATGAATGGTAACTTTGTATCTTTTATGATGTTATAATCATTACTTACGATTGCTTATATTTGTACACATACTGTAAAACAGTCATTATAAACATTGCAAAGCTACACCAGTTAAATAATGTAAATAGAATTGCCTTAGTTTATAGTTATGTGAATGTTACCATGTTAAGTACAAGTTCATGGAAAGTTGTTAGAATGGCTACATTTTCTAGAAACGATTGCTCACAAAATATAACATATCATTCTACTAAATCGATCATTAAATGGTAAGATGTAAGAATTGCTGACAAAATATAGCAGATTACTCTACTAGTACGAACATTATATGGTAAGATGTAAGAAATTCCTGACAAAGTAAACGTCTCGAGGCCGGACAAACTCGTATTGAAGCTGAAAAGGAAATTAAACTGAAAGAAATAGAAATTAGAGTCAACTCCGATTGACCAACGTTTTGAGAAGGTTGCCCAAACCATGAAATAGCACATCGAAAAATGGTCTTTATTATTGCAGAGTGTTTTAACAGGTAAAACACAAAAAGACACTTACGCTACTTTCTCTTTAGAAGATTGTATGTATTATGCTAAGGTTAAAGCCGTCATTTTTAAATCATGCGAATTAGTAACTGAGGCTTATCGCTAAAAGTTTCGAGGTTATCGCAAGCAAAATAGCCAAATTTATATGGAATTCACCCACGAAAAAGGGGTTTATTTTGATCAATGGTGTAATTCTATGCATATTGCAACAGTTTCTACAAATTAAGATAATTATGTCTAATTGAAGAACGTAAACGCTCCACAAGTGACGACCTCAAAACTTATTTGTATAAAAAAATGTTAAAACACTAGATGAAGCAGCTTTTCTTTCCGATGAATACACTTTAATATATGAAAACCACGTTTTACAAAAAGAAATTCCAGCCATCTCAACAAAAACATGTTCCTGTTCAATACACTGAAGTTTAGAATTTTTCTACAAAATCCAGATCGAAATCTTCTGACAGGATAAAACGTCATCAAAATCATCGAGACCTGTTTGCCATTTTGTAAAAAAAAACCTGCTCATGTTATGTCCGATTATATAAGTTTCAAAAAAATTAAAGGAGGCAATATCCAGTGTGTTTGTGTCCACGTATGGGCGTAGTTTCAACAGATTACCCAATGCTGTTGATTTAGCCTTATTTTCGAATACTGTTGCATTTTCAAGAATCTCGATTAATGGGTATAAATGCAAGCCATCGCTGGACGCCGAGAGACAGTAATAAAATGTTGTTGGTTTGCTACAGTCAGTGTACAATAAGCCTCGGAAGCTATAATTGTGATTGACGCTTATTAATAAGAAAACAACAGATAGTAGACCAAAACGTTTATGGATTTCGAGCATTACGAATAGTTCAACTTCAAAGAATTAGTTTCGAACATTAGTATATCAACAGGGATACTAGTTATCTATTTTCCTCTCTGAAAAGTAAGCATGTGAACCGCGTTAGGCCAGGCTAGAATAGAGTTAGATGCATTCTCGTCAAGTAAAGTGTATCTATGTATCAACACATAGTTAATTCACTCATTGTGGTTGTGGACCGTCGATAAAATATTCAGTTCCAGACCAGATAGAAGAGTGAATAATGTTTGTGATGTTTGTATATAAACAATTATTTGTAATAATCTTTATTATAAATTGTATTGTTGTTTGTATATTAAAATATTTTTGTGTTTAAAAAGATGTGTACATTAATCTTGTTTGCAAATATCATACATTTATTACATATAAACATTTAATTAACATATAAATTAAAGTTAAAATTTCCAGCTATTTGAAATCCTAGTATGTAGCGTGCGTACTATATTAAATTAGCCTGGCAGGGCCAATCGCGTTAAGGCATGCGCTTCGTAATCTGAGGGTCGCGGGTTAGCGCCCGAGTCGCGCCAAACATGCTCGCCCTCCCAGCCGTGGGGGCGTTATAATGTGACAGTCAATCCCACTTTTCGTTGGTACAAGAGTAGCCCAAGAGTTGGCGGTGGGTGGTGATGACTAGCTGTCTTCCCTCATGTCTTACACTGCTAAATTAGGGACGGCTAGCACAGATAGCCCTCGAGTAGCTTTGTGCGAAATTCAAAAACAAACAAATATTAAATTAAAGACTCGTCCGAGATAAATTTTAATATGTAACAATAGAAAGATTAAGAACTGCTGACAACATATAACAGACGATTTTATTGGTATGGACGTTAAACGATAAGTTAATTGTTAACTACTCAGAAGTGCTCTCGGTTTTAATTATTAGATTTTAAGCTGGCAAATACTGAAAACTTTGTTTTAGTATTTGATTAACACGTAGTATTTTAAAATAATGATGCTTTGTTTTCTGTTTTATTTATGTTGTTATTAAATTTATTGCTAGTAATTAATAGCACACACAACTCTCAAAGTCATTTAGATGGGCTCGTTTTCTATCCAGTATATTATTGAAGATACGCAGTAACATAGCAACATCTTCATATACACGTCACTTCACTTTATGTTTTATTGATTAATTTTGCTAACAGATGGATCAGAGCAAATAAGCTTGAGAGCGGAGCACTTGACATTTATTTATATATAGTAATCTGTTGATAATAACAGACACTTGAAGAAGGGAAAGCTTCATGTTCTAGCGATAAGCTATATGCTTTCAAGTTCATCAAACCAGATTTAAGTAATTTATATTATAAGTTTGTAACTAGTGAAATGGAAACACAAAAATCTGGTTTATGATCACGTTTCCAACAACAAGCCCTTTACGTGGTGTTGTACTTCTGGTGAAGTTTGATGCGCAACTCTTACAGATAATAATTTTCGTGTATTAAAAATCTTTTGAAATTGACATGAGGTACGAACTAAATAAAAATAAAGAGATATAACTTAACGTTCTTTTGTGCTTTTTCATATGTTCAGCCCAACAAATGGAGTCATGAAACCAGCTGTGTTCTTAAATGTAAACATTTTTAAAAAGGTTTTTTGATCCATGTTTTATCGTTAAAAAATATCATTGTTCACTGAAGTTATACATTCAAAAACCAAACAGATATACAAGTAATTCGGGATGATGAGAAACCAACTCGAAGTAAAAATGTATTCTCAAGACGGCTGGTATTGGTATTAGTACTTTAATTAAAATAAAGTACAAAACAACGTTTCGACTTTCTCAGGTCACCTTCAGGTTGGTCAACTTTGACATGACCAGATGGTTAGAGAGCTCGACTTTTAATCTGACAGTTGCGGATTCGAATCCCCGTCACACTAAACATGCTCGCCCTTTCAGCTGTAGTGGCGATATAATGTTATGGTCAATCCCACTATTCGTTGGAAAAAGAGTAGCCAAAGAGTTGGCGGTAGGTGGTGATGAGTAGCTGCCTTTCCCATGCTAAAGTATGGACGACGAGAGCAGATAACCCCGTGTAGCTTTTTGCGAAATTCAAAAAAATAAACAAACCATCTCGAACTTAGACAACAGCTCTGCAGCATAGCTTCGATTACAAAATATTTTGTTACAAGGTCGCCATCTCCAAAGTATGCCCATCCTTTCTACTGCTTGCCATAATCTATCTAGTGTAGAAGGACGATAGTTTTTCAGCGTCATTTTTAATAGTGCGATCGTACTGAAATCTAATGGTCCATATTTACGGCAACTTGATTGGTACGAGTTAGAATTAATACTTATTTCACTTTTCTGCAGCTTGAGATATGCAATGGTTAAAGTGATATGTTGTAGAAACAAGTTTTATGCACGTAATTTGTGTCGCTTTTCCAGATGGAGATCAACCTTTCCTGATTATAATGTGTATTGTTGCTTGGAGTATTTAGACGATTTTGGATTTTACTTGCAGCTAGACTCCGAACAGAACTTAGAACGGCTTGAATATGACATGTTGCAGTTCTCTTTCCAAATGGCCTTGATGCCCCCAAATCATCTATATTCCTTCGTTTTTAACAGCCTTTCCAGCCGTGGGGGCGTTATAATGTACGGTCAATCTCACTATTTGTTGGTAAAAGAGTAGGCCAAGAGTTGGCGGTGGATGCTGATGACTAGCTGCCTACTCTCTATTCTTACACTGCTAAATTAGGGACAGCTAGTGCAGATAGCCCTCGTGTAGCTTTGCGCGAAATTCAAAACAAACCAAACCAATCGTTTTTAACATTGTCATTATGTAGAAAGGTAACACTGTCTTGGAAATTCTGAATCCCCGACCTGAACATGCGTTTATGTTCTGAATGTATAAATATGTTACGTCGAAAAGAACTGTTAAATTTTAAAGATCATTTGGCACAGTGGTATGTCTGCGGACTTACAACTTAAGAAACATGCTTTCTACACCCATGATGGGCAGAGCCCAGATAGTTCATTGTGTAGCATTTTGCTTAAGTAGACAAACAAATAAACACTTTCAAAATGTTTAATGGCATTGCCTCATCAACGAAACACTACTGTCAAAATGTACTTCTGATACATGCTGTTCCACTTTATGTTGGTTATATTTGTGTCGTAATTTGCTTATTCAAAATCGTTTTACTATAACGTATTCAGCCTTATATATATATATATCCTGCAAAACATTACAATATATTATAAAAACCTGTTATAAAAAGTTACAAAAGAGTATGAAGATGCTGCTGTGTTACAACATGTTAGAAATCCTTGTTCTTTTACCGATTTTTTGGAAATTTGAAATATTATATGAAGTTTAAATTTCACGTAACAATGAAGTAATGTTTTAAATTAATATCATGAGAAGCAGCAGGGTGGATATTCCCGAGAGCTGACGAATGGTAGATATTTTCTTTTAATCAAATAAAAAAACAAAAAAAAAAACACTAGAGATCACAAACTTTTAATTTCTTTGATAACGACAAGAAGATAATACGTGATAGAGGTTTAGATGTCTCACGTATGTAAGTTTATTTGTTTTAGGTTAGAAAAGTTCGACATGATAGGTACAAAGAAAGTAAAATAGTTAACAATGTTAGCACGAGATGCCGACACAAGCGCGATATATGTTTAGGATACGAACGTTTATCCAAACGACCTTCTTTGTTAGAAACTCTGGCGGTGATGAGCAGACTCACCGAAACACCAAGAGACAAGCTATATGCAACCTAATATACATATCAACTCAATAAAAACAAAAAAATTGAATTTTGGTATCAGTGAAATTTCTAGCTTTAGCTCTACAATAAGATATTTCGTTGTTGTTTTTTTTGTGAGTGACAGGTTAAGGAAGAGGTTTATTTTTGTTCTTTGAAAAAATATGGCTTCAGATTCGGAATATTAAGTTTTGTTTTACAGTACTTCAATTTACACGAAGAACCTTTATTCAGGCCTGGAAAATATGTTGACATTTGAATGTTATCCTTGCTATGACAGTAACCTTATCGTTAGTGATAGGTGGCACAGTCTAAATTTACTGAAGTCTCAAACCTTAAAAATGCACGTAGTGCTTGTCCCCGGAGCCTTGTTCATTGATTCCTGTTATAACAGGTGAACAGCAGCTGTTCCGTTGATTTCTTACAACAGCATTACTTAGAATGTGGGTTTTGAGTTTTAAAGAGTTTGCTTGTTAGCAGTGTTGGAAGTTTTGGACAATTTTCAGATGACAGTTTAGCTTCGGGCGCGTGATTATGTATTTCGAAACTGACTCATGCCGGGGAATTTACGTAGTGTTAGTTTCACTTCGGGCTTCTCTTACAGCTTTTATGTCATTTGAATCTTGAAATGTGTTTTTATCTTTTGGATGTTAGTGAACTTCTAAAATACTGTTTAGAACGTGTTAACATTTGTGTGATATTTCATGACTAAACACGAAATTTAAGTAAAAATACCCAAACAGTTGTGGCGGAAAAAACCGTGAGGCTTAAATAAAAAATTCTAAAACAATTTTGACAAAATGTGAAACATAAAAACATAAGTAAAATTACCCAAGCAAATACAACATGCTAAGACAAATATGACACTGTGTTTAGAGTTTGATGTGCCTCAGAGATTAGCATCCTAATGTCTCTAAAATTATCTCTGTATTTTGAAGCTGTTGATGTTCTATAACAATGGCTGTTATTTCCAACTATTGAGTCAAATAACGGTGAGTACTGTTTACTATTTGCCTACCATCTCGTGTTACCTATCCTCTTCACGGGAAATTCGATAACGTCAACATGTTCATTAATGCTCTTTTAATGGACTACTAAAACGAATGCGTGGCAAAATATGGAACTGTTTATCATATATAGAACTACACGTACCAAGCAGGCCAAGGAAAGTATATTTAGAGACAAAATGCTATATTCGATACGTACATAGTCTTGAAAGGGACTGATGTGTTACCATGACTGTAAACGGTACACAACAGTCACATGTAAAACGTCTAGCAGAGCCCAATACAGACAAGAGGCGGTTAAATAAATATTTTTTTGTTGTGAATTTAGTGTTAAACTGTTGCTACTTTAGTGTTCAATCAGTGTCTTACAAAAATCTGTACTCTTTATTAGCTTTCATTTTTGTGGGGAACTGACAAAACGTAAAAACAAAGAGTATAACTAAAAACACAGTTCGTTTGTATTTCGGTAGAAGTTTAACAAAGCATAAGTATATTTAAATATCTTATTACAAACACTTGTTTAATATAAATATATATTCACTCAATTAAATTTAGTTTAATGGACAGTAACTGCCTCCTGCAGAAACACAGCTTTAGAAGACAATGTTTCGAAAGCCTTCTGCCTTTCATCATGAATACTCTGCCAAAAAAATCTATCAAATAATCTCTTTACACGTTTGTTTAATGCGTAAGTACCATAAAAAGTTATTTTTTAATATACAGGTCACATTACACATTTAATTCTTTGTCAGTCTGTTATTCTAGAGATATCCTGCTAAGTTTGTTCTTGATCTTTAGATTCATTACATATTTGATTATTAACGGATAATATGAGAGGTAAGACCTATACTTAGAGAGGCTCAAGATTTTATACGAGGATATGTTCAAGTTAAATTTATTTTGAGCTAATTTTCCAGTTTTTACTATGCCTTGGTCTCACTGTATGTGTGTATTGTAGTTTCAGTTGTTAATAGCTCTTTATCCATAGTGTTTGAAGACTTGGTTCTACTCTGTTTGATTCAAATTTTTTTCTACTATAAATATTTTATAATATTAGTTGTTTCTCAGTTTATAGATTTCATTATGTGTGTGTGTGTGTTGATTAATGTTTCTCTAGTTGTCATTGTGTAGTTTATTGTAGTTTTTGTAGGTCCGTACAGAAAATTAATTACACACGCGCTTAGGTTAAGAAGCTTCATCCCGCGTAAAATGATATTTATTTTCCAATCGGATTTATGGGCCTGGCATGGCCTAGCGCGTTAAGGCGTGCGCTACGTAATCTGAGGGTCGCGGGTTCGCGCCCGAGTCGCGCCAAACATGCTCGCCCTTTCAGCCGTGGGGCGTTATAATGTGACGGTCAATCCCACTTTTCGTTGGTAAAAGAGTAGCCCAAGAGTTGGCGGTGGGTGGTGATGACTAGTCTTACACTGCTAAATTAGGGACGGCTAGCACAGATAGCCCTCGAGTAGCTTTGTGCGAAATTCAAAACAAACAAACAAACCAATCGGATTTATGAAATTTCCACTAAAAAATCAAGGACTGGGATGGAATGGGGTAGGCCAAATGCAAGTTTATAGACAACATTGGGAATGAGCAGGATTTGAACTAATATTTCAAAAAATAAATGGATGTGAGCTGTTACTATTTAAACATAAATGAGTTCGAGCAGATTTAACAGAAAATCTTAGGGAGTATTGAGGCATGAACTACGTATAATTACAGTGACGTTATACTAAAATTCTTTATCTTTTGCTTTCTTATAGTAAAGCCACGTCGGGCTATCTGCTGAATCTATCGAGGAGAATCGAACCCATGATTTTAGGGTTGTAAATCTGTAGACTTACCGCTGTACCAGCAGGGGTCTTGCTATAAAACACTTGTGTGCTTACTTGTTTTATGTGCACCAAAGACCCCAGGAATGCTGCTAGGTTATTCTGAGGTTTCGTAAAAGAAGTTGTTTTTGTTTGTTTTTTGAATTTCGCGCAAAGCTACTCGAGGGCTATCTGCGCTAGCCGTCCCTAATTTTGTAGTGTAAAACTAGAGGGAAGGCAGCTACTCTTTTACCAATGAATAATGGGATTGACCGTCACTTATAACGACCCCAAGGCTGAAAGGGCGAGCATGTTTAAACTTAATTTAAAAACACCCAAAAACAAAAGAAATTTTAAGATGAAATTTGAAGTTTTAAAATAAAAATTAACCCTTATGAAAGTTATATATATATATATATGTATATAAGAACTTTCAGATTAAAGAAAATCTTCTGCTCTAAATTAAGACAAAATAAGTTAAAAACATAAACAATATGATTAAGAAACCTTCAGATAAGAATAGTTAAACATTTGTTCTGAGAAGTAAGAAGTTTAAAATAATCTTTGAAAGGCAGATCTAAGATCAAACATAACAACACTGTTTGATTTAACAGAGTCACTTAAAAAAGCTCACAAATAGTTTTAGATTTGAATTTTGAACGTTGAGCCCCAAGAACCGAGCATGCAACTTATTGAAATAATTGGGAAAAAACTCCTTAGTTTTAAGCCAAATCTTTTGAATTTTTTACCAGAAGAGGTTTCTTGGACAACGTATTTTAGCAAGAAAATCAAATACTACAATAACCTTTATATTCGGCTGACAGAATTCTATTTAGACGCTATTACAATGATTTTTTAACATTACGATGTCATTAGAGTTCACGTCACCACATCTGGTTATGCTCTATGTAACGATAGTCATCTTGTTGATAGCTGCACTGCGTAGTTCCCACTGCAAATGAATGTCATGTCTAAAGTGTAAACATCTATTATTTTTTCTTTAATCTATCCAGTATATATGGACAACGATTTCCCAGGGCATTTTTTATCACTGCGATCGCAAAAATCCCTAGGTGCTATGCCCGGCAATTTGTCTTCATATGAAATAACGTTAATATGCATTTCATTCTCCGGCTGCTTGAAGTGTGTGACGGTTGAATGGCTATGTTATTAAAACAACGTGTATATATCTGTTTTACGTCGCGGTTAAGACTGGTGTCCTTTTTTTATTATGTTACGTACTGTTGCCTAAGGCATGTGGAAGAATTTTGCTCTTGACTTCTATTCGTGTTACAAAGTACCGCACTTTGGTTATCATGTATAGAGAACAATTGGTGCAGGTTTCTTTCTGGGTGGTTCTTGTTCCCCCAAATTGAAGGATATTCGTTTGTTTTCCAATGGCATTAATTACAAGTTATATTCCCTCCCGTCTTGGACATCTACATCCTCGATCTAAAGAAATCGTTATGGTATTAGTGTATGAATATTTTGCTTTCTAGATGGCCATTACACACCATTGTCGAAAACTGTGGTATCACACTACCTACGAAAGACAAAAAATGTCAAAATGTAGTTCTTACATAATCAATTCAGTGTCGACTTCATATGTGCTGTAATTTACATAACTGCATATTCGAAATCGTTTTAATATAATGTACGTCGTTACGTACGATAATTGTTTGTAGGTAGCAAAACATAGTAATACAGCATAAGTAGTTCACCATTAACACAATTGAATAGACAAAGCTGTTTCAAGTGTGAGGTGCAGGATTTATATTAAAATTTGAATCATAAAGTTAAAAATACGATTTATCTTACCCACGGCAACATAAAAAAAGATATAAATTTTGAAGCTTATAACTATTTTGTTAGTAGTACTTCCACAATAAAAAAGAAAATGTAGCTAAGTACAAAGCTATACAATGCGCCATCTTTGCTGTGCCCACAACGGATATGGAAATCTTGTTTTTTATTCATTATTTTCTATCGTCACAAGTCTGTAGAGTTACCGGCTGTGCCACTGGGGAGTGAGAAAAAAGACTGAGTATTTCCTTTTCTATAATTGAATAAAAACTCTGGTGAGTTTTTAACACTTTAACAGAGACAACGAAACATTATTTTACTAGAGTGGAAGGAAGACGAAAAATAGGATATTGCATGATAGAATATGACCGCTGTTGCTTTATTTTAATACATACTTAACAAGAAATGTTAATAATTGCTTTAAATATTTTATGAACTGTATGTGAGTAAATATATCTACATTTCATTTTCTGTCCACTTCAGGATGCTTTTATATGAGTGTACGATCCCTCGAAACATGGACAAACGCAAATATGAAAACATTTATAGTACAAAATGTTTAATTAAATGATTATCTGTGATATACTCACATACCATTAAACTGTAGAAATGTACAATAAAATTTAATTTTAAGGAACAGTTTGTTTCATTTTAGTCACAGATGGTTCTCTCTGCATATTATCACTATTTGGACGATGGATAGAATCAGTTACTAACCGGTATATAAATCCAATAAAAACATATTTTAAAACAAAACAGTCAACATTTTCTCGCTCTGATAGCAGTACAAGCACTGTACTTTTCAAGCAAACAGCTCTGTTCAAAAGAGAAATATTAAACTGACGATATTTATTTTTACCAAGATCTAAGGGTTGATCTCGCACGTCTGACATGATAATTTTTTATCTAATGACAAAAATGTCACGAAACAGTTATATTTGGAACAGTAACAAAATCACTGGTGGCGAGAATTTATTATGACTAGCAAGCCATATAACCTTATCATCCATGAATAATGTAAAACGTTCTTATATCTTAGAAATCTGCTCTAAAAGAATAACGACCTTAATTTATCAACAACGGATCATGGATAACAAAATAATTTTTTTTAAAAAAGTAAAATTAATCTGAATACAAACTCGTTAAATAACCCTAAATCATTGTAGTGCACGAACATGCATTAAAATAAAATAAACTAATATCAATTTTAGATAATTTGTCGATTAGTATTATACTGAAAAAATAAGTTGCTTTTGTTCGAGTTGCTAACCGACTCTGAACCTAATTCCTTCCGATATGTCTTGGATGTTATTGATTATTAGTTATTTTCAGCAAACAGATTAAGTGCTTGAAAATAACTAATAATCAATGACATCCAAGACGGATCAGATGGAATTAGGTTCTGACTTAATTAGTAAAGTAATAATTTGTATTTGCGCCAGTACAATAAAAATGTTTAACCTTTTATAAACACAATAAGGGATCGATGTGTATGTAATCTAGCTAACTATATTACTAAAGAAAATTTTAACGCTACGAAAGAGTTACTTAAGAGTTAAATAAATTTATCCCTATTTTCACAAATTGAGGTAGTCTGAACCGAAGCAGAGATATCTTTTAAGTTTAAACAATTCAGTCTTCTAGTTTTGACTTTCTTTGATTGATTGATTAATTATTTGGATTGTTTATTTGTTTTTTGAATTTTGCACTCGAGGGCTATCTGCGCTAGCCGTCCCTAATTTAGCAGTGTAAGACTAGAGGGAAGGCAGCTAGTCATCACCACCCACCGCCAACTCTTGGGCTACTCTTTTACCAACGAATAGTGGGATTGATCGTCACATTATAACGCCCCCACGGCTGAAAGGGCGAGCATGTTTAGCGCGATGGGGATGCGAACCCGCGACCCTCGGATTACGAGTCGCACGCCTTAACACGCTTGGCCATGCCGGGCCAATTATTTGAAAAAAAAAAGTACAAAGATACACAATGGGCTGTCTGTACTCTGTCCACCATGGGTCTCAAAACCCGGTTTCTAGCAATATGAGTTTGCAAACATATGTCACTGGGGGGCGTTTGACTTTCTTGTTTAAATTGTTTGCTTGTTTTTGAATTTTGCGCAAAGCTACTTGAGGACTATCTGCGCTATCTATCCCTAATTTAGCAGTGTAAGACTAGAGAGAAGACAGTTAGTCATCACCACCCACCGCCAACTCTTTTACCAATGAATAATGGGATTGACCGTAACTTATAACGACCCCACGGCTGAAAGGGCGAGCATGTTTGATGTGACGGACATTCGAACCCGCTACCCTCGAGTTACGAGTTGAGCGCCTTAACCACCTGGCTATGTTAAAGTATGACCAACCTGAAGATGATTTAAGAAGGTCGAAACGTTGTTTTGCACTTTATATTAATTATAGTGCTAATACCAATACCAGCCGTCTTGAAAATACATTTTTACTTCGAGTTAGTTTCTTGTCATCTGTTTGGTTTTTGAATGTACAACTTCAGTGGACAATGATATTTTTTAACGATAAAACATGGATCAAAAATCTTTAAAAATACTTACATTTAAGAACACAGCTGGTTTCATGACTCCACTTGTTGGGCTGAACATATGAGAAAACACAAAAGAACGTTAAGTTATATCTATTTATTTTTATTTAGTTCGTGCCTCATGTAAACTTCAAAAGATTTTAAAGACACGAAAATTATTATTTGTAAGAGTTACACATCAAACTTTACCAGAAGTACAACACCACGTAAAGGGCTTGTTGTTGAAATTTATTATTTAAATGCTTTTTGCACCTTTAAAACTTCCTATATTACTATGGCTAGCTAGGTTACGTATATATCATCCTTCGTTGTCCTTATAAAATTAAAAAAATATATACATTATACTTGTTTGTTTCCTTTTTATTAGCTAGAATTTTGTGCTCCAGCAATACTAAATGTGGAGCGCAATTATATTCGATGCCATTTTTTACTCATCAAATTCTCTACCACTCTACTATCAAATCTAATTATATTCAAAGTAGCGCATCGTCCATAATATATACATGCCATTATATCGTTGAGAAGCCAGAGCAAAGAGTTCTATGAAATAATTAGAGCGCTAAGATTCATCATTTTTTCTATATGTTTATCTGGAAAACTCACTTACTTACTCAGGCGAAAATTCGTTGAAATAATGAAATTTTCACTAAAAACGAAATTTAGACGGATTTGTAAGTACATCCTTTAGTTTTGCTTAGTCAATACTGTGAAATAGTCATTGTTAATTTTCAGACATTTTAAAGACGGTTTAAACTGGAAGTTTCCTGACCGCCATTTTGTTACATTACGATCTTTACTGTTAAGTAGTACCGAACTTAATAATATAAACGCAACAACAAAAACAACTTCTTATTCTGGTTAGGTAAAACGCGAATCGTAACTAGCAAAAGTTTTATCATGCGTTATTTAATATTTATCAACTATGGAAGGTTGATATCATTCTATTTACCAGTTTTATTTTACTTATAACATATTTTTTTATAAATTTATTTCATCAATATATCCTAATATCATTTCTAAACAACAATCTGTTAAAACTGTCATAACCTTGAAGAATGTTACAATACACTACAATAAAATTTCAACTGCTGCAGTTTTTTTATTGCCTATGAGTCAGATATTCAACATATTGAACACGTGTTCAAATTTGTATTTGGTTTTGCACCTGTGCTCACTTTCGAGATTACCTTCACATGCAAAGTCCTTCGGATTTTTCTCATTGACATTTTGGTGTTGTTTTGTTTTCAACGGGTTTGTACTTATTATGATCATTTTTTACAAGTTACTTTTGCTTGGATAGCACTACCATCGTTTATACTGACACTACAAAATATCATTTGTGCTTTATGGAAAAAATGATTAAGCCCAACATACCAGTATTGAAGACCTTATTTTTCCATCGATTACGATCTACTTGCTTCTGTTGATTTATTTATCAAAGGCCACACAGAGATAGTTTCTTGAGGCCAAGCTTTTTCTATGAGTGGTCGTGTTAACGCTACCGTTTTTACCATCCTTTATATATACAGCTTTCCATGAATTATTCAATGTCTTAAGCCTCTTATTACTAAACGCACGTTTACGCAAACCAAACTTAAGGCACAAAAGCTCATCGGGGAACTTTGTGTTTCTGTAGTCGAACAGGATTGCTACATTCTAGATTCTTTACTATCCTTCTTATGAAAAAATAAGTTGATTTTGAAGTCAACCACAAATCATTATTCACTGTATTGCTAACGCGATGAGGGCATTTGCTAAGTTTCATTTCAATATCTTTTTTTTTTATTTAAGGGTTGGAGGATTCTCTTTCATAACCATAGCGTTTAATATTCGAATGAGGACAATATTTGTAACTTGCTTGGCGTTTGGATCTGGAGCCGGTTAATGTTCTAAACAATCTTTTATGCGAGTTTTCTTTTGGTTTCCCCCAAAAAATTGTGTCCTTTAGTTTATGTTGTTTAACACTTTTGCTATGTAAACACTTTTCATTAAAATCTTGGAGGCGTTTTAAAAATTGATCAGCGCGATTTGATTTTACATGAGCAGAGTTCTAATTTCACCGAATAATCGAAGGAAAACGCATTTTAAATTGTATTTAACAAAAAAATGAAGTACTGCTGATGAAACTAGACACTTTATTTCTTGTTGAAAAGACTTTCTACCTATTATAATTTATTTAGGACGAATCTCTGATTTATTATGTTATGTGTTAATGTATTACAATTTCAAATAGACGGAAATCTTAACTTATAAGTCAAATGAATGTCGATATATATCAAATTTATGGCATTTTCAAACAAGATTAATACACACGATTTTCTTTCTTAACATAAATATATTTTAATGTACAAACAACAATACAACTTAGAGTAACGGTTATTAAAAATAATTACTTATGTGCAAAAGTTTTACAAACAGTACTGAGTGTTCGATCTGATCTGGAATTGAATTTTTTATCGACGTTCGCGAACTAAAGGGGAAGCTAGCTAGCTGCTTCACTGAGTACAAGCACTTTTTTTTTCCCGACGAAAATATTTAATGTCCTTGTAGAAATACTGTTTGTTTATTTTCTTATTTTTCCTCATGGCTACACAAGGGCTATCTGTGCTATCCGTCCCTAATTTAGCAGCGTAAGACTAGAGGGAAGGCAGCTAATCATCACTACCCACCGCCAACGCCTTACCAACGAATAGTGGGATCGACTGTTACATTGTAACGCCCCCACGGCTGAAAGGGCTAGCATATTTGGTGTGATTGAGATTCAAACCCGCGACCCTCGGATTACGAGTCGAGCGCTTAATCACCTGGCGATGCCGGGCTGTAGAAATACTAATGTCCTACGTTAATTTTCTGTACTTAAACGGCTTGTACTGTTGGTAAGTTATAAACGTTACTGGTCGAATCTCTGTAGTTTTTCGATTAATAAGTATTTATCACAATTATAGCTTCCCAGGTTTATGGTATACGGACTGTTGGAAACCAACAGTATTGTATAGCCTTGCGCTTAAAAACAAACTAACAAAGAAGTCTTGAGTAGCTTTGCATGAAAATTCTAAAACAAAATAATCGGGTTGTCTTTTTATGTTGTATTTTGTCAAACGAGAATATCACTGCTATAAGACCTTTAAAACAAAGCTAGGACAACGACATAAGTTTTTACTATTCTTCATTTAGAAACAGTCTTTGTCATTAGGTGTAAATATTACAGTGACTGGACAGGTTCAACTAGACGTACTCCCCAATACCCCTCAGTGACTCAATGGTATGTGTGAAGACAAAACGCTAAACTCAGGGTTTGATATTTGTGGTGGACACAGAACAGATAACCCATTGTGTTGTTTTGTATTTAACAAAAACGAAACATATCCACTAGGTATAGCTAAAATTTATTTTCTTATTTCTCGCTAAGTAAAATGTAAATGCACAAGAATATTGTAGACTTGTATTAACTAACGCTGAGAATATAGAAGAGTTTTGACTGCTGATGTATTTGTAGGCTATTAGCAACAAAGGTGTATATAACCAAAAGAAAATACAGTACTTCATCAGCTTTTAGCGTGTTTTGATCAGTTCGTATGATGCCTCAAATCGTACAGGAATGTCACACGAAAAGATATTGGTTTTCCACCTACATGCATTATAGCCCCAGGTGTCGCTAGCCGTATTGCTTGTTATTACTGATATCATGAATGTCTGCTGTTAGATTCGGCTCGTCTTTTTACGGTATTTTCCGATAAAGACAACAAGTCCTTGGGTAGGTCAATTGTAAGTTTACTGACTTATAATGCTGAAATTCAGAGATCGATTCCTCGCGGTGAATAGAGCGCATATCACCTATTGTAGGAAGTATTGGCGTACACTTGTCCCCACATAAAGTTTTTCTAAACTATTGTTTAAAGTTATTGTTGAAGTGGAAACATTTCTTCTGTTAAACGGCGGAGCTAATCTAAGCTTTTAAAACATTTCAATAAAAGGTAGTTATGTTATGTTATCGTCAACTAACATAAACATCCACGTTCCGCTGTGGGGTTGGAAGGACCCCTCACGATTCACATAGGTTTCAATGTACTGATCGAGCTCCTACATTTTCCCTAATTATTTCTATAACTACTTCAAGTGAAGTGGTGCCTCTAGGCTGTGATCAGGAGCAGGATCAAAATTTCAAACATGACACAACTGGAATCAAGAGGCTTAGCAATACAAACTCCGATGTCAACTACTAGTTCAGCGCCATTGTAAACCTGCTTCTGTGTAATCATTATATCTGAGTAATCTTCTGGGGCCGTCTTAGACCTCTTGGTATCTCATAGGCAGAAAGATAAGGATATTTCGCGGTACACTCCGAGTTCATCTTCCCAATTTAGTTCTGTTGTCTCTGAAACCGTAGGAGGGGCCGCGAACACACAAACGAGCAAATAAGTATAGTGTATCAAAAGAAGCGCGAGAGGACAACATTACTCTTTTGAATGTTGTCAAATTAAGTCACAAGAGCACTAAAGGTGTTTATCGGTCATAGCCTTTATTACATAATGAGCACAAAACGCTAATGCACCAAAAGAAAACTATTATTTAATGTGTAGCGATCACTTTAATAAGACTATAAAATGTTCGTTCATTCACTTCTTTAGATTCTCATATTTTTCACTCTAGTAATTACAAATAGATCTAAGACTTCTGTTCAGTTTTGTGTTTATAAGTCTCTACATAAGTGTTTCCAATCAGTTTTCAATAATCTATTTAATGAAACCATATGTCAGCATTCCCTTGATATATAAAATAAAATGTTTCATTTAGCTTGTAGCTTAATCTGTCTCTTTTATTTTGTACTTAGAATCTCTCTTGTTTACTAGAGCAGCAATAATTTTGAATAATCAATCTCTCTAACTTATATACGTACTACAGAGAGCTAATTTATTGAAAGAAAAAAAATAACAATGTAAATGAAAGTGTACGTTGCACATATAAGTTCTAATTTGATTGATTATGGTGTCTGTCTTCCGAAAGATAACTAATATATAGACTATAGAAATTAACTAGTATAAAACACTTGTGTAGAAGTTTACTACTATCAGATAATTCTTGAATCAGAAATGAACGTTCAGCATTTTATTGCGCATGCTTTGAGTTTTCAGGTTCGTTGTGACGTGATACGAAATCATGAACAACAATAGGGGTTCATAACAGGGTTCACCCAGGATTTTCACAAAAGTTTTAATACAGCATACGGACAAAAACAGACATGTTCTTGAAACAACACTCAAGACATTCTATCTCAATAGCTAAAGGTGCTAAGAAATTGATAATAGAAAAGTCAATTTTCCAATTGCTAGATAAAATATTTGTTTTTTTATAAAATTATTAATCATATTATTCTTATTTTACAAGCCTACACAAGAAACAGCTATGCATATTTTATTCAAACCTGGGAACCTACTAAAAAACTCTTGCATATGTCATGGGACTAGCCTTACGTTGATTCTTAAAAGAGAGTAAGATATTTTATTAAGTTTGATAAATTTCTACTGGCCAAGTTTTCTTGAAGCCATTTAGGCACAGAAGGAAAAACGGCTAGGTAAGTTGCGCCATAATCTATGCACAGCTACTAAAAAAACTCTCTCGAAGCTTTATGGCTATTTTAAAGTTGATTCTTAGAAGAATAGATTTCTACCCTCTATAAATTTTCCAAGTCCTTGTTTGTTACCAACTTTAGCTCTTCGAAGCTATTGAAACATCGCAGAAATGAAGAAACCATTTAAGCACTGTTTAATCAATCTAAACGCTTCGTTTTATTATAGTAAACAAGGTGTATATTTACAACAGTGTTTATAGTCTTGTTATTATTGGTTATAGCTTTACAAGCCGCTACAGGACAAACGGCTACGAATATTTTACTGAAATCTGGACAGTAATAACGATGCAATATTGAGTAGGTCACAAGGTAATTTTAAAATTGCTCTACACACACTTAAATTTTCTCGCCCTGACGAATTCCTCTGAGGTCTTCACTTTCCGCGTAAAAAAAAACAGTGTTTTACTAATACGCATTTATTGGGAAATAATTAATTGAAAACTACTAAGTTGATAATTTATCATTTCTCGAGTTCTCTGTCCTACTTTGTCTCTATGCGTTTTCTGCGACCATTTGAGTGAGTTTTCTCACGGTTGAAAAGTAGTATAGTGGTTTCTCCACTCTTGTGAGTTTTGATTTATTCGTAGTTCGCTTGTTAAACGCGTGTTTACATGAAACTTCAGTTACAAAACCACCTGGCTGAGTAAATAATGGTCAGGTTGATCAAAAATCCAGTGCAGTAGTAAACTGATGAAAAACATGTAACAGAAAACAGAAAATATGTGTACGTAGTAACTTAAAATTTATTTTCCATAAATGGACATAAAACGTAAGAAACAAGATAATTAAATATTGTTAATTTAAAAATAAAGTACAGAAACAAGTTGAATCAAAATGGAGAGAATATACAACTGGGAATACTAAACATTAATCAAACTAGGCTAGAAATAGTATCTACATTATTTTCTTAAGCTACAAATGCCTATTTTGACTCCATGTCTACTGTGCTTATCTATTTTAGTGGAGTCAAAATAGGGATTTGTAGCTTAAGAAAATAATGTAGATACTTTGATATCTTGTCTAAGCAGAGTACTCATGATGAAACTAAGTCACAATTTCAAAAATGCAGGCATTATTTCCAGCATAGTTTGTTTACTTTTTAGGGTCCCTAGTTGTAGGCTTTAAGACATAATCTTTCTATTTTAATTCAACTTGTTTCTGTACTTTTTAATGATCCTAATTTCCCTTTTTAAATTAACAGTTTTAATTATCTTCTAAAACACTGTTCGCCCTTGCTGTGTTCGTATTCCTTGTCTTATAAGTGGCAGTTTTGTACTATCTTCGGAAGTCGTTTTTGCACGGATAATTAAAGTAACTGCTTACGTGTGATGAGAAAAAGTCAAAAGTCTTCTACGTAATTAAGGATTTTTATAAATAAGTGGTTGAATGCTTTACGATTTCTTATGACTGATTTTTCAAAATGAACATTCATTCATTTTCAAGGAGGAAGTATAAATTTCTTATCATTTTATTCAAACAGAAGAGAATCTGGAAACGAAGGAGAAATAAAATATTTCCCAGAGGTTAACAAAATTGCTCTTTAAAACAAACATACAAAGTCATTCGTTATTAGAAGAAAACGATGAAAATAAAATAAAGATAGTTGAACATTTAAAAAATAAATATAGTTATCATAGGAAGCTTAACATTGTGAAATTTTGTTGTAAATAAGTTGTTCACACCAATTATCTGGTCGAGCAACCTTTTGCTCAACTGTCTTATTTGCGTTCCTGTAGATCAATTTTGTATTTTATAATCAAACTTTTTTTCCCTTAGATAGTTATATTTGCAATTTGATTTATGAATTCTTACGTTTGGACACAATCCATTTATTAATAACTATACCTGGTGATACAGCAAATTTCTACACTGTAAACATATTTCACAAAGAGCATAACTGATAGTATAACAACTTCTATACTGCCGGTATATCGTTGATAATATATTCACCAAGAGCAGTAATTATTAATACATCAACTCGTCTGTTACCGACTTATTGTTGATAATATATTCACTAAGAGCAATAATTGTTAATACGTGTTATCAATCCGTCTGCTGCTGGTATAGTGTTCATAATATATTCACCAAGAACATGAATTAATAACACAAAAAAAATATATCTTTTTGTGATATTTTTTTGACAATATATATATATATATATATATTATAGCAAAGGACAATAACAGTTTGGATACTGTTGGCATGTTAATCAGTAAATCATTTACCGACAAACATGATTATTAATAAAATTAGAACGTCTAATACAGTATTGGTATGCTACAGATAGTTTGTTTATTGACAAACATGAGTAGAAACTAAAGCATCTTGCTTTAGTGCAACCAAAGATTTATTTACGAACAATGGTAATTATCGTTGCTAGAAGAACACAACTTACGTGATGTTTACATATTGCTTCTAACTTATCAGTGATAATTAATGGTTTAACAATTGAAGTTAGAACCGTTTACTGTTGTTATAAGGCTGTTTGTTTACTAATAAACAAAAGTAATTAATTGCAGATCGGGTTTTACATGTATGTTAGTAAAATAATTATTAGAAACACACTTATAAAAACCCGATCTGAAATTAATTACGTAAAAAATAGTTTTGGTTACGGCTGATAAACGGTAGTTTATCATGAATAATAATTAATAATACAATCATAGCAGGTTGCATACCGTTGGCATGTTGCTGATATTTTACATTTGTGTATAATGATCATTCAGTATAAACATTATGCCCAGCACTACCGTTCTAAGTGGTCTAAGAAATCCTGGCAATATCAGTTATCGTATGCGATATAAATAAATGGTTTATGAAGCGAGCAAAAATGTTTTATTTGGTATAAACGTTTTCTTCTTCACAATGTATTAATTATACATTACAAGATACATCATTTTCGGCTTATTTATGGTGTCGTAGAAGCGTGACGAGCAATTGGCTGTTCCTTGGTTTAAAATGGAACTTAATTAGCTGAGAGACGTAACATCTACCCAACAGTATATCGGCCAGTGTAAAAAAAATGTAATGTTAGAAGGAAGCAAAATGTTTAGTGAGATACAGTTTTATTATTTGTCCTTTTTAACAAACGGTTGTCAGTTCTTTTCACATTTAATACAATATTGATTCTGCTTAAGATATGTTGAACACAGTTTATGAAAGGTCCAATACTCTCAGATATACTGGAGGTCAGTAACATTACAACCCATACAAATTAGTTTTTTCAATCAAACCCATAGCAGTCTATAAACCCCCTGTCAACTGGTTTTGAAGTGTAGATATTTTTAATTGGAACAGTTACTATTAAAAACGTTATATACAATTTCATGTTTTCAAACTACAATGTTAGCGTTTGGTATTTTCAATCTGAAAGATACCTTATGAGGTACTCGACCTGATCAGTGACACTGAGGCTCATGCAAAGCTGTTTCTAATTTAAAACTGTTAGCTAGAAGAGATCAACTCACCAACCCATCTGCCGCTTACTCAGCTACCCTTAAAGGGATTGGCTGTTAATTTTATAACGCGCTCTCAGCTAAGTTTGTTTGTTTTTTGTTTGTTTTTGAATTTCGCACAAAGCCACTCGAGGGCTATCTGTGCTAGCCGTCCCTAATTTAGCAGTGTAAGACTGGAGGGAAGGCAGCTAGTCATCACCACCCACCGCCAACTCTTGGGCTACTCTTTTACAAACGAATAGTGTGATTGACCGTCACATTATAACGTCCCCACGGCTGAAAGGGCGAGCATGTTTGGCACGACGGGGATGCGAACCCGCGACCCTCAGATTACGAGTCGCACACCTTAACACGCTTGGCCATGCCAGGCCATGTATCAGCTAAATTACAGAGTATGTACAGTGTCATATCGCGGGCTCGAGCCTTGAACTTTTCGCTCTTAAGCCTGTAATTCTAACTTCTATGTTTTTTCGGCCTATTAGATTAAAAAAACGAATGTCAAAATAAATATGTCGTATTGAAAATAAGTCTGTTGAACCTACTCACGCTGCCAAATAATATCTTCGTGTAATCATTCATCTCCAATCATCGTATTCTTTCTGAAGTAAACTGGAATAATATTTCTGATAATTCTTTTACGCTTTGTAAATTATGACTCTCTTTTAAAAATCGCAATTATACGGATGTGGATATGGCTAAAATCGAAAAAACAACAACTTTACTTTCGTGTTTATCTGTGCTGATACGTCAGTAGTTGTACATTCTAAATTTAATATTGTATCGAACATTCATATGTTATTTAGTTTTATTCAAAACCTAAGTTCAAGCAACTGACAAAAGTCAATATTTAGTTATAGATAAAAGTTATTCTTGGAAGTGTTTAGCTACTTTTGTAGTGATAGATTTTGTATGGCTTTGTGCATTCATCCCTACCTCACTTCTGTACTTTGAGCCTTGATAAATCTGATTCCTACTTCAAACAGTTACAACCTGTAACGTCTTGGAATTCATAGACCAAATCTTCAGTTCTACAAAGAAGAATATTGCAGAGCTGTACTTCTGGAAAAGAAACTTGAGTCGGCTCGGCTGCTTTCACCAATCAGTAATCGCTCGGCTAGAAGAAAATATCGCTGTTGCATGACCAAAACTATCTCAGTGACATCAGCGTTTCCAGCAATTCCCAAATATTTACACATTTCACGTAGACATAATTCTTCTGACCATAGCTTTATTTATTATTTTCTGGAGAGTGTTAATATGAACACCACTGCCTGTCAATGGCAAGATATAGTTGTTGATAATTTTATATTTAAAACGGCTCGTTTGGGTTGAGAAAATATTTTACATAGAAGAGCGAACAACGTTTCGACCGTCTTCGGTCATCGTCAGGTTCACAAAGAAAGAGGTAACTGACCGGAAGCTGACCACATGTTTGGAAGGGGTTATGTAACTGAGTGTCGGAATGTAGAGGGCGGTATTAGATGTTTGAATATACAATTTTATTTATTTTATTATATTAATATAGGTATAAAGGCGTTCCTTTATATTGGTTTATTTTGGGTTTAAGTTGTTGTATAAGTAAGGCTTCTTTAATTTTGCGTTTGTTTATGTTTGTTTCTTTATTTAGTATTTGAGTGTTTTCTATGGTTATGTTGTGTTTATTTGACTTGCAGTGTTTGAAAACGTGTGAAGGTGACTTTTTATGTTCTTTGAATCTGGTTTCCATTTTTCTACTTGTTTCTCCAATATAGAAGTCGTGGCAGTTATCACATTGTATTTTATAAATAATGTTGGTGTGGTGTTTGTCAGTGTAGTTTTTACATAGTATAGACCTCAGTTTTGTGCCTGATTTTTGAATAAATTTGGTATTAACTGGAATGTCATATTTTGTTACTAATTTTTGCCAAATGTTGGTTATTTGTTTCCTGATGTCAGGAATATATGGTATACAGCAGTATATGGTTTCGTGGTTTTTTGATTCGTGAGATATATTTACTTTAGTTGGTTGATTTTGCTTTCTGTCTAGGTGTGTGCGTATAATGTTTTCTACGGTTTGTGGGGGAAACTTATTGATGTTGATAAAGCATTGTTTTATTTTGTCTAATTCATCGTTAATTTTATCTGGTGAGCATAGTTTTATGGCTGTGTTTATTTGGTTTCTTAGTATGTTGAGTTTTTGTTTTGTTTCATGTGCTGAGTCCCAAGGAATGTATAGTCCAGTATGGGTTATTTTTCGGTGAATTTCTGTTTTAAATTGTGTATTGTTTCTTGTAATTTTGAGGTTAAGAAATGATATTTGATTGCTTTCTTCCTGTTTACATGTGAAGTTAATGTTGGGATGTATAGAGTTAATGCGATTGAAAAAATTAAGTATGTGTTCTGTAGATTTGAATCCCGCAAGTGGGTTTCTCGACATTACTTATTGATTATGGTTTAGTAAAACGTAACTAAAAAGAGAACCTATGTAAAAACTAAGAAGAAATGGTCGTTGAAGATAAAATTAAAAAACTTTCCACGTTCTGGATGATCAACACCAACTTTATGGACTTACTACAATAAAATTTGGGGTTCGGGCTTCCATGATGGACAGAGCGAAGATAGTCCGTTATTTAGCTTTATTCTGAGTATGATAATACTTATATAATTCAAAAGTGCTACGAAGTTAATGAATTGATCTAAAGGTTGAAGGATTAGAACTTGGAAAATACAGGAGTACCGAAAGAATAAAGAGAAGATGTAAATTATATGACACATAAAAGCAGAAAATAAAATTAATGAGCATGATGTACAGTCTATATTTATAGAGTTACAACAGTAAGCAGAGATATACGCTCTATATGTATAGTTTTGTTTTTGAATTTCGCGCCTAGCTACTCGAGGGCTATGCTGCGCTAGCCGTCCCTAATTTAGCAGTGTAAGACTAGAGGGAAAGCAGCTAGTTATCACCACCCACCGCCAACTCTTGGGCTACCTTTTTACCAACGAATAGTAGGATTGACCGAAACATTATAACGCCCCCACGGCTGAAAGGGCGAGCATGTTTGGTGCGAGCGGGATTCGAAACCGCGACCCTCGGATTACGAGTCGAATCGACTTAACACACTTGGTCATTCTGGGCCCTATATGTATAGAGTTACATCAGTAAAAAGAGATATAATTAAACGCTTAACAGCAAAACTGAGATTTTTAGATAATACGAGAGAGTTAGTTTGGTCTGGTCAGGTTAGAGTTAAGCCAAAGCAACACAATAGGCTATCTGTGCTCTGCCAACTACGGGTAAGGAAACCCGGTTTCTAGCGTTGTAAGTCTGCAGACGAGAGAGTTAGATAGTAATTAACAAGAATGCGAAGTATAATATAAAGAGTATTCATTTAGATCCAAGATTTAAATGGTATGTAATTTACCTACTGAACATTTAATTATTACATCGAAATAGTTATTGTACAAGGCAAAAACATTAAACAATCCAGAAATGTTCAATAAACGAAAGCTTTTTGTGACAAAGTCAAAAATGTCTAACATACCGAGAATAAAAGACAAAAAAGGACATAGAAATACAGAACAAAGGAAAAGTATGAAACTGAATATATGTGTCTTATTAAAGCTAACTAGGTTTTAGTTTGTTTGGAATTATTAGACATGAATGTTTTTTATCATACAAAATGGGAACAAACACAGTTATTATATATGCATATAAGAACTACTAAAGACAAGTTTGATCAATTCGAACTTCTGTTGAATAATTTAGATTATAAAACTAATATAAAAGGGAGTAAATAATTATATGAGTTTTTTTCCCACATGTAAAGAAGAAGTTAAAAACAACTATGAGTCTATAAAAGCGGAACAGTCCTGGATATAGCTTTATACCAATAAAGCTTAGTTAAAAGTGTCAATCTTATATTTCAGGCCAATTGGTGATATGTATATATATATTTACCATTTATCTCTTGAATGAGATTTGTTCTAAAAGAATTTTAAGTAGCAGTAATAATTCTAATATACAAAAAAGCAGACTGGGATAAATATCGACAAATGTCTTTTGTTATTAGTTTATAATTTAGAAAAAAAATTTAAAGTACGCTTAATTTACATTTCAAAAATTATTTTTACAGATTGGTTAAATACAAACCAAATAACTTTTATCAACTTTTATCTAGAATAATAAAGAAATAAATAATATTAAATACTTGTTTGAGACCAAGGAAAACTTTTTATACACTGTTAAACATTTGTTAAATAAATAGCTTCTTCCACACTTAGAGGTTATTATTAAATACACAAACTATCCTATCAAACTTTTTCTAACCCTTGGTAATCTACTGATAACTATGTAATAACTCTCACGTTTCATAATCATAAATAGAGTCAGTTACTCTAGCTGTCTACTTCTCACTAACTCGACCGAATTTTGACATTCATTATTCACCTAAAACGTCAATTAGACAATAACAGTGGTGAAGTGAGAGTACTTAGTGTGCAATATTGCAAATCTGAGATCTAATGTTCCTGTCCTGTTGCCGAAAAATCGCGCTGCGTGCATTAGAGTTGTGAATGTATTATAAAGAAGAGGGTCAAATCCACTATTCAATTAGAGTAGCCCAAGAGTTGACGATGAGTACTGTCCACAAGCTGCCTTTCATCTAGTCTATTATTTTAATAGTGGAGACAGCTATAGAGAAAATAACTTTGATGTAGTTTCGCGTAGATATCCAAAACCAGAAACAAACAACAAAAATCCAGTAATATCCTTTGTAATTCAAATGTGCATAGGAGACATTAGTTAAACAGTGATGTAATATCGGCTGTGTAATATCATATTTTAATATTTTACATCAGAAGTGTTTAATTCATCATAGGAAAAGTGTTATCCTCAGGTTAAGTCACAGAAGAACCGAAGATAAGGATGTCATACATCTGGAAGCAGTAATCCGAATGAATTAAATTTGTTTGGGTAGGAAACAAGATGGACAAGAAAAGTTAGGTAGGCAGTATAGTTAATTAGCTAGTTTCAAGCAATATCTAAGCTCTAGGTAAATTGAAGACTTCGAAACTGATGCTATAGTTCGATTGTAAAGATATACTTCAAGCTATAATTTGACTCCTAAACTGATTTTAGATAGAGCTCCCAAGAAAATAAATTCATTTCGTTTGTTAGTTGGCTTCTACTGTTTTTTTCTTATTATTAAGTTTGGGAATAATCATGCATTAAAAATATTCCAGTTCTATATTCAGAAAGTGTTAGTCCGTACTTTTAAGTCATAGCATTGTATCAGCAGCATTCTAATGCCATATTCAGCGAAATATATATATACACACGCACACACACACACACACTTTTGAATTGCAGCGATTATGGTATCAGAAGCTTTTAATGTTATTTTAAGCGAACTATTGTGCACTTTTAAACTATAGCAAAACATATTCCAACATAATTAAAAATAATCTATAAAGCTTTTGATTTTAATTTTAAAT
The DNA here is from genome assembly GCF_004210375.1 of Tachypleus tridentatus. Classification (NCBI taxonomy): domain Eukaryota; kingdom Metazoa; phylum Arthropoda; class Merostomata; order Xiphosura; family Limulidae; genus Tachypleus; species Tachypleus tridentatus. The sequence goes on along the minus strand of NC_134832.1, from coordinate 74,265,059 downwards.
ACTGCAAGTTAGGTTAACAATAATGTTCCATAAGGTTTTGTCTGTTTGTAATTAACCACAAAGCTACACGATGAGTTATCAATGCACACATGCTGCTGTTCCACTGCAGGGCGTTCAATAACGTAATTTGTAACATAACCCCAATAATGTACATCTATTAAGATTTTTACATATATCTTTATTACTGACTTAATTCAGTTCTACTGTATTACAACTACTTTAAACTTTAATTTTCTGTTGTTCCTCACATAGTAAATATTATAGTTAATACTCCCATAGCTAAATTTGTTGTTTATTCACACGCTCACATATCGACTACATATTATCTTGGTAAAATACTAGTAATTTATTTACATTATTTTCACCCACAAAAACATTATAAATAATATAGGTTTAAATACAGGTGGTAAAAACATTCTATGCTTTACTGACATTATACCACGAAATTTATTATTTGTTCTTATTACCATTGTTCTGTTTCGTCGATAAATTTAAATACACTAATACGTTACTTATTTTATCTTTTTTCATGCGCTGCTGTTTAACCTACATTTTTTTATTCTGTAATTTAAGTATTAGCAAATGACAGTAAGATCGCAAAGTTTAATAATTTAAGTCTAGAAAGTTATAAAAATATTGATGTCAGATTTTCTAGCAAACTCGAGAAGTACATTATTAGCACGATATTCATTAATGTTTCATACTGATAGAGCTGTTCCTAGTGAGCACAGTGAATGAGTGTGTTTTTGTTTTATATAGCAGTAAATCAATCAGTGTCTTGTCTTCAGTTATTGAATCAATCAGCTGTGAAGTTGTACAAGCAAGTTCATTTTTGCATTAATATGATACAGGTATCCTGCTTGTAGACGTAGCTTACAACTTATTAAGTTAATCTCGTAGAAACATTAACAAAGGAGGAAATACACTAGCTGGGCATTGAATATTATTTCACCAAATAATTTGAAAGAACGCGGCCCACAAGAGAAGAATGTTACAGTAACATTTTTTTTTTTATAGGAGTTGTTGAAAAAAAAAAGAAAATCAGTGAATAATAGCTTTAAATATTTGGATGGTTCTACAATAAATGTTCATCATTAATGACATACTCACATTAAATGCGTTTTAAGACAGCTGCAACCGCTCGTGCACTACAATAAAATGAATGGAAACTAGTTTTCATTTTACGTTATTAGCGCGTGGCGCAGTGGTACGCCTGCGGGCTAACACCGCTAGAAACCGAGTTTCGATACCCGTGGCAGGCAGAGCATAGATAACCCATCGTGTAGCTTTGTGCTTAGTTTTAAAACAAACAAACATTATTAGAAAATATCTTTTCACATTGCATGCTTAAACACGTATATAGTGATTATAAATGATAACAAAATTATAATGTTTTATTCTAAGCAATATAATGCAGATTTTGATATTGGTGATTAAAAGTAAGCCAAAAGGACTTTCGAATCTTATTTTTTGAAGCAAGAAAGGGACATTTGTGCTTTGTTTTTTTTTTGTGGGGGGGAGAGGAGGAAGTAAAGGTCTGCATTTTGAACCGAGAACACAAAAACAATTTAAATGAGGAAAAGAATGCAAATCAATCTTATAATTTAGAAAAGGGAGAAATAAATGAAATTATGTTAAAAGATGCTTACTAGAAACTAATGGTGAAAAAAGGAAAATGTGATAACGATACAATTCATGATCACTTTCAGCAAGTTACAATACAACCATATATCTAACCCGTCTTTATAATTACTAACTTCTATAAAACCAACAAAATGGTCTTTGGGAATCGGTTTCATCTTGATTTAATTTTTAGTAAAGAAAACTTGTTTTATTTATTATTGTTGGTGGTTTTTATAAGGCGTATTATCGGTGATTAATAACATTTGATGTTAACTCAACCAGTATCACGTCTTAGACAATGCAACCATTATAAGATCCTCCATAACTTGGCAGAAGTAGTAAGTTATGGATCTCTTAAAACAGACTTGACACTGTTTACCTTTTTTCATGTCATTGGTCAAAAAACAAATAAAATGAGTTTAAATATTTGTCGATTGAAGACATGAAGAATTTGTTTGTTGGCAAACTACACAATGAACTACCTTTGTTTAGTCCACAGTGGGTATAGAAATCTGTTTTTTAGTGTTAGACTTATTGAGTCACAAGCGGGTTAATTTAGAAGAAACAAATTATTCCAATACATTAAAGAGTAAATATTTTATATCTTGATTTTTCAAACAGTTAAACAATAGGTTTTGAAACTCAAATATATTTAACAAGCATCATATATCCACTGAATAAGATTAATGAATTAATTTTCTTGATAATATATTATTCTTAATTAAAACCCGTGGAACATAAGAACCCTCAAATTCGTCTTGTTTTGAAAGGGTAATATTCAACAACAAAGAAAAATATTTCCAGTGAAGAGTTTGCTTATTTCTCTGGCACTGAAGCAGACTTCTGATCAAGCAATGGACAAGATTCTGTCCCACATCTCAGAAAGAGTAAGACCCAACATTCTGTGTCGTGCAATGAGATGAGACGGTAATGTACACGGAATCCAAAGGTCCCTTGGGTGTTCATAAAATTAAAATTAATACCTTTTTCTAGTAACTCTACGATTTGTACGGTTTTTTGTTTAAAGTAGTCCTTTGCAATCCTAGCTACATGTTATTAGACAGTATCTTGTAATAGTACAAAACCTGGTCCTATAATCTGGTACAATAACACATGAAGGTAAATCATTAATCAAACAGTAAGTAACTTTGGAAGAATACTCATATGTATCTAGACCAACTGATACTGATGCCTCCTAACACCAAACACTGTGAATCATTGATAGATATATAAAACCACCCTTGAAGAGAACAAGCATCTAGTGGTACTACTCTCACTTTTGATGGTCCCGACAAACGCAGAAATGGACTTTGAGGTACTATGCAGACAGGCCTTCTTAGTTATAAGCTAAACTAACGAAGTCTGTTCTTTACAGTTTGTTTGTTCTCTAGTTATTTTTTTCTGAAGTTTGGGTTACGTTAATTACAATTCATTATGGTCATCATGTGTAGAAGTGGTGTCATGTACAAATCAAGTATTTATTAGCATGGTTTCAACTTTCCAGTAGTTGACACATCATTTAATTTATAGTTCTATCATAAACTCTTGACCTCTAATAGTAGTGTTAGATGGCTGTTATTCAGAAGTAATAATAATAATTAACTAGAAACGATCACCAAAACAACAAATAAACAAAAATGATGTGGAGGGAGGTTACGGTTTTTCTAGAGCGTTTAGTAGGAAAAAAAACAAGAATCGAAACAATCACTTTATTTTATAACAGAACCTATGAACTAAGCTATATATATATATTATAACCATAATTTTAAGCCAAAACAAAACACATTAAAATTAAACAAGATACGCTGCATTTTTTAAAAAAAGATCCTTGAGTACAAGCTACAACGTGGGATTAAAAATCTTTCGTTGGTTTTGGAGGTGACTACATAAGTAGGACCCACATTTCTGTGGGGATACATCGTCAATCAGTCTTAATCTTCAATTTGCCTGAGCACCCACATCTCCCTCTCCTAATTTCTAATCTAATTATGTCTGTTGCTTATGTGAGAATAGCAAATTGGATGTTAAGACTGATATACGGTTTTTCCCCACCGCAGTGTGGGTCCTTCTTCCCCCAATCACCTCCAAAACTAGGATACATTTTATAATCTCATGTTGTAACTTGTACCCTCGGATCCTTTTTTTTTTAAATGCAGCGTATTTTGTTTAATTTTATTGTGTTTTGTTTTGTCTTTAAAATTATGGTTGTAATATAATTGATCAGAGGTTGGGACTTGCTGTTTCTAACGCAGTCCTTCCACATGGTTTTGTTTACTTATTTAACTCCAATTAAATGTATCTATTTAATTTCACTAAAAAAATATATACATATTTGATTTGCTTTGATTCTCGTAGAAATGTAGCTTTATGAAGTTCTGAACACTTGTTTATTCATGATACTTTAGTGACTTTACTTAAAAATTAACATTCGACACATAGTGAACCAGATATACCAGAACTGGTTAAACAAAAAAGATTTACATAAATCATAAAAAAACAGAAAAATATAAAAATACGTACAGCAAACATGATACAGAAAAAGAGAAACTTCATTATTTTATTGTGTAATGCATATTGATATTTTGTCATACAGTAACATAATTACGAGCCTGGTTTATCCTAATTTGTACGCCTTATTTACTAACTGAACTTTGTACAAGCAGAATTACTTTCAGACTAATCTGGTTCTAGGAAAAAATATCAATCATTTGAAGAAAAATTCAGATTCTAAAAACGCGCGAATGTGTCTATGCCCATCTATTGCACGAACTGTCCCTACTTTTCAGCCTCGAGGCGTTGAGAAATCCCTGTCAAGTGTAATTCCTCTGCGTATTCATTCCTTCTTGGTAATACTTTTGAAATCTACCGCTTCTCATCAATCACAAGAAGAACATTTGGTAGAACTTAGCAATTCTCTAGATGTAAGTTCTTTGGCAAATACTGCTATTTACTTGATTTACTGCGTCAATGGATTCTTAGTAAAGAAATGAATTTTTTTTAGATTAAAATCAGTGTTTTTGAAGAAGGACGATGTAGTTCTCAATAGAAATCTGTGGTATTTTGTGTTGGAGTGGAAGGATGGAAGTGAAAATACCAGGATTTCTTTTTTTTTTGCACATACTGAACCTTTATTTCAAGTGATGATGCATTCATGTTCTTTTTCTTTTGTATTGTGGAAGTTTCAATATACAACTTTTATAGTGTTAGATGAAAGTGAAATTTTTAAAAGCAGAGTGAACTGGAACAAAGAAAAATTTATAGCGCGATTTGAAATAAGGGTCTTGTATTAAAAATATGATTATGTACAACTGCTCTAAGAACACGATTTTCCACCGAGACCGTCTTTAATAATACGACCAAAACAACGATAATTACAGAGTTTTAAATAGGATTATTTGGAATGAGGATTAAAAGCTGTGTATATTTCAACTTCTGAATTTGAGTCACTAAAAACTGATACTACGAGAGAGTTTATTATCACGTTGCAGAGGCACGTCTAGCTATGACAGATATTAACGATATTACTCGTCTGGTCCCAGCATGACCTGGTGGTTAAGCAACTCGACTCTTAATCCGAGGGTCGCGAGTTCGAATCCCCGTCACACCAAATATGTTCGCCCTTTCAGTCGTGGGAGCGTTATAATATGACGGTCAATCCCACTATTTTTAGTAAAAGAGTAGCCCAAAAGTTGGCCGGTGGCGGTGGTGACTAGCTACCTTCCCTTTAGTCTTACACTGCAAAATTAGGGACGCCTAGCGCAGATAGCCCTTGGGTAGCTTTGCGCAAAATAAAAAACAAACAAACAAACAATCACTCGTCAGTTGCAATCCTACGCACATCCAATTTGTCTGATTGGTCGTTTAAAGTTAAGCATAAATTTACACAATGGCCTGTCTGTGCTTTACCCACCATGGATATGGAAACTCTCTTTCTAGTGTTGTGAGTTTGCAAATATACCGCTGTGCTACTGGGGAGACATACATCCAGTGGATAAGAACGACTATATCATATTTGCATCTAAACATCACTTGTATTCATACTACAAAACATATCATGCTACATTTAGTCATGTGCTAAGCGTGAAAATGCGATCTGAGGAAATCGATGTGTAAACGCAAGTAATGACTGTGTAAGAGTGTAACGACTATTTTTGAGTGACAGCTTAGCCTAAATTATGCCTAACGTTACAAACGTGATTCTAGATAAGAAAAATTATTTCGTAATCTAATAAATCACATGGTTGTGGGAGGACACAAGAAGTTTGAAAGACGTTTTTCTAATTCATTAATATAAAATTAAAAACGTGTTCAAATATTTTACATTTTCTCAAAGATGTATCTAAATAAATGCTTCCTCTTCCTTCTATATTCTAGATATTTTTATATTTTTATAAACTTTAAAAGATAAAACATTAGAACATGTATTCCATATTGCTACCATGTTTTCAGGTTATTGCCTAAGCTATTTCATTAAACACTTTAATTAAGTGAACGTCCGAAATTATTTTCTATGACAGAACAAAAGCAGTAAGGATGTTAAGGTCATTTCGTATGTTTTTGTTACATCAACTGTTAACCCAATAAAAGTTATGTTAGTTTAATTTGTCGTGGTAAACAGAAGTCACACACGCGGTTGCTTATAGTTTTTGAACAAAGTCAATTCTTAATGTTAATTAGTACTGTATTAACGTTGAACCATAGCTCTAATTCCTTCAGTCATTTTTTTTTTATAAATAAGAAACTTGCTAAAAGATGGCAGCACTACCCTACTACCCTTATTTGAAAGAAGGTAGGGAGGAGGAAGCTATCATTGGAAACTAAAAATTTCTTAGCAGTAATAATAAATAATGTTAATATTGCTTTAAGCTGTATGTTTATTTCAGACGTTTCGAGTAATTTGTATCGTTATTCGTTAAGACGGAAGTTAGCGTAACGAGATAAGTGGGGCCATAAAGACTAGGACCTTCTTGAAAGTTCAGGAATCAATTTGAGCCATATTATATTAAAAGCAAGTTAAGCTAAATGAATTATTGAATTGTTACTAAATAAATAAGTAATTAGTGCACGATCTTGTCGGTTTATTTGTTTATCAACCAATTAGTTCAGTGCTGCGAATATCAAGTTTGTGTTCTGATGTTTTGACGGGTAAATAGAGGCACAAAATTTTAAAGTAATTACAGTTTTTGTTTGATCTAGTTTATTTGTAAAGTCAGGCTCATCCTTAAACATTGGTTGATTGTGTATATGCAGAATTTGGGTATTCTTTTTTTTTTAACCGAATAGTCCAAAAGAGCCCATCCAACAACAGAGATCATTATTGAAATATATTTGGATTTAGTAGCGAATGCGAGGCGTGAGTAATGGGCAAATAAGACCCGGTATGGCCAGGTGGTTGAGGCGCTCGGCTCATAATTTAAGGGTCGCGTGTTCGAATCCCTGTCGCACCAAACATGCTTGCCCTTTCAGCCATGGGGGCATTATAATGTGACAGTCAATCCCATTATTCGTTGGTAAAAGAGTAGCCCAAAAGTTGGCGGTGGGTGGTAATGACTAGCTGCCTTCCCTCTAGTCTTACACTACTAAGTTAGGGACGACTAGCACAGATAGCCCTCGAGTAGCTTTGCGGGAAATTCTAAAACAAACAAACAAACAAACAAACAAATCCATGATGACGAGAAAACCCATTTGCATGACCGAAGAAGGTCGAAACGTTGTTCTCTCCTCTACATAGTGCTTTCTCTATCCATACCAGCAGTTTTTACATATGTTAACAAACAAATAAACAATGGGCGAATACTTAATGCTTATACTACCCGTACATAAACGGCTGCCATTGTGTACGCAATTACAATTGCTCACATTACTCATACCTAGAAAGAAGCCAATGTGTATGTAATTACAATCTTTTTTAACATTAAATCATTCAAAGGTAAATTAATTTTTGTAGAATATTGTGTAGCATTTATATTAAATCTTTCTTCGATATTTAATAACTGCTGTTATTCGAGATGAGAAAAGTTTTAATAAAGGTTGTTTTTTTTATTTTATAGGATCAGAAAGTCACATCTTTTATTACGATTCAGATCCAACAGTGAAAAAGTGATAAATCTGCGGAACTGCAACCTTAAAATTCAAAGTTCTCTTCTGGACACAGCACATAACTCACTGTGCCTTTGTTTTAAAAAGACAAAACCAACCAAAGTGTACTTGTATAATTTTCTGTTTTAAGAGAAGTACGAAATACAATGAAAACGAAATAACTGAAGTGAGTAATTACAAAAGTAAAATTTGTCGTTCGATCCCCGTGTCGGATATATCATAGATAGCGTATCGTACATATTTATGCCTGACAGCTACTAAGGAAATATTTAGTGAACAATCAATGCATTAAACTCATTCGAAGGACATATTTACATAAAATAAATATTTCATTCAGCGGAATTAATATACAATACGCTAATTATAGCGAGCTGTTTACTCAAAATAGGTTCTTCCTCCAGTTGGCACTAACCCTATAATTTGATGATTTATCCACATCATTATTAAACTATTATCATTCGGTGGACGAGTAGCTAAGCTAATTTGAACAATTATGTGCACAATAAAACACATTATACACCTACTTTAATGTTCAGTGTTATGGTATCAATTTTTCGAGAAGTTTCTAATAAAGCTACGTAATTATTAAAAAGTAATTGTCAATGCCATATAAGTTGTTTTTTTTAGAAAGAATGTTTGGGGTAGTTCCATAAAGAATGTTTGGGGTAGTTCTATAAAGAATGTTTGGGGTAGTTCCATAAAGAATGTTTGGGGTAGTTCTATAAAAAATGTTTGGGGTAGTCCTATAAAGAATGTTTGGGGTAGTTCTATAAAGAATGTTTGGGATAGTCCTATAAAGAATGTTTGGGGTAGTTCTATAAAGAATGTTTGGGATAGTCCTATAAAGAATGTTTGGGGTAGTCCTATAAAGAATGTTTGGGGTAGTTCTATAAAGAATGTATGGGATAGTTCTATAAAGAATGTTTGGGATAGTTCTATAAAGCGTTTGAAATTAAATATAATGTTGATGAACTGATGAAAGGCTTTAGAAAGAAGACACGTAACCAGTAACAACTAGCGCTAACTTTTGTGCCATACTTTTATAATGCAGTAATGGAAATTGACAGTTTCTCGAATAGCGTATAACAGTCGTAATGTATGTAGTGCATTTCTGCGACATAATTTGCTTTGAATTTCGCGCAAAGCTTCACCAAGGCTATCTGCGCTAGCCGTCCCTAATATAGCAGTATAAAATTAGAGTGAATGCAGCTAATCATCATCACTCATCGCCAACAAATAGTGGGATTGACTGCCACATAATAACGTTCCCATGGCTGAAAGGGCGAGCATGTTCGGTGTGTCGGTGATTCGAACTCACGATCCTCAGATTGCGATTCGAGAGCTCTAAGTACCTGGTCATGCCAGACCAGTTGTGGCATGAATTAACAATATAATTTTTAAAATATCTTGGCGATTTTTCCTGGAGTTGACTTTATGTTTCGGGGCTGGCAGTCTAGTTTTGAATGTATGCGACAGAACAAAATATTCCACCACCTTTTAGATGTTTACTACATTATAATATAAATAATCAATACCTTAACGTGGATGGTGGATGCTGTTGGCTGGCTGCTTTTCTTTTAGCTAGAAGCTCAAAACGAGGGACGGAGGCATTTAGCCATTGTAATTTTGCCATAAGTTTAAAAGACCAGACCACATAAATAAACACATGTAGTTAACAATTATACGCACGTGTATTTAAACTATGTCATTTTGCGACAATTTGTAATTTTACAAGAACCTATATTTGCTTGTTTAAAGTTAAGCACAAATCTATTCAGTTGTCTATCTGGGCTCTGCCCACTGCGGGTATCGAAAGCCTGTTTTTAGCGTTGTAAATTTGCAGACATAACGCTGTGCCACTGGAGGGGACCTATATTTGTAAAGAGTCATGTTTTTCTAACACACGAAGTAAACTTGTCAGATGATTACTTGAGAAGTGCAGAATTTTGTTTATTGGCTTGTAGTTAAGCACAAAGCTGTCTGTGTTGTGCTTAATCACGAATATCGAAATTCTGTTTTTTATGGTTAAGTCTGTGAACATGCCATTGAACTATTGGAAGTGGGGGAGGCGAGAAGCATAAATACAGTCATATCACGAACATTCTGAAAATCAACTGGTGAAAGCAAGAACATTCCCTAATTTCAAAGCGAGTTGATAGTAGGTATTTATTCATTAGGTGTATCGTTATAAAATACTCCTTCTTTGAGCGTGTTTTTAAACATGTTTACTAATAAAAGTATACCCACATTAGCAGTCAAATAACAATAAGTCACGAGTTGCCATTTGCTACATAGAGCAAAAAGATGTAAACAGTAAAATATATTTAACCATACCTGTATTGCTCAATTATGGCACCTGATGTAGTTATCTTTACGTTGTGAAGAGCGTTCTAACAACATTTGATTTCATTATAAAAATGGATGGATTCAAATTTATCTCAGTCATGTTTCTGATTATTTCCATCGCATAATACTGTATTTCTACATTGATGAACAGAAATCTTTTAAAATAAGAATGTAATGATCCACCCCGCTCGTGTTATCCAAAATTGGTCGAATAGCATGAACAATCACACAAGACACTTGCCAGTGTATGCCGTGGAATTTAAACCGGAACATGTTTTAGGCCTTTATCTCAGTGGCAGTTGTCAAAACTAATAGTAGGTAAACAGTCAGTAAGCGCACGTGTAAAACACAAATAATATATAACATCTTATGAATTATTATTTAACTGAGTATGTTAGGCAGGATAGGAAGTTTAATTAAACGGTGTTACTTTTCAATGTTATTTTTTTCAAACCCATTTAACTAACTAAACGTTTCAGATACATTATGATAATTTTTTCTTAATTTTAAGCCAATGTTAACAGTTTTGGTTTGAGCAGATACATTTTAGGGTTTGTGCTGGTATGCAACAGATAATTTTCTAAGTAACTGATATTTTGTTTATTTTTTGGGGGTATTTGTGCAAAGCTACGCACGAATTATCGGGGCTTTATATTTGAACTAATAGTCTAGATTCAAGAGTGACAGCTAATTAATAAACACCCACTATAAATGTTTGGGGTAGTATAAGCGAAATTTCGTATTTGCCTATCACTCGTGCTCATAGTTCCAGAATACAGAGCGCGGTTTTTATTTGCAATAGGACGCGAATCATAGATTCTCATATTAACAGTCTAGCAGGCTAACCACAAAAACCACGCGCAACCCAGTGATGTGTGAAAAGCGTGTGTTTTCTTACAGCAAAGCCACATAGGGCTATCTGCTGAGCCCACCCCAAGGGGGATCGAACCCCTGATTTTAGCGCTGTAAATCCCGAGACTTATCGCTGTACTAGCGGGTAACTGTTTGAGAAGTACGTTTGTGTTAGTTTCTAACGTGACTTTATGCCAAAGCTATCAAGTTTTTATTTGTTATAGCTCCTTCCTACATTTTAGACGTTATTTTGGTTGTCTTTGACCTTAGGGTCGAAACAATGACGAAATGTTTGTTTTAAAAATGTTACACAACAGTAGCTTCTTTCCTAATGTTATGTTTCCCATTTCAATGCTGTTTTGCGATGGCTTTTTTACTTGTTCGATCAGTTGCTAATATTAATTAAAGAACCAACACGTAAATCTAAACACCGTTAGGGTCTATCAGCGTGTGAGGCATACATTTGAAATACCTGAAACATTTTAATTATGAACTACATTGTTATCAAGCATCGGAATAATGCGTCCCATCGTGGCGTTTCTTTCTTACTGTCTTCTCAGTTTAGATTTCGAGTACCGGTTTAAGTAACATTTTTTTTTGAGAACCATTGTGTAGCTGTGTTGTAAAACCTCAAATTCTCTTTTAGACTGATACCATATAAAAGTTAGTGTATAAAAGAAATAATATATATATATATATATATATATGAAGATGTATTGTTGACTTTTGCATAAAGAAATGACTGTGAACTTTTTGGTATAATAAAATATGTATCTAATAAAGGTTGGTTGAAACGGTTAGTGTTAATTGTTATTGAGCACAAAGTTTCACAAAGGATCATCTATTCTCTGCCCACCTCGGGTATCAAAACCTGGTTTTTAGCGGCACGGTATATGTCCGCAGATGTTCCGCTGTGCCACTGGGAGGTAAAAACATATCTAAAAGTAATAATTCAGATTATAACATATGAATGTAAATGATAACTTAGAAAATCCGTACTCCTTTAATATATGAAATATTATATCATTTATAACCATTATTTAAGGATATCTTAAAATGCGAACCAAAGAAATTTAACAACGCTTTGTTCAATGCAAAGATATTTTAAATGTAAATGAAAGAATAATACGCGTAGAATGATGGGAGTTCATAAGAAGCTATTTAACATCAAAGCAACGAGAGATTTTAAAAAGTGATAACTTTTGACATGACATTTTTATATTATTATATATATATATGTTTATAACCATTCCTTAGCTTAGTTTATTTCGCTAAATTTCTAGAATTATTTCTCCTGTAACTACAAATAGTATAAATATGTATATATATATATATTAAACTTTAATATACTTTTGATTGGCAGTGTTTTAGAATATAAACTGCCAATTTTAAAATGACCTGAAAGATATAAAATATGCGTATCAGACTTCTTAAAATGACATTTGTGACTATCAGGTTTACAAAGTTCATAACAAAAATATGATTCGTCGAAGTTCATATATTACAAAATTATATTTCAAAGTTACATGCTTGTAGGTCTTCTCCTGCCAAGTCTTCTCTTAACAAATCCTTTTCAATTCATTAAGCAAACGTTTCATGCATTTTATGTACGTCAGTGAGACACTAAGATAAGGGAATGTACTATTTCAGAACAGACACTGTTTATTCAAAAAAAGCGAAATTTTATGTCGATAAATAGTCAGATACTACAATTTCTGGAAGGTTTTATATTTTCAAAAACACAAAAGTAACAGCGATAGGTTTAGATGTGTAATATATTTCATGTCGTGTTATTAATCCTTTTGGTGATTTATACCAATGAAATTTATATTAAAGATTTATCCTAATGTCAGCTGATATATCATTCTCAAGCCATGTCATTTTCGATGTTTGAAGACAACCTGAATACAATATTTTAAATTGATAATATTATTTTTTGTGAATCGATTTCTTCTTAAGATCTTGATATAAGTGAACCTTACGTTTCTAACAAGATTGATTTGACTGACAAAGCTTTAAATATATTCTCTAGAATTGCTTTATATCGTTTCATGTTAAAAATGAAGAAATATAACACTAAAACTGACTTCCTTTTAAACAGTTATTGTGATCTATACTTGTCTAGCCTTGTATGATGTTTACTATACTATAACTCTATGAAGTTTTAATATAAAGAAAGATGACTATATAAATTAATTGCACTTTGCTTTTAATATTTTCCTCTTATCTATTTAATGCTTTGTTTGCTGATATACTTGTATATCTCTTTACTTATGCTTTATTTAATATTCCCGTAAAAACAGAGTAACTTAATGTATCTAATACACATTAGAGAATGTAAATATAGTAGCAAAGACAACTACAGTTGTTTTGTTTAAAATATATTGTTTTTCAAAAATAGGAATATATTATCTAACTAATTAATGATAGCACCACCACAACACACGGAAAATATAGTTAGTCATTAAACATAGGTTGTGATATTAAGAAAAAAATATCATAACCATAGGCATTTGAAGGTTTTCGTTCCAAGATATGAGATATCATTTGTGGTAGATGAAAAATCTCTTGTATGGATATCAACATAATAGCGTGAAAGCGAATATGGTACCATACCTCTACCTTAACATAACAACGAGCAAAAATAACAAACGTACATAGTACAGAAAGGATTATGGAACAAAACTGATGGCTATTCTCCAACAGCATTTATAATATGGAGTTTGTTTTCGCTTGATGTGTACTGTGTTTGTTTTCCTTCTTTTATTTGAAACTTTTGTTAGGTCTAGTTATAGCACTACAGAGAGTTATTCGTTGCTGTTCAGCCTGCTTAATAGTGTTATCTTTAATAATAATAATATACTCTTCAAAAAAAGAAACGCAAAAGGCAAAATATGAGACAAATTGTTAACAAGTTTATTCTGGGTAGTTCTGTATGACATGTGTGAAACTTTGCACATTTACTGCTGAACATCCAAAGTCTGCAAAGGCGAAGTCCACGCTCACTAGGTGAAGTTTAACGTCACTCAACAACAATAACGAGTATGCACCCGTGAGCATCAATAACTGCTTGGCATCTCCTGCCCATGGAAGCGATGAGATGACGAATTACATCCTGTGGAATGGCTGTCCACTTAGCCTGCAAAGCTGCTGCAAGCTGAGGTAGAGTCTGCGGTTGAGGTTGTCGCCGCCGCAGACGTCGGTCCGACTCGTCCCAAAGATGTTCGATGGGGTTTAAATCTGGTGATCTGGAGAGCCAGGGAAGAACGTTGATGTTGTGGTGTCTTAAGAAGACAGTGGTGAGTCGGGCTGTGTGAGAACGAGCGTTGTCATGTTGAAAAACGTCGTTGACGTTCACCCTGATGGGTTGCACATGGGGCCTAAGAATCTCGTCGACGTATCGTTGAGCCGTAAGATCCCTCGAATGTGCAAAAGGTCTGTTCTGGCATTGTAGGCGATGGCAGCCCACATCATGACGCTGCCACCACCAAATCTGTCAACATCCTGCACACAGTTTGCTGCAAAACGTTCACCTCGGCGACGGTAAACACGGGTCCTTCCATCCTGCCTACGAAGCATAAAACGTGATTCATCGCTGAACCAAACATGCCTCCATTGTCGATGAGGCCATACCCGATGTGCCCGAGTCCTCTGCAGCCGTGCTAGACGATGTTGCTGGGTGAGGATGACGCCTCTGACTGGACGTCGAGGTCGGATTCCTGCATCTCGTAGACGGTTGCGTACGGTCTGATCGGACATCCTACGCAGCCCTGGTATGGTTGAGGCAGTAGACGTCGCAGTGATGGTCCTATCCCGAAGGTGGCGTAACCGGATGTTGTGATCTTGTGCGGGCGTGGTCACACGAGGTCTGCCAGGTCGTGGACGGTCACGAGTTGATCCATGTTGTTGGTGACGATTCCGTAGCCTTGTGATGGTGCTTGGGTGGACATTCACAGCTCTGGCAACATCTTATCGAGATTCGCCTGCTTCCAAACAACCAATGGCGTTGTTGCGTTGTGCTTCAGTCAGTCTTGGCGTAACTGTATTGCGTATCGGTGGTTTACCACTGAGCTATGGAAACCGAGAACCCGTCACTTTCATAGGGATTTTGCACATGTTGCACTTGCAGAACATGCAGATTTCTCAAACAAATTTATTGGACACGCATGCGTTTTGGCGAAAAATCCGATGTTTTCCTCCGTTTTCAAAGTGCACAACTTTTATTGTCATTTTGGTTTAACAATCAGTGGCTTAACACGTGTAACATCACATACTCTGAGCTTGTAACGTTATTACATATATTTCTCTTTAAAATAATAAAAATATCCTTTTGCGTTTCTTGTTTTGAAGAGTATATTAATAAATACTTCATCCTTGTTCTGCGTCATTTCATAAATTTCAAAGCTTTTGCCCAGTGGTTACGGTCCGGTTGTAACGATCTGATATCAATCGTTGTTGTGATTAACAGTTTCTACCATCACCTAAGTTTGACTATTAACTGTTTTTACAACTAGATAGTAGTTATTAATTTGCTTATATCCCACATTTTGATTACTAATTTTATGGTCTCCTTAACAATGGACAACATTACAATTTGATAAATAAGAAAATAAATAAGACAAGCACCAGTAATAAAGAGGAAAAAATTGCAGACACACAGCCGTATTCTCCTGCGTCAAAGGTCACTCTGAAAACATATTAAATATGTGTAAACAACGTAAAGGCAAAAAATCGGTTAACAGTTAGTATACACAAACTACCTAAAGACTCAGTGAAGAAGAAAAGCACCAAATACAGCATTTCTTGTAAATAGAAATTCTAATACAACAAAAATACGGACAAAGTCAGAATTCAGGACATTTTAGACAAACACGACTATCTACAACAAAAAAATAAAACCATACAATAAATGTTTACTCGTAAAATGTTTACTTCCACTTAAATGATAACACAATGAATTAACCTAACAAAAAATGTCAACAAAACCTCTCTTAAAGAAACATTCAGCTGATGGAAATCCTAGCGAAGGAGATCTTAGATGAACGATTAGCATACTATCATGTCTGTTAAGATGACCCAGGATCGAATACCGGTTATTTTCACTACACAGACAGTTTTCCTGAGAGCTTTTTAAATAATGTATCAGACCGTCAGTTAATAGGTAGAATGTAAAATAGTTAGTAAATAGTCAGACTCCAAAAAATTACCAAATAATCATTAGACTAAAGGAAGAGGCTTTTGACAAAGACAACCAAAGTAGCAAAGGTTTGATGAAATATACTCCTACCGCTCTAGATCAAGGCTTCCAATCCATCAAATATTTTGATACAGTTTTTACCACCGTAAATATACATTTACTAAAGATGAAAAAAGTTTTAAATATTCAAAATGATTTTAGTTTGTTTGTTTTGAATTTTGCACAAAGCTACTCGAGGATTTTCTACACTAGACTTTTTTAGGTTAATGGAAACCAATCCAACGATTATTATGAAGGAATTCTGATTAAAATTAATCTAACTGGAAAAAACAATTAATTTAAATTGTTTAATTTTAAGTTATTAAATTTATTAAGAATCTGTGACTTGTATGTATAGGTACTTACTACACGTATACATACATTCAGTTATTTAGGTTCAATATTGTGTGAACTTACGGTCTTTTTTCAGCGTTTTGGCTGTTTTATTACTTGACAACTTCTGCATTTTTATAGTGTTGTGGGTTAACTATAATCCTTTTATTTTGAGTGCATTATAAGCACTTGGGTATCGTAAGCCACGATATTAGTTAATGATAGGGTTCGCCCAGAATTTCATATAAAGTGTAATATATCACAGCTTAAAAAAACTTTAAAATACAGACGTATTCTTGAAACAAGACTCAAGATTTATCTCAATGGCCGAGGCTGCTACATTAGCAAAAAAACGTTCAATGTCTGATGGTTAGATAAAGTTCATCCACTTGTTCTTCATACTATTATCATTATCCTTGTTTTATAAACCTGCAGATAAAATGGATACGGGTATTTTATTCAAACCTGGGGAAACCTACTAAAAACATTATCCTTTATTGGTCATAGGACTGTTTTTATGTTGATATGTGAAAGAGAAGAAAATATTTTGTTAATTTTATTCATTGTACTGGTCAAGTTTCTTTTCGAAGCCATTCAAGAACTGAAACTTACAGCAAAAGTGGATAAGTAAACTGCGTCAAAATCTATGAACTGCTGCTAAATGAACTCTTTTGAAGGTTGTAGTGCTATTTGTAAGTTGATTCCCTCTAAGATATTCTAGCTTCTACTTCGCTACCAACACAAGCTCTTCGAAGCCATTCAAACATCTGAGAAATATAAAAGTCATTTAAGCACGGTTATACTTATCTACAATACCCTGTTTTATACTAATCAAAAATGATTAATTTTATTAGAACAAGCAAGGTGTGTATTTATAACAGTATATTCAGGTTTATTATTATTTATTATAGTTTTACAAGTCGCTTCAGAAAAAACGGTATGAATATTTTACTGAAACCAGAACAGTAGTAATGAATGTAGTATTATGTCATAGAGTAGTTCTAAAATGAATTCAAGCGTCATTGTTTTCTCGACCTGAAGAATTTCTTCCAGTCCTTCATTTTTCACTATTTTTACTCAACTAAAACTAATAAGTACTGTAAAAATGGATTCAAAATAGAGAGCTGTGGTTTGAGAAAATAATGTAGACCTTATTTCCAGCCTAGTTTGATTACCTTTTAAGAGTCTCTTGTTGAAGGCTTGAAAATATAATCTTTGCATTTTGATTCAAGTTGTTTTGACGATTTCTATTCCCCCTTTTTAAACTAACAATTTATTATTATCATCTGTATATTTTGTATGAATGTTCATACCCACTGCATGCAATAAAAAGGCAACTTAATACTTTACTTCAGTGTTAAGACGCGGCTTGTTCTTAAGCATTTTGTCGAACATTTTGTGAAGGTAAATTTTGGCTTAATTTTCAACACTGTTAATAACCTTCTGTCTTATATTTTCAGCAGAGTCCTTACTCTTGTTCACACTAGTTTTGAACGTAACTTACAATTTGATATATTTTTAACATGTTATGAGAAAGTCCTATATAAAAGTTTTTATCCTTCATATAAAGACTCATGCTATTATAAATCATATGGAGAAAGTACAATGTATCAGGTTCCTGTACATCAACATATCAAGTTTCGAGGTAAATATCCTCCTATAATACGAAGTTTAGTATCGTAGCAAGGGATTTCCGTTATAAAACAAAAGAATAAAAGGGACAACAATTTTTGCAGTCTCGTATCTTTTAACTGATGTAAAATGTTATCAACACTACTAAAACGTGTTGTGAGGGTACCATGAGTGCACGGAACCATGTTACAATATTTGTTATATGTTATAGCGGGAAATGGATGATACTCTTGAAACCAATAACTGTCCTCTCGTTAAATAAATTTACGGATCGTCTGTCACTTGGCGAGTCACATAACATTAAAACATTGCAGTGTTTGTAATTTGACAAAAAGATATTAAGTAAAAAATTATGATGCATATGTTATTGCATGAACTTAATATATGTCTATTTTACCAAAAATAACATAACTGTTTACTCAAGAATATAACAACAAGTTTCTTCAGTTCCACCAATTGTAGTCATTTCTTTTTATAACAACATCTGTTCAATTACGTTAAAATCATTATATACTAAATGTTAGAGGTACAATTTTGTTAAGTGTTATTTCTTAATGTGGTTGTTTATGAACTGTTTTTACTTTAAGAGTTTTTTATTTGTTTTTAGTTCTTGCACGTACAAATCTGTATTAGTTAGATAGATATTTCGTTTCAAGAAGAGCACTTCTAAAAAAACTGAATCTGAGGGCACATTGTTTTTCGTTCCATTGTCACAAAAACTGCGCTTTGCAATTTGAGGTTGCAGAAGCGTTACAGGAGGAACAAACAAACCTTGTTATTCGGTTAGAGCACACAAAACGTTGTCAGAGGGTGGCGTTGTTGGCTAGGTTGTCTAGCTTTACGCAAATACAGAAACGCCTTGTAAGCGTCAGTCACCTTGTTTTTTTTATAAGAGTCAGTATACAAAAAGCCTGGTTATTTGTTTAATTTACTTTTATCAGTAACAACACTGTACTACGAGATTGTTACTACACTATATAGATTAATAACGTCTTCAAACATTTTTCTGTGCAATCTTATACCCATAAATAAATATTAAAGTTATTATAAAAATTATCTTGCTAAAGTCATTTTAACGGGCTTAAACTAACCATTGAGGATTTCTTATTTGTAGAGATATAAATAGCCCAAAGTATGACCTCTAACTACCAAGTGAAAATATAGTTTTTTTATAAATATAGAAACAACTTTTTAAGTGCAACTCTTGTGGTTTCTACCTTTTCCCTAAGAAGCAACTTTGATAATCCATAATCATATTTTATACTTAGAAGTCGATTCTGCGTTGTACAAATAAGTGACATTACACGAAATAGTTGTAGGACTAACTCGTAACTCAGTTTAAGACTTATCTTCCGGGCCGGGAAGGCCAGGCGGTTAAGGTGCTCGACTCATAGTCCGAGGGTCACGGGTTCGAATCCCCGACACATCAGATATGCTCGTTCTTTCAGCAGTGATGGTATTATAATATGACGGTGAATCTTCGTTGCTAAAAAAGTAGCCCAAGAGTTGGTCGTGCATTGGGATGACTAGCTGCCTTCCCTCTACTCTTACACTGCTAAATTAGGGACGGCTAGCGCAGATAGCCCTCGAGTAGCTTTGCGCAAAATTCAAAAACAATCATATGTATTAAAAATAACATTCTACAACAACCAAACCGAACTCAATAAAAATAAAGATATTCATCATATACATAAAAAAGGGTGTTTTTTTTCGAAATTCTGGTGTATATATATATAGTACCATCACTATTACTCTTTTATCAACAAATGATAGGATTGACCTTAACATTCTAATGCACTCACATCTGAAAAGGGCGAGGATATTTCATGGGACGGGGTTCAAATCCGCGACTCTCAGATTGCGAGTCAAGCGCCATAACCACCTAGCTATGCCGGTATAACGATTTACACCCACTGAGTGCGATAAAAACGTCTAGCATCTTAACAAACCGTTAAAACGAGTCTATCGGGAAGGGGGTAAGATGAAATCGATTTCATCTTACCCCCCTTGATTTCAAATTACCCCCTTCCCGATAGACTCGTTTTAACGGTTTGTTAAGATGCTAGACATTTTTATGGCACTCAGTGTGTGTAAATAAAATTAACACATTAATAATAATGTAAAAATTCGAATATTTATTTCTATATCTCATGATATCAATCATTCATTTTTATTTCAGTGAGCATAAAGAAATATAAAAAAATTAATATGTATAAATTACAATATATTGAATGAAGACAGTATGTAGACCATGTGGTCTGGCGAGGACGAGCCCTTAAATTATCTTTTATCTTATATAAATCAACAATTTTAATAATAGAAATAAAATATATTTGGCGGAAGTAATAATTATTTTTGACCGCGAGCGGACGCAGGTGATGTTTTCTGATCGATTGTATATATAACGACGTTGAAAGGAACAAAGAGTGTTCAATTGTTTAAAAAGTGTCAGTGTCAGATTTGACCAAGTAAAATCGCTGTCCACGAAAAAGACTTTGTTATTTATTTGGAAAGAACGTATTGTCACCTCCCCCCCGAATACTTCACATATGAACTCTTTATTTTATGTAAACCCCGTCTGTTTTTTTGCCTTTTGTCTATTATCATGTACTTAGATACGTACTCGACACGCACTACAAATATTAAAAGCAATCATTATGTTTGTCATTTTGGCGTTAGAAGAGGGGGTAATTTGAAATCAAGGAGGGTAATTTAAAATCGATTTCATGTTACTTCCCCAGTACTCTGAAAACGATTTCATATTACCGGGGGGTAACTTGAAAACGGGTGTAATTTGAAATCGTTACACAGGATCACAGAGAGCTGTATAACATTACACTCTGTCAACATTACACTAATCCACATCCATATTGTTTAGATTATAGAAAACCATAATTATAGCGTCTTGACCTGTCTTACTTTACGACTTAATGAGGCTCTGCATTTTGTGTGGTAACTGTAGATCAGTATCTGATGTTGCAGTTCTACATTCTTTAAAATTATTCAAAATATGCATCGAAATCATGATTTTAAGCTAGATATATAAGTGGTAGTGTAATTGCTTAACCCAATAATACAGCGTTTAAAACAAACAGTTAATCGATTCACGATCCAGCTTGAGTTACACAATGATTACTCCAACACCTTCTAATATATAAAACACACATAAAACTGATGTATAATACTTGAGGTACGAGGTGTGAAAGTGAATAATTTAAATGCTCTTTTTAAGGACCAGGAACACAAGACTTGTAGAAGTAATCAACGTTACCATCAATACATAGTTTACGAATGAGATGCATCTAAAATAACAGGAAGGTTTGTTTAATTTTTTGTTGATTATTTCCTGTTTTTGGTAAACAGTAAATGTGATAGAAGATGATGTAGCAGTTATATCTCTCAAAAATCGCCATCAACACATTTGTTCCGTCTCTCTATGGGTGAGTAAAACCAGGATCAACATCTTCATACGTCACTGAAAAACAAGAAATGCAAGAGTGAAAAGCTTTTATAGGAAGTTTGTCTGGTCTAACCCAATGTCGTATTTTATGGTAGCTAAGTAATTTACAAATTATCCTACGAAATAGTCTATTATATATGTGGAAAAAGGTGACCTAAATCGTCTCAAGTATGTAGCTGCTATAAGCAGTAAATCAGTGGTAGAACACGCCTACGTGAGGGTTGAATTTAACAGTATGTAGGATTCAAGAAACAAACATCTTAGTAAACCGCACATCAGTAGTTTAAAGGTGGTTTCTATGTTAAATAAACTCTTTGTAGATTTTTAATGTCCTTTTAATAAGTACATCAGATTCTTACCTAGTTCTCATGAGATTATCAGAAAACTCTCCCAATACTTTAACACGAATCAGAATGCAATACTTCACAACTTTAACGTCGTCTCTACTTCGACTATATTTATCGTAAACGGTTGGTTGACGATCAAAGGGCTTAACAGTGGTTATATTACGTGCTCAGTGGGTCACATGAGCTTCACTTAGTACATAAAGAAATTAAGAAGCGCTGTTTAATTTTCTTTCGAGAGAAAAGAGGTTTATTCGATACAGCATATGCCGCATGTTGGCGTTTCCAATTCAAATAATGAGCGCCATTTCTGGCAGAGCGCATAATTTCCTGGTTATAATATACGCTTGAAGCATGACATTTACGTATGATGTATGATGTACTTTAACTAGATAGAGCATTTTAAGATCTGATGATGTATCCTTGAACTAAACAAAAGTTTCATTATTAGCCAACTTTTTTTCTACGTACTCAAAGCTCAAAAACATGCTTTAATTTATGGCACAGTTCCATTTCTAAATCTTTTCCTTCACGTGTTTATTAGAGGGCTCATACTTATCCTCTACAAACACAAATAATATTTACACTTCCTTTTAGAACTACAATGTAAATATTTCATCACGTCAATGCTCCTTTTAATTCCGAAAAAGAAAGTCTGTACCGCTCTCAAAAATGAATTAAGTTGTAGTTATTTTGATTTGATTAACTTATTGGTTTGGTTTGTTTTTGAATTTCGCGCAGAGTTGCTCTAGGGCTATCTGCGTTAGGCGTCCCTAATTTTACAGTGAAAGACAAGAGGGACGGCAGTTAATCATCACCACCCACCGCCAACTCTTGAGCTACTCTTTTACCAACGAATAATGGGATTGACCGTCACATTATAACGTCCCCGCGGCTGAAAGAACGAACATGTTTGGTGTGACGGGGATTCGAATCCGCTACCCTCAGCTTACGAGTTGTACAAATTATTGATAAATAAATTTATAAGTGATTATTAAGTATTTGTTTATCATCAAAACCTGAAAAATGTCTCAGATTAATTTTTATAATGTTCATAAAAAGAAAGTTTATATTAATAGCAAAATTAAAATAAATGCTCATAATAAAACGTTTTCACCAATAATTTTTGTTTCATATAATTTAAATAACACTGGACGAAAATATCAGCACAGACCCCGGTAAGATTTTCAAATATACGTACCCTTCGATGTTATGTCGTTTACGAACTGATCCAGACGTTGAAGAAGAGTTAATTCGATCTGATGTTTACGCATACAAGTACATTAAAACGGAACAAAATCTGTTTCGGCTAACTTTACCATTAACTTCAAATAAACTACTGTACTATCACAGAGTTTCTATGTTATGAACTTTAGTGGTTAAGTTTTCAATGAAGGCTAATAAATTTTGCAGTTTGTTTTTCATCGTATCTAACACCTATGCTATAGGTTAACTTGTGTTTACCTATATTTTAAAACCTGTAGTGTCTGGTATATATTTTACCTATATTGTCGTCATATATATAAGAAACTAATGTTCATCTGTCCGCAAAATTCCTTCCACATTTTAAGTCAGACGTGAATGAAATTTTGCACAATTTTTCAACATCAGAAGGGGAACTTCCTAACGATGTTTTGTTACAACTGGAGTGGACATATGTTCACTTTTTAAAGTGAATATGCATTTATAAATTAAAATATTATAAAATAGATTCTCATTGAAAGTTAAAAAGTAATAGAACTTCATTCTATTACATTTTCTCCCTAAATCTCTTCCTTTATAGAGAAATGGTACTTCTTTTCCTTTTAATTATGCACATTAATTTTGTAGATTTATTATTATCAAATAAATTAATTTTTAATAAAACTTCTAAGATTGTGGTAAAATGAGTTGAATGATAAAATTTCAAAGTGAGTCTTCCTAGTGGAGAATCAGTCTGATATTTCAGAAGATAAGTGGCTTTTAATGATGGAGAATCCAAGCATACGCTGTAAATTGAATTGTATTTTGACGTTTGGAATTCATTTCATACAAATTTGCAAGGATTTTGTAGTAACGTGATAATCGTAAGTTACACAAGTACTTTTTTTTTTACTTCCGTAGGAATATAAAGTTATAGAAACACAAAAAATTACAATGATAAAAATTGCAATCGGAAAAGTGTGAAACTTTGAGAAAGAAAATAAAACGTCAGGAAACTAGTTACAGAAAGAAAGAGCAAGAAAGAAACGGTCACCAAGTTATGATCCAGTGAGAAAAAAGCCAAAAACAATCCCGAAATATAGAAACACATCAAATTACTCGTCAAGATGCAGTTAGAAGAAGTCAAGAGCAATTTCGTGACAGAAATGCACATCGTTCAGCTCGCTTGAGTCGTGACTGATCAGCCGCCGTCGAGCGGCGCTTCCGTTTTTTACCAAATATATGGTTTTAGATTTTGACCCAGATGGTATATCAAATTAACTACTAACCCTTTTTGTGCGTTACTTTGCACAATATGTTATTATTATTTTTCTAATCAATATAAAAAAACAATATAAAATGGAAGGTGTTTTTATAGGTTTATTATTAATGAATTTCTTAAGATGGAAAATTTTAACTTTTATTTAACAATAATCATTGTTTGTTACCCTAAAAGTAGTTTAAATTTAGATTTGTTTAGATATTAATCTAAGGACAATGTTTTTACGATAAATACGTTTAATAAAATAATAATTTTTTTCTCAGGTGTAATTTAACAACCGCTTACAATATTAATACAAAAAATATGGTTCATAACTCTTCACAAGAACAAGTCAGAAAATTGAAGAGAAATATATATGCAAAAACGGCTCGTTTGGGTTGAGAAAATATTTTACATAGAAGGTCGAAACGTTGTTCGCTCTTCTATGTAAAATATTTTCTCAACCCAAACGAGCCGTTTTTGCATATATATATTTCTCTACAAGTGGGTTTTTTCTCGACATCACTGAGAAAATTGAAGAGATTGTTCACATAGTACAGCAACCTAAAATTAGCAAATTTTACAAGTGTAGGTCCTATGTTTAAAACCAAAGTTATATATATTCTTCCAGCAACAAAGTGTTTTTAGTTTTCTACAACTGTCCTTGAAAGGTATGATGTTGTCTCCATCTCTAGGTGTTTATAAGATTCAGGGCTCGATCTCATAGGCGCAAGTATTTTTGGAGTTTAAATATAATATTGGTCATGGCTTTCTTTTCTGATTTTTCAAAACAAAAACTGGGGATTCGGGGCACTGTCAAATAGAATTAGGGCACGAGATGCATTAGGTTCGAGAGAAAGTTTTGTTGTCATTTCCTGAGTTATATGAAAAAACCATTGTCGTTAACTATGATGAAGGTATATAAAACGTCCTTGAATGAAAATATAAAATATTTAACAATGTTAAAAACGGGTGGTACAATTAACACTGTGATTTTGTTTAATCATTGAAAGTTACGACGTAAACGTCGAGAGCTGGCGAAGCGTTAGAAATCTATAGGCCAAAAATTTCTGATGAAAGTTGCGTTAACTGCAGATGTGTTTTGTTCTCTCACAATCTCAATCCTTGTCCATTTCGAATTACAACTCAAAGGTGTATAAAAAATAGCATTTTAGCTCTATCTCTTTTAGCTTCCACAAGTTACTCACTGCTCAAGAGACATTTTGTTCAGTAATAAAGTCGTCAGCTGGATTGGGCAATGAAAGATAAAAAGACTTTTTTGTTGTTCATTTTAGCTTAAAGCCAAGACCACTAGAGGGCGCTCATGAATCTGATGAGTTATATGATGAACAGTTGATCGTTGTTTGAAAAACGTTATATGTATCGAAGAAAATCTAAAATGTCTTTACTTCTTTTAATTTTAGAATTTCCGTATGTGAACACAGCTATGGTGCATAACGTTATTTTAGACTTTATTTAAATAAATATAGTTGAAAATATAATTTTTTCTTACTTCTGTTTGCTACCTGTGTTCTATCTCTAAATTCTTGCATGACACGCATATATAATAGATATATGTATCTACTCTTTGATGGTTAATATACCTAGATCTTTGCTTATTATTAGGTTCTATGTTGTTGAGTTGTTAGCATAAAACTAACCTCTCATTTAAGTTGTTCTCATGCAACAACAAAATAGTATAAACCATTAATTTGGCATCTTCAGAATATGCCCGAGGAATTTAACGCATTTATCGTAACTTATTAGGTTTTAATTAAATTAAAAATTAAGTTTCTAAACTTTATTGCGCTAAAATTGAGTTTTAATACCAGCGGTGCTCGTTGTATGTTTTGTATTTAAAAACACGATATAAAATCAAACAAAGCAGATATTAAAATGATGCCATCTACCTTTCTGTCTTCGCGATAGTTTAGTACAAATATATCTAGTTGGAGTGTTTGGAAGGTGAAGAAGGACTTATATATTTATAGTTACAAGCTTTTAAACTTTACTGTTGTGCCACTAGGGCGAGTGAATAAATATAAAACGAGAGTTTTGTTGGAAGCAAAATGTTAACGATAACAAACATTTCGGTACAAATCATGGTAAACATTGAACAGAATATGTGCCCAAGAACGCTTAAGACTGTTCACAAACAGGCTACTCGGTTACGACTGAAACATACTGAGTACTTACTTAATAGACCGAATAACAATTAATTAGAGCTGTTGAATGGTTTGTATGAACGTTTGGCTAAATTAGAAACTGTAGGCATATCGCCTGTTTAATTATTCTCGCACAACTAACTCTAAGTATTACTTAAATCCTATCGATTTTAGAAACTTGGCTATTTCTTTACTATATTACGCAAACTATTTGAAAATGTTTTGCGTTACTAATTTCTCGAATATTCTTATTTTTGGAGACAGGAAATTTTAACTGATAATTTCAAGTTTAAGACGTTAATAGTTTTCGAATATTGTGTACCTAACTTCTTACGGTTTTTTCAGTGTTTTGTATGATATTTTAGGAGGTTAATGATTACTTACTATGGTGATTTCAATTATTTAATTAATTGCTTTTTAAGTTTAATTTTACAACGTTTCACTCATAAAACCTTTATCCCTAATGTACTTCACGACAAAAGGCAAGTTATGATAAGTTTTGAAGTTGAAATCATTATTCATGAATTGGGACTTATTGTCATTTTGAAAATTCTTTAACATTTAAAACATTTATTTTAATTAACATCGCAAACTTTATATATCTTCACAACACAGCACTTCATAGAATTCAATGGAGTTATGTTTTCTTCAATCTAATCTAATATAATTAAAAGAACAAAGTGTGTCAGTCATTGCATGCTAATTCCCATGGGAACCCCATATTCCTGTTGGCTAACTGTAAGTTGGTACTTCTAACTTTATACAAATACGCAATTATTATGTTTAAACCATTTAACTTTAAATTCAGTTGTTTAGTAACATAAACAAACTCGCAAAGGAAATACATTAAGTTAATTTGTTGCCTTTCTGTGGCTTATATGTAACAGAATAACATTACGTTTCGATACAAATTCCAAAGGGAAACTAAAATCGATAATTAAACCTAAAGTTCAAATACGCTGTACATGCAAAGCACGAGTTTGCCTGTTATGTGATCTATGACAATTAACTTTAATTTTAATTGCCAGAACTTCACTTCATTTTCGATGCTCTACTGCCAACATCACGCGAAAGAAAATAATTACTGATTTCAGATGATATACAAGTGCAATCTCTCTCTGTCTATATATTTGTATATATATACGACGAGAAATTTTCATAAAACACATGACGACACTTGAATTTTACACTTTTTGATACTGAAATTTAAAAAAATCACTACTTAATAGGTCTTATACGTTTCCAACTATCTCAATACTGGCTGCATTAAAAAATCGAAATTAGGCTTAAAGTTTAAAAATATTCATACACGAAAAACGAATTTGCCTGCTAGCTATTTGATTTGTAGGTCGAATGTTCTTGGACTACTTCCTCCCCTTCCTCAACAGTAGACTTTTGGTCTTTTATTTTTGTTGCTGTATTAAATGTTTTAGATTTTACGCTAAATTTGTTTTCCTTTTTAAGATCATTTTGGGTACCTTTTAATGTATACAACTTTCGTTTCTTGGTATTGTAGTTTGGCGGAGTTTATACTGCAAGATTTATATCTCCACAAGCTCTGCACTAATAATGTTATGTCCAGATTACTGAGACTATATTTAATTCACATAGAATATTTCCAGAGATATTTACTACAATTATACTATGCTAGATTTATTTTCTTAGCGTCCGTAAATAAAATTTCGCTGTGTCTTTTTAAGGTCTTTTCAATATTATGGGCTGTTATTATCAATAGTTACATAATTACACACAAAAACGACGACGTAGGTTTACCATAAGTCCACTACAGTCCTTCGCAATAATAAAGTAATAGATAGAAGTACATTTATTTTACTACATATAAAAGAAGAAATCTGCAATGCCTAGCAATAAGTAGCTGTTTTACCAATGTTTATATTTTATTTAATGGCGAAAAGTATTTTTTGATTTCCGTTAGGAAAGTAAAACTCATCCAAAACTATACGAGGGCAATATGCACTAGCTGTTCCTGATTTAGCAGTGAAAAGGCAGCTAGTCATCACCGCCCACTTCTTTTATCAACGAATAATGGGAATGACTATCACATTATAACGCCCCTCGGATGAGAGAGCGAGCATGTTTTGCATGATGGGGATTCAAACCTGCTCTTATAACATAGCCATGATGGGTCCACGTGATGATAAAATCTACTATGAGTAACTCAAATTTGATATTTGAGCTGCTTTGTTTGTTTTGTCTTGGTTATATGGCAGCGAAGCTCATATTTCAACATCTATTTTCATTTGAAAAAAAAAGTAACTCTAGATATAAAGGAATGGCGCTTAAGTTTGTTTGTTTTTTTCAATTTCGCGCAAAGCTACTCGAGGGCTATCTGTGCTAGCCGTCCCTAATTTAGCAGTGTAAGACTAGAGCGAAGGCTAGCCATCACCACCCACCGCCAACTCTTGGGCTACTCTTTTACCAACGAATAGTGGGATTGACCGTCACATTATAACGCCTCCATTGGTGAAAAGGGAGCATGTTTGGTGTGACGGGGATGCGAACTCGCAACCCTCAAATTACGAGTCGCTCGCCTTAACCCACCTGGCCATGCCAGGCCGTGGCGCTTAAGTAATAAATTACAATTGCTAAATTCTATTATTTAACAAAAAAATAATATGAAATGATAAATGTGGTAATAGTTTCGTTTTTCATTTACTCAACTTGATTATAAATTTATTTTATACGTTACAGATTTTACAGTACGGAAGAATAATTTTAAAGTGTGTACGACACCTTCATCATTGTAGCGATTATTCTCAGGTACTCAGGTTTTAATGGTAAGGAAACTTAAAACTTGAGTACTAGAGAAATATTTTTCCTTACCGTAAAAGCTGTAATTTGTAATAGTTCACCTTTCGATAGTACAATTGTGTAGACTAAATCACCGAAGAGAAATTATAACCCAGAATCTAGCTATTCAAACAAAAGCATAATAAATACAATTTGTTTGTTTATACTAAGCACAAAGCTACACAAAAATCTATCTTTGACTTACTCATTACGGGTATCGAAACCCGTTTTCTAGCGATGCAAATTCGTAGAGATAGCACTGTGATGGATACAGTTAAATATGTTTAATATTTTTTAAGACTAACAAATTCCCTATTATGAAAAAGTAAAGAAGCCCTGAATTAGTTGATCAAGGTATTAGCAAAAAAAGAATTCATTAAACAAAATACTGTTTAAAGTAGAGGTTAGCTCGGCATGGCTAGGTGATTCAGGCGCTCGATGCGTAATCTGAGGGTCGCGGGTTCGAATCACTGTCGCACCAAACGTCTTCGTCCTTTCAGCGGTAGGGTCGTTATAATGTTATAGTCATTCCCACTATTCGTTGGTAAAAATGGTGGGTTGTTTCAGCCATGAGGGCGTTATAAAGTTACGGTCAATCCCACTGTTCGTTGGTAAAAGAGTAACCCAAGAATTGGCGGTGGATGGTGATGACTAGCTGCCTTTCCTCTAGTCTTACACTGCTAAATTAGGGACGGCTACTGCAGAAAGCCCGCGTGTAGCTTTGCGCGAAATTCAAAAAATAAACAAAACTAGAGGTTAGCTAAGCAAAATGGCAAACAATTACACAACAAATTAGCTTATACATAAATAACCACACTTACTGGAGTATATATTCTGGACAAAATTGTGTAAAATATATAATGAATCATTTAAATAAATGATAATAAGATAAACGATGTCTAAATTACAGCAAAATATGATTGAACTAGTTAATTTACTATTAAAATGAATGTATCTCAGTTTCTTCAGATAACGATTATATAAATTTTTTAACTAAAATCTTCAAACATCCCAGTGGCTCTGCAATAAGTTTGACAGCTACTAATGCTAAACACAAAGCTCCGATTCCCATTGTGTAACTTTGTGCTTAACTGCAAATCATAAAATCGTCAAATGTGATTTTCATAAATTTTAAAATTAAACTAAACGATTATGATACTTATTGATGATTTTCAAATAAAATTTATCAAAATAATGACCATCCTTCCACAGTAGTTTAACATTTTATAACTCTAAAATCAGAATTTTAATACCCGTGACAGATAAAACATAAATGACCTAATGCATAACTTAGTGTTTAACAACGTATAAACTGAACTCAAAATAACGAAAAATATATCATTTTTTTTTTTGATATAGTTGTTAAGAAAATTCTGATCAGATAGGTCTGGTGGTCAGGGCATTGGATTGGGTTTGAGGTTTTGTCATACAGAGCAATCTCCCCTTTCAGGCGTGATGTCGTTATAAAGTTATGGCCAATCCTATTATTCGTTGGTAAAAGAATATACCGAGATTTGCCGGTGGATGGTGTTGAGTAGCTGACTTCCTTCTAGTATATCACTGCTAAATTAAGGACGATTAGTGCAGGTAGCCCTCGTGTAGTTTTGCGCAAAGTCAAACCAGACCAAACTGATCAGATACAACTAAAGTGATTCTAATTAGACAATAAGTAGCTTCCACTAAAATCAGTTGTTATATATTTGTATTAATTAGTTAACCCTTTTTTCTTTCAATTAGATTGTCACGATACAAAAGACTGTCATGGATTTGTTGTGTGTTATGATCATTATACCATAATTTCGTTCAGGATACCTGAAAACAAAGAAAACGGCAGAAAAAACTACCAGTAATTTCCATTGACCTGGCGTCATAGAATATGAAACTAAATTCTGCAGATCATGTGATATCTGTCAAAGAATACTATCAAAAGGAAAGGTAACCAAGGTGCCACCAGAGAAGATGCCTATCATAGAAGAACCGTTCAGTAAAATAGCTGTGGACGGATCATTAGCGCCTGTGTCTAATAAAGGCAACTTAGTATGTACTTACAGTAGTCGACTGTGCAACATGTTATCCAAAAGCAATAGCACATAGCAAAGATAGAGACAGAAAGAGTAGTAGCTGAAGACCTTTAGAGATATATTGCAGAGTAGGTTTTCCCGAAAAAAATTCAAAGTGACAGAGGAACCCAGTTTACTTCAGAATTGACACAGGTAGTGTGCAGATACATCAGTACTAGGCAACTTTTTACCACCCCTACAATCCTAAATGTAATGAAAGAGTCAATAGAGTTTTAAAGAGTATATTAAGGAAGATGTAACAAAAGAGACCACGTGACTGGGATAGGTACCTGCAAGCAGTATTATTTGCTTATCTAGAAGTTCTACAAGCAAGAACAGGATTTTCACTCTTTGAATTACAGTGTGGAAGAGCAGTACGAGGTCAAATACAATTATTGAAAGAGATATGGACAGGAGAAGAAGAGCTTTGTACTTAATTAAAAGAAAACAAACCTATATGTAGTGGTCAAGCTACGCTTGCCAAGACCTGTTACAGAGTATCATTCAACATACTATTTTGTATTTGATGTCAATTATGAACTATTTGTTTCACTCTACAATGTTGATTTGTCTCATATCAATGCCATTAGAAGATGATAATATTAAGTACTGTAAATTACCTTTAGTAGTTTTATTACTGGTTTACTGATTTTTTCCTACAGAAAATAACCGACATTTATTTTAATATTTTATGTATTTCCTCTTTTTTAAACAAGCAGGAAGAGGTATTTGATTGTTATTATTATTTCATTGAAAGCAACATCTTCATGTTTATTTACATTATTATTACTTTTTCATTCGACAACTTATTATTATTTTTATCTCTACATTGTGAAACACTTGCTCTCCAACTATAATAGGCTAATGGCTGATGTTCCAAACTATGAATTTCAAGGTTCATGTTTATCATCACGTTACCACAAGAACATCTATACAATGAAGGCATGAATTGATTGAAACATTGATGCTTCAGTCTCACTATCAGTTAAAGTGTAATTCATAAATAGGAGGCAGCCGTTGTAACTAACTGTCTTCTCTATAATCTGTTAATTCAAGATAAGTATAAAGTTAAAAAGCATTATCGCTAAATAATAAAAAAACTATGTAGGGCTAGCTACTGATGTTGTAAAAAGGAACCAAACTGTAACGATCTAAAATAACACGCTGCTACAACCAGATTTCAACAACAATAAAATATTTAGTATTGACCTGTAACAATACTTGGAACAAAATTTAGTACTTACCAAATACATGTTAATAAACACTTGCCTGGCCAGAACTTGATACTAATGTTAACAAACAATAAAACATAAACATCATTACTTATTAGATCAGATAATAGAATGAGGAAAAAGAACCAGAAGAAAGAAATTCCAATTAAGACAAAGACAAAAAACTAACAACAGAGTATTATAATTTTTTTTCTATATTAATAACAATATCGAATGACAAATAGCAATATTACACTAACTATATCATTCATTAACTATCTCATGACTCAGTTTATGAAATTTATGGCAGGGTACTTGTTCACTGCTTAGGTCGTGAGAGTATATCTAATATAATCATAAATATACATAATATTTTGCTACAATAATAATATCTGTACTTCCCAAGAAGGCAGGGAAGAGAATGTTAATTTCATATTAGTTACATATGTACCTAAAATAAACGTGATCAGGAAAAAACTGAGTTAGCGTTTTAATTTAACGAAAATTCATAGATAAGAAAATGATAGAAGAAATAATCAATAAATGATAAACAAAAGCATAACCAAAAAAAAGGAAAAGGAAAGATTTCACTATGTCACAAAATAAAATAGAGATAGAAGTGGACACATTATTTGATCAGCTAATGATCCCACAGCAGACTAAGTGGCCTCAACTTTACATAGAAAATATCTGTGCAAACTACTATCGTGTTTGCATTGCATTTGAAGGATTGATATTAGGTATCTTTCGTTTACTTACTCTTTGAAAAGTTTTTTTTCTTTACTTGTACTACTTACAAGTGTGATGGTATTAGAAATAGATGACTCTCTCTTTCATGCTCTTTTACATTTTCAATGCTTCTCACTTGGTCTCTTCTCCACGAAGAAAAAAAAATCATTTCGTGAAACATCAAAGATAATATAGTTACTTTGCTTGATCTTTCTCAAGCATGTCTTCTTGAAACGAAAGTAAACCAGGCGGTATGACTAGCTTGGATATTTCCTAGTTCTTTTGAATGACGAGGCTAATTGAAATAAAAATATAATGATAGATAGTTCACATTAACATAAGTAAAAAACAACAACAAAAGAAACAAATCCGGTAGTGTTTTAATCGTTACTCCAATTCTGATTTGTAAAGTATTCATATAAAATTCATAAAAATTACATTTAATCTAGTTCACACCACAGCATTTGTTGTTCATTCAATATGATAATATAAATAGCGTCTCAGCCGCCACTACGTTTGTCGTAGCTAGCCTAATGAGTCCTGGTATTAGGAGAAAGGTTTATTTGTTTGTTTTGTGTTTCGCGCAAAGCTACACGAGAGCTATCTGCGCTAGCCGTCCCTATTTTCGCAGTGTAAGACAAGAGGGAAGGTAACTAGTCATCAACTCTTGGGCTACTCTTTTACCAACGAATAGTAGGATTGACCGTTAAATTATAACGACCCCACAGCTGAAAGGGCGAGCATGTTTGGAGTTATGGGGATTCGAACCCACAACCCTCAAATTACGAGTCGAGTGCCTTAACTACCTGGCCATGCCGGGCTGGGCGAAAGACCTCGTCGACATATATAGAATGGTTGATATATTGTTGTTGTACAGTCTTCTTTAATTTCATTCATATGCACTTAGAATTGTATTCTTTACTTGTTTCTCCTTTCTCTTAATTAAGTAGCAGTGAGTTTAAATCCTCTCAGCTAGTTTACTGATAAGTTCTTAATATTGCTACTTAATAACAACAAAAAGATAGAACTATCGGAAAAAAATATTACTTGAAAACACCAGTCATTTATGGAAAAAAGTTCTTTTAGGTTCAGCATGTTAAGAGCTTAAATCATTTTCTTTAAATTCAAAAACTAGAAAATTAATTATTTATATATTTTCAAAACACATTAAACCTATGCTAGGCAGAGCTTTTAAAACTGAACGCAACAAATACTACATGATGATTCTTTTACATGATGATTTCAAACATGGACACAAATTTTGCTTAGTTTATTTCCGAGTGTGTTCACACAACTCAGTGTAAAAGAGTATACTCTTCTCCTCTCAGAATGGAACAGTTAACTAAAGGAAAATTTTTAATTTTAAATTGATCTGGAAATAACTGATAACATTAAAATAACTGTTTCCATTAAAATTATAGTCTCGTATGTTTCAAATGAGTCAAAATGTTTATATTTAACAGTTGGACGATGAGAGTTGAAACAACATGGTGAAGGAACTTCCAGATTTGCTTGATTAGTTTCAAGTTCGAAGGCTACCCCAGGCATAATGTCTTTCACTCAAAGTGCCATCGTTAAGCATACGGAGGTCATTTAAACTAATTCTTTCTACGACCATGTTAGATTTAGCTACATTAGACCGTCTTTGTTTCCTCAAAACAAAACCCAGGTTCATTCATGAAGACCCCTGGATTCTCGAATACTGCAGCTCAGTCTGACGGTGTTGTTTGTGACTCTGAGTTAAAAGCCTTAATATAAGTTTCCATGAGTTTTGTTTACCGGCAGTTTCTATCAATATAACTATTGACATTGTATTTTGAAAGTGACACCGGAGCTTCTGTGCTGTGTGAAATGAATCTTTTGTGATCCCGTCTAACTATAAACCAGTATTACTTTGTGTTTACTCGTCTTGCTCAGCCATCTTGATGCCGTCTATTTACACTACAGTAAACTATGTATCATTCCCAGTCATGGGAAGCAATGTTTTGGTTCGTATATAAGCAGTAACGTAAGGTTGAGACCTCTATTGTGTAGAGTACCAACTCGAATATTCCTTCAAATTGAAATGCCCACTGACACTTGCGCAAGCAACAATGGCTCAAAATTCAAGCTGTGAATGCAAAAGAAAAACCAAGCGTACCAGAACATTTCATCTGGTTAAAGCTCCTTGACAGGAAGTGTCTGTCATTGAATGACAGTAAACAATAAAGAAACAGTAATGAAACTGTTGCTACTGTTTCCCATACTCCTGGAAGGTTTAGAAATAAATGCTAATGGATATTTAACAGTGCTGAGAAACAGTGATACGTAGGAAATTCTCAGTAGTATGTTATTGCTATTGGTTTTAAATGTGTGAGTATGGATTTGTAAATGTTAGTATATTGGTGAGAGCGACTGACGTAGTCTATAAAGTCAGAAACAAAATTTTATTTTATTTTAATTTATAGAAATGATATTCAGAGGGAAGCTTGACCAAGCGTTACAGAAATTGTTTTCTAATGTTACACAGAAACCTCAAAATTTATATTTAGGTCTGTCAGTTCGACTATACTATTATGTATGGGATAGCTGTATTTCACCTTCAACTCAATGTGCTAGCTATTCCTTTCGAGTCTATTAACTCTGACAAAGCTATTACTTTTTAATAGTGAAATGTGACAACCAAGCTCACTGCAATGTTACAAAATCGATACAAGGAAAAATAAAGATTTGGTAAAAAAAAGAAAACCTTGCAGATATTTTCATAACCTGTATAATAAATTTAGGATTAGATGCGCTGGAAACTGTGTGGTTAAGTGATTATAAGTACATGTTGAAGGAATAACTCGTTAGTAAAACAAGTTAACTTAAAAGTCATTGTATCTTCAACCATGTGGTAATTTAAAAATGTTTAGTCAGACTTAGAACCCAGATTTCTTTCGTATGCTAAGCGAATGGAAGGATTGGTTAGTCTTTAACAGCTATCAGTGAGGCGCATGTTTAAGTACAACCATAACCATAATATATGATCTGATTCCAAAACTATTTTACATACACTGATTATAAGTTGTTTTTGAACGAATCAATCAATATACGCGCATGTTCAAGCGTTATCTGCCCATGTACATATATATATAAATACGTGTAGCTATTCATAGAATTTATTTAATCATTAATCAGAAGGTTACAAATGCAATATTCAGTGTGCTTCATTCATAGTTATATTATTAGAAGAATGTATAAAATCCATACACAGTTTAATCTCTCTCTACTCCTATCTTTAATATGTGGAAATAACCATCGAGTTCACTTTTAAATAATATCATACATTACGTATAGTTATGTTGAACAGAAAATAATAATAATCTCACTTAATTATCAGGGATAATGATGTTGTAGACTCTTCTCCTCTTTTATATCGATCTGTTGTTTAAGAATTCACAAATATGCAAGCACATGAATGAATTACATTTCAATGAACAGCGTCCGTGAATCTTCTTCCACAAGTATGACCAAAAGAATATAAATGCTTGTTATTTTAATACAACCGTATACGGTAAATAATGTAGAGCACATTGTATCTTGTTTACTGATGCATTCAGTACCACGAAAATGAAGTGGATTATTTCCAGCAGCAGTATAGGATTATCATGTTATTCCCTTCTAAGCTTTCTTGGAACATTTAATATTCAAAACATTTCGAAGGATTAAGTAAAACGTAATGAAGAAAGGAAATTCTTCTTTCTTACGGAATTATTTTATTCTTCTATTTGCTTCAATATTTCACTTTTATTATAATCCATAAAAACATGCAGTAGTCAACTTCTTCAGTTATTTATATAAAAAACAACTTAATTTAAGCTTAACACTTTCTAAAATAATTGCTGAAGGCGCTGAGAAGTGTTTTATTTTTTATAAGTTGCATCCCATAGTCGATAAAAACCATCATTGGATTCGAATTTAATAAAACACATTCGATTTTTTTAAATTAAAAAGTATCTGTAAAATATTTTTAGAAATGAAAAAAATCACTTTAGGCATAATCTCTCATTATAGTGTGTAACAGATTTATTATTATGTATATATATTTTACTATCTATGTTTGATTTAATTCAATGTATATTTAGAAATGCACGTAACTAATATTTTTAAATGTGTATTGTGAAAGTCTCGCCTATTCTCTAAATTTGTAGAAGATTCTCAAGTATAAGTATCAACAAAATATATGTTTTAGGAAAGCACTACCGTATCTTTGAATATTTTTGTCAAGTGAACTTTCGAAAACCTTACCCTACAAGCTTATAAGCAAGACGCCAAGAGACAATATAATATTGTTGGTCTCCTACAGTTAGTATACTATAAATCTTGGAAGTTATAGCTGTGATAAGGACTTAACAATAGAAAAACTATATATATTTTGATAAGAAACGTTTATAGGTTTCGAATATTACAAACAGTTTAACTTCAGTGAATTTCTCCAGTATTTTTACGAAGACATTGTATAACTTCAGCGATAAAAGTTCAGGTGTGAAGAAGCTAGCTAGCTTCCGGTTAATTTAAGTTTACCTGAGTACCAACATAGAATTAATTTGTTCATTGTGCACCGTCTATAAAATATTCAGTTCCAGATCAGATAGAAAATTCGGTATTGTTTGTAAGCTTGTAAAACCATTGCATAAAAGCCATCATTTGTAATAACTATTAGTAATAACCGTTATTATAAATTGTATTGTTTTGTTGTTTGTATGTTAAAATATATTTGTGTTAAGAATGAAAGTAGTATGTATCAGTCTTGTTTGCAAATATCATAAAATATCATACATATCGACATTTAATTAACTTCTAACTTAAAATTAAAATGTTCGACCATTTAAATTCCAAATAAGTAACATTGCTTTCGATAACAGAAGTAGAGCTGAATTTATCAAATAACTTCTCCTATAGCCTCAGTTTGTCATGTCGAAATAAACTGGTGATTACGTTTCATTCTCCCTTTCTAAAAATAAGATGGACTTGGACTGTAAGTTGTACTACAGAAAGTCTTTCACTGCTGTAAACGCCCGCAGTGACACGGCAATGTCTGCGGACTTACAACGCTAAAACAGGGTTTTGATACCCGTGGTGGGCAGAGCACGGTATGAGCCGTTTTTCACTCTTATTTCTCCATGCAAAATCACTAGCTGTTGAATATTTCAAACTCGAAACATTCTGTGATAAGTATTAATGAAAATAACAAGCACACAGTTTCTTCAACTAATATTTTGCGGGTTAATGGTCACAGGTAACTTCACATCATAAAGTTATAGCACTCAAATCAGAATACAATGTACTTTGCCAACCACTTAATAGCTCAGAAGATAAGGGACTGTCACACTCTTTCAGCTGGGTTTCCAAATTCTTAGCCATAATCTTCCATTGTTTGAAATGTTGATGTAATAGGCATTACACCTACTGGCACTAGTTGTATTTGCTCTGTGGTAATGTAGTACATATATGGCAAGTAACAATTGATAGCTTGTAAAAGGATCATTTCTTCCTTTTAGTAAGAGACTTTTCTAGCAAGTAATGATTGGGTTTAATCTCAACCACACTGATTGGAAGGTTGGCAGCAGCAATTTCACAAATAATTGGAGCTTTGTAGCACCTAGCACCTCTAGATCCAATAATTTATCCTCCTGCTATTATGAACAGCGGGTTAAGTACTCTCAGCTCTTTTTTTTCCCATTCTTCGGGTCATAATATAATAAGAGAATGGTTTCATCTTTGGCTAGCTTGAATAACTCTTCCACTGATTCTTGGTCAAACCATTACATGGGATGTTCGTCTATCATATATGTGTATAAGCAGTTACTTAATGTGTACTACATACTTTGGTACTCCTTTCAACTGCTGTAGCATGTAAATTAATGGATCGACTCATTGGAGTGCAGCACGAGATATGGTCCAGCCAAAGCCAGGAGCTTTTCATGCTCTGGTATGTACCAAAACTAAAACCAGTCTCAACTTTTGTACACTCAATTATTCACTGACTTATAGTAGCAACTCTTCTTTCGCATGTTTTTTTATTCTTTCTTTAGCACCTACTGTACTTCATAACAGGCAAGAGGGAAGGCTGTGCGCAGCAGTTGCTTAAATGAACACGTGTTGTCTACACCTGTGTGATGTTATGTGACTTTTGTTCAACTGAATCAGCCACCTGGTCCAATAAATACATCAACCTATTCCTTCAACAAATCATTGTGTTCCTGTCACAATATTGAGTCTTAACTGCCAGCATAATTCTCAACTAGTGTAATGTAATACGTTATGATATTTAATAGCTTTTTGTATGTAGCATAACGGATGCAACTCTGGCATTATTACCAGTCTTGGATACATCCATTTTGCTACCGTGCCAACGGCCATTCTATGGTGAAATTGAATAATTGATAATCCATAATTGCAGAATAATGCCAGAATTTCATTTTTAGTTGCAATACTGACCACTAAACTTCACAATGCATCCATTCAAAGGGTATCAAGACCAGAAGTGAAGTCAGTGACATCTATGTTATATATGTGAAATTAAACATTAAAGCATACTGGTACAATGATCTCTTCATTCATATTTGTTTAAATTAAGTTCGTATCAAATGTCCTAGTAGCAGTTTGATTTAGAGTGCTTGATTTTTTTTGAGATCCACCAGTATTCTGGTTGCTTCTTTATCAATCATAAACTCCATCTTTTACCCTCGTACTCCAACAAGATTATAACAAAGCCCATTCAGATGTGAACTCCTTTAATTTCCTTGATCTATAGCAGCAGTAACCACTACCTGCTATTTATCTTCTTGTACCTGTTTCACCATTGATAAAAACCTATAGTATTGTCTACCTTTCTACTCAGCAAGGTATGAAGAGTCCACTCATATAAATATTAAACAAATACTATAATAATAATAATAAAAGAGATAAAAGTGCATGTTATATTCATGTACCAAAGTAGAATGAAAGAGAAATGGAGAAAATAGTACAACGTTTAAATTTGAGACAGGTTACTGACTCTATATTTAATAAATATAATAATTCTTCTTTTTGTGTGTTATAAAGTGAGAAATGTTTCTATTAAGTTTGCCATAAATAAGTCTTCATTATTTGTTTTGATTTGTTTTTTTTGTTTTTAAGCACAAGGCTACACATGGGGTTATGTATGCTCTGTCCACCACGAGTATCGAAACCTGGTTTCTAGCAGTATAAGTTCGCAGACATATCGCTGTGTCACGGGAAGCTACTTTTTTAATCCCTTTAATGAACAATGGCTTTTAGTTGTTGGGGCATTATAATATTACGGCCAATCCCGTTATTGGTTAGTATAGGACAGTGGTTCCCAATCTTTTTTATGCCCCACTCCCCTAAAAAAATTTAATATGTTCTCGCACCCCTCACAGTAATTATTTATTTAAGAATAAAGGTGAAGGTGGCCAAAACAAATTTTTATAATTAGTTTTTAATGATATATAAACAAAAACGAAACATTTGGAAAAGAAAAAAAATATTATAACAAACTAAAAGTTGCATAAACCCTACATGCCCTACAAAAATAAATTTTCATCCATGCATGAAATGAAATTTCTTTAAATTTGAAATGTTCAAGTGTTCATAAGCCAATTTAAATTTAATGACTCTTTTGTTCCTATTTATTTCTTACGAGTATTTCAAAGTGTGACACTTTGTTGCTGATAGCAATCCGCAAGTCTGCCTGTGCACCCAAGCGATTTCTAGATTTTGTCTGGATTTACAAAAGGGCACTAAATCCAAACTCACATAAGTTTGTCGTCGCGAATGGGATGAGCACATTTAGTGCTTTTACACAAAGTCTTGGAAACATGTCCATTGCCGAACACCAATATTGTTCCAAAGTTTTGCTTTCAAACTGCATTTCAAGAACTCGATTTGTGCGCAGTTCAATAAGATCTTTCTTCAGTTCTTCATCTTCCAACATATTATCCAAATTGAAGGAGTATGAATTCATAATCCATTCTTCAGAAGTTTCCAGTTCTCCTCCAAAATATCCATCAAATGACTTTGATAGTATTTCCAAATGATCCACAATTTCTTCACACACACATGGAATTAAGGACTCATCCTCACCTACCATTTCTTAGAGTGATGGAAAATTTGAAAGATTCTCTCTTTTAACTCGTCGACACCAAAGATGTAACTTTTCTTTGAAAGCATTTAACTTTTCGCAGCACTTTAATATGTTCATGTTTTCCCTTTAAAAAGATACACTCAGGACATTTATACGAGTGAAAATATCATTCAAGTAGGCTGGCATTTGGTTGAATTATTGTGATTCTATTTCTCGGGGCAGATCATAGTCACGTTCCTTCAGAAAGTTTTGACTTCTTCTCGCAGTTCAAAGAAGCGCGTTAAAGCTCTCCCACGTGACAGCCAGCGGACTTCTGTGTGGAAAAGCAAAACTGAATTCTCACTTCCAAAATCTTCAAAAGCGACTTGAAGAGGCGATGGTTCAGAGACATCTTTCCCTTTTGTGATTATTTTCAGATCTTCACAGAACAGGAAATCTTCCATTATGGCACCATCATGGACATACCTCACTAGTGCGATGAGTTGACTGCAATTTGCAACACCAGTTGTTTCGTCCAATTAGAGAGAAATTTTCAATGGACTAGTCCTGATATCTGCGATAACTTGGTCCAAAATGTCCGAACTCAAATCACCACTTCGGTTTTGAATAATATTATTTAATAACGGCACTAATTTAAGCTTGCACACGGTTTTATCACCTCTTCTGCAATTGTATGAGGCTTCTTTGATTTGGCTATTTTATACGCCACATGGTATGAAGCCATTAGCAGTGGTTTGTCAGCAGATATAAAACCTAATTTTGGAAGGGTTGCTCGAGAATCAAAGCGGGCCCTTCTACCTTTCAACGATTCAACATCATGGCCTGCAACAGCTGTTCCACCATGCCGGTTGTTGAAGTGTTCCTGCAGCTTAGATGGCTTCAAATTTGCGTTTGAAAGGACAGCGTCACAAAGCATGCACTGAGGATTTTGCAGATTCTCAGTTGTTCCGATGCAAGTGAAGCCAAACTTCACATAATCATCATTCCATTTCCTTTCTTTGACATAATAAAGTTTTTTTGCACGAACACAGAATCAACAATGCACTGATTATCATAGCATCACGCATGGGTTTATATACTTTGCGAAACTTTCTAGACTATAGGAGCTGCTTGTGGGTGATGTTGACTAGTTGTTTTCCTCGATGGGAAACACAGTTTGGAAACCACTGAGACTAATTTACTATTTCAAAATTAGGGACGACTAGCGCAGATGATATCCCCAAGTTGTATTGAACGAAGTTAAAAACAAAGAAACAATATTAACAATTTTGTGTTTTACATTTTTCTCATTAATTTTTTGTGGCTTCTGCTACTGTAATATTCGTTTCAGGTACTTAGGGAATTCATCAACTACTGTTATAGTTAATTGATAATAAGATAATGTTAATAGAAACCTGCACTGATTATCTTATGTACTAGTATAATTATATTATTATCTTTTTCCCGTCGTGATACTAATTAAATATTTGCTTTGTTTGGAGTTAAGTACAAAGCTACACAATGGGCTACAAAAAAAAAAGTGAAATCGCGTTTTCAATTTATACCAGATTCAGTTTTGTTGTTTTTCCCAATAAACACACGTGTATATAAATATGAAAAATTTCAATCTCAACTATTTTCAAGATTTACAACCTACATAAAAAGGAGCCAAAAATGTTTCCCTGAGGATAAATATCTCATCAGACTTTCTCTTGACTTCTATCGCCGTGGAAGGTTCTAGTAATGATAAATAGTTTTTAGTTTGCGAACTTTCTTTTTCGGTTACATTCTTTGCAAATGTTTTTCCATGCTTAGATGATCTCTCGCCGATTGTAATATGCAGTACCCAGACCTCGATTTTTTTTATTTGTTTAGATCCAACTTCACAACTGACATTAAACCTATTGATTTGAAAGTTATCATGAGCAAAAACAGAAGTAAACCCAGTAAAAAAAGCAGCTACATTTTATTAAGGAATATTTCAAAAGTTTGATAGCTTGTCGCTTATCACTGGATTTATGTTCACCCGTTCTTTGATCAAAATATCACTTGTTCATGAGAGACTATACCTACTTTTCTCTGTATGCCTTCCAGAATTTTACGGTTTCACCATCATTCTTTCTAGGTCAACTGATTTCTAGCCCATTACCCTCGCCTCGCTTTAAGCCCATTCAAAGTATAATGTTAAGAGCAGAGAAAGCCCAGACTCTCGGACGAAGATGAAATATTGAAAACATCCAAATTCTTTTTAAATACATTTATAGTGTATTGTCGAGAGTTCAATTTGAATGTAATGACGATTCAAGTATATACGGATCTCGTCTCTCCAAGAAAAAGTGAAAACAGATACTAGTAAAAATATCTTAAATAATATACTGTCTAACACATCTTTATGTCCGATTTGAATCTTATTTAATTAATGGCATATTTTATTTTGTATTTCGTTCAGTGACGGTAACTTATTTTTTTAACTGAGTTCTTACTAGATTTGTTCCAGATCGTTAGTAAAAAATGTGATTGAGGTATTTATTTGATTGTAAAAAATCTTATTGAGCTGAATTAAAAGTTTAGCTGCTGATTATTGTGTAAGGTGTGTTACAAGTGGATTGATAGGCAAACATCTTAAAGAGCTGAATTAGTGGTTTAGCTGTAGATTATTGTGTTATGTCACAAAAGGATTGATAATTGAATATCGTACTAGGCTGAATTAACGGTTTAGTTGTTGATTATTGTGTAAAGATATGTTACAAATTGCTTGCTAGGAAAACACCGTACTGAGTTAATTAGGGGCTTAACTGTTGATTATTACGAAGAGGTACGTTACTGATGGGTTGATTGTTAAGCATCGTATTGAGTTGAATTAGCTGATTGCTCTTAATTATTGTATAGTTGAATATCGTATTGAGCTGAATTAGCGATTTAGCCGTTGATTAGTATGTATTGTTACATTATAATTTGATAGTTAAATGTCGTATTGATGCAATTGGTGATGAGTGGTAAATAGTTTGATTTTGGTGGTTAAATT
Source organism: Tachypleus tridentatus (assembly GCF_004210375.1). NCBI lineage: Eukaryota > Metazoa > Arthropoda > Merostomata > Xiphosura > Limulidae > Tachypleus > Tachypleus tridentatus. Next base: position 74,220,601 of record NC_134832.1, on the reverse strand, counting down.
TTGACGGTTATTGTATAAAACTGTATTACTGGTATTCAGACTGTTGACAAATGAATGACTCTTTGCTACTTATGGCGTGACTGCTAAATACTTTTCACTATTGAAACATAGCGTAAATTTTGTATAGGGATAGACTGTTAGTGGAGTTAATAGTAGCTCATTGTAGATATATGAAAAACAATGGATATATATATATTTTAGATTTGCACTGCTAATGATTTCAACAATGAATACTGTATATTGCTGTATTATTGGTTATGTGAATTTTGAAAACCGTTAAGAGCTAACTTGTTGGTGATATAACTGTTTCAGTTATATCTAAGAGAGAAAAGTAGACCCATATTAAATATAGAGCTGAGGGACCAGAGTTACTAGTATTGTATTTCAGGAAATTAGTTAAAAGAAATGAATCGAACAAGTTTAATAGTTTAAAACTTGCAGATTACTTATCTTATTTATCTCCCCCAACTGATTCTAAATATGTAACTGTAATAGATAAGTAATATCTTATTCAACAGATGAAGAGCAGGTGTTCAAGAAAGAAGGAGCAAATAAAACCTGAGTTTATGTCCAACGTGCAGAAGTATTAAATTTATTCCTGAACGATTGTTTGTTTGTTTCTTTTTGAAATTCGCACAAAGGTACTCGAGGGCTATCTGTGCTAGCCGTCCCTAATTTAGCAGTGTAAGACTAGAGGGAAGGCAGCTAGTCATCACCACCCAACGTCAACTCTTGGGCTACTCTTTTACCAACGAATAGTGGGGATTGACCGTCACATTATAACGCCCCCACGGCTGAAAGGGCGAGCATGTTTGGCGCGATGGGGATGCGAACCCGCGACCTTCAGATTACGAGTCGCATGTCTTAACACGCTTGGCCATGCCGGGCCATTTATGAACGAAGGAAATGTTTTAAAAATCAGAAGGAGTCTTATTGCGCGAATTAAGTAAAAACTACGATTCTTGGAATGGTAAGGATAAGCATATGTGTGGGGCTTGAGCTCAGGTTATGTTGAGTTGAGAATTTTAGAATCTTCTTACCAGTAGTTTAAAGGTAACTTTATGGACTAAATACTAAAATCCAGGGCTCGATTCTTTGCGGTGGACAGAGTCCAAGTAGCCCATTGTGAAGCTGTGCGCTAAAACAACAATAAAGGTAATCCAGGGGTTGTACTTCTAGTCGCTGACCTCTCATGTAGAGACTAACTGCCTCTAAGGTAGTAGAAGAGATTTTTCTTTACGAGCTCCCATCCCTCTAGGACATCACTTTACAATCAGTAACGGACAGTAGAGATAGATCGTGAGCAGCTTAGATAATAATTCAAAAACAAAAACAAATTCATTTATTGAGGTCAAACTGCACCTGACCTTCCAAGTTTTACACAAGACCTAAATTCTGATGATTGTCCGATGCGATTAGGGTCGAACGTGACCCTAATACCAACCGGAACTATACTACTTACGTTATCAGTGGCCTTTTGGCTGTATATTGTCTCATTGGTCCCCCATATTTTGCTTTTCCTAGAGGTGTTGCATCGAATGTGCCTTCAATTATTTGCTGAGGTTTGCTTAGACGAAACATGCCTTAAAGATTGAAAATAAAAACAATTCAATGTTTTGGTTTCGCAAAAATTCTTTGTTATGTTGAATTTAACGTTTTTAAGGACACGAAAAACCTATTTTATTATTTCCAAATAGATTGTAATTCTTTTAAATAATGAGTAACAAGGCTTTAAAAATATATTAATTTTCCCAAGAATTGTAAAGCTAAGGAAATATTAACCAAGAGGAGGTTTTGTTTTCTTCAATATAACATTGGGATTGAAACTTGGTGTTAAAGAAAAGGAAATGTGCAAATCTTAATAATCAAAGTGGATATTTTGCAGGCTTTGTTTTATCGTTCTTACAAGAATGGGTGTATTGTTATTATATTAAGATAATATAGGTGGACACCATTAAGATGCTCAGTTTTTTTTTATATTAGTGACAGCACCACACGTACCTTATCTAGAGCAAACAAGTTATTATGGATATCATTTAACTACTGGATAGCCAGTATGACAGATGATATTATAAAGATTCCGTTTTGGAGAATTATGGAGGAAAATGTACAAGTATATTTCTTAGAGCCCGGAGATTCTGAAAACTGGTAACTTGATGAATACTCTAATCACCAAATTACCTTCTCGTAAATGGCTTCCAAGCTGGTTTCGACTTATTTTGTTCTCCGTGATGCCTAAGAAACAAATGGGTTATTACTTCTCTTATAGTTACGTTAGACAGACCAACCTGTTATCATTAGTGTATGTCATGTGTGAAAAAGTGCAGCCATTGTACTTTATCTATCTATTTTTTTCTGTTTATAATAAAACCTTTTCTGCACAAACAATGACAGTCTGTAGTTTTTTTTTACTAAGGATCTAGAAAACGTGGATTTTTTCAGACTATGATGCAGTTATTTACCGTTTAAAAGGAGATCTTTGGCCATTAACTTTACATTGGTTTTCAAAATTAAATTGACACAATGGCTTGTTATGTAGCTTGTAATAGTTTAAATTGTTAGCCTTAGCATTTTTTATGAACATCGAACTGAACGTTTCCACTTCAGCAGACTAAAGAAATGGTGCGATTATCAATATTGAAAATTGGAGTGTTTTTTTTTAATTTGATAGCAGCCAACTAATTTTGATAAAATACTCAGCGTTCCTTTCTCCTAAAAAGGAACACCACCATGAATGACTTGCAAATATTAAATTAGTAATATCGCAGTTTAACGGATGGTTCTCTTCAAGTGTTTACGTTGAACTTGATTGGCGCGTCAGCTTGAAAATATCACTTCTACATAACGTACCTTTCTGATTGAAAATACTTTTGTCAAGTATCTAAGTGTTGTGACTGATGATAAATTATAATAAAATCAACTATTTCAGTCAGCACCTTCTGAGTTGACTGCCATCTTTGTGCAATATTAAATGTTTGATGCTACTTAGAACAGAATGTTGACTTACCTCAGTCAGAGGCTGATGATCTATCACGATCTGTCAAATTACCATACGCAAATAGATAGACATTAAGAGAGATAGAAAAAAAGAAAACGTTACAAGAAGTACTTTATGATAGTTATAAAGTCTACTAAATTTTATTTTCACCTTACACTATGAAAGCTGCACCAAACAAACACATAAGTCCCATAAGAGATTTCATCAGTTTATAAATCTCGTGGTTAACGCTAAATGATCACTAAATCATAAAACAAAATACGAAGGCAAGGACACAAAACACGTTTATTGAACGTTTAGAAATTACAATAATTCTACCACTAGTAAAATGTGAAAATGAAAATAAATAAAATTTAAAAACAAATAACAAAATCAAGTTAGAAAAATTTTAAGTCCTTTGGAAACTTTGTTGTCGAGAGAGGAAAATAATTGTTAAGTTAGTAACGTTTGTTTTATCAGAAATTCAAGTTAAGATTTAGCAAGAATTGTAACATTTAATTTCTGGCCAAATGCTCTATTATGTTCAACTTCATTGACGTATGCAAGAAAGAATGTTGGTCATTTTAATATTCTCACAAGCTCGTGCACTTTGTTTTGCCAATGAAGGAAAAGTATACATTTGCCGTGTGTGAATAAATAAACGAGCCAAAACAATGTAAATTCGATAGGCGATTTATACTGTGAAATGAAAAATCATTATTCTAAGACTAAGTTTGAAGATAAATTCAAGGTCGGCTTGAAGACAGTATTGGTCAACATTTCTCTTATATGAATAATAATGATTTGTTTACCAGTATATGGTAAATAAGTATAAATGGGATATTTAGGAGAAGGAGGTTTATACTTTTGTTAGATAAAAACAAGTCGTTTTGTTTTTCGGTAGCTATTCTGATTTACTATATTTTGTAGGAAGAAATTTTCTTTTGAAGTCTCAGTGGGTGGAACGAAGGTTGTATAAGGTTGGTAACTAAATGAAGTTATCAGGATTAGTTTAAAGTCTGGTAAGTGTTCCTTCCCCCGATAACCATATTAGAAGAACGATTGAATCATGAGTGGTCAAAACAATGACATGCCGGGTTTACTTAAGGCCTCGATAGTGGATACTGTATTGCGAATATGAAATACGTTTTAGTGAACTTAAGAAAAAGAAAAACTATATACACCAGAAGTTCGGAAAAAAGCACGCTTTTTTATGTATATGATGAATATGTATTTGTTGAATATCTTTATTTTTTTGAGTTCGGTTTGGTTGTTGTAGAATGTTATTTTTAATACATATGATTGTTTTTGAATTTCGCGCAAAGCTACTCGAGGGCTATGTGCGCTAGCCGTCCCTAATTTAGCAGTGTAAGACTAGAGGGAAGGCAGCTAGTCATCACCACCCACCGCCAACTCTTGGGCTACTCTTTTACCAACGAATAGAGGGATTAACCGTCACATTATAACGCCCTCACGGCTGAAAAGGCGAGCATGTTTGGTGCGACCGGGATTCGAACCCGAGACCCTCGGATTAACACACATGGTCATGTCGGGCCAATACATATGAATTCAGTAAATCGCAGATTTCCCATAACTTTTTATAGATCACGTGATCTAAAAAGGCTAGAAAGAAGGCTGCAGATAAAATTCATTTCTATTTGAAGTACATACTTGATATTTGATTGTTTTTACAAGTATGTGAGAAATTTGAATCAACCAAAGGTTTAAATCATTTTTCTAATCTTCTAGCTTTATAAGTTTCAATAGGAAAATATTTTTTTTGAAATTGTTCCATTCTTGTGGTTACGATGAAATCTTTTATTTAGCAACTTTCACTTTTGTATACTTTGAAAAAGTGACGTCAAGATTATAACATCAGTATATGAACATAAAATGTCACAATAATGTTACTTCGAAACGAAATTGAATTCAAATTAGTACCACAAAAGTGAGAATAGTTTATTTTTATTTTAACTTATTTGTTCTTAAGCACCCAACAGCACAATAAGCTATTTGTACCGCGTTTACCGAAAGGATCGAAACCAAAGCTTTAGCGTTATAAGCCCTCAAGCTTACCGTTAAGCCACGGAAAGGGGGCAGCAATAAAAGCCAACAATAAAATAACAACAAAAAAGTTTGAAATCAGTAATCGCTTGGAACAAATGTTATGAATTATCAAATAGCTTAAGAGCATTGTAGTATTCACAGTTCCAAGGATTTCTACAAAATACCATCTGGTAAATACATTTATCGGGCTGTCTTTGAGCTAGACATTTTAACAACGAGTAAAAGAAAATTTCTCAATGCTGGAATTTTTAAAATTATGTTTAGTGCAAATAATCTATGTGTAGGCATCCAAGTTAGCATCTTAAGATCTTTACATGTCCAACAGGAAGTTCTATTTAGTTTATGCTCATGGCTGTTACATCTCTTACGTGCTCTAATTAAAGAGATGATGAGAATTACTCTCTTAACTGACATAAGTGAATTTGTAAGTGTACTTATGTACACTGACAGAGGGCTTAAATAAATCTGTGAGTATCTAGTACTGTTGTCATAAGATAAAACGTTAGGATTATAGAAAGATCAAACCACATAATAAATTATAAATAGTTCCCAATAAAGATAAAACAGTAAGTCTATGTTTAGGTATTTCAAGTATTACTAATTAGAGCATCACTTTTCTTTTCGTTACTAATCACGTACTACTTACGTGTTAAGTTCTAGAAGGAAAAACACCGTATTTCTGTTGACGAGGATTTTGTATTATGAATTTAACTGTTGTTAAAGCTGAGATAGACTGGAGGGGGTAAAGAAATAATGGAATCCAATACGTTAGTCACATATCTATTTGTAATGCACTTTAGACAGTCTTCAGATTAATTATTCTACTTCCGCCTTTACATAAAAACAAATCTTAAATAGGTTCAAAATCACAGATCCGGCGAGATCTTGCGGAAATAAAGCACTGCCTACTTATGTTCATTAAACATGCATTTAAGTACTCGAACCTGTTCAGTAACAAAATGATAAATCAAAATATCATGCAAGAAGCAAAACAAGTTTCAATGGTGGCAAGAAGATATCAGAGCATTCTTACTACTAATATATGATTAACATTAATATAAAATGTAACTTTAATCATTTATATTATTTGAATGAGTATAACTTATGGCAAACGATAAATAACTTATACACTTCAACGAATGACTTTGGTATATTTGAAATAAAATAAAAATACTCGATATTCCAACGAACTGTTGCTAAATCATTTTGATAAATGTGTTAATATTTATCCCTGAAGGTTTTAAAGCTTCTATCTAGTTTCTGTCGTGCCAAAATAATCTGTTTATGCCGAAATGTATGTATTACGTTGAACTCATGAAATTTTAATAGTGATTAGGAAAGATTCAAGGTTTTTATTTCTGAAACAGTTTGGTAATATAAAATATGGGCATTCTGTGTATTAACTTCACTGTATTGTGTTAATGTTTTAACAAAAAAACTTTGCGCCTTCACCTTAGTTTATTCAATAACTGAATACACCTTTCTTTTCTGTAGTTTATTTGACACCTCAAAATGTCAGATACTCAAAACTTTCTATAAAATACATTTTTTACCTTAGCCTAAATAATTATTCTACAAAGTAGCCAATTATAAAATTGAATCAGGTTTCATTGACGTGCAAGTTTAATTAAGATAAAATTAGGTATCTCGAAACCAACTTTGAGACAATTTAGTTTCTTCATCTTACTGATGTAAAACATAGATCGTCTCTTTCAGTTGAGTAAGTCTTGAAAACGTTCAATAGAAATTCAGCAAATCCTTCTATTTTATGTCACGTTTTTATTCATCCTAGCTCTTTACAAAATGCGTTAATTCACGTTTAATTTTATGGATAAAGATAGCAAAATGCAGCCACGTAAATAAAAGGACGACATAATTTTTAAAACTACACAAATGTGAATATTAGCGACATGCATTGTATCCTACACATTTTTATATACATTCTCTGAATGGCCTCTTAAATTCGAAGGAAACTAGTGATGAACAAAGACATTTAAAATTTTGCTACGAACGTGTGTAACAAACGTACAGAAACAAACTACAGGTGGTTTTTAAAATGTGTTCAAAATTAAAGAAATAATTTTATAGGTGATAACAAGTAGAAACTTCCAGGTTTATATTTCAACAATGCTAGCTGATAAACTTTAATACTAGTGACGATGTTTACGTTGAAAACTCATCTCTTTTTTGTTACTTTTCAGCAAGCTAGTTATTAAACTGTTTCAGCTGTGTTTCTGTAGTTTTGCGAACATCAAATATTAATGCAAGTGAATTCTTTCTAGTGCATAATTTAATTCAAAGATCAAAGCTATGGATTAATTCGATTGAAATCATTCCGAGAATCGATACCAACACTAATCTAACGGTCATATGCTGTGAAATACAGAATAGAACGAGTGGCCTGTAAGGAAATATCGAAGCATGTAATTACGAAATAATAAGCAGTTTAGTTTTAAGTTGTCTAGTACTGGATATTGTTGGCTTAAAAACAAAGACAGAATAATGAGCAATAACTTATTAAATTTGAAGTTCATATTATAAAATTTAAAATTCGTAGAGAAATTTGTCGTTAAGATACGTTATACTCGTGTAGAAATTAATGTATGTCACTCTGTTTGGTCTTTACCCCTAGTAGTTCAGTGATAACACCAAGAACTTTAAGGGCTTATAATGTCAACAATATGCTTAATAATAAATAAAATAAATACTAATATCTTAACAACTTTACAACCAAATTTAAATATCTTGTTATTTAAAGGTGCAATGTACACATCAGACTAGTAAGTCATTTTAAAATTCATTTAAATATGTATTTCTGAACTGTTAAATTATGTTTCATATTCGTGAAGTGGATTCTGACACTGAGTGGGAAGTTTGGATGTATGAGACACTGTATATCATACATAAAATGTACAGTGACTTTTAAATAATAAAAACACCAAAAACTTTCGAACAACTGACTTCTTCTGCTGGAGAATAAAGGGCATATAATTCTTTTGAAAAAAAGTTTTTAAAAAGTCCAAAAACTCCAGTGCTTTCAAATATTTGACTAATCATCTTAAGCAGAATAGTGTGTAATTCTCCTTTATCATTCTAAAGAAGAACAGTCAAGTGTTTGAGAGTGCCCAAGTTCTTTTTAATTCATGGGATGAATAGATGAATAGGGTAGTGCCTGCACTGAATGAGTATATGAATGACGTAGTATCCGTTTCTTTTAAGTAGAATTAGATGTGTATAGTAGTGTTTCAGTGGGAAGATAAGATTAATGTGAAATGGTGTTCCTCTCGAATGACACGCAATAATAATGACATATGATACAAAATTTTCTTTTGTTTTAAAATGGGCAATTTGAGATTCTTTACTGTCTAATCAGATAAAACACAATTGGAAGATGGATCCATTATAATATGGTGCAGTAAATCTTTAACGCTACAAATAGCTATTATTTTATTACTCGATTTTATTCAACTTAAAACTTTTGCTGTAACTTTATGTTTGAGATATTTTTGTAGCATAAGGCATTGAGTAGTTAATAAACTTTCCTATAATTCCTGTCCGAAACAAAGCTCTTTGTACGAAGACCTGGCTGCAAAAGAAATTAAATTTATATCGAGGTAGTAAACACCCTCTTTTAGGTTAACTTTTTTTCTTCATGGCTCCACATATAAGAAAAGCTTTTCAACAATATCAACACCTTTACTGAAATTAACACTGAGTGATACGATTTAGATTAGCTTTTGTAATGAGGTATTTGAACCCTAATTAGTGTAGTTAACATGTGTATTAACGACTTTCTTTAGTAATCTAGAGGCTGAAAGTTTCCACTCACATCGTTGTGTTAATTGATACCTAATAACTTTTTACAGCGTATCAAACAAGACTGAAGATGCTAAACAAATACTGATTGTGTAAAGATGTGCTAAACCCCCACACACATAAAATGATTTAGCCACATTCAAAACTTTATTATCAAACTATGAATCCTCTATTCACGAACAAAATTGTGTCTTTACATTTCAACATGTTCTCTTAGGACCATTACCGGACCTTTACAATTTTTCAGCCGTTTTTCAGACTTTGCCTTCAAACCTTTACAACCTATCGTTCAAAAATCTTTTAGCACCATCATTAGCTCTTTAAAATCGTTCTATTTTCTTGTAAGAGTATTATAAGGTCCTATAAAGTTTTCAAACCCTATCGCAGGCCATTTTTAAGTCATTACATCTTAGGGCCATTATCAAATAATTACAAAATCTCCATTTTCTTTTAAGGTCAACATTAATTTTTATAATATTTCAATTCTCTCTTGAGGCCTTCATCGTGTATTATCAATCTTTATTCTCTCTTAAGGCCTTTATGAGGTCTTATCAATCTATATCTTGTCTCTTACGACCTTCATTAGGTCTTCTCATTCTGGTTATTTTCTCTTAAGTCCTTTATTAGGTCTTGTCAGTCTCTTACTTCATCAAATAAACACACGAAAGTCTTTAATTTAGTTTCAAAACTCGTTATCTATGTTCTGAACTTGCAGATCTTTTATGTCTTTTTCATGTTTCATGAAAAACGTTTCAGAAGTGTAAGTTATTATTATGAATACTATTTTCATTGCTTATACAAAAATGCCTTTGTTGTGTAGATTCATAATAAGATTTGAATGTGAAGTCATAAAATATCAGTACTTGTAAAGTTTATGTCTTAAAACTCGGTGTCTAAAAAAAACGCTATCACGATAGGTTACTTTAACTTATTTAAGTAAACAAACAAAACATTTTAGATTGTATTTTGTTTTGTGTCTGAATTTTGCGCAAAGCTACACAAGAGCTATCTGCGCTAACCGTCCCTAATTTAATGGTTTAAGATTAGAGGGAAGATAGTTAGTTATCACCACCCACAGCCAACTCTTAAGCTACTCTTTTTATCAATGGATAGTGGGATTGACCGTAATATTATAACGCCCTCCACGGTTGAAAGGACGAGTATGTTTGGAGTGATAGAGATTCGAACCCGCAACCTTCCCATTACAAGTCGAGCACCCTAACCACCTAGCCATGTCAGGCTTTAGATTGCAATATAGATGATAATACTTTGAGCATTTTGGAAAAAAAATCGTATATTTGCAAATACGAGTTCTGATTAAAAATTTAATATTTTCATGGAAGTTTTCAGATATAGTAACAACACTCAGTTTATTCAATGTTAGTTGTTTATTCAAAAATTATAAACATGTTTTCAAGGTAATACTGTTCTGATTCAAGGCCAAAATGAATGGTCTTCATTCATCTCTGACCAGTTACATATCAATGGCTTTATTTCACTATTCATAAACATTATATGAGACAACTCAACTACTACTGAACGTACGCATTCCAGATCAGAAACACATAAATACCTTACATATAGAACAAATATCTTTACTTATGAATACATTCAAATGATTTTTTAATATTTTTCAGAGTAACGACATATTAATGTTACTCATTCTAAGAGCCTTATTAAATTTGTGGTGATATTTTCAAGCACAACAACGACTTAATAACACAAACACGTACAATGAAAACTAAAAGTGAATTTATGAAAACGTGTGTTTTAAATATTAAGAAAAGCACGAACCATTTTCATTTTTTTAACGTTTTTCATGCAGAGGTTAAAAGTGCTTCGGGTTTGGTATTTTCAGTATTTAGTGACCCTAAGAATTTAGTGATTACTTCTGGTAACTTGGGGTCTAGGCTTAGCCAACGATGCCCACAATTATATGACCCAGTTTCGTCAATGTTAACAAATTGAACAGAAGACTTCATATGACTGGGTCTATTCTCTTGAGCCTTTTGGTAAAGCTTCTCTCCGAGACTGTTAGGGATCAACCAGTCAGCAGGAGCATGAAGAAATAAGATTGGCTTCTTTACAGCTACAATACGTTCTTCAGGATTAAAAAATGTGTCTTTACCTTTCAAAGGTTCCACGAAACAGGTGTTAAAGTAAGGTAAGAAACTGAAGAAGACAAGTGGTGGATATGTCACAGCAAAATCGTCCAGAGTGTTAAAAGGCGCCTCTAAAACAATTCCTGCAACAGACTCTCCATCTTTTAACAATTCATCAACGAGACGAAGACCAACAGCAGCACCTATGGAATGGCCCCATATTACAATTCGTTTTTCGTTGACAAATTTTCTTAGCCACCAGTATACAGCTTTGCTATCATAAGTCATTCCAGTAGCAGTAGGAGTTCCAGAAGAGTCACCAAAACCACGATAGTCGAAAGTCACCACGTGGCTATCCACCTGACTTTGTGACAGGACGTTGTACATACTGAGTCGATGGCTAGCTCCTCTGTTCTCGATCACTCCGTGGAGATAAAGAAACACGATTCTATTATCTTCAAACTCTCTCTCTAGAACTAAGCCCTTTTGACATTTTGTTTGTTGAGTTTTGGGCAAGATATGCCAGATTCCGAGGGTTACTCCTTCCTCTACACCCAAATTATGGTTAAACGTACAGTTTAAATTAAAATTCTGAGGAGAAGACAACGAAGTAGAAGGTGGCCAATTTAGAAGATGCCCAAAAAGATACTGGCATCGAACCCAACTAGAAAAATAAAATAATAAAGGGAATAATCCAAAAATGATTAAACCAATCATTAAAATTCGATGTCCCTGTTGACATAATTGCTTTCCACTGGCTGAGCTTTTAACACCATTTTTATAAGGATGAGAAGGAAGGGTTTCAATCTCTTTTGAGTTTGTACCATTATTCCTAGTTTCATTGGTTTTTCGTCTCTGATGCATTCTGTGGAAATGGTGATATTTCAGACTATTAGACAGTGAGAAAAAAAAGAAGAGAATTAGTTTACATCAACTATTCTTTCAGAATTACTTACACTATCTTATTACAGAATCTTATTTTCTGCCAGTTATTATTTTGAAAACCAAAATTATAAAATATTAAGATAACTTAATATATATGAATATTGAATCACTTTAATATCATGCTTGAGTTTTATTTACACAAGTATTATTAAATACAAAGTTCAGCTACATCATTAATGAGTGCGAATCACAAGATATTCGAGTATATAACAAGCTACATTGAACAATACAAATGTAAAGTTACTTATACTCTAGACTGCATTTATTTTCATAGTTTTAAAATTAGTATGATTATTTGTAATAAATACATTCTTACTGTCATGTATCTTGATACTTTGGTAAAAATTCACTTAAAGCCATTACACATGTGTGCATAACAACATCTTATTCCTTATCAGATTTCTATGTTATTGAAAAGCAACTCGTACAAATAGAAACCGTCTTTTTAAACACTGTTCAAAATCTTTATAGCTTGAATTGTTCAACACACAGAATCTCAACAAGGATTATGCACCTACTGCGATTAATCATAAAACTTCTTGTTTACTTAGATACATTACATTACAGCAAAATTTATTGTACTTATTTTTTCACATAAACTTTACTCTTAATGTTTTGAGTAGTTTAATCATCCTATAAATAGTTTAAACTTTTCCTAAAGCTGGTAGGAATTGTGCATTCAGGTGAAAATATATATACATGATATGATGAGTTTATATTCCAAATTCTCTCGCCGTTACTACCATTAACACCGAAGTACAGTACTGTACAAAAGTATTAGGACAAGAGAATATTTTGTCACCCTTTCCATTTCACGTGGCTAATTCTTCCATTCAATTACAGAATGTACATTTCAGCACTATAGTAATGCTTCGCTGATCTCTGTTGACAACTGAATGAAAATACTTATCATTCTTCAGAATTCTCATGTTCTCGTACCCAGGACATGGCATGATGGTTCTGAATGAATAAACATACTGATCAAATTTAGGGTCTGAAATAATTGTCATTGAACTCCATACAGTGTCTTAACTATATAGCAAGTATATGCTGGAAGAAATCAGTGTAAAGGAGCTCCACAAATAAACCTTGATAAAAAAACACTGTTTAACACAATATATTAAGTTTTGTTGTCATGCCACGGCCCAAAACACGTAGAGCAGTGGTTCCCAAACTTTTTCAGCTTGTTACCCAATTTAACATGCCAAATTAAGCATGTTACCCCTTTCACAAAATGTTTTCAACATTGATATATATGGCTAAATTAAACTAGAGATATATTGCACTTTATTTATTACACTTTATTTATTTACAATTTATTTATATAATTTATTTACACTGAATTACACTTTTAATTATTGTATTTGATCATTGTGCATTTCTAATGAGTATTGCCAAAGATGTCAAGAACATCAGTGAGATGGATGGAGTTGCATACTTGAAGCTAGTTTAGGAATTCTTGGCTTTGTGGTTGAAAGTGCCAGCCTGGCATCGTTTGCAACATTCAAGCAAGTCCTCTTTTTTGTTTTCACCCCCAGCACGGTTGAGAACCCCTTCTCGCACAGATACGTTGTTGAGAATGATACCAACAACTTCAAGGCTCTCTTGGACAGAGTTGGCGACTCAGCTAGTTGTGAAATCCAAAAGGAATCTGCATTTTGGTTTTGGAATTTGACTTTCAAGGCTTCATTTGCTCGCATTGTGATCCACTCCTCCTTTGCAGGGAAATCATCATCATGAATGGCCTCATCAGGTACAGAAAAGGGATGAATGATCCACTGAAGACTGGCTGTTTTTAGGTCACTCTCTGGAAAGTAGTGCTGCATGCTTGTTTCAAGCCCCTTCAAATGGTCGCTAATCTCTTTGTTGATGGTCTGTAAAAGTGATCCAGTATCATAACTATTCTCCTCAACAAACTGGTCTAGGGTGGGAAACTGAGCGATCACTCCTTTCTCCAAGCGTCGAATCCAGAGTCTCATTTTCCCCAGAAATGCAGTCACAGTGTGATGGGCATCAATGACAGTCGTGTTTTGGCCCTGGAGTTGCAGATTATCACTGTTCAGCTCCGCAAATATGTCAGCCAAGTAACAAAGTCGAGCAAGCCACTCCTTATCAGTGAACTTGGTAGCAAAAGGAGATTCTTCTTGTTTCAGAAATTCCTGAAGAGCCGTTCGGAGCTCAATGACTCGACGTACAACCTTGCCTCGTGACAACCAACGAACATCGGTGTGGTAGAGCAGAACTTGATACCGCTCTCCCATTTCCTTGCACAGCTCCCTGAATATGCGCGAATTCACATCCCTGGACTTGATGAAATTGACGATTTTCAACACATCTTCAAACACTAATTTCAGATTACCAGGCAGGCTTTTTGATCCAAGAGAGTACCGATGAATGATGCAATGATCTACAAAAATTTCTGGATTCATAGCTTGTAGGAGGCCCCGTAATCCACGATTACGACCCATCACCGACGGTGCTCCATCGACGGAGACCTAGATTAAAAAAGAAAAACTATTATAGATCGCGTCAGTTAGTCATTCTTACTTATCTTTTGCGTTATAATTATATGGTTTTAATTTAATTTAATTTATTTTGGTACTTTAGTATTTCAGTACGACAGGCACGATACTTTTTTGTTAATTATGTATAAAATATTAGCTACACTACAGCTACTTGTACAATAAATAAAACTATATGACTATATGCCATGTAATTCATTGTATTTATACTAATCTAGACTTTATATAAACATCTTTCCCTACCTCTTGAACGCTGTTCCAATCCAATCCATTCGTGGTAAAGAAACTGTTGATGATATTGAAGATACCTTCTCCCTTCGTGGTTGTCAGCAGATCTTCGCATAATAGGAACTCTTCTTTGATCTTGTCCTGGTGGACGTAACGAATGAACCCAAGGAGAATAGCACAACTGGCTACGTCACACGATTCATCAAATTGCAAGGAGAATTTGCTATATGAGCTTTCCTTGATCTCTGTTGTAACTTGGGACAGAATATCCGATGCCATGTCATCGTCTCGTCGGCGGATTGTGTTGTTTGATAGAGATATGACACTCAGTTTCTTCGCTTGATCATCCCCACATACCTTGCTTACCATCTCGTATGCACAAGGCATAATCAGATTCTCTGCAATGGTGTGGCATTTTTTGTTGTTCAGCAACTTTATATGCAACAAAGTAAGATGCTTCGACCGCAGCTTGAAGCTTTTGGGCTTGAATTCCAGATGAACCGAACTGGATATTCTTCAGTGCTACAGCCCGACGCTGAAAATAAGCCTGATACTCATTTTGAAGATTTGGATGGCACTTTTGGAGGTGAGCTGAGAGTTTTGATGGCTTGAGGCTTTCATTTGTCAACACCTTGTGACATACTACACATTGTGGCCGATCCTCTCCACCAGAAGGTAAATTCACAAAGCCATAGCGAAGAAAGGCGTCAGAGTAGGTGCGCTTTTTAGACATTTTATTGTTTAATCTGCAGAAAAAGAAAAACTGCATGAAAAAGTGTGAACAATGTGAACTTATTATTTATTTTTTCATGGCATTCTAGATATCATTAAAAGAGCTTATTCAGCATAGGAATGATGTAATAGTAGGTAAATACTAACTATACTGCACAGGGCAGTACACATACATACCAGGTTTTGTCTACCTCGGCTGATGCTCACATAGAAACTGACAGTGTGAAATAGAGGCAACCTCAGGCAGTGAGTGACGCGTACTGGACACGTGATGAGTCATCAGGATTACTGAGTGACTTGTGTTCTGAAGCATACTTGTCAAAATACTTTTAGGGTACCACACACTTAGATACATATTTTTTCTTTTCTACTACTGTATATAAGTTTTTTGATGTTTATTGTTATTTGGTTTAACTTTATTACATACTTAAAATAGGTTTAATTTACAACTTTACATACTAAGACTAAGTTAACATTAATCCTAATACCAGCTACCTCAATGTTTTCTTGATTTTCAGAATTTTAACTTTTTTCTGTCACCCCTCCATTACCCCCGATAAATTGTTAAATTACCCCCAAGGGGTAATTTACCCCAGTTTGGGAACCACTGACGTAGAGGATTGTCAGTAGTGCAGACAGTTCGCATAAAAGCTTCACGTGATGCTGGGTGCACTTGAAAGTGTTTGGGGAGTATTTCAAGTCTGCAGCAATTTGTTGAAGAGTACGGGATATATCCATCAATAAAAATTATGTTACAACTACATTTCTCAAACTTTGTATTTAGTGAAGTTTACTAGACAGTGTACATGGTCACCTGAAACATAACAAATCAAAACCACTTGAAACAGAATAGAAATTGATCATAATTAATTATTCTTGTCATAAGTATTAGTATTAGTGTGGTAGAAATACTACTGTGCAGTTTTCTACTTCTTTAGAAAAAGAAACAAACCCTAAAGGGAAAAATGTAGTGTTGAAAATATAATAGACCTAAAATTAATATTTTATGTCAAGTATAAGTTATTGTGATCATGCTTAGCCAGCTTGGAAAAGGCTTTTACACCATGAGTATATAGTGCTATTGAAGCGATGAATCTGTACAAATAGAAACTATGGAGATATACTGCAACACGTTTAATCTGTATTCACAAACTCCATGTGCAAAACTAGAGTTGTAACAACGATTTTTTTTATTCCTGTTCATTTACTGTAGTTTCTTGAAGCAGCTTATGTGTTTCTCAAACAGAATTTGGGTTATTTCTTATATATTATAATTTTGAATTCGCAGAAAAACTAAAAACACACGTTTTTAACTATTTTGTAAACCACTATTTGCTTTAGTAGTAGAAAATGTGAACGAGAAGTTAATACAAATTGTATAAATAGATATGATGTGACGTATAATCTCTGATGAGAATGTGAACTTTCACATGGATGTCTTCCTAAAAGCAACAGAGCATTTAAAGTTGCCTCGCTTAATAGAAACAGAATTTATATAGGTCATCAGATTACTCAGTTTTATATGCACAAATTCAAATGATGTTAATACCGCATTTTAGGTAAAATAAAAAAAATCAACAGAGCACTAAATTGTATAAACACTGTTTTCGTAACTTCCTACAGTCTAGTAAATGGTTAAATGATATTTACATGGCGTACATTTAAGTTAAAGAAGACGCTCTAGAAATTTAGAATCAACCTGTTGCTACGTTAGCCCGGACACAGATATTTCCCAGCTTCGTGGAGTAACAAACAGGTGGAGGTTAGTGACACAACTAAAGAGCACATTACTCACAAGTTAAGCTATGTGTAACGTGTTGATGATTCGTGCGGAAATACGTATTTGTGTAGCCACTGGCTACCGATATGGGTACAGATACTTGATATATTACCATGATAAAATGATCTATATTAAGAGAACACAAGATAGGTAAAGTAAAGTAGAAGATGTTTTAGACTTCGAAAATCATGGAAAAAAGTCTGAGGAAAATACGTATACGTGGCCTAACCTCAAAAGACTTCTTGTGTCTTATCAGTTCTGTCTACTGCAAGAGGGCGGGGCTAGTGAGACGGCACGTAGACGGAAGTACTGACCCATATTTTTCAACCCAAACGAGCCGTTTTTGCATATAAATTTCTCAACAATTGGGTTTCTCGACATCACTGATTCATATTTTGAAATGCTTCCAGAATAGGTTTTGACGGTTTTTTTGCTTTATTTTTTTGGATTCCGTGCGCTAAACAGGATATAATGAAACTTTACTTTTGTGTCTATCTCTCGAAAGTCGCGAAAAAAATAAAGAACACTTTATTATATTATGGTAAATTAAGATAACGTTTTTGATGCGTTGGTAGATCACTAAGAAAGTATTAGACATCCCCCAGTGAAGTGTGTGTTTTCTTATAGCAAAGCCACATTGGACTTTCTGCTGAGCCCACCAAGCGGAATCGAACCCCCCGATTTTAGCGTTGCAAATCCATAGACTTGCCGCTATACTGGCGGCGGGTACCCCAAGCCTGCGGACTTACAACGCTAGAAACCGGGTTTATTTTGGGCACACATATAGTGCAGTTATTTGTTTTATTAGAACCCATAGAATGTTATTTTTACATCGTATATTCGACTTAATCTCTTTTCGAAAGTCTCACATGTGAAACAAAAGTAATCAAAAAGTCTGTCCCGTTTCAAATATTTGAATTTTTGGTTTCAATGTAGGCCTGAACTTCGGTCCTAATCTGATCACTTTTAATATAGTTATTATCAATAAACTAAGAAAATGACCTATATCTCCATTATAAAAATGTTTCAAAGTGATATGGATCCGGAACAGATTTGGGAAGATTGTCCTATGGAGACACTCTATCTCCTAGAAAAAAAAATCAGGTAAACCGGTTTATTATTTTTCGAAACACGCACGCGGATATACACATAAATACGGACCTAAATGCAATACCCCGGTCCATTTTCGGTAGCGACGGTAAAAAAACAGCAAAAAACTGAGTAGATATGGGTGTTACAATTGACAGCGTCTCACGACTAACCAACCATGCACTATTTGAATCTGTTTTGTTTGTTTTTTGAATTTCGCACAAAGCTACTCGAGTGCTATCTGTGCTAGCCGTCCCTAATTTAGCAGTGTAAGACTAGAGGGAAGGCAGCTAGTCATCACCACCCACCGCCAACTCTTGGGCTACTCTTTTACCAACGAATAGTGGGATTGACCGTCATATTATAACGCCCCCACGGCTCAAAGGGCGAGCATGTTTGGCGCGACCGGGATGCGAACCCGCGACCCTCAGATTACGAGTCGCACGCCTTAACACGCTTAGCCATGCCTGGCTACTATTTGAATCTAGTAGTGATAAGTGTTTTTATTTTTATAATGGAAATAAAAATATAAAAATACAGATCACTTGGATGATTTTTAAACATACGTCATTTGGTTGGAATACCTGCTCTTGTTATTGTAAAAAAAAAAAGAAAAAAGAAGAGCAACCGATATATAAAACACTTACAAGCTATGGAGATGTAAAACACTTGTAGGACACATGCATATAAAACAGTTATAGAACATATACCTACAAACCACTTACAGGCCACAAGCGTATAAAACATTTACAGGACAGAGACAACTTTAAAACTTGTAGTACACACGTATATAAAATACTTGTAGTACTCAAACATATCAAACACTTGCAGGACACATGCTTTTACAAAACATAGGACACACGCATATAAAACACAAAACAGATATACAAATATATATACTTGAAACATAAGACACACACGTGTAAAATACTCACAGGACACATATATGTAAATACTCGTAGGGCACAAATTTATGAAACATGGAAAACACGCAATACAAACTAAGATATAAGCCTACGGATCACTTAATGAACACACGTGCAGATAAAGCACAAACATATGAAACACACACCTATAAGACACTTGTAGAACACAAACGTACAAAATACTTAAAAGATTACAAGTGTGTACAAAGATAAAGAATTATTCCCATAGAACTGAGATGACAAATAATTTCGAAGAAATGTCTAACGGTAATTTTTTTTTCCAATAACATTCAATTTCACTACAGAATTCATGGTATTAGAAAAGCCCTCCAGTGGCTCAACGGTATGTCTGCGGACTTACAACGCTAAAAACCGGGTTTCGATACCCGTGGTGGGCAGAGCACAGATAGCTTATTGTGTAGCTTTGTGCTTAATTACAAACAACAACAACAATAAGTCTTAGAAAAACACTTACTAATCTGATAGAAATGAACAAGTAGGATAGACTGGGTCTAATTGTCACAGAATAAGTTGTTACACAGTTTTAAAAGCCCTGTATGGATGGAGTTGTGTATATTAGTACGTGATGAGCCCTTCACAGCATAACTAATCAGTTAGGACTGGAGTCGTGGGTTGCTTTGGAAAGTTAGCAATAGAAATAGAGGTTTCGACTTTCTTAGAAACTCCTACTGTGCACAGAAGTTGTTTAATGCCACATTAAAATTACCCTACTGAAGCACGGATAAAGCTATAGAGAGTATGCATACATAGTATTTACTGTGCGAGATACGGCAATAAAAAATGACCGGTTTTTTATAGTGTACATACCTCTAAATATAAATTGTTGACATGCAGTAGAAAAGTTAAGATACATT
This sequence comes from Tachypleus tridentatus, assembly GCF_004210375.1. Lineage (NCBI taxonomy): Eukaryota > Metazoa > Arthropoda > Merostomata > Xiphosura > Limulidae > Tachypleus > Tachypleus tridentatus. Next base: position 74,200,542 of record NC_134832.1, on the reverse strand, counting down.
GTCAATAAACAAAAATAGATAAGTTAACTATTTATTAGATCCTGAGAAGAAAATTAATAAAGTTATCCACTGGGTTCAGTTCTGGTTTACAAGACATAACGGCCAGAGATTCTAGAACTTTGAGAGTTAGTTCATTAGTAGTACGGAAAAAAATACCAAACTGGTCTGTTAGAACAACGCAATCGTATTTATCTCGAGCACGCCTGAATTTAAGCGAGTTTTTGTAATTGGAGAAAGACGTGTGTTCAAAATTATTCTGTCGGAGACGTCAGGTCGTTGAACCAATACAACTTTCAGAGCATAAAATACAGGTATATTTGTCGACCATTAAGGATATCAGTAATTTCTGGATATTGGATTTAAATGTGAAGGATTGACCTTGTTAAATCACAACCAAACGGCAAATGTTCTCTAAAATGTAATGAACTATCAGTTGATAACAATAGAATAACCTTTGAAAAGTATTACGTGACGTGTTGATAGAAATATTTGTGAATTAGACAAGAAAAACAGTGAATTACATTACAGAGAGAGAGAACACAGAAATTACAGATCATCAGAATATTATGAGGAACAAGAAATAAAAGAAAGATACTACAAATCCACCATAGAATTTAATAAGATATTTAAAATTAAAATGTTGTTAGAGAAAAATAGCTAGTAACGATAAACAAGAAAAAAGTAGACTTTTCTCAAATAGATAACACGATTAATTTATCTGAGCATGCTCCCCTTGCTGTGTGGTTTAAACTCTTCTCTTGTTGTATAATTTCCTCTTCTATCCCTCCTGACGTCGATAAGCTTCAACTTATTGAAGACGATGGGAAATTTATAGATAAGTGTAGGCTTTTGGAATAATATGCTATCAATTCTGACAAACTGAACTGGTATTCTTCATTTAGCTGGGACAAGTTACTTGTGGAAATTGGTAGTCATTATTCAAGTCAATGCTTTTCGTACAATGAATGACTTCATAACACTTGATGAAAAACAAACATTAAATAAAGTCTCTAAGGAATGGAACTGAAATTGCCATAAAGTTTGTAGGTAAATGAATAAATACCTCAATAATGTCCAGATAGTATTATGACATCAAAGGATGACAATAATTCTACAAGATGTTAGGTTTCAAAAAGACATAGACAAAACATGTGTTACTGGTTTTCACTGAAATCTTATGCAAACAGCTACACTTACTGTTTATCAAGAGGTCACGATCATTTTTAAAGCTCCTAAAAATCCACAAACCTCCTTGTCTCAGTATGCCTAGAATATTAGAATATTTAAGTGTAGAACTGTTTCAGAAAATATTTGTACCCGTACCAATGAACAGCTAAAGTCAATGGTGAGAAAGTGCATTCTTTAATCTTAAGTATGATATAATAAGTTTGTGATAGATGTAAAATTATTGTTTAGCAATATTCACCACCGGACTGATTCTATTCAGCTTTAGGAAGTATTTAAATGAATAAGAGGTCTGTCAATCAGCAACATAATATCTATTAGATCTTATAAAACGTTTGCAATTAATTACTTTGAATCTAATAACAAAGTTTATATGCAAAGTGAAGGAACTACAATGGTAACAAAGATGATAGCGGTATAAGCATTTTCGATATTATTTACCTCGGGCAGGGTCTTACAAAACCTTTTCTACTGCTGGAAATATCACACATTTTTCACCTATTTTACGGTGAACATTTCAGTGACGCAAAAGGTAAAAGACTGATTTGCAAGGTTGTAATATACGTATACACGGAGTCGAGAGATACAAATCAATACCTGCCAGCCGCCATATTTTACGTGTATACGTAATCCTTCTTTCAGTCTCACCTTTAGACTAGAACGCATTTTATTAGATGGCACAATCTATGAAATGCTATGTAAATAGATTGAATAACAACTGTGACGAAAAGGTAAATGACACTGATTTACTGAGATACAGTATAGCTCTAAAAACTAAAACTTAAGTCCAAACGTCCTTTTCAACACCAGAAAGGGTTTTGCCTTTAATTGCAAAATTCCACCATGTTTTACCACGACAGGTAAAGGCATTCTGAAAATCGTTAATAGAACTTCTGTTCATCTGTAATACTGGTTGTTATCCATTCAGTTTAGATAAGACATAGATCTGTTGTAAAACGATTACAGACACTTGTCTGCTCTTCTTGTCATCATTTAAGTCATGAAATATACAACATACTTTATCACCTTAAAACTGTAGGTTTTTATCTGACATATCAAAGTTAGCATCGTACAAATAATGTTTTTCCTACAAAAATAATCTAAAATTATACAACTAAGCAACTGCAAACAATAAAGTAATTTATCAATGAACTGTCAGATTTAGATGTAATAAATGAAACACTTGGGTCTGGTTCTAAGTATTGAAATCCGTTTAATGTCAGTTATTGCAATATGGTGTGAAAACCTGAGAAGCATCAGGTCTAATTTCCGTGATAAAAACAACTCTAGACTGCAGATTTTTTTTTAAATATATATTACTCTAAATTAGTTCATTATGGATTCCAAATCATGGGTAAGTAAAAATAACATTTCATATCTTTCTTTTTCTTTTGTCACAAGTCGCACACAGGGGACCTTTTATCAAATACCAAAAGTCTAAGCTGTGCTGGATATGATGGCAGCTAAAGTCAGTTTAATATTCATTTGCTACAAGCTTATAGGCAAAGCGTTATGTGTTAAAAATGAAATTACTGAATTACCTTTCATAGAAACTAGTTAATTTATTTGCTCAATTGTATCATTTTTATCACTGTCAATTACTAATTTTACATTTTCGTTAACTTCTATTTTTTATGAATTTAATATTTATGTTATATATATATTTGCTTTAAAACGATTCAGTTTCCATACTCAAACATTTTTCACTGATCTGAACAATTAACGATCCTAGCTTGTTCTTGCCATACCTCTAATTAAGGACAGAAATTAACTCGAAAGTTTAGATATCAGTTATATAGTTATAGCACTAATACCTCCAGTGGCACAGCGGTGTCTGCGGGCTCACACCGCTAAAACCTGGGTTTTGATACCAGTGGTGGGCAGGTTTGTGCTTAATTCTAAATAAACAAATAACATAGCGCTAAAATTCGAGTTTTGATACTAGCACATATAGCTCATTGTTTAGTTGTTGATTAATAATATTATAGCTATATTTTTTAATTTGTATAGGCAGAGTATTCATGACGAAATTAGATTGAATGGATGGCAACTGTCTGTTATAGAAACACAACTGTAGAGGACGACGTTTTGAAAGTCTTCAATTTTCATCTTCAAGAGAAAGACTCTCGAAACGTCGTCCTCTGCACTAGTGTTGCACAAAAAAAACACAAAGGAATGAAGTAGCTTGGTTAATAAGATAACCTAAACATAATCAATAATTTAGGATAATTCCATATTACTATAGAAAACAAGAGATCAATAGTACGCTCGCTTATGATAACTAAACAACCATAGACCGCAGAAAAAAACACCTAAATGGTCTGGTGAAAAAACAATTTAACATAGTTTTTAATTTTTTTTGTAGTAGGATTTTCAAGAGACTTTTCGATCCAAGAAGAGGACGCTGTTATTAGCTTTATTTTTAACGTTCTAATTTAGAAGTTAGTTAGGTGTAGCTGTGGGTTTTTTTAATGATAATATTAAGCTCGTGAAATGGAGATAGTCCTAGAAAGAACATATGGAATGTTCTAAGGATGTAATTTAAAGTTCTAAATTCTAGTATATTCGAAGACAGATGAAGCGTCGTAAGTTTAGTTAGAAAATGAGTTATCTCAAAATATTTCAAGAGTAGAGTTAGATACCCAAGAAGATAGAACGATTCTTCAAGCTAGAGAGTGAATCAGGCGTTGTGTTATCTGTAAGTTGATCTGTAACATAGACCTGAAGTAAAACGAAGACAATATACAAGTGTTGAAGTTTGTAAAAACTTTAAAGCAGAAAATAAAGTAATTTTATAGTGTTGCGTGAACTAAACGTTGAATTATTTTCATCGAATAATCTAAAAAAAGCTGCTAATGAACAATTAAGAAGCAATTGTTAAGTATTAACCTATACTTACATCTAGTATACGTATTAACTATTGTATTTGACACCACTTTATATCGGCAAGTGCGTACGATTTGGTACAATAGTAACTAGTAATTTATATAAAAATAACCACAGTAAATATAACTATATAATAAAGCATGTTACCAATCACATATAAACATAGCCGAAGATTTTGACTTTAAACGTGAACTGCAGTATATACTACTATATACATATATACTAAGCAGCATGTTTCAATTTTAGTTATGATATTTTTATTGTTGTTTCCTTGCAGGGTAAGTCTATATACATTACTCTTAAAATTAAACTTATCATAAATATAAGCCTTTTTAAATTACATGGTCAGTGTGGTCTGCTTTCGCTCACGTACGTGGACTGATAATTATAGTGTTTTTAAGTAATGACCAAAGAGTTGGTTATTGACCTCATTAATTCAAATAAAGCCAGATAACAATAGTGAAATAAGAAGTAAGCATTTCATAAGCAATGTTTACTTCATGACTTTAACTGTTCTGGAGTTCCATGTGAAAAGGAACTCTGAAACCTAAAAGTTTGCCCGCAGAATTTCTTATCACGTTTTTGTTGTTGTTGGTTACAATAAAAACATTATTTCCCATACAGAAAAACTGGTTTACAATATTATTGGAAAAACAAAACAAAAATGAAAATGATATTGAATGATAAAAAGTTTATAGGCCAACATTTAGTATTTTGAACTGTTTTGATATTAGATAAATTAAAAAGTAATTATAATTAATTCAGCATTTCATTAAAATAATCCATACCTGTGGATCAAAATAAACTTTATATTCCCTGAGATGTGTTTGCGCCCTTTCGATAGATTCAAAAAGAATAATGTTTTATCAATATAGTTCAATAATATACACACTACAGACATAAATTTTATCCTGTTATCTCTACAGAGCTTTAGACATCACATAGAAATATTCAAGTTACTACGAACGAGGAAACATTCCAGAAAGATCTCGTATGTGGAGTAAGTACACTTCGCTCTCACAACAACGTCAGGCCTTAACAGTAGCGAAACTTGTGAAGTAACCTGCACCACGGCACGTTAGTAAGTAAGTACTTAGTGGTGGAAGAGCTTCCAAACCCAGCAACCCGTAACTACAAATGGTTCAAAAGCCGGTCAGAACTTACTTCTTCCCTCCATACTCCCCTTGTTCCTATAAAATTGTCGGTTTAATTACCAGGCAAAAAACTGGAAAATTGCTTAAGGAAAAACCTACAATATTTCGAGGTGAAACGCACACGTGTTATTTATTGGTAGTTTACGATATATCAACTACATAACTCTTCTTAGAGTTTTTAATCGAATAAATTGAAGAATTTTATGACTCAAATGTATCTTAACATGGTAATATTTCTCTCAGCAAGAAAATAATACAATTTTTCATATACTAACTATATATCAAAAATGAACATCTCCAACACTCCCTCTTGACGTTCTTCGTACGTATAATAAAGAGAAAGAGAAAAAAGACGAGTTAGAGGATTCCTTGAGTAATGTTATTAATAACGTTAGTATGTTCTACAAAAAATTCAGGTTCCTCAAACATGTGCGTTGAAATTTAAACCTGTAACGATAGCCAGTTATTGTTAAACACAACTGTAAATACCATAACGGATCTTGAACATGGTTAGTTAGAAATGACTGAACTAGTTAAATCTATTATATTATCGCTACATAACGAAACTTATATTTAACCCTCTTCCATAGAATAAAATGACAAATCTTCAGATATGTTAGGCTTCATACGTACAGATAGTCAAAAACATGGATAAACAGCTACAAAAAAATACCATGCATGTTTTAAATCACAACTATTCATAAGAACATACAAGCTTCTTGTATAATGTACATTAAGTTGTGTACATCAAATTTACATATCTCAAATACAGGTTATTTGACTGACAAATGCTTTCTATCAGACAAACTTTTCACAGAGGTGTTTCGCCTGAAATCTAGTAAAATCATTCTCTATTGTGAACAGTAGAACCCCTGTTCCCCTAATCAGGCCCAGCGTGGACCGGTGGTTAAGATACTCGACTTGTAATCTGAGGGTTCGCGGGTTCGAATCCCCGTCACACCAAACATACTCGCCCTTTCAGCCGTGGAGACGTTATAACGTTACAGTCAATCCACTATTCGTTGGTGAAAGAGTAGCCCAAGAGTTGGCGGTGGGTGGTGATGACTAGCTGCCTTCCCTCTGGTCTTAACTGCTAAATTATGGAAGGCTAGAGCAGATAGCTCTCGTGTAGCTTTGCGCGAAATTCGAAACAAACCAAAATTCCCTAACCAAGCTAGGCATAGCGCCGCACTATAAACTCATTCGTGAGAAACAAGCACACAAAAAATCCAAGAAATCCCGCACAACAAGTTTTTGTAAGCAAGGAACAATTTAATGTTCGTTCATTTTAACAAATATACCTAAGCCTTTTACCGTGTTTAAACGTAATACTCCACCATATTGAAGCACGTGATCAAGGTTAACGTATGGTGTTTCGGTTTCTGGTACGAGTCAACGGGAGTTGTAACATAACCTGACAAAAAAAAGAAGAAAAAACAACTATGCGGTTCCTATGAAAAGGAACTATCTACCAACCTTCCCAAGGTTATGTCCTCCAGCGGGTTAAAAGAAACTTTAAAGATCACTTCATAAAACTTTGTACTATTTGCACTTTGAAAATTAGATTTTGAGTAACTGTTAGAAAATTCGACTTTTTTGTGCTTCAGCCTTCACCATTAGTGCACTGCTGTTCAGATTCAAAAACGTGGAAAAGCGTGTGTGGTAGCCCTAGTGACGTTCGGGTTTACCTCTGTCAATTGGTAGTGTTGCCTGGTGTAGAGGGTGGACTATAGCAAACTTAGTTGTATAGACTGTAGATCTGTGGATTCATGGTTCATTTCCCTTTGCGGTACAAATTCGCTCCGCACTTTGGGGGCGTAGTTGCACCAAGATTAACAGTCAATTCCCGTTATTTGGTTAGTGAAAAGTAATCCAACAGATGTTGGTGGGTGACGTTAAATAGCTACTTTCCCTCTCTAGCCTATCAGTTAAAAATTAGTGACAACTATGTACAGACAGCCATTCTTGTAACTTTGCGTGAAATTGTGAAACAATCAAACAAATCAACTGTTAATGTTATACTACATTTTCAAACGACATAGAGAACTTATGTACAAAGAATAAACTGCTGAAGTGGCCATGGTATTTAAGTATTTCTAAATTCTTCTAGATTTATAATCTGGAACATCTTGAATATAGTGTCGGTCAAATGCTGGACTTAGCTTAAGGGTTTAATTTCTGTACTATCCCGAGTTTCACACGATACTTATATAATATCTTACTTTACCTTGTGTATTTGGAGCCGTTCTACGACTGTCACTTGGAACAGGAATGTTTTTGAATACTTAGGATTACATTTTATGATTAGTCAGCTACAATAAGAATGTGGAAAACGAGAGCAATTTGTCGTTTTCACTCACATTCATATTTGTCTCTGGTGGAGGTTTGTTCTTGTTTCTCTTAATCCCTAGTTTACTTTCAAGTACAGTTTTTTTTAGCTTCATTTGTTTAAATGTAGCTTCTTTCATCCCCCCTTTTTTATTTTTTGGTAAAATTTATTTTCACGTTTTAATTTTAATTATATCAAATAATAATTCTGTTACTATTACGATTAGCCAAACTCTTATTTTTCTTATTCCAATATAAATTTGGGTTTCTAGTCGTCTTCATACATGCTTAAGGTGCATTATAAGAGTGACGGTCAATTCTTATTATTCGACTAGAGTAGCCCAAGACTTGAAAGTGGGTACTTCTGACTAGCTCTCTTCTCCCTAGTCTTCGCTAAAATCAGCGGATCGGTTCTTGGTGGACTCAGCAGATAGCCAGATGTGGCTTTGCTATAACAAAACACATATACACACACTCTAATCTTACCAGTTAAATATAATACAGAGGGTATTGTGTAGCTTTGCGCAAAAATGGAAATAAACAATCAATCAACATTATAGTGTCTTGTGCCTTTCGTTTTAGATACAACAGTAGCTAACTCGTAATTTTCTACTAATTTAGTTCGTTGAATATCAGACTTTGAAATCACTTTTCTCTCTTTTTCCTGTATTTTCAGAGTCGATCCCTAATGACCCAAGGGTAGAGGAGGTTCCCATCTGATAATATTATCTTTATCTTCCTCAATTTTGTAATTACGAGGTTTCACAAATTACCAAGAATGTCAGGCGTACATTGTCTTGCAAAAGTATCTATTCTGTCTCTATCAATAAAGTCAATTTTTATGAAAAAAACACAATGTAAATATTTTTAACGAACTTATTTTTATTCAAAACTCTAGTGGCCAAACTTAAGCATTGTTATGTGTGAAGGAGGTTGAATGTCAGCAATATATATAAAAAATAAAGTGAAATTTGCTGATTGAATAAGTATTTAGTCTCCTAAGTCAATATGTGTTGAAAGTACCTTTGGGAGCAATTACACAATGGGATGGCATAATTTTACAATTTCTTCCTTATAAAATTACTCCAGTGCTGACAAGTTCGTTGATGGACTACAATATTCAAGTCTCATCTTAAATGTTCTATTTGATTCAATTTAGGACTTTGTTCGGGCCACTCCAGGATATTCACTTTCTTCTTTTGAAACAACTCCAGTATGGCTTTGGCTTTGTGCTTGGGGTCATTGTCCTGCTGAAATGTGAATTTTCGACCCAGTTTTACATTCTTGGCTGATTCTGAGAGATTTTCCTTTAAGACTTGCATATACTTTTTACCATCCATCTTCCCTACACTTCTGACAAGCTTCACGGTCCCTGTTGATGAGACTTATCTTCATAACATGATGCTGCCTCTACTGTGCTTAATAGTTGGGATGGTGTTGACTGGGTGATGTGCTGTGTTGGGCTTTCATCTAACGTGACGTTTTGAATTTAGACCAAAAAGCTCAATTCAAAATGATTTTTTTTTTAAATCAGTAATGGCTTCTTTCTTGCCACTCGCCCATACAGGGCAGCTTTGTGCATATATTGTCGATATATGAACACTGACTCTCATCTCCGACATGAAACTTTGTAAATCTTTCAAAGTTACTGTTGACTTTACAGTTTCCTGCTTAATTTGGAAGGGCGGTCTGATCTAGGTAGTAACTAAGTGATATGAAGCACATTCTACTTTTTAATGATGGCCTTCACCTGCTCAAAGGGATAATCAACGACTTTGAAATTTTCTTGTAACCTTCTCTTGATGTATTTCTCTGCCACTTTATTCCTAACTTGTTTAGAAAGCTCCTTGGTTTTCGTGGTTGGTTTGTCGTATTACTATGTTAGTTATGGCTTGAACAGATGCATTTACTCTGAAGTCAAATGTAACCACGTTGATTATACGCAGTCGGAGATCATTACACTAATTTGTAGTTGCCATAGCAAAGAGGTTGAATACTTATGCAATAGAGAATATTCTAATTTTCTATGTAAATAATGGCATGGTCAAGTGGTTAGGACACGCGACTCGTATTCTGAGTATGGCTGGTTCGAATCCCTGTCACACCAAACATGTTCGCCCTTTTAGGTGTGGGGGCGTTATAAAGTTACGGTCAATCCTCACTATTCGTTGGTAAAAAGAGTATCCCGAGAGTTGGCGGTAGGTGGTTATGACTAGCTGACTTCCCTTTAGTCTTTCACTGATAAATTAGGGACACATTGTGCAGATAGCCTTTGTGTAGCTTTACCGAAATTCTAAAACAAACAAACATAGAATCTTTCCTCTTGGAGCTATGGCGGTCACACCTACAGACACATCCTTTTATTATTATAGATTAAAGTTGTTATAACATGAGTCCCCTTAAAGTAAAATTCCCATATATGCTATGTAAAGAAAAACCTGTACAACATAACCAAGCGTTTTGTAAAAGGGCTTCGTGAAGTGCATATACAACTATAATCTTATATCATTGTGTAAAGAATCCCCGAAGAACCTATAATACACTGGTTATGGAGGAAACAAATGATCTTTTTCCCGATATCACTAGTATTTTGTATTCTACCTCTCTTCTGTTTCAGCTTCCATAAGATATGATTAATTAGTGCTGTCACAATGTTTACCTTACATCCCAGTACTTTATATGAAAATCTTGAAGTTAAACATAACAGATTTTGATCTCATTTTAAGACTCACCAGTATATCATTAAGATTTAAGCATTAAGTTTCAAATTGTAACAGTATATCATCACGTAATCATACCAACTAGTACTCACCTGTCTAATTTCAGCATAAAACTTGATTAGGCCTAAATGAATTAGCCTACTTATACTGTTTTAAAAGAAATTGTCGTCATAAGTTTGCGAGTAACTGAAATATTACGCCATATATTTACATTAATTTTATGGGTTTCAGTAAAGTGTTTGTAATTAGGACTCAATAAATTAACGCGTTTTTTATTGTGCTGCATATCATTGTCGTCTGCAACATTGATACGATTTTGTTATACATGTATTATATTCATTGTATTGTTAACACTGCATTTTTAATCTAATCTTTCAGGGATTTTCAAGTATTAGAAAAGTGTAATATGACAATAGTATTTCAACCACACCATACTCACTGCCGTCAACGTAGTTTCTCTCAATCTAGAGCTCATCAGATCAGCTGGGAAAAGTGTTATCCACACCATAAAATATGAATATAATTATAATTCTCCAGGTTTAGAAAGAACTTTCACTGTTGTTATAACAAATGGCTTATATAAATAGCGTTCTGACCACTTTTGTCTTTATTGTGTTCCAATCAACCTAGTGGGTTCTCGATTGAATGAAACGAACAACGGTAATGGATACGGCTAACATAATTTATTTGAAATACTATTATTGTACACTTCTAATTATTGAAAATCTCTAAACGATTGCTTTTATTTATTGGTAGGCGCAAAGATATACAGTAGACTATTTATTTGTGCTGTGCTTACCACGTATGTCAAAACATTTTTAATATTTTCAGACTTCCCGTTGAGCCACTGGAAAGGTGGGTGGGCTAATTGATTAGATAAAAAATGTACTGTTAAGAAACTTATTAAGTCTTATACTAATGGTATCACAAGTACTCATGATTCGCCAGCCTGGATAAGGTGTTCACACCATAACAATTGAAGCATTTTGTTGCCCAACTTTCAAATTAACAGTGAATATGATTCATACGACCTGATGCGCTTTCAGACAGTTAAAATGAAGAATAAAATATGTTGAAAAAATATAAAGCACCATGTTATCTCTTGAGTGCTGGTACTATATGTTGATCAATGTGGTAAAAAAAAATTCCCCAAAGTATCACTTTGCTGATACTGTATCTTGCACGTAATCCATATAAAATAATGCAACAAAATCATTCTTTAAAGCCTTATGTTTAGGAATGAACAAATAGTAATAACAAAAAAATTTCAATTTTTTTGTTTTGAGTCTTAAGTAATATTTCATTTCTGTGAAAAGGAGAATTTGGAACCACTATTTCTTATTTGAAGATCATATCAGTAGCTTTTCCCACATTTTGCATTTGTTTGAAAAGGAAGTCAATGAGATTCCTCCTTTGGTTTTCAATACCTGTGGTAGATAGAGCACAGATAGTTCAATAACAACTAAAACTAAACATCCAGTCCTCTGTTCACATTATGGTTTATTATTATCACACTTTATCTGCATGGCATATTGTATTCATGGAAATGAAGGAAAACTGGTAAATCTGAAAATAATACCCCCTGCCCACATATGCACACACACTACTTGATTTATTATACATTCTATAGAATATTGGCTTCATAAACTACATACCTCTGGTTCCAGTGAATAACCCTTACAAAACTATGCCCACATGACTCCTGAGAATAGAAATGTTGAGCATACCACATGTGCTTCCTATGGTAAGAAGTTCTATAAAATCCTTATGAATCACAAATTATGAATAAAAACTAAAAAAATAGTTTAAAACTTAAATTTCTTTAAAACCATTTTAAAGCAAAGTACCAAAACTTGGAAATAAAACCACATTTATAATTTTTTTTATTGATACATCACACAATTGAATAATTACATGAGTCTTCTACATTGTTCAGCACAGTGTTAATGAAAGTACCAAACAATTCAGTTGTACACTATATAAACCTGAAATAGTTGAAATGTTAAATATTTCTAAACAAAAATATCATACTTAACAGAGTGATATTTTATATAAAGCTTTAATCTGCTTTAATTATACAATAATGGAGTCTTATAAGAATAACAGACTCCTTAAACATATCAGTAAAAACCTAAAAAAATATTAAGTGATTCAAATACTCCTACAGACATTTTCTTTTTACTTCATGCCTATCTGGAATAATTGTGAAAAAAAACTGGTAGTTATAGTAAAGTTAACTACTCTGAAAGAATAAATGTGTGCATATTTAAACATGTTTTAAATTACACAATAGTGTTATCTTATTGTAACAGAAAAAGTACAAAGATGTACAAAAACAATCATTAAAAGCTTTAGTTAAAAGACTAATATCTCTTGTAACACACAGGGATTAAGATTTCATTGTAGGACGAAAAAGAAGGAACATAATACTGAATGTTTTGTAAGCAATAACATTATTAAAAAAAATTATCCACCACTTAAATGGTACCAAAAATTATTTCTTTTATGTAGGTAACTTACTAGTGTTGTAGGCAGTAATAATGAAATGATTAATTAGATATTGAACATATTTATATATCTCTTGAAATAGAGAATAATTAAGATTTCATCACCACTTTTCCCCACAAAACAAAGATTAATGTTTTGGGTCTGCATAGATTAAAAAACTGAAGTTCTCCTATGCACATGACATTCTCTATATATATAATTTAAATTGGGGAATTTATAGAAAAGCTAGAAGAGTACATAAATTCCTTTATATTTGACATAAAGAAACACATTTTTATATTTGAAAAAATTGCTTATATATTTTTGGAATTAATTTCAAATATTGTTCCATTTTGTTCATGAGTTTTACTTCTTTATTTAAAATATAAAAACTTTAAAATTAAAACAAGTGAAAAAACTAAAGTTATAAAAAAAAGACATGAAAGCTGTACACACTCAAAATATTAATGAACTTTAAATACTAAATATTGTTGTAAAAAACAACAACAAAAAGGTATAAAATATTTTGCACCTTTAATATTATATTCTTAATAATTATTGAACTATCTTAAACTAAATAAATCACAACCCAATACTTATAACAGTCTTTACATCAACAATGAAACCAAAGCTACATTATTTGTATAATGTATAAAAACTGTATTACATTGATACAAATGCTACACTCCATTTTTTGCTCTGTATTAATAATCATAAATAAAATATAAAATGGTTTCATAACAGTTCAGTACATTTACTTTAAAATGTACTTGAAAATATTAATTATCTAATGTCTCAATAAATGTTTCATGTATCATTTTTCATCTCTCAGTGTTAATAAAGTGGGAAGCATAAAGTCCCAATAAAATAATTTGACAAAGTTATTTTTTATAGTTTGTGCTGAAACACTAACATAGTTGTGTCTTCTTTGTTTGTGCTATCTTTACAATATAAGCTGTTTAGTTTGAGAATAAATCTAGTTCTCAAGTATGTAGAGTATGTTTTTTGTTTCTTTTGTAGAATTTACCTGTAGATTAAACTATTTCAAACCACACCAAGATATATATGTGTCTGAATGTTTTCATTCATGGAGAGAGATAGAATATAATTTTCTAACAAATGATTAATTGTTTTTAGCATGCATTGTAGGATAATGCTGATTGCTGTGTGTAAACATGGCTGTGATAGGTCATATTTGAGGCATTGTTCTGAATATGTAATTCTAACTCAAGATATCTTTTACACAGGGTATTTTTTACCAATTTTGTTTTTCAGTTTTAATGATTTCAAAAACTTTATGACGATATTGGGGAGATTAGGATCCCAACTAACCCAGCGGTGTCCACAACCAATTTCTCCAGTTTTGTCTATATCAACGAATTGTACTGGCCCATAATTACTTGGTCTGTTGCGAAGAGCCCTCTTGTACAGCTTCCTCCCCAAATGATATGGAACTAGCCAGTCATTTGGAGAATGAAGAATAAGAATTGGTGTAGCAATTTGGCCAATTATTGCATCACTTTCAAAACTAGTCTCTTCATGCCTCAGAGGTTCCATGATGAGGGAACGAAAGTAAGGCATGAAGTTCATAACTGCTCCAAATGGGTATTTCTGGGCAGCTTCACGAATTGAGTTGAATGGAGATTCTAATATAATGGCTTTAGGATGCTCCCCTTCCCTTGCAAGTTCCTTAGCAAGCTTCAAAGCAATAGCTGTACCTAAAGAGTGGCCCCAGATGATAACACGCTTCTTGGCAACATGATGTCTAATCCAAGAGTACACAGTTCTACTGTCATTGACTACCCCTGAAGCAGTAGGTGTTCCAGATGAATCACCATATCCACGATAGTCAAAGGTTACAACATGGCCATCAACTTTACTCTCAGAAAGAACTTTGTACAGATTTAGTCGATATCCTGCAGCCCTGTTTTCACAATGTCCATGAAGATACAGAAAAACTGGCCTCTTATCATTAAAGTCCTCTTCAATAACAGCTTCTGGTGCAATCTTCCAGTGTTTAGCCTGACTTTTAGGTAGAATATGCCACACTCCAAGCTTAATGTTGTCATTATTCAACATTATGTGTCTTGTATGATTCATACCAAAATATTCTGGATTAGAAAGCCAGAAGAATGGAGGATAATTCACCAGGTGAGCAAAGATAAAGCATCTTCTAATAAATGGTGAGACATAAAAAGCTAGTGGTACTACACCATAAATGATAAACACGAAAACTGCCACTTTTTTGAAAAATTTAAATCCTCTCTTGTGATGAATAGGTCTGTTATTTGCCTTTTTATCAGTATTTTCATTTAAGTTATTGCTTGGAAACTTTGAAGACTTATTTTGGTCTTTTTCTCGGTGACGCAACATTGTAGATTTCTCCTGTTGTAAGGAATCACATGAAAAACTAATTATTGAAAATACTCAAAACACCTACTTGAATTTGCATATAAAATTCTGTTTACCAAACAAAACAAATTAAATAATTATTACAAAGTTGCATTAAGTACAAAAATTCTAACACAAATCATCACAATTTCTTAGATTAATGACAAAATACGTTCCTGACATTTTTCCTTTTATAAAGTAAAAATACTGAGACCTGACCCTACCTTTCACTAAGTATCAATTTCATATTACATTTATCTTTAATAATTGTATTTTTAATATTCTCAATATAACATAAAATTTATAATATTTGTATTTATGGTACTGCTTCCTATAATATTCTTATAACACTAAAACCAAAACTACACAATGTTTAACCAAATCTTATTCATGTAATATATTCTTCTTATTCTTATACTTAGAATTTCTATAATTAGATTATTCTGTTAGAATTACCTTATTTTTTTAATACACCCAATATTTAGTCTATTTTGAATTATTCTGATACATAATGTTGTAAGTCTTAGTTTATTCTTAAAACTATGAAATGAGTGAAATAGTCGTAAATTTCACCTTCCAATAACTAGTATAGAATTCTTTTTCTCATGTATATACTTTCATGTAATATTGGTCTAAATCTTCAGTTTCTGAATATTATTAACTACATCTGTATTGACGAGCTGTTTCAATATTATAAATATACGTTAACTATAATAAAACAAGAGAAGGCTGCATATTGCAAAATTTTTCATTAGCCTCTAGCTAGTATTTCTGTAGTTAATGATAGTTAATAGTGGGACAAGACAAAATATAAACTTTGGCAGGATAGTAGTAGTTTTCAGCTAAGAGCATTTTATTTCTCTAACAGTGTGGTTGGCCTTTGTAATAGACTGCGTTCAGATGTAGGGGATATAGTAAATTTAAGGAAATTTAATGGAAAGCTCAATAAATATATGAATGATAAAGATCAGCTTTGAGTGTTTCATAAAGTTACATGGTAGGTGCAATGTCTTGGATGGACAAACAGGTCCCTTGTTATCCTTAAATTTTATATTATCTTAGAAGGAAGCCTATTCCTATTCAAACAGGAAGTACAGAACCTTGTACCACTGGCTTGGCTTAGAATTGCATGTAAACCATTAACCGATGTACATAAGATGTGGGCTTGTGGGATACCCAACTTTCCTTATTTTGCTAGAGCATTTAGGTCTGGTATTTCAAAATATTTCTCTTGTTTTTGATTTCCACTCCTCTTCTCCTGCCCTTGGCCCAAGCAACTAGATTCTATGGAAAAAGATGGCCAAATAGTTGAGGTTACATAACTGTGAATGTTTATTAAAATGTTTAAATGTTCACTTATATTTGCTTGTTTTTCTCTACCATCTCTGCTCAACTGATTTTTTACTTATTATTTCTAAATCTGTGTCAATTTTGCCATTTATACTGCATTATTAGTGGACCCAAATACCACAGGACAGAGATTATTCAAAAGGTAGCATTTTGGTATTATACACAAAGAATCTGTTAATGTGTATTTTATTTTGAATGTGATTTTTATGTTGTCTCTTTGGTTCAGTAAAGTTTGTAAATATTATCATGGGAGGTGACTTAATGAGATCACACAAAACTTAGATGGAGATGAAGAAGTAGAAGTTAGTCAAAAACCCTCAGTGGCAAGAAGGCATATTGATGACACTCAAAAATAACTTATGGTAGCTAAGGGCACCACGAGATGCAAGAACAACAGTTGGTGATTCCACAACATATCATCATGATACCAACAATGATGCACATATCTCCAGACCTTAAAATTCAAGACCACTTGCAGCAGTTGAGAACATTATGGAATGCAATAATTTAGTATAATGTCACACATTGTACTCTCACAATTTCAACAATATTATGCGTTATCATTCTTAGTGATTCCACTGAAGAGTTGGTCTGAAGATGCCACATTTTTCAGGCTTCAGTAACATGGAATTTCTTGAATAAATTGGCTGGATTTCAGCAGAGAAAGTGGCAGTTGGAGCCTGTGGACACCGTTTGGTAATGAGATAAAGCAGGTAAACTCACCAGTGTTTACTGGGGGGGGGGGGGAGGAAGATGACATAGGTTCCCTAAAAGAAAACTTATCTCACTAATCTATTCCTTATTTGTGGGAATGTTATTTATTTGGATAATGGAAATGTCATAGACTTGATGTACTCAGAGTTTTAAAATTCATTTAAAAAAGCATCAAATATGAGGTTAATTGGAAAAAAAACAGTTGTCAGTAGTTGCAGAAGGGTTAGTTAACTGGACTGGAGGGTAATTGGATGAGGGAAGGTAAAAGCTTATTACTGAAGTATGATTAAACTAGATCCTCATTAACTTAAAATACCTCAGAAGTCAGCATGTGGGTCTTTGAGTTTTCCTACTTAAATTAATGATATTGTTAAGAGCATAATTAGATAAGTTTGACAGCAGCATAATTTGTTTTGGTATTTCTAATGATATTAATTGATGATGTTGAAGTATATCAGATATAAGACTGTTTAATGTAAGTGATGTTATGAATTAAATGATTTATGTAATTCACTGATATTGAGATTATCAAATGTTGTGTGCAATCCATTGATATTGAGGCTATAGAGATTTCTAGAAGGCCTAAGTTATTGATATATAAATTAAAGACAGAAAAGTAAAGTCATACAAACGAGAAATTGGTCAGAGAAAAGATAAACATAAAGTTGACTAATGGGAATGAAAGGCATATTAATTGATACAGAGTGAGATCAACAGCTTTGAAAGAGATAAGGAGAATAAATTGTCTCAAAGAGTTTCATACGCTAATTGAACTCACCTATGTGGACTTTGACAAAAGGCAGATGATTATTGGGAGCAGTAAAAGGAAAAGCAAACAATTTTTTTTTTAAGTTTAGGATACAATTGTGGTAACTCAATGACAATGTAATTAAACTATAAATGGACATCATAAGAAGAAAGAGAGAATAATGGTTCAGCTTGTCAAATAAATTGGCATAAGCAGACCTTTGACAAGAGAAGAACTATAAAGTGTTTAAGATACAACTGTGATCTCCATAGTGTAAACAAGTTTTGGATATACATTTAACTTGTTTTGAATATGCATATATTATTTAAAAAACAACAACAAGTGGAGTGTGTGCTGTTTGCTTATTATCAAATTTATCAAGTCACAAACACCTAGTTTAGAAGAATCCTTAGCCCAACACACTCATATATATTTAACTTATTATATATAGTAATTAAAAAGCAAGTGTCTGGCAAGGTACCAGATAATGACTCAGATCAATTTATAAGCAAGACTTGAAAAATTAATGGCAACAAATTGGGAAATTACTGAATAATGTTGAGTTAGAAAACAACTGCTAGAGCACCCCTTAAAAAGGAAGGTTTGCTGATTCTTTCTTGTATTTATATTGCAAGGTTCTGAATTCCATTAAGTAACCATAATTATGATTAACTTGAGTGTTTCATATGTCAGTATCATGCTGTTTTGATTATCATCTTCATATTTTGCTGTGTGGCATACTTTGACTAAATACTAAAAATAAGCTTCAGCTCATTTCATTAGTTGCCAAGAAGGTGTCCAGGCAGCAAATACACCATTCGCTCTCTTGAATGCAGTTCTGCATGCAGCATGGTTTGAAATATTGTGCCCAAATGATTGCTCATTGGACATAATAAAATAGAAAGGAGATAAAATTCAGGGGTTTTTCCCTCCACATTTTCAGTGAATTTGTAAAATAAATTTTAGATTATTAATTTCTAATGCCTTGATAGCTTTTGCCATTTAAACCACAAGTTTTAGTAATAAGTACTGGTGGTTATCAGCAGTGGTTTACTGAACTTTCTTTATCCAAGTGCTTGTATCCTTGATACACAATACACCAGTTTTCACAAAACAGAAAACTAAAATATGTTGAATAGTTAAAATAAAAGCACCATTACATAATATCAAAATGATTTTAGTATTTGAAAATACTTAAAAACAAAATATGACATATACATGAAAAATGTAATTATGACATAGTAACAGATACTTTGAGAGAAGAATACTTTCAGCAGCACTAAAATTCCAAATTTCTACTGGAGGAAAAACAAAACCAACTACTAATCATTTGCTGGTGCCTCCAAAAATTAAGGTTGAGACCTGGTAAGTTGCATAAAGATTTGGTGAATGACAATTATAGTAAGTGCAAAGTAGTACCTTTGGGTTATCATAATTTGGATCACACGTACTTAATATAGGTGAGAAGCTGCTCATTAACATGACTGAAGAAAATAATCCTCACATAGCAGTGGATAAGTCACCTAAGAAATCAAGGCAATGCTCTGTTGCCAATGGTAAAACCAATATGATTTTTGGGTGCATTTCAAGATGTATCAATTATAAGCCCAAAGAAGTGATTACAGATGATTACACTTTGGATTCATTTCTTTGTGTTATTTTCTGAAGATTTTAGATTGAGAAAAGACAGCATAGGCTTCAATTAAAATATTATTTTTCTAATAGGGTTGTTG
Source organism: Tachypleus tridentatus (assembly GCF_004210375.1). Taxonomy (NCBI): domain Eukaryota; kingdom Metazoa; phylum Arthropoda; class Merostomata; order Xiphosura; family Limulidae; genus Tachypleus; species Tachypleus tridentatus. The sequence continues at coordinate 74,180,846 of NC_134832.1, read as the reverse complement.
GCTTATAGAATGAGCTGGCAATGGCAATATTAAAGACTGATGCTTTACCAGATGTTTAAGAGGAAAAAGTAATTATATCCTGATAAATAAACAATAGGTTTAAAATTTTATTTTTATTAAAAATGGAGGCAATGATAGTTATAAATGGACCAAATATCTCCTTTTTTGTCCATAAAAAATACTGGTATAACTTAAAGCAAAATACAATTAACATATATATTAAGACTTCATTCTCCAACACAAAAAATATATTTATGGTTACCCATTTAATGACTAGAGCATGGTGAGGGCCAGAATAATGAAAGAAATAAAATGTAGAGATAAGTATAGTGTAGGAACAAAGTGAAAAGTGTTCACATTAGGTTAGTGTTATTAATTTAGTGCTAGAAATGTAAGAAAGAAAGCAGATGAGTAAATTTAGAGTACTAGTTAGAAAAGAGGATTTTGATGTAATAGGAATAATCAAAGTCTGGTTAAATGTAGACAATTCTGATGACAAGAATTTCTTCAAAATGTAGGGTTACAGGTTATTTGATAAAGATAGAGTACTAAAAACAGAGGGAGGAGTAGCTACCTTTATATGTAAAATGCGAGTTACATTCTGTTAAAGTTGATGATGTCAGCAAAGAGATTAAATTTTTTTGGGTTTATGTTAGTGGTTGTCAGTAGAAAAGGCTTTCAAGTAGAATTTTTCAGACCACTGATGAGATTGAAGAAGAATTCTACAATGAGATAGAGAATTTATCTGTTAATGATGTTATAATTATGGAAAATTTAGATTTCAGGCATACAGATTTGAAAATGTTAGTCAAATCATGAGGGATAAAATTTTTTAGAAACTGTTCAAGATGGTTTTATTCACCAATTGGTTACTGAATTTAATAGCAGCAATACTATTTGAGATGTATCGTTAACTTTTAATACAGAAATGGTTGATACTGTGGAGATTAAACAATTGGTTATTAATTATCATTACTTAATCCTATTTAAGGTATTTCTGCATAAAAACATAAGTAATAATGAGATTTTGGTTACAAATTAAAAAAACAACAGCAAATTTAAAGAGGTGAGATAAGAATTACCTGCTGCAAATTGAGTATCTGAATTAATTGTAGATACTAAATAAATATGGAAGCTTTTTAACAATACTTCCATAGCCTAGGCAGCCAGGATTTTGCAGAAACTAAGTTTTTAAGACATTCTGGATCACATCTTTATTGGCTAACATTTTTACCAACATCTGATTTGACAAAAACCAGGTGATTACTGCACCCCTTTGTAAAAACTGGATTCACGGCTGGCCACAAAACAGATAAACATCTTGCTAGTAAGTGTACTGATCTTGTATTGATAAGGCAATATTAATACAGGAAGAAAAAGGCTTGTAAGCAAAGTACATATATGTTGTACTTATGGAAAACATCCTTGGTGTCAGTGTGGATGCAACAGTTTAGACCCAGACGTCAAAATGGCATGAAAAGCAGTTGGTAAAAAGCTTCAGAACATATTAAAGGTATGAAGAAAAAAAAAAAAGGAAGAACTGATTATGCTATTCCATTGGAGAGTGATTAAGATAAAATGTCTAGCAGTACTTCTGAGGATCACATGGATTTCATGACATTGAAGAAAGGATGCAGATCATCCAAGAATAAGTGTGGAAGCAAGGCATTGTTGTGGTATTACAACAGATAGTAGAAATGATGTCTATTCAGTTTGGCAGTTCTTTGGTATTGAATCTACACTGACATTAAACTTTACAAATGAAGAAATGTAATGGAAGATAAAGTTTCAGTGTTCTTGATAAGAACAATTGATTGCTTGCATTATGCATGATTGTATTAAGGATTATAAGCACCATGTTACTCCCAGGAGATCCAGATGGTCTTATGAATGTGATTTGATTTGACATTTGTAAGAAATATGACATTACAAAATTATTCTCATTTGCCAAAAATGTGCATCAAGCTCTACCAGAGAAATGTATTAAAAGAAGGGTTATACTTGCACTGCTATGCTAGTCAATGACATTCAAAGAAGTGAAAGACATTGAAAATTGGAGAACAAGCTTTTGAAACAGCTAGAGGCACTTTCATAGGTTGAAGTTTGGGTTTCAGCTAGAAATGTTTCACTAGAAATATGGACAGATCGTCCAGCATTACTGTAAGTAAACTGCACTGAAAATGGTAGTTTATTAATGATCATGGTGATAAGAATTATCCCACTGATGCCAAGGTGAAGGCCTTCTTACCTTCTCTGAAAACAAAGAACAAAAACAGGAACAAAGATCCAAGAATAAATAAACTATGCTTGGGCTTAACACTCCTACGAAAAGACGTTTCTAGTCCTGATTTCTCCAAGCCCGTTCCCCTGGCTGTGGTTTCGCTAGATAGTAGATAGGGACAGTGGGAATCTTATTAATCCATTCATTAATAGATTTAAATGGCAATTTCATTTAAATACAAAATTATTAGCCTAATATTAATAACCTTTCAAGTTGCTCTGGGGCCTATTAGGCCCCACTTTTCGTAGGGGTGTTAATCAAGAGGCTGAGCAGGTAAGTCAACAATATCATACATAGACCTTCTAAATTCACTACTGTGTACTATGGGAGTTAAAAACTTGCAATATTGTCACTAAATCTGCAAATGTTTTCATAAACACTTTGTGGAACTTTAGCTCAACCCCCCAAAAAAAGAAAAAAAGACTGATGTTATACATTAAGAACCACCATGCACCCCAAATCTTGGGTGCTTGGTCCATGGAAACAGTGTAAAATTCTTAAATAATTCACTGTAAGCATTTTTCTTCTAGAAAATGAAAAGGGTGGCTACAAGTAAAGACCAAGTTAGCTTTAAAAAAGTATGAAAGATACAATTACAGAAAAGTAAAATAAACTTAAGATGGTGGCATAGTGTAATGATGGGAAATTTAGAGGATTATAGAAGGTCAAGAATAGGTCAAACAGGAAATTGGGAGATTAAAAAAATATTTACAAAAATAAGGTTAGTTAAAATAATTTGAAATTAGTAAGGACTTCTTTAAACAAATTAAATATATGCAAAATATTAAATGGGAGTAGGGAATTTGAGGGATGATACAGGATGGGTACAATCTGATAATTATGGAATGACTAGGTTATTAAATTCTACTTTATCTTAAATTTTTACCAATGAAGACTTAAGCAATATTTTCTAATCTGAGCAGTTGCTAAATAGAAACAAGATAGAACAAAATAATCATTTTAATAATTAGTTTGTTTAGATAAAATTGGGAGGTTTACAGAATGATAAAACTCTTGTTTGAGGTAGCACTTATACAAAAATTTCACAGGAGCTTAATTTGATATATAAGCCACTTGCTAATATTTTTCCTAAGTCTAGTACGTACCACAAAACTGGAAGTTGCCTAATATTACTCCTCATTTCAATGGAGGTGATAAAAATTGTGCCAGTGATTATAAGCCTATTAATCTTACATACTACTGTGTAAGAAACATGTTGTTGCTAGTAGCAGGGCAAATAGGATTTTAGATTATGTATAGAAATACTGAATACAAGTCTAAAGAAGTTACAATGACTTTGTATATATGTTATTGGTTTGGCCACACTTGGAGTACTGTGCTCAATGAAGCTTTGGGATCCTTACCTTAGAAAGGAGATTGAATTTTTTGGAAAGGATTTAGAGGAGGGCTATCTCTTTGGGTGGAAGGCTTGCAATACAAGGGTACTTTATGACCTCTGACATTATTTTCTCTTCGGAAAACAAGAGTTAAAAGGAATCTGACAGCGGTGTTAAAGGTTTTTGAAACAAACAGTCTATTAAAATCTTTCAACACCTGTTTGTTGGTAATTAAGCACAAAGCTACACAAAAGGCTATCTATGCCCTGCCCACATGGGTATTGAAACCAAGTTTCAAGTGTTACAAGTCTGCATACATACTGCCGATAAGGGTAGTTTTGAATATTTTATTTTACTTTTAAAGTTTAGTATAGTAATGGAATGGCCTACAGCAACCAACAGGTCTCTAGTCTTTAAATTATAACTGATGTGTATATGCATGACAAGCATCTAAATATTAAAAAAAATAAATGCATACAAATTGATACAAGTTTCCTAAAAATTTCAAAGTCAGTTATGTTTCAAAGTTATTTACCTGTACTTTTAGTTTTAGCACTGTTAAATGTAACTATCAACACCACTTATCAGCAAAACTTTAATGTTTGATAAACCTTATACTAGTGCAAGCATACTATCTTTATTAATTGAATCTGTTAAAAAATCAAAAGTATATGTAAGTGCATATGTGAAAGTAGAAGAAATTCAGTAAATTTGTATCAAAACTGTTATATTTATGGTACATATCTAGATCTTCTGTAACTTTTCTTACACTTTATAACATGAATTAAAACACTTTGAAATTTATTTTACTCAAAACTTATTTCAATAAAAGATATCAAATTACTGTAATAAATTACTTTCAGCTCTTAGTACAGGTGCATTGACTTTATGAGTAGTCCACCAAATTCAAGTTTAAAAGTTCAATTACCAACTGAAGTTCAATTGCAAGTCTAGGTCACTAACTAAAATTATTTATGGCTATATGAGAAATGTAGCACCTGTTTAAATACGATCACCAGAGGTGACTTTTGCAACTAATTAAGCAACATGAAGTTTTCATTTTAATAAGTAAAAAATGTATTAAAACCTATTCTACTGTGTTACTAACTCCATTCTCTATTTCCACCCAAGTTACACACTTGGTGTTATAGTGATTAATGACAAGTTTATTATTTAAATTGAAGGAGTAAAACTACTAATATTATTTTTATTTAAATAGTAATAATAGTACAATTTCCACATTACAATACCATTAATAATGTAAACTACCTTTTTTTTCTTTTTTTTTGCAAAACCTAGAAATGATATGGCTATAGACTAATATTATTACTATATTACTGTTACTAACAAAATTAAAAATAACAATACCAATATTTCAGAAAATGAAATAAAAAATTTTACTGATGTTACACTGTTGCCCAAAATACAACTCTACGTAAGTAATTTCTAAGGCTCTAATTAGGTACGTTAAGAAAAATATATATGAAAACAGAATTGATTACAAAATTAACAATATATATATATATAAGGCCTAAAACTTGAGCTAATCGCAGAGATACATAATCTCTATACTATTTCATTAATCTGAGCTGTATTCATGCAAATTCACTTAGTATTAGTAGCAATAGAACTGAAAACTAAGGTCAAACACGTACAGTTTACTTCACTATCTTAGTACCTGTATCAAACGTGTGCTTCTCTTGTAATTGTGAGCTGTACAAAACCTACGCCTACCTGTCCGTACCGTGTGCTTCTCTCGTAAGTTGTACACAACCTGTGCCATGCACCGAAGGCCAATCCGCTTGAGGATAAACTATATAATGAAATCAATTGTCGCAGGTTGATAGAAAGAAACGTAATAAAGCTCGACAATACCAACAGACACCTCCTAAGATTGCATATAGAAAAACAGAGATGGAAGAAGCACCATCTAACCAACAAAACTGGAGTACAATATACTAAGTTTCAACAACCTTTCTCCACAAACATTAGAACACTAAATATTCTCAACCTCTACATCAAACGCTACACAATCAACATAGAAAACATCAAGAGGAAACAAGCTAAAAAATTCAACAGACTGATCAAGACGGATAATCCTACGTGTGTAAACATGGTTCATAAGACAGTTCGAGAGTACTAAGTGCTACAGAAAATAAGATCCTTAACCTAGGTTTAAATTTCGCCATCCAACCTAGCACAGTTCCAACATAACTGCAACCTTAGAATCTACTGCACAAAGCTTCCCGAATCCTATGGCTGAACAATTTCGACATCAAACTTACACCATCCTCAGAAAGGCCAAGAAACCAAAACCGAACATCACTGAACACGAATGCAGCGCACTGAACTGTCTAAAACGAGACAACAGCAGACAAAGGAAACAGTATAGTCATCCTAGGCGTCAACAACTATGACACGAAGATCAAACAGTTACCAGACAAACATCAGTATGAAAAGATCACTAATGATCCTACAGAGAAGACAGGGAGATTCATTAATAGAACGCTAAACAAACTAAAGAAACAGGGCTTAATCAACGAAAAACTAACCAACTTTCTATAACACAGAACATAAATGAAAATAGATGCCATAATGGAACTAACAACAATTTGCCTGCAATCAACCTATTTCCAATACAACGAGAAATTCTACGAACAAACAGATGGTCTAGCCATGGGATTACCACTCTTTCCAATTCCATCAGACATTTTCGTAGAAGACATTTAAGAAAGAGGCCTCTCATCCACACCGATAAAGATAAGTTTCTACAGATGTTATGTTAACGACACCTTCGTTATGTTGCCCCACAGTCATGAAAACTTAGCAGCCTTCTTAGAAAATCTCAATTCCATAAACAAAAGAATCCACTTCACTATGGAAATAGAAGAACAAAACAGTCTATCGTTTCATGACATACTCATCAGCAAACAAGCAAGACAAATAACCACAACTGCATACAGAAAACCCAACCATCCAACCTCGATAAAACGGGATATAATTCAATGCCTAAACAAGATAGCAGAAAACATTTGCGATAAGACATCCATCGAAGCAGAATGCCAAAAAGATAGTAGAGAGTTTTAAACAGAATGGTTACACCTTTTCCTTCATCAAAAACTCCTTAAAGAAGACCACAACAGGAAGAAAAGATCAGAAAGTTACCACCACTATCACCATTTACCTACCATACCTACAAAATTTCAGTGAAAAACTCAAATGCATAGCCAAAAAATTCAACATAGAAGTCTGGTGGAAATTCTACAATATCTTAAGGCCCATTCTGGTAAAAAACAAACAGCGACCTACCAAAGAGAACCTCAAAAACGTCATCTATGTAACTCCCTGTTCCTGCAAAGATGCATACATTGGAAAAAACGGGAAGAAAACTGGCGACAAGAATAAAAGAACGTAGAGATAGTACAAGACTCATGAAAACACAAAATTCAGCCATTGCAGAGCATGCCACGTCAACTGGACACAGAATAAACTGGGAGAAAACTAGAATCATTGGCACAGACAAATTCTGGAAGACAAGAAAAATCAAAGAATAATTTTATATTAACACTATTAAACCTTCACTAAACAGAGATTCCGTATTAGAGATGAGTAACTTGGGGCTGCCATTGGTTGAATCTACAGGAAATATTTCCTCCAGTCAGAAAAAGTGACAATCCAACTAATCATACATGCTCTTCGCAATCCACCAGGACACTATAAAATACCGACAACACCTACACACACACACATACACACTGACTTGAAGACGAAAGGCGGAAGACTTTCGAAACGTCGTCCTCTACACTTGTGTCTCCACAACATGCAATTGCCGTCCATTCTACAAAGTTTCATCATAATAAACCTTGCCTTTACTGTAATGGAAAGATTGTACCAAATGAATTTCAACTCAGTGTGTCAGTTAATATTTTACATATATGTCATTAGATGGAACTACAACGTATCTCTATGTGCTTGTGTGTGTCCTAATTATATAAATAATGCTGTTTCGTCTCAAAGTTGCTTCAAATAATCTACTGAGCAACTTTGCGCTGAAACATTAAAATCCCGTAAACTTATCGATGACCGAATGGAGGACGTTGTATATATACAAAATTCATTTTTTTTTTAAATATTAAGTAACTAATATTTTGTAGTTTTGAATTTCTTCTTTCGATAGTTTTTGCAGCATTAAAACTTTCTATGTTACTACAGCTTGTTAGGTTACATAAATATATTGATTCTAACTTGTCTTTACAAAAATAATTTAAAAAATTATAGTTCTTGCAAACATAATTTCTTATGGGAATAACCTTAACAGTGTACAACAGATAACCGGATGTGACTTTGCTATAAACAAACATACATATACCTTAACAGTATCATAGAGCAAAAGGATCTTGTGTTCTGATTGTTCAGTCCCTTAAGCCATACGAGTAATGTGTTGTGCTATGTATTATAACTTATCTTGGACAAATTTCCGGTTTATTTTGTTACGTGTTGACATTTTCACATATCTTGAAATTTTAATTTTAATTTAGAAGTTAGTTAAATGTCAATATGTATCAAATTTGTGATATTTGCCAACAAGATTGATATACTCAATTTCCTTTTTTAACACAAATGTATTTTGATATACAAAAAGAAAAAACATACAATTTATATTAGCGGTTATTACAAATTATGATTTATATACAAACATTTTGCAAACAATATCGAGTCTTCTGTCTGGTCTGAGGTTGAATATTTTATTGACGGTTCACGATGAACGAATTAATTCTATATTGATACACACTATTTTTGACTGGCCTCACACAGTTTACAGGCTGACTTTTCTTTGAAAAAGATATCTAATGCCCTCCTAGAAATACTACCGACTGAAGTTAATTCTTTAATGTTAAATGATTTATAATGTTTGAAATCTATAAGTGCTTCTGGTCACTTATCTGTAGTGTTTATCCCAGTTATAGCTTCTGAGATTTATAGTGTACCAACTGTAGAAAACCAACAATATATAAAACTGTATTTCCGCGTGTTACGATGGCTACCTTTTATTATCATTAGGCGAGGTTCTCGAAATTTCAGTTGGCAATAATAATGAGAACCACTGAAATTTTACATTGTTGATTCTTACACTCGAAAATATCCTACAAATTTAGTTATGTACATTTATAAATATATATCAAAACTGAAACAAACATAGATATTAAAAGAAATATATAATAATAAATTCGTTACACCTTTATCCTGAGATAATTGAAAATTGGTATTAAACAATTTTTATCCCAGGTACTATACATATATTCACATTACTAATAATAACTAAACATAATACATTGTCAAAGAATTATACAACTTCAATAATCATGACAGTATATAACACAACGAAGACAAATAACCTTATGATCACAAAATTGTAGAGCACTTTTACGTATACATTGTTTCCTAACAGTAATGATGATATACACTTAGTTAGCAGAATATGTCTTACCCCAACCACAACTGGTCCCGAAACTAGATCTAATGATAAATAAATGTTATGAAGAGAGATATTGACAAAGCCACTCTCTATATCCTGAGCAATAACATTTTCATCAGTGGCAGAACCCGAACTTAACACAATATATCTTCTAACAACAATGATTGAGTCATCCCAGTGTCACGTAAAATACATATGGATATGGGATTAGAATTTTATATGTCAAAGACACAGAAATAATAGATACAAAAAGTTAAATTTCTCCCTAACAACACCAGTTTTTAATCAGTGGCCAAATCAACAACATTGAGTGATCTGGAGAAAAGAAACAACGTTCACATATAGACATGAATACATTGGGTGTTGTTTCCTTTTCTTTTTCGAAACAACAAGAATCAAACAAATCATGAACAGGTTTTTGTACAAAAATGGCAGACAGACCTTGATGGTTTTGATGAGGTTTTATTCTGATGATCAATAGATTTCGAATTAGAAGAACTGGATTTTTGAGAAGAATCCCCAGCTTTAGTGGTTTGAACAGATACAGTTTTTACTGAGATGGCAGGAATTTTGTGAATGAACGTACATATAATTTTTAACAATGCTTGGCACTATTCTCCTACATTAGTGGTGAATCTCTCGGCTCATAACGTTAAAAGTAGGGTTTCAATACCTGCAGTTGGCAACGCACAAATGTTCATTGTGTAACAAACCATCAACTCTGGAATTTTTATCGCTTTTCATAATCTTTAGGAAGCTATGACAGCCATTTCATTTAGTTTAAAAGTAATGACTGAAAGTCGGTCTGTTAACGAAAAATATTTTTTTATGTAAAAGTTATTCGTAAATAATCAGTTTCTTTAAGCTAAAGAGATTTTCCCTCCCATTACAGTGTTCTGTTTAAAGAAATAAATTATGATATTACTTTTTTATTATATTTGAAAGTATTAATGTTCCTGTCTTTCAGTCATATTGAGAGGAAACTATGTAAAACTAAAAATAATTTATGGCGTAATCAAGTCACCTATCATAAAACACAGAGTAATCTTTGCATGCCTCAACTCCCAATCTGCTAGACGCGGGCTCGAATCTTCATCCTACCAAACGTGCTTGCATTTCCAGCTGTGGGAACTTTTTATATTACAGTCAATTCCCCTATTCGTTGGTGAGAGAAAAGCCCAAGAGTTAGCGGTGGGTGGTGATGACTAAGTGAATTCCCTGTAATATTTCACTTTTAAATGAGGGACAGCTAGCGCAGGTGACACTTGTGTAGCTTTGGGTGAAAATCCACACAAACCCTTTACATGCTTCGATTTGTAAGTTGATTTTTAAATTATGTTTTATATTACGAACTAGAAACAAGTTTAGTTTTAAACGATAATCGTACTATGTAATTGATATTGTTTTATGACAGGTAAATGTGATGTTTAAGTAAAATGTCATGTATGTGGATAATTCTTTAAATATTTATTTATTTTTCCCCAACTGTAAAAGATCGAATTTGTATATATTCCGATTAGGAAGAAACTTCATTTCAAAAGCATGAACCAAACAGCCTTTGAGTTTTTAGTTATAATAAAAAATTTCCAATAATATTTTAATGGTTACAATAGATATCAATTTTAAACTATTCTTTATGAATTTTAAACAGTACTTCCAAGATATATTAGCTTTAAAATAACTTATACGACATTTTCACAATAGATGGTGCTGCCGTCAACTATTATGGGCTTATTTATTGATTAATTTTCATATCTGTCTCTGTAGTGACAAAAGATTCATAAGACAACAAATCTATTCGGCGACCAAACAGATTCGAATATTAAAAAATATTTTATATGGTCTTCAATAAAGTTTCAAGAAGGTGAGAAGTTTGTAGACCTTAACATTTTGGATGTACTTAGTCATGATATGACAATGATGTTCTATAATGAAACTATGTTAAATTTGCAAAGTTTTTGCTGATATAAATATCAATATAGAGGTTGATATTTGGTGTAGTTGATTTGACATAACTTTACTCAAAGAGTCATGCATGGGGACAGTAGTTAGCTCGTTGGGCTGTGGATATGATGATTTAACGTTGTCAACCCGTTATCATAAGAAAGCAAAAACAAAATTGCATTTTGCACTTGAGTCGTGGGTACTTTAGAGGATGGACGGGCAAATCCTTATATTTTATTACAATAGCCCAGAGTTGGTTGTGGGTGCTGCTGGCGAGCTGCTTCTAGTCTTGGTTAGCTTGGCGTGGTAGTTAGAATGCTCGACATACGATCCACAGAACACGTGTTCGAGACCCCTTACAGAACATGCTCACCATTTCGGACTTCGTATCGTTATAATAATACTGAAAATCTCATAGTTATTGGTGGCGTTTGGGGTCGATTAAGTTGCATTCGTTTCAAGCAGTACATTTAAAATTAGGAACAGATAGCATAGGTAACTCTCGAGTAGTTTTGCGCGAAAATTTGACAAATAAATAAAGAAATTAATTCGTTAGTTACAAATTAGGGACAGATTTGCGAGAGTATTTGAAAAAAAATAAACAATAAAGGAAATTTAATATTTTTGAGTAAAGCTGCACAATGGTTATTTGTTCATAGCTGTTCTTAATTTAGAACTGATAACTTACAGGAAGGCAAATTGAACAGCACTTACCGCAACTCTTGCGCTATTCTAACCGAATAGTTTAATTTGAAGTAACTCTTATAATAAATCTATGTACTTCAAGCGCGAGTCATTTTATGTGGCAATGAGATGTGAACTATGAATTCTCGGATTAATATTCGAGGCTGTTAAGAATCATAGGGTAATAAAATACTTTTAAAAATCTTTTAAATCAATTTTAACCAAATTTTGCTTAATTTGTATTCAAAATAAGAGCTGATAATCAATCACTTGATCTGAAATGCAACTGCTTTGTCATTCAGCCTCCTTTGGTGAATGAACATTCGGTACTGGTTGTTTTGCATTTTTCCATTTCATAATATTTCACTTTAACATGAAGTATGGTCACTATGAGCAGTAAAGAGAGATTGACACCAGTGTTATATGGTGCTAGCTATGGCCTCTCCTCTGAAAGTGCTGTTTTTAGGGCATTTTCAGTGTTCGGTATCATGTGAAGACAGTGCAATGTGTCTACGAGAAATTTTCATTTGTGTTTAATACAATTGGAACCAAGGAATGTATCGACCAGTTTAAATCGGTGGATGATATTATTTATGATGTTGAACCTAGTGTTAAGTGAATTCAACTATCACATTGGATCACAAAAGGTTACAGTTTAAATCGGGGGATGATATTACTTATGATGTTGAATCCAGTGTTAAGTGAATTCAACCATCACATGGGATCACTAAAGGTTATAGTTTAAATCGGTGGATGATATTACACATGATGCTGAATCCAGTATTAAATGAATTCAACCATCACATGGGATCACTGAAGGTTATAGTTTAAATCGGTGGATGATATTACCCATGATGCTGAATCCAGTGCTAAGTGAATTCAACCATCACATGGTATCATAAAAGGTTACAGTTTAAATCGGTGGATGATATTACTTATGATGTTGAATCCAGTGTTAAGTGAATTCAACTATCACATGGGATCATAAAAGGTTACAGTTTAAATCGGTGGATGATATTACCCATGATGCTGAATCCAGTGTTAAGTGAATTCAACCATCACATGGGATCACTAAAGGTTATAGTTTAAATCGGTGGATGATATTACACATGATGCTGAATCCAGTATTAAATGAATTCAACCATCACATGGGATCGCTGAAGGTTATAGTTTAAATCGGTGGATGATATTACCCATGATGCTGAATCCAGTGTTAAGTGAATTCAACCATCACATGGTATCATAAAAGGTTACAGTTTAAATCGGTGGATGATATTACTTATGATGTTGAATCCAGTGTTAAGTGAATTCAACTATTACATGGGATCATAAAAGGTTACAGTTTAAATCGGTGGATGATATTACCCATGATGCTGAATCCAGTGTTAACTGAATTCAACCATCACATGGTATCATAAAAGGTTACAGTTTAAATCGGTGGATGATATTACCCATGATGCTGAATCCAGTGTTAAGTGAATTCAACTATCACATGGGATCACAAGAGGTTACAGTTTGAGATCTCTATAATGTAGAGATCGGTGTGTTTACCAATGCTCAGCTTATTCTTGCTTATAGCACCTCCTTTACCACCTTATGCGTCACGTTTCTTTATGAAAATGGAATGGATCTAGATTCAGATTATATGCATACATGTATCAATCTGCTATTTGGGTGTAGAGTGAATCACAACCAATCTGTACAAAAATATTACTCGATATGTTATTGATTCACTGGAAAGAAATGCAGAGAACCTATTATTATAATTCAGCGAACTGTGGACTGTGCAGTAACATATCCTATATCTTTAATCAACTAATGACAAACCAGCTGTGAATAAAAACCACCATATGAAACAGATTTGAATAAATTCCCATGGAGACGTTTTCGAAACACCGAAAAGTAATTTGTAATATTGATATTGCAATGGAATACACGAAGGATGACTGAAATGAACCATACTGTGAACCCCCACCTCTCAAACATTGCTACTTTAGATTATATATGTATATTTTATTAATTTTGAGTAAGAATGCGAATATAACAGAAAGCTAAGAAGATATATAGAAGGAAATAAAGGGAAAGAAAACTGAATAATCCAAAATATTGTGTAACAGAGGAGTATTCATTTATGAGCACTGGAAAAGTAATTACTATGGTATATTTGTATACATACTGAACCATATCAAAAAGTAACGAGCTGTCAGAAGTGTTGCTAGTAATTACTACAGTGAAATACTTTAACTGTGTTCTGTTAGTTTACAACTATAAGAAGAGCCGCAGGCTGTAAAGTGTTAAAGCTGTGAAAACGCTGCCAGCCTACGGAAATCAAATATATAAGTAAAAATATGCAATGTATCGAACTTATTGGTACTTTGGTATGTTTAATGTTGCAATGAATTCAGTACAGAGGTATATATGTATATAAGTATGCATCAAAGTGTATATATCCAGTTTTATCAACGAAATTTTCTCTAGTTAACGCATCAGTGGTATTTTTCTGGCTGATGACGCTAAAAATCAGATTGTAGTAGGCAAAACACAGATAGCACTTTGTGAAGCTTTGTATTTCGCGACAACTGAAACAAATATAGTTTCAGCAACGTTAGACATCACTAATGAATACAAACTACTGAAGGCTTAAACGGTTCAGCATGCCCCTGGTTAGGGCATTCGACTAGGATTCTGAGGGTGGCGGACTCGAATCCCCGCCACACCAAACATGCTCGCCCTTTCAGCCGTGAGGGCTTTATATGTGACGATCATTCTCATTATTCTTTGGTAAAAGAGTAGCCCAAGTGTTAGCGGTGAGTTAGCTGGCTTCCCTTTACTCTTACACTGCTAAATTAGGAATACCAAGCACAGATAGTTCTCGTAACTTTGGTGGAATTTAAAAACGAACAAAAGGCTTAAACTTGTAAGTTTGTAGAAAATGTGCCCAACACGTGTTTTTTGGTTTTAAAAAAGATTTTAAAATCAAATAGTTTTTCTATTTATTTTATCTCCACCGATACTTATATCTAATAAACTAGATATTTTGTTAAATGATATTTATCAAGAAAGTATATTTCTATTTAAATACATTTTCATATAGCTTCTTACAGTTACAAAATATGTGTAAACTTCTAGTTAAAATATTTCTAGTGTACTGATGTCTTTTAAAGGAAATATTGAATTTTCTTAGGATTGCATACGTAAAATGACTCAAGTTAGGGTTTCATAAACACAAAAAAGTTTAAATTATATGTGTGATAGATATTGAAAAATTCCTGATGCGATATGTCCGTATGTTGATACTCATCAGTGGCCTGCAGATAAAAACCTATTTAGAACACGAACCAAAAGTAGCTTAGACGTAAAAGAGAAAGTTCGAGGTTTTTTAGTGAAAACGATTACAGATTTTACTCTTCTACGTATGTCGGACTATCAGTCAGTTGATAATGCTTCTTTGTAGCAGGAACGCACGGCAAATGTCACACATTAACTCCAAGATACATACACCTTTTAAATTACTTTCACATCGCTCGTTCGATATAGACATTAGACCATTCTGTTTAATGTACGCCATCTGTACTTTTTTTTTGTGAGAGTCTACAGGTTGACAGTAGAATTTCGAAGATGAATTCCCACATAAAATACGAAACACGCAATGTGTATAATTTATTACGAAGTTAAAGAGCAATAATTTTTATCTAGAATCACGTCGTGCTTGTAAAACCAAACTAGTTTGTTTGTTTTTTGAATTTCGCACAAAGCTGCTCGAGGGCTATCTGTGCTAGCCGTCCCTAATTTAGTAGTGTAAGACAAGAGGGAAGGCAGCTAGTCATCACCACCCACCGCCAACTCTTGGGCTGCTCTTTTACCAAAGAATAGTGGGATTGACCGTCACATTGTAATGCCCCCACGGCTGAAAGGACGAGCATGTTTGGAGCGACGGGGATGCGAACCCGCGACCCTCAGATTACGAGGCGCACGCCTTAACACGCTTGGCCATGCCGGAAAGAACCCATGTGAAGATGAGTTGAGTTATTCCGATTCTGCCTAGTAATTTGTCGCTGTCTTTGTAATAAACACATTGATGGACGACTGAAAATTTCGTACCAAAGTATTATTACTGTTTATTTTGTATAGTCTAACTTTAACAAAATGTTTGTTTGAATAACCCTATGGAGAGAGCAAAAATAATGTGTATATATTAGGTATTTTACAATTGAATGAACGGATTTTTCCTGCTTTTATCTCGGTTGACTTGGAAATGCTAATCCAGTGAAACCGTTTGAACTATCACATCTTCTTACGCGAAATATCTTTAAGATTCTTGTTTTCTAAAGTTAGAGTTGCTATTCAGTCTTCCTGTGTGAAATATCATTAAGATCTTTATTTTTAGGCCTCATTGTATGAGATCGCTGTTGATAAACGCTTAAGATGTTTAATAACAAAATTAAAGATAAGGGACGGTTATGACTTACTTGGTATGTCAAGGTTTAACCTTGTTGATCTTTTTTGTGTGTGTTTTTAATATCAACTCAACGTGACACGAATTGAAACTAAAGTGAGGAATGTATGAAAAAAATGTTAGCTGTTTTATAAAGCTATGGAGTTAGGATCAGAGACAAGGAAATATTACAAATAACAAAGGTTACTTTTGTCTTGTATATTACGTTTCATAACAAAATTTCCACTATCGGAGTGACAAAAACGTGAAAACAAAACTAATATACCCGTACGTTAACAAGCAAAACTATATAACGCAATACATGTAACACGAACTATGAAACTGCAGCTCATTTGTTTGAGTGCCTGTTTTAAACTGAGAAACTAAGTAGGAGGCACTGCAATTTTAACTGTTGCACTTTTGCCCTACTAAGATATTATGAACACATTACTGACAATTTTGTTGTTGTTTTTAAACATAATTGATTGTTAAAATTTCTACTTTTTACGCATAAGAAAGTGAATGTTTCTGATAAAAAACTGACAATCAATTTGTACTTTTCTGAAACAAATTTGAAAAAACAAAAAAATAAGTAAACATAATATGTATTAACATATCTACATTTAATAAAAACTAACAAAGCAATTTTTCACGCTTTGCGTATACATTGTATTTTAGTTACGATGAATAATAAGAAATATATACACATTTAGCTGAACATATTACACTAACGTTGTTTTTAAGAATGTTAAAGATTTTCTATTGATGTTTTAGATGTCACAAATGTCTTGAGGATATGCAATACCAAATAACTTGATGTTATTTTTAGAAGGAATTTTCTAATGTATGTTAAGACACGAAGTCTCTTTGCTCGTAGTTATGTTGATTTTTAACAACTAATTCGGCATTTGAAACATTCGAATTACAATGTATATTTAGCGATGTATGTAATAAGGTTTTGTAATTACGTAGTTGTTTGTCTTTATTCCATTTTATTTATATTTTGATTATCAAAAGGTGCTAAATTTCCATTTCAAGTCGACATCTTCATCAGCTCTTATCTACTACGTTTCTTACACTTGTGGATGTGTGTCTCTTAAAGTAATACATAGTGTCGTGTAAAATAAATTCTAGATTCACTATTAAGGATCCACAAGTTTACGCGAAAATATGTTTTGGTATTTTCCCATGTCTTCTTCAGTTCAACTTTTGTTTGTAAAACAAAATTTAATTTAAAATTAAATTAAAAGTAAAAATTAAAGTAAAAATTTAATTGTTGGTAAACAATTTTATTTCATAACGGTAGATCCGAGTTGCTTCAAGTAATATGACATTCAACTTGTGACATTCGGAGACACTGATGTTTTGCAACCTCTGGACTAGCGAACTTTCTACAGTTCTTCTGACAATATTATATATATATTTCCGATTTTTAGTTCTTTGATAATCAAGATTTATTATGTGTATAAAATAGAATTATTCGTCTGACTATTTCAAACATCGTGTTCATATAGTCGGAGTGTTATTATCTAAATTTCTACCAGTTTCACCAAAATAAACTTTTTTGCCAGATTGACAAGGTATTACATAGACATTCTAATCAGTGATGACAAGAAAACCCACTTATAGAGAAATATATATATGTAAAAATGGCTGGTTTGGGTTGAGGAAATGTTTTATGTAGAGGAGCGAACAACGTTTAGACCTTCTTCGGTCATCGTCAGGTTCACAAAGAAAGAAAGAGGTAACTTTCTAATTTCTTTGTGAACCTGACGATGTCCGGAGAAGGTCGAAATGTTGTTCGCTCCTCTACATAAAAAAATGTTCTCAACCAAAACCAGCCGTTTTTACATATAAAAATAGACGTTCTGCTCTTTATACAGAATTGTAGACTTTTTCGAGGGTAAGAAAGTTCAGATGGTGTTAGGGTATTTATTTATAAGCAACCTTAAAATTGTTATTTTATAGACATTCTCTAAAGCCGTAATACGTAAACCGTACACCACTCCGTGTATTTTAATTTAATTTTCACATATAGATTATGTTGATTTCTATTTGTAAAAAATACTTTCCTTGCCTTGTGATGGGCGTTTTTATTAAATTATATTCGATATTGTGAAAATTGATTTATTCATCGAGGGTTGTGTGAGGCAACAATGTAAACTCTTAAAAACAAACATTGAAGTTAAAAATGATGTTTTAACAGTTTCATGGTAAGGTGAGTTTAAAACCCCCGGATAAACGCTTGGGATTGTCCTGTTTAACGTTTCCTCAAATATATGAAAAAAAATTCTAACAAAATAATGGTTGAAGTATAGTAATTACCAGTGAGAAGAATATAGCACTAGATATTCTACTATACTCTTCAAAACAAGAAACGCAAAAGGGATATGTTTGTTATTTTAAAGAGAAATATATGTAATAACGTTACAAGCTCAGAGTATGTGATGTTACACGTGTTAAGGCACTGATTGTCAGACCAAAATGACAATAAAAGTTGTGCACTTTGAAAACGGAGGAAAACATCGGAGTTTTCGCCAAAACGCATGCGTGTCCAATACATTTGTTTGAGAGATCTGCATGTTCTGCAAGTGCAACATGTGCAAAATCCCTATAAAAGTGACGGGTTCTCGGTTTTCATAGCTCAGTGTTAAACCACCGACACGCAATACAGTTACGCCAAGACTGACTGAAGCACAACACAACAACGCCATTGGTCGCTTGGAAGCAAACGAATCTCGATCAGATGTTGCCAGAGCTGTTAATGTCCACCCAAGCACCATCACAAGGCTATGGAATCGTTACCAACAACATGGATCAACTCGTGACCGTCCACGATCTGGCAGACCTCATGTGACCACGCCCGCACAAGATCGCTACATCCGGTTACGTCACCTTCGGGATAGGACAACCACTGCGACGTCTACTGCCTCAACCATACCAGGGCTGCGTAGGATTTCCGATCAGACCGTACGCAACCGTCGACGAGATTTTTAGGCCCCATGTGCAACCTATCATGGTGAACGTCAACGACGTTTTTCAACATGACAACGCCCGTCCTCACACAGCCAAATTCACAACTGTCTTCTTGAGACACCACAACATCAACAATCTTCCCTGGCCCTCCAGATCATCAGATTTAAACCCCATCGAACATCTTTGGGACGAGTTGGACCGACGTCTGCGACGGCGACAACTTCAACCGCAGACTCTATCTCAGCTTGCCACAGCTTTGCAGGCTGAGTGGACAGCCATTTCACAGGATGTAATTCGTCATCTCATCGCTTCCATGGGCAGGAGATGCCAAGCAGTTAATGATGCTCACGGGGGCATACTCGTTATTATTGTTGAGTGACGTTAAACTTCACCTAGTGAGCGTGGACTCCTCCTTTGCAGACTTTGGATGTTCAGCAGTGAATGTGTAAAGTTTCACACATGTCATGCAGAACCACCCGGAATAAACTTGTTAACAATTTGTCTCATATTTTGCCTTTTGCGTTTCTTTTTTTGAAGAGTATATAAGTCTTACAATGCTCACTAGGAACAATTTAATTGCAAAACTGTTATGGTTGAAATATAGTAACTAATAGCATGAAGAATGTAGCGTGTTAAGTTTTAGCATTGTGAAGAATTTACTGCTACAAGAACTAGGGTTCTTTAAACAACTCTTGTTTACCAAATAGTTGATTTATTTCAATTATAAAATAACATTTATTTAAGCGTAAATCACAGAAGATTATAATCCTAAAATGGTCTGCCCGACACCCAAATAGTAGTATATCTTAACCAATAACATAAGTGTGTCCCCGGGTTGGGTGGGTGAAGAAAGGCCCGACAAACTTGAGAATTGCCGACAAAAGGAATAAATATAGGGGGCCCAATTTTCTTTTATAAGGGGGCAATCTTTTGTAGTTACGCCACTGATTTTAACTGTTGATGTTATAAGTGTTATAATTTCGGAACGTTTCAATGTTAATAGTAGCTGAAATTAGCAAAGTTACATTCGAAATTACTTCGGGATATTCTAATGTTAATACCCGAAACACATTTTATACAACACCTTCATAACCGTATTTCTCATGGACACTAAAATTAAGTGTCTTACACTTACAGATTATTTCAGTACTAATATCAAGTCTAGACCATCAACTAACTAGATTCCTTAAGTGACAATATTAGATAACAGATGTTACGTCACAATAAGATTGATAATATTTTTATTAACTCTCGCTCTACTGGATTGTATACACTATTTATTATCCAATAAGGTATCACGTTGCGCCAGCTTAGTGATCATAATCCATTAATCTTAATGTCTCGTAAACGTCCGTTATAAACAGTTTTCAACATTTAAACGTTGTATTGATGCAATCTAGCTTGTCTGATGAGCTCTGGTATTGAGCTAAAGACTAGTGGAAAAGCTGCTATTTATTATTGAAAATCTAATCTATTAACAGAAAACAAAATGATAAAAAATATTAACATTCTAATGGGATACTATACGCTACTAATACTTAATACATTGACGTGTTTCATCATGTTTAGGCATTATATTCCATCTGACTTATTTTAAAATATGATAGTGCAGACACAAAAGACGTTAAACATTATCTAGAAAACCAGCTGAAGATACATTCTTATTGGCTAAATTTGTAATAATTTCTGAAAATGCCAATGTTAATTTTATCTTTTATGATGTTTATTTAGTTTTTAAATATTTGAATCTCATTTATACATGTATTGCCGTCTGCGTAACCTTTTGGTCATGTCTATTATATGTTCACGTGATTTATATTTTGTGTAGGAATTGTTTAATTGTTGTTCGGTGTTGGTTTTTTGTCACTGGAATTTATCAGACGTGCGAAGGTAGTTTGACAGTGTGCATCAATACCTGATGGTTCTTGCTCAATTTCAGCTATTAAATATGGTTGTAATTTATCTGATTCATTTGCACATTTAGGTCAGTTAGCTTTCCGATAATAAAATTTAGATTTTATTATTGGTTGATTACGACGAGGTGCGAGATTGAAGACACATGTTATTGATCACTATCTAGATCATTTTAAACATAAAAATTTGAACATTTGTTAGCTAGTTCTATTGTACTAATAATGCATACATCCAGTTTATCGCTGTGATATAGGTAGGAGTGTTGTTGTTTAATAACACACAACCAGAATCGTTTAAAATGTTTAGGAGTCTTATTACATTTGGTGTTGTTGTATTATAGCTAGAATTTTTCTGATTACTGTTAAGATCACTTATTTATTATTAATTGTTTATTTCATTAATTTATAGAGAAATTTGGTATTCAGTATTATAGGTGGAGAGCGGTAAATACTAGCTATTGTTATCTGTTACATTAACATCTATGATAATATTTTTACTACTGTTGTGATTATCTATTTGAATGATAGAAATAGTAGATTTATACAATAATGCTATGCCTTTATTGGGGTTATTTTTGTTTATTCTATCTACTCTTAATGTGATATATCCCGAACATTAAAGTAATTTTGTGTATAATACATAGTTTCAGTAATTACTACAATAACGGAATTATTTAGCACAGATAGCCCATTGTATAGCCTTGTGCTTAATTCCAAACAATTAATCAAGATTAGTTTGTATTATGAGGTCTTCGACCGCGTGTCTTTTGGAAGTCTCTTGGATGTTAATGTGTTGGATTGTGAATGTTTATGTTAAGAATGCACCCATGAATGTTTGTAGAATAATTGGTATTATTGATGTAATATAAATTTTTACTATGTTTATAATTAGTGTGATATAGTATTGTTTGTTTCCTAGATTTTGAAACTGTGCAATGAAATCTTTAACAATATTTTAATACCCTCTGTTATTGGGTTGTTATTTGATAAGTTGTTGATATTTAGTATTTCATATTACAGTTCTTGTGTTGCTGGTACTTTGAGTTTCATTTACTACTGGCCTGGCATGGCCAAGCGTGTTAAGGCGTGCGACTCGCAATCAGAGGGTCGCGGGTTCGCATTCCCGTCGCGCCAAATATGCTCGCTCTTTAAGCCTTGGGGGCGTTATAATGTGACGGTCAATCCCACTATTCGTTGGTAAAAGAGTAGCCCAAGAGTTGGCGGTGGGTGGTGATGACTAGCTGCCTTCCCTCTTACACTGCTAAACTAGGGACGGCTAGCACAAATAGCCCTCGAGTAGCTTTGTGCGAAATTCAAAAAAATAAAAATAAATA
Source organism: Tachypleus tridentatus (assembly GCF_004210375.1). Taxonomy (NCBI): domain Eukaryota; kingdom Metazoa; phylum Arthropoda; class Merostomata; order Xiphosura; family Limulidae; genus Tachypleus; species Tachypleus tridentatus. Next base: position 74,158,466 of record NC_134832.1, on the reverse strand, counting down.
AATAAAAATTCATTTACTACTACTTGTTCTGTTTATTGCACATCAACTTGTTCTGTATAATTTGTAGCTATGTTGTGGTTGTTGTTTAACTATATTAACGTATGCTGTAGTTGTTTTTTGCATGATTGGTGTTGGAAGTAAGTTTTATAGTTTGTTTCTGTAGATATGTTCTTAGTGTGGTTTGTAAAATGCAAAAAAAAACAAAAAAAAAACTATATTGTTGCTGATTCACACCGATTAACTTGCAGTTTATACTAAGATTAGAATAAGCGCTTAAATTTGAATTAGAGAGGAATTCCATAATTAAAATATGTTTTAGAGCATTTCTCACATTTTTGATGTAGAATACAGTTTCATGTAGAAGCAAAATTCTACAAAATTTTCAAAGTGGTTTATTTCACAAAATAGAATAAATCTTAATAAGGGGTTTTCTTATGGTAAATTTTTCCCGCGCAGTGAATATTATAGTGAAACTACTGCTTCGAGCCAAAGTATAGAAGCAATATGATTATCTATGTTGAAATACAAAAGTAGGGTGTTGCTGAAGATGAAAAAAGATACTCCCAAAAAGCAAAGAATTTAACATGAAGACTGGGATTTGTTTTGTTCTTTGTCATCTAACCATGATTTGAATATATCTATAGAGTCGCTATGGGGGCGTATTTAATAACTTAGGTGACTTAAGTCACAGTTATAGACCAATGTTTTTTTTATTACAATCAACTTAAGCGTAGATAGGAAAACCCAACTTCTAAGCATATTATCTCTTAGATTCAAAATAATTATCAGGCTAAGAGCATGGGATAAGTAATATGTTAAAACACTTCTTTGAATGGTGATTAGTCTATTTTCATAGGTCAGGGTAGGACTGGATGAGGCCTAGTGTGCTGGGCTGAATATAACGACTTACTGTTCGCTCCGATTTGCTTCAAAACCGCGTTCCTCACCTTGAAGTTAAGGATGCGTTACACAAGTGAGGATAAAATTCAGCTATTCGAAGGCAGTCTTTGTGTCGGTTTGTGCGAATACCCTTAAATAACAAACGATGTCAGGATAACGAGTAAACCAAAAATACCATTTAAAGTTCCGGAATAATTTCATAACTTTAAAAACTACTCTAGAACAAGTTATAGTGAATTTTTAAGGCATCATTGCTCTAAGAAATTAGACAAAAGAATGTTTTTTTGTATAAATGATGAAATATATAAGTAGTGTATCAACTTTTCATACGAAGTAATGCGTGTTCAATCTGTTTGAGGAAAACATTTTAGTAGAAACTCGAAATATCACATTATCTTTACCGACATACAGCTATCGAGGGGTAATTTTGAAATACTTTATACAGAATGTTCTAGAAACCGTGTTTGTACTTACTGTTAAATAGTAGGAATTTTGAATTAGTTAAAAAAAGATCTCTCCAAGGAATATATAAACATACATGTGCAGTGAATATTTTAATGAACTTGACACACGTAATTCAGATTTTACTTGATCCACAATCTATATCTATGTAGTTAATAGTGAATATTTTTATTAACTTGACACACGTAATTCAGTACGCATATTTTACTTGATCCACAATCTATATCTATGTAGTTAATGGCTAATTTTCAAGAAAGACTTATAAATGTAGTTTCATGTACTCAACACGCTGTTGTGTTGAATGTACAATAAAATGACCAGCACAGTTTTTAGTATTCCGTCAAGTAAGAAGATTTGCTTAAATGGTGTGTATACCATTGTATTTTACATGTACAATATATTATACAAATACGGTATTTCTTTCTCATGAACAAAGTATGTTTCTAAAAGTGAAGTAACAATAGTTTGGTTGAAAAAAATATATACAAACTAAATTATAAAAAAGTTAACATTTTAAGATATTCAAAGACTGGCGGTTGTCTAGCTTTAAACTGACGATTGTTATTCCAGCTATAAATTATGTAAATAATTACTATCAACCATTAAACCCAACATGAAGAACTATAAACATTGGAATAATTCAGTCATAAGAAGCCAATGAAATGTAGAAAAGATTAAAGACTCAGTGTTTGAACGAATATGTGTTCGACATTGGTTGGAAGTTTAATCTGTCTTATTAAAATGCATAAAAGCAGCTTTGAATTTTCTTATTATATAGGTTTTCACAACGAAACTATTATGTACAAATATTTATTTGAAAGAGTACTTCAAAATGTTTGGGTTTCGTGGTTGAATGTTTTGATATAATCAAACCTGAGGATCGTTAAAGGAACGAGAACTGCATACAATTTTGCTTTATTTTCTTGTTTTTGCTCTGAATTATTGAAGGTTTTACAAGTTCTGGATATGCTGCTAGCTTTTCTAAACATTTTTTTATTCTTTCCTAGTAGAATTAAAATGCTAAATTCCAAAATTCAGTTATCCGAGGATTAACAGATCGCAGATAGCCAATTTCGCATGTTTTTGCTAAAATAACATTTTCTATGTTATCGTATCAGCACATTGTTTAGTAAATATTCATTTCAGCATACCAGAATGAACATTTGTGATTGTAACATCCAGAATGTGTACAATTATTTTTATAGTATCTAAAACCTACAGCATCCTAATATTTAGAATAATATAGTGGTAACTTGTTTTTGCTTTACCACTGAAATGTTTGATAACTTGCAATTTTTTCTTAAATTTTTTCACGTTAAATAATATAAAGTAACATGTAGCTTTCCGTCCAGTTATTTAAATAAACTAGTATATCTCTCAACCACCACCCATTTATTAAGTATACTGTGACTATCATGCACTAAACAAACTTTTATATGCGGCAAGGTGTACATCCGCATAAAGTAGTGCCAAGTTGTTAAATGGCCTTATTCATGACTAAAAATATTTAATAGAAATTTAAGTAAAATTTCTCCAATTTTTATTTCTTTATATTTATTTAATACATTCTTGTATTTGTTACAAAAAGGTTTAATAATTTCATATAAAGTTTCTTTATTAAATCCATTCACTATTAATTTTTGTATCACTCTCTCAACATTATTAATAAAATATTGTAATTTATTACATATTTTTCAGAATCGAGTGTAATAAAGATAAGCTGAAAACTAGACGTAAAATAGAAATGTCAATTCAGATTTACTGTATGTAGAGCAAGAAGAAATACAGGAACCTAAACATAAAAAATTTTAGGTTTCGGGAAGAAAGAAATGTCTGTGCTAGTACGATATGTTTAACTGAAAGGCTGAAAGAGAAATACTTGTATTTTAATAATCTTGGGCTCCAAAACAAAGTGGCAATTACAGACAATAGTCAAGGAAAAAGAAATAAGTGACAACATAGGTTTGGGATAGACACAAATGTCCATATCTTCATAAGAAATTGATATTAAAACTTATGATATAAATCCATACGCGTGCGCGTTCCTAAAAGAGAGCTTTCCATTCTTTTGATTAACAAAAAGAGCAAACGAACCAAGTTTCTCTTTAGTGTATAACTCACGACCGATTTTAAAGCAAACCTAACCTCTTTTCGAAAGAATGGGGGAGGAAGAACAGGAAATGTTATATTGTTACCTTACACATGCACACAAAATTACAATATCATCTCCTGAAGTAAAGGAATCGGATATTGAATGGAGAGGTAAGTTATTTTTACTTTTCACAACTCGGAAATATGGCTTTTTAATAGCGTTCTCATGAACGGGTTTCATGAGGTGAGTCTGACCTTGTCTTTATTCATCAAGATGAAATAAAAAAGCAGAAGATTAAACTTTTTATTTAATGATTCAAATATATATAAGAGAGAATATTAATACTAAAGAGTCAAGTAAAATAAGACAAGATTAAGAGGAAGGACTGCGTTAAAAACAACAAATTCAAACCTTTGTTATAAACAAAAACAAACCCAATAAAAGTAAAACATTGCACGAATTAAAAGAATCCCCAAGGTACAAGATATAAAATGAAATATATACAAAAAACGTTTGTTCAGTAAATCTTTTTCAACTAAATTACTTTTTACTGCAAAGTGTTATATGTATTTTGCAGAATCCTGGATTTTACAACTGTAAGTCAGTAAACTTACCACTGTCCCATCGTGCATCCTTTGTTATGAATTTATAGCTAAGAGTTTGCAAATAATTATTAGTTACAAAGTTTGTTTCAAACAATATGTTTTCCTGTTGTACATTAAGTTTGTACGTGTAAATGGTCATTAAGTAGACCAAATAATACATTTTGTTTCAGTAGAAATCGCTCATAAAAAACGACAAAAGTACCAGTGTTAGACATTTTGAACTGGAAAAAGTCTGGAAAACAAATACTTAAATAATGTAAATTATTTTGATTTACTTTCGATTAGAATTAAAAAGAAACCGCGTAGTTTGGGGCAAACGTGTAACGGAGAATTTTAATGCTAGTTTTGAAATCTCTGTTTAACTTCTCAGTCGTCGTCTGAATTATCGACTCCATACGTTAGTTCGTAAACGGACTTGGCGCTACAAAATATGTATTTACACACACACGCACACACTTACAATTATATATAATTCGTGATTCTGTTGCTGTTTTTAGGATTTTCAATAAGAAAAGAGATATGCTGGAAAAGCATTTTAAAAGTGAACCCGTCGGAAACGCTGGGGTTTGTTTTTCATTGTGATTCTCCGTACGTGTGCTTTGCTGTCATAATATTTAGTGAAGTTTCTTTAAACTCTAAAACCTCTTGGTGCTTTAATACTTTTTAGTGCAGTTAATATTATGTTTTCACTATAGTTTCCGAAAGAAAGAAAGCAGAAAGTTGTTCTACCCATCCCACTAGTTGTTTTATTTCAGGTACACTTTATAAATCCAGAGACGAAAACTATTTAAACGGTACATTTAATTAAAAAAAAACGTGTGAATTTCTTTTTTTATCAGTTTTATTAACTACTGAATCAGGACTGACTTCTGTAATAATTAATCACACCCAGTGCAATCGCCACAGAGTGAATATTTGAAAATATAAAAGTTATGCCAAATAACCAAGTATGTGAAAATACTTTATTTTTTTATGTCACCTTACAGAACGCAACAAAATATTTTGTGTTTCGTAGTCCCGTGACGTTGATCTGGCAGTGATTTATATATTATCACAGCTAGGATACTAAGTTACTATGAATAACTATTTAATTAAATAATATTGTAATAAAAACGCGCGCGTGTGTGCGTGTATGTGTGTAATTGATTATAGTAGCATAAACGAAAGTGTGAAAGTTGCACATGCGCAAATGTGCTAAATTTGGATCGTACTAACAAAAATAAATCATTATAATCAACAGTGCAAATATTTATACACTGAAGACTTTCTGTAAGGTAATGCTAACAAAATTATTCGACAAACAGATCTGACATTATCGTCTAACATGCAACTGTGTATTCCTGTTTCATATATTTAAATTTATCAAAATATTTCTCTTTCAACAGCTATTTACTGCAACGCAGCTGTATGCGAGAGTGTAACACAAAGAGTGATGATTCCTTTAAATATGCAGTGTTATTTTTCAATGTACTCAGTGCATGTTTTGATAAGCAAGATTAATGATGTTAATTTGATAAGTAAAGAAATGAAACTTGAAGTAAATATCGTTAAGTTGTAGGTTGATGTTTCCTAGCAAATCTGTCAGTGCATGGATTCATGAAGTCTTAGAAATCTTGCACTAAGAATACTCGGATGTTTATGAACGTAATCTACGAGTGACAGTGATACATGTAAAATGAGATAATTAACGCGACAAATAATTTGCTAAAGTAAAATGTGTAATCGGTATTTTCGAAAGTTTCACAGATTTAACCATACCAGACAATGGTGATCAACGTTGATTTTAACTTTAATTGTAAGAGGAAACGTTACTTTTATTAAAGCAATTTTTCTGCATGTCTCGGGATGAATAACGTTCCGTCAAATTACGTATAATTTTGTGAAGATAAAGTAAACAGTAGCCGTCACAATAAATATCCTTTAAACATTAAGTAGTTGTTGCAATTAAAAATCAACAGAAATTAATTCCCTTTGTTGTATGCCATTTAATATCAGATTTTTCATACAAAAGTAGGTAAAGTTTTGCTCATGTTAAACATGACGTAATTAAAGACAACACTAGAAACACTGAGGATCTGTATTTATATTTTCGAGGATAAAAGCAATTATTTTATAGGAATGCTGTGAAAATAGTCTTGGTTTCTATAACAAAAAAAGTATGATATAATGAAGCCTAATAAGTACACTTATTAAATGAGTTAAGTTAGTTTTGGAAAAGAATGGGTTTCACTTCAGGGGAAAGATTTGTTCGAAAACCTCAGATTAAAAGAAATTGGAAAAAGTAGAATAAGCTCCTGGCTCGTCGTTCGCTCCTCTAATTACATATTACCGGAATAAGACCAAGCACCGATCTCAATTTCAGTATGACTTTATACCGTAATTAAGTTTTCTTTACTTCAGGTTTCAAGAAATCGATTACTCTTATGATAGATATTGGAGAAAATAATGAGGCTCACGAAACATCAACTGAACATTTCTGATTTAACAACAATGATAATTGGATTGTTTGGTTAAGCAACCATTGTTTAGGTTACCTTTAGAAGAAGTTGATTATAAGCTATACGGACTCATCTTTGCTGCGACACAAGATAAAGAGAGATTGAACACTTTACCCAAAGGTTTAACTACGTCTGTTTTGAAGAACAATCAAAGTGCTTAGAAATTAATAATGATAATAATAATAATAATAATAATATATGTGTATTATTTTTTGTTCTTACAAAAATATATTTGCATCTTATTTTATACTAAAATTATTATAATGCCCAATAGGAGTTAGTGAGATAAAAATAACTAATATCATAAAAACTGGTCGTTGATACAGTTCAGTTTAACTTCACTTTAGTATCACAGGAAGTAGCTCAGTGTAAATTCCCAGAGCATGATGGAAAATGCTCCATTTAACTTCTCTTTGGTGCTTGAATGTTGAAAAAGAAGTATTTTCTTATTATTTCTAGTTTCCTAAACCAAAAAATTCTACATTAGTACAATAAAAATAGGCACTTAAACAAAACAAATAGGGAAGAATAGATTATCTTATTGTAATAACAACTTTGTTACTGTTTACTGACTTTATTGAATTTTGTTGCAGGTTACCAGTTTTTGTACATTTCATCTTCTATAACCGATTCTATGGTCAGTCTTGTGATAAAGAAGGTGAAAGTTTGCCTCGTGTATAAGAAATAGAGAGAAATATGGCAGGATTAGAATTACAAATATTGTTCAAATTTAATACATCTTCGCTTGCTTTATAAATCATTTCACGGGAATACCTTATCCTAAGTTTAACATATTCCAGAAAAAAAGACTTGTTTAAAAATCATTCCAAGAAAAACAGTAAAATTCAGTCCTAACCGCAACTTTCTTTTGTCAATGTTATACAGGTTGTTACGTTTTTAGACTGTCATTTTGATGCTACTTTTGAATGTTGCTTTTTGAGTATTCTGACAGATGTTATATGGATCTAGTTCCTCAATGAATTTTGAATAAATAAATTGGAATTGCAATATTTCCTAGTCACGTCTCATCTTTTATATTATGATTTACTATGCTTTTTAGAATGTTTTTGCAATTGTTTGCTCTGTAGGACTTCAAATAACTATAGTAGCACACTTTCAATAAATTATTATTGTTACTTGACTTAAACGTTTCTCGCGTTTGTTTATTTGTTTTATGTAGAGCAAAGCCACATCAGGCTATCTGCTGTATCCACCGCGAGAAAACGAATGTGGTTTTGGAGAGAAAATTCTAGCAAGTATTTTAATTTGTTCGGTAATTTATAAACGACATAGTCATAATATCTACAAATAAAATAATCTCATTTACGGTTTCATGGGCAAAACTATCTTCGGCTGAGGAAGTTTACCTTTGGTATAGATTAAAAGAGAGAAATTTTGTTCCAAAGAAATCTTCATATTGTGTGCAGACCTTGCTCTTCGTATTAACTTATTTCATAAGATGCCGGATTCATTTTGGAGAGATCAACTATTTCTCAGTCCTTACTTTAGTGATGTATCTTAGAATAATAAAGTTTCATATGATATCAACTGCTTCATAAAGGTTTATTTTGAAAAAGATGCTAAAGACAATAAATATCTGATTTGTAGCAAGACGGTGGAACTATAACAAGATATGCGTTAAAAAGGAGTACTAAAGGAGCAGAATGATGAAATTATGGCCAAAACCTCAAGTATTATTTAGTGACAGTGAAACTATGATAAACATTTATTGAGTTACTACGCACGTAACAAGACTGCAAGACTATGGTAAACGTTAAGTCACGGTAGTATGTACGAAACAAAATGGCTAGGCTGTGGTATGTAAGTAACAAGTTGGCAAGACTGTGGTAAACGTAAAATACTTATCGACGATAATACGTAAATAAGAAGACAGCGAAACTATGGCAAATACTTATTTCTAGCAATCTCCAAGTAACAGAGTGGCGAGACCGATAAACATTTATCAAACAGAGTACTAAAGTGAGAAAAACAGTGAGTCTATGGTATCTGTTTATTAAGGTAAGATATACATTAGTAAGAGGACAACAAGATACTTATGAAAATGAACAAGTGACAAATGTTGACGAGATGGTATCAATGTGTGTGATGCGAAGCGGACCTTTTCTGGTCTTATATTATTTTTAAAGACTAAACAATGCGCTAAGTAAATTATCTTCAATATCGGGATTCGAGCCTCGGATTTTAGTGTTGTGAATGCGTAAAATTACCACTGGACCAATTGATGGAATGTGACGCAAAGCAAAATAATTTATAATAACTGACTTTTTGAAGAGTTTGTTTGAAAAGTGCTGAATTAAACAAAAATTAACTTAAAGTACTTGTTTTAAGCTGTTTTTTCACGAGTAACGTGAAGTAAAGTAGGAATTGTAAAGTCTATTTTAACTAAGACAAGATAATCAGATGAATGTAAGGTACGATTACAGAAAAGGTTGGTTTAGGAGATGCAAAGAAGGGTGTCTATCAAGTATCTAAAAATACATTTAACTGCGGTAAATTGCTTGAAGAACACTATTATCGTAAGACTATTTTCTAGATTATATTTCAGTCTTTAGAGCTTTATACCATTTGTTTAGATTCATTAAATTTTTAATAAAGTAATTACTTAATGAATATAGTGAACTTTCTATAAAAAGTAAAATAATTCTCACGATTTACCTCATGAAAACACATATAACCCCTCCATACCCCCCGCTACACGAAAAACATCAATATCAAACTACTGATAACCATGATTTTCTGGAAACTTAACAACATGTTTTGAATTTAAACACTAAACTCGAGTATACGAAGTTATGGTTCCACGTTTCTTTCCTTCAAATTGGAAGTTTGTCTACATGCATTTTTGCTTACAGTGACATAATTTCCATTTTAAAATACCCGTTCTTTGTGTACGTGTAAAACCATTACAAAATTAAGTAGTACAAAGAAACAGAAGTAAACCGCCAGTAAACAGAATAGTACACAAAAACAAGTTTATACCGTTGGTAACTCAAACTGATTAGGAAAACAAGGGTAAACTGTTCGGAAAGTAAATTGAACAGAAACTCAAATGAACCTCAGCCATTTTTAAACAGAGCTGAACAAAATCTAATAAATATTTCTTAAATTAGTAACTAAATTGGACTAAAACTATTTGCAAAGCTGTAAAACTTTAGAACTCAATTTTACCTTTTCCTGAAGTTCAGTTCATGTATTGAAGCAATACGTTTACCTCTTGCAAGCAATACAGATAAGATTAGAAACGAAAAGGTCTGTTTTGTTTTTTCCATCATATAGTTATATCACTAAGACTTTGTAAATTATATTGAAAATGCAAACGAGATTAGGTAAAATATGCTATTTTATATAAATTCAGTCATAGTGAAAAGTTTAGAAACTTTCTATTCCCTTTAATCTGTTTAGTATTTTGTGGTATTCTGAGTTAGTGTTAATTCTTCAAAGTACTTGAGATGTGCCGTTCACCGCCAAGATCCTTTAGATGTAACTGCTTATATAATAAATAAAGCAGGAAACTTCTTTGTTTGAAATGTATTTTAATCACCTCAGTGATCTTACACGTGTCTATATATAAAGTTTTTAAGAATATGCAGCACTGATCATCAGTACTGCACGTAGTTAGTAACATTATTTTGAATTATTCAGCACACAAAAGCCCCCCAGTAGCACTGCGGGATATATGCAGACTCACAATGCTAGAAACCTGGTTTCGATACCTGTGGTGAGCAGAGCACAAATAGTCCATTTTGTAGCTTTTACTTAACTCCAAACAAAGAAGAAAACCATCAGACAAGCCATTTAAAATGCTACAATTTTTTACTTATCACTTTCAGTTATGTCATTTTCAGGAAAATAGATTTTATATGTCCGGAAATAGTCACGTTAATCAGTTAATTATTCTTTCTTATTTTATAGCTAATTTAAAAGACATATTTACATACACTGTAGTTATGAAACTTGAAATGAGTTTCTTGCTAATTACAACACAGAAACAAATAAGTACGTTTAACTTTTATTTTATTCATTCTGACCACAATCATGTTATAGCAAAACCCTCAAAGAGTTAATTTTATAAGGATTTTACATCATGCACATCGACTCCTAATCTGAGGGTCGCGGGTTCAAAACCCCATCGCATGAAACATGCTAGCCCTTTCAGCCGTGGAGTCTTATAATGTGACGGTCAATCCCACTATTCTTGTTAAAAGAGTAGCCCAAGAGTTGGCAGTGGGTGGTGATTACTAGCTGCCTTCCCTCTACTCTTAGACTGCTAAATTAAGGACGGCTAGCGCAGATAGTCCTCGAGTAGCTTTGCGCGAAATTCAAAAAAACAACAAACAATCATTATAATTTTTCTTAGTCATATCAACTCGCCCTCTGGTGAGTAGTACTAGAAATACATTATTTTCCATATTATGCATATATATTTGTATGATTTTTTCTTAGTAAATCATAAGATGATTTAAGGTATTTGAGAAAGAATACTGCTTGGAACTGACAAAACTGAGTTTGGGGTGTAAGTGCAAATCTGCATAAACATTCCAACAATCCAATGATTATTGTACCTGTTATTAACACAAATTTTGTTCCTGAATAATATGTATTATTTCTTAATTGCTTATGTTGTAAAAGTACAGAAAATGGCCATTATTCACTTCGAACTTTGATTTTGGGACCTGAATAATGAAATTTAGAAAGTAACCTATTTTCTATGTAAAAACGGGCAAAGTTGAACATTTTCATTTACCTAAGGTTTTAATTAAACAACACATGAATCAAGATTTGCATGTATTTACACTAAATTTATACAAAAATGAACAAAAATGTTTAGAAGTGAGTAGTTTCTCGAGATTTGCGACTTTAATGTAAATTACTTTCACGTATCAACCCTCAGACATAGTCTCCCATCATTTTTTCGTTACATGCTCCTAGGTCACAAAAGCAAAGTTTGAAGAGAAAAATAGGTCTTTTCCATATACTTTAGGCATAAGCAATTGGAAATAACTCTTTCTGCCCAAGAACAAGAAAAAGTAAAAAGTTTGTTACATAGTGTAATATTTCAGTTTTAAAGGAAACTGTATCTAAAACCAAGATAAATATACTAATGAAATAAAAAATGCCGTCCAAACAAGATAAAACAAATTGAATTAATGATAATTCAAATTTCATCCCAAAATTTCTTTCTTAGTCAAAAGACTGTCATAAGTTTCTTCTTGAAAATATTTTGAAAAAGACTAAAATCAATTTATCTATGTATCTTTATTATTCTGAAACTGTCTCGTTAATATAATATCGAATTATTCATCATTTAAAGATGAAAATTCTTTTTAAATTACGAGAAGGAAATTTGTAGATAGATTTTAAAAAATAAAGAAGGGAGGGATGAACATTTTCTGTGAAATAGGAATTCTCTTTATTAATTTGTGAAAGTTTAATTTTCTTTGTAGTGAAAGGAAGATAAACTTATTTAGTGAAATATATTCAGTTTTCTTGAGTCAAATACCCGTTTTTTTGAAAATAGAGAAATTAAATTGGAAAAAGAGAAAGACAACGTGAATATACAAAGAATTCACTTTGAGAGAACTTTAAAGCAATTTACTGAAAACCAGTATATTTTATTTCCAGTTTCATACGTTTAACTGTAACCCATTTTTTAAAATAAGTAACCATGTCAAATGATACTTATAAGAATCAATACATTTCTGAAACTTGTAAAAATTACTTACACACTGAAGGATCGCTTGAGCTTAGAACATTGTATTACAGTTTACTGGAAACTTTTCCAACCAATAGGTTAAAAAAATGAGATTTGTATTAAGTTTTAAACTTATGTTTTAAATACAGTGTATATACAAATAACTTGTTAATTTAAATAAGATGCCTCCAAATACTAATCCCTAGTTTTTGATCTTTGCTGCTGTTTTAGTAATAGTTTAAAACTGACCTAAAAGCTGTATATACTATTTTTATTGTTTTGAGGTTACCCGAGCAGAACAAAGTATTTTCTTAGTCTCGTATCCCATGATTTATACATTTTATCAAGTACTAGAAATTATTAATTCATTATTGATTCAAAAATATCTTTAGCTCTAGTGTCCTTTCTTTGTATAAAGAGACTCGAGTCTGTCGAGTTCTTGGTAACGAAAATTTTTTAACTTACTGATCTCTGGAAAACATTCTAAAACCTTTCAAAGTTTCACGTTAAACAAAGGGATTCTAAAACCCTTTACTTAATTTCAAATCTTATGTACGAGTTTGACATCCATTTCAGTTTTTTCCTACTTCTTATTACCTTCGTGCCTGCTTCCTAATCTCCAACCACCAAAAACATTTCAGAGGCTTTATTATGTCTCCAAATGGATTTCAACTCATCTTAATTAATTAATTTCCTATTTTTAAGCACTTGCAGCCATTTTACTTTACTTTCTTTCTACTGCCTTCGTACCTACTTTTCAAAAGTTTTGAGAGATTTTTGGGTATAATTTAAATCTCCAGAGCAACTATAAATATGAATTATATATTATGTTGACAAGAAGCAGGCCAATGCTATGCAAGTATTCAGTAGTTCTAAAATGTGAAAGATGTTCATGCCAACCATCATTGTAAAGCCAAAGAAATAAATGAAGCGTAGCATTGGTTGGGACTTTTGTCAGTTTATAAAAAACTTTACTAATTTTCATAATAAACATTTGAAACGTTTTAAATACAACTGAACCCGAAAAGCATCAATTAAAAACTAACAATTTTATTTGTAACAATAGTGTAAACAGTTGACAGAAAAAAGTGACAGAAAGTTTTGTTTTTTATGCACTTATTTTCAGTTCACGCAGAAACGTATATTAAAGTAGCATTCTAGTTCCTACAAAAAGTACAGTCTCATAATGTTCACTGTGAACAACAATAACACCATTGCGGACGATATAAAATTAGATATCTCATAATGTTCACTATGAACATGAAGAGTACCACTGTCTGGTTACAATAAACCGAAAATAAAGAACTCTTGATAAAAAGTAAACTAAGTGTGTGGTTCAGGAGTAAAATATTTTTAAATTAACATAAATGTACATTGTGTTTAATAGCGGTAAAATAACAATAATGCAAAATAACTCTCAAAAAAGTATTTGTAATTGAAAAACATTTTAACATTATACAATATAATCAAGATTTTTCTACCCACGAAAAAAGAAAACGCAAATAAATTACTGCTTACAAAACACTCCAATCTTTAGGTGAATTGATCCATCTGGTACATTCCTATACACTAAACATTGAAAACAAAACACTCCAGTCGTCAGGTGTATTGTCGATCTGGTACCTTCCTATACACTAAACATTGATTACAAAACACTCCAGTCTTTAGGTGTATTGATCCATCTGGTGCATACCTATACACTAAACATTGATTACAAAACACTCCAGTCTTTTAGGTGTATTGATCCATCTGGCACATTCCTATACACTAAATATTGATTACAAAACACTCCAGTCTTTAGGTGTATTGATCCATTTGGTACATTCCTATACACTAAACACGGATTACAAAACACCCAAGTCTTTAGGTGTATTAAACCATCTAGTACATACCTATAAAATAAACATTGATTATAAAACACTCCAGACTTTAGTTATATTGATCCATCTGGTACATATCTATACACTAAATTTGATTACAAAACACTCCAGTCTTCAGGTGTATTGATCCATCTTGTACATTCCTATACACTAACAATGATTACAAAACACTCCAGTCTTAAAGTGTATTGATCCATCTTGTACATTCCTATACACTTACAATGAATATAAAACACTCCAGTCTTTAAGTGTATTGATCCATCTGGTACATACCTATTCACTAAACTTTGATTACAAAACACTCCAGTCTTGAGGTGTAATGATCCATCTGGTACATTCCTATACACTAAACATTGATTAAAAACACTCCACTCTTTAGGTGTATTGATCCATCTAGTACATACCTATACAATAAACATTGATTATAAAACACTCCAGTCTTCAGTTGTATTGATCCATCTGGTGCATACCTATATACTAAACATTGATTACAAAACACTCCCATCTGTTAGGTGTATTGATACATCTGGTACATTCCTATACGCTAAATATTGATTACAAAACACTCCAGTCTTTAGGTGTATTAATCCATCTGGTACTTACCTATACACTAAACACTGATTACAAAACAATCCAGTCTTTAGGGGTATTGTCCATCTGGTACCTTCCTATACACTAAACATTGATTACAAAACACTCCAGTCTTAAGGTGTATTGATCTATCTCGCACAAACCTTTACACTAAACACTGATTACAAAACACTCCAGTCATTAAGTGTATTGATCCAACTGGTGCATACCTATAAACTAAACATTGATTACAAAACACTCCCATCTATAAGGTGTATTGATCCATCTGGTACATTCCCATAAACTAAATATTGATTACAAAACACACCAATCTTTAGGTGTATTGTCCATCTGGTACCTTCCTATACACTAAACTTTGATTACAAAACACTCCAGTCTTCAGATGTATTGATCATCTGGTACTTACCTATACACGAAACACTGATTACAAAACTTTCCAGTCTTTAGGCGTATTGTCCATCTGGTACCTTCCTATACACTAAACAATAATTACAAAACACTCCAGTCTTAAGGTGTATTGATCTATCTCGCACATACCTTTACACTAAACACTGATTACAAAACACTCTAGTCTTTAAGTGTATTGATCCAACTGGTTCATACTTATACACTAAACATCGATTACAAAATACTCCCATCTTTTAGATGTATTGATCCATCTGGTACATTCCGATAGACTAAATATTGATTACAAAACTCTCCAGTCTTTAGGTGTATTGTCCATCTGGTACCTTCCTATACACTAAACATTGATTACAAAACACTCCAATCTTTAGGTTTATTCATCCATCTGGTGCATACCTATACACTAAACATTGATTACAAAACACTCCAGTCTTTAGGTGTATTGATCCATCTGGTGCATACCTATACACTAAACATTGATTACAAAACACTCCAGTCTTTTAGGTGTATTGATCCATCTGGCACATTCCTATACACTAAATATTGATTACAAAACACTCCAGTCTTTAGGTGTATTGATCCATTTGGTACATTCCTATACACTAAACACGGATTACAAAACACCCAAGTCTTTAGGTGTATTAAACCATCTAGTACATACCTATAAAATAAACATTGATTATAAAACACTCCAGTCTTTAGTTATATTGATCCATCTGGTACATATCTATACACTAAATTTGATTACAAAACACTCCAGTCTTAAGGTGTATTGATCTATCTCGCACAAATCTTTACACTAAACACTGATTACAAAACACTCCAGTCATTAAGTGTATTGATCCAACTGGTGCATACCTATAAACTAAACATTGATTACAAAACACTCCCATCTATTAGGTGTATTGATCCATCTGGTACATTCCCATAAACTAAATATTGATTACAAAACACACCAATCTTTAGGTGTATTGTCCATCTGGTACCTTCCTATACACTAAACTTTGATTACAAAACACTCCAGTCTTCAGATGTATTGATCATCTGGTACTTACCTATACACGAAACACTGATTACAAAACTTTCCAGTCTTTAGGCGTATTGTCCATCTGGTACCTTCCTATACACTAAACATTAATTACAAAACACTCCAATCTTTAGGTTTATTCATCCATCTGGTGCATACCTATACTCTAAACATTGATTACAAAACACTCCAGTCTTTTAGGTGTTTTGATCCATCTGGTACATTCCTATACACAAAATATTGATTAAAAAACACTCCAGTCTTTAAGTGTATTGTCCATCTGGTACCTTTCTGTACACTAAAAACTGATTACAAAACACTCCAGTCTTTAAGTGTATTGATCCATCTGGTGCATACCTATACACTAAAGGTTGATTACCAAACACACCAGACATTAGGTGTATTGATCCATCTAACACATTTCTATACACTAAACATTGATTACAAAACACTCCCATCTGTTAGGTGTATTGATCCACCTGGTACACTCCTATACGCTAAATATTGATTACAAAACACTTCAGTCTTCAGATGTATTGATCCATCTGGTACATTATATACACTAAACACTGACTACAAAACACTCCAGTCTATAGGTGTATTGATCCATCTGGTACTTACCTATACACTAAACATTGATTACAAAACACACCAGTCTTAAGGCGTATTGTCCATCTGGTACCTTCCTATACACTAAACACTGATAACAAAACACTCCAGTCTTCAGATGTATTGATCCATCTGGTACATTATATACACTAAACACTGATTACAAAACACCCCAGTCATTAAGTGTATTGATCCAACTGGTGCGTACCCATACATTAAACATTGATTACAAAACACTCCAGTCTTTTAGGTGTATTGATCCATCTGGTACATTCCCATAAACTAAATATTAATTACAAAACACTCCAGTCTTTAGGTGTATTGGCCATCTGATACCTTCCTATACACTAAACATTCATTACAAAACACTCCAGTCTTTCGGTGTATAGATCTATGTGGAACATACCTTTACACTAAACACTGATTACAAAACACTCTAGTCTTTAAGTGTATTGTTCCATCTGGTACATTCCTATACACTAACTGCATTGATTACAAAATACTGAAGTCTTTAAGTGCATTGATCCATCCGCTACATTGCTACACACTAAGCATTGATTACAAAAAACTACAATCTTTAGGTGTATTGATTTATCTAGTACATACCTATACACTAAATATTGATTACAAAACACACCAGTCTTTAGGCGTATTGTCCATCTGATACCTTCCTATACACTAAACACTGATAACAAAACACTCCAGTCTTTTAGGTGTATTGATCCATCTGGTGCATTCCTCTTCACTAAACATTGATTACAAAACACTCCAGAATTTAGGTATATTGATCCATCTGGTACATACCTATACACTAAACTTTGATTACAAAACACTCCAGTCTTCAGATTTATTGATCCATCTGGTACATTATATACACAAAACACTCATTACAAAACACTCCAGTCTTTAGGTGTATTGATCCATCTGGTACTTACCTATAAACTAAACACTGATTACAAAACACTCCAGTCTTTAGGCGTATTGTCCATTTGGTACCTTCCAATACACTAAACATTGATTACAAAACACTCCAGTCTTAAGGTGTATTGATCAATCTCGCACATACCTTTACACTAAACACTGATTACAAAACACACTAGTCTTTTTGTGTATTGATCCATCTAGTACATTCCCATAAACTAAATATTGATTACAAAAAACACTAGTCTTTAGGTGTATTGTGCATCTGGTACTTTCCTATACACTAAACATTGATTACAAAACACTGAAGTCTTTACGTTTATTGATCCATTTGGTGCATACCTATACACTAAACATTCATTACAAAACACACCAGTCTTAAGGTGTATTGATCCATTCAGTACATACCTATACACTAAACACTGATTACAAAACACTCCAGTCTTTAGGTGTATTGATCCACCTGGTACATCCCTATACACTAAACGTTGATTACAAAACACTCCAGTCTTTAGGTGTATTGATCCATCTGGTACATACATATACACTAAACTTTGATTACAATACACTCCAGTCTTTAGGTGTATTGATCCATCTGGTGCATACCTATACACTGAACATTGATTACAAAACTCTCCAGTCTTTAGGTGTATTGATACATCTGGTACATTCCTATACACTAATTGCATTGATTACAAAACATTTAAGTCGTTAAGTGCATTGATCCATGTGCTACATTCCTATACACTAAGCATTGATTACAAAACACTCCAATATTTAGGTGTATTGATTTATCTGGTACATTCCTATACACTAAACATTGATTACGAAACACTCCAGTCTTCAGGTGTATTGTTCCATCTGCTACATTCCTATACACTAAATGCATTGATTACAAAATTCTGAAGTCTTTAAGTGCATTGATCCATCCGCTACATTGCTAAACACTAAGCATTGATTACAAAAAACTACAATCTTTAGGTGTATTGATTTATCTAGTACATACCTATACACTAAATATTGATTACAAAACACACCAGTCTTTAGGCGTATTGTCCATCTGATACCTTCCTATACACTAAACACTGATAACAAAACACTCCAGTCTTTTAGGTGTATTGATCCATCTGGTGCATTCCTCTTCACTAAACATTGATTACAAAACACTCCAGAATTTAGGTATATTGATCCATCTGGTACATACCTATACACTAAACTTTGATTACAAAACACTTCAGTCTTCAGAGGTATTGATCCATCTGATACATTATATACACTAAACACTCATTACAAAACACTCCAGTCTTAAAGTGTATTGATCCATCTTGTACATTCCTATACACTTACAATGAATATAAAACACTCCAGTCTTTAAGTGTATTGATCCATCTGGTACATACCTATTCACTAAACTTTGATTACAAAACACTCCAGTCTTGAGGTGTAATGATCCATCTGGTACATTCCTATACACTAAACATTGATTAAAAACACTCCAGTCTTTTTGTGTATTGATCCATCTAGTACATACCTATACAATAAACATTGATTATAAAACACTCCAGTCTTCAGTTGTATTGATCCATCTGGTGCATACCTATATACTAAACACTGATTACAATACAATCCAGTCTTTAGGCGTATTGTCCATCTGGTACCTTCCTATACACTAAACACTGATTACAAAACACCCCAGTCTTTAAGTGTATTGATCCAACTGGTGCGTACCCATACACTAAACATTGATTACAAAACACTCCAGTCTTAAGGTGTATTGATCTATCTCGCACAAACCTTTACACTAAACAGTGATTACAAAACACTCCAGTCATTAAGTGTATTGATCCAACTGGTGCATACCTATAAACTAAACATTGATTACAAAACACTCCCATCTTTTAGGTGTATTGATCCATCTGGTACATTCCCATAAACTAAATATTGATTACAAAACACACCAGTCTTTAGGTGTATTGTCCATCTGGTACCTTCCTATACACTAAACATTGATTACAAAACACTCCAATCTTTAGGTTTATTCATCCATCTGGTGCATACCTATACACTAAACATTGATTACAAAACACTCCAGTCTTTTAGGTGTTTTGATCCATCTGGTACATTCCTATACACAAAATATTGATTAAAAAACACTCCAGTCTTTAAGTGTATTGTCCATCTGGTACCTTTCTGTACACTAAAAACTGATTACAAAACACTCCAGTCTTTAAGTGTATTGATCCATCTGGTGCATACCTATACACTAAAGGTTGATTACCAAACACACCAGACATTAGGTGTATTGATCCATCTAACACATTTCTATACACTAAACATTGATTACAAAACACTCCCATCTGTTAGATGTATTGATCCATCTGGTACACTCCTATACGCTAAATATTGATTACAAAACACTTCAGTCTTCAGATGTATTGATCCATCTGGTACATTATATACACTAAACACTGACTACAAAACACTCCAGTCTATAGGTGTATTGATCCATCTGGTACTTACCTATACACTAAACATTGATTACAAAACACTCCAGTCTTAAGGCGTATTGTCCATCTGGTACCTTCCTATACACTAAACACTGATAACAAAACACTCCAGTCTTCAGATGTATTGATCCATCTGGTACATTATATACACTAAACACTGATTACAAAACACCCCAGTCTTTAAGTGTATTGATCCAACTGGTGCGTACCCATACACTAAACATTGATTACAAAACACTCCAGTCTTTTAGGTGTATTGATCCATCTGGTACATTCCCATAAACTAAATATTAATTACAAAACACTCCAGTCTTTAGGTGTATTGGCCATCTGATACCTTCCTATACACTAAACATTCATTACAAAACACTCCAGTCTTTCGGTGTATAGATCCATGTGGCACATACCTTTACACTAAACACTGATTACAAAACACTCTAGTCTTTAAGTGTATTGTTCCATCTGGTACATTCCTATACACTAACTGCATTGATTACAAAATACTGAAGTCTTTAAGTGCATTGATCCATCCGCTACATTGCTACACACTAAGCATTGATTACAAAAAACTACAATCTTTAGGTGTATTGATTTATCTAGTACATACCTATACACTAAATATTGATTACAAAACACACCAGTCTTTAGGCGTATTGTCCATCTGATACCTTCCTATACACTAAACACTGATAACAAAACACTCCAGTCTTTTAGGTGTATTGATCCATCTGGTGCATTCCTCTTCACTAAACATTGATTACAAAACACTCCAGAATTTAGGTATATTGATCCATCTGGTACATACCTATACACTAAACTTTGATTACAAAACACTCCAGTCTTCAGATGTATTGATCCATCTGGTACATTATATACACTAAACACTCATTACAAAACACTCCAGTCTTTAGGTGTATTGATCCATCTGGTACTTACCTATAAACTAAACACTGATTACAAAACACTCCAGTCTTTAGGCGTATTGTCCATTTGGTACCTTCCAATACACTAAACATTGATTACAAAACACTCCAGTCTTAAGGTGTATTGATCTATCTCGCACATACCTTTACACTAAACACTGATTACAAAACACACTAGTCTTTATGTGTATTGATCCATCTAGTACATTCCCATAAACTAAATATTGATTACAAAACACACCAGTCTTTAGGTGTATTGTGCATCTGGTACTTTCCTATACACTAAACATTGATTACAAAACACTGAAGTCTTTACGTTTATTGATCCATTTGGTGCATACCTATACACTAAACATTCATTACAAAACACACCAGTCTTAAGGTGTATTGATCCATTCAGTACATACCTATACACTAAACACTGATTACAAAACACTCCAGTCTTTAGGTGTATTGATCCACCTGGTACATCCCTATACACTAAACGTTGATTACAAAACACTCCAGTCTTTAGGTGTATTGATCCATCTGGTACATACATATACACTAAACTTTGATTACAATACACTCCAGTCTTTAGGTGTATTGATCCATCTGGTGCATACCTATACACTGAACATTGATTACAAAACACTCCAGTCTTTAGGTGTATTGATACATCTGGTACATTCCTATACACTAATTGCATTGATTACAAAACATTTAAGTCGTTAAGTGCATTGATCCATGTGCTACATTCCTATACACAAAGCATTGATTACAAAACACTCCAATATTTAGGTGTATTGATTTATCTGGTACATTCCTATACACTAAACATTGATTACGAAACACTCCAGTCTTCAGGTGTATTGTTCCATCTGGTACATTCCTATACACTAACTGCATTAATTACAAAATTCTGAAGACTTTAAGTGCATTGATCCATCCGCTACATTGCTAAACACTAAGCATTGATTACAAAAAACTACAATCTTTAGGTGTATTGATTTATCTAGTACATTCCTATACACTAAATATTGATTACAAAACACACCAGTCTTTAGGAGTATTGTCCATCTGATACCTTCCTATACACTAAACACTGATAACAAAACACTCCAGTCTTTTAGGTGTATTGATCCATCTGGTGCATTCCTCTTCACTAAACATTGATTACAAAACACTCCAGTCTTTAGGTATATTGATCCATCTGGTACATACCTATACACTAAACTTTGATTACAAAACACTCCAGTCTTCAGATGTATTGATCCATCTGGTACTTACCTATACACGAAACACTGATTACAAAACTTTCCAGTCTTTAGGCGTATTGTCCATCTGGTACCTTCCTATACACTAAACATTAATTACAAAACACTCCAGTCTTAAGGTGTATTGATCTATCTCGCACATACCTTTACACTAAACACTGATTACAAAACACTCTAGTCTTTAAGTGTATTGATCCAACTGGTTCATACTTATACACTAAACATTGATTACAAAATACTCCCATCTTTTAGATGTATTGATCCATCTGGTACATTCCGATAGACTAAATATTGATTACAAAACTCTCCAGTCTTTAGGTGTATTGTCCACCTGGTACCTTCCTATACACTAAACATTGATTACAAAACACTCCAATCTTTAGGTTTATTCATCCATCTGGTGCATACCTATACACTAAACATTGATTACAAAACACTCCAGTCTTTTAGGTGTTTTGATCCATCTGGTACATTCCTATACACAAAATATTGATTAAAAAACACTCCAGTCTTTAAGTGTATTGTCCATCTGGTACCTTTCTATACACTAAAAACTGATTACAAAACACTCCAGTCTTTAAGTGTATTGATCCATCTGGTGCATACCTATACACTAAAGGTTGATTACCAAACACACCAGACTTTAGGTGTATTGATCCATCTAACACATTTCTATACACTAAACATTGATTACAAAACACTCCCATCTGTTAGATGTATTGATCCATCTGGTACACTCCTATACGCTAAATATTGATTACAAAACACTTCAGTCTTCAGATGTATTGATCCATCTGGTACATTATATACACTAAACACTGACTACAAAACACTCCAGTCTATAGGTGTATTGATCCATCTGGTACTTACCTATACACTAAACATTGATTACAAAACACTCCAGTCTTAAGGCGTATTGTCCATCTGGTACCTTCCTATACACTAAACACTGATAACAAAACACTCCAGTCTTCAGATGTATTGATCCATCTGGTACATTATATACACTAAACACTGATTACAAAACACCCCAGTCTTTAAGTGTATTGATCCAACTGGTGCATACCTATACACTAAACATTGATTACAAAACACTCCAGTCTTTTAGGTGTATTGATCCATCTGGTACATTCCCATAAACTAAATATTGATTACAAAACACTCCAGTCTTTAGGTGTATTGGCCATCTGATACCTTCCTATACACTAAACATTGATTACAAAACACTCCAGTCTTTCGGTGTATTGATCCATCTGGTACATACCTATACACTAAACACTGATTACAAAACACTCCAGTCTTTAAGTGTATTGTTCCATCTGGTACATTCCTATACACTAACTGCATTGATTACAAAATACTGAAGTCTTTAAGTGCATTGATCCATCCGTTTCATTGCTACACACTAAGCATTGATTACAAAAAACTACAATCTTTAGGTGTATTGATTTATCTAGTACATACCTATACACTAAATATTGATTACAAAACACACCAGTCTTTAGGCGTATTGTCCATCTGATACCTTCCTATACACTAAACACTGATCACAAAACACTCCAGTCTTTTAGGTGTATTGATCCATCTGGTGCATTCCTCTTCACTAAACATTGATTACAAAACACTCCAGAATTTAGGTATATTGATCCATCTGGTACATACCTATACACTAAACTTTGATTACAAAACACTCCAGTCTTCAGATGTATTGATCCATCTGGTACATTATATACACTAAACACTCATTACAAAACACTTCAGTCTTTAGGTGTATTGATCCATCTGGTGCATACCTATACACTAAACATTGATTACAAAACACTCCAGTCTTTTAGGTGTATTGATCCATCTGGCACATTCCTATACACTAAATATTGATTACAAAACACTCCAGTCTTTAGGTGTATTGATCCATTTGGTACATTCCTATACACTAAACACGGATTACAAAACACCCAAGTCTTTAGGTGTATTAAACCATCTAGTACATACCTATAAAATAAATATTGATTATAAAACACTCCAGTCTTTAGTTATATTGATCCATCTGGTACATATCTATACACTAAATTTGATTACAAAACACTCCAGTCTTCAGGTGTATTGATCCATCTTGTACATTCCTATACACTAACAATGATTACAAAACACTCCAGTCTTAAAGTGTATTGATCCATCTTGTACATTCCTATACACTTACAATGAATATAAAACACTCCAGTCTTTAAGTGTATTGATCCATCTGGTACATACCTATTCACTAAACTTTGATTACAAAACACTCCAGTCTTGAGGTGTAATGATCCATCTGGTACATTTCTATACACTAAACATTGATTAAAAACACTCCACTCTTTAGGTGTATTGATCCATCTAGTACATACCTATACAATAAACATTGATTATAAAACACTCCAGTCTTCAGTTGTATTGATCCATCTGGTGCATACCTATATACTAAACATTGATTACAAAACACTCCCATCTGTTAGGTGTATTGATACATCTGGTACATTCCTATACGCTAAATATTGATTACAAAACACTCCAGTCTTTAGGTGTATTAATCCATCTGGTACTTACCTATACACTAAACACTGATTACAAAACAATCCAGTCTTTAGGCGTATTGTCCATCTGGTACCTTCCTATACACTAAACATTGATTACAAAACACTCCAGTCTTAAGGTGTATTGATCTATCTCGCACAAACCTTTACACTAAACACTGATTACAAAACACTCCAGTCATTAAGTGTATTGATCCAACTGGTGCATACCTATAAACTAAACATTGATTACAAAACACTCCCATCTATAAGGTGTATTGATCCATCTGGTACATTCCCATAAACTAAATATTGATTACAAAAACACCAATCTTTAGGTGTATTGTCCATCTGGTACCTTCCTATACACTAAACATTGATTACAAAACACTCCAGTCTTTAGGTGTATTGATCCATCTGGTGCATACCTATACACTAAACATTGATTACAAAACACTCCAGTCTTTTAGGTGTATTGACCCATCTGGCACATTCCTATACACTAAATATTGATTACAAAACACTCCAGTCTTTAGGTGTATTGATCCATTTGGTACATTCCTATACACTAAACACGGATTACAAAACACCCAAGTCTTTAGGTGTATTAAACCATCTAGTACATACCTATAAAATAAACATTGATTATAAAACACTCCAGTCTTTAGTTATATTGATCCATCTGGTACATATCTATACACTAAATTTGATTACAAAACACTCCAGTCTTCAGGTGTATTGATCCATCTTGTACATTCCTATACACTAACAATGATTACAAAACACTCCAGTCTTAAAGTGTATTGATCCATCTTGTACATTCCTATACACTTACAATGAATATAAAACACTCCAGTCTTTAAGTGTATTGATCCATCTGGTACATACCTATTCACTAAACTTTGATTACAAAACACTCCAGTCTTGAGGTGTAATGATCCATCTGGTACATTCCTATACACTAAACATTGATTAAATACACTCCAGTCTTTAGGTGTATTGATCCATCTAGTACATACCTATACACTAAACATTGATTATAAAACACTCCAGTCTTCAGTTGTATTGATCCATCTGGTGCATACCTATATACTAAACATTGATTACAAAACACACCCATCTGTTAGGTTTATTGATACATCTGGTACATTCCCATACGCTAAATATTGATTACAAAACACTCCAGTCTTTAGGTGTATTAATCCATCTGGTACTTACCTATACACTAAACATGGTTACAAAACAATCCAGTCTTTAGGCGTATTGTCCATCTGGTACCTTCCTATACACTAAACATTGATTACAAAACACTCCAGTCTTAAGGTGTATTGATCTATCTCGCACAAACCTTTACACTAAACACTGATTACAAAACACTCCAGTCATTAAGTGTATTGATCCAACTGGTGCATACCTATAAACTAAACATTGATTACAAAACACTCCCATCTATTAGGTGTATTGATCCATCTGGTACATTCCCATAAACTAAATATTGATTACAAAACACACCAATCTTTAGGTGTATTGTCCATCTGGTACCTTCCTATACACTAAACTTTGATTACAAAACACTCCAGTCTTCAGATGTATTGATCATCTGGTACTTACCTATACACGAAACACTGATTACAAAACTTTTCAGTCTTTAGGCGTATTGTCCATCTGGTACCTTCCTATACACTAAACATTAATTACAAAACACTCCAGTCTTAAGGTGTATTGATCTATCTCGCACATACCTTTACACTAAACACTGATTACAAAACACTCTAGTCTTTAAGTGTATTGATCCAACTGGTTCATACTTATACACTAAACATTGATTACAAGATACTCCCATCTTTTAGATGTATTGATCCATCTGGTACATTCCGATAGACTAAATATTGATTACAAAACTCTCCAGTCTTTAGGTGTATTGTCCATCTGGTACCTTCCTATACACTAAACATTGATTACAAAACACTCCAATCTTTAGGTTTATTCATCCATCTGGTGCATACCTATACTCTAAACATTGATTACAAAACACTCCAGTCTCTTAGGTGTTTTGATCCATCTGGTACATTCCTATACACAAAATATTGATTAAAAGACACTCCAGTCTTTAAGTGTATTGTCCATCTGGTACCTTTCTATACACTAAAAACTGATTACAAAACACTCCAGTCTTTAAGTGTATTGATCCATCTGGTGCATACCTATACACTAAAGGTTGATTACCAAACACACCAGACTTTAGGTGTATTGATCCATCTAACACATTTCTATACACTAAACATTGATTACAAAACACTCCCATCTGTTAGGTGTATTGATCCACCTGGTACACTCCTATACGCTAAATATTGATTACAAAACACTTCAGTCTTCAGATGTATTGATCCATCTGGTACATTATATACACTAAACACTGACTACAAAACACTCCAGTCTATAGGTGTATTGATCCATCTGGTACTTACCTATACACTAAACATTGATTACAAAACACTCCAGTCTTAAGGCGTATTGTCCATCTGGTACCTTCCAATACACTAAACACTGAT